>NW_026138108.1:4991666-6239583 GCF_025592945.1 Manacus candei
TCACCTGTGAGCGAGAGGTCATGTCACCTGGCTTGGGGCTTGCAGACCAGGTAGGAAGCCAGCAGCAGTGGTAGAAAAGGAGATGCAGTAAAAGCCCCATATTTTAGGAAACTTGCTGCTTCCTAGCTCAGCCTGGGAAGTTGCTGGTGCAGCTAGAGCTGGAAGGTCCTGAAAGCTACTGAACACCAGCAGTGGAGTTGGAGAACTGTGCAGAAAGGGAAGGTCTCATTCTAATAATGACAGCTAACAAACCCAGTAAGGTTCATCTCAGGCAGTGAGTGGGTAAATCACGGGCTTGAAAGGACCAGGCTGCAAAGGAGCATGTTATCTGGGCTCCCAGGTTCTGTCTTTGAAGGAGAATCTTGCAGAGGAGGGGTTAAATAATCTTCAGAGGATGGCTTGTGTGTAAAGGATGTGCACTGAATTTGTGAGTATTATTTGGAGGAGGACAAAAGGAAAAATGAAATGCTGCAAGAGGAGCACGTCTTTCAGTGATGGGGTTGCTCAGTGGCTGCATGGAGGTGGTCTCTTTGTTGCTGGAGAGGGTCACTAATTAAAGACAACCTGCTTATATGCCCACCCACTGCTTGGCAGAGGTGGATCACTGTAATTACCTCTACACAAGCACTCTGCACGTGTGGTGTTGCACAAAAGAAAAGAGAATGTGCCAGGAGACTCATTTCTTCACCGCGAAGGGAGGTTTGGTCTGCTGTGATATCTCCATGCTGATCCCCAGCTGGGATGACCTTTCCTGACTGAAAGTGTACTTGAAGATTGTTTTACATCTTGTGTCCACCTTGGCACAATTATGGGTTAGAAGATTCCTGTCCATCTTAAAAAAAACCCAGAGTAACAAACACTTTTTAATTTTATACTGCTAGCAGTAAATTAAGCAAACCATCAGGCATTGCTATGGAGCTATAAATGTAAAGTCACGTGTGAATATTTGATGTCAGTTTCCAATTTTTCTCAGCTATAGGGAAAATTTCACTGCAGCTATATTCAGATAAAAGCTGGAGCATTTTTGTTATATGTATCCTTTTTTCGCAGCTTGATGCCATAACCAGATAAGGCGGCTGTCTTTGAAGCTTGTGCTAGAGGAAACTTCACTGCACAGTTCACTATTGTGATGGCAGGATGCAAAGGAAGCATGTGAAGAGGGCTATAGCTGCTCTGATGTCACTGTCCCTCATCCAACAATGCACACATGTCCCCAGATCAAGCTGCAAGCAAAGGCACTTGAACATTAGGGCATACTGTAGGAAAGAGTATGTTGTTAAAGCCCTTGTTATCCTTCCCACAGAAGCCTTACCTTTGATACGTTACCTGCGTAAATCCTGGTGTGTGATATATCAGGCAGAATATCACAATATAGAGGAAGTACGCTCTCCTCTGTATTCGTAACTACGCAGGTTTGTGGGATGGGGTTTGGAGTTGGTTTAGGTGTTTGTTTGTTTGTTTTGTTAGTTTTTTACTCCAAACAATACATGGGTGGGGCTTTTTTCCCCCATGATATCTTTACAAAAGGCTATTATTATGAGAGAGACATGTTTGTTTGCAAAGAAGAATGTTTTGTGGCAGGAATTTGAAATATGTATTTCCTGGTTTCATCTTATTTCTTGGTATTTTTAGGGCTGGGTTTGAGCTGTGCTGTGCTAATTCCAATCAGATGTTTTAACTACATGTTGCCTTTTTTTTTTTCCTCCCATGTCAGAATTGGTGTTCACCACATCACTGAAAAACAGCTCTCTTAAGAAAAATGTGACACCCTGATACATAATTCAGAAGTGCCAAATGGCCAAATGCAACATCTATGATTACTTATTTGCATAGATGGAGGATCATAATCAGTTATCCATTTAGTTGTATGCCTGTCTCATTTATTTCCTTTTAGGTTTATGGAATGATCCTATCTTCATTCCTCTGGTTCTCCATCCACTTCAGCAGCAATCTGGACCGGAAAGGCAAATACATCCTGCGAGAGAGGTAGAAACCCGATGCCTGGGCATCCCTACCAGGTAGAGCCAGCTCTTAACACAGGAAAACGTCTGAATTCACTCAAAACATCCCCTGGGGAGGTATTGCAGGGGTCAGATGGTGGGACATGTGTCACACGTTTCCCTTTCTTGCACTACTAGCTGTCCTGCATTTCCAAGCTGGTCAGAGGGGATGATGCTCTGAGGAGAAGTCTCACATCTTTGCCTCAAACAAACAAGGCACCTGGGCTCGGAGATGCAGATTCCCTTACCGGGAGATGTATGGGCCATAGCTCCACGAGTAGGATACGAAGAGACCCCTAGGACAAAAATGGAGGGAGAAGACCAGCAAAAATCACAGTCATCTGAGCAGTTTCTTGTGACCCCCAAAGATGCAATGTTTCTAGGAGGATGGTTTTGGATCGCAGCCCAGGATCAATCTTGTGCAATCAGTAAATAAATGGACACAAAGTGTGTCATCACTGATGGGAAATGTGCTCTCCCAGACTGTTCACTCACAAGAGTTGACTTTGGACACATTTCTGATCACACTGGAGTACGTAGGTATCCAATGACCGTCAGCTGTTTTTCCTCTATTTTCAAACATTGCCAGAAATCAGGAGAAAAATCAGAAAGTAGTGCATGAGCTTTGAAACAACTGACCAGCACAAGGACACATTCCTCTGTTATTCTTCCTTACTAATCCAGTATAACATTGTTTTTTAATTCTTAGGATTTAGTCAACCTCCTCGAGCTTGATGACACAGTGAGTTCACAGGGGCTTGTTCAACTTCCAGCCCCAGCTCTGTTGTATTTGGCTTCACTAACCCACTGTGCTGCTGTGTGCCAAAGGACTTTGATATTACACATACACACAGAAGTTTAAATCTATAAGAGAACAGGACTGATCTCCAGCCAGGTCAAAAGCTACAAAGTCCAACTCCACATCCCCTTTGCACCACCTTATCAAAAATAAACAGAACTTTAAAAAGGCTGTCAGTCTAGCTGAAAAAAACGGCTCCCTGGCATGCTTTGCCCTTGTGAAGAGGCAGAGCTGCTTCTGAGCTGAAACCCATCATTGCAATGGATGTAGCACCTGCTGTAAGTTATATGGATGCATGAAATGTCTGTTGAACCAACAACACCTTTCACTCCTCTCCTATGTAGTGGCTTTTAGCTGTGAAAAATAATAAGTAGCAATTGTTTATTGAGATAAACATGGAAACCCCCATGCTGATGTTCAGGACAGGTCCTGTACCTCAGGCAGGGGCTGCTACACAGGCAAGAACAGCAGTACAGCCTACAGCACTTGGCTGGCATTTTAACATGCCTGCAAATGCCTTGTGTTAGAAAGAATTGCATTGTGAAGGGGTAAGGGAGGGCTATCACTTCTCATCCCACTCCCTTGAGACCAGTGGAGCTTCACCATTGACTCCACTGGAAGCAGGATCCATTTCAAACTGCTCCAGTGTAGTACTCAAGCTACCTCCTGGCAGTCACCAACACACCTGAGTCTGGCAGGGATTTAGGGGTGATATGCACTTGACAGCATACTCACTTTCTAGTGATGAGAAAATATTCACTTGTATATGTACTATCATGTATCTTCATCTCTGGAAAGAGACAATCTCCCTTGTGAGCTCCAACTGCTACTGTCCACCCACTGCTACTGTTATTCCTCAGGCCAGCTGGCAGCTCATGTGACCCATGGTTGCTTAAATAAAGATGAATTTCTTGGGAAAGGCCTTCATTCCTTCTCTTTTTCTGCCGTGCATGAGGCTGTCTGCATTGCTCGGTGGTTTGCATCATGGAGGGCACTCAGTAATTTTTTCAGTGCTGGGAAGAAATACTCCCCAGGCAGCTGGTGCTCGCCTGTCCCAAGGAGGAGCACCTTCAATGAGCAGGTGACAGAGCCATGCCCAGCTGGACACGCTCTTCTCCCAGAGCTTATGTTGTGTGTAGCAGCAGGGGTTCCTGCCACCCTGCAATGGCATCCTGCTGTAATTTTCAGGAGCAGAAAAGCAGATATGTTCAACTCCTTGAATTTTAGAAACCCATTACAGAAATGTGCAGCGTTAACATTTGTTTCACAGTTGTAGAAGTGGCAGCACGCAGAGGTGGCTGGATGGAACCTGCGAGGTGGGTGAGCGTTAAACAGTATTTTTACACTTCTGCCCACAAAAAGTCCCTGTCCTACAATGTCCTTAATTTGCTGCTCGCTGGGGGCAAAATACAGCTCTTGTGCAACCAGAGCAAAATCCCAGGAACTTATTGATACGCGGTGCCAAGATTTACACAGTGTTGAGAAGAGCAAGAGAGAGATTTTGTTGGGAGAAGAGCATGGAGCTGAGCACTGGGGATGCAAGCTGGCAGACAGGCTAGGAAACACCTGCAGAGCAGTGAGCCTTCCTGGGGCTTGCTCTGGCGGAAGCTGCTTGTCATAAAGCATGTCAACGTACACTTTGATGGGAAAGAAATCCTATTTATGTAGGCATATGCAGGAGAAAAAAAAAAGTACAAAACAAAGGTGTAAAGTTAAATATTAATTGTGAATTGGCTTCAGCTAATTGTCAGTTAAGCTGCAGCAATTATCAGTTATTTCCACTAAAGTCATCTGGGCAATCGCGGCTTGGCCTCTCTATGAGCATGTGTTAGCTTGGGCTCATGAGTTACCCTTTTCCTTTTGCTTTAGACAACCCTCCAGCTCTATCTGAGGACATGGGAAGAGGGAGCAACCTAAGGCCAGGTTGCTCTGGCCTGTGGAGGTACCTGCAAACCTGAGGCGCTACCTATAAACCTATGGGACCAGGGAACATCAGCCCGTGGCAGCAGCAAGAAGCCTTCTGTGTTGCTCTCCACCCTTCGCTGCCCATGCACTGCTCAGGTCCTGCTCTGCTAACATGAACATCAAATTCCCCTGAGGCCTTCTGTGGGGCTTGCCACATGCTCCTGGGTAGCCTGACCATAGCTTGCTTATGAGCTAGATGAGCTTTCCCAGCATCTGCTCCGACAGCAGTGGATGATGCTTTTTCAATGTATTGCTCAGGGAGAGCTGCAGGTGGGCAGTGTGCAGCTTTGCACAACAGCCAAGGATGATCAGGGCTTCTGCAAATCAAGTTTTTCAGTACTCAGAAAAAAAACAAGGAACTCGGAGCACTTGTGAAAAGCACAGGTTAAGTAATATACTGAGTCTCTAGAGGGATTTGCTGGTGAGTGTGAGAATCTTTCAGTCTCGTGGTGTGATGTCTCAACTACAAAATGGTTTGCTATTTCCTGCTCTATTGACTGTGTCTGCCAGTTCCCACTGCCCTCGAAACACAACTTCCTCATGCAACAGCCCCTTTGCTGTGCAGCTTGGATTCATGCCTGCAGCAAGCTCCTCGAGGAGACACCGCTGAGCAAGTCCTTCCAAAGCCTTAGAGTTGGCAAATGTGGGTGGACTTTTGCATGCTGGGATGGTAAGGAAGCCACCTCCTGCCAAGGTAAAGAAAGCTGTGTTTATGAGCTGAAGACACACTAAATATTTTTGGAGGTAATAGTTGATAGACATATGTTTTTCTAACCAGCTGCAGAAGCAATGCATTTGCAAAAGCATCTGGCTATAATTCTCCTCTAGAAATGCAGCCAGAGGTGGAAGATGCCCCACATAGATCTCTGCCAGCACAGCTGAAAGGAGGTAAGGTCAGAAGCTGCTGTGAATACACGGTTGGATCACACATGGCCTGCAACTTTCACATGGAGGGTCACTGCAGCTTTCTCTGTTAGTAAAACGCAGTCTTGGGCTGAAAAGTGATTTTTTTCTGAACTGTGTAGTTCGTCTTCTGGGAGACTGAGCAACTGGCAGCAAACATCAACCCTGTCCACTGAGAGATGTAAGACCATGTGGGACAGTGGGGTAGAGCACAGGATTGAGCAGGAGGAGCTCCAGAGCAGCCTTGGAGGCTATTTTGGAAAAACACAGTCTGTGTGTGTTACGCAGCTTTTGGCTGTAGCTGCCAAACCCATGACCAATTGCAGGCCTGCTGGTGAAGCTGCTCTGCTTCCTGCTGTGCTGGCCCTCTCACCCCCAGCACATAGTAATTGCTACCTTGTCACCCGGCATTCTGGGGGGCCATCAAACAAATTTATGCCTGGAGGCAAACTGCATATCTACCTCTACCCCTGCCAGGAGGGTCAAGGAGAAAAAGCCATCTCTTTGTCTGGAAGAAATACATGGTGGTTTCTCAATTCGTGAGGAATTGGCGCATCTTGGGAGAAATAATTTCAGACAAGCCTGGAGGTCCCAACCAACAGCTGCTGCCCTGCTGTTTTCTAGATGCTATTCCCTTAAAACCCAGCAAGAAAAAAGGAAAGGTCCTTCCCAGCATTTTTGCAGAAAGATGCATATCCCTGCATTGCTCTCCCTGGAGTTACTGGAAGCCTGCTAGCTGGGTTGTTTATATTATCCCAAGACAAAATCTCCGCTCTTGCCTGTCAGTGTCACTAAGTGGTATTGTTTAACCCCCGTGTGTAGCAGCTTGCTCATGGACGTGCTTGCTTTCTTTTTAGCCCCATTGCATCAGCAATAGGCTATTCCATTCTTTATTCACCTACTAATGAATTATACATTGATTATACAATAAGAGCGCTCTGCATCGATGGGCTGGGCTCTTGCTCTTCCACATGGCACCTCGCAAAGCGAAGCTTAGCCCAGCTGTGGCCCAGCCCTCCCTGATGCCCTGAGAAAAATGAATGTTCACTTTCTGGGCTCATGATCTGAGAAGAGAGAGTGCCTGTGTGGATGGGAAACCCACTCAGGTTTGCTCTCCCTTGGCCTTAGCTCCAGCAGGAGCTGATGCTGTCCTTCCCCACTGCTCCCCATACTCCCTCCCCCACTTATATAACCTAACCTATCACCATAGATACGTTGATATAAATATTTAAAGATGGCAGAGAGACAGACCACACAGATGGGAACCATTTGTTAAGTTTATTAGAAACAGAAATTTCAGGCGCAGCTACAGGTCTCTGCTTGCTGCATCTCCCTCTCCAGAGGCTGCAAGGCAAGTGTGACCCCCTGGGCTATCACAGTGCTTTGGCTGAACTTGCAGATATGGGCATGGTGATTTTTGGAATGAACAGGTACCAGCCACTCCTGCTGGGCACAGAAAAGGTATTCTGAAAATGTCCCCTTAGTTATGGGGATGAGATTTCTAATATTTATTTTTTTTCTACTCAAAATGAAAGTGTTGGCTGGCTCCACAGGCATGCAGACAGGTCTCTCCTGAGGCGATGGAGCTCCACCTTCCCATTGCCATGGGCCAGTACAGACACTGCAGGTTGCCCTTGCTTGGTCCCTGCCTTGAAAAACAGTATTGTTTGTTGGCTGTCTAGCAAGTTACTCCTATGAGCTCTGGGATTATTAGCCTCCCACAGGATAAATTTCTGAGCTTCTTTTCATGCAAGTCCAAAATGTCCTGTTTAAAGATCTTTGGTAATGCTGCTGTTTGTTTTTTTACCACCACAGGTAAACTGGAAATCCAAGCTATTTCTGTCATATCTTCCACTAAAAATAAGTAAGTAGTGGTTAAAAGCTAACTACTACCTCACCCACAAGATGATGTGTGTTTTATTCCCATGGTTTGTCCACCATTTCTGTGCTCATTGAGGAGAGTAGGTGGATTGCCACGCAAGCCTAAGCCATGCAGCCAGAATATCACAGCAGCAGCCATGCTGTGGTCCTCAGTGGATGAGGGACTCCCACCTGCTCTTCCCAAATCTCCCAGAGCCCCTGGTCAATAGAGCCGCCTTGATGCTAATCTTTTCACACCCTGGCCGGCAGCCCTCCAGTTACAGGTGTAAGAGGTGGGGAGGATGTGTGTCTGTCCTCTCCTTTCATCCCCTTCCATTGCTTTCTATGAAGCAACAGGGCTATTAATGTAGAGCTGCTGGAAGGCTGGTGGGCATCTCACTAGGATAAGCAGGCTCAGAGTCCTGGGGACTGAGTTTGCCGAGTCCCGCTGGCAAGGGTCGTCCTGCTAAACCCAGACTGGGAGGCAGCTCAAGCTGCTTCTGCTCTAACAGACCCTGGTGAGTCATACCCATAGAGGCCAAAACCCACAATCATGACACTGACTTTTATAAACAGGTTCACAAAAAAACCCAACGACCCAAGCCCAACGGACAGAGGAAAAATACTGCAAGCACCCCCACTCTCTGCTGCTTCGCTCTGCCTGCAAACCCACTTGTGAAAGCACATTTAAATGTCGGCTTGGGAATTTTTTAATTTGGCATTTTTTTTTTTTTAATTTTAGAGTTTACCTTTTTATTTCAGTGATGCAAGGTTTGGGAGGTCGGTAGCTTCTTCACAGCTCTGCCTGCAGCTGGCTGCTCTGTGAACAACCGTGTTATCATGGTGCACTATGAGCATTGCAACCAGCCCACCCTCCTTAAAAAGGGAAGTCATCAGCCCTATTCATAGCACTCACACATGATACCAGCACGTGACACCGAGAGATGAACTGAATTTTTGCAAATTAGTTTTACTTATTTATAAAGCAGCATTTTATAAAGAGCTGATAAAGCCACTGAGAGCCTTGGGAACACAGTGGTGGTACTTTATGGGCTGTACAGCAAGTAGCACAGCGTAAAAAATGAGTACTCAACATGAGAAATGAGTATGCAACGCCTGAAATTATGCATAGTACTGGGAAACAGTATATGTTGTCTTGTCACTGTGCTATGGTGGTGGCTTTTTTCTTCCTGTACCTTAAGGTCAAAGTTTTCAAATGTACCCAGCTGAGTTGCTTAAAATAGCAGCAACAAGAAAAATGGACAAAGCTCAAAATCCTTTTCCACCTCCAACTTTTGGAGAGGACTTTGTTGGTATGAACAGTTTAAACCCAGTAGGCTTTAGCCTGTAACCGGGAGCTTCCTGATAGAGGAGATGGTGAGGCTGTGCCCCTGCTCTCCCTGCCAGGTCCACATTTGTCCCTGAGCAACATGTGCTCCAACAGAAGCTGAAGGAAGGTCCCAGAAACAGGATTATATTAGCTCCAAATGAAATTGTTTGCTAATACAATTTTCAGAGGATAGGAAAGGTCTATTTCTTGTTTTCCATATTCCTTCACTCCTCAACATAGGAGGAAAAAAGGCAGAAAACAAGAAAAGAAAAGCAACGGGGGGGGGGGGGGGGGGAGAAAAAAACCACGGAAAAAAAGCTATCCCAAGCTCCCTGGGAGCAGTTTCAATGCCAACGTTGTGGCAGTGATTGCAGCTGGGGTTTCCTGCTCTCCAGTGCACAAAAGTTGGTTTGAGAGTCGTTTTTCATCATAGCTGGTGGGGCTGCTGCTGCTGAAGGCCTTATTGCTTTGCAGCTGGTTCCTTTCTATCCCTCGCACAGACTCTCCAAGCAGCACCTCTGAGAGTTTTTCTGGAAACAGCTGCCTAAGTGCACGAGAGGCTCCTTGGTTCATACAGTCTTCTGTCTCCAACCTCTACCTTTTTTTTTTTTTTTTTTGCGGTGGTGGGGGTGGGTGTATTTTTGTTTCAATATTTATAGCTGGAAAGGATGGAGGTGTAGAAAAAAAAATGTGGTGTGCTGTGATGTAGCAAGTGAGCAGCTTCGGGATCCTGCTGTTATCCTTTGGATTGATGAGCAGGAGCCACACAGAATTACAGCTATTGCTGTAACCAGATGGGTCGTGCTCATAATTTGGGATAGCAGTTACATGCATAAATAGCCTCGTGAAACTCAGGCTTTGTTGGTAAGTCTGGATGAGTGAATGTGGCTTAGAGACAAAGGGGTTATGAATCCATGGTAAGCCCACAATCGAGGACATACTCAGCATAAGTAATTAGGGAACAGGGCCAACTTCCATTCATTCCTGGTCCCCACTGCCATGGAGCGCTGTGGGTTGTTACTGAGGGGCAAGGAAGGTTTTGATGAACGTGACAGAGCCCTGGACTAACTCATTCGTGAAGGTAACAGAATGATTTCGGAAAAAGTTGACTCATTTTCAGTGTACGTGTGTAGGAAATGTGTGCTTAGCTAACAGCACATTCCTGCCTATGGGATGCATGGCAGGGAAGACTCTATCAGATGGAGTGTGAAAATCTTTGGCTCAGAAGCTGCTCCCTGAAATACTTTGCTCAAGGAAAGTGCCCAGGCAGAAAGAGGGCAGGTTTCCACAGATGAGGCTGCAGGCGGGTGCCAGGTTCATATTTAGCATGGTAAGGTGCCAACCTTGGCTGGAGCTGCTCAGTGCTGCCTTTTCCAGGCATCCTCTTACGCTCTGGTTGTGTGACTTACTACCCTGCACCTAGAGAAGCAAATGAGCCTGCTCCAAGCATAACATGGGGGAGAGCAATTTATATTTCTAGGGATGAGCAAGTGGACCAAAGTGGGTCTCAACCAAAAGCTTGGGAAATTTCATTGTGCTTCTACTGCATAACTTTGGGGGTGAGTTAACTAAAATTTTTAAGTCGTAGTGTGAGCCTTACTTGAACTTTGGACATGTGTGACCCAAATCTCTTTGGTGGGCAGCCCCCCAGATGCTCTTGTGACCCAGTAACTGAGGGAAAACATCCTGAGTGGTTCTAATGAACTTGATGCAATCGCTTGCAGTACTAAAGTGACAAGCTTAGGCAAAAAGTGTGTGGCGATCAGAGCTTAAGATAAAACTAGAGGGTGAAAAGAATGAGGAAATGCTTCTCTGCCCCTGTGGCTGCCACTCATGTGTAGGCAACTTTGCTGTGAGCTGCCCCTGATGGGTAAGAAAAAGAGGAGAAAAAGGGGAAAATGAAGAAACAAACAAATAAGAACACACATTAAAAAAGTGGGGAAAAAAAAGAAAAATGGAGGGAAGAGGTGAGAAAAAATGGGGGAAGATAAAGGAAAGAAAGAAAAAAGCAAAAGGGAGGAAGAGAAAAGAGAAAAGGAAACTGGGCAAGAGGAAGAAAAGGAAAAAAGGTGGAGAGAAAATAGGAAATAAGGGGGGAAAAGTCAAAAGAAGTAAAAAAGGGTGAAGAGAAAAGAAAAAGGAAATAAGGAAAAAGGGGAAAATGGGGGAAAAGAAAAACGAAAAGGCAAAAAGGGAGAAGAGAAAAAAGGAAATACGGAAAAAGGGGGGGGAAGAAAAATATAAAAGAAAAAAAAAAAGGAAAAAAAAGGAAGAGAAAATTCCAAAGAAGAAAGAAAGGAAAAATGAAAAAGGGGGGAAATAATAGAAAAAGTTAAAAAAAAAAAAAAAAGGAAAAAAGGGGGGGGGGAAAGGAAAAATGAGGTAAGGGGAAAAAAGAAAAGGGAAAAGGGGAGAAGAAAAAAGGGGGGAAAAAGAGAAAAAAAAAAAAAAAGGAGGAAAGCAGCAGCCAAGCCCGGGTGTCGGGAAGGGGCGGGGGGGGGCGTGTACCGACCCCCCGTTCACGGAGCGGGAGGGGCGTGTCCGGGGGCGTGTCCGGGGCGGGGTTGGGGGCGCGGGGCGGGGTGGGTTATCTCCGCCCGCGCCGCCGCCCCAGCCCAGCACAGCAGCAGAGATTTGGGAGATCCGTCGCCATGGGGGTGGAAGGCTGCACCAAGTGTATCAAATACCTCCTCTTCGTCTTCAACTTCATCTTCTGGGTGAGCACCGGGGCGGCGGGGAGGGGAGGGCTGAGCCCCCCCAACCTTTAAATAACGGGGCTGCAATATGGCTCGTCTGCCCGCGCCTGGGTTGAACCTCTTTCTTGCCCCCCAGCATTGAGACTTGCTGCCTGGGATGTGCCTTAGGAGCTGCTTGGTTTTGTTGGTTTTTTTTTCGGGGGGGGGGGAGGAAGGGCTGCTAATGCTTTGCTTTTTTTTTTTAACGCATGCATATATATATATATATATTTATTGTACATTTATATCTATTTATGTATGGTTTTTATATAGGTTCAGAGAGAGGGAGGTAGAATTGTAGGATGGTTTGAGGTTGGAAAAGCCCTTTAAGATGCTCGCGTCCAGCCGTCACAGATGTTTATACGCGCCCTTTCGGAGCGGAAGGAGGGGGGGGAGAGCCGTGGGGGAGAGGGTGGGCGAGGGGGCTGCCGCTCCCGCAGCCCCTGTTGCTGTGGGTCTGCGCCGGGGAAAGCGGCGCTCCCCAGCCATGGAGGGAAGGAGGGAGAGATGCAGGGATGCTGCCAGGCGGAGGGATGGGAGGCGCCGGCCCTGCCGCCCGCCGCAGAGGAGGGGGGTGTTCAAAAAACACGGGGGATCGGGGCTGGCTTTGCGCCCCCCGCCCCGGAGCTGGCGGGAGTTGCCGAGACCCGGCCTCGCCGCTCGAGCCGGGGACCGCTGCCCCCGCAGCCTGGGAAGTTATTTTAGGATGCAAATTCTATCCAAGCTGGAGAGGCTGCCTTTCCTGAGAAAGTTTCTCCTGAAATAATCCATCCAGACATGCAGCTAATTTAGCAAAAAGCGCCGTTTCCCAGCAAACCAGGTTTGTCCCGGTTACAAACAGCCTCCGGCAGCGCTGGGCTGGCTGGCAAGAGACTCTCTCTCCCTGCTCCTGCGCCCCGGGGCAACGAGATGTGCCCGAGCAGGCTGCTGGTTTCAGTTTTTAATAGGCTGGTTTTCATTCTCCAAAATGCTTTTTTTTCTCTAAAGTGATCCCAGCCCCACCCTACCAGGCAAGGCACCGATTGCTGGGCACTGGCTGCATGGCCAGAATGTGGCCCTTGTCCAACACCCTTTTCTGACACCCGACTCTGTTGTCAAGGATTAGTTGGGTTTTTTCTTAATGTTTTCTCACAGCAGAAAATGCAGCAAGGAGGGCTGGGGAGGTGGGAAGGGGAGGGATGCCTTCCAGAGAGAGCAAACCCTGCCTTGGCACCTGGAGCTGTGCTGTCTGCTGACTCCTCCATGGGGCTGCATGGGGAAGCTCTTGGGGGGGGAGGTTCCCACCTCTGGGAGGTGTAAGGCTTAACCACGTCAAAACTGGCCTTGTTTCAGGCCTCTTTGCCTTATTTCTGGGTATAAGGCTGACCAAGGGCAAGATGACGAGCTCTGATGATAGTGGTGTTAATTGATACCTGACGTGTTTGCAGCTGCACGAATGTGGGACAGTTCTGGGTTGGGGTTTTTTTTAACCTTTTCCTCCACCCTTAAAATGACAGGATAGAGGCGGGTAGGGTTGTCTGTGAAGTGTTCCGAGTTGTTCCTTCCGAGTTATCATGTTTATCCCAGGGCTTTTTCTTCCCTTCTGGTTCTGATTTCCTGCCATTCTTGTTGAAGAAGCTGCCGGCTGTGCATGTGAGGGAGGAAGGGTCCCCTGGGTGGGAGGAAGGATGCTGGGGGGTCTGCACAGCCACCGCTCCTCGACAAGCTCACCCACTCACCTCAATCTTTTGCAAAAGAGCTGATCTTTTATAAATGGGCATTTTGCTTCCAAGAGGAATAGCCAGTCTGTACCATTTCTCTGTAGGACTTCTGGTGCCTTGCCCTACCCCTTGGACAGTGCTCTGTGGAAGTGCTGGGGGAGATGCTTCAGCTTCTCCCAGGGAGAGGCGCCTGTGGGCTGGGACCCACTGGCTCTCCAAAACACTTCCCAGCGCTGGACTTGCCAGTGGCCAGTCCCCTTGGACCATCTCCTGTACGGATTGGTAGCCTGGACTTCGTTAGAATTAACAATGCTTTCTGTGAGGCTGGCCAGCTGAAGGGCGATTGAATACCAGATCTTAGAGTTTTCACGCCCTTCTGTGTTGTCTTTTAAACTAGGGAATACTAGGTTTACCATGCAGCAGAGGCAGTTAGCAGCCAGACTTGCATCCCTAGCTGGGGAGGGATGCCTTAGTTTGCCAGCAAAGTGTGATGGTCCTTTTCACAGGGTGGCATTTAAAGACAGAATGTGGTGCTGAGCACCCTTGCTGCAGGCTGGCCGTGTCATGGCACTGCCTTTGACCCCAGGGAGGTGTGAAATGGAGCACCTGCAGCCCTGTGGCCCTGCCGGCTAGTTAGCATGCAACAGCTGGCAGGCTCCTTGTGCTTATTTGCTTGTCATTTGCCTTGTGCCCAGCTGACCGGCCCTTTTGATTAAAACAAGTGAGAGGCAGAGCCCAAAGTTCGGCAGGCACCATGCTATGCTGCACAGGAGCTTGCTCCAGCACCCGAGAGGATGAAAGGCAATTCTCAGCCTTAACGGTGTCAATAAGAAAGATACTTAGATAACTTTTTTAAGTAGCCCTGCTATCCTGCTGGCGTGTAAATAAACTGACACCCCCCTGGCTTCCTCCCTCTTCCTTCCCCTGGCAGTGCAGGGGGAATTTCACAAAGCTGCTGTGTTGAACACCAGTGCAAAAAGGTGGCCCTGCTGTCAGCTCCTTGCCCTCTGTTCCTGGGATGTTTATTTGATTTTTTTGGGATTGTTTTTCCTTTGTGGACACATTTTTGAGATGAAGATGCCAAGGTTACGTGCTTGGTCCAAGATGGCTCTCAAAGGAGCAGTGACTGCTGCATGGACCACATGTACAAAAAGGTGCCTGTCCCAGGAAAGAAAGGGTCCCCACGTGTTTCACAGTGACATCCACCTGCCAAAGTGGTGGAGGAGGCCATAGTCAGCATCTGGGGACTTCACCTGGTTAGCAAAACACAGAGCTGGAGAGACAAAAGCTTTTTTGTGCTGCAAACTTTTCCTAAAACCTTCAGGTGGCTGGCAGCAAGGGAATGCTCTGCCCTGTGAGAAGGAGCAGTGACTGTATCTGTTGCTGGGCAATGCACAGCCCTGAGTGGGACTGGGCTGGGCATGTGGCAGGTGAAACTGCTTCTCCATCCCATTCTTAGTAGATAACTGGAGTTTGACTGCTCTCCTGAATTATCCAAATCCAATAGCAGAGCTCAGTGCATGGGGCTGAACTGACCACCGCTGCAAAGAGTCCCTGGGGAGGCCAAAGGAAGCCAGTGAGCTATTTTAAAATGTAATTAAACATAACCAAGGAGAAATCGACTTGCTCGGAGAAGGATCGCCCAGCTTATTAGCTAATACAGCCCATGGCAGTCTTCCAGGTCTAGACCACTACTGGCTGCCCTACCAGAGAGGTGTCTAATTAAAAGGAAGAGCTTGCTCCTAGTGCCATTTTCTAGGCACTGTGTAACTTTTTTCTCTTGCGTGTGTTGAGAGGGTGTAGTACAGTCTGGGTGCAAAGGGGAGAAAGGGCAAGAGCAGAGGGAAGGTGGAAGTGAAAATCTGTTTCAACAGTGTTGACTGAAAAAGAAGGGGTAGAAGAATATTTTCTTATGCAACACTGGAAAATCTGTGAACCGTACCTTGGAGCTTGCAAAACGTGCACAAAGATACTTGGTGTTGGTGATGAGAGGTTACGGTGTGAGGAGGTGGCAGCTATCTGTGGTGGTGGTCCCATGGTGACAGTTCTGCTGAGCGGCTCACGACCCTCCCAGCAAGATGAGAAAGGTGGCCGTGTACCAGTGCTCACAGGTTTAAACGAAGAATAGAGGGTCTCGTGGTTCATGCAGCATGCAGCTCTGAAACACGAGCTTGAAATAACTCTGTGGACTACCAAAGTAGTTTGCATCTTGTTCTGGGTGCAGACTTGTGCTGAGCTCTGCTGCAGTGCTGTTGGTGATAGTGCCTGGCTGGTTTGGTTATTGGTCTCCCTTTGGGAATCGCAGAGAGCCTTGTGAGCAGCAAAAATTTGATGCTGACGCAGCATCTTCTTCTACCAGTTGGGTTTGCTATCCTGGGATGATGTACAGGCAAGCATGTTTCCACATGTGTTTGACCCTTCAGCTGTATGATATCTGTGTTTGAAGGGCAAGGGAGAGGTTTCCTTAGCAGGCTCAGTACCTGGACTCAGGTTTTCCTGCTGATGGGTCTCTGGGATGTGTTTCTGGACTCTGTCCAGTGAACACAGTCCTAACATCACCTACAAAACCTCTTCTGAAGTCTGCATACAGAAGGTTTTTGAAGAGATGGGTGCCCTGCCCGTACCCAGTTTTAGTTAAATGGGCTGAGCTGCAGCTGTAAGGAGGGAGCGCTAGTGGCTGGAGGGGGGATTGCTCAGTTTTCCTGAGGTAATTCTTCTATCGGCCACAGTAATGCTTATCTCCTGCAAGAGCATTAACGTACGATGCCTAGAGAAACACTTTGATCCTGCACTGTGCAAGTGCCTTTCACTGTACGATTAAGAAGGGAAAGCGGTTGTATTACCATTGTCATTAAATGCTTATGTATTGGGCCAAATTTTTAAAGTAATATCTGAAATTGTTTTCCTCTCTGCTGAGGGCGCTTAAACCCTGTGAAGTGCTACTTCTGTCTGCAGTAAGGATCAGGCTGTGCCAGGCAGGCAGCCTGCGGGCTCAGTGCTCTCCATCTTAGGGCCCAGCTTCTGGATTTTGGTGCTGGATTCCCACTCTCATTCATCAAGCTTTATTTGGCCTCTGGCATGCTGCTCCTCCGGGAGTGTTCCTCTGGAGCTTGTTTTGAAAAGCTCTGCACTGTTGTGGGGCTGGTAACTATAGGCACCAGCAGAGAATTTCGCTCCAGCCAGCAGCTCTATTAATAGCCACTGCTGGAAGGTGTGCTGCTGGGAGCAGAGCATGGGCTGCAGGCTGCCTTCCTTCTCCTGCCTCCAGAGCACAGGGCTCTTCCCAAATGCCCTTTTGGCAATTTCTGGGCAGGCCTTGCCTGCAAGCTTTCAGCCTGACATTTGGAGGCCGTTGCACTGTGGAAGGCAGCAGAGAGACCTCACTTTTCAGAGTGCTATCTGCCACTGCTGCTTGCGAGCGCCTGTGCCGAGCTCGGCAGATAAGCTTCTAGATTGTGTGGCTGTCAAACTGAAACTGCCTGTCTGATTTAAGTCACTTCCCTTGTTTACGCCCTCCCAAGGGACTTCAGGGCATCCCAACAAGCAGCACAGGGGTGATCTCTAGTGCTTCTCACCTTAAAATTTCAAATGCCTTTTTGGCGTGAAGATGTGCCATCATAACGTGGAGACTCTCACAGCAGCAAGCCGAAGTTTCCAGGTTCATGGGCCACCATTCAGCCACCAGCCCCTTGCTGCACCCCAAACCCTTTCAGCACTTACATGAGGCTCAGCTATTTTTAATAGAAAAGAAATTCATCTTCTGCTTTCCAGGAGGTGAAGTGCAGGATGCAGGCAGGCTCAGTGCTACCCGCACACATTCCATGGGTTCCTCTCTCGCCTGCTTCTGTCCTCAAGCTGGTAGAGCAGAACCTGTAAGGTCCTAGCACAGACCTTGCAAGGGCGTGTACTGCCCTTCCAAAGGTAATTTCCATCAAGTTGTAAGTCTCTTATCTCCTTGCTTTTTCCCCACTCACGCTGGGTGCAGCAACAAGATGCTGTTTGATTATTTACGCTGCACATGTTGGAAAGTATGATACCTGCTGCTCCAGCTAGAGAACCCCAAATGACATAGGAGCAAAGCATTCAACCCCAAATTATCAGTTGGTACTGCCCCCATGAACGGCTCTGCTTCCGGGTGGTGTAAGGGAAGCTGCAAACCTGTGCAGTCTGAAAACCTGTTAAAAATATCCATCATTAATCATAAACCAGCTAAAATTCGTTAAGCTTTCTTGGCACCATCCTGCTTCTTGATAGTAGCAGTGGTATTTCACAGGCATTGCAGCACAGGCTCTGCCAGCAGCATTTTTGCAGGAAGAGAGCCTCTCCCAGCCCTTAGGCTCACGCAGGTTGGGAAGCATGGCCTGGTGGCAGGACTGGCTGCTAAAAATACAGCACTGTGAAACTGCTGGCACCTCCACTTCCCTCATTCACTGACTTGAGCCACAGAATGTCTGCTTTGCTTTGGCATGACTGGCAAGCCAGGACTTCTTCCTTTTCCTCCTCCCTGCCAGGAAACCTATTTCAGAGAAGGGTGGAGGGAAGGGAGCAGGAGGAAAAGGGCTGGAGGCAGCAGAAGGGACCAGGGAGGTGAGGCACATCCTGGCATATGTGAGTTCTGGGAAGCAACAGGCAAAGGTGGGGGCAGCTCAGAAATGGGGTACACCACATGAAAAGGAAGAACGGGGCCATTCCTTGCACCCCTAATTTGTAAGAATTTCTTGTGAAGGGGAGGAGTGACTAAGCTGTGAAAAATGGGTCTGTTCCTTTGCCCCACAGCTGGACCTGGGAAATTTTAGGGTGGGCAGCATGTCAGTTGGTGAGGCTCAGTCCAGGAGGGAGCCTCATTACATGCACTGTGGATAGAGCAGCAAACCAGGACTGCACACATGCCATCATAAGGGTACTCATGGTGACACCTCATCGTTCAGGGTACTGTCCCATCACCTCTCAAGGACAGGCTGCCTTTTCCCTCCCTTAGGCAGCATTCGATGGGGACTTCCCCCTGCTGCATCAAGCAGGAACGGCATTCCTGAAAAAGCAAGCCTTGGACCGGCAGGATCCAGCTGGAAAAGTCTAGCTGTCTGTGGAAGAAGCAGTAAATCTCTGGAAGCTGGAAAATAGCTGTAAAGAGGAAACACTGGAGCCTGCTGCGCCACCTCTGCTGTGCCGGCAGGCTGTCCCGGGCGTGAGGTCCAGGGCCAGCCCTGTCCTGGGGAGCACTGGTGATGTGCCTCTGCAAGTGCCGCGGTGCTGGCAGGGGAAGGGCTGGCTGGGGAAGTCGGCTTGTGGAAAGCAGATCAAAGACCGACACGCTGCTGGCGTTGGCTCAAGTTGCAGCTTTTAGATTATTGGTTCGTTAAGGCAGTCCCCAAAACCTTAAATGGAGAGCTGTGCTGAGCACTTGCAGTGTGTTGTGACAAGTGACGGCCCGAAGCCTCTGTGATGTTGCTGTCTGACAAGCTGGGCGCACAAAGAGCAGTGGGATAATCGGCACGAGATCACAGATATCTACAGCAGAAAAAACCAGGGATAGTATATGTATGAGAACGTGCAGCCTAGAGATGAGCATGACACTCATCAGTGGCTGGAGCTCTTCTGGCTCTCATATTGGCAAACAGCAGCAGTTGTAGGATGGAGGGGGAAGAAAATACCAAGCTTATATCTGGAAAAAGTTGTTTTATTAAAAATTACATTATGTCAAGCAAGGTACAGTGGAAGGAAGGGTTACTGTGGCAAGCCAACAAGGTTTTCTCCCTCATTTTCTTTCCTCTGGGAAGAAAGATGCCTTAATTATGTTCCGTGCTTCTTGGTGGTGGAAGGATGTATGGCTTTCATGGAAAAAGTTATTCATCATAGCCTAAACCTTGTTTTCATTAGTAAGTGAATGTCATTTTCTCTTAAGAAATCCAGCTGCTATTGGATAAAAACTTCCATTCAGAAGTCCTCCATGCTCTGTTAAAAAAGCAAATGGTGTTGGGCGATGCGAGAAAGACTTGGGGTGTTCCTGGGGTGCATTCAGGATGAAACTGGGAACATCTGGAGTTGGTTCAGCTGGCTGTGTTAGGCAGACCTCACTGCTGGGGTTGGTTTGATGCATTAGAATAGGTTCCGTCCCTTCAGCTGATGTTCCAAATGATTAAAAAATATCTCGAGGATAGCTTGCAGCCTGCTTTTGGTTCTGTTGGGCATTTTAGGGCAAATTTGATTGGAAAGGAGCTGCTGGTGTCACCTCAACCTCACCATGGGTGTCAGGGTGTGCTGGAGTGGGTACTGCTGGGTGCAGAAGGCAGCATACCAGGGCAGAGCAATGTGTCCTTGCAGGGGGAAAACCAAAACAAAAAGGGCTGCAGCCTTTTTTCTTTCCATCTCCCAGCCAGCACAGAAACACAGATTTTCCTCAGGATCTCTTCTTCGCTAGCAGCCACCAAGAGATCTTTACTTTAAGAGTGGCACTGATTAATTTGGGGACATACTCTTCCTTCTGGGATGATAAACACGAACTTTGTTACGCCCTCAGACAATGAACGAGCCACACTAGGCTGGATTTGAGTAACTTTCTGCAAAGCTACAACCTACCTTATTTGGAGCTGGACTTGAGCACAGACTGGCTTTCGTGGCTTTTCTCCATTGCCAGTGTTTGGAAAAGCTCAGGCTGTCCCAAGTGCAGGAGGGATGAAGGACTGTGCCAGCGGATTACTTTGGTGGCAAATTGGGGAAAGGCTTGCAAAAATCTTCCCTCCCTCTCCAGGAGATTGTGGGGATTTTCTCCCTCCAGTAAGTGGAAAAGCCCCAAGGTCAGCTTGCCCTGTGAGTTTGGCACAAATGGTGTGGTTTTGCCCCAGCTTCAATGGTACCCCTGTAAAAATCTCGTGACTGGGATTTGTAAAAATGAGCAAGGAGGAAACCACCACCTGACCTCCCAAGGGGCAGAGCCAGGCTCCCATCGACAGCCTGACTTGCAGATTCGAGTCCTCCTGTGTTCACTGAGGCTCTGCTGCGCTTGCACAGCTGGTGTCTACACTTATACTGAACAAACTTTTTTTGTTTTTAATGTGACCTTTATGGTGCCTATCATACCTGTAGCAGACCTGACTCAGACCCTTTTAAAAAAAACATGTTTCCACTTCTGTACTCTTTGGTAGTTTTCTTCCCTTTTTTAAGATGAATGGCTTCCAAAGATTTAGGACACTGAAACTTAAATTGGCATTTGAACAGGTGCTTCCAGCCTTTCACAGCAGTGATATTGAATTCTTAAGGGTTTGGGTTTTTTTCAACATATGCTTATTTTTTTTCCCCTCTCTCTTGTGCTTTTAAATGGAGGAGGGGTGTCTTGGACAACACAGCAAGTCCTGCTGGAAATGCTCTAGTTTGAGTTCCTTTCATGACACCATCCTTGCTAGAGTGCCCCCATTCTGCTCCCATCTTCCACTGCCGTTCCCAGCCCCTCCCTTAAAGAGAAAACAGTGAGGAGCTCAGTCATAAAACTTCCCGTTGTTTGTGCATAAATATCCCAGTGGCAAGCTGATGCTCCATGTGCAGAACATCTCCCATCTTTGAAGTGTGTTTTCATCCTTGCCCTGAGGGTCAGTCTTGCGTGTTGGTGTGCACACATGTGTATGCAACTGTGCTGCTCTTCTGCTGTTCAACAGCATGGGCAAGGCATCAGTATCAGCCTGGAGGCCTCCAAAAGCAGTGTGGTTGTGCCTTGGCCTGAAGTGAAGCCTTGCTCCACTTCAGTCCCTGTATTGTGACATTAGGGAAAGCCATATGTACTAGAGGAACACTAGGTCTGTTCAGACTGGAAGACTGCCCCTGGATGGGAAGTAGTGTGCATGCAAGACTTGGGGATAGAGGAAAAATGTATGGTTCCCCCACACTGAAATGAAATGGGGTGATAACAGCCCATTGGAAAAAGGGAGTAATTGGGGTTGATCCTAACTTCTGTTGAAAAGCTCTCCTAAAAATGTCAGTGGCACATCTCGTGCTGCTTGGGTGAGGCTGCGCCTTCTATTTTAATAGCATAATAAAATAGCTCTTGGGAAAGAAATCAGCTGCAGGAACTGGAAAGGGCTTTGCACATCCCCAGAATGAGGGGTCTTCTCATACAGCAGGGAGGATCATGCGGCTTATGTGGTATGGGGCACAAAACATGTTATAGGGGTGGAATGATGTTCAGGAAGGATGTTCTTGTACATTTGCAGGAAGATGAAAAGCGAGCCTTCTGCTCCTGCCTGAAAACTGCCATTCTGGATCCCATGTGGCTGGAACAGTGGGTAACCCTTGCTTCCCTCTGCTTTCTCCCCAGCTGGCTGGAGGCATCATCCTGGGAGTGGCCCTGTGGCTCCGGCATGACTCGCAGACAACGAACATCCTCTACCTGCAGCTGGGGGAAAAGCAGGCCCCCAACACCTTCTACGTCGGTGAGTAGGTCTGGGAATGCTGGCATTGCTGTGTGGGTGTTACACCTCAGGGTGACCTGCAGCGTACCCAAAAGCAGGGCAGAAAGCTCCAGGTGAGCAACAAGGAGGTCAAAATAAAAATGCCTCCTGCTGCCCTCATACTCTCCAAAATATCCCCTGCCACGCCAGCCAAAACCTTCAATAAATGTTGGCTGTGGCCCAAGCGCAGAATCCAAAGTCACATCAGCTAAAAGTGTAAAATGACATGTTGCATGCAGTGGGTTTTCTTCGCTGCTGTTCTCCACTGCAGTCTCTCCCAGAGCACATTTGGGAAAGGGGGGACTTCTTGGAAGCTTGTCTTGTTTCCTAAAGGGGTGTAAAAGTAGCTGACGGAGTGCCTGGCAGTCGAAAGTGAAGCTTGGTGAGTGCGTGACTCATGTTCTCCAGGAAGGGCAGGTGGAGCCTCTATGTGTTACAGTTAAGCTTAGCATGATTTTTGTTAATTTGACAGCATGCTGGCTTGCTGGAAGATGAAAACCCCTATTTTTGCCCTGTTCTCCAATGATCCCTTGCAGACAAGGGGGAGCAGCTTGCAGGAGGGGCTGGCTGCCCGGCAGGGGCTGGCTTGGAGCGCAAGCCGACAGGGCTGGGAACATCGTCTCATCTGATGTCCTGTTCTCACCTATAGCTAAAATTACTTTCTGGAAAGGTTTTCCATTGTGTTTCCCTGCTTGCCCATGAAATGGCATGCCTGAGCCCTCTCCCTGGCTGTGCCTGATTACAGAAGATGCTCCTGCTGTAAATACTGGTGGGTTTCCCTCTCCTGCTGTCTCTACTCTGATGCCTCACACCCAGCATTTCCCCTTTGTAGATCTCAATTTTAAAGAGAGAAAACAGAACTTCAGAACTTGTATGAAGTTAAACTCTCCCCTTTCCAGGAACCAGCCCAAACATCTCCTTTTTTTGGGAGGCCAACAACTGATGTCTCCCTAGTTAACACTTTCTCCCCAAACTTAGAGGACCTGGAGCATGGGGCAGAGTCCTTCTCTTCTACCTGTTGGGCCCCTTTTTATTTTGTCTTTGTCCTTGGCCTTCGCTATTTAGAAGGCAGTGGGGAATGAACAATGGGTCCCACCACCACACTGGCTTTCCGACACCCGTGAATGGCCCATGATTTGAGGCTGGCTGTCTTTTAAAAGTTATATTCAGCAACAGATTGGCCTGGATTCCTTCTGGCAGCTGTAATTTCCATGCAGTAATAACAGAAGAGCATTTCTTTCATTTGCTGCCTCTCCCAGCCAGACCTCTAGAGTCTGAAGGCTGGGATTTCTTTTTGCTTTTTTTTTTCAACCCCTATTTTTCCTCCCTCCTACAACTGATACTCCCTCGTTTTTCTCGTCTGGCATCCAATGTACACATGTACACAATGTTCCAGCTTTGGGAATGGGAACATCTCTGAGCTTGGCCTCCAGAGCTGATTTCCCCACCCCCGCCCCTTGCAAACCACTTTTTGGTGTCTGGCACAGGGCGCTGGTCCTGGGATCTGTCAGGAGGCTTTTAAAGGCTAGCCAGGCTCTGCTGCGGCACTGCAGGACAGGGGGAAGCAATAAACACTGTTAGAGGAGGAAAACTTCCATCATGGGCTTGGTACTGAGCGAGAAGGGGAAGTAGGAAAGCAGCGGTTTGGTGTCTCCTTGTTTCTCTCTGTGTCCTTTTCCCTGCCTCAAAGGTGCAGCTATTTGTTACAGACTCTTTTCCCAGGGCATCTGTGTGTTACCGGACTGGAAAAATAACAAATGCAGCTGGTTGGCATGTGGGATTTGAGGGCAATGGGAAAGAGGATGTGGCGAGCAGGGCAGCTACAGGGTACCAGGTGTGATGCTTATTTGCCTTCAGGCTGCTGCAGGAGCAGGAGGAGAGGAGCAATCCTTGCTCTCAGCTTCCATACTGGACTGTAGCAGCAGCCATCCCTGCAGTCCCCCCCGGGTGCAGGCAGCTGTTCCCCCACTCGCCTATCCAGCCCACAGGGAGGGGGCTTCTGGGGGCTGGAGTTTCCCACAAGCGCTACCCCTCCTCCCCAGCACTTTGGCACTGCATCCAACGAGTTGTCTTGTGGGCTGGCTTGGGAGATTATTAAACAAACCCTTGTTCGTGGGCTTTTCCTCAGCACGGCGTGCAAACCATCTGATCCCCTAACCACTTGTTGCAGTCTTGGCTTTTGGCACTTCCATTCTGGCTGCGGACCCAGTGCTCCAGCAAATGGGAAGTTAACTGCTTCAGTGCTGAAAAGATTAAGTGGGACCAGGGATGGGGATAGCTGGAGCACAGTAGTTTCATGCTTTCATGACTATAAAGGAAACTACTTGCTCTTCATCTGAGCCAGGCTTATGGTCTGATAGGCATTTATTTGCTTTATTTGTAGTTGAAAAACTAAAATCCTTCTTGCCTTTGCGTAATACTACACCTGGAAAGCTCTGTCTCTCTGGAGGTTGGGAAGGTGTTGGTCACAAGGCAGAAAACATCCTTCAGGATAGCTAGAAGCATTGATAAGTTGCTAACAACTGGTTAATCACTTCTCAGGTACTTATTGACCCTACACATAAAGTGCCATTAAAAAATCACAAATAAACAACAAAACTGTGAATCAATGTGTTATGAGAGCCCATAGCAAAAGGCTGAGCTGGTCTCTCTGCAGATACCAGTACAAACTGGAACAGTCTGATCTCTCTACAACAAGTTAGTGCTGTGGTGTCACCAGTTTTATGAGCCCCTGGGGTTCTTAAAGAGGCAAGTGACACTGGACTTACTGCTTTTGTCCTTTCTCGGTGGGATGACAATGAAGATAATATGGGAGGAAAAAGCCAGGTTCCCCATCCTTCAAGGATTTGGTTATGTGATGCCTGGAGATGGCTGCTCTGGGTGAAATGCTTTGAGGAGGTTGGGGACAAAAGCCTTGGCTCTTATTTCCCTTAAATCCCCATGCCAGGATTTCACATTTTGCCCTTGCTGGACTGCCCATGTGCTGGGAGCATCACTGGGTGCTCGCCCCTGCTTCCTGCCCTTCCTGCACTTTCCCTCAAGCTGCCTGGCAAGGAATTGAGCATGGCAGCTGGATGGTCTCGGCTTCACTCTGTCCTGCCAGATCCAAAATAGGAAATCTGCCTCCAACAGCTCACAGCAAGTGACAGGGTGATACGACCAGTGCCTCTAATTAGCTCGGCCCTGGGAGTGGGGCCAGCCACGATGAAGAGTGACTGAGGGTGGGTTTTCCAGAGCTGGGGTGCGGTTTCCCTGCAGCTTTCAGGGTGAAGAAGTGGTTCATTTTGCTCCCATTTAGATTTTTTGTGTTTTATTAGTAAATCTGCACTGCAGGGCAGTGTCTCCTCCCTGAAGCATGGCGGCACCAACAGCCCTGGGGAGGGGTGTGAGGTTTTGGGCAGGCATACAGGTTAAACTTGACCACTGAGGCTGCTGCCACTGCTCCCCTTTCCTGCTGTCCTGCTGGGTATCACTGGCCCAACAGAAAGGCAAGAGGAGGTTTTGGGTTTTTTGGTGGGGGGAGTTCCCTAGATACCAGGTTGATGACTGGCTCCCAAGCTGGTCAGACAGCAAAACCTGAGAAAGACAAGGCAGAGGACAGCTGAGGGCAGCAGTGGCTTCAGACTAATGGTGAGGTGGTGAGTGTGCCTGCAAGGCCGAGTGCTGCCGAGGAGCTGAGGAGAGGCCAGGGAGACCAGCTAACGGGAATGCAGGCTATCCAACAAGGTGAATCACAGACCATCTTCACCATCCTTCTCTGTACACACACGGTCCAGGATAATGATTTCTGCCCTGGAAATGAGTTCAAGCTGCTTTTCACGCAGACTGGGCTAGAATAAATGGGCCAGAAAGCACAGGGAGGCTTTGAAGTCTTTCTCACAAATGAGTGCACATCTGAGTTGAACTGCAGCTGCTGGCAAGCTTTCATAGGTGTCTTCTGGATTTTTGGAAGTCCTGTCATGAGGTTTTGCTGGGTCAGGGGGATGTGACCCTTGCAGAGAGGAGGGCTTGCCAAGCAGCGGTGCATAGGTGGGTAGGCATCAGGACATCTGTCTCAGCTTCCCCAAGGTTTGCCCATTGTCCTTACAGCATGTGAGGGTGCTTTGGCTGCTCTTGCCAAGGGTCCTAAATGGGGCCATCCGTGCAGAGCATCCCAGCCCATCATCCAAATAGACCTGCGTTGGCTAAGTGATCATGGAGGAGCTCTGCCTTCTATCCATAACAGCAGCTTAATTAGCCTTTTCAGGACTGCCTTGGACAAAAAGCAGTGATTTCTGGGGTTCCAGGGTGGTTTTCATTGCAGAGGGGGTTGTGCAGAGCTCTGGTGTGTTACAAAGGCTCTGGAAGTCAGCAGTGCTAGAGTGAGCGTGGACCCACCATGAGCAGGGAGAAGGTCTTGGTTTCTGTTGGTGCTCACATCCTTGTTCTCATCCCTCTGGAAATCTTAGGCATCTTTAAGAGATGGTGCCAACTTCTGTATATCATGGGGTTAGACTCAACAGCAAATCTTTTACTTAACTTGTTGTGAAAGGGCCAGAGAAGAGCCTGAGAGTCCAGGTCTCTAGGTCCTGTAATGAACACTAGTGAAAAACCACCTTCACTTTTGGCATGAGGTGCTGCAGTGAACCCTGCAGATGCACACAGCTGGTTCAGGACAGGGTTCTTCTCTCACCCATTTGTGCTCTTCTTTGCCAAGGCTCCCTGTGTCGGAGATTTGCCAGCAGACACATGAGCTGTGGCCAGGCTTGCGTGCTTGGCATTCGAAACCAAGGTTTACATTTGGCCTTGGACTACACTGAAAATGGATTATTTAAAAAATAATACATGTGTTTTTAAAAATATAAGTACATGCATTTTTCTGTCTTGGAAATAAAATTATTTACAGTTAAGGACAATATAATTATTTAGTCTCTTAAAGGAAAAAAAAGGTGGTTTTTTTTACTTGTTCTAGATTTTTCTCTAATCACTGTCAGATCAACTTCTTCAATAATACTGGATTCTCTTTAAAATAGCAGTTTTAAGGCAAAACACTTTGTCAATACTTTTCTTTAAGTATCTGGCTTATACCATGTATTTGACAGTACAATCATTTTGTTTGTATTCTTATCATAGAATTCAATTTGTTAAAAAATCAACATGTTATTTAATTGCATTTCTATTTAATTGCAGTTCAGTCTACCTTCATCATGACCAACCCCTGAGATTCATTTACTCTGCAGACTAAAACTGATTATGACTTTAAATAATTGGTACCATCGGGTTATTTTGGCTTCAGATCTACCGAACTACAAATAATGTACTTGTCCTTTTCCTTTGTTCCCTCCCTTTGGCTTTGCTGCCCCAGACCTGAGCCAGAGTGGCTTCTTGCTCTTCAGAGCTGTTCAAACCTGTAGCTTTGACAGTTTTCCTTTGAAAACTGCAATGTGTTTAAGGCATGCAAAGCCTGCAAGGAATCCTCCAGTGGGATTTGTGCTGTTTGTGGGTGAGACCCCAGGTCACATAGAGGTGTTCAGAAGTACTGTAGCTGGGGCAGAGGATGAGCCAGCATATTCCAACCTGGGTCTCCTGTGCTGTGCCACTATTGTCCACCCTAGTATTGGAGATGTGCCATAGGCCTCCTCCCAGCTTTCACAGGTATTCTGACTTTACAAAACTCAAATCCCTTTCCAGTGGAACAGGCAGAAGAGAAAAAGTCTGACTGTGGCATCTCTGTGCAGTTGTTTTGGGCACAAGTGTGTGCATGTGAGGATGTTCTTTGAGGCTTTCTCCACCACCCCTTTACTTTTCTGACAGGGGGGTGTCTGTTGCTTCCTCCTTGCCTTGTTCTTGCAGATGAGGGCAGCATGTACAGCCTTTCATCTCCCCGTGTGAACCACAGAGCCCCAGGAGAGCCCTCCACATTTTGTGACCCTGTTGCTCCATCTGGAAGTCATTAGTAGCCACAGCAGCAATGTTTTCCTTGGGAAAGGGGGCGGAGGGGAATGAAGGGGCTTCCCACTTGTCCATTTCCAGCAAATCCTCTCTTTTTCCAGCCCCTCTCTCTCTCACCCCACTTTCAAGAAACCACTGTCAGCTCTGCTGGGCCAATTCTATCAGCCAACAGGACAAAAATGTCTGGGAGACCCTCCCTTGCTGGCCGGCTTATGCAGTTATCCTTTTCTCATTTCAACCCTGTCCTGGAGAGACTTTCCATTCCCTGCTTGTATCTTGTCCCCAAGTTGCAAGGAAAAACATCATGGTCATTTTTTTGGCTACAGAGAGGGCGTTCTTCCATGATGGAATCTCCCTCTTACCATTGTATGATGGTCCCACCCTTCCCTGCAGCAACCATGGTGGTGAGACCAGTGATGTTCAGCATCTCCAGGCCAGGAGCAACAGCACTGAAACCTCCCTCCTTTCCTTGGAGGCTTGCAAAACTCTTGGATGTGCAGAGTCTCCTCCCAGGAGCCTGTTGGGAGAATAAACACTAAAAATCTCTCTTCCCCTTTGCTCTCAGCCCCTTTTTAAAGCCCATCCCATGGGGAGGGCAGACACAGCTTGGAGAGCTGCCCTGCCTTCCCAGGAAGCATGGTGTTGATGCTGGGGGCGGTGTGTGGGTTTTTTTTGTCTTTTGGAAACATTGCCATGGTGACCTGGGGGAAGTGACTGGCTTCCATTAGCCTAACAACTTAAAGCTGCTGGGAGAAGATTGAAATGGGGGGAGAGGTAGGGCACTGTTCAAGACTGCCCATGCCTGGAGCTGCACAGCATCTCTGATGGGGATGGTGGGGCACGGGAGGAGGGCTGACCAGGGCTGGCCTGCTCCCTGCTTGTTTTAGAGGGACTCTCCTGTGCTTGTTCCTCCTTTTATTTGTTTTTCATTGTGTCCTTTTTTTAAGACTGTTTATTTTTTCTTGTTTTCTTTAGTTCTCAGCAGGGACAGGACATGGGTTTTACAACCCTGCCAGCACCAGCTATGCTGCTTTAATGCCAGAGCTAGTACTGACACTGAATACTGCCTTTTTCTCTCCCTTCCCTGCTCCCAGAGCTGAGCATTCTGCTTCCTACTTGGTCTGCAGGTAAAGGGCCATGGAGGTATCATCTGCTTGAGCTGGGAGCTAAGCTGGCCTCTTGGCTGCTTTTTTTCCATTTCCCACCTGGCACCATACCAAGAGAAGCGCTCAATTACTATCAGTTCCCCAGCTCTGATGTTTGGGGGCTTTCCATGTGGCTAATGCTTTAGGAGATCTCTGCAGCCCAAAGCAACACATGCCCTAGTTGTACTGAGGAAGAGGGGCATGATGTTTGGTCCACTGCTGCTACTTTTTCTGATCATCATCCTGATGCTCTTGAGCGAAGAGCTCCTGTGCTCCTCCTCTGAATGCAGATGAGGAGATGAAGCTAAGAGTGGTTGGCCTCTTTCCTAAAGCTTTCTGCTTTAAGGCTCCATCTCAAAAGGAGGTAGGAGGACTCCAGGCAGTATTGACCCCACCCATCTCTGCGAATGCTCCTCTGACTTCCCAAACTCTGAGATACAGGTCCTGAGGCTCACAGCTTATTTTATTTTGGTGGGTGCCTGATTACATGTGGCATCTTTAGCAATTTTACCTGCTGCTGCCTTATCAGAGAACCGTGCCAAAGGGCTAGAAATCGCACTGTAGCATTGCTTAAGGATGTGGAAATGCATTTGTACCATGAATACCTGTACGTGATTTGCTCACTGTACCTGTTCCTGCAGCTCCAGCTGTTCCCAGGATTATGTACTGCTGATGTGTGAGGGAGCAGTATGGCTGTAAGCAGTGCAGTTTGCATTTTATACCACTCTCATTTTACTTTTTGTTTATGGCAAACAGTGCTTCTTGTTTTGAAACCCCTGAGAAAGCTGTGATAAAAATGAGCTGGGAAGTGGCATGTGAAAGGCAGATGGAGCCTTGCTCATGCCAAATTGTGCCAGTTCGGATGGAGCCCCGAAGGAGCAAATACCACTTTAGTGAAGAGTTCTTCATCCATGACACGCTAGCAGGAATTAACCAATCTCTGGTGCTTACATAGTGAGGAGGCTTGTGGATTTGGGGGGAATCTCCTCTGACTTTAAGGAGGATAATGTGCCATTCACGATGGGGATGACAGGTGCCTTGCTCACAGACATGGAGCCCAAAACCACACTATGCGTCATCAGCCCTGTGTGCCAGGAATGAAAGCTAAGATGTGTCAGGCTGCTTTCTGGGAAAAGGGCTTGGTCGTTCCAGTCTGGGCTGTGATTGCTCTGAAACAGCCCCCCAGCTTCCTGGCACCCAGTCTGGAGGCAGAGACTCCCCCATCAGCCCCATCCCCTGAGGGGAAGGATGGGTGTGGGAAAACAAACACCATTCAAAGCATGTGGTTGGGCACTTTGGTTGCCTTCATTTGCTTTCTCAGCCTTCAGCCTAGCATTTCTGTGGAGAAACACCGCCAGCATTCATCGTACAAGATGCTGTTGTTGCATTAAATATTTTGTGCTTGTTTTTAAATAAACTCTGGAGCAGAGTCTTGTTCTGCTGCATCCCAGGAGGCTGTAGTGCTCAGTAACAAAAGGCAACTCCATAACGGCTGTTTGTTTGTGCCTGGGAATGAAGCTGGCCTTTATTCCAAAAGCCTTCCAGGGTTCTTTTGTGGTTTTCTGAGATCAGGCCAGTCATCACTGCCCTCTCCCCCGGCTGGCTGCACATTCCTACTGCTCCCACCCCACCAGTCACATCCGCTGGGCTCTGGTCAGGAAGCTGCACATGGTGCACATGTTCTTCCCTTCCCTGCTTTCCTTCTTGCTGTTTCCTTGCTTGACAGCAGAACTGGCTCTGACGAGGAGCTGGTGAAGCGTGAGCGGGGAGAGAAGCGGGAAGCCAGGACAGTTCAAGGTCTGCATGGCCTGTCTGGGGTTGGAGTTCAGCAGGTCAGTTTTGGTTTTGGTTTTTGAAGCTGCCAAAAATCCCAGCAAGAAGCAAGTACAGAGGCCACTGGAAGACTTTTCTAAAACAGCAAATATCTGTGTCTCCTCTTGGTCTCCTCCATCAGTTAAGGTTCTCACTGGGCCTTCATTTCCTAGTTTTCAGAGCAGGACTTTCTTAGCCACCAGTGGCTCCTATGTGATCTCTATATCAGAAAAATATTTTTTACAGTGAGAACAATCATTCCCTAGAACAACCTCCCCAGAGCTGTGATCAGGTCCCTATCACTAGAGGTTTTCAAGATCTAAGTGGGCAAGGTGCTGGATAGTCTCAATAGGTTCCCGTTCACACAAAAGGTGGACCAGGTGATCTTTTGAGGTCCCCTTACAACCTGGGCTGCTTTATGACTCTGTGATCTCCTGACTATATTTGTTCAACCTGGAAGTTGCATTCAGTGATTATTTTGAAGAATTTGAGAATAAAATCTTCTGTCTATCCAGGGGAGTGACCTGGTCGGTGGGGTCCCAGCATCATGCTGCTTGGTCTCCAGATGTGCTGCATCTGCTTGCTACCCGTCTACTGGGCTGGTTATCATGAGTAGTGACTTCTCAGACATGGAAATGACTTGCCCCCAACTCAGCTTTGTTTTCTCTCTGCTGTCCTAATGGGAGAAGAAGTCAGAAACTGCTGCACTCAGGGGTGAGCAAAGTTCATTTTCCCAAAGCAACTTGTGATGAAGACTCTCCAGTTGAGCCACCCAGTGCTGTAAAATAGAAAAACCAGACATGGTTTGGGTTGAAAACCCAAACCAGCAGCTTCGCTGGTACAAGCTGGTGTGGTGAGGGCTGGTTCTTGGGCATTGGCAGATTCTGGTGACAATAAGCAGACTGTTTTTTGAGACACCACTACTGATTCGTTCTTTGCGAGACAGCAGTTATGTAGCATCTGACAATCTCCATCAGTCTCTCTTGGCCTTGGCAGGTGTCCAGAAGACAGCCTTCATTTTACAGAATTCCTTCGTGCCTCCTCAACCCCTTTGGGGCCCCTCTACTCCACATACAGCTCAGCCCAGCTGCCACTGCCGCTCCACCTCACGTCATCTCCAGCCGTTGCGATAAAACCACAAAACTTTATCTGCTGGCCTGTCCTTTCCAAGAAACTCTCCTGGGAGGTTTCTTTTGCTTGCTTTTCCCTTCTTTTTGCACCCTCACGTGAGGAGGTGTCTCGCCCCCACTTGGGAAGCTTCAACAACCCAGTTGCCTGTTGGGTTTTGTGGCTACTGGGTGCTGTTGAAACCCCTTCAGTTCACATCAGGAGATGCAACTCGCGCCTCCTTCCCCTTTTGCTGGCAGCGTTGCTGCAAGGATGTTGGTGTCTCCGGCCACAGCTGCTGTCAGGTTTTGTGAAGAGGGGCTTCCTGCGGGGTCAGCACGCTCCATTGTGCCGGTGCTTCCCCTGCAGCTGGCTTCCTCCCTCCTGTGGCACCTAAATATAGCATGAGTGTGGTGAGAAACACCGTCCGGAGAGTCCCAGCGCCAGACGTGCTGGGGTGGCATATCCGTCGCTGCCTCTTGCTGAGTCGGCCCTTGCATCAGTGCTTGCATTGTTTGGGTGCTGGTGATTTTTACTTTAAAGAGGGAAGAAGTGGGAGCCAAAGTTTACCCTCCCCCAAGTTTGACCTATCCGTAAGGGAATTTTAAACAAGTCGAGACTTATTATGTATCTGGTGTTTTAGAGAATGGTTTACTTGACTTGACTCTGCTCTCAGTGCATGCCCTTTAGACTTTGCACTTTAATTATCAGAAGATTGTTTAAAAGCTACAGAGATAAGAAAAATCTTAAACATGACGAGCATGTACAAGCAATTTTAATCTTGAGCTCTGTTTATATGTTAGGGCTGTTGTTCCTAAAGGAATGCTGACAGACTGATTAATAACTATTAAACATTTTGACTCATAGCAGAAGAAAACATTTCACTGAAGGGATGTGTCTCCCAAGCACTAATAAGATTCACTGTGTTGCTGTTACCTGTGGGCTGCCCTATGTTCTTTTTTTCTCATCATGATACCTTCTTTTTTTCCTCACCGTCCTGTAAAAATGACTGCAGTCTTGCCTCATTTGTAATTATTTGGTTATTTTTTACATGTATCAAATTGCTTTTGGATGAGAAGTAAGATTCACTTAGAGAGTAGTAGAACCACAATACTTGAGAATATTAGTTAACCAAAAATGCACTAAATATAAGGGATACACCAGGAGAAAGCTGTGTCAAATTTAACTGAGCTGGTAGTGTTTGGCTGAGTAGTCACTATGGCTTCACCAGTCTCGTGGTTAATGAGACCATGGTGATTACTCATGGCAGCAGACTTGAGCCTTGAGCTAAGCTCTTGTTTCCTGAATGAATAAACTTTCATTCCTCTGTTTTTTGAACCACTCCCGATTCCTCATTTCAAGCTTTGAACTAGTTATAGTGCAAGTTGGCTATGCAAATTCAGTAAGTTCAAGTAAAAAATGTCATATTTGCTGAAGAACCTATAATAAAAAAGCCAAATTTTGTTACATGAGATGCTTAAGCAGTGCTGTTCCCTTAGTTTTGTGGTTCATATGCCTTTAAAATGTTAGCCAAATCAATATTTGTGTGATGTTAAATATAAATAAACCATATGCCTTACTGTTTATTTTAAAAGATATGCTAACTAATCATTTTCATCTCTGCTTAAATATTTAAAACAGCATGCCAGGGGAACTCCCTGTTACAGCTTTGAGGATGCTGTAAAGCCCTTGTCTTTCCTGATACATCCTCTGTCTAGTACTGCTTGAGCTCTCTGTTTCCTCTGATTTGGGAGGTGATGGAGTTATTAAAGGTTTGGTGTTAGTAGCTTCAAACACTTTGAGACCCAACTCATGTATGTTGTGTTCTACTGTGTCTGCTGCCACCTCTACTCATACCTCTTCGGCCTTGATCCTGCACACCTGTAGTTATCCGCCCTGGGCAGCCAGAAGGTCTGGCCAGGCATTAAGATGCTGCTGTACAGAGCTCTGCAGTAACACATCTCGCTCTCCCTTGCAGGAATCTACATCCTGATCGCAGTTGGAGCTGTTATGATGTTCGTGGGGTTCCTGGGATGCTACGGCGCTATTCAGGAGTCTCAGTGTCTTCTGGGAACGGTAAGAGGCACAAAGCTTTGGAAGCTACTTGGCACCATGATCTCCCTGCCAGGCAGCACAAGGCTGTGCCTTCCTTGCTGGGGGCTTTTCCAACAAACGGGACTGGGAGGATGCGTGAGCATGGAGGTGGGAACTAGGTGACCTCTGCAAGGAGCGAGGCAGCGCTGTTTGGCCAAGGGCATCTCTGTCCAGCCCAATGAGCTCCAGCTGAGCTGGCAGGCTCCTGCTTGTGCCTGGCTGCAGGGAAGAGGCTGAAGCCAGCGGCATAGCAGAAGGGGTGAGATCAGCAGGACTCTTAGAGACTCATTTCCTCTGTTATATGTGAACTCTCCCCTTGCTTCTATCCCCACCATGGTCTGACTGTCTTATCAAGCACCCATTAAACCCTCTTTCTTACCTAGTGTCCTCTACAGCTTCCCCTCTCACTCCTTCTCAAGGCTGCCTGTGGCAATTCCAGTTCTTTTAGGGAATTATCTACTATTTTTATTTGTTTGGACAAGGAAACAGCAAAGGCTTCCCACAATATGTTAGTAAGAACAACTAGGTACATCCTGGAAAATCCATTACTAAAGTGCTACAGGTGTCCTTGATTTGAGGCAGCAGCTCGAGATTCCTGGCACGGGATGAACTTAATTGTATAAACTATAGACACACCAAAAGCCTTTGCCTTGAGGGCAAGGGAGACCCATTTATTAAGCAAGTTCTCACATGTGGTTCAGCTTTAAACTCAATGCATGAAAAATAAAACTGGAGGGGTAAAACATAATTTTTTTTAATTTTTTTTTTTTTAAATTGGAATGACTTTCTAGCACTTGGCTTCATTGGGCTGGAGGATTCTTTGTGGTGGTGTAGTGACTCATGGGTGTGGACTCAGCTGGGACAGAGGGAAATGGAGCTGCTTTCCCTTGCTCTTGCAGATGACTTCACCTCTGGTTGCTGCTGATTTCCAGTTAGAAGGGGGTGCTTCTCCCCAGTGTTTATAAAGTGCTTCTGAACGTCAGTGGATGGGAGCTGCTGTAGGAGTTTGTAGGCATTATCCCTGCTGCTGGGAATAGGAGGAGCCTGCACACAAATCCGACAGGGTTTGTTGTAGCAAGGTCTGGCAGCTTTGGATTTTAATTTTTTTTGTTAATGCAAGCGATTAGAGACCCTGAATTACCCCTCACTCCCTCTTGAAGTTGGAAAGAGGATTAGAAGGGCAGATGGTACAATGTACCTGAGGCCCAACAGGGAAACCGTCTGCTTTGGCTGAAATTAGTAGCTCTAGCTGCTGTGAGCTGCCCGTGTTTGCTCACACCTTGGCTTGCTAAGAGAAGGCTGGAGATGCCTTGTAAGGACACTTTCCGCTGGCCAAGGCTCCCACTGTGCTCCAAGGACATTTCCAGGCAGCGTCCTCAGGGTGTTGCAGGGAAGCAGCCACACTTCCTGCTCCTTCAGCTCACTGATGGAGTGACTTACTGCAGAAGGGAAAAGAACCAGGAAGCTCCACACTATCAAAATCCTGTGTCAAAGGCATCATGGATGCTGAGCGACAAGACCCAAGGAAGGCAGGAGCTTGGCATGGAGCAGGCTTTGCTCCCTGGGAAGGGGCTGGGACACATCCAGCTGCCTGGCCAGGAACATCACTGTGTTCCCATAGCATCAAGCTGCATCTCTTGGTGTTCTGCAGCCAACTTGCAGAAAAACTGAGTCTGCAGGAAGTTGTGGCTGCAAATCTGGGATAAACAAGCCATCCTTCACTGGAGGGTAACCACTGCAAGAATGAGCCCTAGTGCTTAACCAGAGACTTATAGTGGCATCACGCCCACAATTTAGGGTGATGTGAGTCCTTGGGGGGATGTAGGACCCAGTCCTCCAAAGATATTCCTACAGAATCAGGATAGATAGGTGTTAACATAGGAGTTGGTTGTTCAGGAACTGGACAAGGATGTTAGAAGTCCTTTCCTGTTGTCAGGTTAATAGTCTTGTTTCCATTTTGCTGATAACCCTTTGCTCTTGCACATGAGAGCCAGTTCATGGCATCAGCCTGGAAACTCCTGTTTCCTCTGTTGTTGAAGAAAACGTCCTGAATGTGTCTGGAACAGAGACTGCCCAAGAGCCAGGGGCTTTTGCTTCTTTAATTCCATGGCACCTCTCCCACTTTGGGGCTTTTCCCAGGAAGAAGCCACTAAGTGATACTGTCACAGAGGAGATGTTGGCTGCATATGAAGCATGCCTCTCTGTGCCTTCTCACCTGACTCTTATGTGTGAGCTTTACAGCTTCCTATTCCCAGTCTAACAGACCAACCATCACAATGTTTTCTGAACAAAAAGATGGAGGGAGTCTTTGGGGGGGTGGCAGGGAGGACTGCTGGAATTGTACAAACAGGGTGGGACTGTGGGAAAATGTCAGTGTTAGTATTTATGCAAAAAACTGCAGTAGCCTTGCAGGGCTGTGGCTGCTGGAGAGCTGGTCATAAATCACACCCTGACATCCCCAGCTCCTCAGCAGCTGAAACGTGCTTTTAACCCCTCACTGGCAATTCCTGTCCTTGGAGCACTTGTGGCAGAGCAGGAACATTGTCTGGAGGGTCCTGCAGGTGTATGCAGAGGAACAGTATATCTCATGGTGCTCAGGGCATCTTCATCCCTGCCATACCTTTGTGGGGAAGGCTTTCTAACCCCTGCTCAGCCATCCCAGTGGGAAGCCTGGACATGGGGTGGCATCCGATGAGTTACAGGAAAACGTGTTTGGGCTAAGTGTGTGTATGAGAGATAAAATGGTTTTAAGTCAGATGACACCTTGCTCTGATCTCTGTCAGTAGAACCACACCTCTGCCCACCTAGTTGCTGCTTTTGCCTGTAGCCAGATATGTTTAGGACCCATCTTTTGATTTGCCTTTGCAGTTCTTCACTTGCCTGGTGATCCTGTTTGCCTGCGAAGTTGCGGCTGGAATTTGGGGATTTGTCAACAAAGACCAGGTAAGACAACTCTGATACCTGTGTTTGTGGGACTGGAAGGCCTGGGCAGAACCACAGCAGATCCTGACGTGAGCTGTTTTGCTTACAAGCTGCTCTCAAACCGAGTCATGGGGGCTTGGATTAGTGATGTGACTTGGGCAAGTCACCTAACTCCTCTTGGCCAGGCTGATGAACTTTAAATGTGAGCACTTGACAGTAGCAGCTGCCCCTTAGGCTATGTAGTGCAATGTCTAGAATAAAAATAGCCTGTCTCACTTGGGTCTTCTCCGTGCTGCCACACTGTCAGTCACAGAGTGAGTTGATTCATGCATGAAGTCGTGAAGGAAAGCCATCTGCACGTCCTAGGTGCCAAGGAACAAAGAGCGAACCCAGCCGCATAGTGCCAAAGGGAGGGAATACCGTACAGGGAGAGCCTGCATTAACAGGATTGCTTGGTGCTTCCTACTGTTCAGCAGTATCATATAACCTGCTTTGGGCCATTTGTCTGCCAGGACTGGGCTTGCTGCTGATCCATAAGTTGTGCATGCACAAGGGGTACAAACTCTGTGTCTGTACCATGCACCCTTCTAGGGACTGCTCGGATGAGGTTTTCTGGTTGGAGGGGGTGAACTAAAGGGTAGGACTGAAAATTGCAGCTTTTCACCTTCTGTTTCTGCTCACCTTCCTTTCATTACGGTCACGTGTGCTCACAGACACGCAGAGTTTCATCTTGAAGTGCAAAACTGTCCGTGTATGGGAGCTATGGCTGTGCTGCAGCAAGCAGCAGGCTGGGTGTTGATCACTGGGCCCTCGAGGGTTTGGAGGAGAGAAGGGGACTGCTTGTACTCAAAGCCAAGGTTAGACTCTCTTGGCAGAGTAGGAAATGTGTTTACTTTACTAAGAGACGCAAGCCAGCTGTGTAAGTAGGTGGTGGCCTGCTCAGCTTTCACATGCATATAGTCCATGGCTGATGGGCTTGGCCTGAATGGGAACACCCGTGTAGTCATTCAGCGGGAGAGAGCATGACTTCACTGGAATAAACTCTTCTGTGGCTAAACATATTATTATGCAGGCAGGGTGCTGTTTCCTAGCAACTTTAGTGAACTAATTAACCTCTGCAGAAGGGCTGTGCCTCCTGCAGATGTTAGTTCATGAATCCTGAAGAGTCCAAGATGTGCAACTGCAACCAACAGCAAAAAAAGTGAAGCCTGAGTAAGGAGGGACCCCATGGCTCTTGTGTTCTGTGCTGGGGAGAAGGCACTTGGATATTAGAGCATAAAGCTGAGAAATTTAGGATTTGCTAATACAAGAGCGATGACCTCAGATCCTAAAATTAATTTTACAGTTTAAAATGAAGGGTGGCAGCCTGTTGGCATCAGCTGGTTTTACAGCCTTGATGATGAATGGGCTGTTTTGAAGTCCCTGCTCACAAGGCAGGTGGCTTGCTTCTCCCTGCCTTGGCTGTGAGCAATGCAAGCTGGGAGGGAAGTGTAGAATGATCCCAGACATCAAGAGCTGCTTCCAGCAGGGACACTGCCACAAAGCTGGAGGCAGTGTCTCCCTTAGCCTGCCTTCTTGGAGATGCTTTAGAAGCAGTAGGATTATTTTTATATTTTTTTCATGTACCAGAATCAAATGGTTTGATTGGAGAACACTGCCCTCCAAAGCAAACTTTTTTGAGCAGTGACAAAGGAATTCTGGGATAATTGATTGAAATCGTGCTCCTTCTTGCTGCAGTTTCTTTTTTCATGTGCTAATCCAGTCTGTGCTGCCAAGAGCAGATGTTCTAGAAAGTGTTTTCCCTTTCTTGCTCATATAGGGGTTTTTTTCCTTCTCTTGCACATCCTCCTTTCATCTATCTCTTCCAAATTATGGGAAGGCGTTAAAGGAGAAATCACAAGGCCAGTATCCCTGATAATTAGGAGGTTCTTGCACTGTGGAGCAGACCCCCATGGGTGGCTACAGTTCAGCAGCCAGTGGCAGGGTTAGAGTGTGGATGAAACTTTCCACATAACCACTTACAGGACAGGGATGCCCAGCTCCAGGTAGGGACACAGCCAGAGTTTGACATCCACCTAAATGCACCTAAGCTGCCTGACCCAAGTGAGCTGCCTCATTAGGTTTTAGTGTGCAATCTCTCCCAAATTCCTGCCATCCCCTCCAAACCAGCACGCCGAGGTGCCCATACCTACAGATGGCCTTGCTTGCACACCCCACCTTCTCATGACTTTTCCAGCATGTCCTGCCCCTGCAGCCTCAGTGGCAAACGTGTTACCTGCCTGCTTTGTCTCCATGTGTTGTGTGGTTCAGAATAAGCCTCTTCTGCATTCCTGAGCCCAGAAGCACATTCACATGGGGTGAAGGCTATCTCAGATCTTGTGGTTCACCCTCCAGGCCTTGGCTGTCTTTATCTGCTAGAGAGAGCTTGTGGAGCCCTTGGACAGTGTTGGCTGGAATCTGCTGGCTGGTGGATGAGGTTCTTAATATTTGCTGTTCTTAACATGCTACAGCTGGAGGGGCTTGAGCCCTATGAAAGACAGGCCTTTTTTCACATGTCTGTGCAAACAAGTGGTGTCCTAATCTATTTTAAAACTTTTCATCTTACTGCGAGTCTCATTAGAGGGAATCTGTCCCCTTCAGGCACATCTGCTGGATGGGTTTCCTCCTCTTTCTCTGGCTGAGAGTTTTTCCTATGTCTTTCCCAGATAGCCAAAGATGTGAAGCAGTTCTACGATCAAGCACTTCAACAGGCGCTCATGGGAGATTCGGATGCGAACAACGCGAAAGCTGTAGTGAAGACCTTCCATGAAACGGTGAGATGTTGCTGCTCTTGCTGCACGTCCTGCTTAGGCTGCGTGGAGTCAGCCAGAGCTGGCACTGATGGATAGGGTGTGCTGGGGATCACAGCTGGTGAACTTCTGCGGGTGGTTTGTCCGTGGGTAGGTGGTGAGGAGCAACTGTCCGTGTATGTGGACTGATCCTCCCCACCGAGGCACAGGCAATAAGTTGAACTACAAGTCTTGGGCAGGGAACGAAGGCAACGCTGGGATTTTAATGCTTATGAGAGAACTGGAGTGAACTGAGCGAACTGGATCAAATATTTCACAGCACTGGGATTTTGCTGCCTGCTTTCTGAGTTCCCTGTAGAAATCTCTTCTCTGTAGAAGTTTCCTGCTGCCGGGGTAAATGAGAACATGGGAGGAAGGAGAATTAATAATGGTGGTCAGGAAAATGAATGGGAAAAGCAGAGTCTAAAGCAAATGATGCTACATGCAAGTCTTAGCCTGTCAAGTTTGCTGTTCTTACATTTCAAGAAGCAGAGTTGCACTCTCTTCAATATTCTGGCCTTCACACTGTGCTGGGAAGTCTGGCTCAGGCTCTAATTAAGTTGCTTTTCATTTACCTCAGCACCCCTGATTTAAATAAAAATTCAGTGGACAAAGGATGTAGCTCTGAGTAACTAATCCTGATACTTGCTCCATTCAGGAGGAAACAAAATTTCTGGAGAGAGTTGGATTCACTCTCCTCCAGGGATAGCCATGCCAGATCTGTCTGGGACTATTGTAGGAAGCATCTGCATTGCATGGAAAGAAAAAAGGGTTAATTTAGTGACTTATTACCCTCCCTTGTTTCCCCTTCCAAGATGCCTCCTCAGTCTTGGGTGGCTTCAAGGAAGTGTAAGGGTAGGGAGAGCACTGCATGAGTGTTTGCTGTCTGCTAATGCTGGGTTTTGTTGGGTTTTTTTTTCCTCTCTCCATGTAGCTGGACTGCTGTGGTTCCGATACTCTAACAGCAACTTTCACTCCCGTGTGGAGGGATGACCTCTGCCCAAAGGACTCCCTGAAAAGCTTTTTTGAGGTAGGCACAGCTGCTCTTCAGTCAGCACAGCTGCTGCAAGAAACCTCAGCTGCCAAGAAAATTTGGGGACTTATTGGGAATTAGATAAAGAGTAAAGATTTATTTGGGGATGATGTAGAAGGATGTTGAAGGTTCCCATTGGTTTATCATTTGCTGTTCCTGGCTGAGGGGGCTGGCAGGTGTGGAGGGTTGAAGTCTGGTCGGAAGTCCTGGAGTCAGGACCGAGGAACATAAGCAGGACAGTGAGAAAGCTGACCTGCCTTTCTGGGTGGTGGGGGGGAGGTGAGGGGAAAGCAGGATGTCTGACCAGTGTGTTCTGTGCTTCAGAACTCAAACTGCCACAGAAAAATCGATGACCTGTTCTCTGGGAAGCTGTACCTGATCGGTATCGCTGCTGTCGTGGTCGCTGTGATCATGGTAAGCATGAGGGCATGGTGAGACAGGGAAAAGCCACCTCAGGGTGCCATCGTCCTTTTCCAGCTGGGCTGGATCCATCCCTCTCCTCCAGATACCCCTGCAGCTCAGCATGCAGCACCAGCCCTGTGCACCTCAGCTGCTTTGGAACATGGCAAGACTGAGGGCTTTGTTATCCCTCCATGGAGTCGAGTTGTTAGGGGAGGCACGTGACAAGCTCAGTGGAGCAAGAGCCACCTGCAAGCCCGTCCAGAAGGGCAGAGCACCATTGAAACCTGCTCGCTGCCTCCAAAACCACTTGTTTCACAGGGTGCCGTGTTCTGTTGCTGGGGTCCGCAGTGGGAAAAGATCTGCTTGTTTTGCCATGTTGGGTTTGCTCCCTAGTGAGGGGTGGGTGGTATGGGCCGGTAACCCGGCACCTGTACAAAGGCTGGGCTGTAATGCTGGAGCGATCTCGAGGCATTTGCTGTGCAGTTGGCAGCCAGGAAGCTTGTAATGTAACACCACTGCTGCCAGAGAGAGACAGGAGAACATCATCTTATCTCAAATTGGCCAACTCCTAATGAAAACAGCAGCAAAGATGTAGCATCTCTGCCCTTACCTCTGGCATGAGAGTGGATTGGGGGACCTTAGGATGGAGTGGGGGACCTGCATCATACTAGTTGGCGCCTCACTGGTGCCCCCATGTCTCTCAACAGATCTTCGAGATGATCCTGAGCATGGTGCTGTGCTGTGGCATAAGGAACAGCTCCGTCTACTGAGCCGTGAGAGCCGGGGAGGGGAAGGGGGGAGCAGGGAAGACGGCGCTAGAGGGGACCCCAAGTGCCACCAAGTGACCAGGAGACATTTCAACAACAGACAAAGAAAACTATGTATATAAATGCTTCCAATATTACCATACAGTACTTACCATTTTTATTTTGAAGTACTTTTTTTTTGTTTGTTTAATAAATCAAACTTTCCCGTATCTTTGTGGCTGAGTTAGTTACACATCAGTTTTGTGTGATGGGAAAGCTGCTGTAGCAGGAGATCAAGTCCTTCCTCCCCCTTCCCCACCCCCAGTAACTCAGAAGTAACATTGGTGGAAGATGTGCAGAGGAGAAGGCTGCAGCCTGTTACCAGAAAAATTTTGCCTTGGTTTTACTGACTTTTTTTACTGGATGCTGAAGCAGATTTTAGCGGTTTTGTTAATTTGTACTCATCTTTTCCAACCATCACCCCAACTCCCTGGCATTTCCAGGCTGTCCACAGGGAAGCCTGGCTGACTGCCTGAAGCCTGGGAGAGAGGAGAGGAGAGGAAACAGCCTCTGTTGCCTGGGTGCGATGTAACCCAGGGGAAACTCGGGCACATTGTTCCTCTCTGACCTGTTTGCATTGTTAGGTCAATCCTTAACAGAGGTCATGCTTAAATTTTTTTACTCTATAAAGTGTAAAAATGGTTTTTGGTTTTATGGGTTTTTGTTTTCCTTGGGGCTATAACTTTATAAATTTGCTCATTCCCATTGATTCATTACATTAAAAGGTCAGAGGGTGAATTTTAGTCTCAGTTTTTCAAATATAGCCCCAGTTTTTCAATATAAACTGAAAATTAAGTTACTTTTTTAACCTCCTTCAATATTTCATTGTAGACATGTTTTGGGGACAGTCTAGTTCTATATCAACTTTCCACTGTTTAACTAATGCTTACACAGAAATTATATTGGAAAAAGAAGAAAACATTAAAAAAATAGTTCCCGATTTTAGAAATCTTTTAGCAGACTTTAGACTGCTTTTATGTACTGCAGGATGACACTTGGGTGTTCCCAACCATATGCATAATCCTTAAAATTTCATCTTTGTATCACTATCTTGTTCAATTAAATTTTCTTTAATTATGGCACATTGTCACACACTGTAATATTGCTGGGAAATTGTCATAATCTGATTTAAAAAAAAAAAGTTTATTTTTAAGACCTTCCAGTTATATCAAGAATAGATCAGCTTATAAAGTCAAGGGAATTCAGGATTTTAGATCATACCAGTTGAAACACATTCTTGTGATCTGGTAACTTTGGTTATCAATTTGATGTATGTGGCTTCTTTTGTATGCCACTCCACTACCATGTAGATAGAGGGGGAGAGTGACCCAGGAGCTATGTAATAAAATCAGAATGTCACTAAAAAGATTATCTGTATGTATAGTTCTATAGATATATATTTTTAAGCAAAGCCTTTCCCTTAGCCATACAGGCACTTGAGCTGGAAATTACAGTATCTCTCAGCTTTTTGCCACCTTGAAGCAGGTAAGGGGAGGAGTTTAAATTAGTGATCACTTTCCCCACTTCAGGAATATTTCTGTTTCTTAAAGTATTTCACTCTCCCCCTTTGTTGCAACAAAGAGCTTCAGATCTGATAGGGAGGGAGACCTGTGATCATTGATCATTTTAAACTAGTACCTTGTTTGCTGCATTTGGCTGCCATGGCCATTGCCACTACATCATAGAAAATTCCTGCACTGGGGCAAACTGATCCATTGAGAAGATTTTCCTCCCTTTGACTCTCCCCTTTCCTATTCCTGCCTTTTAGTATATAGGGCCTTTAAAAAGTATATAGGTAAATATATATATATATATATATCTCAAGTTGTGCTGGGTAAGAGGAGGAAGTGCTTCAACAGATCTTTATATTGAGGGGTCAGACAAGAAAAGATTCAGCCTTAGATATAGCCTTAAAGCAACACTGCCCTGAATGTCCACGTTGTGCACATCGAGAATGAGGTGAGGTTTTGCAGTAGGTAACCCCTTCCCCTGCTCCCCAGCGTAGCTCCTTCAGGTCATCTACTCTGTTATGTGGCTATATGTATACGCATCATCCAAGCATGTGTGTTTACATCTATGTGCATCGAGATTGTTAGCATACAGAATGGATGTGTAACTTGCCGCCTTTTTTGTTGACTGTTGATAAATGTGTATAAATACGCCATTACGCATTTCAGTTCTGTTTTCTTTCCTTATACCATATTTTTGATATTGTTCAGTATTCAGTTGATGCTGTGTATGCAGCTGGAGCTCTGTTTGAACACAGGCTGGGTCTCGATGCAGGTCAGGTGTGTCCTTGGACAGTGTACCTTTAGGGGTTTGGGTTGTCCCAGGCAGGAGCAATTGGCAGAAAGTGGTACTTGAAGAGAGAATCTGAGAGCTTTAGGAGGAAGAGCAGGAAGTTTGCTAAGACCCTGTCCTGCAGGGACTGCAGTTTGCCCTCTGGTTCATTTCAGAGGTGGCTTGTCACCTAGGAGAGCTCCAGGGGCAGCTTCCTGGGCCGCCTCCTGTTCCTGTGGCTGCTGCAGGAAAGGTGCTGAAGGAGGGGAACAGCTAGCAGCTGGGAAGGTCATGGGAGAAGAGACAGAAGGATGTTTGCAGGAGAGGGCAATGCTTTTAGAGTTACCAGCTGAGTCCCCACACTTGATGGAATGGTCATCAGCTGTGGCAGGAGGGGTCAGCCCAGGGACAGAGAGGAACTGTCATGCTTAAGAATGATGAAGTAACTGAGAAACCCTCCCAGAAAAAACTACCCACTTGGGTCTCCTGTGAAGCTGGACCTGAGTTAACACAAAGTAGAGAGGGAGCTGGGAAGGGCTGAGGACTTGCCCCATTGCAAGCATTCAGGATCCAAAAGCCACAGGGCTCCTCTGCCAGTTGGTCAGTCCCAAAGCTGGCTGAGGTGAAGGGGGGAAACCACTAGGTAGGACCCCTGCTCTGCCTCAGCCCCTCTCCTGCATATCTTAGCATTTGTGTGCAACATGGTGCCCTGTACTGCTCCCCTCCACAACCCCCCCAAAAAAAAAAAGAGATTAAATTGCAAGCTGTAAATACAAACCCCTCCCTCTCCATGGGAACATCCCTCCTGGAGCTAGTGACAGCTGAGAAAATGGCTGTGAGCTGAAGCAGGGAGGAGGAAAGAGGAGTGTCAACTGTCCAGGTCTGAGTTCAAAGACCACACTGAAAGGTCAAACAGAGCCGCTGACAGCTTAACTGAATGCTTGGGATTTTTTCATACTGTGGAGCATGCCACAAAGCAGTGTGTTTAACTTCTTTCTGCCTTTTTTTTTTTAAAGAAATGAAACGAAAATCAATTTAATAAACATTTCTCATAGTGTGCATAGTGTGATGAACTGCTGCAATTTTACAACCAGTTAACCTTAACACCAGGATGCTTTGTGAACCAGGCTTCAACAGCACGGGTTTTTACAGCCTCTGGGAGGGGGGCCTGCAGGCAGGCTGGGGATGCATCAGAATAGTGCCGAGGGAAGGCAAGAAGGTTGCTTGCCAGCAGTGGTGGCTGCTGCAGTTGTGCCTCACCCTCAAGGGAAGAGGGGCACAGCTGTGGGGGAGCTAATGTGGATTGCAAAATAGAGTGATTGTGCTGAAATTCAGGGGGGAGGAGGTGGCAGTACTGCACACACTCAAGGGGCTTCTCCTGAAGTGACTGAAAATGTCCCCAAATGCCCTCTGCTGCCATCTGGATGGGGGCTGGGCTAGTTTTTGTGGATGGTCTGGTAATGCCACTGTTGCTGCTCCCACCTGCCTCTCCACACCCTCAGGGGAAAGCCTGGCTGAGAGCAAAGTGGGAGTCCCAAGTGCTGTGATCCCACAACTGCCTGCCTTTCTCTGTCCTGGCTTGGACTTCTTGCTGTGTTTGAAGAAAAATGTCCTGCGGCAGTTGCCAGCCATCGCCCTTGCTGGTAGAGAGAGGGAGGGAATGCGGGCAAGGGAGAGAAACGTTCAGCTGCCGCAAAGAAAGGCAAGTCCTGCTCCCAGCGGCTGTGCCTGTGCTACAAGATCATGCCCATCTGTTGTTCTTTCACTTGTTTACCTGAATGTTAATGGAGTCGGACATAATGACTTCTGGAAAGAAAAAAAAAAAAGTGATATTTAAAAACAATAAAAAAGGAAACAAAGCAATCACCCTTGTTAGTGGATTTTTAATGATGTGTTGTCAGATCTTGTTTCTTTCCATCATGTACAGATTTCTGCCATGTCTTCCAAGGGAACAGGCTTGTCTCATTCTCAGATTCAAGTAAAATTCAGGCTGCAGGGAATGCCGTCCTCAGCTGACCCTCTAGGTGGTTTCCCATGAATGTGATGCTTTTTGCTTCATGTCTTAAAACATTTGGATTGTGGCACTGCATTGTTGCTCCAGATGGGGATAAAATTATTCCTGCCTCTGGAGCTAGGATTAAGCCGATGTGAGTCACTGTCAGAACCCGGCTGGTGTTCAAGAGGGGGAGAAACAATAGTGCAGGCTAACTGGCAAAGCATGGCAGTATTTAGCATCCAGGGTGTGTGCCTTGGGACCTCAGCCTGGAAGTATAGCTGGGATCTTAAACCTTCCTGGCTAAATGCAGTCCCTCTTTGCACTTCAAGTCTGAGTATTTGCACTGGTGTGCTTGAAACAGGTGAGTTGAACGTGATGCTGGGAGAGAACCGGGCAAACCAGGCCCCTTTGAGGTGCTGTTGAGTGAAGATATGGGTTATTCTTGGAAAACAACAGTCCTGCCATGTAGGAGCATGTGAGGCCAAATAGATAACCCACTGTGAGGGGAAGGGGCGGGTGGAATGCTTCCAGCCTGTTTGTGCTCATATTGCATGGATGACCCTGGCTTACGCTTCTCTTTAACATATTTCTCCAGAGGTCTGAGGGACTTCGAAAGTCACTGGAGACCTTACTGTGGAATTCCGATGCCTAGGAATATGACTAGGGAATCTTTTTTTTTTTTTTTAATGGAACAAGAATTTGCAGATAATAAAAACACAGGCATGAATTTTTCTAAACTAGACCAAGCTGGGATTTTTTCCAGTGGAATTCTTTTCCTCCTCCCTCCTAAACTGTTTTTTTTTTCTTATTAAAACCTCCTAGAGTGTTTCTAATGAGAAGTTTTGAAGGTAGTTTTTGCTTTGGCGAGCTGTGTTTCGTAAGGCTCTTCTGGACTGTTTGTTTTTTTAAATAGCAATGTGCCTAATGGTTTCCTACTAAGACAGCTGTGACTAACATGTATAAATTGCTTATTGCATTCTGTAATCAGAGGTTGTCTAAGCTCTAACTAAGATTTGCAATATTCTCACAGGAGGATACAAAACCAGCCAGCTCTCCCATGCCAGAGCTGTTTATGGTGGAGGTTTCTGTAGGAGAAAGCACCCACACTGCTGGATCTGGCTGCACCCTCCCTCTGCCTGCCAGCTCTGCTTGCTGGGCTCCGTGTTGAAGGATGCGTTGTGCTCACATTCCTGCTCTTAACCCCTTTTCCTGTGCTGGGCATGGCAGTGTGGCCCTTCCAGTTAGGGGAGAGGAGGGAGTTTCAGCCCTAAGGCAAAGCAGCTGACAACAAACAAGATTGTTCTGAAAAACAAACTTGAACAAACTTTTTCACTGTAAGGGCTGTGGTAGGGCTGCAAACTGTGGCTGCACCAGAGAGTCCGCAAGAGTGGAAATACAGCCCCCAGGGAGGAAATATCTGTCACCAGTGGGTGCTGAAGGGGAAAGGAAAACAATTAACTACTTGACCAGCTCTTGATTAAGTGGTAAAGACACAGACTACGAATCTCAAGTCCCATATGTACAACGCTGTGCACCTGAACTAGACAGAGGCTGCCTATTGTTATCTGACCACTCAGTTTCAGCCTGGAGAGCATCACATTTCCTTGCACAAGGCATAACCCAAGCAGGAGGACACAGAAGTGTGTGGTGTAACCTCTTCAGCCAACCTCTGGCAGCTTTTCTGACTCTGGCAGCCTGATGCTTCTTTCACTGTAGTACCCAGGGACCTGGAGCAAACAGACAACACCTCCTAGCTGCTAAAACTGCTGCATAACTGAAGCCCAAGTTGTTTTCACACTTGCAGACGCATTAGAGGGTACATAAATTGTGCAACCAGGCATGCTGCGGACTGCCTGGTGTTTCTCACTGGATTTAGATGGCCCATCTCAAGTGCCAAAGCTTGCAAGTAACATTTCTAATTAATCACACCTTTTCCTTTTTTTTTTTTTTTTTTTTAAAAAGATGTTTTTTGGCCCTGCTTTGCGAGGGTGTTCCCTCATGTCAGAACACAGCTTTGTTGAGTACCGAAGAGGTGGTGGTGTTAGGCCAGGTGAGACAGCAAGCACACAACACCCTGTCTGCCAGCTGTGAGTAAACTGCTGAGATTTCCTCCAGCAAGGACTAGTGCTGTTAAATGCAAGGCTTGGCATTGGCTGCAAAGTTGTGTTGGTTAGTGAAACTCCATTAGGTCTTGTTCAAACAAGAGATCTAGGGAGCTTTAGGGTTCTGAGTTTTTTGTTAATGTAAACTTCAAGGCCCTCAGCTGGTTCCCTCGACCCCTTTCAGCCCTTCATCACTGCTGTTGGTATCAGGCATGCTGGGGCAATGACAGGAAAAAGAAAAAAGGAGCCAGATTAGCAGAAGGATTTTTTTAGTACAAATATTCTTTAGCTAAATCAAAATGAACAGACACCCCCAACTGTTTGTTTCCTTTTAAAAATTCAAGTAATTGCAGAGAGTATTAATTTTGCTCGTAAAGGACTTCAGTTCCCTCCCACACATGCAATGTCTCTAACAAAAAAGGGGTTGCAGGGTCTCCCTGCAGGTCCTCTATAGGCTGACAATACCACTATTATTGTGAAGAATCAAGTTGATAAAGACCTTCATAGCTCACTTGCATTAAAACTCACTCCACAGGAACTAATTTTATGTAGTTACCTTAAGGGGAAATAGCACCAACATGGGTAAACAGCACTGGAATAAATCAAACGTGCTTTCAGGTGAGCCAGGACCAAATGAACATGCAAAGTAAAACAGGTAAGCGCAGCTTGTTGTAGAAGAGAGGTGCTGTGAAGCACTGAATTCTGGAAATGCCCCACAGGGGATTTCAAGGCCATTTGTAGGATTTCCTTCTGGCAAATGGGAGAGGGCAACTCTATTGTTTCCTTCAGCCTGTACCAGTCTGGCTTGGTGTGACTGCCTACTCCTAGCAGAGAAGGATGTGGTGGTCATGACTCTACTTTTCCTTTTTGCCTGCAGTAAAATAATCCTTTCCCTCCCCACCTCCCCTTAGGACCTTCAGCATGAGCTGCATGTGGCCACATCTAACTAACCTCCATACTCCTTCCAGATGCAGGAGATGGTGAAAACACATCTTACTGCTCTGTCTGGCTTATAGGATCTGTGTGGCTGCTGGGGAATTGCCTGCCACTTTCCTACAGCCGCAAGGAGAGGGGCCAGCAGTCCCTGCCAGGCGCCTACCCCAGGCTCTGAGCACAGGAGCAGCAGCAGCAGGAGACTGCCAGAGAGCAGCGGAAACAGTCACCGGATGGGGGCCAAACAACAGATTTATTTGCAGGACAGGAGCGGGAGGCGCCGGTACTGGGGCCGAGGCTGGTGTGCATTTGTACATGCCACCCCCACACGCAGGGACGCGCTGGCTTCCTGCAGACACATGGGGCCATCTCCGTGACTGAGTGGCCCCTTGGAGCCCACTCACTGGATACAACCCGCTCATTTGGATGATGTCCTGTGCTGCAGCTCAGATCCACCTTCCAGCCCCCAACCCTCTTCAAGCCACCTCAGTTCAGGCCAGGAAGGGGAAAACACTTTACCATCTGTTCGTCTTCAGACTCTGACTCATTATTTTTATTTCAGCTGTCGCCAAGCAATAGCGAAAATCCCAACACACCAGTATATCCACTGCTGCAAGCTGTCTTGTCCTCAGCCACCAGAGAATGAGCAGCTCTTCCCCAGTTCCCTGCAGTGTGCAATACTAAATCTTCTGAATAAAAAGACAGGAAGGAGAAAAAGCGTACATTCAGCTTCCAAAGGTGACCTTGGTTATCAATATTCACAGCATTCAGGCAAAAAATGAGAACTTGTAGCCTCTGGAAATGGAGAAATATGGCCTGTCCCTGAAAGCACACACATCCCCATGTGATACAGCGAGGTAGTGTTGCCCTCTTCTGCCCCTCTGAGCCCCTGATCTAACACAGAACCAGTGTTCAAAACAAGAAACATTGCCATTGTTTGTGCCAGTCTATGATGTACCCTGCTTGCCTCTAGCCTTACAGAAACGGGGCATGCCACTGTTTACTCCACATCCTTTTCTTGCCTGCTCCTTACTACACTCAAGTACTCACTCCTGCTCTGTCCCTGGCGCACTAGACAGTGTTACACAGCACTGGTAGCCTTTACCCGGGGTTTACTCTTTGCTGCCTTTGCCTGTTTACTGCCCTCCTCCTTTCCATTTCTGCTCACCTACTTGAAGACTCATGTTTTCCTTTCTTCCCTCCGAGACCCCATTTGAATTCTTGTGACCATACTGCCAGATGTGTATACATAAAAAAATGGGATCACTAAATGGGGAAACACCTCTAAAACTGCTGGTTTAAAACTACAGCATGACTCCAGCTAGATGGAAGACATTTTGCACTAATCCCATCATTGCTGCCAAATGCATTCCAAACACAGCCCTCGTCTCATAAATTATTGTAATTAGCAACACTCCAGCAGGCAAAAGTATGTATTTAAAAACCGAGGATGCATTTGAAGTGGCTGCAGTTTATATTATGGGTGACTCACAGTGAGGCCCAGCTTGAAAGGAGCCAGTGAAGCCTCCACAGCCACAACCTTGTCTGGCAAAGCCCCCTGGCACACCGAATACTTTTTCCTAAACATAGGGAAAACAAGCTGAATACTGAAGCCACAGGGGAAATGTATTTGTGCTGAAAATTTGAAAATTTAAACTGTTTGCTGAAATAAGGGGAAAAAAAAGGTCAAGCCTCTTTGGCCAACACCAATAAAACATTTTCAGACAGAGCTCTGCTTCTTGACACACGCGCAAAAAATGTTCTTCTGGGACAGGCAGTGGAAACTTTTTTTTTTTTGTTACGGATAATGGTTTTATGCCTCGAGTGACTTGGGGTTTTCTGTTTTGAAAATAAACACGTAAGAAGGTAAAAAAAAAAAACAAAAAAAACAAGCAAGCAAGAAAAACCAAAACACAAAGAAACCAGACACTTCCTCTGAAGTGTTCTCGTTGCGGCCAAGCCCTGCTTTTCCGATGAGAACAAAAGCTGTGACGTGTTTTTTCCAGATCGCGGAGGGAGGCGGCGGTGCCGCGCCCTCCCCCCGGCCCCCCAGGGGCCCCGAGACCGGCCCAGCACGGGCTGCGAAATGTCGGGCGGCGCGGTGCGCCCTGGGAGCTGTAGTCGCTCAGCCCCCTCTCGCCCCACAAATTCGCTCTCAAAATGTCCCCCTCTGAGGAAAAGCGGGCGCCTACAACTCCCAGAAGCGCGGAGAGAGGCGGAGCGCGGAGGGACCGGCGACTCCCTCCCCTTCCGCACCGCTCTCCCCGCCGGGAGCTGTGGTCCCGCCGCCGCTTTGGCCGCCCCGTGGCTGCCGAAGGGGACTCGCTGTCCCGGCGCGCCGCTGGCCATGGGCGGAGCGGGAGAGGCGGGCGAGGCGGGCGGCTGCTGTGGAAGGCGCTGGGCCCGTGCGCTGTCGGGGTACGGGGCGATCCCCCTTCCCTTCCCTTCCCCGGCGGTTCGCGCCGTGTGCCCGGGCGGGCGGGAGCGGGAGGGTGCAGAGGCCATCGAGGAGGGCTTCTGTGGTGGGGGCGGTTTGTATCCAGCAGCATCCCGGCCCGGGAAGGGCGCTGGGCCCGTGGCCGTGGTTTGGGGTGACGGGGGTCTCCGTTCTCCTCACAGGCTGCAGGAAGACGCACAGAGCTTGTTTGAGCAAGACCAGGATGGAAGAGCCCAATGGGGACCTTCCCATGCGGAGAGACGCCGTCCTCTCCGAGCCGTGCTGTGATCATGCTGTGACAAACCTGTGAGTGGTGTGGTGTAATGGCCAGCATGTTTGGCTAATAACGCTGTAGAGGCTAAAATGTCTCCTTAGGAGCAGAATTTTTCCTTTCTGTTTAAGTGCCCTCAGACAAGAGATGCCCTGATTCACAGCTGGCAATGAACACTTTTAGTGCCATCTGAAAACAGCTGTTTTAGTTAGCTATGTGATTCAGTGCCTCTTCTGAGTTGTAGTCATTACCTTTCATGTGTTCCAAAGCCTATCATTTTAAGAAGATTATTTCCCATTAGGAAATACATGTTGTGCAGTGTTTTCAAAGGCAGTCGTCAGATCCCTTTTTTCAAAGACACCCAGACTTCACATGGAACACAGCACTCGGTCTGTCGGGTTCTTCAGAAGATTCTTTATGTCTTATGCTTCATGAAAATCTGGCCCTAACTGTAAACACAACCTTTCTTTGAAAACAGGACTCTGTGCTACTCATGGCCTTAATACTTAGCAGCACTTAGTAGTGGCAACGCATAACTATTGTTTTTCTATTTTCTTAACTGCATTTAATACTGTTTATTTAATAGTAGCTTTCTGCACATGCAAATTATGGTTTGATTTTTTAAAAAAAACTTCTGTTTTACAGAATAAAGTTGGCAGTGTGAATGTGGAGACTGAGTAAATATAGTGGTACCTGCCTTATTAGGCCGTGTGTTGTTCTTTTGCCAAAAATCCAGGAATATGTGCAGATTTTTATACCAGCATGAGTTTGTGTCAGATTTAGAACCTGGTTCTGCAGCTTTGGATGATTCAGGGGGAAGGAATTATTTTTGAAACTTTTTTTAAAACTACATTTCCAGTATCTTGATGGAAATGTTTGTTTTCTAGGGTGGAAGTGCTGAGATCTTTGGTGGCTTTAACTGACCCTCAGGAGGGGAAGCTGACTCAGTCTCCAGAGAAAGTGAGTGACTCACAGACTTTCCATGTCTGTTTACTGCATCGTTTCAGAAAAACCTATAATTAGGTAGTTGAGCTTATTCTAATAATATATTAGAACTGTTTTCATAATTCACGTTTCTGTGAGTTGAACCAAAGGCTGTGTTTGCCAACTCTTGTTCCCTATTGCCCAGCAAGTGATAGCATGATCATGGACAGCCTCAGTTCAGCAAGGTTCCCTTCAAGCAGGTTGCAGTGTCGGTATTCCAGCTACTTCTGAAAGTCAGACTTCACATCACACTGTCATTTACTGACTGAAGGGCCTGCTCTTGGATGCCCATGGTTGCAATCTCCCCCTGTTTCCATGTGCAAGCATGGCATGTGCAATTAGTTTTTTTAATCCAGTGGGATTGATTTCTTGAGCTGGCTTGTTTTCTGATTCCTGGAATCTAGTAATGACATGAGGGCTTAAAGCCAAGGAAGGAGTGGAGCTTGTACTTTATGCCACATTAAAGCAGACCTGAAACTGGCCCTGACATTTTTGTGGGGTTCCTGCCACTGGCCTCAATCATTTATAGTGTCCTTTACAATAGGCAGAACATGATGGTTGTTGGGACAGAAGGTAAAATGCAAAAAAGGATCATAATGGCAAAATCAAAGTGTGAGAAATTAGGACGTGTTTTTGTGGATTTTTACCGTATGAATAAACACAGGGTGTAATTTGGAAAGGTCATTGCTGTCTCTTAGAAGATGCATAAGACAGTTATGTGGGATTAAGATTTGCTCAAAAGCCTTATATTCGTCTTCCAGTAATTGGACCTGCTGTAACCTGCAATGAAATTTGGTGTGTAGCACTGTATTTAATTACTTCATATTCTTGTATTCCGTCTTGTGTAAATCTTTAATTTTAATGTGCATTCGTTCCTTAAATAATGTTTTCATTTGAAGGAAAATTGCTTAAGAATCCCTAAAGTACAGTTGCCTGTTATATTGCAGTAATAATTATTTTGCACGGCACAGAATGATGGTCTCATACTTGGTTCTCATTTCACAGTAAAGTTTTTATGCTCCGTTGTATTCCAGGCACTAAACTCGCTGGGCATTTGGAAAACTGTATTCGCAGCTGTTCCTGGGCCTGCGTCAAAGACCTCAGTGGAGTGACAGCTCGAAGATGGGAGACCAGGAGGCAGGTGAACCCTTTCTGGGGATCGTGGCCGGTGATGCCAGAGACTATGAAGGAGCTCTGCCCTCAGACACGGTATCGCTCAGCGATTCTGACTCTGATGATCTGGGGTTAGCAGGTGAAGCAGAAGTTGATACAATATCTCCTGAGGAGCCACCTGTAGATGATGGGGATTACAGGTCAGGGGAGACTCCTGACTCTTCAAACAGCAGTCACAGATCTCCAGTCCAGCCGTTCCATCTGAGGGGCATGAGTTCTACATTCTCTCTCCGTAGCCAGAGCATTTTTGATTCCCTGGAAGAGGCGGCCAAGCTGTCTGTGCCCTCAATGCCTGAAGATAATGTCGTTGATGGGAGATTTAAGCGTCCGTTGCCTCCAACCACAGTTTCAGGTAACACGGTTCCAGAAAACATGGGAAAGCAAGCCAGACCAGTGCTGGCTCCCAAAACCTCTCCTGCAGTGCCTGACTACGTGGCACACCCAGAGCGCTGGACCAAATACAGCCTAGAGGGAGTTTCAGAGTCTAGTGACAAGACTAACAGGGCAGTGGCCATGGAATTTCTAGAGGGTTTGAAGAAAAGAGGAGAGGAACAAAGCTCAGCTACCCAAGATAGCTACACCCCGTACTTCAACCAGGACCCTTCCAGCTGCGGAGCTGGGAGGATTGTCTTCACCAAACCAACTAAAAGAGGTGTTGATGGACTTGAAAAGAAAAGATCAACAGGGGAGGATCATAAGAAACAGATGAAGACAGATCTGAAAGGAAAATCTGTTAAGAAGACTGATGACTTGAGGGAAGAAGATAAGGTAGAGCTGGGGCACTTAGACAGTGACAGTGGAAAGGCAACAGAGGAGGAGGAGTGCATGATGGAAGGGGACCAGAATACAGAAGATAAGCTTAGTGCAAGGTTTAGTGGTGCAGCTGAAGAGCCATCAGTGGAAACAATTGGATTCCACTGCAGTAAGAAAAAGAGTAGGAAAAATTTCCGACCTAAAGTAGACGACGAAGGGGAGGAGGAAGAGTCCTGAAGGATGAAGCACATTGGAGGAATCCAAGGACTTGTATTGTCTTGTTCATATTTTTCCCTTTTTCTCCTGTTCTGAAAACCACGTGATAGCTTTTTGTCCAACGATTTGTGTCATAGCCACCAAGAACATGTTATATTGTTAGAAATCAAGCTACCTAAAATAAACTCCAGACTTTTTGTTCAGGAGAAATCTGTGGGCATAGGATAGTTGCACCCTAGCAGGAGAGAATAAGGTACACTTTGTTCACTTTCACAGCTCCCTCGGGCTCGCTCTGGAGCTGAAGTATCCAAAGAAAAAGAAGTGTTAGCAAAAAGGCTGCAAGGCTTCCTAGTAACTCCCAATTTTAAGAGTTGTCCTCAAATCCTGTGGAATCCTGGAGAAAAGGTTATGAGCTCATTAGGTAGAGATTTTTGAACAGTGAAAATAAAACCTAGTCTTCCACAAGGTGTGGTTTCTCCTGGCCCTGTCCCAGGGAAGAAAACCTTTTTCAAAAACATCCTTCTCTCATTGCCATTGAGAGTGAAAGCACAATAGTGCCCAGTTATATTATGATGATATGATTATCCTTGATCTGCACATTTGTATGTCCTTTCCAGGAGGAGCTGCTTCCATACTGATTCTGTGTGTGGATTGGGGTATTTGTGGGAATGAGATATTTATACCAGAACTGGATACTTTTTTGTTCTATGTGATGCAATAAACTTTGGTTGTAGCTTGATTTCTTCATCTCTGAACCATGCTGAGTAATGCAGGAGTAGAAGTTTTAACGAATACTCAGTTTATTTGATTTGAGAATTGTCTTGAAAACCTTTTAGAGTGTTACTCTAAGTTTACCATCTTGTTAACTTCTCCGTCAAGTCCCATAGATTCTAAAATTCACATTTTTAACATTTTCAGCCATTTTACAATTTATAATCCCCTCATGGGATGAATCATCTCATACAATGATTCACGTTGTAAGGAATGACAAATATAGTAGTTTTATATGCAATGTAGTAAATTTAATAAATAAGGTTGAAAGATTAAATACTTTGAAAGGTTATATGATTTGAAACTCAGATTAGTTCAAGTCAGTTTGGACTCACATTTTTTTTGCCAGTATTCTAAATGAACCAACCCAATGGTGGCATTTATAACTGTGTAGTGAAAGATGACTTGTTAAGAATTTGTGATATTTCTCGGTAGGCTGTGCTTGCTCAAACTTGGAAGGATGTTTGAGGGGCTGACTTCCTCTGAGGGGGGTCCATCCTATCAGTAATTGACTGGTAGGCCCAAATCACTTGGGGGGGGTCTTCATGTTTGAACAGATGCATCATTTGGCAGAACAAGCAGAAAACAAAGTAAAATGAGCAGTTGTGCTCCATCTTTTGAAATCCACCTTTTAAGAGCAGAATGAGTGTAGAGTTGGATGCACATTAATTAAGGAGTCATTGGTAGATTCATTGGTTGTTCCAGTGCGTGTGAGTGGGACATAACAATTCCAAATGGATAGATTTCTGTTTCCAGTGGATAATTAGTGTGCTGATCACGATGCAAATAGTAGCCATTTCAAAGTGGAAGCTGCTGCCTAGAGCAAGGCATGCTGGTTGTAGGATACCTATTACTTCTTAAAAAAAATGTAGCTCAGTACAGACTGGGTTTATGATTTGTGCTTGCCTAGGGTGAAGAACAGGTAGAACTACCAGAATTCCATTGCTGTTAATGGAGTCAGAGGCCTGGGGCACAGCTGAATAAACTGGACAAATGCCTGTTTTGTGAAGCCATTATAACAAGATTAATATATGTTGATAAAAGACTCATTTCTGAAAGGTATTTTTGTCAGAGCTGAGATTTATTTTTTTTTCCACCTCTGGTAACAGCTTTTGTGCAACCTACATTTACATTGCAGAAGCAATATCATATGCGTGAGGAAATGCAGTTGAAGCTTATCAGTGTAAGACAAGACACAGCCCAATACTTCCCCCTTCTGATGCTGTTTATATTATTCCAAAGAAATTTCCCCTTGAAGAATGGTATTAATACTAATTTTACTGGTGTATCTTTTCAAACAGAATTCTAATAAAGCCAGCGAACTTTTGCATGCTAAAAATGTACAAGCCAGTGTAAGTAATGAAAAAAAGCGACAAACAGTCCAGATTCTTAGTTCATGGGATAATTCTTGGTACACATTCTTGTTTTAAAGTCTCCTAGTGATTTTTTTTTTTTCCTAGCCTTTGAGAGAGAAAAGTAAAGTGCAGTCAGAAAAGCGCTTAGGTGTGGATGCAGCATTCTATGTGGTGTGGTACAGGGCAAGGGCTCCTTTACAGGGGGAGGCTGGCAGCAGCCATGATCAGGCATTACAACAAAAAAGCAAGTGACAGAAGCTGGTGATCTGACTGTGGGAGGATCCAAATACTTCGTGTTTGGGAAGTGAGTGCAAGCCGCTGCACGCTTGAGGATCAAGCAATAAGGTTCCAGTTTCTGGGGATGAGTGAGGAGCTCTCAGTAAGGAATACCAGCAAAGAAATACCTCACAGGAGCCAGCGTGGGAAGAGAAGACGGTGAATGCAATTGTTTAAGGGTTGTAGGAACTCCAGGAACTGTATGAATTGTAATAGTTCCGTATCCCAGGCCTTTTCCTGTGGAAAATATTTCATGATTTCCTTTCTAAGCAACTCAGAAGTACGAGCTTGCTTTCTTGGCCAAGGAAGGGGCTTGGTTTTTAGTGCGTAAACGATCACCCTTCCAAAGGGACCCTCCCTTAAACAGAGAAGTGTGGAAATTGGCAATGATGGCGATGGATTGAGGGTGTGGTATCTGGAGAACAGAAGGCAGATCTTATTTGGAAAATAAAGTGGTAGAGTCACCCCGGAGGAGAAAGCTTTTAGTGCTGTTTGTGGAATGGTTTTGCAGAAAACCGCTATATGTGCAGGGGCAAAGAAAGCCCAAAAATTGAAGCAGGAAGACCGAGAAATCCTCGGTAATGTCAACCATTGACAGTGCTCAGTGTAAAGGCTTTGAGAGCTGGCCCTTAGGCCTTCATGAGATCAGGATTTTAGTCCTGCAGTAGTACAGTAGGACAAAAGGTTTAATCTGAAGAAATAAGAACAAATTTAATTATCGATGTATGCGATGTCATTCTCAAACTGATCTGCATGCTCTTCTCTTTCACTTCTTTCTGGCAAAGGCCGTTCTGTGTTGGCATTCATCACACCTAATAGGGTTGTAAAAGTCATGTGTTTGTTTAAAAGCCTTAGGAGAAGGGGAACATAATAGTAATTGCTTATGGAACTTTAAAATGTTGAAAAAAAGGACACTGTGGATTCTGTTACTTTGCATTTGCTCAGTAAATGATAAACACAGGTTTATTTTTACAGCTGTTTAAGTTTCTGATTTTTATGCGGTTACAGTACTAAAATGCCTGGAGAGCCTGCTACAGGATAGGTTTTCTTACTGAATGCTGATAATGAAGCAATTCACATAAGGGTTTTATAAGCTTCTGACAGAATTAAGTAAAGCTTGAGGTTAGCTCAAGTCTGAGTGACTTGAGGTCTTGTCATGTCACAACTTGGTTGAATTATCCAGTTATTTCTTTTTCCCCTGTAGTATGTTCGGTTCATGGGTTTTGAAGGGTATTTTGTGTAATAGATAGAAATAGGTAGATGTTGAAATAGATCATGTAGAAGAATATCCAAAATCTTTACTGTTTTGGATATCCTGCAGTGGCCAAGAAATAGTCTTTTTCTGTGTCTAATGTTTTAAACTCCAAACAGGAACCCTGGGACACTGAACAAGATTCTTAAGTGACAGAAATAATTGCAGCTCTGAAGGCAAATGAACTCTGTTGATTAAAACAGAGTAGAAGACTTGCTCAATTTTTATTTTTAATGATTACTGTTATCCATATTAAATATTTTGGTAATACTTCAGTAGGACTATCTCATTGACTCAAGAAACCCCCAAGAAAATCCTCTGTGGCAAATAGATACTTGTTTATGTGCCTGAAGTTGTGTGAGATTATTCTAACTCACACTAAGTGACAGTCCTTTCTCCAAAGCTTTTAAATGTATTTTGCAAAAGGTGATTTTTTTTTCATTCTGAAGTATTAGTATTCTGTTCCTTGCTTATGTTCCCATTACTTCTATGTATCTCCTTATGTGGTTATTTTCCAATCTTTTCTTTCCCCTTGCATTTTTTTAACTACATTCTTCAACTGTATTAATTAGCTCATCCATAATCGTTTTCAATACTTACATGTATAGTTTGGAGCTGGTTGTGTGCACAGGAGGTTGGTTTTGGTTAAGACCTCTGCCATTGAGGAGATAACAGCTGTACAGTAGCAAATCTACAAAATAGTTACTGATTAGATACCTTCCTTTTTTTTCTGAGTATATTGCTTTATCTCAGGCTGGCATAAACTTACTAAAGCATTCCTTGTGTGTTCCTGTTGGACCTGTATAACATGACTTTTTTCAGGAAGCCATAAAATGGATAAGAGAGGGAAGGGAAACTGTAACAGGAGTATTAAGATAAGGAACTTTCAGCAAGGCCAAAATTACACTGGAGAGTGTAGAGATAAAGAAAACAATAGCAGTTGTGCTACATAGCACCTGGTAATGCTGAACATTTTCAGACTGATTAAGAAATGTTTGTTTATATTTCAAGGGTTTGTCATCAGAAGCGAAAGACAGGGTTTCCTGCTATTATTTGCATTTCGTGATTGTATGTTAGACACTTCCCTTTGAGATGCTCCTACCTGGTATCTGAGAAAATTAGAAAAACCGGTGTCCACGAAGATTAGGTCAGATCAAGCAGAATAGGGGGATTTTTCAAGCTGGCAGTTTTAAAGAAAGAAAAGATTAGGAGAAGGCTGAGAAGGGGGGGGGGGGAAGATGAAGCATTTCATTCCAGAAGCATCCTTAACAAAGGAAATAAACACTTTTCAAGTAGACTAGCAAAGAGAGCAAAAAATGCTGTATTCCCTTTTCTCCTTTCTACCAGTGGTAGAAAACATACAGATATATTTCTCCTTCTCTTTATCCCTAAATGGGGTCTGCCAAACCACTATTAAATGAGAGAAATATGGTGAAATCCTAAAGCTGATACAAATGCCTATAAAACTGTTACTTACCTGGGCTTCCAGAACTTTAAACCGTTTTTCTTGTTCTTTCAATCCACTAAAATATTTAGACAAATTATCCACCCTGTGGAAACAAAGCAGAACACACTGAGCAAAAAGGAAAGGCTTCAGAAGGAATTGTGAAACACAAACCCTGTGTAACTTACTAGAGCCATGGCCCCTCACTGCATTCTGTGCTGCTCAGACATCCCAGAGCCCCCTAAAAGTTTTGTCCTTTTGGAGTGTTCCTGGAAGTATTTATTGGACAGAGCAGCATCTCTGGAACACTCTCATGCACCTGTTGCTCAGGGACTCATAAACTGACACAGATCGCAGCAGCCCTTCAGCTTCTGGTGAGGGCCACTTAGCCCCAGCTGCCGTGGAAATCAAGGGCAGCAGAAAGGAGCCTTCTGTCTCTTCAGCCACTCATGTGGCTCTACCTGTACCAAATGGAAACTGATCCTGGTGTGAGAACTGAGGCCACAATATTTTCTATCTACACAGGAGAGGTAAGCCACCTAAAATTTACACAAGGTTTCATTTTTGGGAACTGGCTTGACATTCAAATCCATTTTTTCATGCAGTCCAAAGGAATTGTGTGGGGAACTTCCATATAGTGCCTCCAAATCATGGAATTATCCACATGCTTTCTGCATCCTTCAGCTCTTCTCCCATCAGTTCCTTATTCTTAGCATCTGATTCCCCATAGGCTTGGCAAATCCCTCTCCAGTTTCTCCTAGCTACTTACTTCAAAGTTTCCCTCTAAGAGGTTATGTTCCAATCACATCTATGTGAAAAACCTGCTGCTGGGTGGGTCTAATGCATTTTGAGATTGGTTCAGTGCAAAGTTCAAAGAATCACTTTCTGAGGGTTTCATAAGATTTCAAAAATGCACCACTACCACCTAAGAGCAAAGATAAAAAGCCATGGATTTAGTGGTGTTCATCTGAATCTTTTCTAGTCTTTCTGGCTCTCCTATACCTGAAATACTGTGAAGCTGAACAGATTCTCACTTTTCCCCTTCAAGCAGTAAGCTCACCCACAATGTACCATCTTTAAAGCATTCCGGCTTTAAAGCTAGAAAAGAGTATAATAGTGCCCTTTGTTTGAAAGCAATTACACACATATTTGTTGCTTTCTCTGAACAATTAAGCTCTCACTCCTGGGGTTTGTCAGTGATCTGCTTATGAGAATAAAGCTTAAACCAATATAATAATTCTAAATTATTATGAATTAAGGGTCCATGTAAATTAGAGGGAGAAGAGTACGTAAGGACACTGTTTTGGTCTCCAACTATTCTATGAGTTAGATGGAGGTTTGTTTCAAAAGAAAGCAGAGAGCACAAGACAATTTCCATGGAACTTTCTTCTTGTGGTAACTTTCACACCCACTGTGCCTCTATTTGAAGTCAGTTTTATTGTAAGAGGAAACCGCTGGAACAGGTATTAAAACCTTCTTTAAAGAGTGCTCTGCTGTCTGGCTTTCAATATTGCCTTAGATGTTTCTGTTTCTCCTGTGTATAACTACTTTGTGTCTCATTGAAAGGTTTAAACCTCTGAATACCAACTTAGGACTTTAGCATACTAAACCAATTTAAGTGGTATTCTTGGTGGGGAGATATTTTATAGAAGCACGTAAATGGAGACTCCGTCATGCCATAAAGCCATAAATATTTGTTCTTCTGCATCTGTGGGCTGGGGTTAATTCAAGGTATCTTAAACTTCTATTCAAAAGTCTAAGCCATCAAAAAGTGTCATTCCTGTGTTTCATTCCTACAGGGGATGAAATTACATGTGCTGCAGCATAGCAAACCAGCTGTTTTTCCACCATTTCTTCATGAATATAATTTTCATTAAACTTGACTGCAGATTTGGCTGGAACTTACAGGTCTATAGTTGTACATCGAAAGTGACAAAAACTCTTCTAATATTGTAGTGATGCTGGCCTCTCACATTTTTTCATGGACTGTGTATTTCCTAAGTGCATTCCAGTTGGACCTTTCATATAACCTTTACAAGCACTTCAATGTTGATCTCATTCAAAGCTGCACTTGCAAGTTACACTTATTGTAGGTCAGAATAACATACTTATTAGATGTGGCCTTCAGCCTTTCTTCATTGCTTTCTTTCTTTTCTTGTTCAAGGTTTACGAGATAATGTTCCTTTTGCACCAGCTCCCATGTTATGATTTTTTGATCTAGGCCCACTGGAAGATCTCTTTCTGTAGGAAAAATAAATTAAGAGTTATATTTAACTCCCTTTTCTCTTATACTAGTAGTGAAAGGCTGATATGCTAAAGGAAAGTGAAGTCTTACCATTGCAGACCCTTTGTAATTGCAGGAGTCATGTTATGAAAATGAAGTAAAGTAAGTATTTTATACTTTTTTCTTGTGATGGCAGGCATTAAACCTTTTTGCAGTTAGATATGACTCCTGAATTTTCTAGAGAACAGCATTAACCAGGTTCTTGGGTTTCATTTAAACTCATTTACAACCTTAATGGACTTAATATTTTAGCCCCAAAGTATTCAATGAGCAGAGCTTAAAGTGCATTTGAACATTATCATCTAAGCTTCTTCACTAGAGCAATTATAAGTGGGAAGGACAAACTGTGAATAAATCCCCCTGACTTGAAATAGAAAGCCTGGTGTTGTTGCTGTCAAGTGTCCAAGCCAACAAGAGACCTCAACTTCACACGTGTTTTGAATGGAACATACTAGTTTTGCATCTTCCTAGAGACTGGTAAAAGGGCACACTTGCTGTGTGCTCCAAACACTGCTGAATCTATAGCCTGAGTGGTCAGGTACTTGCTTTCTTAGGAGAAAAAAGAATTCTTTTCTTTGAAGCATCTTCAGCAGCACGCTTTGCTAGCCAGGAGGAGTGTGTCTGAAAGGGAGCTTAGTGAGGGGGCTATGAATTGGTCTAGTCTGAGAACAGTTCTGCTCCAAAGCCCACCATCACCCTGTGCATGAGAAGTAAATAGGCTTATTATAAGACACTACCAAGTTTGCCATCATGATAGAAAGCCCCTTCTGTATTTACCTGAATTTCATCTGCTCTTTTAATTATAACTTCTAAGATATCACTATTTCTCTAAGAGTGCTTGTTCTCTCTCTGTGTCTCTGTATTGGGAAATTCCACTGATCCTAGTAGATTTTTAGACCTGGTATTTGTTTATAGGGTTACCCATAATTAATAATTATTAAAATTCAGGAGCAAATGAAATAACTATTCATGAAACCTATCAAATTGCTTTATTTTCAGAAATCAAATTCCTTTAACCTGTTTTATATGGTAATAACTATGATGCATAAAGAAATGCATTGTGGGAAACTGTTTACGTTATAAACCTTAGTTTTTCATTTGTCATCTCCTGGCACTCTTTGTTAAAAATAAATCGTGACTCTTGGCTTTAGGAAATCTGACTTGCTCTTCTGTTTTGCCTGTGCACCATGTCTTAGGAGAGTGTCAGGGTCCCCAGTTGCCAGATTTTTGTTAGCAACTCACCCAGATGTTTTTTTTTATGTTCCATTTTGTTGAAGAGTCTTCTGAGAACCAGAGTTATGTGGTTAATAATGATAAATGGTGGTGCTAAGGCAGGACGGCCATGATATTCCACAATCAGATTGTAGCGCTGAACTTTCCAGAAGATGTCTGTATTGCCCTGAACAACTTGAAAAGTATAACTGTAATTGGAAGGGAAAATAAAAGTATATAACTGTTTTTACCACAACAAGATAAAGATTATGATTACAAATTTTAGTCCCATATTTACTTTAAAAAAGGAACAGCAAGCTCAGCAAGTGGTGTTAATTTCATCTAAAGATTGTGCAAATTCTTAGGTGTTAAAATAATTGCAGTTGCAGTCTTCAAATGTTAAAAGATACATTTGTTTTAGTTTGGTCTTGGAGTTCTTTTAAAGAAAGGTAATTCTATTTCACTCAGAATAAATCAGTAAACATGCCACATCAGTCCTTCAACCAAATGAATCATTATTAGCCGTGTTGACAAGCATTTCCCTTATGTGTGGATCATACACTGTTAAGTCTGCCAAGTTTATGGCTGCTTTGCACTTGCAGTCTTATGCTGCAGCACAGCCAGGGACCCAGACCCTTCTATGCATGTTTAATTGAAGTTTTAGCAGTCAGAGGCTTCTTTTCTTCTTATCTTCAATGTGGCTAGAGTGAGGATGATGAGAACCTAAGAGCCATATGATCACAGAATTCTGCCCATCAATCCCCAAATAATATTCATCAGGAAAATTATAAGTGTATTCCTAAATAAGTAGCCAACAGCAATGTAGTAAATGTTGGCATTCACTTAAACCTTTGCAGCCTCTGTCTTGATACTTGGTGAAATCACTCTTACCTGAACATTGCAATCAGGAGATTCATAAGGAGAACATTTGTGACTAGGAGGAAGATGACCAGCAGAAGTATGACAAGCCAGTTGGCATAGCTATTAGGACACGATGGTGTGTTTTCCTGCAGAATCTGCAGTGGATTAAATGTGCAGTTCCTGGGATATGTTCGTGATGCTGCAAAGAAGGATAGAGAAATAAAAGAATAGTTTTGACAAATCCTACTGCCACATGTTTCTTAGTGTGGGGACAAAAGCTTTGCATTTTGGTGACCAAGATCTCTGATTTTCAACAAAGAATGGCAAGAATTACAAATTGTTCCTGAGGTTTGAAGTAATGCATTTCATAGCCATTTCAGTGCAAATAAAAACTGAATTAACACCTCTAAAGATGTCTTTCTTTAAGAACTAGTGACATGGATAGATGTGCATATTTAGTACCTTTACTGTTAAAATAAAAGTAAAAACCAAGAACAATGATGATGTTGATTACTAAAATGAGATTTAATATTGGCTGCATATGAGCACTAGCACAATTTTGTTCTGAATATTTTAAAATCATTAAAAGCTTAAACCAAATATTGTGGTAGTATTTTTGTACTGCCCTTTTTGACTACTAGCAGGACCATAAATACGAGACTCTCTTTACCCCAACAGGGCAGTTCTTTGGCTGCTTGAGCTACAGAACTTTCTTGCAGTTGAAAGATCATTTGTGTGCACTAACATCCAATGTCTTTAATTTTGTGAAAATGTAATCATGTCATGTACATGAAGAGACATTGCTTTATCCTGCAAGAGATTTGCAACCCTAGGACTGTGCAGAGCTCCACAACTTAGCTGCTCCTTTAGTGGCAAGATGGCTGTCATAGATGGCTTTTTTGGTAGCATTCATCAAAAAGGAGATTGTATTGAACGGGCTGGATCCTTTTTAGACTGGTTTTGAGTTCTCAAAGTCAAACCGAGTTTGTGTTCCCCTAAATGCTTGTGTCTTCACAGTCCTTATGCTGGTATGTGCATTAGAGGAGAAAACTCAGTAAAATTGGGAATGGGGTTCCTCATTGTAGATTTAAACTGCTTTGAGTATCTGAGCTTGCAGTCAAGGCTAGGAAGAACATCTGGTTCTACTGCATCAGACTAGGGACCTAGTGCTGTAGTCTGTCTCCAGCTATGAATTAAATCCACAAATTTGGAGTAGCATAATGATATTTACTTTTTCATTCACCATGTTTTTCACTAGTAATTCTTTTTGCAGCTGCCACAGATAACCCCAGGTCATACTCGTTAAAGCATGCAGTTATATCAAAGCTCACCACGGCTGGAACTGCTTTCACCTTATACTTATCTACACTGAATTTCATTTGATGATTTAATACTCATGAGGCTCCTCTGCATCTCTTAGGAGTCAGTGATGTAGTTTTGTCAGCAAATTTTGTTCTCCTCATTATTCATCTCCTTTTCCATATGTTTCATAAAGATGTTAAACAGAATAAGCCCCAGAGGGTCCCAGGACAAATTACTCCCTTCAGGAAGTTGCCCGTACAGTTAATTATTTTTTTCTCTGCTTCTTTTAGCCAGTTATCTATCCAGGTGAAGACACCATTTGGAGTTTCAATGGAGAGAAACTTACATTTCTAGGGAATGCTACATATAACCTTTTTCCAAATGAGGTGAATCCTATTCCAGAAATATTTGTCTCTCCAATTACCTTAATGGAAATAAGAGTGACTGATTGTACTGTGCACGATTACACCATGGGCATTTAAAACTAAGTGAGATGAAGCACACTCCTGCTCTCTTGTCTCACTCAGACTTTTTTGGCTTTTCTAAGACATGTTTTTTCTTATTAGGGAGAGTGAACATGAAAGAATGCTTACCAATTAGCTTCTGTGTATGAGATTTTTTTTTTGTTCCATTTATATTACTCTAAGTTTGAATCCTACTTTGTTATTGCCACTGACATTTAGCACTGTTATTCTGGCTAAATGCTGTGGTGTTACTTCAGACTTCTTTGGGAGATGACCTATTAACGTATTTCACCTGCTTGCCTATAAAAGTTCAAATGTTGCCTTTGAACTTTTATGTCTAATTATTTCTGTGTCTTGTGATTATTTTTATGTTGTTTTGTTTGCAATGTTGCACATAAGCAATTACTACCATTATTTGATTTGGGCAGCTTTATCTCCAGAGTAAATAAATGCTCTAGAGGAATATTTATTCTAAAATATAAGTGTTTGCTTATGGGCAGAGTGGTACTGTTTTAACACTGTCACGTTAAACTACTGCCAAAATGTATGGAGGTGCTATTATTTCAGTTTACACAGGGTTATCTGGGTCTAGGTAAACTGAATGGAAATGGATCAAAGTGAAAGAAGGTATGCCAGCCTTTAAAACTGCAAATCCTTGTGTGAATATTTCAGAGACCTTGTCTAAATAGGGCCTGCCCTTATGCCCTATTGTACTTCCACAATGCATGCTATCTCTTTGCAAATATACTATTTATGTTACAGTAATGTGAAAACTTTTTCCTGTAGGACAAAGATTAAAAAAAAGTAAAATAAAATAAAAGGAGACAATACTTGGAAGGAATTTCATACTCTAATCAAAAGTGTGCATTAAAAAAGGCCAAGTTAGGGGGACAGAAACTTCCTTACTGTCTATTTCATCCAGTGGAATCTGGCCAAATATCTGAAGGTAGGGCCGATAAAGCACCCTTCTGAATATCCATTCCACACGGCTGTCATCGGGATGAAGTAGAGCTTGAGTTGTCACACCGTAGGCAATGAGCCACACACTCAAGAAAAACAGAAAGAAGAAAACATCCTTCATCTAAAAAATAGAGGGGGTGGGGAGAAAAGGAGCAGTGACTATGATACCATCGTCAAAGAACGGTGGTCTTTCTGTATGAATATGGTCCAAATAATTCTGTTTCTTTACAACCTTGTTTAGGTTAAAGGAGGTGGAATATGATACAGTTCCAGGCACAGAATTCCTTTCCTGACCTTGCTGTTTTCATATTGTTCTTGGCCTGTAATAAGCATTTTTCTTTGATAGCTCGTTTAGATAAAGGCATATTTTAAAGTAAAACCTTGCTTTCCAATCATCTAACGTTTAAAAATGAAACACGTTTTATCTTTTAAGTCAATCTCACTGTGTCTTTAAATGCATATTTTCTGTGAGATATCTCAGCACTATGGACTGCTTTACTGTCAATTACAAGAGTTCTGCTGCAGCAGAGAATCCCAGAAAAAGTCAGTGCTCACTGATGAATACTGAACCACTGAGAGAGCAGACAGCGAAGTCTGCAAGGATCAGGTTGCTTCTGTCTTCAGTTTTCGAGCTAAGTGATGCATCTAAAGGATTGTTTTCAGGTCTTCCTGCTTTTAAATATTGTGTTTCTTTACAGGAGCAGAAGTAATTGAATCCTAAAACACTTACTTAAAAAAAAATCTAATATGCATTTCAAGTGCAATAATTTTTCCCTGGTGGAAGAGGAACACTTCATCCTCTTCCCATCTAATCTGACAGAGTTCATTAGGGACTGTAGATTCATTTCAATTAGATTATTGGATTGTACAGTAACCCAAAAGCATAGGCATTTCAGACCTCCAGGATGTTACTTGGAGTTCTAATAAGAAGCAGGGTCTCCAAACCAGGCAAGACAGTCTCTCTGACTTTCATCAATCTCTTTTGTTTTCTGGATGATTTAAAATTTAGCAATGCTGCATGACTGTAATTGTGCCATAGTGATGTGAGAGTGGTAGGAGGTATGGAAATATTTTTTTCCAATGTGCACTCTCTCTGGGAACGGGCATTCTTCTGGCATTGTTCTGTCATTTTAAAAGTTAACAGATCTGTTTCAGCAATTCTGTGGCAAGGTTATAAAGAAGAAAACCTGTAAGAGACCATCTTGGATTTCATCTCTATTTAAGTAAAGGAAATGATCTTGCTTGAACCCCCTTGATGAACCTTTAAAGAAAGTTTCCTCTACTGAAGTAACTTTCACTGTTCTTTCATTTGACGTAAGGTTCAACATTGAACTACCAAAGCTAAGGCATTGTGTTGGCTTGGATGGGGGGAATATGAAAGGTCTCATGTTGTGGTTTTGTCTAGGCTGCTGTTTATGTTCTTATTTGGATCTCAATCCGTGTGATATGTTGCATGACTTCAGATGCCAACAAAGTAGACATGTTTATGTACTTGTTCAAAGCCCTGGTTTAGCTTGGTATGCAGCAAAGGAAGGGTTAGGATCTGGCTTGTTCCCTTACAATATGAACACCATACAAAAGTATGCTGTAAGCTGGATAATGATCAAGAGTAAATATTTATTTGCCATTTACCCTTTTGCTACTTCAACCAAATGTCATGTTAGAGTTCCAGTTACTGCATTTGTAGATAAATCCAACAGCTTGCTAGTTATGTTTATTCAATGTATAGGCTTGTTTAAACTGCAGAGCTTTTAGTGAGTTCTGCTGTGAGTCACAAATCAAATATTTGTAACTCTATAATAGCACTTACAATTAGATGAACTCTATTAATTGGTTAGCATGAGCTAATTGACCTTGAGGATTAACTTGCCTAAATAAAAAGCTACTTCAACATAGCAATGCATACCCAAGCGCAGTAGCTGTAGTCCCAATGTCTCTTTTCCTGCAGAGTGGTAATAAATAAAAATATTTTATCAACATCTGCCAACATATGCTTACCAACTATTAGTATGTTTTCATTTTAACTTGGAGCTAAAAAGCACAAGTAAAAATAAATCCTGTGGCAAATTTGTAACTATCCTTTTTCGTGGATTTTTTTTTTCACTCTTGTTGCAAGAAACATGATCTGTTTCCCAAGGAGGAGCAGAAATCAGTCAACCTGCCCTTCTGTGCATGGCCTGTCATCCATCTGAGGTCTTTCCTCTGGATGCAGAGGAAAGTAGGAGGAAGAGCAGTAAGTCAAAGATTCTCTACTCTTTTTTTGCCAGACCTGAGTATAAATTATTAGGTAAGGTACAAGGATTAGTAAATTTAGACCAACTTTTTACACTACAGAGCTCTTCAGAGGGATCTATTTCAAACATTGCATCTAATACTCAGGGAAATACGCAAAATAACAAGCCTTAAAAATAAAGATAGATTATAAACTGATTTCCTTTTTAACAAGAAGATTTCCTACTCTCCATTTCTTAGAAGGCACTGGTATTTATCTGAGAGAGACCACACTCTTACCATCCTTTCCACAATTATGATCTTCGGTCCAAGTTGTTTGTGAATTGCAAAAATGTGTATAAGCCTAAGTGTAAACACCATAAAATCAATGGCGAGTATTGTACGGCCGGCTTGGAAAGTTGAGTTCAGCATCCTGCAGAACACAAGAAATGAAATATCAGATCTCTGCAAATACTGCTGAGAAGTATTTTCTCAAATACATCACTTAGGTTCAGGGCACAGCCTACTTAGGAAAAGGCAAGCACTTTGGGGCTGTGGTTGCACAAGCCTGTAAGAGGAACCTGCCGTAATGTCTGTACATTGATGACAAATAGCCAAAAGATGGAGGAACACTCTTTTCTCTCTCTTGTCTTGAAAGAGGTTTATTAAAAAATAAAACAAAAACTTCACAGCTTGAAGTGATTTCCAAAAGTGATTTCCAAAAACAAACACACAAAGCAGAGCTTTTCAGTACATGTTTTTGAATGTATCGTCTTTTTGTGGCCTCTGGAGTAATTTCTATGATTGCAACAGAATTTTAGAGGCTCCTATTGCAGAAACATGTCTCAAAGTTTGAAAGAATAAATGTCACAGCCTGTCGTCTTGTGCATTAGACTCTGCTGTCAGCTGATGTACATAGCCCTTGCTACTGATGCTGACCACTTCACGTGGAACAAATATATACCTGCAGGTTACCCCAATTATGAAAAGAAAGATCGCCACCATATCACATTTATTCCAGTTATCCTCCACATACAGTTTAAATTTTTTCATTAAATTTGTGTCTTCATCTGTATAGAAACTCTGAAAAAGAGAAATAATCATTGTTATTGACCTATTTCACTATTTCATTGTGAGCTTTAACATAATACCTGTTTCCTTTTTCTCTTTCATTATGAAAAACAAAACCAAATTCCTAGTGTAATAAGAAAAAACAAAGTTGAAAACATAAGCTCAGTTTACCATCCTAAAGCACAGAAAAAAATATTTTTATTCTTGTGATAATAGTCTTCAGAATTTTTGAGGCCTGATTTAAGATTTTTACAGAAGAAAATCTTTACTGTAAGGTTGGCGAGGCACTGGAATACATTGCCCAGGGAGGTTGTGGTTGCTCCAGCCCTGGAAGTGTTCAAGGCCAGTTTGGATGGGGATTTGAGCAATCTGCTCTAGTGGAAGATATCCCTGCCCATGGCAGGACGTTTTGGAACTATTTGATCTTTAAAGTCACTTCCAACCAAAACCATTCTATGATTAAGTCAGCATTCGAGCTGTTAAATAATACAACTTCCATGCTAAGTTCAATTTCTAGACATTGTCATCTAAACAGCATGAACAGATTCACATTTGTGTACTGCAATTGTCAGTAAGGGCATATTTGATTATCTAGACAAGGAGTTGGGTTTCTTAATTGGGTTTTAGCCTGGCAGTCTTCATGTTTTACAGGTTTATAATGAAATGTTCTTTGTTCCAGATATTTTCCATGTCCTCCTCTGGTTATGGCCTTGCTGCACAATTTCAGATAAATTGTAATAAACTGGGATCCCCTTCCCTGTTCCTTTTGCCTAAGTAATGAACACCTATTGGTTTCTTCCAGAGTGATTGCAACTGCTTTTTTTCTGTCTAAAGAGAAGAGCTTTATGCACTCACAGTTGGCAACACACTAGCAGCATTGTTAACACAATATTTCAGTTGTTAAACTGAGGACACTCCAAAAACAGTAATGGGAGAGTAATGGAGAAGAGATTTTGAGGGTTGGTGAGTTTGGTTGTTTGGTTTTTTTAAAGAAAAGCAAACCCAGAAGAGATCTGCTAATGTTTTGCATTGAGAAATATTTTAGGAAAAACACAAATAATCTGAATCCATTTACTTGGGCTTTTTAAAACAGTCCCCAGTGACGAAGAATCTCTTAAAAGGATGCAGAGTTGTCTGCTGTGTTACCAGGTGTAGAACATAACTTCTAACTTACATTGTTTGTGGTGGGAGGACCCACCTAGTTCTGGGGAGAGAAATCAAGAAGCAGCTTTACAAAGTGAAGAATATCTGAATGTTGACAGCCCACTTGACTTGGCTACAACTGGAATAGGATAGAAAAACAGAGATGGAGCTATAGGTTTATGTGGTGGAGGAAGAGCTTGCTCTGGAAGAGAGGTGAGATGTTTTGGATAAGGTAAGTTCTGTATTGTTCACCTGTGTAAAACTGCACTTGACACTTGAAATCTTCAAGCTTGTACATCTATACAGATTGCAGGTCTATTCAAAAAATTGTTGCAAGTTCTAATGTGTTATTTCTAAGATGATGTAGGTCACTTACCTGTCGGATCTCTTCCAAGACAAGGGTAAACACCCAGAAGTATAGTATAATTTCTTTAACAGATGGACCCTCAGGTGGAGGTGGTTTAAAGTCCAGTAAAAGGACATAAGTAAATAGAAACAGAAAAGCAAAGTACATTATAACATTCCCCATAAATACAGTTACAGGGGCACTCCAGAATTTTCTCCACCGGGTAAAGATGAATGTTGCCCACGCTGTGTTTTCAGAAGGGTTCTGTTTTTCCAATTTAGCATTTCCTCTGCAAGTGGAAAAAAATATAGGCTCGTGACAATTTACTAAAATTAGTTCATGGGAATAGGCTCAATATTATTCTATATAAAGCTTCTTGTCACAGGCTGGGGGTTGCAAAAATGAAGGCTGTAGAAGTCAGAGCAATCACATTACCAGAGCAAAAATATTTCAAATCAAAAAGAAGGGTTTGAAAAACAAAGTCACATCAGACTTAAATGCACATTCTTGTTATTTCAGTTTAGTTGTATTAAACTAAATGATTTATAATTTGTAACCTCATGATTTATGATTTGTAACCTCATTGTGTTTCAGCATGTACTGCAAACACTGCAAATATACAAGGAGAGGGGGAAGGGGGCTAATTACTCTTTATCATCCTAAATAATAGGAAAGAAAAGAAAATGGCCAATGTAGTTTGTGAATCAATTCTTAATTATTTTGACTCTAAAGTTTTCTTGAAGTGTTTGCATGCAGAAGTTCTTGTTGTTGCGATTTTAAACTTTTGACCCCATCTCAAAGTGCTGGATCATACTAAGCATGATCCAGGATCATACTAATCATCTTGACTATCTTTGCTGGAGTCTGATAGAACTACTGAAATAATACTTTGGTCCTTTGCACAACTGGCATCTTGCCCTTTATGATTAAATTTGAGTAAATTGAAAAAAAAAAAAAAAAAAAAGCAATGTAGAAGTCTTTTAGTAAAAAGATTTGACCTCATAAATTATGTATTAAAGTAGTCTTTGAGTCTTGTGGAATTACACAAGTATTTTGGTAACCAAAGGGAAATTTGACCTGTAGATCTACAGTTGTTTTGCTGTGTTTAGGAACATGAAGTGGTGTCTATTGACAATGGAAATTATCCTGTACAGAAAATGCAAGTTCCCTGTATTTGATAGCAATTTGATCTTAGTGTGAGGATTTGTTTCCACAAAAAATGCTCTCCTGTGTAAGCTAGGGATGTTATTGGATCTTTAATTTGCAATTCTGAGTCTGAGAAGTGTCATCTCCAACAAAGGATATGCACACTAGGGTTCAATTTCACTTCACAGAAAATAAACAATGATTCTTCACTGCTTTTTAATTTCCTCTGACAGTCTTGCTAATTATTAAATACATTTGTTACAAGGAAAAAATTCTCCTCACAGCTAATCTTTTCTATGTGCCTGATTCTGTGCTATCTCTCAATTTATGACATTATAAGATACATTCCCACGGTAACAGGCAAATATCATAAACAGATAATTGCAGTTTCACTGTAAGATGCTGAAATAGATCTGGGAGGAAGAGATCCTCCTTGTTAAAATAAATTGTTAAGATAATAGCAATTGGAACACACAATGTAATGACCAAACCATGCTACACTCAAGATATGGGAGTGCTTTATGATATTGCTTACAAGTAGCTCCCAAGGGGCAGATGCTTTTACACCTATTTTATAGGTTAGGGAGGGAGAGAGAAGAACTAATGATTTTCTCCATATACCAGCAGTTAAATGCCAGAAGTAAAAATAGAACCTAATAACTCTGATTTGGTCCAGGACTTCATACTGCAGATGATGCTTCCTCTCTCTACCATTGTTCACATACACCTGAAGTTCTTTTTAAATCATGGAAAAGCTTAATACAAGTGGCTATTTAGCACTATTTAACCACTAAGAGGACTCTGTACCAATCAAAAGCTGCTTATCCTGACTTAAGTCTTTGTGCTCTCCCAGGTTTTGGCAATGAGTGTATGTGTGGTAGAGACATAGCAGGGGTTTCAGTTCTCAGTCACAGATCTATGAGTGGCCGGGAGCAACTCACAAAATCTTTGTGCTCAGTCACCCATTTTGTGTGATGCTCCCTCTAACTCATAATGTTCCCCAGGGCTCATCTTTTAAAATATGAAGGAAGAGCACTAGAATGGTGAGAAGCCAACTCAATATAAAATTCCCCAGTACTGGTGTGTGGAAGTACACCTTGGTAGGAAAGTATGCAGTGATGCACTCAAATAATGTAAGATTTTGCTGAGAACCTTCTTTCTGCTCAGCTCAGTAATGTGATAAGTTCCTAAAATCCAATGTATACCAGCCACCTTGAGCTAAAGGGAATGTCAGGAAATGCTATTTGATTCCCAAGGTATTAAGTAGATTCTTTGTTCTGTAGAAATTACCTGCTCAGAATGAGTAAAGTGGTGTCTCATTAAAGCAGTGCTATATCCCTGCTATATTCCTTTCAGAGAGCAACAACAGCAGTCATCAGAGGGCACAGCACTTTCTGAGGAGTAGTGATTTTCTTGGTTCTTTAGCGGCTCCTTAGATCATTAACTGGTCACTAATCCACAAGAAGTGTCCTGTTTTGTGACTGTTGTCATATGAGATATCTTAACTAATGATTTTAAACTTACCTATCTTCTTCCTTGGAAAAAAACAGTGTCTTCTCTGTATCCCAACTGTCCAGCTCTCTTGATGGCTCTGGCTCATTCTTTGGTTGTTTTTCCTCACTGTAAGGAAATAAACTCATTAGTTGAAAGATGATGCTTAGTCATTTTTCACTGTTAAATTGGCATTAGTACAGAACTGCTAGCATGTACTTATCTTGGACTTGCTCCACTGGGAAGCTAGCAAATAATGCATAATCCTTACCTTTACAAATTCTGTTTATTTTTAAGGAGAAGGCTGAAGTCATCCACGAGATTCAGAGAAGTGATAATTGGCATGCATCACAAAAATGGAGCAGGATGCTCAGTTTCTTCAAATTACTTATGATTTGAGTAGAAATAAACCCCTCAGTCAGTCTTAGAAGACAATACCCCAATTCTCCATTCCTAGTTACTCACTAGCAATTAAGAGAGGAAATGCCAGAAGCAGTAGAGAACGTGTCAGTTCTTGCATTTACAGGTAAAGGAGGCCAAAAAATGGAAAATTTGAAAGGATTACTTTGATTATGAATCATAATTTAAACTTTTCCATGAAAACTTTGCCAAAATATCACATTAAATGAATTTGTGAATCTGGCAGCCAGTATGGCAAGAAGGTCATCTTTAGTGATACTGGCAGAAGGAAAGTCTTAAGTCAGCAGTGCCAAACAAGTTTTTCTCTTGATTTATGTGGTTTAACAGTTAATAAATGTATTTCATAATAACATGTCATTCCATAGTGCCAATTCTGATGATTTGTATATGATTTAAGAGGTTTTCTTAAAGTTTCAGATTCTGGATTTTTATGACTATCTGAGCATCTTGGCTGCTCTTTTTTTATTTTCTGGTTTTTTGTTTGGTCGGTTTTTGTTGGTTTGTTTTTTGGTTTTTTTTGGGTGTGGGTTTTTTTTTCAAGAAAACCTAAGATTCAGGTCATCTTCATTGTGACAAGAAGCTGAAAACTACAAGCTCCAATGGTATGCCTGCAAAAGACTAATCTGAAAATCTTAATTGATTTAATGTCAGTCCTGTGTTTTTAAACTTAACTTATGGTTATCAAGGCTTGTGGCTGATAATACTGCCTTGTGATGGCTGTTTTCCTTGAAAAGATACAGAGGTTTGAACCAGGCATCTCCAAATCTAGAAGAAGCAGACAATGCTACACCTGGAGATATTCTAAACATTACTGTATAGAATCTGGAGCTGACAGAATTCCAACAGGCTTTTCTGTGGACTGTGCAAAATAGAAATGATCTATATGAAACCAGACATTGATATTTTAAGTATGAGAACAGGCACTAACACAGGATGCACAAATCACTGAGTCCCCTAGAAAACTGATTTGGTTAATAGCAGTCGTTTTGACACTGAGGCAATATTACTGTGAGTCTGAATATTTTTTATGGCTTATTTTTCATCACTTACTTATCTCTTGCATCCAAATAGTTATGTTTATACCTGAATGCTATTAAATTTGTGTAGATTAGGAAAGGACACCAGAACCCACAGATTAACTTCAGGATCCGTGTGCTCGTAGACATGTCTCCCCACCATATTTTTGTCAGGAAGGCCTGAAAGTCAAGAAAACAAGAGATGGCTTTAACACCAAAAACCCATGCTTGCAGATGAAGTGCACCTATGTTCTGTGACACAGTGAATGGTCTGGAAATCTCGAGAGCAGGCACACCTTCAGAGCAAACAGGCACTCTGCATGTCCTTCTGCAGATGTTGAGTATGCAAAGAGTTATTAAGAGACCAGTGGAAAAAACAGCAAGTCAAATGGAATTAAACAACATCTGTAGTACTAAAAAGTGCAAGTCAGGCACTGGAAACTAAAAGCACCATCACTCTTAATTTGGCTTCATGTATGTGGAGAGAATTCAAGTTGTGAGAGCAAAGCTGAATAGTAATTTGATTTAACTTTTTTCTATGAGCTCTTTCTTGAATCTGAGCAAGGAGTTACCTCACATCTTGGAGCAGCTTCATCATGCCCCAGGCAGATTTACAGTGCTTTTCTGATGCTTCTTTGTGAGCAAGGATGGAATAAAAAGCAAAAAGCACACAATAGATTAAAGGCTAAACCTTCTCAGCACACTGGTCTGTGGGCCAGCTGGATGAAAGGGTGGGCAAAGGGGCAACTATGTTGCTTTGGCAAGGACATGGTATAATGTCCCCTTCGTATGGTGCTAGGGAGAGAGGAGAGTCCCTTCTCCAAAGAGTGGCTCTTGGGGGAATGCATTTCATAGTGTTGTTCAGTTGCTGTGCTATTCTCTTCTGTGTCCAACTTAAAGCCCCAGGGGTATATAAAACTTACCTGGACACCGTCATGTGCAAAGAAAGACTTTGCATCTGCTTCTGTAGCCAGCTGAAGGCAGGTGGTTTTGTTCCAGTACTGATTTTTCCTCACCAACAGAGCAAATGCTCTCTCCTCACTGTTGTGGTAGCATTCACTAAACAGTTCTGTCAAATGAAGGAAACATAGACAAACACATCTTGTAATTTAAAAGAAAAATTAAAAAAAATAATGTCAGGCAAGAGGGCAATGTGTATAGGAGGCAGCACAGCGGCAGCAAACCCTGAGCACTGCCAGATGCTCCTTGCTACACCAGAGACTTCTGCAAGGCTGCAGTAATTGAAAAGAGCCTGAAAGAGCTAAGAGGAGGTGGGAGGGAGAGAGGAAGGATGCTGGACACAAGAATAACTCACTATGGCCTTATGCGTGTGTGTACATGTTTTGGGGCAGAGGGCAGATGAAACAGATTTGCCTTGGTAAAAAAAAATCACTGTAATTTTAAAATTGCCACTTGTCACAAAAAAATTGAGTAAATCTCTCAGTACTTTCCTTTTACTTCTTTCTATCTGCATGCACTCTTCTCAGCACGGGGCCTCTGACAGGTTTGGGGTTTGGGTTTTGTGTGTTTTTTGTTGGTTTCGTTTGGTTTTTTGTTGTTTTTAGTTTGTTTGTTTGTTTTGTTCTGAGTTTGGGTTTTTGTTTTGTTTTGTTTTTCTTTCTTCTTCAGAAAGCATAAGCAATTTCTTGGAAACGTCAATATTTGTTACAGTCTCTCCTCTGTAACTGCTTCATGTGGAGCTTTAGGTAATATCAAGCAAAACTGTATCACTTGGGTGATCCACTTACACTTCGAAGGATGAGCTGCCATGCTGTCTCCACTCTCCTGACTAAACAAAAGGAGCATCTCAGCTTTGGCTTGTAGACAACAAATCCTTGGTTTTAAGACAGAGGTATTTGACATCAAATAATATTAGACTTGCTAGGGTGTTATGGCATAGTTGTTTCCAGAGAAACTGGTCCTGGAGCTTAGAAACTAGGATAAATAGTCCAAAAAAGTCAATATTTTCTCATTAGACAAGATCTGGATTCTTGTGTCTGTTTCATTCTACTGATTCACTTGATTATCTCAGTACCTAAGCCAGCCTACATCTTGTTACACTGTGAGGGCTGGAGAAAAGGATCAAGTGCGCTTAAAATAAGCCAATATACAGACATCTTTTTGAGTTGATGTGGTATTTGTCACTCTTAAAGAAAGTTTGTTTATGTAATATTGACAGCGTTATCCGGGCCAGAAACTAAAATTGAGGATCTGATCTAATACTTATCAAAGCCAAGGAGCAGACTCCTGGATTAGGCCCTGTAATTCCATGACTAAATTACTTGAGTCCTGTGATTATACGAGAACCTGATTTTTAATTTTTGTGAATAATAATGGCCCTGTGACAAGAAGGGAAAATGTGATGTGTGTATAAATACTGTAGCAACGCCTGCATGAGCCTTCAGCTGCTTGATGTACAAGCTTCAAGGGAGAGGAGCCTCTGCATTTGCTACAATGTGTGGCATATTTTAAAACCCTCTGTTCATGGCAGGTCTACCCTCAGGTATGGGTTGAGCTGAAGTCAGGTCAGCAGAGAAGCTTGTGTGCAGACATCTGTTTCTAAACCAGGCAAAGGGGAAAGGGCTCAGCATTCCGGCATTGCAGATGCCTGGATGCTTTACTGCTGTAGGGAGGGGCAGCTTGTCTGCTGCAAAACCAGCCTGAGCCTCACTGCAGTTTGCAGTGCAGTTAGCCCTCTTCTGGGTGAGGTAATCTCAAATTATTTTTAGCAGCAATGACAAAACCTTAAAACTTGTTGCTTTAGTGGCCCTTACAGAGCAAGCGTGATATAGCAGGAATACCAGGCTGCTGTGAGCCTGGAAGCATTTTGGTTATTCTATCTTCCACGTCACTGTAATGCACCTCGTCCTAAGATCAGACACTTAAATATCAACAAGCAGCAGGAGAGTAATTTCTTCCATGCATTTCAGGGGCCAGTCTTGGTTCAGTGATTTTTTCCAAAATGATTGAGTTTTAAGTCTTTCTGTGGTATCTGAATGCTTGGGACTGCCTGTGCTGCAAGGCTGTTAAATTATTCATGAGAGTTGACCTTTTACACCTCAAACAGTATTTTTTTCACTTGCTTGCCTTCCAATGGCAGTTACTTCTTAAATTTTCTGTGCCATTCAAAAGATGCCATTACTTACCAACAGCGAGCTGCTCATACTTGGCCTCTTTCATTATACAGGCTGCTTTGGTCTCCGTCTCCAGGCGGGACATCTCTTTAAGGATCTTGCAGGCTGCCAGAGCTGAAGCTACACCCTCCCGGCCCTGTAGAATTGAAAGGAGTGCTGCTGTCACCCTTCACTGGGGGGCATTTTTGAATGGAGGAGACTCCACTAAGGAGCACATCTAACAACAACGAGAAATTAATGCGTATCTCCCCTTCCAAGAAAAATTTTTGCTCAAATACAGATTTGAAAGTCCAGAATATTGATTGAAATGACAGTTTTGATGATTGAGAATTGAAAACCATATATTCTGGATGCCCTATCCCTAGCAGTGTTCAAGGCCAGGTCAAATGGGGCATTGAGCAAACTGGTCTAGTGGGAGGGCCCATGGCAGGGGGGTTGGCACTGGTTGATCTTTAAGGTCACTTTCTACAAAATGCTATGATTCTGTATTCGTAGTTCTTGTGCCTTGTAAGGCTGGAGGCTTCTGGGTCCAGGCCCTTACAGGGTCCTGATTTGGGGTAGCAGTCAAAGACTAGAAAGAGAATAATGTGCTTTGGAAATAGAGCAATACAGTCTCACAGTGCTGAGATACCTCCAACATGGCTGTGCTGAGGCCCTGCATAAGGAAGTAGGAGAAAGGAGGGAGCACAGCTGGCAGAGGCACAGCAGTGTCACAGAGCAGAGACGTGCCTTCTGGTCACAAGGCTCCACAAACACAAGGCTCTGCAAGGTGCTGATGCACACGCACGCATACTCGCAGCCTGAAGAGCTGTGCTGCAGTTTGTCCCTCCCCATGACTCCCTCCATGCCAGGTGCACTCCTCTGGAAGGTCAGGGATGGAGTCTGATAGCTGTTTCACTCTGTGGGGGCAGGGAGGCTCCCAGATGCAGGAGACAGGGCCTCGGTTGTGGGGGGTTGTAAAACAGCAGCCAATTATGCCAGCTTGAAGCTCAGCCTTTGAGAGCGTGGTGCTGTTGTTCCCTACACACAGAGCACGTTAGCTAAGGACACTTCACTGCACCCTCTTCCCTCCCATCACGCTTGGACCCACTCAATTGACCCATTGTAGAAGGCACAAAACCTGTGCCTGAGAGTGTTGAGTCATCAGGAGCAGGGAAGGGAGGGCTGACTCTGCCGCAGAGGTTCAGGCTGTGCTGATTTACACCTGCTGCTGCTCTGCCCTCCCTCCATCAGACCCCCTGGCCCCCACTGGCATGAGCCATGCAGAGATGAAAAGCCCTATAAATGCCACCTCCCGTATTTTGGAAACAAACCTATCTGTCATCTGAGCTGCAAGGCTGAGCAAAAAAAATCTCGTAAACTTGAAATGCGTTAATATTTCACCTGGAGCAGCTACAGCTCAAAGCTTACCATAGCCCAGAAATAGTTTGCCATCTTGTGCCGGTTTTGAAGTACTGCCCATACAAACAAATCCCTCCAAGGATTTTCACTTTTCTGGTTCATATCCAAGGGCCCAGGTAATCGCTTTGTATTCATTTTATCCTGAAATATGGTTTGTAGAAATTAAAACGTGCTTTGCAGTCCGTTCCATGCAAATGACATGATCTAAGCTGCTCTTGGCCTTGCCAGCTACTTCTTCTTTTGATTTTTTTTTTCTTTTCTGTAGAACTAAGAGGTAATTAGCTCATTCTGTAGCTAGTCAAAGGATCCTTGTGTCCCTATTACAACTCAATATGTGTGAGAACATTCTGGATGAAATGGTGACTCCACTGAAGCCGATGGTAAAATTCTCATTGACTTTATTAAGGCCGGGATTTCACTGCTGGTGTGTAATATCATACAAGACAAACCTGTGATTAACTAATCTGAGCTTGCTTTCAATTATATTTGACTCTGCTTGACTGCCACAGAGGACATGGCTTCAGAGAAAAGGGAACAAAAGGCATTTTATTTCAACAGAAATAAATCTCGCCAAGGCCCTGTACAGTGCAAGAGCAGAGTACGTCAATACCCCTTTTTAGTCATTCCTTTGAGAAACCTTTCACTTGCACAGGGAGCAGTTTAAGTAGAACGCTGCTTATTCCTTTAGCACTTGATAAAAAATTGTCCAGAGGAAGTGTAGCCACTTAGGTCAAGTTCTGAGTTTTAAGTATTTTTTAAAACTACCTTTATATTTATCGCATTAATTAGAAGCAGCGAGAGTATATTTATTCTTAATAAAACAAGTTTTTTGTGAGAATATAGTTTTTAATAATTTGAATTATGGAATTCTCTTCAAATTTATTTTAATGGCATTTTGGGGGGAGGTTAGGGGTGGGTTTCTTCAGTTCGTAGTGAGCTATTTAATACATTGAATTGCCTTGAAAACCTTGCAGGTGACAGACATATCCTAAAAGTCTCACCTGTCTTCATAACAACTAGTTCCTATCTTGAAACAACACGCACAATTTAGCAACAGTGACACTGGTGTCCCAGTACTGTTGCCAATGACAATTGGATTGAGCCACTGTTGGGAAGCAGACATGGGAAGAAGCTTCTAAAGGAAAAAAGTTAGTAGACGGCGTGATCTGATATCTGAATTGGGCCTTATTTACAGCACTTGGCTTTAGCTCTTTTACTGCCAAATGCCAGAAAGGCAAGTGAGATTTTGGGGCAAATATTTATTTCTGTAAAATTTGTAAATCTGGAGTTTGCTTAATGACTTCAGAGGTGGTGTCCCAAGTTGTCTGTCCTTGGGAATGAAGAAACCGTGACTAGATTTAAACTTAACTTTTCATACTACCAATTAATTTAGAGATTACAAAACAAAAGTGATTTAAGATCTTTAGTGAGAATTTTTTTAGTAGTTTTTTGTTTTAGCAGTTTTAAGATGGAATTAGAACTTGGCAAATAACAAATGGCTTAATTGTTTAGTTTATCTAAAACTAAATCTTAATGAAGTTTCTCTATATGTCTTTGTTTTGAAATCATGCATCCAAACTTATTTTAAATGCTTTTTCAAGAACTGTGTTACTTAGGAGTTTCAATATTAAATATACTGTCAAAATGCAAAAATGATGATGTATCTATGGCACAGTTGTGGACCACAGACATTCCACAGATGTACCCATATCATGTTATCCTTGTCACATGGTGGCCAGCGTGCTTACCAGGGCCACTTCACACAATCATTCTTACTTCTTGCTGTATGTTATGTCACTCAATAACAAGATTATCATGATCTAAAGGCAAGTATCATATACTGCATATTATTGAATATCCAGTCCACTCGTACACAGTATAAAGCTGGGACTAGTTTCATGGATAAAGACTACCATTTTCAGACCTGAGATTGAAAATGTCCATTGCCTGCTTTTCTTTCTCCTAGAAAATACTACCTTTCAAATACTTCTGCTTGAAGTTCTGTACAAGCAATGCAGATTATTTTCATGTCTAATAAAAAGTGAGAGTGTGAAATACAGGGGCCTCTGTAGATTGTGAAACAAAGGCCATATCTTAGCAGTAGATCAAGGTACAGTGAAACCTTGCATAAAACCCCGGGGGGGAAGAGAGGGGGAGAAAGAGGAATCACAATCTATCTTAGAAATAACTTTCTTTTCCTTTTTAATTTTGAAATTAAAAAGATCAGACCATTTCAAATGTGATAATAATTGACTGAAAAAACGGATGAGAAACTGAAGTGACTATTCTGTCATCTTCCCTTTCCTTCCCTGCCCCACCCCAAAAGGCTAGACCTAGTTAAAATTGTTCAAATTGTAAACTGGAGTAGAGCAGAGCTACGATGTCAAGTTGCTACTCACAGATTTTTTCTTGCCTCCATGTCTGAGGTCTTGATAGAAACCTTTCCATGCATCATGAAGAAAATCCTTGAGAACTCTAGAGACCTCACTGAGAGCAAAGAGTGGGCAGATCTCCTGCTGCTCATTTTCCTGTTGACCAGTGAGCCCTGCCAAGGTCAGCTTGTTTTCTTCATGCTTCTTCAGAAGAAGTTCATAGAGGAGACATTTCTGAGAAATGGAACAGTAGAGTCGCTGCAGACGACTGTAGGTCAGGAATTCATATATGTTAGCCCCGTTGTCAATAAATAATCTTACGAATTCTGGTTTGTCATTGACCAGAGCATCCATCATCACTTCCTCCAGGTCACAGGACTACATTGATGAAGGGAGGAAAAGAAAAAAAAAAAACAAGGAAGTTTTTGGGGGTAATCATGGCTGGATGACAAGAGGTAAGGTTTAACATGGGGACATGCATTGTCTTCCACCAGGTCAACAGTGGGTACAATGAGAAAGAGGTAGAACTATCTTGATTTCTCTGTGATAAAATGTCTGTGCAAGCAATAATGTACAAACATCAGCACAAGTAGCCTGCTGTAGGACTTGTGGTGATGTTGGGCACAGATTGCACTGCATATTTATACAGCAGTTGAAAAGAGTGACATTCTTCCTACCACCTTCTAACAGTAATATCTTCCTGTTCTTGTGCTTTTAAGCTTTGGTTTGTTTGCCTTAAAGACCTATACAGAAGGGGGAGAAAGATTCTTGCCCCCAGAGAGCTCGAGAAAGAGATCATGACTGCTGAATTATTCCTCTGTACTCAGCCATTTTGATACAGGGGACCCTAAAGATAAACAGCCTCAGGAAGCATTATACTGCTGCCCAATCTCTTAGTGGAGTGTGCAGTAAGGTAGTGTTAAAAACTGAAGCCATCTTTTGGGATGTTCCAGTGTCCTGTACACATTGGATTATACACCCATTGTCCTGTAAGATAAAACCTGGTACCTTCCACTCCACGTCACCATTGAATATTTCGCTTTTAGCAATGTCAAGTCTATTCCAGGCCACTGCCAGCTTCAGTTCATCCAGATATTCTTGGGCCTCCTGACTCTGACTTTTGCAGGCTGACAAAAATAGGAAAGGCAAATAAACTCAGTACTTTACACTTATGTTTAATTTAATATAGTATTGGTACTTTGGTTAGCAATACAAGCTCTCCTTCAGCTATCACAAATCTGTGGGTTGCTTAGCCGGGAACTCTTCACAGCAGTTTTTTCTTGAACTAAGAAATATTAATATTCAAATATATTTTTTTTCCTAGCAGAATTCTCTATTAAACCATTAAGTTTAAATGGCTGTTCACTTTTAAGAGGGACCTTGGCCTGTAGAAAGCAGGGGACAGGACTGGCTGTTGTTTCTACCTTGTTTCAATTAACACACCAGGAACAGAATGTCTTTCCCCCTCCTCATGCTAAATTTAGGCTAACACAAACCATTAAGTTAACAGAAACTGAAATACATGGCAGCACAAGTAATGTTTTCTTCCACAAGATACAGTGGAGATTTCTTATAGCAGAAATGGATTATTTCTGGAACTAAGGCCATTCTTGTCTACTTGTGGGTTTTGTTTTTGTTTTCTTGGCTTTTTTTTAGTGGTTTGTAATTGGGATAATATACTGCTCCGATATATTTTAGTTATTCTGTGACCTCTACTACTAAGAGAAGCAAGTGTTGAAATAAAGGAGCAATTAAATTAGTATAATACAATAGCATAAGACTAAAAAGCAAACGGTAGTTTAAAGCAAAGTTACAACAGCTATGGTAACTACCACAGTTAATTCGTCAATAAACAAACAAAAGAACAGTGCATCAGAAATGAAATCTGATCCAACAGCCAACTGAACTTGCATTGGAAAAAAGTGAAATATATTTATGGCATAGAAGATGTCAAAACAAGCATTACACTGTTCTGTGTTTATTTTTCTTACCTTTTACTAAAGCTTTTAAAATGACTGTATCTAGTTCTTCTGAACCTTCTTGCTCAAAATTGTGCAGAGTTAAAAGATGCTGGTGTGAAATAATGTTTTGAATCTGTTGGGAGTTGAAACACAAGTCATTTTACACATTGTCCTACTGCTGTATATTAGTGCTTAAGAGCCCAGTGAAGATCACCCATACCATATTTTCCAAAAAGTTACATTCTAATTGTAAAGATGAGGTTTGGCAAGAAGACAAACATTATTAATTGCTCATATATAAATAAGTCCTAAGGCAAGGAGGTAGTTACTGCTTTTCCAAAGTCACCTAGCAGGATAGGAGGAATCAGAATGTGGATATCCTGAGAACCAGAGCAGTGCTTTAATTAAAAGATCCTTCCTTAACTCACATTCTTATTTGACTCATAGTCATGCTATAGCCAGCATACCACTAGTTTTGTTTTATCTCATCCTGCTTTGACATTTAAGTTTTGCTCTCAGAGTTGTTTATTTAAAAGCATAGTCTCTAACTCTTCTTTGAGTAAAAGTTCTCAAATATTGATATATACAGGAGTCTTCTCTTTCCTTCTGTTTGTCTATTTATTGAGTTTTCTTTCTCACAGTGCAGCTGCACTGAGACTTTGTGAGCATCTGGCAATATTGCTTCTATATGCCTTTCATCCTCTTTTGTTAGTAATCTGGTAAAGTTCTTCCTGATGAATTCCTGATAAATTTAAACTTTTAAAGCTAAGGATTATGGCAGGGACTGCAAAGAATAAGTAGTGGGTCAGGTCAGGTGGACTTAGTTTATCTCAGAGGCACACAGTGCTCTTCAGTTTTCATAAAAAGATGATTTCAAAGTGTTTTTTTTGTTTCTAAAAGGCTTATGCATAGTGGTTTAAGTCCAGCAACCTCAAGACAAAGAGTAAGGAAGATCTATGAATCTGTTTTGTCCTTCTTTTTTAAGAATAATATTTTAAGAGCAAGCAACTGACAATAGATAGGATAATTTCTGAACACACTTTATTCTATTTAATTTATTCATGCTTGTCCACAACTAGGTTTCCATTAACAGCTGTAGATCATGAATTAGGTCTCTTCTGTCACAGCTGCACAAGCTCCACAGCTGTGGATATAAATAATGCTTCGTGTCCTACAGAAGGACTGTGGAGTTCCTGGGTTCTGGCTGTTACTTGGGGAAATAATTGATGAAGGACAGAGCCCTAAGTGTTCAGCTGAATCACTGCAACAACAAAGTAGTTTGTATGATCAATTGAGCATTTGATTTTTATGTTGGGGGGGTATCCTGTAACAGTAGTGTCAAAGCACTGGAGAACCCAAAACTTCTGAGCAGCTTCTTGCCAAACCTGTACTGAATGGGCTACCGAAGCTACAAATGTTAGGAGAGCTCACTGTTAGTGTCCAGTGAAGAATGTCCTTCCACAAGAAGCTTTCTGCAGGGAATTTCTCCTTAAATTGCTTTTGAACAGCCTCTGGCACGATAAGCTGTGGGTCATTCATGAATTCAGCTAAGATGTCAGCTGTACCTCCAGACCCTGCTAAGATAAGCCAGGGAGCAGAATTTTCCAAACCGCTGCAGACTCTCTGTAGTTTAAAAAGTACATTTTCAGAATTCACATATGGAAAGAAAATGTTATTCAAAAGAAGGACTTCTAGGAAATTAGGAGTAAATGTGTATCTAAACCAGATTCACTATGGAATCAGTCCAATCCTCTAAGCTATTATTATTTTTCAGATTCTGTAGCAGGTCATACATGTATAGGCCCCTGACTATGCTTCTTTTCATGACACATCTGCTGAGTAGCTAAGCAACCTGATTTGGACAAACAATGCATAAAATTTCTTTGACCCTGACTTTTTTTCCCCCCTGAATTCTGTGTTTCAGCATAGTCAAGTGCAAGAGTAGCTTTACACAGAAATTATTAGCAGGCTTTTTGACATAGCATTTTTTTCTGCCTGCTACACCCAGCAAAGATGTGCTGAAAGTAAGGAATTTGCCTGTGGGAATACAACATTGGGCTACAGGAAAAAACACTGAATCATAGCAACTACAAGAGTTAAAGGCTATTAATTCTATTACTTGTGCAATTAGAATGAGTAAGGCAGGTAGTTGAGAGAAGAAAGCAGAGACCATGGCATCAAAACTGCACAATGACTATTTGCTGCCAGTCTATTTCTTCCTCTGGAGTTACACAGGACTCCATTGATTCAATTGTTGTGCAGAGTTTTTTCTCTAATTTTGGTGTTGAGATTTTTTTGAGTTTTATAAAACTGTGGTAGTCTTTGGTGTGTATCATGCAACTTGTAATTAAAAAAAATGATGTTCTAAAAAAGTGTGACCAGTTATCCCTTCCCAGTAGATTCCCAGCAGCTTCAGCCAATCACATTTGGTCTCCAAGTCATGTTATTCTCTAAAACTTTGAACAGAGGATTTATATGTCATAATTTGTGATTTTTCTAATCCAAAAATATAGGAAACACTGCAATATTTAGCTTCTGAAAAAGAATCTCAAGAAGTGACATAATCCTAGTTTAAACAGTGAGATTTTTAATACCAGTGTTTGTTTTAGTCCAGCTGACAAAGTTATGACAAGACACAGGGACTGGAGACTGAAATTAGAAAACATCATCAGAAATGAGTCACTATTCTGAAAGAGGTTACCGGCTTGCATGGCACAATCTCATCACTTGAAAACTTGAAATTATGGTTAAATTATGTCTCTCTGAAGGTACTGTAGACAGAGACTATTATTAAGAAAAAAAACCAAAACAAAACAGAAATCAAGGAGTATGTCCTTGTTAACAAGCTCTTAAGTTGTAGAACTACTCAGGAAAAAAAATCCAAACTGATCCTTCAGTGAAGATTTGGGATTGTTAGCAGGCAACATCCAGTCTTCTATCCTACAATGTTCTTTTGCTCAGTGGGACTAGGATACTATCATTTTAAATGGCATGTCTAGCAAACCTGGTCTTGTACTTCCTCTGAGCTCTGGGACAGGCAGTTGTCTCATAGTTGCTGGACAGCACTGAATGATTCATCTCTTTTTTGTATGTGTTCTCAAGTAATAGCACAGAATTTCTGTTTCGCTAGATCTGGAGCTGGCTTCTGTGAGTTTGTTTTGGTTTTGGATTCTTTCTTCCCACTGTGCAAGCTGGCAATGGAAGCTTTAAGGATCAGCTGGTGCCTATTCAGAAGGAAATATTTCTCCCAAACAAATACTGGCAAATTTAATATTAACAGAACTCAATTCTTAATGGTGTATAGATATGAAATTTGACTTTATGTAAAGTGCCAATAGATGTGTTTGTCATCCAGCCAAATTTTCCATTAATTACTTGGCACCAGTTAATTTATTTTTCTAAAGTTGAAAACAGCTTCTTACCTCAAGTGTGCCTGGTCCTCCATTTACGAGTAAGCAAAGCACAGGGATCTCAATGCTACCTGTTCCTGTGAAACAGATGGTTTAATTTTTAAAAAAGTTGAGGGCTTTCACAAAGCTGTTGCAGTTTCACCAACCCCTCAAAAACACTTGTCCTCTTCCGCGCTGTTTTGGTGCCTACACAAACCTGCAGAAGTCAGGTAATTGCAGAAGCAAGTGGCAAAGGAAGAGAGTAACACCATCACCTACCAGACAGGGTCCTGGTCTAAGATTCAGGATGAAGGCACCTTTGCCTCTGACATCTTGTGTGATCCTTAGTAAGCAGTCCCAGCTGTTCTCACCTCAGTACACCTCAGCTGCACAATATGGATATTGGGACCTCTGTGTGTCATACCACTGTTGAATTTTTGTGTTATTTATTTACTGCAAGGCTATCAGGCTATGGAGTAATGGAGCTGCATTAGGGTGCAGAACAAGATTGTTATGTTTTCAGAGAGGCAGCTACCATTATTTATATTAAGATACAGTTAGAAGTGAAAAGCTCTCAGTTCATCCCTGGTGTTATGTGTGTGCTGGAAGATGCAGTGGAATCCAGGAGAAAAGCCTTATAAAAGGAGGATTTAAGAATATGAAGAGGCTGACTGTGTAGACCAGCTAGGGTGAGATGAGTCAGATATGATTTGATAGGAACCATATACTCCTCATTATTCTGGTTAAACAGCTTAAAATTTCATTCAGCACAGTCTAGTGTGGTGATTAATAACAACATAATTGGATACTTTTAAAAGAAATGCTAATGAAATATTTAACATATCATGGCAGCAGGGGAAGAAATGAGGTCAGCATCCCTGTCCTAAGACATCCTCCCACAGGGGCCCACGTATTTTTAGATGGTTTATACTGTAAATGCTGTACTCTGTAATCCAAAGGTGACTATAGATTGGCCTGAAGGAGCTCAATTAAAACAGTAGCATCATGAGATGAATGCCTCTTTCAGCTGGAAGATAAAAGGCATTTGGTCCAAATGCTTTTTTGATGTTTCCCTTTGTAGATCTCGCAGAACTGTGTACAGATCTCCTTTTACTTTTTTTTTTCCTCTCTTGTGGGATGACTACAAAGATGATGTTGGACTGAGCTGTAGCCAGGATGCGATTGGCAAGTAACCTAATTTGTTTTAGTGAATGGCATAGCACTGTCGTACCTCTCTAAGGTGATGTTCTTTGAAGAGTGACCTCTGTGACTACACATTCCTCAAGGTATGATTAAGTCTTCAAATATTCTTCTCTTACCATAGATTTAGATAAAATCTAGCCAGAGGAGGGGCCAGTGTATTCTGACTTTATGCTGGGAAGGTGGAAAGTCCTTAACTGCAAAGAATATTTACTGTATTAAAAAATTTCCCCTAAAAGACTTCTAGATGTTTTTTAAAATAGGGAAATTCTGCATGACCTTAATAAAGTGTTTTACTTCAATAAAGTCACATAGCTGTGCTCAGCTTGTATATAAATGAACTTAAATGAATGACATTGGTTTTGTTTATAGAAGATAATGCTGAATTCACCATGTTCCAGTGAAATATTTGTCATATGAATCAGCATTCTTTGTCAGAATATTGTTCCACTGAGATCTGTTCAATCAGATTTGGTTTGCAAGCCAAAAGAGGCTTTGTGATTCTCAGCAGTACAGCCTCAGCCTACCCTTACAACCCACCTGTGGTCTTTCCTATGTGAGTCACCAGATAAGTATTTTTCACATGCATTCATGGTCTCAGGTACATCTGTGCAACCATACTATGGGCTATGTAATGGAATATTCCATTGATGCATACAACTGTGAATAAGTGTGCTCTCCCTTCTGTTTCAGCTGTGCTAGCACTGCAGGTATTACAGAAACAAAGGAAAGGCAAAAGTAATTCAATTAGTCCTACAACTGAATTCTTTCCACAAATAGACCTGCCCAACACTCAGTTCTTATTATAAACAAAGGTCACATACATTTAGATGGCCATTAGCCACTACAGTATTTACCCAGGATAATGTTTTATCCTGAAATAAATATGGCTTAAAATATTTCAGAGGGCTTTAGAACAAGTCTTTTCTTCCAGTGTGGGAGCACTTCAAGACCTCGTGTATGAGAGGGGATAAAAGTACACAACAATGAATATCAATCTCTTAGAACCACTGGTTAAGGCACTTGAAGCTGGATTTATTTTCCATTTGTTGTGTTTAAGGCAATTTGAGCTATGCTTTGAAGATCAGCTTTGAGCTACATTTAAGGAGATGCAATAGAAGTCCAGATTTTTGGTTCAAAGAGCAGCTTTCTCTACTTCAGAAGCTACCGAAGTTCTGCCTCTTACATAATGTCAAATGTGTTTACTTGATCTTGCCTATGTAAGCAATTGTCCAATTTGGGAATTGGACCTGCCTTTGATAAGGCCAGGGCCCCACAGGTATCACCATAATATCAGCATTACTCAAGTTAGCATGCCTATATAGAACCTACTTACCACCATATCCAGTACGCTGTTCTGAAATGTGCTTTTCCAAGGTGAAACGTAGCTTAGTGGTTCCATCTGGCTCATCTGGTGTTACATGGTCCACCAAAATAAAGTGGGAATGGTTGTGGTCCAAAGAATATGGTGGGCCTTGAATATCATCATCTGATTGATAGTGTACAAGACTTTCATTCTAAAGAGAGGAGGAGAGATGTTAGTGTTCTCTGCAAAACCCAGTCCATGTTTTAATGTGCTTAATCTCCATTTCTGTGCTGTTTGCACCCTGAGACACCACACCACCTATGAGACACTTGAACAGATTCTTGAAAAAGTGTAGAGGAGAATGTGCTCCTTCTGAAAGGGATCGGATTTGACAGGATTGAGAACTGAAGTCCCTGAAGTTTCCCTCTTGGCCTCTGCAAAATATAGTGACATCAATCACCATCTCTGGAATGTAGGTTTTGGAAATGTTTGTTGGACAAACAGAAAGGGACCATGAGACCCCATAATTGTGGATGGAGCTGTAAAGCCTCAGCTGGTATAAAGAAGGGCAAACCTATTAGTTACAGTAGCATTTTGTCCATGTTTAGGCCAGTAGATAAGTTAGCCTGCCACATGTCCATAGCAATTTAAACGCAGCTGTACTTAACTGACAGGGTTATATGAAGTCTAATCATTATTCTCAGTTTGGAAATTGTATTCTAAAAGAGTGAGAGACGGATTTTAGAAAGTGAAATCTTCTTATCTTTTTTTTTTTGTGTGAGGGGTGTTATATTGTTAAATGATTTATTAGTGATTTTTGGCATAAAATCAGTCTAGGTAAAATAGAACCCCTGTTATAGTCTTCCACACACATACTTTTTCAAGCTCCCCTTACTTCCTTAATACATCTTTCTTTTCTACTGTTGCACATCCACTTTGATACTGCATTCCTAGCTGCAAGCCAGGCTGTAAATGCCTGGTTATTATTTTTCATTTTCATAATTACTGTCCTCTTGCAAGTAGGTCAGATTAAAACAACTGCTTAAAATCAGCATTTCCTTCTATCATGCCTGTTTCCAGTTCCTGCAGCCTTTGAGTTGATGAGCAAAACTCAGACTGTCAGTTTGACTATTGTGACTGTATTGCATTTTCCTCACCCTAATTGTGTGGGCACAGACAGGTGTCAAATCCTTTTGAGAACATAGCTGTGTAACTACTGTCATTAAGGTATGGCAGAGAGATTTACATTCAGGTATTTAAGAGCCAGGTCGTATGTAGGGCCTTCCTCAATCTCAGTTTTTGGCAGTGTCTGATAGAGGAGGAGGTGCCCAGTTGAATCCTGGGAAAAGTCCAACCCAGCAGTTATCCATGTTCTCCACAGACAAGACTAAGGCTGATGTTGAAGAGGCAGTGAAAGAGCTCATAGCAGCACTACTAATGCATAAAAACATGAAGCAACCCAGAGGACAAGTTCCTTCATGCTGCACACGCATATCACGCTCTTACGTCGCTTTCTGAAATGAAGCTGCATACAGCCAAACCAAAATCTCCTTCAAACAAGGTGAAAAGGGCTATTATCAGGCATGTTCCTATCGCTTCTCTCCTTGTCAGTGGCTCTGGGAAGAGTAGGAAAATCAGATGCTGTTCCAGGAAAAACAGCAGTAAACTTGCACATCCTTTACAAACAGCAAGTGCCACAGATTTCTTTTATCTCCTTCTCTCTGTCTCTCATTTGTTGGGGAAAGCTTCTTGATACAATTAATTTCCTTCAGATTTTTTGTTTTGGCAGAGGGTGTGCCTACATTCTGCTGCCATGCAACATTAAGCCTACTCACCCAAGATCTGGCCTTTGACTAGGCACAGAGGCACAACAAACAATTGAAAAAGGCCCTTTGGGATTTTCCTATTTATTCTCTGAAAATGTGGAAGTGATGTTTCAATAATGTTTAAAGCACACCATTAACACAGAAGAGATGGGAAGGATCAACTGATTTCAGGGCTTGTTTTTCTCCTTGCTAGTGTGGATTGTTAGCTCTATTTTATACAACAAGCTGCCTGTGTTAGTGCCAAGTATAAAAAGAGTTGGGTTTAGATCAACATCCCTGTCTGTAGTTCCTTTGTCTTAAAGTTACTGACTAAAATCCAAAATGTTTTTGGGTAGAAGCTGTGCCAGAAGTCATAGGGTCAGGAACGTTCTTTACAAAATATTCCTTGCCAAAGAATTCAGGCTTTAGTTAAGGGAGAGAAAATCTAATGCAATAAAAAGACCAGTGCACTTGTTTTGTAGGTGCTGACTGGGAAAGGTGCAGATGCATTTTGATCACTTAACCTACCAGAGAGGTGAAATAGTTTGCATTTGCTAAAGCAACTTTCCTGAGCAAAATTCACAAACATAATGAACCAAATTCTTTCCTCTGAGGTCCTTTCAGACCAGTTCACCCACACAAATAGGTTAAAGTCCTCCAGCTAAAGAGTCCCACCTGGTAGAACACACAGGTGGCTGTTGTTGGCAAAAAAGGATGAAAAAAGGGGAAGCCAAATTACAATAAATCACTGATATGGTCTGGCAGTCTCCCAGCTGCTAGCTGGTACTTGCAGGCCTATCTGAAAGAGCAGCTAGGTTTGAGTTCATTTGTTTCTTAGTTTCTGCAGGGGAATGAAATAGCACAGAGAAACTGTCATTCGTTGATATTACACACCTATTTTATTGTTATAATATTTTGCTTAGGACAGTCAGTATCCCCAGTGACAAAAAGGTAATGCTACATTTTTTTTTCTCCACTTGCAGATCAATTTAGCATTGACACTTTAAGAAATTGTTTTGTTGGGTGAGGGTTTTTATTTGTTGGTTTGTTTTGGTTTTGTTTTTTTCTTCCCAAGAACTTTGATTTCTTTGACCCAAATTGAGAAGTCCCTAAAGCCTCCAATAACTGGGCAAAATCCTGCATAGCTAGTATTGTTGGCCTGGCGTATTAAGCAATTTTTTGCATATTAGACACCAATTCAGTGGCTACTCAAGAAAACCTTGTTGTGGAATATTTATGTCTGGTTTTCCATAACAGAAAACATGCTTTTTACAGTATTTATATAATAGCTTGGAGTAAGTGATTCTGCAGTAAGTGGACAGGGGAAAAAAACATTGAAGGTACCTTATTCTATGTGCTCTTTTCCTGACTTTCATCCTTGCGCGAATGTGTAATGCTGCCATCTGCGGGATATCTCTGGAATCGCTGCAGCGTGCACCGAATGCGCAGGGCACAGAATCATTCGGTTCTAAATCCTTCTTGCTCTTTATTTTTTTTCTTCCAAAACACAGTTTAAACCCCACTTTTTTTTTTTTTTTTTTTTTTACGGTTCTATAAAAGTTGTTTTGCCGACTACTTCCAAATTTTGTAAACGTGCAGCTTATATCTGAACAATCCGGTTTCACAAGTAGAATGAGTGAAAAGTACCTTTGTGTTGTCCAGAATTTCTCTGTGCCGAATTTTTCTGAGTGAAGTTATTCCTATGGCAATCACGCTTACTCTGGATGAAGTGCTAGCCAGTGCAAGATCTCGGACTGCCTGCACTAACTGTCTTGTTATTCCTACACGTAAAGCACTGGTAAAAATCCAGGCACCTGAAATTAGTTTTTAAAAACAGTTAGATGATTTCTTTGTAATTGAATATGTTTGTATGTCAAGTAAAATTACCTGCAGTATTGGATTTAAGGGGTTTTTTTAGGTAGATAAAGTGAAGACAGGTCTTGATGGACTATAACATACAAATTACATAAGACTTTAATAAGGAAAGCAAGAAGAAATTATATGCCCAAGCAAACATTCTTCACTCACTGTCTAAACACAAGCAGAAACATCACTGTACCAGGCAGTTCTGACTGCTGTCTCTTTAGGAGAGTAGAATTTATAGCAGCATTGTTAGGGTGGCAAGGAATCATGAACTCTCTAGGTAAACAGATAGTTGGCCTTTTTCAAATATGTAACATAAAGAGACTGGAGATCTCGATGCTGTCCAGTTTTAAGCACAGAAGGCATGTGGAGCTAGAGAATAACTGTGTGGCACAGAAGTACCAGAATGAGCTTCAGTACTGGGCTTTTGTTATTAGAAAAAGCAAAACTGTTACAATCTTGTCTGGAACAGTGAAGCTAAACCAAGAGATTGCTGTGAAATGCTCACAGATATTTTCACTTTGTTTTGCAGGTGTTTTCATAAAGCTATGGAGAAAAAAATGTCATCTTACACGAAAGTCGCTTCCATGCCTATTCCCAGACATTGGAGGGTTTGGTTTTGTTTTTAAATGCTTTTCACTACTCTTGTAATTCATGTGAACAGCCAGGGAGAAAGTGAGCTAACTTTGTGTTATACATTAACAAGGTCTTTTTGTTAATCTTGAGTTTAATCATAGGCAGTTTGACTAGTAAAGTTTGTTCAACTCTTAGCTTTGACAAAAACAAGATTTCAAGAAGTAAAATGGCTGTAGCATGATTTTGACTAGTAGCTAAAAAGTGAGAAGGGAGAAAACAAGAATTCTTATTTTTTAACTAAATTCACACTTACTGAAGTGAAATTATACTGTTCTCTTAAGAATTATTTTATGACACCAAAGAGAGACAGTGTATTTGGTCCTATCTCATGCTATCTTTCTAATCTCATCTCTGAGGGAATAACATCAGGTAATTTTACACTTCAGGAATGGTTGCCTAGAGTAGTTTGGTTCAAAATAACTTATTTTTGCTCCTATAATACAATCACTTTAATTTTCAAAGCTATTTACATGCAGGTTGTAGATTGCATTCAGGAAAGTCTTGAATTTCAAAAAATTGTGAGCAAATCCATTGTCATTAGCAGATCACTGGATGCTAGGTGTGAGAATCCAGCAGGAATACAAATTCCTTCTTTAACACCTAAAGCACTAACCTGTGCTTTGAGCTACCTTTATAAGTCCTTTCTTTAAGGTGTCCCGTAGCCAGGGCTTCATCCGGAGATTTTCTTCTTCCCCTACTAAAGACACAACCAAGTTGGGAGCAGGAAGCTTCCATTTGTTGAGCATAACTTCAAATATAATTCCAGGGTGAATGGTACTTGGAACCTTAATAAACTTCAACAAACAAAAAAAACCCCAGTGAATAGAGATAGGACAGTTGGATAGAGTAAAGAGATTGTCCATGGTAAATGCAGAGGGGAATTATCATAAACTTGGTTATTTAAGAAAAAATTATTTGAGCAAGAACCAACAGAGAATTAAATACTAGAATTAATTTAGCAGGCTTCTGTATAATTGCCATCTCAGTAATTGGGCCAGTTCCATGGGCTAGTTCTGTGTTGCAGACTGACATATTACACTCTCCTCTAATGCTGCTGCCTTTGGTTTCGTGGCAGTCTAGCAAAGCCAACAAATTTCTTAGGTGTTTCTTGTTTCTGCACAAGATGAAAAATTTCACCTGAATTCATGTCTGTCTTTCAAGGATACATTACATGAATCTATTGCTTCTTCAGTTCTGTATATATTTTGACTTTGTGCTTAAGAGTTTTTGATGAAACAAAATCTTAAGGCAGATTTCAGGAATTCTTAGGAAGTCCTTCTGCTCTATCATGGGACTAGTGAGCAGGTGGATCTGTCTGTATTTATCCTTCTCTGCATATTAGCAGAATAGAGAGAGAGAACTTTAGGAAAACTCTTGAAACAGCTCAAAAGTATGTTTAAAATGTTGAAATCCAAGTTAATATTTTTTGGCAGAAAGTTGTAAAAACAGGGAATGATGCAAAATGAAGGAAGTAGGTCACATAATTGATTTTTTTTTTATAAGGGAAAAGTTATCAACTCTACTTGTAGCATACCATTGCAAATCAGCTGATTGACTCCTGTATATTTATAGGCCATATTTTAAACCACATTCATGTTCAGGAAGGTATGGTCCCTACTTTGAGTACAATGTGGTGCCTCACACTGTGGCACTTTGACCCTCACTGTTACAGTCTCTACATTTGTTGCTAAGAAGTAATAGCTGAACAACAGCAATTGTGTTAAAGGGTTAAAATCCTCAGTGGCCCACCTTTCCATGTTTCTTCCCAGAAGCTGTGAAGTCTATTTCTCCTATGCAGTATGGTAGTTCTCTTTTGACAGTTTCCTCTTTGTCACTGCTGCAGAGCTTGGTTTCCATTTCCTCCATTGAATTTATAAGGTGACTGAGCACCAGTAGACCAAGCTGTTCACTGAGATGACAGAGAACTGGAAAATGAGAAGCTATTTAAATTGGAGAGGCCACAAAATCCACTGACATACATCTAGCTGAGTTTTTAGTCAAATATTTTACTTTTTTACTATTATGCTTGTAATGTTCAGCTAAAATTGGAGGTCTTTGCACCAAATGTCAGACATTATATATAGGAGGGGGCAGATTCCACAGAACACTATCTAACGTAAGTTATAAAAAGGAATAATGAAGGAATAAGGCTCCCTCAACTCTCATTTAGCAAGCAGAAAGCTGAGTTGCAGGGTGCAAGACCCTGCAATCTGTCCAAAGGCATGAGAGATGTCTCAGAGCCCAAAGGTGACCCTAATTCTACAAGAGAGAAAGAGGAGTCTCAGCCACAAATGATTTCAAACAAGAGTAGAGCTGTGTCAGTGAGTGTCTGAGTCATGGTTTCTTGATGTCGTGCTTCATGTTGCTGTGACTTATATTACCTGACATGAATGCTAAATAACTAAGTGATGACATTGTACTTGTCTGAAGATACTTTAGGAGAGGTTTACTCTCTGTTTGCTGTAGGAATAAGCTATTTATTCATAAGCTAAAGTTTTAAGGCCAGGCTGTACTCGACAGGAACACACAGTTCAAAAACACAGGTGGTTTTCTCCATATGTGGCTACAGGAATGACAGCAAGTGATCTGTCCTAGTGCAAAGGTCATATAACAAGAGTTGTTCTTCTGCATTACATGAGGCACTGGAAAGGTCTGCTTGCTTTTCCCATGTTCCAGCTTGACCAAACTGACAGAATTATGATCTGAAAAATATAGATTTCAAGTTGTATGCCTTATTTTGTTTCTTTTTAAAACAAAAGCAATGAAATAGCTCTCTCCCCTCTGCCTTCATCTGCATATTGAAGTATGTATCCATTCTTAAAGAAACCCCTTGTGATACTAAGCCAGCAATGGTAACCAACTCTGCATTAATCTTTATTTCTCAGTCCAAGAGATTCGCTGTGGACTTAAAAGTGGGTCAAGTTAGCTAGTCTCTTGTGGGTCTATTAGAATGCTCCAGTAGAGGGAGCAAACCCTCCAGCTGTTCCCTTAGTCTGGGAACTCTTTTAGGAACTTGTGCCCTGGCTGCTTCCCCCCTGCTGCCTCTATATTTTCTTCTCTTCTGTTTTCTGTGAAAACATTGCTCAGAGTTGCCTTTTTTTTCTCCAATCTGCCTCTGAAAAGTGGTTATGAACCCTCTCATGATTTACCTCCCCTATAGCTATGCCACACCTCTGTATCCACTCCCAAACTTCTGCTGGAGATCACAGTTTGAAGATGCTTGTTCTCATTCTCCCTGCCTGCTTGCTACTCATTTCTGGACAGAACAAAGTGTTGATTGTGAACAGTAAGATATCAGACTACTCTGGTTAAGAGTCTTACCTAAAAGAACTTCTTTTGGATCATCAATTATGGTAGCCACAGCAAAGCCCACCTTTTTGTTCAAGTCCACTTTTCCACTGGAGGTGCAGCTTTATCTCCTGAGAGCATTGAAGAGAGTATTCTGGGAAAAAATAGTTAATACAGAGTAATAATAATACATTTTGTCTGCTATAAAGTGCAGAAAACCCTTCCTGGAACTTGCTGACAGAACAAAGGCTTTGATTAGAGAAAAGTTTTCAGGACTGAATTTCCAGGGTACATTAGTCACTGTTCATCACTATCCTAGACAGTACACACATATTTATAGCTTCATACAAGCAATGAACTTGGAATAGATAGTAATTTACAGAGTAATCTGATGGTTAATTGGGCCTCAAGTGGTTACTTTTAAGTCCTGTTCTAGACTTTAGCTTGCAAAATACTCTCATGTGGTTATCTGTGACTTTTCTTTTGGAATAAAGATACTAGGCTGCTGAGATTTATAAGGAACATTCTTGCATTTGGGCAAAATTTTTTTTTTCAGAAATAGCACATTATTTGATTTTCAGTTTAGGAATTCTGGTTCTCAGTGGTAGTGAACAACAGTGAACTAGATAAAAATAGGTAAGATGCAGAAATAGAAGTTTTATTCACAAGCTTTTATAAGGCTGGAAAGTGAGGAAAGCACTTGGTAACTGGGATTGCACAAGGCACTACCTTCTTCCTTTTTTTTTTTTTTTTTTCCAAAAAGCTGTCTCTGAACTGTGACATTAGAGACTGAAAGCTTATTTTGGGGAAGTATTACGTCATCTTTCCATCTGTTCTTATACCACTTCTTCAGCATCCCTGCAGGCCACTGTCTGTGACAGGATACAGAGCTACATGGAATTTGTTATGATCTTCTACAGCTGTTCTTCTGTTCATATTCCAAGCCAGGAAATCTTCCAGCATCAAGAGCAGAAAAGCAGTACTGACAGAATTGCAAAACAAGTCCAAAAATTATGTAGAATCTGAATGGTATCCATGCAAGAATATAGTGTAGCCATATATGGAGCTGAGAATCTACACTAGATGAGATCCTGGACTACTAGAGAGTGATATTTCTAAGTTTCCTTGACAGTTTTTCTTGTTTTATCTTCTACCTTTTGTTTGACTTCTAAGAGATGAATACTGTGACTTTCAGTATGATTGCAGTAATGTACAGGTACAAATGTTCTGTGTCAGTTCAGTGTTCTACCCAATGGCGCTAACAGAGCGAGGAAATGCTGCTTTTGTATTTAAAAAGGGTGGGGGATAAGATTTTAAAGGCTGCTCTATAGATACTACACTGTAGTGGAAAAAAAACCAAACTCAAAGGCAAACTAAGAAAATATGGACTGGATGAGTGGACAGTGAGGGGGATTGAAAACTGGCTAAATGGCAGATCTCAGAGGGTCCTAATCAGGCCACGGGGTCTTTTTGGAGGCCTGTGACTAGTGGCATCCTCCAAGGTTCAGTACTGTCCCCAGCATTGTTTAACTTACTCATCAACGACTTGGGTGAAGGGGCAGATGCCTCCTCAGCAAGTTTGCTGCTGTCACAAAGATGGGAGCAGTGGCTGATACCCCGCAGTGCTGTGCAGCCCTTCAGGAGGAGCTCGACAGGTTGGAGAGATGGCCAGAGAGGAACTGCCTGAAATTCAGCAAAGGCAAGTGCAGGATCCTGAACCTGGGGAAGAATAACCCCAGGCACCAGCGCAGGCTGGAGGCTGACCTGCTGGGAAGCAGCTCTGTGGACAAGGACCTGGGAGTCCTGGTGGACAATAAGGTGCCCATGAGCCAACAATGGTCTTGGTGGCCAAGAAGGCCAATGGTATCCTGAGGGTCATTCAGCAGAGCACTACCAGCAGGTCAAGGCATGTGATCCTGTCCCTCTACTCAGCTTGAGAGGTCTCACCTGGAATGCTATGTCCAGTTCTGGGCTCCTCAGCACAAGAGAGACATGAAGCTCATGGAGTGGGTCCAGCATAGGGCTATGAAGATGATTAAGGGACTGGACCATCTCTCTTACAAGGAAAAGCTGAGAGAGTTGAGCCTGTTCAGCCTCGAGAATAGATGAATGAGAGGGGACGTCACCAGTGTATATAAGTATCTAAAGGGAGGATGTCAAGAGGATGGATCCAGGCTCTTCTCAGTGGTGCCAAGCAATAGGAGAGGAGGCAATGGGCAGAAACTGATGCACAGGAAGTTTGGCCTGAGTATGAGGAAGAACTTTACTGTGCAGGTGCCTGCACACTGCAACAGATTGCCCAGAGAGGCTGTGGAGTCTCCCTCACTGCAGATACTCAAGAACAGTCTGGATGCAGTCCTGTGAAATGTGCCCTGCTGAGCAGAGAGCTTGGACCAGATGTCCCACTGTGATCCCTTCAACCTTACCTCTTCTGTGATTCTGTAATATTATGAACACTGCAAAATCACCAGAGGAAACCTGCTGCATAAGATTTGCAGATGTGGTTCTTAAGCACACTGACTGACCACATTTAATGTTTCCTTACCTTCCTCTGTAAGCTGTCTCAGCTACTGCAGTGTAACCCTTCACTGTCTGGGGCAGAATCACCAAACACTGCATGGATCTGTTCAGGGACTTCAGATCACCTTAACATCACTTTGCAATGCAGTGGAGCTTCAGTACATACTGATCAGTCAGCAAGCAGATTGTGTTATGTCCCTAATACGTATTCAGAAGAGGATATAATCAGCTCTGTCATTTCCTCTTGGATTGTCAAGACTTCTGTTCTTAAAAAGCATGGGGATATCTCACCCCAAGTCCCCTAAAAAGCAAAGTTAGCACGTATTAACAAACTATATGATTAACAAACTGATATAATTACAGTTTTCTGGAGTGCCTTTCTCCTGGGTTTAATTCAGTCTTGTTCTGCTTGGTTTCAGCTTTCACACGAGTCTCTAGTGGTTTCAGGGACTATTGCTTTGAGACTTCAGGCTGTACTAGATTGCAAGTGTGTCAGGTCACGGCAATTAGGTCAAATCTCTGTGGTCAAAGTCATGACATACCACTGCAGTCAGCTTAAGTACAGTCAGCTTACATCACAGTAATGTCACAGAGTATTGTTTAATTGCAAGGGTCTGGAATAAGCCCTTCCCTTTGGAAAGAATAGGCAGATAGCCAGAAAGAGGAGAAGAGTCTAAGCACCTTTTGGAGCAAAACCAACGGGGTATGACCAGTACTTCATAATTTTCTCCCTTTCCATATTAACTATTTTTAGTTGAATTTTTTAGAAATTTCCAAGGTTTTTTTAAATCCTAATATTTAAAGTTTTTTTCCTCTGCATTATCTATGAGAATGCCATTGTATCAAATTTAATGAAAAGATCACTTAAAGGTAAGAAATTGGAAATACTTCAGGGGTGAGGGAAAAAAAAAAAAAGCCACAAAAATCTTGCCTGCCCCAACATGTGCATTCATATTTTAAATGTTGTGTCTATATCAGGCAATCTTACTTAGTTCTGGTTCAGACTTAAATGCATAATTTTCTATCTAGGCTGCTGCTACATATATAAGTTTGTAGGTCAAATTCTGTCCTAGATGTTCCATCGACTATAAATACAAACATCTATGGAAAGAATGTACCTCTAATGATTACCAGATTTGAAATATAACCTAGAAAACTATTTCTAACTAGCAAAGCAAGTTAAGACAATTATGAGGAAAAAACAATTACCAGTTCCACCTACATGTGGAAATGTGAGTCAATGTCATTTACATCAGGGATGGCCTGGTTAAATCGTTCCAGGTGTCAGCCAGTCTCATGAATCATTATTTTTTTAACCTCGTAAACAGGAGCTGTAAGAATTGTACAACCAGTGCTTGCGATAATGGAATTTGCAGGTCCTAATGCTCTTTAGTCCTTAATTTTGAATGTTCCTAACTTCTGGTTTGGGTATTCTAGATTTCTGGGATGTAGGAAATTGGCAGGGAGGTATAACTTCATGAGGGCATTGTGACAGCTTTAGGGAAACTCTGCAAGGAGGATCCTTGCAGAGACTCCTTTCTGAAGGATTTATCCAGAAAAAGTGATGAGATCTGAACCACAGACAAACATTTTGACACCTCTGTTCATCCCTTTCTGGACTGTTCTCCCTCCTGTCTCTGCTTCTGCTCCCCCTCTCTGCCATGCCTTCTCTCCCCAGCCTTCTTTTCCACTCCAGTTTCTCTCACTGTGTCCCACAGCTTTCCACAGTCTCTTCCCAGCTATTATCATTGTCACTTAGCCCACTGTGAATGTGCATCTCTACTTCCTTGTGTGGTAACAAATGACAGATGTTTCACCTCCATATGAATGACAAGAATGTGGGTCTGTTTCTTCCTTCCTTTAGATTTTAACCAGGATTAGGCTGTGTCCATGGCAGGAAGACAGGTCAAACTTGAGCCCTTTAAATGTATCTGTTGAAAATTGGCCCAATCAAGGGATGGCTTGACCTGAATTGTTGTCTTCAGGGACAACGGTTCGATTAAGAGAGTAGGTGTATGGTAGTCATTAGCTCTCAGGACTTAGAACTAGTAAGATTTCTACTTCATACTAGTACACTGATCAGCAGGCTGGGACACACCCTGACTTTTAATCACTATCAGATTCCTCCACCCACTCAAGGTGTACATTTGAATATGTAGATGAAATGATTAAATATAGTAATTCAGTAGGCCCAGTACTGTAGATGTTAAATCAGTCACAAAGCTCCCCTCCCCTTAAGCTTTAGTGGCAGATGAAGCAAAACCATTGATTTATAATCTTTTAAGTATCCTTTCTTGTGGAGCAAAAGAAAACCACACCAGTTCCTGTGTCCTTAGTGATGCAGGGTGACCTAGCAATCCTAACAAAAAGTAAGCCTTAAATATTGGTCAGAAGAAGAGGGGGCTCACAGTAAATGAAGTGAATAGTAAGGAGGAAACCTCAGTGGAGGCCAATATAATGAACTTTGCTCGAGCAGGAACAATCAGCTTCCAACAACGTAACGGGATACAATTTGCTAAACAGCAGCCCTGTTGGAAAGGATCTAAGGGTTACAGGCAGAGCAAATGTGAGTAATGCTGTGCTGTTCTTGCAAGAGAGAAATGACATATAGGACAGCATAAACAACCTGTATGAAGTTTCATACAGCTGTTCATCAGAACAGCTTTAGCTGCAATATTCTGTTTGGATTTGAGTGCCAGTTTCAAGGGAACTATGGACCAACTGGAGAAGGTTAGAGAAGGAGCAACAAGTACAGAGACCTAGAAGAGAAGGAAAGCTTGAGCACATTAGAATTGTGTAAGCAAAAGCAGAGAAGACTGCAGGAAGGGAAAAAGAGAATGTAATAGTCTACCAGTGCAAAAGGATGATAGGAAAGATCTACTGTTTATATTTGTGGCTAGGACAGCAAGTAACAGGCTGGTTAGGGAACAAGAAAAGCAACCAGGCTGCAGTCCTTGACTGTGGTGTGATCTGTATATTGTGACCCAAAGAATTTGACCTTAATGTGCATGTTATTGCAACCCTATGAGCTGGATATGAATCGTCAGCTCTGACCCTCAAGATACGCATACACTGATGTAACTTTTCTAATGGAAATGCTCCTACTGACTTTAGTGCAAGTACTCACTCAAGGAGTACCTATTTTGAATTAAAACATAATAAATATGAAGAACAAAGCAGATGCAGACGGTCAGAATAAAGAATACCCAAGAAGGAAAAGGCACAACAAAGACTCAGAAGTTCATATGCAATTTCAGCATATGCTTGAGAAGTTAACTGGATGGACTTCAACTAGTGTGCATGTTTAAGTGTGAAGAAAGAAAAACAATATTCCAGTCAAGGGTAAATCCAATGGAGAAAGGGAGGTATGACAAGGCATTAACTTGAATCCATGAAGGGAAGAATATCTAAAACTGTTGTGGGAATATAAAAATATAATATGAAACAAAAGGAAGTATTTACTAGGTAAAATAAATGCATAGGTATCTGTGTGAGAGACTGATGTATATACATCTATGTGCAATTACCCACATTATCTTATATTTGTGTTGCAGCTCTGGAAAATGTTTGTCAGGAATTAGCACATTCAAATTCTGGTAGCGATGCATGAATTTCTGCATCACAGCCTAATGACAAAACAGAATTATCTGCCATGATTGCCAAGGAATTGCTAAATAAAGCATAAAGACCTTGGGGTGGTGGCACACAGCAGCAGAAATCATGGCCGGCTATCTTGCATAGGACTTTGTCATGCCTGTAGCAAATAAATTCTTGAGAACTGCAAGAAAAAGGGAACAAAAGAAATGTGTCTGTCATGATAAGTGCAACTTGAACTGTAGTACACTACACTTCTCTCACATTCAGACAGGAGGGCTAGGAAAAGCCATTAGCTGCCAGAGATGAGAGCTGGAGGGATGCAAGAATAACCTGTGGGAAGGTTTCTCCATACTTCGACTAGAACAGAGACAGAGAGAGGCTAGTTCAGGTTGACAGCAACCTTGGGAATGTGTTCAGTAACCAGAGATTTTATGAGTTTCCAGACACAGGGCCAGACAGGAAATGAGGAACTTGAAGTAAAATATGGGCAGAAGTGAAGCATAGAAGTGGTCTAGTAAAATAGAAGTTTGGGTTAAGTTCCCAGATATATTTATGTGAATTGGCCCCATTAGAAGCTTTCAAAAACTTCTGTGTTGATGGTTTCCTTTCTAGAACAGCAGTTGTTAAGGAATTTTATATCAAGTAATTCCTCTTTACTGTATCTGTGCATAGTCAGAAATCAGAACAAAATGAATGAAGAGGAAAAGATTATTTAAAAATCCCCATCAGCAACAGCAAGCTATAAATAGGTGTGTGGGAAGAGAGTCTTGTTACTGAACCAGCGTAGGCTTTGTTTGAACATTTCTAGGGTACGCCTCTGGAGCCGGATGCTTCCTGTAATTGCCAGGACACAAGGATGTGAAGCGAACCAACTGTTCACAGGAGCCTTCCCATTTGTCCCTAGGAGAGTGGGTAGTGCTTTGGTTTGGATAGGGTTGTTAGCACCAAGCCTTTAACAAATGAATGTACAAAATGCTAATGCAAATATAGGTATTTAGTCTATTTTGTGTCTGTCTCCATTTGCTTAACAAAATAAAGAGCACCAGAGGCTATTTGAATAATGTACATTTATAGAATCTGCAGAAATTTCCAGAAATTTGCATATGGATATCAGCCAGTGAATTTCATGGAAGTGGATTCATTCTGGGGAGAAAACCTGAGAGTGTGGAGAGGTGATAAAAGGGAAATGTGGACATCAAACAATGTAAGGAGCAGATGGATCTGATGAGAGACAACACACAGCAAGGCTGTTCGATTAGAATAAAGGAATTGGCAGCGCTTACACAGCACGTTGTATGTGGGGTGTGGGGGGAGGTTGACACCAGTTTCAAATACTCCTGGACCTTCACTGCTCTGTTCCCACAGCATGGCACGTTACTTTGAAGCTGTGCCAGCACAGCTCTTTGTGTGGCCTTGCAGTGAATCAGACTGAGTTCACATAAAAAGAACTCATTTCTGCCAGGTCATTTTTCAGCAGAATCTGTTCACTAATGTGGTATACAGCATGCCACACAAACTCCTGAAAATAATGTATTGTGTAACCACAGCCACAGCTCATACTGAAAGAAAATACAAGAAACTGGGAACAGATCTAATTTGAAACAAGTGCTTCAGGAAGGGCAATACACAGACAAGGCAGACAAAACCACACCTGAAAATTTTAGTTGAAGCTGGATTGTACATGGACACTGGCAAATAAGTATTGTTGAATGCAAAGGACACAAAAATACAACTGAAAGCAGAAGTATTAGAAAATAAAAAGCACTGCCACTTGGGAAATGGCAAAACTTGAAATAACCTAATGTGATTTTCCTCAGATCAGCCTGTTAGGATCTTAATATATCACACTTGTTGAATCTGCAAAAGTTCACAAATGTTTCTCTTGGTGCCAACAACTGATTTAAAAAAATTAGGCCCCAGCACTATGCTAGTACCAATATTTACAAACTATGCTAAAATAATCTTTACTTCTTTTCAAGTTTGTCATCTGTGCAATTTCTTTTTTTTTTTTTTTTTTTGCAACTATGCATTCTTTTATAGAAAAGAGCAATTTTTGCGGTGAAAATAAACCTTTGCTACATTTCCTTGTGGGACTATTTTCATCATCTCATATTTACAAGACCTTGTTCAATGCTTCAGGCAAATTTTGTAAGCTCAAAGGGGAAGTATATCCAAAACCAAGAAGCTCTTTTACATAAGCCATATACAAAACATACTTTGAGAATTCCAAACCTTAGGAAAATAATTTAGTTTGCTTTGTTTCTCAAATATTGTGAGAATATTCTCAAATATTCTCAAAATATTCTCAATAAAATTGTGCAGACACAATTCTGAACCTAGTACATTGTGCAAAAATGGTATTGGCAAAATTGTTCATCAACTGTTCTAAGTTTTTCCCTTTATAAGACATGAATCTCTATCTTTTCCATTAACTACAAAACTGAAGTTGCATTTGGATGTGGTTGTGACTTGCAGGAAGCCTCAGGCTGAAGCACCCGAGTTCACTGAGCTGTGCTGCACATTTGGAAATCAGACCCACTGAATGCAATGTGAGGTATTTTTTAATCTTTTTTTTTCCCCCAGAAATTTGGATCTTGTGCATATAGCAATCTTACATTTTAAATATATGTCTGTTGCTCTTTTTTTTTTTCTTCTGGGTAGCATTCATGTTTAACCCACAGTTGCAGCAAATCACAGCCAATTTGTTCTTTGGCACTCTTCCTCGGGTTACTTATCAGGTAGATTCAGGTAAGACCAAAAAGGATTTTATAAAACTGCAAGGCACAAAAGAAGTGTCTGAACTTGGCATATAGATGAAAATGTTTGACCTGAGGTTGTTAAGGACTGCTTCAGTGTATAGGAGAAAGAGGGACCTTACTTATTCTTATGTATTTGGAATACTCAAAAACATCTCTGCCTACAACTGAACAAGAAGATTCAAAGTCTGTCAAATTCACTGTGTACTAAAAGCCTTTGTTGCTTCCCCATATGCACATGCTTTACCTATTTCCATAACAGTTCTGCTGGCAGGTGTACTCACAGCAATAACCTGTTATAAGCAGGAGTTAACTCTTCAAACATGGTGAATTCTGTGCTTAACAGAGGTTAACATGCTGTAGGAGAGAAATAGAAGCATAGATGCTTCCCTTCCCTTGGTGTTTACACACATTCAGAGTGTTGCCCTGGTAATTTTTTTCCCCTGCTTGCAATTTCTGCTATCTATTGAGATGAAACTTTGAGGGAAAGGAATGAACAAGAATATTTACAAAAATTCCCTGTCATCTCCAAAGGTTTTCTCTGTAACAGATCAAACTGATTTGTAAACTGAGATGAATTTCGCGCTTCTCAGGTAGCTGTAAGAAAGCTGTATGCAACAAAAGGTTTCCTCTTTTAGACAGCAATGATTTTTTTTTGTTTGTGTTTCATGGATGCTTGTTAAAAATTAATAGTCAAAACAGTCAACAAAACCATTAAGCCTTATATGCCTTCTGACTACTGAAATACCTTTTCCTCTTCAACAGCCAAACTTTCTGAGATGTGTTAAACTGACTTCTGCCTCACCCAGCATAATTTGGTCCTGAAAAAAGCAATTACAGAGAAAACTTGCTTTTGCAAGATATGGTTTCTTTCCTTCCTTCCTGTTTCCACGGTGTTGGGAAGTTTAGGGGAGGGGTGTGTGCTATGATAAGAGCACAAACAACAAAACAAAAAATACTGCATCAATCAAGTTTCTGTAGTTGGAACTTTAACAAGAGGTGGATAGATGCACAGTTTCACTAAGAGATGCCACTGCTGCTGGAAGTGCAAAGTTCTCATTTACCATCATGGTAAATTAGCTAAAGATCTTGAATGCATGATACTATGCAGGGACAAGTTTTGAAGTGCTCTAATGTACCACAGCACTAATGGGATGCCTTATTCTTACAGTTGACACACAGGCAAGATTCTTATCTAGGCAATGGAATACTTGATATGTTAAAGCTAAAATGGGTGGTGGATTTTTAGCTGTCACAAAAAGATATTTTAAAAAGTCCCAATTATTCCAAGTAACCCTTATGGTCATGATACAGTAAAACAACCCTTCGTAGTTACATAAATCTAGAAATATACTTACACAGTATACTTTCTGGTGCTGTCACATGTTTCCCTAGGCAAGCAAAGAGAAGCAGCTACCCTGACAAGTAAGCTTTTTATTCCTGGAAGTTAAAGGGTTTCACACTTGATGCTAAACCCATGAGCCATCTCATAGGTTATGTCACAGTGTGGGGCTGTGCAGGAGTCAAGAGCTGAGAACAGCACTTCAGTAGTTACTACGTTATCAGAGGTTCTCATATTTGAAATTTAACAGAAGTCCTATTAATATTTCTGCTATAAAGTTGAATCACAACATAGTTGGGGTAAAGCTTCTACAATTACAAGGTTGTGATGGTATATATTGAGGATAAAACTGTGCTATTTACATTTGTTAAAAAAAAAGAAAAAAAAGAAAAAATCCACAAAGATGAGCATGTAACTTCAAGTTAATTACAGAATGCAAGTCTAGAAAAGATTAAAATGTCACTTTCCTCATTTGCCACATGTCTAATGAAAGCAGCTATAAGCTAGAACTCTATGGAATTAGTATTGGCTACTAAAATGCAAAGTTACAGTGTAGCTATAAAATTATTTAACTTCTACTATTGCTCTCAATATGCTGTGTCCTATTCCACATTGGCTATGATTATAATATTGATGAAAGACAAACATACACAGCTGAATAATATTATATATTAGCCTGAAGCAGGCTACATACTCATCTGTGGTGACACTAGTTGCTAGATATTGTTTACTTTTACGAAAGTCTTAAAAGCGTGTTTTGAAGATAATAGACTTAGTACTCTCTGAGAATGCATGTACCTAATTTCACTTACATGAACAGTTCCCTTGAGCTATCTCTTAGAATAAAAAAAAGTATGCAAAGCTGAAATAATTTACCAAAGACCAGGATTATTTCACCATTATCATTTACTGACTTCACTTTGTTAAATTCACTAGGAGAAGACACTTTCCCAGATGAGGAGTTAATGAAGAACGAAGAGTAAATTTAGCCAAACTCTGGCTTTTCGGCATTTTTGGCTGTGTCCCCTGTGATCTTGTCTGAATATAGAGTATTTACAGACAGCTGACTGCCTTTTATCAGAAACCATCAAATAAAGAGGGCTTTTTCTACCTTTAGTCTCTCAACCAACATTTAGATAATTGGCTGTTCTAAATGCAGTCTTTTAAAATAGAAATTACATGAAAAGTTTAGAAAAGCAAATAGACACAGAGCTGAAGATGTCATCTGTGCCCCAACATACTGTTGGGAACTGTCTTCAAGGACTGAGGATGAGAACAGTAAACACATGAAAAAGGAAGTCAGAGTAGCATGGAAAAAATTTATGTTAGTGCATGCTCATGTCCTAAACTCAGTAAGTTGGTAGAAGAGTAGAAAACTGCAGTGCAGAAGAGTAGGATTCATGGATCCACCTCTGTGCTTTGACATCTCAGTTGTATAGTAGATGGCTGCCTCACTGTAATAGTTCTGGAGTCTGCTAATATCAGGCCAAAACAGTATCCGAGGATCAGCTAGATACAAGAGTCTATGAAGATTATTCCTAGTGCAAGCTAAAAGGTTGTCTCAGCAGTGGAGAGTGCAATAGTGAAATGCTGCTGATGTCTAACCGAATAACAGGACAAATACAGTAAGTTAGCTACTAGTTATCTAAGAAAACCAAATTGCTGAACAGAAAAAACACTACAGAAAGCGATCACAGACAAAGGACAGTAACAAATAGCTTGTGAAATTACTGATACAGAAATCCTTCCAGTGTTACATATACTTCATTATTCAAGGGGAAGAAAAAGTGACAATGATTGGTTTATATTGCTGATGGTTAATGACAGATCATGGAGGGGAAAGAAAATATGCACTAAGCAAGGATCTCTTCTTGCTTCAATCAGAAGTATCTCAATATACATAAAACAGTTTGTGATCCTACCTGCTGGCTCTCCTCTGCAACAGGAATGGCCACTCACCCACAGATCTGAAGACACATTGAGGTGGCTCTTGCTACCAATGCTATTTGCCAATGTTCCCTTTTCCTGTTTGGGAGAGGAAGGTCTTGCCAGTTTACTCTGCACGCTGGTCCCTGTGACAATGGAAGCAAACCTTGCTAGTGTAGAATGATACCAACAGGTCTTCTCTGGGATGAAAATAAGCCCTCTGAAACAGATGGAGATGCAAATAATAAGCACTTCTGTGCAGCAGTTGAGGAGCACAGAGTTATCAGAAATAAACAAGCAGGAATGGACTTAACTGTGAATGTACTTTCTAAATTAACTTTTCGAATTTTTGCAATAACTTGGATGTTGAGTAACTGCATCAGTAACTAACCTTCCATTCCCTTTGAGAAAAGTCATGTGCTTTCCCAAGCTACAGAATTTTTTCACAAATTTCCCAAAGCATACATGTGTAGTCAAGGCACGCTGTTAATGACTTAGGTTTTCAAACAAGCACTGTCCGCTTATTCTCACTGATAACTTAAAATTTTGGTGCAGAGCATGTCACCCTTAAAAGTGAATTTGTTTAAGGATTTGTTCTGTATTTAGAGTACAAATGTTGGATCACCGTGCCTCCTTAGAGAATTTGCTTGTGGGGCTTTCTTGATATATAACAGACCTCATTTGGTATAAATTATTGCAGGTCAGTTGACTGCTGTGAATAAAAGCTACTTTGAAGAAATCAAAGATATGCCCAAGGTTTTCAACTCTTTCATGATCATAGTAATGTGTTTCTCAAAATATTTTTGTCCTTCATTATCAAAATAAGTGGTATGATTCCTATATGTTTGTACTGGGCCTTTGGGTTTTCCTGCACAAATTAATGTGTGCCATAAATATTCTCTGTCCTTAAAACAGATTTTGCTATTTTCATAGGCTTCTTCTGCCAGTCTGCATTTCTTTGTGCTTTGTTTCTAAAACATTTAGAAAATGTATCTCTGATACATCCCTTTGATTAGACTATAAAATGACATAAACGAGTCAGATATCCAAATTCTATCTGTTTAAGAGAACAGCAGATTTTGTTTCCCTCATGATGACCCATGTAATTATTCTGGATTGCTTTAAAATTTCCTTTGTACGTCTATATGTCAAGTTTTTTTAACTATCCATGTTTCTGTTAATGCTTGTATTTCTAGCAATATAATTGTGTTAAATTCCATGACATCACCATCAAAAAAGGCTTTCATCTTTGATCTTTATTACAACAGTGACAGTTGCTTGAAGCATAAACCCCTGAAATTAAGCAGGACCCTGATCAAGAAATGTTCTCTGAAAGCTGAACCAGATCGTAATGTATGATGTTGAAGTCACTGGCTATTTTTGTCCAGGCTTGATTAACATTTTGTCAGAAAGCACTAAGTGCTGACACTGTGAAAGTCACAGCCAAAGCAGAAGTCTAACTCAGAACTGAGTGGTTTGCTTAGCTTAATCTACAGTTAAGGAACAGTACTGGGTCTGAAGCTAAACTGTACCAGATCCTGAGTAAGACTATCTCAATCCCTCCTGGCCTGTTGTTCTGCAAGGGTCTCTGTTGAAATCCTGTATGTTTTTATCTTTATAAGTACTATTTTAACATCAATATTCTGTCAGGTTATCTCTTATTTATGTTCTTATGCATGTTTTCCCTTCTGCTCAAAAATGATGTGTTTATTATTAACCCATTTCCTACACAGTTCCATTAACTGTTCTGGAGAATCCTAATAAGACTCGCTGGCCACTCTGACCAGTCATCACACCCATACAGCCATCTCCCTTCCTGGTAGCTTTCCAGCCTTAATGTCAATCTGCTTAGAGGGAAGTAATGCTTGAGTATGAAGATGCATAATTGATTACTATCTTACAGATGCCTGAGATTGAAAGTTTCGTAAGCTGCAGAATGTACCTGTTGTACCGCAAATTTGTGACACTGTTTATTCAACTCTTCCCATTGTCTTGCTCATTCTGCCAGTGTATGTGCAATGAATTATTACCAATGAATTATTTATCTTAAAAGGTGAAACTTTAATTTGAATGTTCATTGAGTTGAACTGTGTCTTCTAACATAAAATTTGAGTTTCTGTATCCTCAACAGATTTTCTTTTCTCCCCTTTCAATGATTAAAACCAGCCACTGTTGTGGAGGTGGGTTGTGTCTGTTTTTTTCTTTCTGCAGTGGTTGACCTGTAACTTAAAAGATCAGTGTTATCAGCAACAACAAAGTCTTTTACTATGTGGCTGATAAGCAGATTATGTCCATTTCCAACTGTGTTCATGTGGTGAAGTTTCACAGCAACAGCAAATGCAAGGAAGAGGAAGAATCTCTGTATGGCATTAGTGACAGTTAAAGCATTCATTCAACTTTGTGTTTCCATTCCAAAACACAATGTCTTGATTAAAAATCCCAGTGTTACTAGTTCTGCCTGCATACCAGAACTTTGTACGCTGTTCCAAAGCATCCCTACCTTTATACTGACAGCTCCTGTTGCTCCTCTTCCCCAGGAAATCTGAATGCTTAACATACAACCACATTTATCGTCACGGCTACAAAGGAGGACAGTGCTATTATCCCATTTACAGACTGAGAACCTGAGGCACAAATAAGAACAGTGACACAACAGAGGTCACACAGGAAGTCTGTGGGAGAACTGGGACCTGAACTCTGGTCATTCAAGTTCGAGGTTAGAGACTGGAACTCTGAAAATACTTCTTAAAATTCAATAGATTTACAGGAATTTGATGCTCTCTTTGATAATTTCTTACTATTCATTATACAAATCTGGGTAACATATCAAGTTAGTCTAGCCCATTTTTCTTTGTTTTTGTTTTTGTGGGTTTTTTTCCCCTTGGCATTGAGAACTACTCATCAAACTACTAAGTTTATTAGGGTTTAATCTTCATGTATCATCACTTGTAACGGTAAATGGGAAATATTATGCTATTCTCTTCCAAGTATTTACCTAGATTATTAACAGAAGTCAAATCACAGACATGTTTTCAATAGGAAACACGGGCTAAGCCATCAGCCTTTACCTTAGAAAATACTCTCATGTTCTCTACCTGGTCACCAGCACTTTGGGACTCCTAAACTACTAGTGCAGGTGAGACCATTATTTTACAAAGAGTGTAAAGAGGTTCATCTGCTGTTAAGCATAATCTACAACACCAGGTAAAAATGGAACAGAAGGGCCCTCTATACTGAAAAGATGCTGCAAAGACCATGTAAGTCAGTACTGAAAAGATGCCAAGGCCAGATCCCCAGCTGCATCAAATGTGGCTCTGTAGCAGATAAGTAAATTAGTTGTTTTGGGATTTGTGGCATCAAAAGAAGTAACTGAAACACCCTCCTTTTAGACTATCAAGTCTCCTCTGTTCAAAAATGAGGAGATTTCTATAAACTACTTTGTCCTGTTTCTTACCTAGGTTAAAATGTAGCACTTAAATAAATGGTATTGTTGTTGCCACTTATGTAAAGCAACTTGTCCCACTGAGGACCAGGGAGGCTGTGGCCAGCTGTCTCTGTGCTAGAAACAGGCATGTCTGGCCAGGTGATATTGAATGGGTGCAGCTGAAGGTGGGGACAGCAGTGCAGTAAGCAGAGCTCCTCTGAAAGGGGAAAAAAGAGCAGTGCAGGGGAGGTGGAAGGAAATACCCTTCAGGAACAGTATTCCTGTACCAGGCACGAAGAGAAAATATCAGCAAGCAGATGATATAACATTTTCAGTCTTCGTAGATGCTTCTGGGATCCTGAGATAAACAGCCCTCACTTTTATTATGGCAGAATTAGAGGATCTGGAAGAGTAGTGAGAAGCATTGTTGCTTAAAATATTATCTCTAAAACTGTATTTTTAGTTTTTCTACACTTCTAGTCACTTGGAGAGGCATTTTAACTAGCATGACAAATTCCATCCTAGAGCTCATATGGGGATTTGCCTGTTGGTCACATAGGTGTCTCCAGTTTAAAAAAGTAGCAACAAACAACTGTCTAGTACAAACTTAGTCTTTCCTTAGCTTATAATTTAGATCTACAGTTGTTGGATTCTAAAAACTCTGAATTTTAAATGCGAGCACTTAGAGAGTAACAGTCTGAGGTGTTACTCCTTAGAGAGTAACACCTGTAGCCTTTTAAGTCAGACCAAATAAACTTGACATTGTAGCCACTAGAGGGACCTCCAGGAATAGAATACACGAAAACATTGCAAAGGCTATTTTGAAGTATTAGGTACCTTTAAAGAAAAACAAAAAGGTTTTGCAGCCCAAAGGAGTTGTCGTTTGTTTATAATGAGCTCTGAAATAATAGGAAGTATGAATTAACTAATTATCTCATAAATTTTGTCAAGAAAAAGCAGCTTTTCTCCTGGTAGGATATGAGTTTGGTGGGTTGTTTCCTCTTCACTGACTTAGTGAGGTAAGCACATCCGCTCTGAAGAGGCTTGTAATTTATCAGTAAGGTTATGGGTTGCTCTTTTGAGAAGTACAAAGCAAATACAGTTGTTCCATTTCCAGAGTTTCTAAGAAGGTGATTTGTATGTGGTGCAGACAGTCTGAAATCAATAAGGTTATTTTCTCACTGAATGGTACTTTAGCAAAGCCCTCAAGTTATGTCAAATTTTAACAGCCGTTTAATAGGCCATTAACAAATGTTAATGCCTCACCATGCATGCAAATGCTCTCTAAAAAGTAGTTATGTTACCACTTGGGTCAGTGGATTTGTAATTAGCCGTCAATCAGGGAGCTGACAAGGGTGCTCTCATGTTCTCTTTTTTACTTGCCCTACAGTATAGAAGAAGTTGTGGTGTTCTTCACTCACAAAGTTTGGGGACTCTGCAGAGCACAAATTCAGTAAGCTTTAGCTTTAGCCCAGCTATCGTAAAACATGAAATCCTGGTAAGCAATTGTGCTTCTGAGACACTGAAGATGAGGACTCAGAGAAAAGAATTGTAATTAACCCAATTAGAAAAAGGTCAGGCATGTCTCTAGAATTGGGTATTAAACCACAATTATGGAACGGGTTAAAAGAATTTTGCAAGACTTTAAATTACATCACATTGTTTAGCTTTACCTGTCAGAATAGTACTAGTGAAATGAAAACTCTATTTTGTGAGATGAAAGCAACCTGAAATTCCAGTTTGACAGAGCTGATTGTTGCACAGGTGTCCTGTGGTCTATCCACTGAGTTTTATAGTTTCCAATTTGTTTGCATTTAGGGGTTACTTGCTGAGAAAAGGTGCAGTGGCAGGGAAGGAGACACTGCTAGTACCTTTCCTATTACTCTGTTAGTTTTTGTTTTTTGTTTTTGTTGGTTTTTTTTTTTTTTTAATTTGAGGCATTAGAAAGGTCTTTGATGGATTATTGTATAAAAAAGTCTTTGCTTCTGCCACAGAGTTAGCATTATATTCCTTGTATTGCAGGTGTATAACCTCCCACTGAAGTTTTCTAATGAACTACCTGCAATCAAAAGACACATTCAACCACAGTTGTGCTTCGCTGTCAGACTGATGACGCCTGGCTTCAGAAGTGGGTTGCCAAGTGGGTCCTGCTGAAGAAGAATGATTACCTATCCCACGTCATTCCATACATGTGAAGTAGGATATTATATGTTACAAACTAACATGGTCACAGGCAGGAAGTGTTCCCGCACCAGGAAGAGATTTAGTGATAGCCAGTGATTTCTTTCTCAGCTGCTAAGAGTGAAACTCTTCCTGAAATACTAGAACATCCCTTTATTAAGCATAGTTCCCTCCATAAGCAACTATGGAGCAAAAATTCCAGGGGCATTTCAGAGTTTCAGTTAATTTATTTGGAGCTTATTCAGTGGTGTTATTTGATACTGATTTTAGCCTAATAAAGAGAGGGTTTGTAACTAATGTGAGGAGGAGAATTTGTTTTTGATGCAAGATGATTTACCAATCTCTTAATTTGAAGAATCCTATTAGTCAGATGCCCTCAGATACGGTGGCATGTGTAAGAAAATGCACAGTGTATCCTGTATGGTATTATGTGAGTAAACAAACACCTGTTGAGTCTCATATGCTTCTGAAATTAAAATATACCACATCTGCCTTAATGATGAAAAAGAATGTTGCAGAATTTTGTCAGCCTCTTTAGTTTTCTCCTTTGGAGTAATACCTAGAAGAGCCCTTTTCAGTTACAACAATTGTTGAACAGTTAACCACATTAAAGAACTGGGGAGGACAAGACACCATGGGCACCATGGACACCAAGACTGGAGAAAATACACATGCATGTGTACACAAGTGTTTTTGTCTGAGATCTCCTAAAGGTCTCCCCTCTTAGTTTTATCAGGCTTTCACCAGTTTTAGATTTTTGTATTTCCTACTGCCACTTTGTTGAAGATTTGCAAGTAGGTTGGGAGCAGAAAGAAAGTGTTGAGAGGTTTGTTTACAAGCCATGATGCACCAAAGCAGTTCAGTTACAATTCTAGCACCACTTTTTTTCTTCACATTTTGAGGGCACTGCCCTGAAGTCCTGCTCCTAAACAAGTAAACATTTAGGACCTGAATGCTTCAGACTCTTATACCTGGAAGCTTTTGGTCAGTCAGCAACAAGAGCAAATAGAACAGACAAACACTGTAGAAAAAATTTGGATTTTTATTGACAGAAACTGAAATTCCAGTTTGCTGGTACTGGCCTTTCATATACATGAATATTCCTGAACAAGAAAAATTAAGAGTCTACCAAGTATTGTTCTGCAACAATATACTTGCTCAGTCTGACCTGGAAGGGGTTTTACTTCGACTTTTGACTTTTTTTTTGTTGAAAAAAAAGAATAGAAATATTGTTGTAAGCAGCAGGACTAATCTTATGGACAAATGGTAGTTTGGTTTAGTTTGGGGTTTTTTTCACCTTGCAAGGCTCAAATTAGAGTGCAAGACTTAGTAATCCCCAAGAGGAAGAAATCAGACAAGGAAGGCAAGAGACTGGCATGGTTGGGCAGGGAACTGCTGATCAAACTGAAGGGAAAGAAGGAAATGCATGCATGGGCAGTGGAAATGAGGATGGGTAACCTGAGAAGTGTATAGACATGAAGTTCAGTTGTGTAGGCATGGGATGAGGAAGGCCAAGGTGAAGCTGGAACTAAGCCTGGCAAGGGACAAAAAGATTAACAAGAAGGGCTTCTACAGGTATGTTAACCAGAAAAGGAAGGTCAAAAGAGATGTATCCCCACTGTAAACAATGCTTGGAAACTGGTAACAGCAGATGAGGAGAAGGCTGAGGTACTCATCAACTTTTTTTTTGTTTGTGTGGCCTAAGTCTAAATATATGCTCAGTCTTTCTTTGCTTTAGAACTTAAAATGTAAGCATTGGTAGACAATAACGTTCCTCCCCAGAACAACATCAATATGCTTTAAAAACCTATGAAACAGTGTAAAACTGTAATATAAATTTAGAACATAACCATGCACTGAGATAGCATCCAAACAGATAATGCTAATCAGGATTGTCAGCTGCTGGACTGCACAGCCTCCACGCTCCAGATATCTGGTGCATGCCACTATCTTCTGCAATGTTACTTCTCTCTACTGACCAGATTCCTAAACTTACTGCATCCACAGTTAAAAATAACCCAACAGTAAAGAAGGGAGAGAATTAAAAGCCAGTTTAAACTTTCTGAATAGAATGTTATCTGCTCTTTTCTATCTGCTCCATTTGTCTTGACAGAGACTGAAACACCTGTTAAAATGTGTCTTTTTTGACAGTGATTAGTCTTTTAAGGAAGTGATCCACCAATATGATCTCTGACAGGACTGATTAACTTTTAACTTGTTAGGTTGCTTTTGCTTTGTGAAGTTATTTCAAGTGGAGGAACATGGGTTTCTCTTTCTTTTCCCAGCCTCTATTCTGTCTGTTGATAGTTAATTTGCCTCTGAAGACAGCATTTCAGAATAGATGAGGTTGTATTGTCCAGTTTTCAGGAAACAGTTTATCGAGTGTATGATCCAGGACATACTTTGCCCATCAATTATGCTGCTGTGATCCCTGTAATTCTTAAGGATGAACATCTCCCATGTCTTTCATAGCAGCTCTTCTCCTAATTACCAGCACTGTACCGTGGTGCTTTTTGAATGATTAGTAAAGGTGTCACCTTCCCTAGACATTCTTTGCTCATACTTCTTGGTGGTACTACTGCTTTTGTTGACCTCCAGGAAGCCTAGACAGCAATGGCTAACAGATGTCTACCCTAAAGGTAGAGTAATGTCATGGTAACTGTGGACCTTACTGGTCAAGGTAGCTGGTATAAATTCACTTGAAGGAAAAACTTGGTGGTCAGTCTTTTCTTTGTGTATGTGGTCTAAGCACTTACTTGTTTTGTTGTTTTTAATAGGAAAGTTATTAAAGTAATGATGCATCTGTGAATAGAATTTTTTAATTGACAGATAATATTTCAAAAGTTTTTGTCATACAGTTATTGCTATATGAAAATATATAAAAAAATCTAGACATTTATTCTCAGTTCAGTACATTTACCTTCATCACTGGCTGTTTTTAAAATTATCTACTGATTTGAGTAAACAGTGGATTCTCCAGGAAATGGAATGCAACCAAATATTTGCTCTAATTCAAGAAAAATAAACCCAAAATTAAGACAGTATAACTCTCTTTCCTCTTCTTGAAAAATGTGTTTTAATTTATTCCCTGCTATAACTGGGCAGAAATGGAAAGTGGCATTCAAAAAACCCAAACCAAACCAAAAAACCAAAAGCCAATCAAACAAAAAACATCCCCCAAAGTAATCGAGCAGCAAACAAAATTATTTTCATGGCAGTGGAAAACTGCTGCAACCTGTAATTGACACGTAAGTGTTAAAGGCTTTCAGAAGACAGAGAACACTCAGATACTGACTGTTTGTTTGAGTCTCAGCTTCCACAGGGAAGTAATCACATAAAAGATCAAGGTATCTCTTTCTAACTGGCTGCAGCAATTCCAGTTTGTAAACATTTAGCAGTGTGATCTGACATGATCACAGGCAGGCACAAAGTGAAAATACAGCATTTTAATGAGCATATGTGACAATGCATGCATAATATCAGTCATAATTTAGTATAGGATAACAGAAACAGAGCCCCAAGCTGGTACAAACATTTTTGATCTACTGTAGCTCAACAGTGAGATTTTCAGAAATACTTCACTAGTCTTGCTCCAGTTAAATTTCTAGAACTGGGACCTTTACCATCTGCTTAATTGATTTATTGTCATCATACTTCAGTGACTTATGGCATCTCATTTTTAGAATCAAAGTCCTCTTAAAGACATAAATATTTAAAACAGTACTTCCAAACTGGGAAATAGCAAACATCATGATTGTTATTAATTTTGCTACAGTGCTGTAAATACTCAACGTAGACTAAATTATTATTGTTCTAAGAAACAATTCAGTGTAGTAGTTCCACCTTAATATTTAAAACTTATGTCCTCTTTATTCAGCGTATCTCCCTATTCTCTTCACTATCAAAGGCTAGATACCTGGCTCCATAAATGTATTTGAACACTCATCTGCCTCTTCTTCCCATTTTTAGATCTTCCATATTTACACCATACTTTCTGGATATTTTTTTTCTCTTCTTCTACTTACATAATTCTGTTGTTCTGTAAAATGAACATGTCTATTATCAAGACATGGCTACTTATGAAGGGGGAAATCAGGAATTTCCATTACCATGTTGAAGTATTCATCTTGAAAATGTCGCACATTACAGTACAGTTTTAGTAACAAAATATACATTAAAGATAATTATTCCCTGGATTCTCATCATTAAGTACTCATCTGTTGGACACTTTTCTTTGATTATGCTCTTGCCTCTACCTATGCCAGACAGATGTTTTAGCATTCAGTAAAATGAACTAGCTGGCACTCATCTAACAAAATTATTTTTACTAAATAAAATAAACATTATCATTAATCAGTAATACATTTTAAAAAGTGGATTTTGATTAATTCCTTGAGTCCAGGGAAAAGATATTTAGGTATTGCCTAAATACTAGTTTTAAATATTTTAAAATTCCTTTATCTGCGATGATTCTTTGAAAGATTTTGCCAACATTAGAGGTCCGACCTAAAATCTTATGAAAATATTTCTGACCTGAAAAACATTTCAAGATATAGGGCTATGGAATATATTTGTGACTTTTCTTTTTGGTAGTGAGAAAATTTTTGAAGCAAACTTTGGTTGTTAGGAACTTTCTCATTGAACACTGAAGATAAAATTTAGTTCTTACCAATTTTCTTCCCTGTTTAGCCATTTAAGTACATAATATCTTTTTAACTTGTGTTTTGGAAGGAAATTGCATAAGTAATACAGAAATTCCATTTTCTTAGGTTCAGATACAGTGGGGGTTCTATTCTTTGTTTTGTTAATCAGCGGATAGATAAAAACATAATACCAAGATATTTTTAAAAGATTTTGAAAAGTTTTTGAAAAGCAACATAATGAACATATGAACATACAGCTGAACTCTGTAAGTTATGTTTTGCAGCTGGCTCCAGAATATGGTTCTATTATAACCCAGACAATGTTATGCTGGTCTATAAAACAAAGTGGAACACTTACATAAAGAAAGACATTTGTTAACTTTGATATCAAGACTTTATCAGGCTAGTCCTCAAACAGTGAGCCTTCAAGGGTAGCGATGACATTCTTTCTTCCATTAGTCATTTTTCTTGCAGGCTTATTGCAAGAAAGAACAGTTTCTCAAAATAGAGAAACCTGGCTCTGTTTTGACCAGATACAGGAAAACTTTCCTTTGAAATGCTGTTTTTATTAAGCTTATTTGTTCTTCATGCTCTGGTGGAGGGACAAAAAGCCTGGTTGGTATGTTGTTGGTTTACAAACAGGTTTTGCAAATTCTCGTTTTAAAACTTCTGTTTTTCGAGATCCTTCATGGGTGTAAATCAGTACAAGGGCCTACCAGTCTTTCTTGTTTACACTAGTGAAGGATCTTGCCCAGTTCCCCTACTATTCGTGCAGCCTGACATTTGAATGGAGCTGCAATTAGCAGGGTTGTTTTTGTTTAACTTTATTTAGCACCTTATCTCCCTGTAACATTCTTGTCTAAGTACCAGTATCAACCATGAACTCAACATAGCTCTTACCAATGCCGTTCTATTTTGGGCTAGAATGAAAAAACCCCTCACCCCAGATCAAAGAGCACCCTCCTCTTTTCTCTGGGTATAGACATTGTTAACTAATTGGTGCAAAAAGCCATGACAAATCGATTCACACCACAGATAAGGAAGTCATAACTTACTCCACTGCGCAGGGAAGTTATCCGAGTGCTAACCATAACTTGTTCTTAATGGCCAAACCCATGCACCCTTCCACAAAAACCAAAATGTTGCTGGTGAGAGGCCCAAATTGTAGAGGACGCAGGACTGCAGAACTGTGTTTATCGCGTTCTACAGTTATTCAGCTATTCTACATTATTCAGCTATTTACTCCTGATGTTACAATAACATGAGGGACCGCAAGGCCTGTTTTCCAAGCTCCTAATTCCTGTTACTCGTATTAAAAAGAGCCTCCTTGAGGATTCAGAGTCCAGCAGAGCTCTGCTGCTCCCAGGTGCTGAAATTCTGCAAAAAGGGATGGACCAGCTGGCCCTGAAGGCTTTGGCAATCCTAAATCTGAGGTAAGGGCTTGTACCGCAGAAGCTCAAGCCACCCAAGGGCACAGATCTGGAAAACACTGGAGCACTTTATCCCCACAGAGCGGGCTGAGACGGTGGGAAAGCTCGCTGGGCTTCTGGGCTGCTGGAAGGCTGCTCCCTGCTCCCTGTCCTCGTAGTTCCTCACACAGGTGAGAGGCCACCTCCACGCAGCCATGGCGGTGACAAGGGGACAGGTGACACAGGTGGAGGTCAGAGTGACGCTACAGAGCGTGTGATTTGTTTTGAGCGTGACACGGAGGGCGGTCCGGACGCCACCAAGGGCTGCCCTCCCAGCCCGCGCCCTCGGGGCAAGGCTGGTGTGCCGCCGGCAGCGCCTCCCGCCGGGCAGCACCGGGACTGCGGCGGGGACGGGCCCGCCCCCGCCCCTGCCCGCACCTTTCCCCGTCGGGAGCCGCCCCGCGGGGGCCGGGCCAGCGGCGGCGGCGGGACGGGGCGCTCGGTCCCGGCCGCAGCTCCCGGGGCAGCGCAGCCCCGACACCGCCGCGCCGCCAGAGCTACCCCGGCCGCCCCAGCCATGTCCTCCAGCTCCCCGCCGGGCGAGCCGAAGAGCCGCAGCCTGGGCCGGCTGTCGCTGCCCAGGAGAGGCAGCATGACGCCCGGCAAGAAGCCGTCGGCGCTGGAGCTGGCCGAGAGCACCCCAAACGCCCACTACGCCCCGCTGTCCGCCCCGCAGGGCGGGCAGGCTCCGCCGGGCTGCGGCCCGGAGCCGGTGCGGGAGCGGGCGCCGCGGCTGCGGAGCGAGGTGGTGATGGTGAGCGCCGACTGCCCGCGGCCCCCCGTCAGCCTGGACCCCCGCGTCTCCATCTACAGCCTCCGCAAGCCCCTGCTGAGCCGTAGCAGCGTCCAGGGCAGGGTCTACAACTTCTTGGAGCGGCCCACGGGCTGGAAGTGCTTCGTGTACCACTTCACCGTGTGAGTACCGCCCCGCTCCCGCCGGGCACCTGCTCCGCGCCGCGCTCCCGTTACAGCCGCTGGACCGGTCCCCTGCAGCGGGGGCGCCGTCCCGGCGCGGCCGGTCGTGTTGGGGGGCTCCCGGGGCTGCCCCTCACCTGCACCCGAGGGGCCGTCGTGCCCCCTCCCCACCTCCCCCGCACAGGGCTCGTCCTCCCCGCGGAGGCTTCCAGACCAGCCCGGTGCTCCTGGCTTGAACATCCTACAGATACAGTCTTTTGGGCTGGGTGGGGTTTTTTGTTCGTTTGTTTTAAACAGGTGTGAAGTAAAACAAAAGTCACGCTCCGGGGGAAAGTTTCCTTTTTTTTTTTTTTTTTTTAAACAGAAATGCGGTATTGCCGTTCAGGAGCGCTTAGGTGTACTTATCAGATAAGGCAGGAGCTGGCTTCAGGCAATTTTGTTCAGGTTACCCTGGGAGTTGAAATAAATTGTTCACACTGAATGTGGAAACGAAGTAGGTAACAGTGTCATCCATTCTTTACTAATTTTCGATGCAGTGACATCTGCATGATGCCAATGCTCACTGCACAGCTGAACAGGTGTGTTATCAGTGCTGCAGCCCTGTCAGAGGAAAATGAGAGGCAGGTGATGCTCGTTTTCCTTGCCTCTTTTATTGCCCCTTGCTCTAACTTCTTGTGCTATCGGGTACGAATGCCATCACTGTTATTTTTAGACAGGAAGGAGGTGATGTTTGGAGGGTGTTGTTTAACTGCAGGCAGGTTTAAAAATGTTTTGGCTCTAATATTGTCTGTGGAGTGCAATGTCCAACCCGAGCCAGCGCATCGTTGGTCTGTGGTGCACAAGCATCTTGGCAAGTGCTTCCGTGAGAAATCCGTGCTTTTTAGTCGAGGTGTTGCTGAAGGCTTGCGTGACCCTTGGGCAATTGGTGGTATGTTGAATATAGGTAATAAGGTCAGGTAGAAATGTGTCTGTTTATTGTATGCATGCACAAATATATATGTCTATGGATATCCATTACATATATATATATATACACGTATATATATGTACTTATTACAACATCTAGAGGTAAAGACATTTTATGGTCAAAAAACATTAAAGTCAGTTTTTATGATCTAGTTATTTTATTCTGATTTTAAATTCTATTTCTAAGTAACTATTATTTAAGGGCAATTCAGGATTGTGTGTTTCTGTGCCACATTTGAGTATTCTGGAGCCTTTAGATCATCAGGTTAAGTGGTACCAACTTTTATTTTAGTGGAGGGAAAACAGGTGTCATCTGAATGTATGTAATCAGGAGATGACTGTGTGCAACTGCCGAGATAATTGTGGGCTCCATTCTCTTTGGCATTATGATAATGCCATTAGATGACAAAATGACTAATGGCCATAAATATGAAGTGCCTAATAGTTGTGGTTGAACAATGTAAAACACTTTCAGGAATCGGAATTCCTTTCTTTTTTTCCTTTCTTTCCTAAAATGGAGTTTTAGGCAGCCATCTTTTATGGTTTCTGACCTTTCAGGTGTCTCATATTATGTATAGAAGGGACAGTAAACTGCGTTCAATATTGTAAATAATCTTTAAATCTAAAATGTGTGCCTAGAAAATATCTGTAAAACAAAAATCAAACCAAAAATGGTTGTTCCCTTTGTCTGCCTAAGGTTCTAGTTTGAATTTTAACTTTCCCCCCCCAAGTATTAGCAGTATGGGTTAATCCTATCTGTGCAAGAATTAAGATTTTGTAATTCTACTTTAAGAGATTGTAATATGTATAAATCCGTCTCTCCCCCCAAAACACACTTATCCATGGTGTAGTCATTAGCCCCAGCGTTTCCCCTCTTTCCAGAAGAACTCTTCTGATGCAGTGACGAATGATAGTGGCAGTAAATATTCTCAAGCCGCTTACTAAGCATTGTTCAAGTTCCTTAGGGCACTGAAGAGACAGAAGAGAGTACTAACACCCTTGGATGTTTCTTGCAAGGCAATGTGCAAATACCATTTAGGCAGCCTCACTCTGATTCCCACCAGCAGAGGGAATTGAGGCTGTACTGTTCCCAGCCATCCCAACTTCTGTTTGTTTTTGTGGTACATAAGCTTATACTTTTTGTGCCCATTAAATAATGTTTTAAGTTACTGATCTTTGGTCCATACTTCTCCATCTCTCTTTCTGAGCTCCCAAAGGAGCTCCTTCTACCCCAAGTAATGCTCTCTTTTGAGTACAGCACATACCAGCCAGGTGCTGAGTATTGGCAGATGAAGAGTGGCTACAGAGCAGAAGTTTGTTACAACTGACGAGGCAGGTTTTTCTGATTTGGAGAAGCTGTTTTGTCTCATCATCTACTCTGGAGAAAGCATGGGACCTGCTTTGTGCCAACAGTTGGCTACAAGGGAGCTGGAAAGGACTTGGAGTTATAAGACACACACACACACAGTCATGCATGTGCTTCTTTCACACTGGAGGAAGTACTTGATTATTATACTGTCAGCATACAAACAGTCATTCACAGAATGCTAAGCTGGGTTTTACCTCGTGGCATGCAAGGACCCTGCCCAAAGGAATTTAAGAAACTGAAGTCGTTTGCCTGCTGTCTTTTTGACTCTGTCTGCTGTCTGCCTCCTGCTTTATTCTTGGGGCTCTCAGCTGCCTGACATGTCTTGGTCACTGTCTTAAATGTTTCCAGGGGAAGGGAAGGAAAGAACTGATGTTAAATCAGGGCTTAAAGACCTAAGCTGAGTAGAGGGTCCTGATCTAGCCAATGATGGGAGCAATGAGCACTGGGGGCTTCTTCATTTCCTGTCTTCTGCGTGGTGCAGAGTGCGTGGCTGTGTTCTTAAATATATGCTCGAAATATTGCAGTTAGAAACAACTCCTGCAACAGTCCATGTAACTTGTTCTGGACCTGTATCTCTGGCTGGTTGTTAAAACACTATTTATCAAGCGATAAGAGCTACATCTACTGATTGCCTGTCACACCCTTTTCCTGCTCAGGAATCTTAGTCAAGTGGTATGTAGAGTACTAATAGCTAAGAACTGATATTCAGAATTGATTTTCCTCGGGTTTATATTATATTGTTTGGAAAAGGGAAGTTGAACACCAAACTTTAATCCACAGATTCTAGGTTGGGATGTTTGTTTCATATTGTTTTGATTGTTGTATGTTCTGGTGAGCAACAAAACATTTTGTGTTCCCTTGACTTAAAGGATGGAATCTGGTTATCTTGTACAGCAACAAATCAGGCCAATTACCTGTTTACTTTTGATTTGTTATTTCTTTCAAAAGCTTTCTGAAAAACCTATTTTCCGATATGCAACCTATTTTCTCTCTCTTGTTGATGTTTTTTAATCTTCCAGGGTAATTTGACATCACAGTCTCTGATTAAATCAATTGAATTCTAGACAGGTGTTTTCTAAGAGTTTTTCTTATTTGATCAGACCACAGAGCAGAAAATCTTACATGAACAGAATAGGAAATCAATTACTGTGCCTCATTTATATTAGGTTGTTGGAGGCTGGGGTAATAGTCTTTATGGGGAGAAGGAATGGATAATTGGCTATTAATTTACCACTCCAAAAAACTGCCTAAAAATACTAGCAGAGATGATAGAAACCTTTATTTCAGTTACTTGACTTGGTTTGATTTTTGTAATAAATTTCATTCAAATAGATGGAGTATATAGTATATGTACACTTAATTTTACCAGTGCAAGTAAATTGTGCTCCATGGCTAAAGATTTACATGCATGACTTCTGCAAACACAGTTGGTGGTTGCTTGGAAACTTGGGCTTTGCAAGCAAGAGCTTGCCCTGTGTTGTGGCTGCATGTATGGTAATGTCCTGCCAGAGCCACGAAATCCGCCTTGGCTTTCAGAGGTGAGGGAATGACTGAGAGCCACTGTTCTCAATGACCTTCCAAGCTAGGGCATCTTATCATACTTATCATAGTAGTGCACCTTGAGATAGAAGCTTTGAGAGGTAAAATGGTTTGTGGCCTTAACGAATCAAGTTTTCAGGCTCTGTGAAGAGAGGTGGAGGGGCAAAAGAAACTGAAATTCTGTCCTCATAATGGCCTGCTGAAATTCTTGGACTCTGTCCCAGTGTTGGAAATGATTGTAAAGAATAAGTGAAGATGTCAGATGTTTAAAAGAATTATTTTATAATTAAGTGCTCGAGGGAAGAGCTTCTTCTCACCCTCTTGAGTTTAAAATAAACCTCTTAAAATGTGCCTAAAGAAACTGGACTTATTAACTGATTTCTCTTGTTCTCACTATGGCAAATAATGACTTCTGGCAATGTTGGCTCCCCGTGTTCTTTGAAGTGTTGGCTGTAACCAGAGGGAACAATTTGGGAACTGATGGGCCATTAGTCTGTTCCAGTGTAGCAACTCTCCTTTGTTGCCATGCAAGATAATCAGCTTCTGTCTTATCTCTGCATTCGTGTACCTGGTTCAATTTACTTTGCCTTTGTATAAGTTTGATTTAATCAGCAATGATTATCATTGAGTTTGTTCGAATCTCAAGTTGTTTACATAAGCTTGGACTGGCCAGTTGTTGGGATTTGGAAGACTGGTCTCTAGAAACAGACAAGCTTTCAGAAGTGTGGCTGCATGTGTATGCATGTAAAGATAGGAAGTGAGGGTAGATAGAATATACCAGTTGCTTGAATCGGGACTTGGAGTAATCAATTTTTAAAGGTAATGCAGTGTTTACAAAATGCTATTTACACACAATACTGTGAGGAAGAAGCATAACTCCAACTTAAAATCCCAGGTTTGCCATGTTTCCAGAGGTACTGCAAACAATTCCAAACCTGCTGGTTCATACTTGTATAAACTGTTGAGGAGGTAAAAAGATCCCTAAAATAATTACTGTGTGCACTTGCTCACACACAATTTTTCTTTCAGACTAAAGAAAGCTGCAAACAAAAGTATTATGTTTTTGGCATGAATATTTGTACGTTTAGAAATTTTTGTGGCTTGAAATCAGACTTCAGATTATTACTTCTGTTTTAAAAAGGAGATATAAATCGTCCAAAGTAAGCATGGCTTCTCTAAGTGGAAGGAAAGAAAAATAACTTAGTCGTGGTTTTTTTTGCTGCTGTCAATAGCAAGAAGACCCAGGTTTAGCTTTTTTTGTGTCTCATCAAGACTGAGGTAGTTTAGCTGAGGTCAAATTGACCCCCTCACTTTGTCATATTTGAGAGAGAAATTATGATTCTTGTCAGGCAGAGGCTGATGTGAACAATGTTTACTTTATTTCTCTGTGTCTTTTGTCTATGAGCTCCTGTTGCTTGCAATACTATATTTTAGTATTTATACTAAAATTTATTTATACTCCCACCTCTTCATGCTATATAATTGTAATAACGGGAATCTGCCACTTTGTCACTTCGCGGTTTCAAGAACGTGGTGTGTTACAGCTGTGCAGTGGCTTAAAACAAATCTTTGAGGTTGCACACATGCTCAAAGACTACAGTTGGGAAAAACGAAGTGGAAACAAGGTGATACTTGTAGCTTTTCCTCCTGCCCTTCCCTTCCTCATCCCTACTCCAGAGTCCAGCGTTTTGATTTGCAACTGAGTGAACATCTTTGCAATCTAACAGTATGTATCTGTCAATGTACTTGGTAACAGTTTTATCTGAGATGAAAAGGGATTGGAAAGGTGACTTTATGTATTTCCGGAGGAGAGAAGACCATTTGCCTGCCCCATTATCATAGCTGGTTGTACACATAAGACAGTGTGCTCATGTTTAGGAGTTGCTGTTGCAGGGTCAGTCTAGTTTGCTGATCAACCAGATAGTGAAGCTTGGAGTCTTGGCAGATTCTGGATGCAAGTGAGGTCGAGAAGTGACTTAAGGGTTTTGCTGCTCCCTCCTTTCCTACTGCATGCTGCAGTGCAGCCTCTCAGCTACAATATTGCACAAAGGTTCTTCTTTGAGACTTGTGTGATTGAGATAGTTTGGGTTGGCCAGTACACAGCTTTTCTCTCTTGCCATGTTTCCCAGCCTGTAACTCATCAGAAGTGTAATTTTTGCTGTGGTCTGTCTGGCTGTCTTGTAACTAAGACCAATCCAAGTCCATGAAATGAAGACCTCAGGAGTGGCAATGCAGTTACAGGTCAGAAAGGGTCCCCATTTCTCTCTCCCGGTGGGACAGTGGAACTGCTCATGTTAAGAAATGCAGATACGAATAACTGCATAATTGACTAAACTTGGATATGTTCTTCCATTTTTACTTAATAATTGACTGTCATCAGAAAGAAAAGCAGTATCAGAAACCGTATCCTCTCAAGGTCATCAGGAGTAGTTAGTGCCCTGGAAGCCACTTTAATTAAACCACCATCTTTACATCATTTGTTGCATTCAGTGATTGCTGCATGAAAATTACCATGACAGTGTATTTTGATCATTGAAGGGGAAGGAAGGTGAAAAGCTAGATATCTTCCAACTAAAATGCTTTTTGATGGCACACAGTACCTCTAGCAGTAATTGAGAAAATTCAGTTTCTGTTCTGATTAGCGTGGCTACTTGAAAAAAACGTTGAGTAAAGGAAGTTTTGTGGAGGGAAAAGAGACTTTGTAATTGTACTGATATTTAGATTTTCTAATAACCAATGGAAGCAGAAGGCTGTAAACTGGTGAACACTAATGCTCAGTGAAGACAGATTGTGTGCAGTGGAAAACAACTCTGTGAAATGCACACATAACAGTTATGAATTTTCTTAATTTGGGCAGGCTTTCCTGGGGATAGGCCTTCTCTGTTTTCCTATCATCCTTCCAGTATGACATTTCACATCCTTCTCTGGTATTTGCTTTCCTCCAGGAAAAGAATTATTCTACCTTTAAAAGTTGCACATGAATGATCTTAAAAAAACCAGTAAGTGCAGCATTCACATCTCTGTATATCTGTCAAATGGTTGGTTGGGCAGTTCTGGCACACTTCCTTACCCTGGCTCTTCAAGTGCCAGGGAAAAAATGTGCAAGGCTGTGTAGATAGGCCTCTTTGAAAACTTTCATTGCAGCTGAATAAAGGATAGAGTTGAGATTCAATTGCAGTGAACTAATTAGGCTGAGCTCCAAATGCCTGAGTGCTGGATGTGTTACAAACAACGGTGCCAACATATGCTGTAGGGAACTATGCACAGGCACAGTGCTTAGCTGACTTTAAACTTGGCAGTACCTCATTAATTTTGTGTGTTAATAGATTGTTTAATGTGCATTAGTGGCCGAACACAAAAGCTGTGAACATTTGCTCATTCAGTTCCAGATGGAAAATAGTGTCTTGTTGGGGGCAAGGTGTTTTCTGCCTGCCACCAAGAGGTCCAACACGTTTCAAATGTCTTGGAAAGTTGCCAGATGTAAATAAACCTGAGGGGTAGGCTGAGTTACAGAAGAAGAATGCGCAGATTGGTGAGGTTTTAGGTAAGGGACTAGCTCTCCTCATACAGTCATGCTTCATGTGGCATAATGGCCTGTGAGAACCATTATAATGCCAGTGGTGGTGATGGAACAGCACATGTATTTACGAGCCTCTACTCTGGCAGTAGTTACTGTATCTTGCCTCCTACCAGAAAGATATATATGTGAGTGAGTGTGTGTGTGTATATATATATATTTTATAACAGAGGGAGTATTCAGTGCTTTAGTAGTCAAATTTAATTTTACTATGTGTTTTTAGACTGTGATTTTAGTTTTGTTGGTTTTTTTGGTTTTTTTGGGTTTTTTTTTATTAGGAAATTCTAAAGCTTCTCTAAATAGAGTTTTCTCTGGCTTACAGATTGTGCAAATCTGGAGGACTAGAGAGGTGCTTGGTGTGAACTTTTTTGCAGATACATGGCTTTTCTTCTTCTTTTTCCTACTTTGTGGTACAGAATAGTAAAAAAAGCAACTATTTGCTGTGTTCAAGGAGCTGTAAGAAATTGCACACAGTGGAAACCAGGGCCTGGGTAAACAAGTATAGTGTAAGTACTTTGAAAAAAAAAACAAACCAGCACCAAAATCCCCAAAACAACAACAACAAAACCCACACAAAAACCAAAAGTACTGTCCCACATTTCTTAAATGGTAGTTTCCTTCCTAAACAACCACACTTTACCTCAGAAAATGTAGAACCTGGAAAATTTACAATAGAAAATGGACAGACACAGGATAAGCCAATGATTTATTAAAGCTTAGTACAAACACTATGACAAAAGCCAGGTTTTATCTCTGAACTGCTTTAATGTCAGAACTGCCAGTTGTGTAAGATAATGAACACACATTTTCTCAAAATGACTGAATCTTTTTTTGAATTTAAGAAAAGAATGCATCTGCATGGGGGACTTTTTTCAAGGAATACATCAAGCACTAAATCTGCAGCCTTGAAATTTTATCTTTTTGAAAGCTATAAATTGCCAGAAATAGGAAATTATACTGCAAGTCATTAGGTAGCCTTTAGATATTCCTAGCAATGTGCCCAGAGTAGGTATTTTTATTTTTTTCCACATGTTCTTCACAATCAATGTGATGTTTTAATATTTTATGAAAAATGTTAAAGCCAAAATAAACCTAGGGCAAGGCTTCTGCATCCTTTAAAGTTTCTTCTGCTTCTGCAAATATTGATCTTGATCTTTGAATTTCGTATTAAAGTTTTTGATAGGAACATAAATCTCACTCGTGTTTTGCTAATGCCAGTGGACTTATGAGATGTCATTTGACAACACAATTTTGTCATATTTGTCGTAGAAAACTGAATTTTTTTACTCCTAACTATAAAATCCTTCTTCCTTTGCATTCTGCTGGGGTTATTTAAAAACTTAATGCATTGTTACAGAACTTGACTAGTGTTTACTTCAAATGTGAAGTGTTCTTACTGAACTAAGATCTTGAAATAGTAGATCTCTGTTTGTCCTAACAAGTTGAGCTCTTGTTCATCATCTACTAGTTTTACTCTAACACATCCTTAAAAACATAAAGAATACATTTTCTTTTGCAATAGGGAAGTATAATACATTTGTTGAAGTAATATCTGTTTTGATTCCGCTAGAAATTATCATTATTTGTTTAACTTCACTATGTGAACAGCTATTTGCTTTCCAGTGGGAGCAACTAGTAAAGATAAAAGGTAAAGACCAGTTAGAAAAGATGAAAACTTCTATACTCATCTGCAAAAATAGAGCAATTAAAATTATTTGCCAGACATTGTTCACAGGCTATGTAGAACTCAGTTACAATTATTTTATTCAAAATAAGTTATTTTTTTCTGAAAGACTAAGCATCTTAGAGTGCTAATTCTGTGAACTTTTACTTTGTCCAAGTGACTTTTCTCTTGGCTGTAATAAATATGTTAAATCACATAGGTTTTTTACCATCTTGACAGCAGTTTTGTTGTAGATTTCTGAAAATTAGTGGTCTTCCCTCTGTCCCTTCCAACTTGCATGTGTTTTAGACTGGGCAAGAACACAGGCTTGTCCCCTCTGTTTAAACCAGAGTGTGGTCACACTCGCAGTAGGTTGCTCACTGACAGACAGCAGGCTGGAACTGACACAAGGAGGCTGGCAGGCTTGGATGTATATAAATCCAGTCCTCAGAGGTCGTTGGTTTCCTTTGAAAACCTACAACGAATCCCTGAAATCTTGGAGATACATTTAACTTTTTTCGATTTTTAACAATATTTTTTTGTTGCAGTGTTAAGATTACATACTTCTACATGGGTTGGATAGTAAAGAAAATTGGATCTCATAGTTTGAGAACAGAATGTAAATCACTCATCAGATTACTTCCTTGGATCCTCTCCAAAGACACTAGGTTTAATACCAGAGGCATGGTATTGGTGGCAAAGATTACAGAAACCTTGCTCATCCCTCATATGACAAAAGCTGCAGTCTTTGTAATGAATGTGTTTTCCTTCTGCGAAGAAAGGAATTGCCTTCAGAGAATATGTTTGTTCCTGCAGCAGCTATTCCCTTCCCAGCAAAACCATGTCAATTGAAAATGGGCTGGAATTGGCTGGAGTCTTCTTTTTCACAATAACCCTTGAGGGCACCATAGTCAAACTAAGAGTTGAAGTAAAGGTTCCTCATCTCTTGTACGGATGTTGACAAGTAGAGCAAAGGAGAATGAATGCAGGAAATAACTGCTACTGTTAATCTCATTCTTACACCCTTCAAATGCCTGTGCCCAATTATCTGTGCAGGGCAGTGGAGATAGGAGAAGCGACAAGAGGAAAGATCTTCCATCCTGTGGCCTCAAGAAGTAGAGAACACCCTGTGCTGATCCTGTTAAGAATCAGTGGCTTTTGTATTCTGCACAACAAAGGCTTTATTTGACCTTTTCAAACTTCATATTTTTTCCCTAATATTCTTCCTAAGTAGTTGTAGTTGAGGCTATTATTTGTTTTTCACTCCTTTTCTTAGAAGACACTAAAGTGTGGTCAAACCTGACAATGAGTAAGTAACTAAATGTGTATTGCTTTATTGTGGTGTGAGTAAACTTCATGTGATTGTATGCTGTTATCCTACTCGTGACCCAGAAAGTTTTGATAGTGGATTATCTTAGCACTTCACACAAAATAAACCTGCTCACTTGATGTTTTCTATGTCAACAGGTCATCCAGCACCCTAGTGCTAAGCTGTCTGGGCATCCTGTTTCAACAGTATGTAAAGTATGACAGGCACAGACATCTAAATGTTACACAGTCATGTCAGTTGTGTGCCTTCGTAGTTCTGTTTATTCAAGATAGTTCTTTGTAGCTTTTATTTAATATAATGCTCTTATTTAGACAACTGCATTTGAACTGTAGAAATGAAAAAAATGCTACCAGAATGAGGGAGAGAACAAAGCTTTCAGATTTTGCAGGTTTTGCAGCCAAATGCGAGGCTGTAGGTGTACTTGTGCTAATGCTCACTCTTCTTGGGCGTGTGAATTGCTTGTTGCACTTTGATTGTCAAACACCGAGGTTGCCTCCTGATCACTGCTGTGGCAGTCTTTTGTTGTGTGACTTTAACAGAAGACATTATACTTCCATCAAAGCTCACTGTAAAGTGAGACTAAGGAATTGAACAGTCTGTGCAAAAATGTGGTATGCTACGAGAAGAGCATAATCTCTAGAAGTTTTCAGTGGATCGTATCTGTAAGAGTAAAGGGACCCTAGCTTATACCTCTTACATAAAAGAGTGGAGATAACATTCAAGCAGGTTTTGATACTAGCCATTAGCCTCTGCTGAGGTGGTCTCCTTCTTCTGAGGAGAGTTTTATATCACATACCTTTCTCTTCAAAGAAACAGAGATCGTTTCAGGAATTTCATTATCTCTGTTTGTCATTATTGAAATAATATATGTCTCAAGCCATGTGGTGTGTAGAAGAGACTTTGTATTCTGCTGAATTTTAGTCACCAGTGGCTGTGAAATACCACAGCCAGCCACGGGAAAATTGTGTGACTTTAGGACTGGAACTGAAAGCAGAAATTAAATCAGCTGTAGTTAAGTGTCCCATAGGCAGCAAATGATTAACCAGAATAAAATTTGGCTGCACCTCTGAGATTAGCACTTACCTTATAAAATAAAACTAGCATTATAGGGCATGTCTTTTAAGATGTATTTAGTAATTGAACTCTGCTTTGAATAAGTGCTTTTCTTATGTAGTTAGGATACAGCATGTTAGTGAAAGTAGTTTCTTCACTTTTCCTGGTTTTTGCATTTATCTAATGATAAATGTAGGGAAGAATGAAGTGTTTTTGCAGGATCATTGTAGGGACAGTGTTGTTGCAGTCAGGGAAGATAAATAGTCATGGGAAAGCCAGACCATGTATGCTTTAGTTCCCCAGTGTAGACGTGACTGCTTTATAGTAATGAGCTGAAATAAGTTTGAATTGATGGAATGAAATGGAGAAGAGCTTAGACACTAAGGAATAAGGACTGCCTATAAATTTACTTCTTCCTCACAACTCCTCTGGGTCAGCTTTACTGGCTGCTTTATACCACTTTTTATACAGAAGAGGAGAAGAAGAGATTAGCTCTATCAGCACCCATGGACCTAAATGAAACAATGAGATTTACTGGCTGTAACTCTCTCTGCTTCCTGTCTCTACTACATTTGATACTAGTCAACTAGGTGGTCTTAAAAGATGTGTCTCCACTGCTCTCCTAGACTGAAATGTGGATTATAATTAAGCAGTACCTCTTAGATCAGCTTGGATAAGCGTGAAGCTAGAGAGAATGTATATGCAAACCCTGCACTTGCACCAACTGATGGAGTGTGAGTTGGTTCTGGCCCAAAAGCTTGACAACCACAACAGTTTAGAGTTGTGCCTATGCTAACAAAGGGCTTATTAGCATAGGCAGACACTAACAATTCTAGTTGGGACCAAAGCTGGCACTGAACCTGACAGAGGCTGTGACTGCACCTAACTGGGTAGATGCCACTGCTATATACTATAACATAATCTTCTAGACCAGGGATCTCCACACCTTCTATGTCTTTACGTCACTGTAAAGACAAGACTGTACTGTGTCTTTCCCAGCACCGTGGGCATATTCATGGCCTCTAGGGTAAAGTGGCAGTACAACTAGGTAGTCGGTCTGTACTTCTGAGTCCACCCTGCCCTGACACTGCACTAGTATCTTGGGGCACTTTGCTTTTGCTACCCCTGCATATGTGTTAGTACAGTGGCATCAGATACTGGCCAAATTGTATCATACATAAGGTTTCAGCCTTCTTCCCCCCTGACTCACAAGTTCAATGGAAGTTGTAGGCTGTTTGTTCTAGCTGTGGTGAATAACACAATCTCACTGCTCTCTCCCCTGGCACCCGCGTCTAAAGCCGTTATCAGCATTGCTGTGGCTCTGTGAAATCACAGTGGTGTTTGATTTAGGGGGAAATTGGCACCTCTCTGACAAGTGCTGGAATGTCCCAGCCTGTCCTTGGGGTGTTGTTGGCATCTTTCACACCAATAAACCCCCAGTCAACAGCCTTGATCATGGGCAAACACCAGCCAAGTGCACAAAAGCGCTTATCGCCTGTTAGGCTGTGCATTCATAAAAAGCAAAGTCATAAAAACCTTCGGTGGCTGGCAATTCCAGAGCTTGCTGTTGGACTTGAAAAGAAATCTTGAAGAACAGAGGCTTCTTATCAATTTTAATTGCTGGGCAGTGGAGAGTTGCTGATTAACGTCATCTGGTATTATCAACTCTGACACTGTGTTAGAAAGATGTTTCTAGTGAGCAGCATTCTGTTGAATGTAAAATTAAATTCGACAGAAATACTTTATTTTCAGGAAGAACTCGGGTTGAACAATTGAGTCCAACAGGTAAAGAAATGCAAAATGGAGTGTTAAGAACAGATTGACTGGAGTTGCTTAGGGCAGTGTTAAGATGTTGAATTTTAGACAGTTTTTTCAAACTATGGATTGTAATTGCTTTGCATTGCTGTTGAAACTAAGTTCTGTGTTACCGATCCTTTTAAGTTGCATTTTTAAACTTTGCAGTAGTGCCTATGCATTTATACTAAAAATAGAAATGTCAGAGTTAATGTTCACTGGGTGGTTCTATATTCATGCCACACACTTAAAGCCAAAGTTTTTACCACCTTAGGGAACTGGGCTAGAGGTAAAATCACTTTGAACAGTTGCATCAACATCTGTAGATGGCTTTGCCTGTGAGATTTTGTTTTTGAAGTCAGCTTGCTGGATTTGAGCAGAAATCAAATTACATGTGGGTCTACAACTGCATCAGTAGAAACTGGTAGATGTGCAGGTTTTTGAAATGCCAAGCAAGCGTTTTAAATGCAATTAAAAATGCATCTGTGCTACTTTTAAACAAAATAGAAGTAAGAAAAATCCTTGGATTTTAATTTGAGAATTACTGTGGAACTGCACTTTAATGCAAGAAGCTGATATGAAAAAATGTGTACTTTATGGCAGCTGCCAGGGAGCAGATTGACAGCAGGTAGTTAGGAATAGCTGCATTGGAAGCACCTTCTCTGATCTCAGCTCTACCTCCTAAGCAGCAGATGTGTCCCATCTGTGGGACTGTGGTTTTCACGCATGGCTAGGGAAGATATGTTGGAATGTCCCTAACTGACTTGGAATGAGACCTGCATTCACTTGCTGTCTGTAGCAGCTTTGAAAGTCTTAAAATGAGACCTGACCAGAAATAACCAATTCTAGGAGTGTGACTGGGGCTGTTTGCATTTAATGCTTCATCCTTTTGTTGAGATGGTCAAGGAAGCTCCCTGTTTTGCTGGGTAATTTGTTTGCAACTGTCTCTTGCCAAAGACGTGTAGACAAACTGGGGAAGGGGAAGAAAAATCACGTGTAAAGCAGTCCTGTTGGCACCTAAAAGAGGTGATCTTTATTTATAAAAGAGGACATCTTTATTTTGGTGCCACACATTACATGTAGAGAATAGATGCATTACCTCTCCTACAAATGTGTCTGGCTGTTCATGTGCTGTTCTGATGTCTGGTAGGTGAAGTACCATATAAACACAATTTCTCTATTTTTTTTGGTTTTTTGCATGTGTATCTGTCTTCATTTGAAATTCTTTCTTCTTCAATGTTTTTGTTTCTCTCTTTTTATTTTTTTTTATTTTTTTTTTGTGTATGTTTGTGCCTGAACTTCTTTAGACTTTTAGGAGAGCAGTTATGTATCAGATTAGGAAAAGCAGCAATGAGAAGCTAGAACAATTGTTTACTTTCTGTGTTAAAGTCTGTCCACACTTGAAGTGGAAGGAAACTGCTTTTCCTTGTTGCCAGGATTCTAGTGTTGGTTTTGTTTTTTTCTTTTTTTTTCTTTTTCCTCCAGCATGAGGAATTTCATAGTTGAAACTGCTTTGGCTTATGAAATGCTGAGCTATTGATGTCTCTATAGTTAGCTTATGGAGAGGAATGCTCCTGCTGGAGTAATGCCTAGCCAAGCTCTTGCTGGCTGGCTACTTGTATGTGATTAAACAGAAGCAGGAGCTGCAATCAGTCAGTTTTCAAGTGGTCACCGTTTCAAGTCTGTTAGTTCAGAGTACCCTGTCAGTGTTACTACACTGCTGCCTTTGCTTAGATGGATAGGAGGTGTGTATGTTTTCACTTCTCACCTGTATTTTTCTTTACCGTTTCCTTGTCTTTGTTAGCTTTTATTTTTCTCACTAAATAGCTAATGTTTATCATTCAAGGAAAATCTTTCCAAGCATTCACAATTCTAGCCAGAGAATGGATTTGCAGTTTTGTCTGGAGCAAGCAGTTCCTGTTACTCATGGAACGGGAGTGGCTTTTTAATAAAGACACCGGATCTCTGCTATGCAATTACCATAAAATGACCGGTACAGCAATTCTGTATTGTCAACAGCTTGACAACCAAATGCTTTTTGAATTGCTTGTAAGGTCTGGTGTTGAAATAAACTCTGATGAGGAAACTTTAATGCTTAATATGTGCACTGTTTCCAGATTGGAGAATCTCTCCCTAACCCAGTATGTAATACCAATGCATCTACATACCTGGTCAAGTTGGCCAGGAGACTTGTTGGGAGTTCAGGGAACATGAGCTCTGCAGGAGGTACAGTGCACATAGCTATGAATACCTGACTGTATATTTTGAATAATTGGCTGAATGTAGGCACCTTTTGAAAGGCAACAAGTCTTTACCTTCTCGGGCCTGTGCTGATATTAGAAGTTCTGTACTCTGTTTTGAGCTGAGTTGAACTTTTAAACAGCTTTACTATCAGGTTGCCATCTGTTTGTTTGTTTTTGGGGGGGGTTTGTTCATTTGTTTGTGTGTATGTGTGTGCAGTGCTTACCAACAAGCCACACTGCTACATGGTGGAAGTTGCTAGGTGCTAGGGCAATGCAAACAATAAGTAATAGGGATCATGCTGGAGTCTTCTGATGAAGTGTAATATGGTACAGCCTCCACAGTAATTGCTCCTTTTTTTGCTAGCCTCAAGCACAGCTATCTTCTCTAAGGCTGGGACACATCCTGTTCAAATGAAAGGTGTCACAAGCAACTAAAAGACATGAGTGGCAGATGGTTATGAAAGGAACTTTGTTTGGAGCCAGTCCAGTGAGCTGAAGCCTGCATCCTGGGGAATGTGGAGCCCTGCAGCCCAGCCAGTATCCCATAAGGATGAGAGTTCAGAGAAACTCGGTTTCTGAGCACTGCCAGGGAGTTATGCATGACAATCTGTTTTGCTTTCAGATATATATTTTTTTATTTTGTGGTAACTAACTTGTATTTCAGTTTTAACTCTCTGTATGTGGAACTCTCTTGCTGGTTTCAATGTGATAAAATATTTGAAATGTTGAGTGTTTAAAAAAGAGTAATAAAAAAATCACAAAGTGTCCATTCAGAAAGTACTCAAACATACTTTTTCCTCTGAAGAGATGCACTCTTATTTGTTTTTCTTCATCTTGACCTGTGAGTCAAGGGCCTGCCAAATGCATGTTTGCTCTGTAATTGTATGATATGCATCTCAGGAAAATCAAGAGGAGATAGTAAGCTGAGGAGAAATACAGAGTGAAGAAGGGGCAGAGGGTTGTGTAATACCAGTTGAAGAAGTGAAGTTAAACAAATAAGTTCTCAGCGTGGTGAGGAAGTTAACCCAACAGGAAAGTTATTAATGAAGAGCACTTCAAGCTCTCTCAAACATTGTTGGCCAGACAACTGCAGTAACACGCTGGGAAATACTTGTTTATCCCTCTTCCTTTACCATCCTGGTATGTGTTTCCACAGCACAGAAAGTCTCTAGTGTGTGAATCAGGGGTGTAAAAGCTTGGAAAGCCTCCTTGGTGTTTGCTGAATGGACCTACCACACCTGAAGACTGCTGTCTGCATTCTTTTATAATCCTCTAGGTCTTGAACCATTTAAAAGCTGTGATTCCAGGTGTGTGTGAAGAGAGCTTTTATGAATCTACTATTACTATGAGGTTTTCAGTTAGCTGGCAGGAACCATCTCTCTGGTAAGCCTAAAGCTTCAGTAAATAAGAGGCCCCTAAAATCAAACTAACTCCTCCTTCAAGAAAAATATTCCACTGAGGTTAAAGAAGACCAGAATCCATCATTATTTTTTGCCTGTACGTTCTCTCAGATCTCTTTTTAAAACACCTCTGTCTCTATAGTACAGTGACTGCTTATTTACTTGTTGGTGACTGGGCATTGTGTGTGTCCTGCTGTGAAGTAAAGTGTGCTTAGAAACCCGCATGGCTAACTTTTTGCCAGCTGGCATAGGGTTTCCTTAACTCAACTTGCATTTAGTGCTGTAAATTTCTGGGCTACTTGGCAAATAGATTTGCATATGCATGCAGTGACAGTGGAACTCTATTAAATAAAGTTGATTGTCATCTTCCCTTCTCTTCCATTCCATGCATTTGAAAATATTTTGAACTTAAATTTGCTGTCTGTATCACTGCACCTTAAAATCCAAAGACATCTTTGTTCCAAATTCTGGAGCCACTTGAATAAGAACCATAGTTCTCACTTGTGGATGATGTGCATTGCTCTATGCAGTTGCTGAGCCTCAGCCTAAATCACCTATCAGTGTATGAACCTCTTAACTGCTGGTAGTACTATCATCAGCTCCTCCTGCATGTAAACAGTGTTCGAGACCCTGTGTGAACCTATTCCTTGCTTTGTTTGAAAGTGCCCAGAAACAGAGGAAAACAATGTGTTTCCTTCTGGGTCGAACTAAAAATGGGTTTGGAACTCATAAGTATGTAAAACTATTAGCTCAGGGACATTTTCCAAATATTTTACTTGATAATGTAACCACTGAGGCAAGGATCAGGTCAAGAAATTTGTCATTCTCAAGGCTGTATTCTTTGTGGTGCCTGATGCAAAAAATGTCCAGGGGTTCAGTTTTTTGTTTGCTTTTGGATCAGCAAAGCTTCGAGTGGTGATAAATGAACTTTAAGTAATTTAATTTGCTACAGGAAGTCATACTTTTTTATCTGCAGTACAAATAACAACATAGACAATATTGGACACATTTTTTTAATTGATTTTTATGAACTGTGGGTGCCGTTTTCATTGCTTCTTAGACAACACAGTTTTGCTGACCATTAAAGATACCTGTGCAGTTAGGAGTTTGGAAAAAAACACCATCCTGAACAACTTAAAAACAAATAAAGCCAAAATGCTGAAGGGAAAAAAAGAAGGCAGAAAACAAGGCAAACCCCTAAACCCCTCACCTTTGTATTTACTGCTCAGCATTACAGCTGATACAGGAAAATAACTAAATGTTTTAATAATTAACGTCTTCTCTAGTGCATATACTAAATGTCTAGAATGTTTTGATATTACCACATAACTGATTTTTCCTGCCAGACTGCACTGAGACTAAAATCATTACTGTTGACTTAAATCTTGACAATTAAAACATTGAAAGTTACCTGTCATTACATAATCTTCAGGCATAATTAATTTTTCCCATTTGTTTGGGATGATGGGAAACAATTACGTTTAAATCTAGTTTCAGAATCTACAGTAACTGAGGTGGCAAAGTTGGAGGGAGGAGGAAAACTTACATTGAAAAAATCTAGGCTGAATAGCTATGGTTATGTATTCTTCAGGTACTTAAAACTAAAACACCCTGTTGAGGCTCATGTAAAGACAGTCTTGCTGATGGTGGAAATGGACTCAAAATGTTGGCATGTGGGTTTTTTATTATTTCTCTAAAATAAAATAAAATTAGGACCAGAGAAGCTAAATTATGTTTTACCTACATTCTGTTTTCTATTTTCAGTGTCCATTTTTCTTTTAGGGGAGGGTACATTGGAAGAGAAAAAGGAAAGCAATTAGAAATTCTAGCAGGCTGTGTCTTGTGGTCAGACCTCTAAGAACAATATGCTCAACTTAAGGAATTGTGAACTTTTCCCTATATTAATGAAAAAAGTGACACTTGTAAAAGGAGGATTGAAAAAAAAATAGGGAACTCAAAACTCCCCATACTGTTTCATTAGATAACTGAAATTATAAGAGAAAAGAAGTACTTAATGATTAATTAAAACCCTAATTTGGAATGAGACTTTCTTCTTCACCACTCTCAATTTAACCTCAAAATAAATGCATGTTAATTATTGAAAAGCCAGAGGAAAATTGTTAACAACATGAAAAAATTGAAAATCATCCTTAAGTAAGTTGTACATACTTGTGTTCATCTCTTTGAAAAAGTTTGACTATGCGTTCAAGTTTAACTCCTGTATCTTTCAGATAATGAACAAAAAAACCCCCAAACCCAACAAAACCCAATATTCAAGAAAGACAAAACCTATAGAAGGACTTTTTGTAGGGTTTTTTTAATATGTTTGGAATATTTTGAGGGGAGGTCAGAGCTAATCAATTCTTCATAGCTTCTAGAAAGAAGTGGGCTGTTAAATGTTTTCTTCCCAAGGCTACCTTAGTGTTCAAGTCTTTTGTTGTGTATTTTGTTCTGTGATGTCTAGAAGAGGATCTGATGACTCATAGAAAACCCACCAATCCCTAGCAAATAGTTGCTTTGCAATCCTCTATCTCCCTCTTATTTGCAGTTGTTTCTTTTCTTAGATTCCTGAGTTCCTCAAAGAGAGCATATCTTTCCATTCTGGGTGTTTTTGTAGTTTGTCTAGTTCAGCGGAGTCCCTGTGCTTTCTTTTTGTCCTCTGTGGTTGCATATAATTTATCATAGTTTGTAAGTGTCTTTTCAAATGAAAGCAACAGTGAGATGGTGTACTGGGAAAGCAGCTACATTAGAAATGGATAAATTCTCCTTCAAAGATGCTCTGCTTTTCTCTGCTTGGTTTGGCATACCTGTTGTTCAGAATAACCTGTTGGTAACACCTTCTGTTATGCAGAAACAACAATAAAGAGTAGCCTTTATCTTTTGTTGTGTTAAACACAATATTCCAGGAATGAGTGAAGAATACAGTGCATGTGCCTAGCAGTTACATATTGAAAATTTAGGATATCTTTTTTTTCTGCTTTTTGCCGTGGTGGCTACTCGAGACATTGATTGTTTGCACCTCTGTAGCACTTAAAAAAACCCACCAAAAAGCTAAACAAAACTAAAGAAAACCCCAACAAAACAAACCCAAAAACCCAAGCAGGCAGAAGGTGTCTATGAACACTTAGGGCTGGCTGTCATTTCTGGCAAAGCAGACTATATTAATAAGCTTGGCACTCATAATTTTATGGGTGTATTTTATTGTTTCTACATGTGCATTTGATTACCCAGAAGACCTTTAGTTTCCTGCCCTCTCAAGGTGCAAAACCACAACAGTTATAACCATCAGTGTAATCTGACATGTAAGCAGTGACCTTGAATGTGTTGGACTTGCTTCCTTGCTTAATTTGTGATCCGCTGGTAAAAAGCCATTCAGATAAAACACAAGTTTTAAAGTGGCATCTTAATAACAGCAGTGTAGTGGTCTAGGGGAAACAATGTTATGAGCTGCTCTTTAAATATTTATGGTTAATGAGTTAATGTTGCAAATCTTGTGACGAAGGAACAAAAGCCTTGTGCGTCAAGAGTTTCCATGTTGTGTATTTAAATGGCGTTAGGAAGAACTCCTGTGTGTGAACAATAGCACATGGTGATAGGACAGGCTGTTCATCTGGTGTGTGCTCATCAAACTGCATTGTTACTGGGTGCTGTCAACATACCTGGGAGGAATAAATATGTGTGGCATTCTGCAAATGGACCTCCTGTTACATTACACTGCTCTGCGGGCTTGCAGAGGTTTTTTTTATCCTTTGCCCCCTATAAGTGTGGTGAGCCCTTTGGTATCTGCCATTTGCATCTGCAAATCTAGGAGACCACTACAGCTGCCAACGTGCAGTGGGGTGATCCACGGCTGCTGCCTTTTGCATTTTGTGACTATGGTGTGTCTGTGCAGACTTCAGCCCATTCTTCCCAGAGCCACTGTGTGCTCAGTGTCTTTGCAGCTGATAAATTCTGCGGAAGAGGAGCTCACTTTGAATTGATGAACTCCTTGATCTAGAATCAAAACTGCAATGCAGAGAGTTTGAGAGACTGAATAAAGAACAGCACATCAAAAAGCAAAAACTAGATGAATTGGTTTTGGTTGCCCAAAGGTTCCATTAATTCCACAGATACAATGGATATTGTTTCAAGAGATACCAAACAATGATCGTTTATGGGCACCCACTTGAACTATATCTGCATTAATTTAACCTGGCTTGAAAACTTCCTAGCTCTACAAAATGCTGTAAGAGAGCTAATTAAAATTCAAGACACACTGAGAACCTCCAAATATCCCCATGTTTAATATTCTCTTCTAGAAAATCTCTGCTTCTCTCTTTATTTTTAACATTTTCATGGGCCATGAAAAATATTTTGAATTGGACATTTTTCCATGTTTGCATGTTCCCTTTGCACAAGTGACAGATCAGGAGAAAAAGAGGGAAAAGGTGAGTTTAGAAGACTAGAAAATGGGTGAGGGAGAAAAGAAAATTATCACCAAACATTTTCCCCTGAAGTTATGGCAGGGGTAGGGTTTAAATCCCACAGTTTTCTGGAAGATGTTGCCGATCTCTTGGGTAGGATTTGGTCACAGTGTATGGTGTGATATCTCAAAACATGAGAGGTAGTCCCTGAAAGCCTGGAAACGTATCTACTATTTAAGAACTTTTGGTAGCATCTGCTGCCAAGGGAGTGTGTGTTTGAACGTCTGTGCCCTGACAGTATATCAGGTTGATCTCCTCTGGAAGAATTACTGGTAGTTAGGAAATTCTTGATGCAATTTTTTTTAACCTCTGCATGTTATCTGACAAGTCTGTCCTGTTTACTCTCAGGCATTTTGTGAGGCCTGCTAGTTAAAGCACATTATATCGACACCATTTTCTTTGATCCGAAGTGAATTTTAATTATTAAATCTACTTTTTCTTTTTTTAAATTATTTTTTCCCCTCTTAAACTTCAATGTAGCAGTTATTGTGATGGGCTGCAGCAAATGATGTTTTTCTTAAGAAAAACACTAAGCCACTTCCTACAAAATAATGCATTTTTTTTTTTCTTTTCTGGTCCCTACGAGGACTGAAAAAGACTGTTTCACATGAGAAGGACACTTCCACACTATATTTGTGTTAGACTTGTGGACAGAAGTAAAAGAACCAGTGGCTTTATTTTCATACTAAATCAAGGGACTCATTCGTGCAGGGATTTCCCTGCTGGTAGAAATAAATTTTGGGAGTTGAAAAATGAACTTTTATGGGAAAAGATTGTTAGGCTTTTGTGGGACTTAACTAGCTTCATCATATTGCACCCTGAATCCTCTGCATCTTTCATGCTAAAAAAAGGTTAGAAGTTGCAAGATGCCAGGAGGATTCTCTAGGCAGACAGTCTTCCGGATTGCATGGTGGCTGACAAGTTACTCATAGTAGTCCTCCAAATGTCTGATTTGAAGGGAGTAGCTGTTCTACCTTTCTCCCTGATATTTGGGTTTGTGGAGATCTTTTGTGCATCGTGTCACCCCAGAGATATGAAACAACAGGATTTCATTCCTTCAGAAATGAGTGGATTAAGTAGGACTAGTTGGAGAAGGATGAGGAAGGGGCTGTCTGTCTTAGCCTGGAAAATTTTTACCTCTCACTTAAATTTTCCTCTGAACTATATAGAAGCAGACAAGGATGTTCGAGTCTATTCTGGGTCAAAGCCCAGGAAACTTGTGAATCTTTTTTGCTTGCATTTCTTTAGAAAGTATGCTGTGAACTTTATATCCTGAAGAGTCAATTTCCAGATGGTTTCAGACAGATGAATCTTGTGATGCAAGGGATTTCCTTTTTCCTGATTTCTCCATTGTTGGCTTCTTGCCCTCATGTCTATGGCTCGATGGATGTAGCTTTTGTGGGTGAACTTCCAGTGAAGTTGAATGAGACTGCAGTTTGTGGCAGTCTTGGCTGCAGCAGGACACTGAATGTAGGGGTGTAGGCCATGGCTTTTTCAGCTAGAGCTCTTGCATAGAGAAAAATCCCTCTGTATTCTTTTTTTGGCTGTTTTGAACATGGGTGCAACATTTATCTTTTTCCAGCTGTCAGAGGAGTCTTTACCCTTAGAGTGACAAATCACAGTGACATAGTCTTTCTCTCTCTCTCAGCATCCTCAGACACAAATCTGGTCCCATGGCCTTGTATAAGACGAGCTCTCTCGAGTCATCCCTAAAACCTGATTTCTTCCTGGTGGTTTATCTCCTCCTTGAACCTTGCATCTAAGCAGAGAGGTCAGGGAGACCTTGGTGGTAGAGACTGAGGCAAAGAGGGTGTTGGGTGCCTTGGCCTTACCTGTCTCGACGGCTGTTAAATCCCCCACTCCTTTGAGCAGTAGGCCTGTTTTTCCCTTGTTTAGTCTTTTACTACTAATGTTGTAGTAGAACCTCTTCTGGATGCCCTGGACACATTGCATCCAAGTGTCCTCTAGCCAGGCTCTGGGAACCTGTGGCACCTGGTGTTCACAAGCTGTCTCCTGTCCAAGCAGTAATTGGACTTGACCCTGTCTAGTTTCCAAGATTGGTAACATCTAGTGTTTCAGGGTGATGTGATGATGTGGCAACGGACCACGAGAGGTAAAACTTTCAAGAACGTTCTGTGATTTCAGAGAATAAGATAATCCCTCAGCTTCTAAAGGAAGCGTGTGCCTACATATAGGTTTGTTGTGGTTTCCCTTTCAGGCTCTGTGCAGTTCCACAAACCAAGGTGTCTTTCACTGTCTAAGACTGGAGGTGTGTAGCTGAGGGAAGACAAATTTTGACTTGGGACACCGACCCATAATTTTAATATAATTTAAACTATAATTCCAGAAGTATACAGTAATTTTCTATAGAGCTTAATCTTTGATGGAACAAATGGTATGGATGAAGCCTTTTATCTTGCTTTTCTTCTGTCCTTAAACACACAACAAATCTACCCTTGAATTTTCTGAATGATGACAAGGAAGTGACTAATTATTTTGTATTGGTGCTACGTGATGTTGTAACAACTTAAAATGGTGTATTATCATACACTGAAAATGATTCCAAGTCTCTTTCTCTCTATATGGTTTGTGCAATACCTGTAGATCTGTATTTGTATTGCTTTGGATTACAGATGGCTTTATTGCTGACTTGGGTAAAATACCTGCAGTGAAGTCACTGCTTTAGTTTTTCTCCTTTGTTCCCCTTCCCTAGGTATAAAATTGGGAAAGTGAAATCTTCCTGTCATTTACTTGAAGTAAAACACCTTTCATATTTCATGCCCACCCTTGATTTCTTGTGTACCTGATACAACTTTGAAGATCATGCCACTCTGTGTCTTTTGGGCTTGACCACTGCTCACATGCTCCTTTCCTCATTGCCAAGTTCCACAACTTGTTCAGTTCTAACAAGACTCGAAAGAAATACTGGAAGATTTGTCCATTCATAACATTTGAAAGGTTACACAGGTTTAAAATAAGCAAATGAAACCTCAGGAGATGTTTGCTGCCTTGTAATAGGTAGAAATTAATTTATCTCAGTGCAGAATGCTTATGTGAGCACTTGTCTTGCTGCAGAGACTGAGTGGTGCAAAGGGATCTGTGTCTGTGCTCATTGCAGTGGTGTGACTCTTCATCTATGTGTAAGTAGAGGTCTCTGCTTACACAAAATCCTGAATCAAACAATGGATTTGTGTACAAAATTAATACACCCTTGATATTTGGGAATTTGATGGAATAGAAACGGCTTCTTTAGAGAATGATGCATTTCAACCCTTTGTTACCTAAATCTCAACGTATTTAGTAAGCAGATCCCCTGACTACAGTGTTACACAGTCATCTCTACAAATGGATGGGAAACACTGATTCTTCTCTAACACTCAAGTTTGTAACGTGGGGTTTTATCTTCAACAGAGATTCCTACATCCTTGCATATGTGTATGCTTGAGCATTTTTCTGATACATGATGCAAAGAGTGTAACAGCGTTCTGTGTCCCTTCTGGCACATAAAACTTAGATAAATTATTACGATCTTGTATTTGAGTTCTTGCTTGTTTTATCTTTGACATATGCAGCCTTGCACCACTTATAAACATACATGATGCTGCTATAAAGCACCTTTTTCACTTTTTTCCTTCTATTTTTTTAGTTGGATGATTTTGCCCTTTCTCTGTTCTGTTAGGATTACCAGTGGTGTCCCCCTTTCAGTTTGTATCAAGTATAAGCTGGATGACTTTGGTTTTTAAGGCCTTTAGCTTATCTACTCCATATAATTTTCTCAATGTCATAAGGCCAATTTAAGGACTTAGGAACTTTTTCTTTCTGATTTCACTCATTTGAGTGAAATTATCAAGCATATACTTTGTCCCCATGCTTATGAGCAACTCTCTGTAAGCTTCCTCCAAAAGATGCAAATTTCTTACTATTTAAACCCCTACATAGCTTGTCATGACAAAGTAGTTAAGCAGTTTCTGACGAGAGACAACTATAATCAGTGTTACATTGTAGGGAGTGTCAGTGGTATTTATTGTAGGAAAGGAAAATACAGAGATGGATGTTAAAAATGAGACATGGCCAAAGCAGGTTCAGTCCTTATGTTCCACATCCTCCATACTCCGACCTCTCAGGCAGGATGTCTCCCCTTTGCCAAGGGGGGGAATGGAGGGGTTGTCCTCCCTGTATGGAGCCCTTCCTTAAAAGACAAGAGGGTACTGGGGATGCATATGGGTTGGGTCAGGGTCTTCCTTGAGGGTGGTCCCAGTTCTTCAGACCTCCCCCTCCTTGACCTGGCCGACCAGCAGTGTGCTCAGCATTGGGCATCAGGGTAGGGGGCTGGTAAGCTGGTGGGTGTGCTGGACTTGCTGGAATGCAGCAGCTTTGTCCCAACTGCACTGACAAGAAACTTCGGCAGTGTCCATGTCCAGGCTTGGTGGTGACTGTACTGGAATAGGGGAATGGCTCAGGGGGGCTGACTTAAGTCATGCTGGGCAAACACAGTGTGCTCTCCCCTGCCTGGTTGTTTCTTCAGTGCAAAGAGCTGGCCCAGCCAACATGTGGAAATGTAAACTGTGTGAAACTCGCTCTTGGAAACCAAATCCTTGGGAATCTATCTTTGGTTCTGCATTACATGTGCTGTATGACCTTGTACGAGTCACTTAATCTCCCTGCTGTTGATTTTTCTTTGCTAGCAAATGGTGATAACTACTACATGGGTCACTGTAGTGGAAGTTTGCGTGTGCTTAGGAAGTAGCTAGTGTCCTTTTTTTTTTTTTCCCTCTTTCAGTGTTAACCTGACCAAAGAATGTTCTCTGTGCCTGCAAACTTGCAATATATAGCATGCAATATGCTTTCAGTAAAGGTCAGTCTGAAAGAGCAAGGGAACTATCTGAGATCAGAAAGTATATTGGGGTAGAAGCTATACAGAACTTTAATTTCTTGGTTTGTAACATATTTTTGATTATCAGGCTTTAATGCATGACTAGTCGATAGCTGGCAAATAAGAAAATGGTAGAATTTAAGGAGGAAGTAGACTAAGAGATCTAGATACTACTGTATTTCTTTAAAATTTTTGCCCAGGGAAACTGTGGATGCCCCATCCCTGGAGGTGTTAAAGTCCAGGTTGGATGGAGCTCTGAGCAACATGGTTTAGTGGAAGGTGTCCCTGCCCATGGCAGGGGAGTTGGAACTAAATGATCTCTAAGGTCCCATCCAACCCAAATCATTCTATGATTCTCTGAAAAGAGTAAGTAGGGAAGGCCATGGAATCAGGACAACTCCACCTATCTTGTCACAGTTTATGTTTCAAAGCATGGAAAAGATTGCTATCCTTAATTATGTTAGTTGCATTTGTAGCTCTGTGTGTATATTTACTACAGATAGAGAGGTGAGCCGTAAATATCTCTTCATGGATAGGTTTTTCCACTTCTAATGAACTACAGGTTGATTATTAATGGTGAAAACAGAAGTTCTCTCCCAAACTTTCTCATGGTACGGTGATAATGAAGCAAGTGTTGGTGGCTTTAGTGTAAACAGGAATACCAGGCTGAGTAAACATTAAAAAAATTCCCCTACATTCCAAAAAAGCAGCTTTCCAAGACTTCTAAAAGCTTTTTATGGACAGTGTTTTACCTGGTGCAGTGCTGCAGTTACCTCTGTACAGTGTTCTTGTTTACACTGTGACAGACTTGTGTGCCTGAAGGATTTATAGGTGATGAACCAGACAATATGGAGCATCTGTGGGTGCCCCATCGCTGGAAGTGTTCAAGGCCAACTTGGATGGGGCTCTGAGCAGCCTGGTCTAGTGGAAGGTGCCTCTGTCCATGGCAGAGTGGTTGGAACTAGGTGATCTATAAGGTCCCTTCCAACCCAAGCCATTCTATGATTCTATGATCTGCTGACCTTCTGCTCTTTATCCCATTGTCTCACTTAAAAAAAAAAAAGGAATCTTATTTCTTTTAGTATTTTTTATTATCTTAAACAGCAAGTTCATTAATCAGCACACCTACCTTGGGTCACAAATTTTCTGAAGGAATAGATTTAAGGAAGACGTTTGCATTTGAGACCTGAAAGTCCCATTTCAGAATGCAGTAATTTTTAACCAGAATGCTTTGCTTTTTGAGCATGTGTCTCTTTAATGTTCTTGTAGGGCAAACCATTCCTGTATTTATTAAAAGGACTTTAACACAACTAACTTTGGAAGTGTGTGAGTAATGACATGTAATGAAATATGTGCTGTACCCTTGTTCTGACCTTCTATTACTGGAAAATATCTGCCTAAAATACACTAGAACATGTCTGCCTAAAATACTTTCTACAATGCTTTGAAGTTTTTTAATCACAGTAGAAGAAACTTTTGAAAAGCTATGCAACACTGTTACTATAAAAAATAGAAATAGTGTCCTTAGAAAAATTTAACTTTGAAAAATAGTTGTCTATTTAAATCATCACAACTTTTGACCAGATTTAGTTTTGTTTATTAATTTATGTTCTTAACTAACTAATGAAATAAAATAAAGCTTTCATCCATTTTAATAAAACAAGTGTGCCTGCTTAAATGCATCAGTATCAGCAGACCTAACTGGAGCTGGGACTTCTGCTTGCCTTTGCTGTGTGTACAGAAAGCTCCTGGGAATGGCACTCATTGTCCATGAGCTGGGCTGAGACTGCTGTTGCTTTGGGGCCATCTGCTGGAGTCTTCCCTCAGGAGCCTTGTTTCTCCCACACTTGTATTCCTTCAAACAGACATAATTTGTTTCTTCACTGAACCTTTTTCTCCCCTGACTGTTACGAACACTCGACTTGTGATGCTTTCCATCCCCAAACTGTTCCTGTGCTCCTGTCTCTTAACTGTGATAGGGAGCAGCATCACTTTATTTGACAATTTACTTTTATGTAAAGGAGTCAGTCTCAAAAAAAACCTCAACTCTCAAACAAGTGACTTTTTTTTTGTTGTTAAAAAGGAGCCCATTTCTGGAACTCTTTACTGTGTGAATCATAATATTGTTTTAACTTATGCTTAAGTGGTTGAGGTGAATGAGAAACATGTCTCTCTGCCAGCTTGAGCGAGGCACAAAAGCTTCATAGATCACTTCTAAAAGTTTAGGGATTGTTGTTTCAGATAAAGGAGCTTCTTATTGTTGACAATAATTGTGGTGGGTTTTTTTATTATTTTTGGGGGGGTTTTTTGTTGTTTTTTTTTTTTTTTTTTGTTGAAGTCTATATTTCTGAGCGAGTTTGTGACTTAACTGCTCAAGCACAAATATTTTATTTGCTAATATGCACCACTTTTTTTTTTTTTATCTGCAATGCTAGGTTTTTTGAGCTCAAATGTAGGTCTGGAGTGAGAGTCATACTGTAAATAATATACTTTTATTATAAAATACTGTTCTCCCCTAAATCTGTGCCAGAGATGGATGATGTGAAATTGCACCCTTCTTCCCAATTAAGAATGGATTATCATATCTCTCAGTAGCATGGCTTTCATTTGGCATTTGTTGTGTAGTGGGAAAAAGTATATAAAAGGAAATCTGGGATATCTGGAAACATGAAACCTATAAATTAGTTGTCCCTAGGTTCTTTTTTTTTTGTTGTTTGTTTGTTTTTTCTCAGATCAGTGGTAATAACTGTCTTTTCAAAAAGTGGTTGTTTTTATGGTCTCGGTATTTACTTTTTTCCTTACCTTTTTGATGGTAGTAACCCTTTGAGCAGCAGATAATCAAAATCTGTGTTCCCATTTACTGTATTTAACTGAGAAATATTAAAAAAAAATAAACAATATCTAAGAAACATAAAAGCAAGAAGATTTCACTGGTTTCCAGTTTCTGATATTCAGGGTTGCTTCATGTGATAGTCGCATGCAAGACTGTGTAGAGTAGGAGTCTGCCCAGGCATTTGCTTGGAGAAGAAAAAAGAGAAGTACATAGACTAAGAAAGGTCCTTTCCACACACTTTTTTTTTTTCCTTTTAATTAAGCATATCCTGTCGGCTGGTCAAGAAATTAATTTGCTCCATCAGATTGTGAAACAAATGTTATGTGCTATGCACATTAGAGATACTTTGTTATTTTCCCAAATCTGCTGCCAAAGACTTTCCAAGCAGAACAATGCTTTTGTTTGTACTGACGAAGGTGAAACGGCATAGAAAAGTATTCTCCAATGGCACAGGTGCCGTTTCAATAACATCTGTAATCAAACCATGTCCTTCAGGCTTACGCTCCACTGATGACACAGGGGAAAACATTTGGTGTTCCTCAGTCTTCTGCAGCTTCTGAAGCACTTTTCAACCTTAAAAACAGTATTAATCGTTGCAGATTGGGGTCTAACATCGATAAACAGAAAGAGTACCACCTCCATCTCCAATTGGTCCTAAGGACTTCAAAGAAGCAAAACTTAAAAAAAAAAAGTCTCAATGGTCAGGCCTGAAGTTCTGAACTCCATAGGACTTAGCCTGTTCTGAAAAAATTCTATTAAAAATGAAGTTGTGCTTTGCTCTGGGCAAGTCTGTTTCTAGAATAATTTGGAAATAAGGAGTAAATATTTCATTAAAGATTCAGTTTTAAAAGGAAAGTAAACTGTTTTTATACTTTGTAATTTTATTTGCCTTGTGACTTGCAAGGTGACTAGTAGGTTCTGAACATCACAATTTTTTCCTCTTTTTTGTTATTGTGAAATTTATCAATTAGCATAGAATGAGAATACTCAGTCTCCTACTTGACTAACTTTGTAGTTTATTAAATTTGCTAGAGATTGAGTGGTTAAGAGAAATTAGGATCTGAAACTACATGTTCAAAAGGGATCAGTGCTTTAAGTTAAAAATCTGTTCAAAAGAATAATGGCTGAGCTCCCTGATGATGAATATTCGTGAAAATCTGATCCTTACATGGAAGTTTATGGATTATTTGATGCACGTGAAGTGTAATGGTTTAATTTTGATGCACTTTCAAAAATGCCTTTGAAACATTAGACTGCTTTTACTAACTTTCATTATAACCATACAAATCTTTGTTTGTTAAAAAGCAAAGCAGAAAGTTCATTGTTCTTGGTGGGTAGTTCTGTGGTACCGTGTTTCTCTCCGCAGCTTTTCTCTCTGGTTTTTCTCTCTCAGTGCATTGCTACCAGAATCTACAGGAAGTGGTTCCAAACAATAAATTCCCATGCTTGAAAACTAAACTGGTAGAATTAGTAGACACCTTGAAGCAAATGGCTACCAGAGAGTACCTTATTGAATATCATGATTGGCAGCCAGTTATGTAAGTGGAAGGATATGCATCTCCTGCAGTCACATAGGTGGGTGAACTTGACCCTGTGGTTTTCTTAGGGTTTTAGATGATGCTGTAATGTTGTTAATACTCCTTCAAAATGTCTAGTAGTTTATGGCCAAGAGTAGTATCTTATAGCATAATTTTCCCTTGAGGTCATATTTTAATCAAATGAATGTTCTTATTATGTTGGCAGATCCTATCAATACATTTTAGACACTTTCTAAACATACACTTAAAATGGCAGCTTAATCTCAAGGGCACTGAACTTTGACAGAAAGTCATCATTTGATATTTCCTGGTAATTTAGCCATGAAATGATGACTTCCAGAAGAGAACTGTTCAAGGTCTGCTTCTCATGAGGTCTTGCACCTCTGTGCTGAGCTCTATGTATTACAAATTTATGTTTATTATTATTCATTGCAGAGGACCACATGTAAAACTAAGTACATACATAGAAATATTGGTACTTTAAAAAGAAATATGCATAAAATAATAATAATAATAATTTATATTATTGTTTAATGCCCTAATTTTTTCTGCTATTTGTAAAGCTTAAATGAGGTAGAATTCTTTTGAGTCCTATATTTGTGTAAGTTAATATTTTTGACATCTTAATGTTATAGATGTACTGCATGCTTTCCTCCATGCAATTGAAACTATTTAATATTCAATCTTTTACGTATAATGTCAGGACTTGCAATGTTAAAAATTAACTGGGATTTCATTTATTATTCAAGTCAATATGCAAAAGAATTATTTTTTGCCTTTTCCTGACTTTTATCACTGTTATCAGAAATGCATTGCATGCTGTTAGAAAGCACTTGGTATGTATAATTTGAAAACCTCAGTAGGAGCTGTAATACGAATCATTTTATGTTTGTGTTAACACTGGAGTAGTGGATGGTGCAGTGTGCTGTCTCGTGCACTGGACCTTTGCTTCCTCATGCTGCCTTCCAGTGGTATATCAGAATTATGAGAAATGTTGGAAGATCTTTATAGTTCTAAACTGAATCTCATAGCTCAGCTCCCCTGCAGTTTCCAATGAGGATGTACTTCTGAGCTGGAATCTGCCCTGATTGAAGCCTAAATTCAGTGAGTGTTTAGTCAAATGCTCAGTGTCCAGCTGAATTCAGATGTTAAAGGATAGCATCAAATCACAACCTTGAAATGATGCAGCTTAGGAGCAATTCTTTTTAAGTTCAGGGAGATGGATAGCATAACAAAATTCAGAGGGAGTTCTCATCTAAGATTTTTTTGTTCTGTTCTTTTGATTGCTTTGCAGCCAGTATGATGGGTGACCAAAGCATCTGGTCTAGACCAATGCACTGACCTGTTTTACTGTGATGGAGGTTGCAGGACTAGCAGCAAAAGCTGGGAATCTTAAGAAAATACATAAAAGCTATCCACTGGAATTCTGAATCTGAGGTGTCATTTACATGTGAAAAGTAACATTTATGAATACAGCAAAATGCTTGTCAGCTCCCTATAGAGGGACCGTGGTAGCTTTCCCCTCGTAAGGCTGTGGCCCATCTTCAGATGTGCTATAAAGTGTTGCCATCTCCCAAGTCTTTTTCATTAATTAATTTTGATAAACCCTTGTTCCTGAAGTTACCTGATAGAACTTGAGGTTTCACTACAAGATAAATAGGGTTGCTTTCTTCTACAGCATCAAAAGACTATTCCCAGAAAGCCTTGGGGCTTTTAGAGTGGAAGCCTGATGTTTGAGCAGCTGAAGTTTCCTGTGGCATTAGGTATGCACATCCTGATGTTTTTTTCTTGTATAATGTTACAGTAAGTATGCTTTAAATTGGTGCTGGTTGGTTGAACATGCTAGTAGTTATAATATAAATATGCATTTATATGAACCTGCTGATCATTATAGTGGATAAGTCTTCTAAAATTCCAACTATGGAAAAGTTTGTGAAAGAGGAAAAATGAAACGTGTCTGGCAGCTCCAGCAGTGAGGCTGTTACTGTGAGCACAGCAGGGTTGGTTGTCCAGTTAATAGCTGATTGCTTTTTTTTTTTTTATTACATAGAGCCACTGTATTCCTGATTAGGAGCCCTTCCTATAAGGTTCAGTTTATGAAGCATCTCACACCTTCATCTGAACTTCTCTTACAAGGAAGTTCTTTGCTAGTTGAGTGTACAAGTTTGAAGTCCCATTTGGAAACTGAAGTATTTTGGACACTAAATCACCTTGAAATGTCACTTGAATACAGACCTCAGAACTGATTATAATTTTCTCAAACCCTTTTCTTTTAATGTTTCTTTGTGTAATTCAGGGCAGGCAAGTTCAAATGATGCAGCAGAATTTTTAGCCCAGTGATAGACAATTGGAATTTAAACAAAAGCTAACTTGACTACTGGAATGATGGAAATAATTATCCGCATAATTTTCATCCTGGAAGGTTGTCTGTTGTGTGGTGAGGGCGCAAAGCTAAAGCTCTTTAAGCATAGCATGGATTGCATTTGGAAATTTATTCTGTTTAGGCTTTTTTGAGGAAATGAAGTATTGGCCATTCCTGTATTTCATGGTACATATTTATAGAGATTTTTGTATTTACAGAAAGACTGTCACCATGAAATTAAAAGTTGCCTGTCACTTTCTAGACTCCCTTCATTCTTTTTCTCCAGGGTCACTTGAAGTTTTCATCACACTGAAAGCAAACTAAGAAAGTCAATTTGCCATAGCTTTCAAGTGTTATGTCTTCAGCAAACCCTTTCTCTGCTCTGAAAGTGGAAATACGTCTGTTTGCTGAATTCCTCTGCTTTCACCTTAGGCATGTTAACCTGTCCTGTAGTTTCTCTTCCTTGTTTCTAAACTATGATGCATTAAAGGGTGTCATGTTTCTCCCCCCAACCCCCCTATAAAAGTGGAGCAGAGAACTGAATATGGAAAAGCTCAAAAGACAACAACAATACTGATTTCTCTGAAAGTATCTGTCAAGTATACCTTTAAATAATTCAAGCAGAGGGTATAATGGAAACCCTGGTGACTGGAATTTATCCCAGCTTCAGATCTTTCTCACGGTTTGCACTGATGAAAGTACCTTTCAGACACAGTTATTTTTTAGGAGAAAGGAGTGAAAAAGGCATTAGTGAGGGATCAGGTGGGAAGGTAGGCCACAGTTGCTCATGTCTGATATCACTTTTTTGGCATTTTAAGTAAATCAAATTATGCATCTGTCCAGGTCAGTGTCTCAAGGTATGATTGCTTCTTCCCCATTTGTGTATTTATCTGTCTGTGGCTCTTTAGTCCCTGTTGCCATTTCACTCTGTTCACGACTGAAGAGTAAAGGATGCTGTCAAAAATATCAATATTGTTTTCCTGTCCTGGAGGGGTTTTTAGTGAGCTAGCAACATGGGTGTTTCTTTGTAGGACACATAGAAGCTAATTTGTACTGCAATAAAACTAGTATCCAAGTTTACATGCACTGGTATGTCAGTTGTACAACATTGTGGGATAGTGCCTTTCTCCTTTGGTGTGGAGGCAATGTTTCCTTTCTTCTGCCTTGTTTTACTTCTTTGGGGCAGGATAGCATCCTTACTTGGCTATGTGCTGTATTCAGAAGCTGGTCACTAAGGAAGAAGTCTGTGAGCTGAGAAGTTGACAAAGTCTATTTTTCTGCAGCATTATAAGATGCATATGCTTTAGAAGTCATAATACAATGTTAATCTTTTATGGTGGAGGCAAAGTGATTTGTAGCAGTACTGCTGTGATGAAGGTAAATAGGAGGAAAAAAATCCCAAACGAAAAACCCCAGGTAATACATACATCTCTTGAATTGCTTTGCCAGATAAAGCTAGCAAAATAGTGTCCAGCCAGCCCAGACAAGAGAAACCATTAAGAGTAAATATTGTTACTTGTTTAAAGAAATAGAGTGTATTTAACAAAAGTAATGTTTAAAAGTATCTATTAAAAAAGTACGGTATTTTATTTAGAGAGATTTATTTAATTTAGATTTGATAACAGCAAAGCAGAGAAATAGTCTAGTTGGCAGTTTTTCAGAAGCTGAGTTTTACACAGTCTCAGAGGGCTTCTAGTAATTTTCTTTTAATATTTGGATACTAATACATTTAAACTCTGTTGCCTTGAATCTGCTGTTATAAGAAAAGTGGGATAGTGATGTAGTGAGTGCTTAGACTGACTGTATACAACTCCACCTAGAAAACAAGTTTTACTTGTATTGTGACACTCAGTTTCTAGAACATACTTCTTTTTTTTTCCCTCCCTCAATAAGAGAACACATCTCCAGAATAGACTGATAAAAAGGGAAGTTGTCCATTGCAATATGAACAGACTGTTTGCTTTCAGTGGTGATTTGCAACTGATGTATTATCCTAAGCCCTGAGTTTACATCTCGTATTTGTTTTTGCTGAAATCTACCTTCTGTGTAAAATAAGGCAGATTTCCACCCCCACCGTGACTGCAGGGCAGTGTAAGGTTAATTTAGCCTTAGGCACTTTAAAGGATGCTGCCTGTTCTCTTGCTGGTGCTGCCACCACCACTGAGTGACTTGGCCTGGGCAAGCAAAAAGCCACAGTTCAGCTCTGCTTGTATGTGTGTGCTTAAACCAAGTATAGGCTAAATTTGGCATCAGTGCTCACCTCGAGATGGGCAGTGTGTTAGAGCTGCAGGCAGTCAATGTCTTTTGGAACATGCTGCTGGATGACAGGTTTTGCTTTGAATGATGAGGTGCTACAGAACTTGGGCAAACCTGAATGGGGAACTGAGAGGATGAGAACAGCACACAGGACTGTACTGGTTTCCTACTGGTATTTGGAGTGAGAAAAAGTGAGTGCAAGATAATCTAAACAAAATAACCTGTGAAAACTACATTTTCTCTTCTGCTTTGTAGTGTTTCACCAAATCACAAGAGAAAATCTTTCACGGCATATGCACTGTATTTTTCCAGTCTTCAATTAAGAGGACTAATAACATATTTTTCTCTAGCTAAACCTGACGTAGATGTGAAGAAAACTGCAAAAATTATTTTGATTTCTGGTATTGGGTGACATCCTTTCCCCACTGCGTGTGTGGACTTACTCCTTCCATGTCTGCTGTGTTGGGGTTTCACATTAATGATCAGGCGCATCAGAACCACTGCAGTCTAGTGGTTCACATCCCTTGGGTCATGCACTGGTTTTATATGTAGCATATTCTTTTTCCAATTTCTTGCCCAGTACCTATCATCTTTTTCCTGTTTGTCCATGCCTGTTCTCAAAGGAATCAATACCTTGTTGCAGGATGCAATAACATTGCTTTTTGTGAGCAGTTAACCTTTCCTCTTGAAGCATTTTGACGTCTGGTTTGCATTTCTACTGCAATCATACCCTTTGCCAAGACCTTAAATGCCTTTCCTGCAATAATTCTGGTGCTGTATCCTAAATGACTCTTGATTCATTGTGTGCTTTGGGCTTTGGTACACTGCCCGTAGTTTAAATCATTTTTACAGACTCTAATCTCCCAGAAGAGCCAGGTAAGTCTGATAGAAGTCTTGCATATTTAGCTGTGTAGCTAACCTGTTTTTCTTAATATTGGACTACCCTGTATTGTATATGATCTTTCTCGTACAATAAAGCTGCTTTCTCACAGGGGAAATAGCAGACAGTATTTCTTTAACAAAGAGTCAAGTAGCTGGTTAAAAATTATGCCATTGTTTCCTTCAGGAAGCACCAACTACACTTTGCCTTAGAGTTGGAACAAATACATATTAACAGGAAGCTCCATCTGATAGACCTAAGCTAACACAAACAGAGCATTCTCACTTTGTCTGGTGAAGGGTTTTTTGATGGCAAGTGACAGCTGAGAACAGTGATATGTCTACTAGCTTGGCCTGTGTAGGACATAACAGAGAGGAAGCGTGTGTTGTACAGGAAGCTATTGTAGCCAGTTCCTGGAGGGAATCATGCTTTTCTACGTGAATGCAAGTATACTTCCCTTTTTGCTGGGCATCATCCTGCTGCAGAGGGGCTGGAAGATGGGAAGGGTTTGTGCCCCTCCTTCCTTCCCCTGCCTCAAAAACAAAGCAGAAAAAGATAAGACAAATCTTTAGAGAAAAACCATGCAAAAAGCCTGTGTGGCCAGAAATTTAACCCCCCACCTTTCTTTTCCTATCAGCACTAAGGCATTTATTTATTTATTTGGGTTTTTTATTATTTGTTTTAAACTTGTTTCGTCTGCCTACAGTTTGAGTAGGTTGCTGGTCTCTTCTAACTCCTTGTTACAGTGATGTTTTTTATGCTAATTCATGAACAACTACTGTAGTTAATGAAACTAATGTGTTAATAAAAGAGTCAAAGTTGGCTTAAGATATGGGCAAAGAGGAATTGAAGTACAGGGCTCCTTCATTCTAACCATGTACCTTCACCAGACCAGTCTCTTACAAACAAACTTATTTTTCTAATGGAGTAAGTGATGAGGACCTCTGGTGTCCACCAGTTGCATAATTGAATGCTCATTTTGTATTCTGTTAGTAGACAGAATACTAAATGAGTACACTGTGCTCTGGTAGTCTATAGTCATAACTGAATTAGTGTCTTTCCAGTGTTCAGTTCAGACTTGCTGAAGAGTTCAGTGTAAGACCTACACATACAGGGTGTTTATGTGTGGAAATTTCATGTGTGGAAATTTCAAATTATTTTCTCTGTATGGTGAAATCCTGTTTCTTTTTTAAAAAAGAGCTCTATCTGAGTTTCTCACTTTTAACAGCACCAGTTGTATTGGACACTATACCTTGATGATGAACCGATAAAATAACTGATCTAATAAAATAACTAATACAGGCCGTCCTGTATTAGCTTCCTGGTGATGCTGTTTATGATCACAGAATCCTTTCTTTTATTATTGTCAGCTTTCTTCCATTTGACAAGTTCTATCTGTTCCCCTTCTAACTCTACCTTTTGTTAGATTTTTTTTTTCTCAAGCAGTCCCCAGATACCTTGAATGAAAGAACAGGAAAGACCTGGTGCCTAGCTGCAGTAAGAAGTTACTTTAAATGAGTTAGTTTAACTGGTTGCACCATGGAAATGACTATGCAGTATTGTGTGAGGTGGTCAGGGATTTATGTTGACTTGCAGTAATATAAACCTCTTTAAGTTTTTCATCAGGATTTTCTTGATGTGAATTAAGTAAGGAATTACTTCTCTGGCCTGGAATGTGGCAAGAATGTATGACAAAACGAGTGATCCTCTTCAGTGTGTGTGTTACCTGAAGTTGTCTTTCTAAATTGTCATTGTAATAACTCTTTGTTGCCTGAAAAGCTGAGTGAAAATGTCCTTTTTTGATGCCGTTGACCTTTCTGTTCAGTCTGAAAAGTACCAGTACATATAAGCCATGGAGATGAAAGATGAAACGATAATGCTGTCGTATGTTTTAATGAACTAACGTGAACTGGATATGCAGCAGCATTATAGTTTGCAAATTATGATGATCAAGATAAGAAGCTGCCCATGTTTAATCCGTGCAGTTGTGTTGTTCATTCTCAATGTCATCCTTCCAGTTCTTGTAAAGCTGTATGCTTAGAGGAGGTTAAACTTTGTGTTACTGTGTTTACCTAAGAAACCTATCACAGTTAAAAGCTTAAATGGCAAAAAATAGTTATCTGCTCTGTAAAAAATCCCAACAAAACAGAATCCCACAAAGCAAAAAAACCAAACCACCCTCTGATTTACAGGGTCAATGACTGATCATGTGTGTGACTGAACAAAGCTGTACGTTCAAAGAAAGACAATCCAGTTGTGCAAAAGTAAGGGCAGATGGATTCAAGAAGGGATCTTAGGTAGAATGCTACCAAAGACGTAGATGCACCTGAAAGATATTTTTTTTATTTACAGAATATTTCTTTTTTAGTTACAGTCATTTTCCCCAGTAGACAGAGAGGATGAACTACAACTAGCCATTGACTTCCTATCGCTCCCCCCCCCCCCCCCCAAAAAAAAAACCCCACAGATCCAGCTGTTATCAGATAAAATAGTATTTTCTGTATGCAAGGGCACTGAGAGTTGGATACCTTCAAGACTGATAGCTGTAATGAATAAAAGTTGTTAGAAAGAGCAGACTTAAGCCAGCTCTTAAACCACACTGAACAAGGAAAATTTCTGGCTTTCCGGAGGGATAGAACTCAAGTTGGGTTTATATAAATCGAGCTGAACTATGCATGGTTCTTTGCATCTATTAAATGTTTTTGAGGTCTCAGCTTAATTTAGAGCCTAATGGCAACCTTTTTCAGGTTTATGGAAAGACTCCCACTGCGAGCATGTAAGAAACACTGCAAGAAGGAATAAAATCTACCCACATTTCAATACTTGTTATGAGAACAGCTGCATGTGCATGAGACTGTATTAATCTGGTGAGTAAGTACTTCCAAGGTGTCTCATGCACCTTTTAAAAAATGTTCCTGGTCATATCGCTGGACATACTTCATAAACCTTTATCAGTTCTCCTACCTGTGACATTTACTAAATGAGCATTGTTATCTCTCAGTAAGTGGTTAATTGTTCCTTTGATCATTCTACACATTGTTGCAAGCCACAAAAAAGACATGCTAATGTTCAAAAGTCGTAGTTAAATATAGAAAAAAGACAGCAGCTCAGAGCTGAAGGCTGCACAGTACTGATAGCTACCTGTAATGTGTCAAGTTCCTGCGTCTGCCATTGAGGTCAGGAAAAAACCTTAAGTCTGTTCTGTAAGTCAGAATATATCCTAGAATAGCCAGAAAACATTAAATCTACTTTTAGCTCATAATATATTCCCTATTTGTTGCTAAATATAGTACATATACTGGCTAGACATGTTCCCTTGTCAGCTGAATTATTCCTTCCTGGAAATGCTCTGGCTTCTAAAACCTGTTGGAGCCAAAAAGAAAAAATCTAAATTGTCTGACTGACTTCATGGAGTAAGGCAAAATTTTTTATTTATTATATGTTTGCCCACATGCACACACATGCCTGTGCACACATTGTCTCATGTAACTCTCTGTACACCTATGTCTAAGTACGTGCTTTTCACTTTAGCGGGTGGTGTAGCATGGATGCACATCCCATCTCTATATATAGGCTTGGATGTGCATGAGCTCGAAGTGTGACTGGGCTTCTGCACGCTGGTGGTGTTTCATGTGCACTGAGATAGCTCCACTTCTGGGTTTGACTCCACCAGGTATGCAGTGCCTGTGAAAACTGAGTTCAGAAGACATCCACAGAAACTGGCTTCTAGTAAAATAGTGCTGTCTGTCTGAGAGGAAATGGGTCATCTTGTAATAGTCTACCAAAAATTGAGTCCATGGAAGAAAACATCTGCTGTTCTGTAAGTGTCCATGCTGCTTTAACAGTGGTTTCATGGTTTCACATTGAGAAGTACAGAGATAATCAGAAACTTGCAAATTTCTTTGTGTTAAAAGAAATGTAGCACTGTTAAATATGACTTAACCACAAACCTAAGTATTTTTGAACGCGTCTGCTGATGGCATCCATATCTGTGATTTATCTACATGCAAGCAGATCCTACTTTATAACCTGGGAGAGACAATATGAAAAACTTTGCACTCTGTCACCTCATCTCTAGTGCTTGCTTGGCCCCCCAGTCTAAGAGTGAGATCAGCGCTGATGAAAGCCTGAACTCATCATCACTCTACTTCCTTTCTTGAAGATGGTCATGTTTGTGCATAGAGGGTAAACAAGCAATGGGTTTGAGGAGATAAAAGATTGGTGGTTTCCCAGAGACTACACCTTTTCTCACTGCTAAAGAAATTCCCGTGTTCTGCTGACTCTCTCTCCTTTAGAGGAAAAATGTGCTGTACTGGGGTGGAGTCATCAGGGCAGATTTAATGGCAAATGTTTGTTCTGTTACCCCATATACAACTGCTGAAATCTGCATGAGGCTGTATGCTCAGCAAAGTTTTCCCGAGTAGCTGATGCTACTGATTAACCATTCATCAGATCTTTAGATCTAATAGTCTTAGATCTTTAGGTCTCTGAATGATACTATGTGGAAGCTAAGGTATTTTTAATTTTTTACTGTGAGACAGAGAAGTGGTGTGGTTTATCTCCAGCTGGCAACTAAGTGCCACGCAGCTGCTCACTCCATTACCCTGCCCTGCCTACTGGTGGGGAGGAGAATGGGAAAAATAGTAAAACTCATGGGTTGAGATGAGAATAATTTAATAATTGAAACAAAGGATAATATAATAATGAATGCTACTACTAATAATAATTGCAATGAAAGGCAGGTAGAGAGAGCGAAATAAAACCTAAGAGAAGCAAGTGATGCACAATACAATTGCTCACCACCTGCTGACTGATGCCCTGCATATCCCTGAGCAGCAGTTGGGGGTTCCCAGACAACTCCCCCCAGTTTATATACTTATCATTCCACATTTAGTTTGCCTAATTTAAATGTCCATGTTTAGAGCCCCTTCAACCCACTCAACCATTGAAATAACTAAATATTTTGCACAGTAACTTGTTTCAGATGGTATATAATTTACTTCCTGAAGGTGCCCAGTGTCTGTCACTGACAAGAGGGCTTTGACGTGCAGGTGAGGCTTTGTTTGTCTGAAACAAAGGTCTCTTAACTTAGCTATCTGGAATTATGGGGTTGATTAGGGTAGGGCTGATACATTGGTCTACTAGTATTTGTCTAAAACTGTTCTTGTTGTAAGGTTGTTTTCAGTTGCATTAGTTTGTCTGATATTACCTGGCTGGATGCAGAGTTTACATACTTAGCATCTGTATCAAGGCAAGTAATTTTTTTTTTTGAAAACGGAGTAATAACAATTACAGTAAAGTGATACCAAGAGTGATAAGGTTATTTTGGGCATGTGAAAATTATAATGTTCACTTTTCTGAGGCTTGCCAGTTAAATTTCCCCAGGATGATTTCGCATGAGCAAATTCAAGTTTGAGGCAGAGTCTATCCTTGCAACTGTTTTTTGTAGTTATTTAACTCCTGTGGACTTGTCTGCTGTCTAGGCAGTAACTAAGGATCTGTGTTGCACTTCTGTCTGAAGAAAGAGGAGAAAGCTGTCAAAAAAAGGAGAAAAAAAGGAGCAAACTTCATATATTTCATTTTCCTGGTGCCTCATTCCCTTCGTGTGCTTCAAAAGTGGAAAAGGAAGCCACTAGTACCAAAACAAAACCAGGAGGTTTTCCAGCAAGAGCTGCGTATTGGAAACCACAAACAGCAGGCTCATGCCAGAGGAGGACAACGTGTATTTTTTTTTTTAATCTCTTAATTTTGCGCCCTCTCTTCCTTACATGCAATTGAGCTAAGCAAAATAGTAATGCCAGTGTAACAGGCTTAGTATCTTAGCTGTGGTGCTCCACTGGCACAGCTCTGCTAGTGGGCCTTGTGGGTATCATCTCTCTAATGCCAAAGAAACAGATGAGAAGCAGCAGTATCTGACCAAACATCTTTGTTTCGCTTGGCATGATGTGTATTTGTGGGTATGAAGGTATCTCATGCACCAGCTTGGAAAGAGCACAACAATCAGTTGCAAGAGTTTTTGTGGAGGTGAAAAAAAAAAATTAGTAAGACTGAAATGGATCCATGTGCATGAAAAACCACAAAAGTAGGTGGTGCAGTGACTGGCACTTGATGCAGTTCTTACATCAGCCATCAGTTTCTGTAGTAGTAACAAGCAAACAGATTTGGCAAACGATTAGCCCCAACCCTAAGTTTATCTTCCTGTCACCTAGGGACACAAACTTTCACCTTAAATCCTTATGAGGGTCCCTTCCCTTGTGTGTGTTTGTTTGATAGTCTTTGCTTCAGTGCCCTCTTGTGGTTTCATGTATTGACAGGGTAAAACTTTTTAATACAACTGTTACTATTAAAAGATGTCGTAAGTAATAATGCTCAAAGTGTAATCAGACAGCTTAGACCATCCCTTGCAACTCCCTGTTTTGCTTTGAACTCGTAATTCTCTGTATGTTAGACTTTCTATCCAGAGAGTCTTAGCTGTCTCTGTGCAACTGAACCCATTTATGTTCATGCTGTCACGTGTATTGGTCTTATGCAATTGTGGGAATATTACAGATAGAACCTTTATGTTATGTTTCAAATGACTGAATAATCTTTGCCTTCTCTTGCTTTTTCTGCACAGCTTATTTGTGCTTAGAATGCTCAAAGGTACAAGGTAAAATAAGAAGGTTTTAGAGATAAATCAGAAACATGTATTTATATTTTGCCCAGGTAAAAGTATATTCTCATATATGTGTTTGTGTTGATATGTGATAATGTCTGTCCTTATTATCCGTCAGTTCATTATCTATTTGATTTTTGTGCCGAATTACCTACAAACTTCCTTTCCATGATTCTGTAGTATGATCTTGGAGGTTGAACTCAGTGATCTCAAAGGTTGGAGTTGATCATCTCAGGGGTCTTTTCTAACCTAAATGGTTCAGTGATCATTTTTCAGTGTGTGTGCACTGGACTTGCCTGCGCTGTGTTTTGAGGTGATCATTGAGCAGCCTAGCTTATCTTGTCGGCCTTAACACAGAGATCTGTGACAGGGTGCATGATTTAGTTACTGGATTAACAGCAAGTTTCTGTTGAGTGCAAAGGATTGGTGTTGCTTGTCTCAAAGAATTGTGAAAAACAGCCCTAACAACCAGCACTGTGTTTAACAAGTGAATGTTTTAAGTCTTGTTGATTGCTCTTGTCATGTTTTTAAAAGGAACACAGACTTCTTTGGGAACTGGGAGCTGCCTGTGCCCAGTGTAGAGGACAGCATCCAGTTTGGGTCGTTATTTGTTTTCTTTCCCAGATGTGTTAGGTTCTGTTAAGGTAAGGAGCAATCCTGTGGGGTAGTGGGCACAGTTGAAGCTGCTCAGGGAAGGAGTCTAAAGGTCGGCTAAAGGAGTCTGAAGGCAGGGCAGTAGGGCTGGGCAGGCTTACCTTCCAGTTGGGGGAAGAGGATTTCTGGGGGTTACAGGCAGTTGGACTGAGTTTCCTGCAACGCCCTGGCTGTCCTGAGTCTTATGTTGGGAACCAGGCACCCCTCCCTAAGGACAAGTGTGTGCTTGCAGCTCAGAAAGCCAACTATGTGCTGGGCTGCAACAAAAGCAACACTGCCAACAGGTGAAGGGAAATTATTCTGCCCTTCTGCTCTGCTCTGGTGAGACAACTCCTGGAGTGTTGCATCCAGCTCTGGGGTCCCCAGCGTGGGAAGGACATCAGTCTGTTAAGTTGAATGCAGAGGAGGGCCACCAAGATGATTAGAGGGATGGAACACCTCTTCTACAAGGAAGGGTTGAGAGAATTAGGATTGTTCAGCCTGGAAAAGAGGAGGCTTCAGGGTGACCTAATTGCAGCCTTCCAGTACCTGAAGGGGGCCTACAGGAAAGATGAAGAGAGACTATTTACAAGGGCAGGTAGTGACAATACAAGGGTGAATGGCTTCAAACTCAAAGGGGCAGGTTTAGATTAGATATTAGGAAAACAATTTTACAGTGAGGGTTGAGGCACTGGAACAGGTTGCCTAGAGAAGTTATGGGTGCCCCATCCCTGAAAGTGCTTAAGGCCAGGTTGGATGGGGCTCTGAGCAACCTGTTCTAGTGGAAGGTGTCCCTGCCCATGGCAAGGGGGTTGGAATGAGATGACCTTGAAGGCCCTTTCCAGCCCAAACCCACTATGATTCTATGACTCACTTGGGCAAGGGGTACCAGGGAACAAATCCTTATGTTCCCATTCTCTCTCTGATAGTTGCTGTGAAATTTTGTTTCATTTAAAAATGGAATATGACCTAGGTTGTGTTTCAAATGCCAAATGTCAGACTTTATTTATTTGGGGCCTTTTAGAAACTGGTTATAAAAGTGCAGGCAGAGCCTCTTAAGCTCTGGCTTAGTTGGGATTTCTCTTTGCTGTTAATTGGAATTTAGAACAGCAAAAAGGCAAATATTTGAAACATGCTGGGGGGTTGTGTGGTGATTCAGCCATAGTAGACCTTACAATGGGAAAGAACAAGGAATGCTATTTTCCTGAGGGGCTAGGAAAGAGCAAATCTTAGAGGGAGGCTAAAGCTCGTGTTATAGTTAATTTCATTTCATGATATCCAACCCAAAACCTCAGTGTCTGATGAGAAATAAACTATTCAACAGGAAGCAGGATCATGCAAAAGAGCTGTATTTTGGGATAATCCAATATCAATGACATTTCTGTGTGGACAGATAATTTGTAATGCCTTGCTTACCTGTCCTCCCTGTAGGTCCTTATTACATTGCATTACATTATTTTAATTTTTTAATTTCTTTTCATTTACAGCTTCCTTATTGTGCTGATATGCCTTATCTTCAGTGTGCTTTCTACAATTGAACAGTATGCAGCTCTTGCTACAGGGACATTATTTTGGATGGTACGTATGTGGACATTAATGTGATTGATGCATGTTTGTTCTTAATGAGGAAATTCTGATCTCTTGAGCTAATACCACATTAAGCAGAATGTTCCTTATGGTTTAGTTGACAAGAGACTTTTTTTGCTTTTCCCTAATGAGTCTGTAAAGCCACAGAAACACTGAATGTCATGGCAGCACAAAAATCAAGTCATACCTTATATGGCCTATACTGAGTGCATCTGTGGTGTGTCCAACACATACAGCTGTTCTAATTAAGCTTGAATCCCTCATACTGTTTGGGTTAATCTTTTTTTCAGCCGTACTGAAGATCAGACCATAGGGGGGAAAAAGTTAAGTGGAAGTCCTTTCTTTTAGTTGATCCAGCTTTGTTTCACAAGTGGAAAACTCGTGTATGTTCGCTGACTTTAAGACAACTTGCTCTACCTGTCTTATACTCTTTCTCTTCAATAGAGGAAACATATTCACCATGTTTATAGCACACTAATGCTGCAACAGATATGCATCAACAAATGCTCCAGGAGTATTATTGTCCTGCTAGCTTAGATTTCATTTAATAGCCTTACTTTTGAAGTTGGAGAGACATGTTTTTAAACATCCAAAAATTTTATAAATTTATTTTGTATAAATTTGTACCTCAGTTGTGGGGTACCCCCTGCTAAATCATAGATTTCTCTGTATTCGTAAATATTTAACTTGTGAAAACACTGTCACTATATTGGAAAAATGCTAACTAGCAATATAAATGTTTGTTCGAAAGAGGATTGTAGGAATGCACCAGATATATTGTCAGTTTATCTATTAAATATTCTGAAGTTCTATAGCTAATATGAACACTGTAAAAATAAGAATATAGCATATTAAATTTAGTGTCAATCATGCTATTTCTACATGAAGTATGTTCATGCCTGGTATATTCTTTTTAACTAAGTTGTAAGATATTTGAACTCATAGGTGTAATGTTATTAGTGCCAGCCAAGAGCTTCTATACACTTACTTCTGCAGTCAGTACCTTTTCTGTTTTGTGGTTTGGAGTTCTGTTTTTGTGTGATTTAAGTTGTTCTGTTTGGTTTTCTTTTAATCCATAACTAGTAGTTACGGATACTTCTGTTCATTTCTGTGATGAATTTAACTTATGATAATGTCTCTCTCGTCTTTGCAATATATCATAATATTTTATCTGTGTGTTGCTTCAGTGAAATAACTCCTAGTGACAACATAACTGGTGAGGTTTCATTCCCTGCCCCCACCCTGTGAAATCATGGAGCTCGTTTTGTTTGTTCCTACTGTGTGCAGTACGTGTTGTCTGTGTCTGGGTAATACAGTCAGTGCAATGTGCATGCCATGCATTCAGGATGACATACAGTGTGTGTAATATGCGGTATGTATAGTGTATTTGTACTATTCTCTATTATCTTGCTCTCTAAGTAGTGAGAGAATCAGTGAATGGTGAATCAGTGTTCCTCTTCTATATAATGAGAAAAACTGTGGTTAATTTTTAACATTGAAATCCTATTCGGGAAAGAAGGAATTGTTTGTTTGTTCACTATTGGCATATTCTGACATTGTTTTCTTAAAGGATTAACTGTGGTAACTTTCATGACACCTACAGGGATTACGGGGATCCATCAATCCAAAGCAGGAGATGGGCCAATGTGCTCTCTTCTCTGTCCAGTTTCGGTGGAACTCTCAAAGGAGTTGTAGTATCTTGAAACACAAATATAAATGTCAGAATCTGGTTCCTGTTGGTGTCTACCTAGTAAAATTTCCTAATCTATTATTTTTGTAAAAGATTTTACTTTGATTTCAAGATACCATAACAAGCTGTCAAAATCAGATGTAACTGAATTCCTTGGGAGGAGATTTAGTCACAGATGACTGGTTGAAGAGAATCTGCAAAATACAAAGAAAGAAGAAAAATAAAGTATAATAGCATGTGGAGATTAAAACACAAAACAGGAAAAAGCAGAGTGCAAGCTTTCAACCCAAATGGTGCTGTAACAAGACATGAAAACTGGGGAGAGCATTCTCTCTATTCCTCTGCAGTGGGAATTAATCTCTCTGTTGTGTTTGTAGAAGGATTTTTAGCTATTTGACAATAATAGTTTTAATTTGGAGCCAGACAATTCCAGTAGGTTGCATTGTCATTGTAGGTGAGCAAATAAGGGCAAGTAACCTGTTTTACAAACTAATACGAAGAGAGAGAAAGGACAAAGGAGCAGCAGTGTACCAGCAACCTACCAGGAGGAGTATGGGAATCCTGAAGAAGGCTTTATCTTGGGCTTAACTGAGCAGTGAGGATGAAGGAACCTTTGGCCATGTAGAGTTTGCAGTTTGAGACCTCAAGTAATCCCATGAAATTTGAATTTTACTGCCCAAGTGTGTGAAATTGAAATAATTGAATTAATGCTTGGAGACCTTTAACTCTTTCTTTTGAAGATTATAAAATTGAGCCCACTTTTCCCTCTAAGCATTCCAAAGGGAGAATTACTGAGGCGTTGTCAAGAGCAGATTGCCTTTTATTTGGATATAATTTCCTGTATAGGGTAGAATTATCTCTAAAAGAATTATGCTTTGTAGTGCATCAAATATAAGGCTGAGATAGTGTTACCAAATATTCAGTGAAATTTTGCCTACTTGAGATTTGTGGACTTATGTTTTGTGGGGTAGGGGGGAGGCTTTGCCCAGGCAGCCATAGGTCTGGAAATGCAAGAAATGACAGTATCATGCTGAATGTGTGGAAATGAGTGCTCAGAGTTAGCATGTGGGTAATGCTGATCCAAACAGCCCCTAGAGCAAGTCTGATCAGACAAGCTTACTGCATGGACACTGTAAACCTGATTCATCTTGAAAATGAGATGGCATAACTGTAAAAGCACGTGTGTGTGTGTTTGTGTATGTAATCTGCAAAATACTGTTGTTACAGAATCCCTTCTATAGCCCGTGTGAGTTTCATGGCATTGAAGATGCATGTTGGGAAAAGAACAGAATCTGTTCCTCCTGATTGAAAAGTTATTTAAACAAGACCATGAAAAACACTCACAATTAAGAGCTGTATTGCTTTATTTCCTCCACATAGCCAAAGTATTTGGCTCTGACCCTGTAAAAGATATAAGCACCCACACAATTTCAGCAGACAGTCTTTTTGAAACTAGGGAGCCTGGTCACATTAAAGTTACTAATAGAAGCTGAGTGTGCCCTTCTTCATGAATAAGAATTTCATGCTTCAATAATACAGTCATACAAGATATTACAATTATATGAAAAAAAGAGCTCAAAAAGTTGTCAAGACTATGTGTATATATTATTTTTATTTTATTCTGGAGCTGCTTATCTTATATCACCTCCCACTACCACAGCAGGAAACAGATGTTTTGTTTTCAATATTTTTAAAGCATTAAAAAATGCTTCTGTTTTTTCATAACAACAAGAAAAATGCAAGCTTAACATTGAAAAAATAAAAACAAAGGCAAGTTTATATGTGTTCCAAGCGGTGTTCCAGTTTTAGACAAAAAGCTTACAATTAGTTGCTGAATCTTTCTCTACTTGTCACCACATTTCACAAGGCAAAGAGCCTTGATGAAAGCTATACCTAAATGCAGTTGTAATGGGAGATTAGGAGAGAATTGGCCTTTTGTTAGTTTCCAGAATGCAGTGAAAACTGTTTAAATTTGCATGTGTTTATTTTCTCTTCTTCTCACTAGATGGTGCTGTTGGAGGGGGTTTGACTCCAGTTACTCGCTGGCACTTGCCCAGCGTGAGCTGGAGTCTGAGCCAAGATTGTGAAAGGATCATCATTTTGAAGAGTCCTATGCACACTTGGCCCATGTAAAATGGTGCGGGAGAGCTTTTGCCATGAATCATAAAGAGAATGTGGTATATCTGTGTAAAAATTGCTTTTGAAACTACAATGTATAAACTATGGAAAAAAGTAATTCAGAGATGTATGTTCCCAGAGAGGCCATATTTTTCTTTTATTTTCATAAGCAAGGATTTTATGGTGCCAGAACACAGCAGAATGCTGTTATCTCAGCATGATCTAAGAAAATCCAAGTGCCTGATCCAAGGGGATTAAATATTCTGCTGAACCAAGGGATATTTAGTGTGCCTGAAAAAGCTATTTTCTGGTAGGAATCTCATTTCAATATTGATTCCAACTAAATAAAAAAAAAGGTATATTTTTATGATGAAAGTATAAGCTCTTTCCAGCTTTCTGTTTTCTGCGTTCCTTTTCTACTTTAGCATACTTCTTACTGAAGAGATGAAACAACCTTTAAACATTAAAAAATATAAATTAAGGTAAAAGGACAATTTGTTTTGAGTGGTTAACATTTACTTCATTGGTGTTGAAATTATTCTTACAGTTATGAGAAACTGGCACAGTCTAGGCCTATAAGAAATCTAGTTTTTATTAATTTTTTAATATATTTTATTTTGAGTATAAACCTTGGTTTTTGTTTACTGGAGTGTCTTGTGGGTCTTGTGAGAAAGAAAGAAAAAGACCTACAGCTTTTGCTTCTAAAGATGGTCTTCACAGAGAACAAATGGGTCAAATAGTTCAAAGTGGTTCCAGGATTTTTCTTTTCTGGTTATCTTCCTCGGTTAAGAAGGTTGAGACAGAGACTTACAATCTGGATATTGGTGCATTTGCATCCTCCAAAATTATGGGATGTAATTAAGTCTGTAAGGAATGTCTGGTGATAGATCTACAGAATGATCTAGTCTACAGACTCTGAAGAACAGCTGTAACTGAGAAAGGGAAGACTTTGTCTTTGCAGCCTCAGCAGAGTCCCTTGGTCTGACCCAAAATGAGGTCAGCTGGTGTAGAAGATGTCTAGTGGGCTCATGGTCTTTAATCCTTTTCCTTTGCTGGATCTCAGATCGACCTGTCCAGGGAGTCACTCACTGTAGCATTTCCTTTCTGTCGCTCCACTGATAGGTGAAGTTGAGAATCCCAGCTTTCAGTCAAAGTCAACCTCTCTACATTTTAGTTCATAGTAACAAAGCCAACTGTGAGTGATTTGAAGGCTCAGAAACATGATAAGAAATTAAAATTGCCCTCCCTCCTTTTAATTAGGGAACAGTATAGCTGGAACAAGGAACTTCCTCTGGATCTGCACCCAGGTGTTTCTTGCTGCACTTCAGCCCGTGGTTGTGATGTTTGTGGCTGAGCTGTGCTGGCAGATAAAGGGAGTGCTTCTAATCTGCCTCACTGCAGAATCAGCTGCCTTGGTTTAAAATGTTGCTGGTAGTAACATCTTAACTTGATCCAGCTGTTCTCAAAGTGATCCCTTGTCAACTCCCCTGGTCTGTATTGGAGAATTATGTGTTTAACATAAATGTGATGTTAAAAGGATTTAATTAATTTGGTTCAGGAGGTTGTGTGAACATACCTAAATTCTGGTTTAAGTCCATTCTGAGCAGGTCAAAAGGAGCCAAATCACATGTTTCTAAAGTGGAAACAAAGTTGTCTGTTAGGGACTGCTGAACCAGCGTAATTAAATGTCTTGTTTGTTGTTTTTTTTTTAAAAAAAGGTAAACCTGCTGCTATTGTTTGGTGTAGATGAAGTCTGAGCTGAAGAGGAATGCAAGGAAGGAATGAAGAGGTGATATGAAATGAAAGCATTTTTAGACCAGTAAGGGGGAGATGAGCTGCTTTTGTTTTTACATGTGCTAAAAATCAAACATGAATATAGTTTCCAACAACTATAGTTTCCCTGTAAAATCTGCAGAGGGCAGCATTGGACCATGATGTGTTCTGCCTGGGGTGTCTGATTCTGACCTTGGGTGGTGTCCCAAATTAGGTAAAAATATATTTTGGAAGAGGTGAACTATGAATAAAAGAAATGGTTTTTTCACACGGGCTTGGGGAATTTTACACGAGTAATTAGCAACAATAATTTTGGGAGAGAGAGGTGGAAGAAAAGGGCTGTGTAAACATTGGTGCCAGAGATAACTCTGGCTGCTTTGTGGTGGTAGCTGCAAAATTCGAACTGCTTGGTCTGCCTGATTGCTCATCGTGTGGATGGCTTTCAGGGAAGAAAAAAAAAAGAGAACAATTAAAGCTTTCAGTGAAATGAATTGGACAAGTCTTTGCATGGAGGAGAAAGAAGAAGTTACTAAACTTGTTAATATACTGAAAGATTTCTGATATGTTATGTCATCCTAGGTATGCTCTTATTTTTGTCTTAGATGTTTCCTATTCAGTTGGGATAAAATAAAAATTTTATCTGTCTAAATGTCTCTAAAGTTACCACCAAAAATTACTTTTAGATGTATATGATAAGAATAAGCAGTGATTTTTATGTATTCCATACATTTCCATACATTTCTTCTAGAAGGTCTAAAAATTGTGGGTTTGAATTCTTTTTTTAGTCTGCTACACTGGAGTGGCCTGGATGTAGAAAATTGATTACTTCCACTTCTACTTTTTTTGAGAACTATGAAAAATAAAAAAAAAAAAATCCTTTTCTTGGATTTCTGTACCCAGAGTAGTGTGGTGGCATACCTGAACACTGTCATTTAAAATAAAGTCTACAACTACATCGTTGTGCATAAAAGGAATTGGAATTTAGCATTTATCCCCACTGGGATGAGATGGCTGTGGAGCACCATTGGTGCTGTGGAGCAGCATTTATTGGGACTCAAACTTTGTAGACTAAGATGGGCTCCGACCAGAGCGACCTTCCTCACGCTCAGGGTGGGGCTGGTGACAGATTGCGGGGCAGCTCGAACCACTCCTGATGGATTGGTGCCGTCTGCTGGCTGCTTGGTGGCCCACATGATCTGACATGGTGATCTCCCTCACTGGCAGCGTGGGGGTGTTGGCCAAAGACCGAAAGGAGCACAGTGCCACGTTGTCCTTTTGCACAGTGCAAGCTTCCCAGCTTCTCATGTATGAGCTACAGTAACGTGAAAGTTTTCAGAAAACATGGCTTTTATATTGTATTTAGGATTTTGATAAACATGGGGATATGTTCCCCAGGGTTATTAGTAGTTCACCTGTTCTCAAGAGCTCATGTTTGCTCTCATAAGTCACACAGTATACTGGTGGTTTGTTTCTTTATTTTTTAGTATAGCTACCTTTCAATGAATTATGATCAAAAGTGTACCTAAGAAAATGCCATCACTGAAAAAGGTATGTTTCATTTACCATTACATCTGTTATTCACTTTTGTTAAGCTTTCTGCTTAAGGGTTAAAGTTTGACTAAACTTTTCTGGAGTGTAAATCCACATCAAACTCACATCATTCACTTGGTAAACTCTAAAAGAAACATAGTAAACATATTTTCTTTGAAATGATACATATTTTTCACTATTTAATATTTTAGTAAACAAGTGGAGTAATACAAATTCCGTCTTGGAAAAAAAATTAAAATTGTGGAATACTGGTGCATAGTATAGCCAAGCAGTGAAAAGAAAGATTTTTAAATTTAGGGTTTATCTGGATTAGTGTGTAATGTTTGCAGTGACAGGTGTTTCCTTTATGCTTTGCCCAAATGTCTGGAAAGTAGTTTGTCATTAAGTGCTACATTCAGTGTGTATCTCAATTTCAGTATAACTGGAGGGTCTATGGCTTTGTTAGGTCCTTGTTTTCACATCTGACCTCAGCCAGCTGGAGTCTATTGTTTTAAGCGTAATGTAACAGCTGACATAACATAACGGATATCAAGCCGAAAAACTGAAACAGTGCAGTGAACTGAGGCAAAGGGAGGGGAAAGGGAGAAGCTGGGAAGGAGGGACAGAGACAAAACTAGCTTCATGATTCAAAGTGGAAGCTTGCCGGCTTGTTTTCCCAGGGGGAATTAGCTAGGAAATAATGGGATGAGTCTGTTGAAGTTCTATTTGCAATTGATTACATATGATAGACTACTGAGACAGGTTTGAGTTTGCCAGCTGTCACTAGCTGGTGGCTCTTGAATGGCTTTAAGTGGCCCTTGGTAGGCAAAACTGGAATAAACTCTGCAGGTGTGGTGTAATTGTAGTGCAGAAAAGCAGCGAGTGCCAGTGTCTTAGAAGAAAGGAGGTTCCAGGAGTTAGTAGAGAGAAAATAATTTAAATTGAATGCGTTAGGAATCTTATTTTACAATGTTGGGTTAAGTGAGTTCAATTAACTAGCTAAAAATACAAAATCAACTGGACTTCTTGGTGGCTCTCTTTTTCTTGGTGGTTTCTAAAGTAAACTTCTATGAGTTTGTTTTCTAAAAAGCTTCATTATTTTGTTTCTTGACTTCTGTATTTGACAGTAGGAAAGTGCATCTCAGCACTGAGCACTAACTGCTCTTGGAAGGGGAATGAGTAAGTTAACATCCTGTTAGAAATTTGCCTGGCTGTGAAAAAAGTGACAAATACCTGATTTTGTGCACAAATAAGGAACAAGAACACAGGGAGATTACCCTGTTCTTTTTTCATATGTATTTATGTATACGCTTATTTGCATATGTATTTTTATATGTATTTTTTTAGCAGTTATTTGAAAAAAATACTTCTAGCTGGATATGATTTGTTTTGAGTAGAGCCTCTGGCAACTCTGCCCTACTGAGAGTTTATTCCATGGGTTTAGGAGAGGGGAAAAATAAAAGTCAAGACTGTGGGGTTTTTTAATGTATGTGTGCATAGGCAACCAAATTAGGTTCTACATTTACAAGTGAAGTTTTTATGGCATGAGGCTTGCAATTGTGCAGTGTGTTTAACTTTGTGCATATGAGTCGTCATCATGACTTCAGTGGAGCTTCCTGTGTGCATAAATATTAACAGGATCAGGATGTAATAGGAAAGGTTTCTTCAACAGTCTGCTTGTAGTTAGGGATAACCTAGGAAGCATGAGTTTGATTTATGCAACTACAAACTGTATTTATCTCACATTTAATGTTTTAAATGTATTTTTATCTAATTTACTTTTATTTTGGTAGTATGAAAAATGTCATCATGACTGAAGCGTGAGTTGTGTTAAACTTGTCTTGCACAAAGAGTTTCTAGGATTGCTCTTGTTGTAATGTGGGGCCCAGGCCGACTTTATCTCAGTAATCAGAAAGACCTTGTGAAAGAGTTTATTAGAGCTGTTGATTCAGTGGCTAGTAGTACTTAGCATGGGCATTTACACTTTATCTCAGCTTATAAAATAAATTAATTTAGTTGTGGAGCTCAGAACATGGTGTTTGTACTGAGCTGCTGGAGAAGTCTTGATACCCCAGGGAGCTGCCACGTACTGCATTTTCCATTCCTCATTGTGGCATGTCTTGTGCCTTGGGAGCAAACAAGGATGGGTGCCCATGTGCCCTGGTAGCAACAGCAGTCAGAGGCTGTGCAACAGAGTAAGTTCTGTAGGCCTCTGACTTGCTTGTAGGGACCAAATATTGGGACAAACACCCAAAAACTGCATTGCTCAGCTGTCCCACTTGATCATTGATTTCAGGGACCTGTACTTAAGTGCGTTTTCTATATCAGGTATTTCCATGTAACCCATCAAACATGAGCATATTTTTAAGATGATGGAGAACCAAAAGCTGTTATTAGCTCTCAGAAAACAGCCAGACTTTGAAGTACTAACAAAATAACCAAAATGCCTGGTTTCACACCCGGTCTGTGAAAGCAAGCTATGTGCTGCCTCACTTTGATGGTTTCCCTTATGCTAATGACACTGAGGCTGACCCCTTTTTTCCTCCAGCATGCTGTTAACATCCTTATTAAGGTACCTTTCAGAAACACTCATTTTCGTTGTTGTTTCTGTCAGCTTGACAGGATGTGTTTACACGTGGAATGCATGCAAAAGGAGTTGATTTACTTGTGCTTTATTCCTCTGCAGCTGTTCCCCAGATCAAGGTGAGAAAGGATGTCTGCTGTAGAGGTGATTTGTCTATTCTGTGATTCCCTGCAGCACGGGTGGGTACAATGTATTTAGATGCTGTGTAGTATTGCAGAACAGTTTTAAATCAGACTGCGTGCGTATGAGGACTGACCTCCATCTGGCCTACAGGCAGGGAGCTTGACAGCTACCTTCTAGGAGCTGCTCCAAGTCATTGATTTAGTATATGGAACTTGGAATGAGTTATACTTAGTGGCTAGGGCAGGGGAAAAGGGAGGAGAGAAAATTAAATATTTACTAATCTTATTTCTGTAATGCCTTACAAACATGAATGTACTTAACCTCACAGCATTCTTGGGAGGTGAATATTAGCAGTTTTACATGTAAAATTGGATGGTCCGTAGCTTTTCCACTCTAAGTTGGCTTTGTGAGATAAATCCTTCAGAGAACCCAGGCTGCACTTTCAAGAGTAAGTTTCAGCCTACATAAACTGGCGCTGCCACCTGAAGAAATGATCCTGCTTCTCCATTCCTTGTGCCAACACAAGCATTTGTGCAGCTATGTTGTCAACTGCCTTGGAGAACCCAGATGGGTTCAAACTAACCTTTTTTTTGGCCAGATGAAGTTGCTTCTTTTGGCAACAGTGCTGGCTTAAACTGTTTGTGGAACTGTAGAGTAAGATTTGTTAGCTTTTGATAGTTAAAAGTGTGATGGAAACTTTATCTGGAATACAATTTACAAGCAGACTTGTGTGTTATCCTTCTGAGAAAGGATATTATTGTTGTTTCCATTACAGCTCATTCAAAAGGCTCTGCCTGTAAAATCAAGTGCAACATTTAATAGAGTGGGGGCCCGCACGCTCTAAAAGATAGTTCCTACTCTCATAGACCTTGCAGCCTAAACAGACAAAAGGGTTGAAAAGGTGAGTGGAAGGAACTGTGAGTGGGCTCTTGCACAACCAAACACTGAATCAGAGAAGACAGGACTTAAGACAAGTCCCAGCTTTGCCCTGCTCCGCATGTTCCTGTTCAGTGATGGGCCTCAGCAGACACAACACTGAAAAGAGAAATTTATGTAATTTCTTGTTTCATTTCTTAACTTAGAACTGTGAAAGCTTTTCTTTTTTCCATGAAAGCTGAGATTTTGACCCTTATTTTACACAGTGAAGTAAGTTTGTGCCTCTCATGTATTGATTTGACTGAATAATGAATTGTGCATTTTGTTTTCTTTGTATCTGTTTTGCTGCAGTACAGCAGGGTATCAGCTTGACAGCTGATTTAGGCCAACTTGACTGAAATTAATTTTATCCTACAGGTCTAGGCATGCCTACTATAATCCAGAGCTGGTTATTGAATCTGAATTGGCAGCTAGGCTATCTCTACAAACCAATGCTATTTTGTTCAAACTCTGCTAGAACAGGCAGGCTGTAGATAGGTTTGCAGAAGCGTGTCTCTCCAGAAAAGCTTAAAAAGAAGTCATCTGCCAGCTCCTTGCTGCTGCCCCTCCATGGGATTTTCCTCTGCCCAGAACCAGACTGTACTGCATTTGCTTTCATAGTCTGCTGCAGTGTCTAGCTGCCCCAGAAAGCTTTTTTTGCCACCAAAGATGGTTAAATCTAATTTGGTTAGAATGAAGAAGGCAAAGAGCACTTCCACAACAGGTTACCATTGTTCACCTTTCTGGGTGGTAATCTCCAAGATGAGAAGTGCAGGAATGAGGAGTTGGGTGGGATAGTATCTTCAATCTCTATCTGTCTTTGAAGTGATTGTGGGCACGTGGTTGCACATGTCAGTGTAGTCTAGTCCCACAGGGTATAATTGTACTATTATGTCATCATTATTAGTAATACAATAACAGGCCCATTTGGGTTTGAATTACTGCAACTATTTGGATAACAAGAAAAAGCCCCAACTAAACCCCAACCCCCACATACCTTTATGCAGAATATCAGTACTAAATGTGTGTGTAGAATAGTCCTGAAACAGCAACTTACCTTATAGATTCCTAGCATGTGTGTTTGTATATATATATATATACATTTTTAAAAGCTTCTTGGATATGAGTGGGGTGTTTCAGACATAATGACACGTGCTTTCTTACTCGCGTGTTAGGATTCAGCTCATTAGTAAACCAGTTAAATATTTAACCACAATGAGTCATGTACCTTTTTAAAGCAAACAGAGTTTAAAAGGATGTAAAGAAATAATTCTTTCCTTACTCCCAATTCTGAACTGGAAGTTTAGTGGGTTGCTATCTCATCCTCAAGGAAAAAAATGCAGGAAAATTAGGGGCAGTATACTGACAGTATACAGGGGCAGTCAAACTTTACAATGGTATGTGCTTACAAATATGTTTGTGATACAGTGGGTAAGGTGGAGGGAATAGATCTGGAATCTTTTAGACCTTGTAAGCAGCACAGCTTTGCAGCAGTAATCAAAACTAAAAACTTTGTAAACAGAGACCTGTCTTTATATTTTGGTAACCAAACTAGGAAACTCCATACCAGAAGTAGGGTAAATGCTTTCAAGTAGTATAGCAATAACATAAAATTTCCTTTTTTCTTCTTAATTGATTATGTCAGGTTAATGGCCAGTGAGAGTCAGAGGTGAGAAGCTCAGCCATGCATCAAGTCACACAAAAATGCACAGTGTCCATTCTGTCAAACAGCAATTCCCAAAACAAACAGGCAGTCTGTCAATCTTTACTTTCTCAAGGTCAAAAACCCATGGTACTGAAATGCTAGTGAAACCATTAAGATATATTCTGGTTAAGAGAATCTCCTGTTTCAGGAGTTGATTTGGCTTTTGGAAAGCGTCTGAACTCTGGTTTCTTAGTGTTTGGAGACAAGGGACCTTTAAGCTTTCGTGTCCCAGGCAGCTACTTTTGTTTCATAGCTTATGTGCAGAGGTGTTTCTGTCTTTAAAACCAAATCATATCTTTGTAGATTGAACACAGTGCTTGCAGCCCAGGAAGCCAACTGTGTTCTGGGCTACATCAAAAGCAGCATGACCAGCGGTAATTCTGCCCCTCTACTCTGCTTGTGAGACCTCACCTGGAGTGCTGTATCCAGCTCTGGGGTGCTCAGCTTAGGAAGGATGTGGAGCTGTTAGAGCGAGTCCCTGAAGCTGATCACAGCGGTGGAGCACATCTCCTATGAAGAAAGGCTGGGAGAATTGAGGTTGTTCAGCCTGGAAAAGAGAAGGCTTTGGTGTGACCTAATTGTGGCCTTCCAGTACCTGAAAGGAACCTACAGGAAAGATGGAGAGTTCCTTTTTACAGGGGCAGGCAGTGACAGGACAAGGGGAAATGCCTTCAAACTGAAAGAGAGCAGGTTTAGATTAGATATTAGGAAGAAATTATTTTCTGTGAGGGTAGTGAGGCACTGGAATAAGTTGCCCAGAGAAGTTGTGGATGCCCCATCCCTGGCAGTGTTGAAGGCCAGGCTGGGTGAGGCTCGGAGCAACCTGTTCTAGTGGAAGGTGTCCCTGCTGATGGCAGGGAGATTGTAACTAGATGATCTTTAAAGTGCCTTCCAACCCAAACCATTCTGTGATTCTTTAATCTGTACCCAAACTGACGATTTCTTCTGATTTTGTCTGTAATTGGCTTTCACTTGGAAAGAAGAGACTAGTGTTTGTAAATACATAGGATAAGGAGTTTTCTTTTGATCATTTTCTCACTGCAGTGTAGCTCGTGCTCTTTGTTAGGGAGAGGGAATCAATGATAATTCAGAAAAATATCCTCTGGTGTTTTAAATCTTCATTAAGTAGAGTCAGGTAACAGGGTCTTTTTCATGTAAGAACTCAGCTCTGTGGTTCCTATAGATTTCCCACATATGTGTGAATTATTGCTACTTACATATGGTAGGGTGATCATCTGGAAAATAACAGATGAGATGTGGGAGATTCTGCTGCTATGCCTCTTGGAACATAGAATGGCATGAAAATGCAGGACAGCATCAGGAATAGTCTTAGTGCCTAATGACTTAATTTTAGAGGGAACAATGAGGCAAGCGAGAGAAACATCTTTCTGGTGATGGTTACATGAGTAACCTGAGTTGTCTCTTCTGTGAAACAGCTGTCTCTTTCTCCTTGCTCCTTAGTTTGGTGAGGCATTGACAAAATTGCTAATAGGTATTCCATTTTTCTTACCGATTGAAGGAGATGTTGAGTTAGAGCTTTTTCACTTTGATAAACTAGTTGCATTAGGGAGTTGGAGCAAGATGATGGATGCTGTCAGTGAAACCTTTTGTGTGAAGGTGTAAGAGGTGGAGGACGAAATGTCAAGTGGCTTGGATGAGGGATGAAGTGTCACTTCTGGTTTTCGATTTCCTCTTGGAACAGGAACTTCTTGAGTATTATAATTGCTTAATGAATTGCAAATGTCACTCATCGTGGAACTGTATCTTCTGTCATTCCTTCTCTAGCCTGAATTTAAAAATCATTACTAACTGAAGCAGTCTACAAGGCATGGAGAATTCAAATACACAGAAAGCCAATGGTGATTGAAATTCAGAGGAAGGAGGCTTGTGCTGCCTCCCTGAATGTGCACCTAGGCTTTCACACAGTATAACTTTGCTTGCATGTCAGCTTTTAAAAATTAAAATGTCTTTTAATCATGTTTAAATAAATATTAATTGCAGCTCTTATCCTAAGAGGCTTTAGGACCAAAATTACTGTGAACATTTTAAAACAAAAATGAAAATTGAGCTAGTATGGAGAGTTCTTTAAAACTGCTACTGTTTTTCTTATTTATTCTTAGTCTTGGATGTAAGGCTGAAAACAAATAGTAAAAATCTTAGAAAATATTTTTGGTTTTCTCCTCTCATTTTGTTTTATTTCCCAGTAAGACACCTTCCACATGCCATGGGACCAGGAGAAAAAACAAGGGCATCTGACTGATCAGCATAGCAGAAGTGATATACAGAACAAAGAAGGCTTTTTATTCATAATCTCTTAGGTTTTTATTAATCTCAATTCATAACACAGGAAATCAATAATTTTCAGTTGCTTTAGTAAAGTAGTATTAGGACAAAATCTAGCACTTCTTTTAACAAATGAGCTTACTGAAATGTTCCCAGCCAAAAGCTAAAGTTTCAAAGCAATGTGCCTTTACTTTGATTTGTTTATTGTCAGTAGCTTATCAGGCCTTTGTTTGAATTAGGAGCCATTGTGGACAGCCAGAAATTGAACTTTATGTAATATAATCTATCTGTCACTTAGTATCAGTTCCTAACAGTGATGCTAACACATTCAGACTTTAGCATCTGGACCTCACACTTGAGTTTTCAGCCACTAGGTAGGGTCTAATGTTTCAGGCCTTCCATGTAGTTCCTTCCTAGCTATTTCCCATCTGTGTGTGACTGTCCCACTTCCCTAGGGGTCAGTCACCAGTGCTGCCAATGTCACCAGACAAACCTTTTCCTAAGAGAAATTTTTTTTTAAACTGTATCACAGGTTAAACTGTGCCAGACTACTAGATTCATTGTTTTCACCCCAAAAGTCAGAAAAATTATAATAAAGCAGAAAGTTGTGGGATTATGCTTGAGCATGTCTCTGAGAGGAATATATAACCTTTTATTTCTTAGGCCAATTCCAAAAAAACAGTTCTTTAGTCTCCTTTAATGATTTAAAAAAGAAAGGATAAAGTTTGGAAAGATAAGGTGTGATTGCAGGAAAGACAAAGAACAATAAGCATTAGAGTCTACAGCTGGGTTCTCAACCTCCTTGACAAAGTCAGTTCTTGAAAGAAAAATCTGTAATAGTTAATGTACTAAATGGTATTAAAATTTGCAGCTTGCCTTCTAACTCCTCTAGAACCTTTATGGCTGTCAGGCTTTTCTGAGAATGTGCCTGTAGTTATTCCACACTTTCCTAGCGGGAGAAGACCTTGGAGGAAAGCAGGTCAGCCTGTCCTTGAGGAAAAGGAAAATTCACACATATCCTCTCTGGGCTTCCCATGAGCTTCCAAGAATGTGCTTCTGTGATTGCTGCAGCTATTTCGTATGCTGCTTGTGGTACCTGGGAGTTGGCTGTAAGTGAAACCCTCTTTGTGCTTTGGGCCCAAACGTCAGAGCAGGGGTTGGTTGGACTGAAGGACGCTCTTCCCCAGATCTGTGTTCTGTTTTTTGTGTAACAAAGTACCTGTTGGCACTAGTGATAGAAGTCAAACCCATCAAATAAATAAGGTATCTTTTCTCGTACATTCCCCCTCTGTGCTTTTTTCTGTGACTTGACTTCTTAATTTTGGTATTAAGTCACAGGTTGGAGAGCTTGACTAGAGCCAATGAGGGGAAAGCTCAGCCTGGAGCAGTACTTCTTCTGTCTCTTGAGCAAGTAGCAACGAGGGAATGAAATTTCCCTCAAAACATCTGGCAGAGCTGAGCTGTGCCAGTACATCCATTCCCCCACAGGGAAGATGACTGACTTCTAGGGTGGGGCCAGATCAAAAGGAAGGTACAGGGAAACGGAAACAGGGGTGAAAAAGGATGCCAAAATGTTTAAAACATAGCTGCTGCATCTGTCTAGTGGTCTAGCTCCTGTTTGTGGAATAAATTTTATGAAAGATGCAGTTATTTGCATTAGCCTGTGATATGTAGGTCTAGAGCAGCTGGCATAGTTAAAGAGAGTGAGAAAGAAGAGAAGACTGAAGTATTTTGCTTGCACTTTTTGCCTTAAGGTAATTTAGCCTAAAAAATCTTTGAAGTAAAATAAACATTGTATTTTAAGTACCTGAAGGCATTTGCTGTGTTTGCAAAGGCCTTTGCTCTTTGCAGTCTGGTTTTAGGAGGTTTGTTTTTGTCTAGAAGAAACAAAAATATTTGTGAGCTTGCTTTTGACTCCTGGACTGCCAGAGGTCCTCTTCTGTGTGAACTGGAATTGTACAAAGTTTCATTTTCATATGAGTCCAAAGGAGAGATACAGTGTTAGTGAAATGGTCTCTAAAAGCTACATTAAAATATTTCTTTCAGTGGCTTTCAAGAATGATGGGTTGTATTTGTTTCGATTTCCCTTCCTGTAGTGCTGCTGTTCTATTTGGCACTAAGAGAGGTCTTGATGTAGGTGCTGCTTAGAGGTTGCCCTCATGAGCCTAAACAGACAAATTCCTCTGTGGGATGAGAACTGTCCCTGAAAGTCACAGAATCACAGAATATTCTGAGTGACCTACAAGGGTCTCTACAACTCTTAAGTGAATGGCCCATATATGGGTCAAAACCATGACATTGGTCTTATTAGCACCTTGCTCTAACGAACTGAGCTAATCTTGGGGTCATGCTCTCGTGTGTGAAACTTGGAGCACCTTTCAGATCTTTGAAACGTTCAGTGGTCCTGCACTGTGAAGTCTGTGTTCATTTGGTGTAATTAATTCAGCTGGCAGGGACAGATTGATTATTAGCAATGGAAACCCTGTGAAACATGACAAACCCTGAAGTCAGATGAAAAGTGGCATTTTTAGCTGCATTTTATTTTAATTTTCCCTGCCAACTGCACCATGAATATATACGGACCAGACATGAAAATGCATTTGTAAGCCAAAAATGTTTGCCAGCAGCACTGTTTTTAAGCTTTATCAGATACAGAGGTTTCACTTGTAGTTTAAAAGGGTGAGCTACAGATGCTTATTCCCTACTACATCCAGGTTTGGTACCTACATCTTATATTTTTCAATTCAATTGAAATAAAGTTGGGGCCTTTTATGGAGCTTTGAAGTTCACAGAACTATTGCTACTCTCTGATTCAGTGTAGCATTACTGCCAATTCAGAGTAAAGAACTATGAGTTCATCTTTCTGCACTAAGAATGTGTGAAAGGACCTAGTGATTTGTTGTAAATGTTAATCTTTGCCCTTCATTTTAAGTACACGTGCATGGAACAGTCTGCTTATCTGTGCTATGTTAAATCACGTGGGATTCTTATTCTGCAGTCATTTGTGTTTGTGTACCGTACAGTTTAGAAGGAACAGTTGAAAGCAATTGAGAACATTGAGTGTAGAAAGATATATTTATTCTAAGCAATGTGTCAGAATCACTGAACATTATCAAATGAAAAATTATGGCAACTAATTACTGATGTGTTGGGTTTGTGTGGCAAGGTTTTGGTAGTGGGGGACTACAGTGATGGTTTCTGTGAGAACCTGCTAGAAGCTTCCCCTGGGTCCAACAGAGCCGATGCCAGCCTGCACCAAGATGGACCCACTGCTGGCCAAGGCTGAGCCCATCAGTGATGGTGGTAATGCCTCTGGGATAACACATTTAAGAAGGGGAAAATGTTGCTGCATGAAAGCAACTGTGGCTGAAGAGAGGAATGTGAATATGTGAGGGAAAGAGCTCTGTAAGCACCAAGGTCAGTGCAGAAGGAAGGGGAGGAGGTGCTCCAGGTGCCAGAGCAGAGATTCCCCTGCAGCCCTTGGTACAGACCATGGTGAGGCAGCTGTGCCTCCAACCTGTGGAGGTCCATGGCAGAGCAGAAATCCACCTGCACCCCATGGAGGACACAATGCTGGAGCAGGTGGGTGCCTGAAGGAAGGCTGTGACCCTGTAGGAAGCCTGTGCTGGAGCAGGATCCTGACAGGACCTGTGGCCCCATGGAGAGAGGAGTCCATACTGGAGCAGGTTTGCTGGCAGGACTTGTGACCCTGTGGGGGACCCACACTGGAGCAGTTTGTGAAGAACTGTAGCCCATTGGAAGGACTTAATGTTGGAGAAGTTCATGGAGAATTGTCTCCCATGGGAGGGATGCCACACTGGAGCAGGGGAAGAGAGGGAGGAGTGCTCCCACTGAGGAGGAAGGAAGGACAGAAACAATGTGTGATGAACTGACCTCTACCCCCATTCACTGTCCCCCTGCCCTACTGGTGAGGAGGAGGCAGAGAATTTGGAAGTGAAGTTGAGCCTTGGAAGAAGGGAGGGGGGTGGGGGGCAAGTGTTTCAGGATTTGGTTTTACTTCTCATTATACTACTAAACTAATTTCCTCAAGCAAAATCTGTTTTGCCCATGATGGTCAGTGCTGAGTGATCTCTCCCCATTCTTATCTCGAGCCATGAGCCATGAGTTTTATTTTGTCTTCCCTGATCAGCTGCTGAGGGGAGTTGATAGAGCAGCTTTGGTGGGCACCTGGTGTCCAGTAATGGTCAACCCACTCCTACAAGTTATGTAATAAAGTCAGAAAACACCTTGAAGTGCGAGAACGTGATTCTGGTAAACAGAAAAACACACCAGATTAAAAATCAAACAAACTCCTCTCAAAAGACTTAACCTCAAGAAAACAAGCCACACAGAAGTCAGTGAAATCTACTCTGATGTGAAATGCTTAATTTTCTGGTAATTAAAATACTAAAATAAAACTCCTAAATTTGTTCAAATAGCTTTTGCAATAGCAACAACCATGCATGGATTTCTCTACTGTCTTCTGAAATATTTATAACGAAAAATACTTAAATCCTGTTTTTACCACTAAATCTGTCAAAGAAAACCCCTGTAAAACACCGAGGAAAGGTTTGTGTATATGACAGAATTTTGCTTGCTTGTGTTGTTAGTGCTTGATTTTGCTCTTTGAATGTAAGGTTATTTTTAAAAGCTACATTCTTTTGGCATCTACCCAGATTATGTTCTTCAGTACTCTTTAGTATGGGCTAAAATAAGCAGCAGTAGTTAAACAAATATGGTATAGTCAAAGTAAATGCTTTGATCAAGTATTGTTGATAAATGTACTATTATGGAAAACTTTAAGTAACATGTTTTATTTCTGCCTTTTTATAATGCATGGCATTAGATGAATCAAAACAGGTGGATTCTAAAAGTTAGGTACATATTTTAGAGTGGTGATTAATCAAGAATTACAGTAGTGCAATGTGCATGGTTTTTAGTAAGTGCATTTAAAAACACATTTGGCAATAAATACATCATTTAGGTGCATAACCAAACCACTAATTTAAGGAAAGGTTCAGAGAAGTTATGACCTTGTCTAACCTTCTGTAGGTATAATAAACCTAACTACTTATTCCTGTTTGGATATTGATTTCAGCTTTTGATAGCGTTTACAGCGTCTCAAGCACCTGTACACGGCAACTTTCTGGAGGGGAGTATCAAAGACTGCAGCTACAAGAGCCTTATACTGCAGGTTGTCCTCTTAGTATTTGAGATACTGTCATGTTGCTTGCCACGTCTTTTGCAGCTGTAGGGTCTGCAGTGATCATGATTCAAAACAGTGTGCCTTCTTAACAAAGATGTAACTGTTGATTTTAAACAGGGAGAGACCTTTGCCATCATATAAACACATTAAGGAGCTTTCTTGTGCCAAAAACTTAGAGCTGTGATCTGCTAGATACAAACTACTTGATGAATTGGCACAAAAAGCAACAAGTTAGCAGTAGCAGCTTTTAAATATGCCTTGCATCACAAAACATAATGCCTAAAAATGAAGAATCTCTGTATTTTTTAGGTGTTCAAGATCTGAGCTGCATAAATGATGAGAAAGGACTGTAAGATGCTGAGTTGCGCTGTGGTGGTTCTGTCTGAGAAAGGAATCTTTAAACCAGCACATATAAGGTGGTTTCTGTTGAATTTAATATCAGCGGAGCCAAAAATTCACCTGCCCATCCCCCTGAGTGTGATTTGTTCCTATAAGAGGTGGGAGAGAGTCATCTGCAGTGGCTCCTTTCCTGCTGCAGTTGTTCACAGTCTGACTCATTGGTTTAAACTTTTGTTGGTCTCAGATTAACTTAATACAATAGAATGAGAATTTTATGGCCTACTGAAGAGCTGGCATGCACTCACTTCTTTTATCCCTGCTGTTGGACCTGGCAGAAAATCAGTGCATTTACCTCATGGTGATATGGCAAAGCTCTTTCTTGGTTTGTGTAGGTTTTTTGTTTGTACTTCATAGCTGTCAGGAACCTGAGTGCTGCTTTTACATGAAGCTCAAGTGTGAGCACATGCCATCTAACCTGAGGCTGAGATGTCAAAGTTCAGACCTCAGTGTGTTTCTGGAGAAACTCTCTCCTACACAGATTTATGGATGCAGCCATAGGTTTTCCATCTAAGAGCAGAAAGTGAGGTGGGATGAAAGGAGGCCTAATTCTATTTCTGAAATGAAATACAAGCTTCTAAAATATCTAAAAAGCATGGGTGAATCTTTCTGATGTAGGTGAAGAAGTATCAGTTGATATATGTCTTGTCACCACTATCTCTCTGACAGTTTATGCTTAAAAGAATTCAGCTTTCTTTACAGGTGAGCAAATTTGCTCCTAGTGCTTACATCACTTTGGAAGATAGGATAGGCATTGCTAAAGCACTGAAACACTTCAAAGTGAACACTTTGTCTCAGGATATAATGCTTGTTTATGGCTATTGCATAGCTACATCAACCAAAAATGTCGTGCCTTGTGATGCACCTCCTGATTTCAGGGTCCTAAATGTCCTCAGGAAAGCTAATAAGCTTGCTTGTTTTTCTCGTTTAAATGAAGTCTTGTGCTTTCAAAGCATGATGAAACAAACAGATTTGATACTTCACTCTCCCTTATTGTATGCAGTTGTATTTTATTAAAAATACACAGCTGTACAATTGCAGTACAATGTCTGTATTGTAGACTTAGAAAGAATGGTAGGGATGGTTGTGATATGATGTCTAAATACCATTTCAGCATGTGATTTTTCTAGCAAAATTGCTTTAAAACGGAACAAAAAAACTATCCCTTTGTTTCTGTGGAATGTAAGGGCCATGACCATCTCTGGAAAGACTAACATTCTTCAGAGTTTAAGTGAACTCCCCCCCAAAATGGGAAGTCAGCTTCATGGTCTTTTTGCAATGGTGGTTTACTCAGGGGTTCATTGAAAGCCTTTTTTAGCATGCTGCAGGCTGCCTGCTTTCCTGTCTTTGTTGCTTTATATTTTATTAGAGCTTAAGTGATCTTTAATCTCAAGCATCCATAACCCTTTGCTATGGCAGGACTGTTGAGGGTAGCTACCTGAATGTAATGAGCAAACTCACCATGAAGTGGAAATTACCGTGTAGATAAGGCATAGGGAAATTGGATTTAAATGCAGAAAGCAGTAAGATGTAATCTCCCAAGAGATCTGAAAGGAAATCTGATTGCACTGGCTGATTTAGAGAGGAAACACTGATTTTCACTGATCTAGTTTATTCAGCTTTTACTTATCCTATGTGTCACCATACAGTCATTGTATCTATAACTGCAGCACTGGGGAAAAAGGATATGTAAATGTTCTTTGTTGATAAAACCCCATATATAAGCCCCTATGTGCCTGCAAGTTCTTCATTACAGCCCTGTCCCTCAGCACAAGCCATGTGGTGGCTGTTATGTTGATTGGTTAAACACACTGAAATGTTCCTCTCGCAGTGCCCAGCACTAGAGACTGTCTCTGCTTCTTGCTCGTGGACATTTTCTTCACTTGTAATTTAAAATAGGAAATTACAGCCCTGTTCTTCAGTACAGTGCAAAGGAAAGTGTTGGTAGAGATCTTGCAGGCAGCCTGAGATGTTGGTGTTTTTTCCCACTCAGGTCACCCTGAAGGACCAGCAATGGCTGCCCCCTCATCTGTAATTCCTTTGATATCGTAACTCCTTGATTAACTCTTAAGGCAGGTTAATGCCTTTCACCTTCACTCTGGTCTGATACCTGAGTTTGGGACACAAAAAGCCCTCTGCAAAATGTGTCTGGCGATGCTGACTGGCAGGGCTACTGTAAAAGGAACTGAGGAGGAGAATGGCTGCTTTCTCTGTACTGCTCTAGGTTGAGCATGCCCTTATTGTTATTTCTGGATGTGCTGATTCAGCACGGCAATGGTGTGTAATATATACAAAATATGAGTGGCTACATATGTCAGATTAAAAAGTAAACAAGCCAGAGTGTGTCCTCCCATGTGTATTTATAGCTCACTGACATCACCAGGAGCTACATACATCTGAATGCAAATTCAACCTGTGCAATAAGTGGAGGAAAATGTTCCTAAAGCCAAAGCAGCAGAGACTGCATATCATACATTTCAGTGAACATCACTTGTAATTGTCTTTATACATACCCTACTTACATTGTATATCTAACCTCAGCGATTAGTGCCTGTTAGGTATAAATGTGGTGACAAGCTGTACCTTTCTGTAGTTGCTTAAGAGTTACAAATAGGCATGACTGAGTAGTTGAAGGACATTGAATTAAACATGCTTGAATTAATAGGATAATGATTGGTGCTCCTCGGAGCTATAAAATAAACACTATCTGAAGCTCTGTGCTATGTGGCAACCAGGTTGAGCCATGGGGTTGCTGGAATTATTCTGAAATGACTCAACTTTGTTTTTAAGTGAGAGAGATAATCCTAAGAAAGCTCTCTACGTAGGCTCCTTGTGCAGTTAACATTTTAAACACCCCTTTGGCTTGTTGTTATGACTTCAAAGATACTCTAAAGCCTTTGTTAAATTGATCATTAACTCTGCAATGTTATAATTAGACATTTGAACTTGGCTGCATTCAAAAAGAAAATGCAAGAATGAAAATCCTGACCAGCATTGTTTCTCTGCAGCTCATCAGCATGGCCAGGGAAGGATTAAAGTTCCATAGGAGTTAAAAAGCAATGGGGATTGAAGGCATTAACCGGCCTTACAGGAGGGATAGGGAGCCATTAATCCACGAAGTTTTTCTTTGAAAGTATGGAGTGAGAATAATGTCAGGAACCTGAAACGGGTTACTGCTGGAGATTTAAATTTAAGCTCATAAACCATTTTGATGGGAATGCTGGGGTCGAAGCGTGCGTTGGGGAAGCCTTAAGTTTCCAGCCCAGCAATTGAACACGTTGCACCAGTCAGTTGTGCCGCCACTGACCTGCTCCGAGTCTGCAAAACCAGCGGAGGAAGCGCCGTGAGGCGGCTTTAAACAATAGCAACGAGCCCAAGCAGCGGCTGGGAAGATTGAGGGTTGGATGCTGCAGTTAAAGTTTATGAGGTCTGGGGCTGGGAGAAGCTCAGTCCTACATCTCCCACTTTCTTTCCTCAGTCTCTCCTGATGGAGTCGAGACAACAGCTGGTAGCTACTATAAGCCCGGCTGCAGAGTGGATGGGAAAACCTGTCTCCATAGTAACAGAACAGGCATTGCATGTGCTGCTCCTGCTCGATCTTGGGAGTAGCTGGCTAAAGACATCTGGTCGGTGTAGCCAATTCTCAGGGGAAATTAGCTCATTTCATCTGATAGTAACCACAGAAACTTTTGAATTGGTTTAATAGTATGATGCTGAACAGGAGATAGAACCAACTGGTTCAGCAGTTTCGAAAGTCAAAGATTATCTAAATACTTCAAGATAAATATTTTTGTAAGGAAGATTATTGCTTGTGCTCATTACCCCACCCCCTGCTCTTCCCCATGGTGATGTTTCTGTCTAATAAGAGGTGATTCTTCAGTGTAGGGTGGGTTTTAGGAGTTTAAAGACAGTTTTCCTCTTTCTAAATATTTATTTCTTTTGCTTTCAAGAGCTCTTTTTATTATACAGTGAACCTTCTAAGCCTTTCATCACAGTGAAGCTCTATGTAGTGTGAGATAGTCTGTGTTAACATACTATGGCTTGTACTCTAGAAAGTTCACTCCCCACCCCGTAAATCTTTAGTCAATTAACTCAACTGTTTTCAAAAGGAATATTCTGAACAGTTATATAGTTACAAATAAATCTCAAAATAACTGGTGAATATGTGTCAAAGTCTTGAGTATTTAGCATCAATGAAATAAATTACAGATCATAATTTTGCATACAATACAGGAAAATTCCCAGTTGATTTTTGCAGAACAAATTCTGCTTCCAATACGCAGACACTATACTGAGGATATGGCGGTTGTGCATGCTGTCGTTTTTTTCCCGTTTACTATAAAATTTATCAGCTCATACTATCTGTGTAATATTCAGAAATTTGGAGGAAATTGAAGAATGGAAACTTTTTTTTCCATTTACACGTTAGGATATCATTGTGTATGTTTTATATGCCAATAAATGAATGTAGTGGATGATAGCTTTTCTGGGAGAATAACGCACGCAGAAAAGTGTCTTTGAAGAGGCCCAGGAGGAATATCCTAAATGTGTGAGGCACAAATAAATGTTTGATCTTCCATCACCTGCCACCCACTACTGACACTTACTCCTGGTTACCAACATGTGAACTCAGTGGGTTGTTGTGACCGTCATGAACTAGAAAATGAAAATGTGTGGACATGTCTGAATTGTATGTCTCCCTTCATGGAAGACCATCAGAACTGTCAGTCTCTGAGGAGCCCTAGCCTTGATTTCTGTTTGACCATGTGGGGTTGAACGTGAAAAGTGTGTTCAGCTCTACTGGACAACAGGAATAAATGATTATATGGAGAATAAGAGTTGCTAGCTGCCATAGTTCTGAAGAAAGGGCAGGGAGATCTAAAGGTCTTAGCACAAATCTGAGAAATGTTTATAACAAACAAGGGGGCCTGAGCTCCCTAAACCAAGTCAGACAAGTGCAGCAGATGTTCAAGGACCCCAGGTGGGTTATGTGGAGGTTAATAAACCAGATGAGCTGCAATCAGTTAATGAAAGAAGTTTAATCAATCTGAGTTGATTGAAAAAGTGACTACCTGATGAATGCATGTACCTTATTGAATGGGGATTCATTGTTTTGCTTTCTCTGCTGAGCTCAGGCTCTAATGAACCAAGAGTTATGTCTCTCTGTGGAGTTATACCATAGAAACTAGGTGTCAGAGTTTCCACACCCCCAAGCTTTTCTTTCCTACAAAGAAACAGTCACTTAATACGAAGTAGCATGTGGGTGGGTGGTGATAAAGAGGGCATGGAGGAAGTCTTTCCTGTTTCACTCTTGACTTCATATTGAGTTTCATGGTAAATGAACTGTCCTTGAAACTGAAAAGTAAACCTCTTGGCTTCATAGTTTAAAATTTCTTTCTGAAAGTGATTTGCATTTAGTTATTTGGTTTTTGGTAAACATAGGCTACGGGAATCAATAAGAAAAATTCTACTTAGAGAAAAATGATATTATTATAGAAAGACTTAGGATGCTAGGGTACCTTGGGGGTCTTAAGGTAAGTAGTTGTTTGCCTTTCTATGTTTTGTTTGCTTGTTTGTTTTTATGAAGCTGAATGGCTTTGATTGAAACTTGCAATAGTCTTCCTGAAGCTGGATGTTGATAAACATTAGAGAATTCCACCGAGTGTGATTGTTAACATGAAATCTCAGGGTATAAAGAGGGTACTTCTTTTCTGCTGGGCTCCTTACTTAGGAAGTTTAAATCTCCTCTGATATGCCTGGCCTTCTGATCTGTCCAGATCAGTTAGTGGATTTGGGAGTTTTGAGAGGGAAACTGGAGGTAGACAAGGCAATCACATGGACCTCTCTAGGGATATCAGCCCCAAAATAGAAACTCCCCACAAATATCTCTGTCAGGTGAGAACTGATAGTAAATTTCCTCTGCTCTTTATACCATTGCTCCAAGCTGAGTTCAAAGCAGTTCTTCCAGGCTGACTATGGTTATTTTTTTTTGAACTTTTAGCTGTCTGTTAGTCAAGTTAGGTAGTATAAGCCAGTCATATAGGCTTTCCCTTCATGAAAAAGGATAGGTACTGCTGAAAGCATAGCTGCTTACATCTTAAGGTGCCCAGGACACTTGATATGGATTTCCCCTATTTCTCTCCATTAACTATAGAAAAAGGCATGCATTTTTACCCCATTCAAGTACTTGGAGTTTTTACTCTCTATAAAGTCACTTTCTAGCCAAGTAGTTAATACTAATTTAGTTAATTATCAGTATTAAGATTAATGTTGTTTGTATAATTGTTTGGTAGTTATGGACATGCTCGGCAATACATCACCTGTGGGCACAGAGGTTTGTAACAGTTTATCTGGTGTTTGGAATAGGTACAATTGCATTTTTGATGTCTTGCTGCATGCTGGCTTTTGTTTGTTTTCCTTTCATGAAGCATAGCTTGCTGATCAGGTGGCTAGGTACTTAGATATGTAGTGTAAGAGTGTAGTCGTCCCTGTTCAACAGATAGGTTCAGCTGTGCTTGTTTGTTATGGATAGCAGCTCCCATTGACTTGGATGGGGATACTCAGGAATAAAGTGTTGTAGAGTGAAGAGGTGCCAGAAGTCAGGTCTGTCTGATGTAGCATGGGCATCTTAGTGTTAAAGTCTCAGGCTGAAGTCTAATCCAAATGAAACAAAATGTCAGAAGTATTCTTCCTGCCAAAACTCTGAATAGCTTCTTTTATCATTGAGTCCTATGATTGTGTTGGCTCACAGGCAGAGTTGCACAATGTACTGAGCAGCAGTAAGAGGTACAACCTGAGCAAAAGAAGAGCTTCTCTGCTCTCAAAGAGGAATAAGTACTTCAGTGGGGTCCCCTTGAACCTGAGTTCTGACTGAATTATCTTTGTATTTATTTTAACAGTAGAACAAGTTGAAGGTTGAAAAAAATCACCCTGCTTTCCCCGCTTTAAAGAGTAAAAAGAACTACACAACATGAAGTTAAAAGGAACTCCTCAAATGTTGTTAAGGATTCCAAAAGTAGTCTTTAATTGCTGCCAAAGCTAATGCGGCTGAAATTTCTGTGGAAAACATCAGTGCAGTAGTTATTTTATATACAAATAACTCCGGTCTGCAATAGATTCCCCCTGCCCAAGCTTGTTCACTCTGTTCTCCATGTTAAAAAAAATGAATCCATGTTTAACACTATGCTTAATATTGAAACAGTCAAAGATGACTTCTCATAGCAATGCTGGAACTCACACAGTGATAATTACTTGGCATTGTGCTGAGAACTGATTGCTTATTCCACAGCCACCAGTTTGCTACCTTTATAAAGCTAAAAAGTAATTGAATTCAATGAAGAGAGAATCTCACAACCTGCAAATAATTCAAAAAATGTTTAAAAAGAGTACATTATAGTGTCGTTCAGAGTAACTTAGCACCTGAGATAAGCAGATTTCATTTCTTTCTAGCATGAAATATTCATTAATATTACTCAAATTTGTGAAACCACAGATAGTATTATGAGTTTCTATCACTTTTTGAGCACCCTAAAACATACTGTTTAAATAGACACAATGTTTCTGGCTTTGACAGTGTGCCATTTGGGACAAATAATATGGTTCATGATAAGAGAATTGTCTGATGTAACATGATAGGGGCAGATTTCTAATTAGGAAAGCTTTATTAATGGACTTATTAAAAATGTGCATTCATGTCATCAGCTTTGGTATCCCAAGTGCAATAGCTTATAAATATTCAAATACCCAGTTATAGAGCACAGCTTTACCATACTTTCATGTCTAATGGGTTTTCTTTGGCCATCCAGCTGATGAGGAAATTGTACACAAAGCAGTCCCTTATGTGCTTTTCTAGTGTAATGTCATTGTTATTAATTACACCCTGAACAAGTACTAGTGATTGACACTTCCGTACAAAGTTAAATATACAATGTGTTGTGTGTTGGGGAAAGGGGAAACACAAGGTTGTCATTAAAGCCATTTTTGGCAGAGCTGGAAATAGGACACAGAACCAAGCATGGCAGGCCCACTTGTTTTATCCACTGAGAGGGAACTCAGCAAAAGGGTGAGTTTGGTTTTGCTGCCTTGCTCTCTTCAACAGAGCAGGACAGGCATTTGACCTTGATTTCCATGTTTTAGCCACTTTTACTGATGCTTTAAGAAAACTGAAAAACTACCCAAACTGAACTGCAGTTTAAGTAACCTCTTCCTCCTGTAAGATCTGTAAGGTTGGCTAAAACCTTTGACGTTTGATCATTTCTAGAGGTCTTGGCCACTTGAGATACTGTTTTGTAACTTAAATTCTTTACGTGCACTATTCATGTGTCCGTGTTTGGTGGCTGTGCATCAAGACTCCCTTTTTCCCCCTCCTACTTAATCGTAGACACGCTGAGAAAAGAGTGCTTTGAAAGAACATTGTATAGTGGAAAAAACCTTATCACCTCTCAGTAATGGCGTGATGCAAAGAATGTCACGTGTTTCGGTTATTTGTCACATAGAGTAGTGGTTTGCATAGTGGGTTAGTAAATACTATGGCTGAGTATCTTTAAAGCGAGGAGTCACCTTTCTTTAATGTACCCTTTTGTTTCACTTCTGTTAAGACAACTGGTACAAGTGTCAGTTCTTACTAGTTCTCCTGTTGTTGAACAAATCTTTTTGTGTGGGATGAGCGTTGTTGGTTCCAGTGGGTAACCTTGGCTCTCTGATTTGGCAGTGAGACCTTTGATGTCCAGACTAGGTTTTTTGTGAATATCACATCTAAAAGGATGGGATCTTGAGAGGCTTAAGCAAAACATACTAGAACCAACTTTTTAAAACAGTGAGTATTGAAAACTGCAGAGAAGGTATAAAGAGAAGACTAAAACTTTGGATGATCTTTTGACATTAAAAAGAAACCCCTCAAAACTAAGAAGTTTTTAAAATTATTGACAGAATTCATCTAACTGTGGAATAAGACTGACATTTGCTTTATTACATAAGGTATTGGGAAAAAATTCTTTGGAACTTGGGTTTTCACAAAGATGTGAAATTGCTAGTTTAAGCAACAGTAAATCTCAGATCAAAGAGAAGGGCCTAGGAAATTCAGCTATTCCTAGAAAAAATCCTTCCATGAATCACCTGGAAGTATAGCTCACATAAAGAGCAAATATGCCTCAAGCTTTTGAAAAACGAACACAATAAGTAATGCAATAATACGAAGTTCTGCTCTACTGCTACCAGTTGGATGACATCCGTTGCCCAATGTTTCAGCACAGAAAAGGCTCATCTGTGTCTCTAAACCATGTTCCTTGTGCCCATCCCTTTAAGTTGCAATTGTTTTTTCCTCTTCAAGTACTGCTCTAAAGAGGGATTCTTCTGGTCAGGTGACTTGCTACATCAGCTGCATGCTAGACTGTGCATTGTCGCAGTGTCTTTAGTTTATTCTTGACATGTCCTAGGCATTTCTTTTACAAGGTTACTCCTTTTCCAAAGTGTTTTGCAGCACAGTGTTACTGAATTCTGCCAAATATCATTTTGTTGATTTTGGTTTTTTTTTTTTTTTTAATTCATTCCATATAATGCCCATTAGTTTCCTGAGGTATTTGATGTCTTGAAGCTCAGACCAGCTGCCACTGAGAAGGGTATGGCTTTTTAAAGTATTTTTTTCTTCCAGCAATGAATAGTGCACTTGTCCTTTATTTGTAAAGGGAGCAGAGGAAAGGTGATAGTGAGGGAAGGGAGTTTCACAGAGCTGGAGTTCTCCTTTCGTAACTTTGAATTCTGCAAAAAGCTGCCTCTGCACCATTTATTTATGTTGGACCCAAAACTGATAGAAACATGAATTAAAGTAAAAATATAAGTCTTTGCACATAACGGTAGCTTGGTTAATGGGGTATGTGACTTCAGAGAGATCTGGCTTATATCTTAATTTTGCAAGTGTAAGTTTAGTTTGGTCCATTTGGAACATTATCAAAGCTCTAGGGAGAGTTTGCACTGAGTTAATCATGTGCTTTGGTTGTATAAATTAGGTTCCCATTTTGGTATGCTGTAATCCTGATGTGCTGAATGATAGCCACAACTGTTTAATGCTCAATGATTGGAGCGGGTGCAGGAAATTGGCACCAGCAGGAAGCTACTTGCTTTCAGTATGTGAAATGTATTTGCCACTTAGCTGAAAATGCTGACTTTGTTGCCTTCAGTTACGTTTATTTTGCATGTCAAATAATTCTTCTATCCTCCTTCACAAATTTTAGAGGCAACTGTAAAATGCTGACTGACTGGGCTGTGTACATATGGCATCTGAGAGGTTTTTTATTAGCTTAAACTAGCACATGTGTTTTCCTGTGAGGAGTATTAAGTGCCTGGACTACAGGTTTAGTGTGTGACTGTTTTTGCAGCTGTGTGGAAGAGCGTGATGCGTATTCCCTGGAGCAGGCCTGGGAGGGAACTCAAGTATTTTGAGGCAAAAGCAGGTTGTGTTTATGGGAGCATCAAACAGAAATATGGCACTTGAACCCTTATCAACACTGAGCCTGATAGTGGCATCTGAGCGGCTGTCACCCAGGTGTGTGAAAGGAATGCCCTGCCTCTAACAGCACAGGATTTTGTTTCAGAACTTGATGGCTTTATACTGGAACTCTGTCCTGGCAGTCTGGAAAAAAAAGAAAGTTTTCTCCTTTAGTTATCTAGAGGGGGTTGAAACCAGTCTACTTGAAATTTAGTTCTTGTTAAAACTGTTATTGTAGAGCGTGTTTGTTGCTCAGGCCAGAAGTCTTACTTTTAGAGGATCAATTTTAAAAAAGGTACTGCTTCTAGAAAAAGAGGATATCATGATTATATGTAGAATTACTAATATTCTGCTTTTGGTGACCTCTCACTCTTCTGGAAATATCTTACTTCTGGGGCACGTATCGCCTCCCAGAGAGTCCCATGCAGCTGAAAACCACATAGAGGAGCAGGAAGACTAGAGCTGAGAAGCCTGAAGCAAGGCTGTCTAGCACACAGTACCATTCTGTAACTCACTTCTTGGAGGGAGGGCTGGGGCCTGGGGAAGGTATTTTGCCTGCACAAGAGAGGTAAGAACTTAGAATTTCATCAGACAGAACTTCTCTTCTGTACTGGCTTTTGCAGGAACGAGTTGTTGAAAATAGCCCATAATAGCTCATGGAATTTAGATGTGGGGGCCTCATGATGTCACTGTACATATCCAGCTGTACTTCCATTCTCAGTGCTACTACCTTGTTGTCTTGGAACATTCATGTGGGAGAAGATGGCGAGTAGTGGGTTTCTCTGACTTGGAATTGAACTCAAGACTGCATGTGGTTTTCTCAAAGCTTTGTGAGAAACCAGCAAAAGCTGGAAGATTAATTTCATTAAAACCTATTTTCTTACAGTCTTTGTTTTGCAAGTTTCTGGAGAGAAAAATGTGGATCCTGTATTTTCTACTTGATAATAAAAAAGTTTTTCCTTTCATGTCTTAAATCTACAGATTGTTCTGAAGACATACATCTTGTGTTTAAAAACTCTATACATTAAAAAGAAAAAAAAAGCCACTAAAATTTAAACACGAGATGAAACTTGGCTGCAGTTAGTGTAAAATATGACTGTTGAAAAAGACCATTTTTCTAATAAAATAAAAAGAGATGAGTGGGGAGGAAAAATGAATATTATATTTTCCACTTTTCAAAACCACTAGAACAAAAAACATTTTTCATCAATGCTCTTTCTGTTTTAAAATGTGTTGTTATTTCCTGACTGCTATCACAATGTGTCCTCAAACAAAAAAAAAAAAGTACGTTAATAGGTCTGAAACCACTAGATTTCAAGTGTTACTGTTGTCAAGTTGTATAGTAGGTGACCAGAACTTACCATTACATCTTAAAAATGCCATCCACCCTTACATTCCCATTTAAATATACTGCAGGTTAAGCTGGGGAGATCACGGCCAGATTATTCCTTTTGTGTGGCTCTGCTTACAGATAAGAGATATTGTGCAATCTTTATTTTCTCTCAGAAAGAAGTAGTGTTGTAAAGCGACAGTCTAAGGGTATAGAAGATACAGTTTGCTGGATGACACAGTAGCTTTTATTGCTTTTATTGCTACTTCATTTGTAGCTGGAAAACAACAGGCATACAATCTCTTTCTGAGGTCCCTCAATAAATTCCATGTTAGCTGTGGAGCAAAGGGAAGGCTCATAAAATGCTTGGTGTAGGACATGGTGGATATGAAGTGGCTTTTTAAAAAAGGAGTGAGGAAGCTTATTTAATAAAAAGCATGCAACAGATACTTGGCAAGATAAAAATACTCAGATCAAGGAAAGTAGCCGCTGTGTAAATAGTGTTATTATGAGAAGTTCTCTATAACATAAAAATACAGACTGCTTGGCTTACACTGTTTTGTTTTTTTTTTTAATAGTCGGTGGCAGTTCCTTTCTTCTCATATTAGCATATTGTATGTACTAATGAATGAGTTTGCATCTTTGTGAGCAGTGTGTATGTGTGACTCATCTTAGGTGTAGGTGAATATTTTCCTTGAATTCAGTGAGATATAAAATTAAGCATATGCAGCACTGGGTAGAAGCCAGAGGATTTTTACTTTGAAGGAGAGGGTCATGAATGAATTCCTTCTAGAGACTTTTATGAAGCCCTGAATAAGAGGTTCATTAAATAAACAGAAAGGAGTAGAGATTTTTAATCATTTTTGCATCAATGTTAGCATGTTGACACTTCCTTTCTCTTGCCAAATACTTTGAGTTTGAAACCTAGTTCTTGAGCATACTTTGTGATGGGGGAGAACTCCACACTAAAAGCAGTGCCATAAACTAAATGTGCAAACCCAGCTTAATTCACGTCTGTAAATTCCTGGTGGATATCATCAGCACCTAAGTTCAAAAGCTAAAGACAACTGCGTTATGAAGAGACTTGTGCAGGGGTGATGGTGTGGAAAGTTGTTCTAGTGCAACCATGCTCGATGACTGTGCCTTCACGTGCAAAGTTACACCACTGACATCTGAGGCCTTTTGAGGCTGGTGGAAAAATTTCAACTGCCAGCATTTGGATTTGGCTGAAACCTCTAGTGAGAAGAGAGCTAAGGAAATCAATGAAAGGCTTTTTAAATGCACCTAAGGGAGTTAGGTGCCTGGCTCCTATTGAGATTCAATCAGATTTACTTGCTTGGAGCCTTTGGAAAAATCTCGACCTAAAATTGCAGGTCTGCAATATTCTTTAATGGTTCCACTGCAATTGTTCTGTGGTCTCACACTGATTAAGGGAAAATAGAAATGGTTCAGTACAAATAACTGTTCTAACTGTCTCCTAGTAAGAATCCCTTTTTTTCAGAGCATGAACAGTTATGGAAACATTATTTTGTCTTAATTAAAAACATTAATAAGGGAACTTTAATGATGTCCAGTAACTTCTTGGAATTAATTAGGGGCCTCTGAAGATAGAAATGTAATATAGATACCGTGTTTTTTGTTTTCTGTTACCTGTTTAATCATATGGTGCCAAATATGCCAGATAAAGAATTTTAGCAAATGATACTAAGCTTTTTGAAAGGAACACGAAGTGTTCTGACTTTAACATTTTTTAGGAACTTACCATGATTTGTCTTCCTTTGAAAAGATGTAATTTACAAGATCTTTGGAAGTGAAGAGATTAAGTAGGGGGGAGAAAAATCCCCAGTCCTTAACAGTACTTCTGGGACTTGCTGTTGCTCAGGAGGTATTTATATATATGAGAAACCATTTGTCTTTTTATTTTTGATATGTACTTCATCCAGTTGGGATTTTTACTTTATTGAGCTGGTGCCTGTCTCTATCTGTTTTCCTAGGCCATCTGATTTTGCTGTTCTGTGTATCTTAGAAAGCACATTACAGCTTTCAGGAAAAAATCCTTCCTTTCTCAACAGAACAAAGAGGGACCTCTCTATACAAAATAGGTGAGATTAGAAGAAACAGTTGCCTTTACTGCTGTTAATTTGCATATCCTGCTCGAGCTATACAGAAGTGCTGTCTGAAGCATTTTACAAGCCCTGATTTGTCAGGTGAACAGTGTGCTGTGGAGTGGGCTCCACCTCCCTCTGAACTACTGTGTAGCCTGTAGTGGTTCAGTTTTTGCATGCTGCCCTTTCAGTGTAAATGCAACCTATTGCCACAAAGATGATTGGAGCACCTCTCCTATGAAGACAGGCTGAGAGAGCTGGGATTGTTCAGCCTGGAGAAGAGAGGACTCAAGAGACACCTTATAGCACCTTCCAGTACCTGAAGAGGGGCTACAAGAAAACTGGAGAGGGACATTTTACAAGGACATGTAGTGACAGGGCAAGGGGGAATGGCTTAAACTTAAAGAGGGCGGGTTTAGATTAGATATCAGGGAGAAATTGTTTACTGCAGGGGTGGTGGATAGGGCTTTGAGCAACCTGGTTGAGTGGAAGGTTCCCTGCTCATGGCAGGGGGTTTGGAGCTAGATGATCTTTAAGGTTGCTTCCAACCCAAACTGTTCTATGAGTCTGTAACTGTTTTACATGAAAGATATGTTCCTGCTTTTTTTGACCTTTGAGAAGTAGAGATATGCTTCATCCCTGCTTGTGAAGATGCTTAGCCTATTTATTGCCCAGTCCAGCTACACAGCCCTTGACTGATGGTAGGTGTCCCATCTGTCACTTTACCATCAGCAGATCTACTGTCCCCTCTCTTGGCTCATTCAGAGACCTCCTTTTCATGACTTGTGAAAAAAACTTGTGTGCAGTGTGCTTATTCTACTACTGCTGCCTGAGACTGTGAGGAGGTTACTGTTCCACTTTACTGATGGTCCATATTCCACTAACTCTGTAGCAGTGATCTTCCACTGCCTTGCCTAAAAAATAGGTTCAGTGCAAACAGTGCCATGGGAATCTTTTAGCCGAGGTAATGCTGGTTGGCATGAAATCCCTATGTAAGATACATGAGAGATTATTTCATTGTTTAAAGGAATTCATGGGAATTTTATCATCTTTGAAGCTGCAGTCTTAAAAAAGGCAGATTTGACAGAATCATGGGAATAATGTTATTTATCTTTCCAGTGAGAATAATGTAATAGACCTTCTGATTTGGCAGAGATGGGTAGGAGTTGTACTTCCAATAAAATATTGGGGTGGGAGGAAATTCTTACAGTACAAGAAGCATGTGTTTATGTGTCTTAAAAGTGTCCCCCTCACCAATGCCTCTTTTTTTCCTGTGCTTGTCATTTTTCTTTCCTCTTAGGACAGACACCTCTATGGCAAATGCAATAAGCTGTATGTCATCTTCAACAGCCAATCAGAACAACATAGTGGTACGCTTTACCTCCTTGCTGCTAAAATATGTATTTTACTCTCTTACTTTTATGGAGTTCATTGAAAAAAGTCTAGACTTGGAGTAAAGGCATTCCTGTTCATAACAGATTTCAGATGACCTCATCTAGTCCTCCCACATCAAACAGTTGCATGAACGTCTGTGATGCTCCGTGACCAGTTACAGCTTTGGGGTCTACAGGCAGAGCCTTAGGCAATATATTCTCTATGCAGGTCCTTTCTCAACCTCCAGAGACAATTAATTTATCTGTAAATAGCTGTTGTTATGGTATCATGATCCATTTAATGTCAGTTTTGTTGTGTTTTTTTTCTTCCCTCAAGCTATTAATCTGTCTAATTGCTTAAAAACATCTCTTCAGCTAAGTTTCAGGACTCTGTCCTTCCTTTTGGAGTTGCTACTGTACTTTATTTCACAGTGCAGATGTTGGATGCCTCCCAACATTGTAGCTCTTCCAATCCAGTGGGGGTTGAGTAGTATGGGAAGAGCTTTTCATGATGCATTTATTAGCAAAATACTCTGGGAACTGTGGAGGTATGGGCCGTAATAACAGATAGCATTGGTATATTTGTCAGGAAACTGTGTTTTTAGTGACCCTGCCTAAGGGCCTTCATCAGATGATGAGAGCTGTACTGTAGCCAGGTGATTAAGTTATGCCATATCTTTCTTGGGCTAAGGGTTCTGCTGGCTCTTTCATTATACTTGAAGCAATTCTCGGGGCTGTTCATGTAGTACCTGATCAGCTCAAAGGAACTTCTGTTTCCATGTTAGAACTGTGAAGTTAGTAGTGAGATGCACTGAAAAAAATCTGTCATGAGACTTCTGAAGTGTATTCCACATGCTGACCCCACTCCTGCACCAATGCATAAGTGGTCTTTATGAGAAATAGTTCATTCCCTGGCATCTGCTAAATGGCTACCTGGAGATCTACTGTAGTTTCACCAAGCACTGTACCTCAGTAGAACTGCCCAAGGCTTTTATACTCGTCTTGTCTACCTGTTCCTTTTCACTGAAATGGTTGTGTGTTTACATGCAAGAAGCTGTTGGTGGCTGGAGACATACTGACACTGATAGAGTTCTTCAAGAAAGTGATCTACATATGTATTTCATGTTCATCCTCTCTATCTTTTCATTCAGGGTTAATCTGGTACTTGGCTGTGTTGGGATTATGTGGTGAGGAGGCCTGAAAATGGCACTAAGCATATGCCTTGGCTGAGCAGGAAGGATGGCAGAAGTGAGAGTACCATGTACAAATCAACAATTAAAAGGAAAAGAAGTATCTTTTATTAAGTAAGATGGACCCTGTATGCCCATCTATGTACACGACTGTCATATCTTAGTACCATATAAGCTTTTAACCTTGGTGTGTTTCTGGTTTCACCTTTCACAAAGGAGATCATAATTAAGTTACATAGGGTTGAATGGGTCCTTGGACAGTATAGTTCCTGTGTGTATATAATTTTAACCAAGAAAACCCCTTCACTGAGCTTTGATTACCATGCTCACTAGTGTTTTGCAAGCAGTTATTTTCCTCTGTATTTTAATTTTCCCGTGTCCTAAATGTTGCTTTGTTTTTTATTTCACTCATTCTCTACATCCGCTGTGTCCTCTCAACACTTCATCTTTCTGTTTTCATATATCAGCTTTTTGAAGCCTCATTTCATTCTAGCTGACTCATTGCAAGAAACACAAGGGTTTATACAGTGCACTTGGTAGGTAGGTGTTAGACAGGCAATTAGGAGAAAATATTGAAGAAACAGTGGACCAAATTAATCTGTAGTACAGCTCAGATTCGCTGAAATTCTCAGTTTTGAGGTATTGCTGCTCAATTAGCACTGATTGCCACCAGCATAAGTAAACTAAGGATCTGGTTGGCATCCTTCTGGTGTATGAAGGCTTCATGTTAAGCTGTTAATTAGGAAAATACAGGCAATATTTTTTTAGCTCAGGAAGGCATAATTTTCTAATATACTTTTTTCTTGTTGTCTGCAAGTTTCTGACCACTAATGTAAGCGTGTGCAGACAGAAATTCATCAGCCTCCCCCATCCCCAGGAGACTACTTATTAGCTTTATGCAACACAAGATATTAAAAACACTTTTGTCTGTCACACAGCCACGGGCAGGGGAGGGGGAATTTGCCAGTTGCTAATGGATACCTGGAGTTTTTGTGTATGACCATGAAGAACAGCTTGTGCACTTTCACCCCCGATGTTCCCTGAATAACTTGGGTCTCATTTAGGTCAATAAGCCTTTATCAAAACGTCAGGAGTGAAAAATGTGTCTTGGTGTAAGCCGACTGGTCGTTCCCTCCAGTCACCGGAGTCTATAGGACAATCAGTGTTCTCTAAGCTTGTCTGCGTGTCACGCAAAGAGCTGGATGACAGTAACCATTGACTGCGTGTCTGTCGCATTGTCTTTGGGACAGCCCCCATTTGCATACTTGCCGGTGTGCCTGTCATCCAGTGAACCATGGAGGGCCTTTAAAAAACATACGCGCACAACTCCGATGCAAATTTCCTGCGCAGAGAATACGTGCTCCTTTAAAGCACAATCCAGGCTTTCACTTTCTACCTTCGTGCTATAAAACTGAAACTGTGATCCTGACAAGGCCGTGGTGCCTGGTCAGAGTGCTGTTTGTGGTTCCATTGTGCTAAAACATTTAACTTTTCTCTGGGTTTTGCTTTGCCTACCAAGATAATTTTTTCTTGTTATTTTGCTTTTGGGGATGTCTGAACAGTATCTGTGCTATCACATATGTGATGTGAAGCCATACATCCCTTCCTCAGATGAGTTATTTTGAATGAAGGACAGTTTTTGCTCCATATATGGTTGGTACTGTCTTCTGTTAACGGTGTTTCCTCCATAGTGGTGGTGAAAGGAGACGTACTAGCTTTCTGCATACAGAAGAGCACTTGGATATTAGGGTTTATTGACCGGGTCTGTGAAAGGAATACAACCACTTGATCGAAGAGATTGCCTCTGGTGCTTATTTTCTGTGACAATTCCACAGGACCTCATATCAAGCAGAGCTCATAATTTTGCCATTCACTGGTGGTTCATAAATGACATTAGACTGGACAAAGGGAGAGTTTCATTGCATTTGAAGCTTCTGTCGTAAGACACAGGCTTTCCTTAAAGGATCTGCTCCAGATGCTATTTCTTAAGATTTATGTTGTTCATTATGTTTTTATTTTATTGAAAAAATTAATGATAATCCAATTGAAAAAAAAAGGTGAAAGGTTCTGGTGGATTCTTTCAGAATAAAGTTGTAGAAGAGATTCTTGGCTGGCTCAAAGGATCTGAGCTTCATGTTTATTACAACCAGTGATCTGGATAGTTTCATTATATCTTAAAAATCTAACTTGAATACAAGTGACTATAAACAATTATGGTAGCTGTTCTACTACATCTGACAGCTTACATAGATTATGAGATTGTCAAAACCAAGGGAAAGAGTCCTGGCTCATGTTCTGCTAGCTTTTCTGAAAGTGTCACAGAGTTGAACTTCAACAAGTTAGGGCTCAATATTCAGGGCAATGTCCCCTGCATTTTTGAAGCTGATCATATGATTCCCATTCATCTTGACTGGACTAAGGTTGTGTTCTGGTTATTTCAGTTAGTTTAGAAAATAATTCTAGGTACCATCTTGAGTCTCGTTTGAAAATCTGTTACGCCAGCAGTGTAACCTGCAGAAACGTGAGGGACAAGATGTTTAGTAGCACATTGTCTTCTCTGCAGTTGCTCCTTATATGAAATCACACTTTGAAATAAGCAGTTCATTCTCTTAATCTGCATTAACATATGTAACTGTGATATTTTGAGATTGGTTTCTCAGCTGTAGTCTTTCTTTATGTGTTTTCAATTACAAGCCACTCTTACCATTTCAATAAATAGATTTTGTTGCTGGCTCTGGTAGAGAATGTGACTAGTTATTAATCGAGTTAGCCAATAAGGAAGTATTGCAGCTCCCTGATACTCAGGGAAACTATGCTGAGTATGCCATGCTCATCTGGTCTGTAGAAAATCAAGGCACATTGACCATGGTTTATCGGCACATTGACCATGTTCCAAATAGGACATAACCTATTTGGTGATTTGTCTAATCACCAAGAATATCAGATGTCTTTGACATCTATCACTTTGCAGGCATTTCTGAAGTAATACCTTAGCTTGTGGTTTACAAGTAGCTTGATACCAGCCATGCTTCAGGACTAAGATCTCTGTTTCTGATAAAGTCCCTAAACATTGGCAAGAGGATGGGAAAGGTGTTCTAGAAATCTCACTATATTTTCAGTGCACCTGGAGACTGACATATTGGTGCTGGGTACTAGAAATCTTTTTTCAATCCATGCGAGATTAAAGGAAGACTGAAAAAGTATAAATAAGGTGGCTAAACTGATCTGGTAAATGGAATGTGAAGCACAGCTCTTCCCAAAATGAAATAAGCTAGCAAAAAAATCTTCTAAATACAGACTGTGCTTGTTTTTTTTGGCTCAGTCAGGAAACCTTTTGTTTGAATTAGACCAAGTGAATTGCACAGAATAGTTTTCAGTTTTAGTACGTGTAGACAAGCCAAACTGCATGTGATCAAAGTATTTAAATTTGCTCTTAATATTTTCTTTCTTTACTCTTACAGGTTTTTCTATGTTACTTTAGATCACTTTGGTATGGTTGACATATTTGTCACCTTCCTAATTTTACGTTTTATTTAGCATGTCCTAATACATTCTGAAAAGAGATGAAAGACATAAGTACAGTAGAGAATTAACCTAGTTCCCTGTCTGTTTCTTTTAGGAAATTGTGTTAGTGGTATTCTTTGGAACAGAGTATGTGGTTCGGCTATGGTCAGCAGGATGCCGCAGTAAATATGTTGGAGTATGGGGAAGGCTTCGTTTTGCTAGGAAACCTATTTCAATCATTGGTGAGTATGCACAGCTTGCAAAGTTGATGTAAACAATGAGTAAAACTTGCCCTGAAAGGTTTTAGGAGTTGGATTTCTGCAGTAGTTGAAGCCAAGTTAGAGCGAGAGCTCTTGTCATTAACATGAATGTAGATCTGAATTTCCCTTCAGGAATTCATGGCACTGTCGAGAACAAATGTAGCTTGGTTTGTTTTCCCAGAAGAGCAGAGTGTTTTCTTTTCACAAGTGATCTGAAGCTTTGCCAGGAATAAGTCTTGGCCATGGTCCTGTCTCCTGTGACCTCAGGATCCCAGACACTGCACAAGAGCTACAATTGTGTTTTTTAAAGATACTGAACAGCCTTTCCTCCCTCTTGCCCCTGCAACCGTTTGAGTAACTTATTATGAGTTTATTTTGCACTCTAATTGAACTGTTTACTGCATGGTAGAGCACAATAGATGCACTGTAGTTACTCTGTGTATCAATTGAATTAAAATATGATTTTCAGGGATGCATTTGGAGCTGGACACCTGACTTTTCTTGGTATTCACCTCAGTTGGCTTCCCAAAATGATTTCAGTGTTCTTGGAAATTACATCCCTATATTCCATATGTGCAACGAATGATTATTTTTTTTAGAACGTTTGTCATTCACTTAAAAATTTCCCTGAAAGAAACACAATAATTCAAAATCAATCTATATTTTGTTAGCCAGTATTGAGAGAAGTATGTAAAGACCCTTGCCATAAAGTACTTAAAATATAAATGGACTAAATAAACCAGATTTTGGAAGAGGAGTATTGTTATAGAAGAATAGTAATTCTTGATCAGTGACATAGTTATTTCAACTACTTGGAAACATTATTTGTTGTTTAGTACAGGATATAGGTTTTCATAAACTATCTACAATTTTGCTGAATATAAATTACAAAATTTTGTACCTGAGTATTTTTAAAATCATAAAATAATTCAGTTTAGCTTCTCTGTGTATCCATCCATACATATATAAAAATAACAACTATCTCAGGTGTGACTGCAACTCTAAAAAGCCTTTGACTGTATCTTTGCACTCTGAACACAGTCCATTTCTCCTTAGACCTAGAACACCATGAGTTCTGAAACATTATCCAATTTAATTCAGTCTGGAAAGCAAAACATAGTTCCACTTTCCCAGCTATAGATCAAGAGCTATTTAATTCTCCAAAATACAAAGTTCCTTTCCAAAATTAACTAGACCTGAAGCATGGAGATTTACAGTACAGTCCTGACTGACTTAAACTAAATTAGACTTATGCACTAATTCCGATTTTTCTCTCCCTTTTAGACCTCGAGAGATGAAATGGTAGTAAGGCAGTTTTCTTATATACAAAAACCCCAAGTCTCTGTCAGTGAAAATACTGTCTAACACAGAAAAGAAAAGAAAATACACGGAAGAGAGAATAGGTAGAAACTGCTGAAATTCCTCCTGCTAATAGGGATTGCAGACTGCATTAGAGTAACTCTTAATTCATCTAGACTGTGGCCACCTTAGACCCGTCCCAGTAAAATTTTTCTGTCATATCTGAAAAGTATATTTTCTTTACATGGTACAATAGAGATCTCTTGGTATATGATTAGGAGTGATTGTTCAATTTGTTAAAGTAATATTGGAATTGGTTCTAGTAATATCCTTGCAGAAATATTGCAAGATGCTACAAACTAATTTTTTCAATTGACTTTTATTTTCCAGATTTAATTGTTGTTGTTGCTTCCATGATAGTTCTTTGTGTGGGCTCTAAAGGTCAAGTCTTTGCAACCTCAGCTATCAGGTAATTATAAGCAATAAAAGAAATTAGTGCTATCTGAGTAAGGTGGGATTCTTTTTTTTACCTCCTACTTCAATTCTTGCAGGAGAAAACAAATCTCTGGTCAGTGTCCTGTAACAAAGCAGATCACCAGTCATGTACAGGTGTGAAACAATGATCCCACTAAGTGCAGAGAAAATAAAATCTTGTTGTAATGCATTTATGACTGGTGGGGGCAGAGATGCACATACCCCTGCCCCCTTTCCCCACCATGTTGGGTTCTACCCAAATCCTGGTTTAGTTTTGTGGCTCAGTTTTATAGCAACCCTTTCGTGCTTCATATCTCTGATGTCTTCAAGCTACCTCTTCATAAAATGTCTGGGATTAGTGGTTGTGAATTCCTGAATCCACCTTGTGCTCAGGAAGGTCACATCATTTGGTTTTCTTGAACAATAAAGTACATGACACTGTACTGTGCTCTGCACATTAGCTGCAGGAACACCCAAGGATTGCAGTGACTCCCATAAAGGGTATTTTAAAATATTATTGGACTCTCTGGTTCAAATTGCCTGTGAAATTCCTCAAAGGTAAGGAAATCAACTCTTTAATTAGCTGATTCTGCATGTTGTTTCCCATCCTGGTAAGCAGGTCAAATGTGCATTGATGAATGATTTCTAGAGCATTCTCTGTTTGTGTCCAAAATCCTGAATCCTTGAGTTATCCTTACTAACCTTATGTAAAAAGGTCAGTCCTTCCCTTGCACAATCTTTCCAGGCTGTCTTCGTAACAAACAAGATGAAAGATCAGTGAATGGAGTGAAAAGAGACAGGCTGCCAAGTCTAACATAAAATACTATACGTCTCTTAAAATGGTACTTTGGAAGACACAGACTTCCCCTCTCTATTTCTTCCCTAACATCTTTAGTGTCTTCATTAATTTGAAAATTTTGTTCCAGGGGCATCCGTTTTCTGCAGATTTTACGAATGCTGCATGTTGATCGTCAGGGGGGCACGTGGAGGCTGCTGGGATCAGTGGTGTTCATACACAGACAGGTATGAGCAGGTATTGATCAGGCTGAGGAATGACACAGTTGATGCAAATGTCCTTAGATTCAGAATGACATATATACAGACACGCTGATGATGTCAGTTGTACTTAATATAGTTGGTTATACTTTATTTTAACCAAGTATGGTTGTTCTGCCTTGTTCGAGGGGAAAAAAATTCCTAAAATATTCACTGACTTGGGCAGATTTTGACTTGTAGTTGGCTATAACAACAGAAAATGACACTTGTGAAAACTAGTCTGAATATTTCTTAAAATATGTATCTAAATTCCGAAGTTGTTTTGAATCTGACACTGTTTGAAAAAGTTATCCAAGTACTTTTTGGGACCAGAAGTGTTTTGGTGCTTGTGAAGAGGTTGTTTTGACTGCCTGTTGGCAATGCATATGCTGGGCCAAGTCATCAACTGTGCTGTAAATACTTTCAATGTTGAGCTCAGTGGATTTTTGTTAAAAATTGCCCAGCCAACAGTCACTGTCAATGTTTATCAATTGCTGAAATTGCATTCTTCTCTTCCAATTATCTTTTATAACCCATCGGTGTTAGGTAATTTAAGCATCTCAATGATGTCATAATGCCATTATTTTTATTCTCTTTGCAGGAACTGATAACTACTCTCTACATTGGATTTCTGGGCCTGATTTTTTCCTCTTATTTTGTATACCTGGCCGAGAAAGATGCTGTAAATGATTCTGGAGAAACAGAGTTTGGCAGCTATGCAGATGCCCTGTGGTGGGGAGTGGTAAGTATAGCAATTTCACGTGTGCTGAAAGTGGTTAGCATTGTCCAGTGTGGAGTAAAATTCAAGCAAGTGTGGAGTAAGAACATCACTTTGAAATGGCTTCTTACTGCTTCAATACACTTTCTGGTTTTGTAATTCTGTGAAACTATGAAAATACTGTAGATGATCAGGAGTTTCATTTGGTGTTTGTAGTCTTTTGAGATCCAAAATGATCAAATTATGTATCAAAAAATTTAGAAACATGCGTTCTATTTTTTATCCTCTCTTCCCTACTGTTACAGTGATTACTTCTTGCTACCTTTCTCATGGTAGTGTTCAGCTGTCTAAGATGGTAAGAGTCTTCCTAAATCACAGTTGGGGTTTTTCTGGGGGGTAGTGTTTAGGCTTTCTTTTTCCCATCTTTGTTGTTGTTTGGTTTTTTTCCCCTAAAGCAGATATCTATGTTTTGCAATTTGATCTGTGATGGTAATTCCCAGTTCATTTAGGGACTAATTCCAGAGCAAGAAGCATCTAAGATACTTGGGAAATCCAGTCACAGGACTCTTCTAAAGTGTTTATATTGCTTTGGAAGCCACATAGTATCCTTATTTGGCATTTGCCTGTGCTGTATCCACACACCGTCTTGTTTAGAGATTTCTTTGGTTTCTCTGAGGTGCTGCCACACTTTGGTGTAGATGTATTTTTAGCTCTGCTAATAAAGTTCTGCTTTCTTGATGTTGCTAGTGACAGTTGTCTCTCTGTTTTCATTTATTATGTGTACTCATATAGTGAGGCAGCTCTATTCTGGGATTATATTTTTGTCAACATTTTAATTTTGTTTCTTCTGCAATAGTAACAATTCCCTCTTTTTATTTTCTCACATGATACACACATACTGGGTTGGCTGTTTTGTTCTGGGATTTCCTGTCTGTAATTGTTTCCCTTTCCTTTTCATAGTACAGTTCAAAGAAAGGTACTTTCTGGAAGCTGTTTTTCCTTATCATTAACATTCAAGCAATAACTTGTTTTTATCTGCTTTAATTCTATTACCTTAATAAAACAAACCATCATCATTTTAAGTGCTACAGATCTTTAAAATGCATAGGCATCACTAATGATACCATGCTTGCATTTTCAAAATGTGCTGTTCTTCTAGAGCTTTTTCTGTGTTGCTTTAAATCAAAAGGCATTGTTTTTCTTTATTTTTTTTTGTTTAAAATAAGACTATAATAAGTCATATGTACAAGAATGATAGGGCTAACACCTCTGTTTCACTAATAATATATATATATAAGAATATATATTAAGAAATATTTTTAATAAAGTTCTCTGTGTCTGTGCTAATATGGTCTTCTCTCTACAAACAGTACCACTTACTGTTTCAGGATCTATTGATGAGCAAGTCCTGGTGCTGAAATGCATATGTAGCCCTTTTTGAATACAACAGATTTTGTTGTATTGTTTTGCTACTGTGATCTGCTGCAGGATTCTTTCTTCTTGCTGTCTGCCATGGTTAAATACAGGCTTTCTTAGGATCAGAGGACTTAATGTGTAGCACAGGGAAGTGGCTTTCTGTCAAGTAGCTTTTTCAATGCTTTCATGTCATTATGGCATTTTTATTTTCCACTACAGTGGTCAGATGACTCAGTAATTAACAGTGGCAGATGTAGCTGCATTTAAAAACACATGCTGTCATTGGCGTAGCCATTAAAAATTGAGTATGTGACAGACCAGATTGGCTGACTAAAAATACAGTAAAACCTTCCACAGAAGCAACACGATCTGTCAGGATATTGAAATATTCTCCTTTCAGGGAATTATTGCTCAGTTAGGCATGCCAGTTATTTTTTCTTACTAATTACAGTAAACTTATTTAATCAATAAATTTAATTATCATAATATTCTTTCTCTGTTATAGCTTCTATTGTGTTGCAGCATTCCACTTCAAGTGTGAGACTGCATTCAATGAACACATAGTGTAATTTCTTTAATATTAAAAGTAGAATTTTGTGTCCTTTTCCTGCTCTGATATGTCTCCGCTAACTGCTAAAAAAGATTTAGCAGAACAAAACTGAAATGGATTCGATTCCATCCATATCTGCTGTTTTGATACTGTAATATTCTTCATGCTTTCTGCTAGGAAAGAGCCCTATAAAGTTAGGATAGTGAAGAAGTTAGCCCAGAGAAGTTGTGGATGCCCCATCCCTGGAAGTGCTCAGGTCCAGGTTGGATGGAGCTCTGAACAACAGGTCTAGTGGAAGGCTGGAATTAAGTAGTGTTTAAGGTTCCTTCCAACCCAAACCATTCTAGGATTCTATGCATAACTGGGAGGTCACAAGAAGTTTTCCTAATGAAGGTCTAAACTCATACAAAAGCCTTCTCAAAGTGTTAAATCACAGAAGTTTTGGTTATGTTTTAGCCAGAATTTTCTGAATCGCTCAAACACCAGAAATTCTGGTCACTGGAAAACCTGTCTCAGTCTGTTTTGAAGTGAACATGCGGAAGAGGATAATTCACAGCTCCTGTCTCATAGATGGGTGATCCATCTGGCAACGCAGCTGATCTCACTTCTCTGAAAGTGCACTTGCCTTACCTAGTAGATAATGCTTCAAAAAGTCCTTGTTAGCGTTTTCACAGCCCTTTTCTCACTCTACAGTGTTGCACTTTGTTGTTATCTCGGTGTATGTGTACACGGCTAAACAAGTTCTTTGGGCAGCAGTAATAGAACACGTAATATAGCTGAAATAAACCATATAAAAGGTCTGTGTTACCACAACTAAACTGCATCTGGAATTGTGTATTTTTATATTACTGTGCTTTGCTGACTATAGGCATACCCATAGGGTTCATAACTTCTAATTAAATGTTCGTCATTGTCGTTGTTATTTATAAATCTGTATTGCTTTTCCATTTTCATATGTAAATTGGCCTCCTGGGCTTTATTTGAATTTCCTTGAGAACTCTGGGCTGTAGCTATTCACCAAGTCAGTTATGGGCTTCTTGAAGAAACCTAAGGTTATCTTATGGCATAAAGATTTGTCTATATTATTGCTGGTTTTGAATGCAGTGCAAGTTGTATAAATAATTCTGCCAGTGGCTGCATATCTGCATGTCTTTCAAAAGACAAATTTAGTGTTAGCAAGTAAAATACAAGTAACGTGATGCATCTTTCAGCTCCCCAGTGCCAGTATTCAAAATTAGTCTGCTTATGTCATCCTTGGTGTCCAGACTGACAGTCTTAAAGACCTAATATAGAGGGACAATAAAACCATGAATTAATTAAAAACAAAATAAAAAAAGATGCTTTAAAAAAACATTATAATTGCTCTCATTGAATCTATCAGAGACAACTATCTTCAGAGAATGTTACCTGCTCACTGCCTCTGGGGGCTTTGTGGATTTCAGTGTTTTGTTTATGGGTTTTTGTTTTGTTGTTGTTGGGTTTTTCTCACACCTTCCTGAAGCCTCCCCCCTCCTTTAGCATTCATTTCAATCATGCCCAAGACCAAGTGAGAATAGTTGTTCTTTTGATATCCACTGAATGAGTACACAATTTCCAACCTTCACACTGGAACAAACATCCTTCAGGAAAACCATTATGTGGTCCGTGCTAACAGTCTCTTTGATCATGAGCACGGTTTGCCACAAGCAATTATTGAATATAGCCATGCATGGATATTACACTGTGCCTGTTGCTTTGAATTGAATCAAGCAGTTTTCTGCAAGTAACAGCTTTGGTTAAGAATTTCTTGTGCCTTTAATTTTTATAGATTAGAAGATATGCTTTCTCACTAAGGACCAAATTCAACAAAAAATTTACAAGTTTGCTTACTTCTAAACGTGCATAAAACCAATTCTTATTTAGCAAAGCCTATCAGTATGTACTTATTGTAAATTCAAAATCAAAACTAGGGGAAAACTTTGCTGAAAAGTTGCAGGAAATACCACTTGAAACTTCACATGCATAAAACTTTTGCTAAATTAGAAGACATCTAGTTTTATTTATAAAATAGTTGCACATAAGTTTTAAAAATAGCTTCATAAAAGAGATCTTGTGTTATTCAGAACCCTTTTTCCCCCCCTTTTCTTAATTAAAAAAACCATTGAGGACTGTATGCTGACTTCAGTGTTTGACAGAAGTTTTTAATCTCTACGTGGTTTACAGGTCAAGAATACCAACTATAGATCTATTGTATCCTTTTATTTTTTTTAATTATAATTTTTGGAATTACGTGTTTGAGTTTTTATGAGGGAGTTGGTTATTTTAGGAATTGTTGGAGCAGTGATTGAAAGATGAAGATATTTTAAAATGCTTTTTGCATGCCATCTCTTCATTTTGCAGCTGCCTTCTCATCTCTGAGCTTTAACTCCATGAGCAGCTCCAACTACATTTTGTTCTTATTCAATGAAGATCTTTGGGGTAGATGTGGAGAAACCTTTTAAAATTGTTACTTACAAAGTACAGATGTAGATTTTCTTACATCTAGGGAACACTCTTGGAGTTTCTTTTCCTAATTCTCAAATCTTTAAACCTCTATCAAAAGATAACAAGGAGGTAGGAACAAACATTTTATCTAGAATAATACAGAATTAACAGTTGTTTTTCATTTGATGAAACAAAGTATTTCAAAATAGAGATAATTTTCCATGTTGGAATCTAGAAAAAATAATGATAATAAAAGAATTTAGCTTTCATTTAAATTTCAGTAATTAGTACAAGTTGTGCTCCTGTCGAAATGGGTCTTTTAAAAGACTCTTCTTGTTTATCTCTGTGATCTCACAAGTATAGATGTTTAGTTTGGGCCATCTTTTGACTGGGAGATTTAGAGTGAGCAATAATTTGTTTGAAACTGGCAATGACTGAAAATGACACCTTGAGGAGGTATTAAACTAAGATCCAAAAGCAATGTTTAGGCAAAACTGAGGATATATTATTAGAGAGACATGACACTGAAGTTAATGTACTCTATTGGTTGTGTTTGCAACTGGATGTGCAGTTCCATTTCATTCCATATCCTAAGTTATTAGAAGTGTTTCAGTGTCCTTCAGATGTGGTTATGTCTCATTCATGTACTTCAGTTGCATCGAAAACGATGGTGTGAGCCTGCAATGATAACTGCATGAAAGTGACTTTGATATTTTAAGGACAAGAAGAATCCAAACATTTCCTTCACATGTTTGTAATTGTAGTGACAAGGAAGTCCTTTTTCCAGCTTTGCATTGCAATTTTAATTCCAGTGTTTCAAAATATTTGTGACCTGTAGAACAGTCTCTTAGCTTGTTCATTTGAAGGATGTAGCTTGTATTTTCTCAGAGTGCTGCAATGCACATAGAGGTGACTGGGATCAGAAAGAAGAATTTCAGTTGTGTGAATCTGTTCTTATCATGAGCATCTTTATGTGTACAAGGAAGAAGAATATTGCCGTTTGGAAAAGAATTCAAAATCCAGAAAGATCAGTAGGGGTTTTTTTAGCTTTATATAGCATACTTCACAGGAAAATAAATGCAGGACATCAATCTGTTTGCACTTGTGCTGCCGGGGTTTCAGCAGCTTGGAAAGTTTGTACATTATATTCAACCTGCATGAATGCAGTTGACTGAATAAGATGTCAAGAAATGGGCTTCTAATGTGTTTGTAACACCTAGGTGTACAGAAGAGCATTCAGACTGTTCTGAAATTTACTGTAGTTCAGTTGAAATGGAGTCGGGGAGCTGGTCAATGTTTCTGGTATATGGCTGAATGTTGCTCTTGTATTATTTGCTTTAATCAAGATAGGTATTTTAAGTGGATCAGAAAATTCTGAGTCGTGTCTGGTATGCAGAGCAATATCTATTGCAATTGATTTTGAAGTTGCAGTACTGTAAATTTAGAAATGAAGTAGATAAGGTATTTTCTATTAGGTGACTTTCCCTCATTTGCTTTAATGCTTGGCTTTTTTAATCCTTAACCTTGTGTTTACTTCCTCAGTGCTGTGTTGTGTGCCTTTTTAATATCTCAAAATCATGCATTCTTCTATTTTATAGCTGTGTAACTATCCAAAATTTTGCAAGGCACACAGTAAGGATTTCATCAACAGAATATCCTTACTTACCTGATAATTTCCTGTACTCACTTTAGGCTGATATAACCTAGATTAAAATCCCTTCCCTATTCAGTGCAGATGAACATTACTATTTCTTCTTCCTGTGTGGGTTTTTGCTTCATATTCTCTCCTTCAGACTATTGATGCATATTTAATAGGAACAACATTAGTCTTAATACCAAAGTCTGTGATGATGTTCATCTGATCAAAGTTCTAAAATAGTCAGTGGATGAAAATGATTTTGTTCCTAATTAAAACAATTGTTTTACATGTTACTTTTCAATGAAATTTAATGTGTGAACTCTTGTATCAATTTAATTTCATTATGCCAACATGTTTACTATGCTAGAGTGGAATTTGAGTCAGTGTTTCCATTATAATATCTTATTTTATAATTGTAAAATTAGTATTGTACTCTTTAGGAGGTTATAATCTGGCTCTAAAAAATCATTTAGGGCAGAAACTCGGCATGCAAGGTTTCAGCAGCATGTATTTTGGGGGAAAAGAAAATGGTCTACAATGAATTTGTAGATGGTTTAGAGTTAAGAGGGCAGAGGAAAGTGTTAAATTAAATGCACACTTTAATTTGCAACCTAATTTCCAAGATGTTTTTTAAAAACCCTCCTAAACAAACATCACAGGAAATACTTTTTTTGTGTCACTGATGATTCACATAGACCAATTCAGAAGGGATTGGCAGGGGTGTGGTGGCAAAGGGGAGACAATCATTTCTTAGATGTATATGAATTATTCTTCAGTTATACTTTAGTCAGCTCAAAAGCACCTATTTATTTTTACATTTCTACTTAATTAACATGATTTGAAGACTGTAACACAGAATAGTTGGTAAAATTTTTCAGTTACAAGGGTTTATAATTTTTTTTCAAAAATGAAGGAATAAACAACGATTTTCTGTAATAATCTTTTCTGTAAGAAGGTCTTGGCGGCCATAACTTTTCCTATAATTATATTTCCTTTTTTTATACTGTATTTTTGAATGTGAAATTGTAATTAGACTTCGGAATTTTTTTTAAACCACCCTCTTATGTAGGTAAGGAGATAACATTGCCCCTTCAGCCCCTCATCAGGACTTAAATTAAAGTGGTATTTTAATAACAATTTTGGGGAATACAAGCAAAGGAACTTGGGTACTTACCTTATTTAAAGTACTTCTGTAGAGTATGAAACAGTTTTGTAAATAAACCATGTTTTAAAAACTTGTATTAAAAATTAAAAACCAATTCTTGAATATTTTGAGTATCAGCAACTGGCAATAAACTTGCAATAAACATCACCACCTCAAGCAGCTAAAGCTGCCCCTTTGTCATGTGTTTGGCTGACACATAATGATTTTGCTTAGAGGAGGGTGGACAGTTCAAGTATGGATGGCTTGTTTTGTGTGTTTGAGGTACATCCCACGTCAAAATTTACATACGCAGGATTTTCCTCTCATCTTCTAGTAGGAATGGAGAATTGTTAAAGTGGGTGACAGCCATACCTTCCCTGAAGTTCTTGTCATGAGCTTTTATTTCCCCAAAGACAAGTTCTGCATCCCTTCACCCCCTAAACAACCATCTTGTTGTTTATATAAATCTGCCCTTCTGTCCTCAAGTAGAGATGTTGCCCTGGGCATTGCCTGCATTTCTGCAGGTGCTGAGTAGTGTGTGTTAGAGCAGACAGGTAGGTGAGCTAGCTGCAGGACAGGGTGGGAATGGCCTGTGTATGTTACTGTGGGACAAACTTCTGTGTCCTGGGCAGCTGGAGACCCATATTGTCAGAAGAAAGTCTGAGCAGCCAGTAATTGAGGTGAGCTTCAACTGCTTTAGAGTGTGGTTTCCCATGCTCTGATCTAGTTAGCCTTCTTCGAAGTCACAGATAAAAATCTCTCCAGTTTCCAAATTCAGAAATAGCTGGTGGAATAGGTGAATTTAAATTGCTCTCAGATGCCAGATGTATCCTTCTGCTTCAAACAAATACATTCTTTCCTTGAGCTCATGCAAATAATTACTCATTAAGCCTTGCTATGCTGCATCACTGTGGTGGTAATCTTTGCTTCAGTGTTTTGAAAGGCAAAACTCAGCAGATGTTTCCTGCATGTGTGCTTTAAATTATCTGTTCTTGCTCTCAGTGTTTTATATGAATTGGTGATTCATGAGACTGTTTTCAGGATCTTTACTACATGGAAATTTTTCAGCTTCTCTTGCTATTTATACTAATATTATCTCTAGAACGCTTGATGTCTGACCCCAGGCATAGTGCATGGTTACAGTATGTGTTTGCTCTTTTTATGCAACAGCCCTGTAATACTTTCAGCAAACATCTCATGCCCATAAACAAAATCACCAGTTCAGAACTGTTGGCAGCCTTTCCCTTAGGAAAGTGTGTGACATGGGCAGGCAGCCTATATCCCAGTAACTTCATATGCTGTACAGTTGCCTCAGCCATGAAGACATAAACTAATGGTTTTACTTTGGAAGATTTTAAACGTGTATCTTGTTGTGATTCAACTTCCTTTATGTTTTTCCAACTGGTATTAGATGGGGAAGCAAACCAGGAAAGAAGAGATACCTTCATTAGTCTCACACAGTGTGTCACTGGGAGAGTTAGGAATGTAGCTAATGTTTCTTTAAAATACATACAAAAGGAAGAGAGAACAACAACCCAAAACTGCCATGTTAATACTTGCTGTAATACTCTCTATATTTCTCTTTGCAGGTGACTGTTACAACTATTGGCTATGGAGATAAAGTGCCTCAGACTTGGATAGGAAAGACCATTGCATCTTGTTTTTCAGTATTTGCAATTTCATTTTTTGCACTACCTGCGGTAGGTTATCTTTCACTTTTGCTGTCAGTTTGGCGTTGACTCATTAGTCATCAGAGGAAACTTTTGTTACTGATTCTTTAACCTTTTGTTTAATCTGATGTCATGAAAGCTTTGTATTAAAATTTTATATTGTATTTGAAATCTATGTGCTTGTAGAAAGTAACTAAGTAAATATGCAGTGTATTTGTATGCAACACTAGGTTTGGGATGTCTTTGAGAAAAAGATGTTTAATTCAAAGTACTGTTTCTGCCCATCTCAGAAGTGTAAAGGAAGTTATTTCTAATTACTTCTAGACTCAGCGACTTGGCGATGTTTTGGCTTTTTAAGGCATTCCCTCATAGTTTACTCAATTGATTAGGTCCAAGGTGAACTGTAGAGTTCTCATACACATCCTCCTTCTAGAAAAGCTGACTAAAAGGTGTCACTGGCAGAGAGACAACAATCAGCAGCTAGGGACACTGATGCAGTTCTTTGCCAAATTAGCATCTGTTCATGACCAAAGTCCCATTTTCAAAAGTGACCTAGAGCTGACCTTTTAAAACTGTTATGGCACTTTGTTTGCACTGAAAACAGGTTCCCAAATACTTTCAAACAAGAAACAAGGCACTTGAGTACCAAGGGTAAATTCACAGTCAGCAAAACCTAAGCTGTGGTTTGAAAACACAAATATTCAGTGCCAAGGGTAGTTAAGGGTATGTTTTTCACAAATTCAGCAATATCTCTGAATTGTGTTTTTAAAATGTTTGTGCCACCTGAAACTCGTGGTTAAAATGATTTTTTTTTCTGCAGGTTTTTCAGTTCAGTGACAAGGACAATTGTGTTTGCAGATATTTGTGTAGTTGTGGTAGAGAAGTGGTGGGGATAGTACAAGGTGGACGAGAATACCTTTACGCCAGTACCTTCACAAAAATTCTTCACAATGTGAAATAATAGCTACTAAAATTCCAGTGGCTTTTTTAAATTAGTTACTTACTTTAAAGATACATAACCTTTTGCAGAGGAGGATAATTAAGTGTAGTTTTTTAAACTCTCCAGCATCAATTTGCTATTAGAGCGTATGTTTCTCCCCTCCTCATTCTAATATCTTTCACATTTATTTTAGAAGAGAGATCTGGTAAATGAAATTATTTGTATGAAAAATGCCCAAAGCTACTTTTTTTGACTGAAGAGTGGTGGTGGTGTGTTTATTTGTTTGTTTGTTTTGGTAGGGTTTTTAAAATCAGACTTGAATACCAACAAAGGAGTTTTATAAATGATTGTGTGGCAGCCATGCCTTCACAGCCGTGCTTTATGTTTGCCTGTCAGATTTCCCTAATCTTTGTTGAAGCAAAACAACAACAAACACCCCTTTATCAGTGGGATTTTCTTTACTGAATCGAGTTGTTCTTGTGAGTTGGCCCAAGGGGGGAATTTAGGGTTTGAAGATCTGTTGCATACTGTCTCGTTGCCATTTTAAGTAAGGGGATCTGGCTGAGATCACAGTCAAAAGTAATTGTTGTGGCTAAATGCAACTGGTATGGCTTCTGGATCTAGAAATGATCCTTCATTTCCCAAATATGTGATGTTTGAGCATCATTACCTCTTTGATCTTTACTAAATGAACGTAAGAGGAAGGGCATTTCTTGTTCCTTTCAAAATACTTGATGATTAATACAGTTCTTAGAGGTTGAGCCAAGATCCCTGGCTGCTCTGATCCTTCTGCTATATGTAGAAAAAGAATTATGAGTAGGTGTAATCATGTAAGCTGATTTATAGAAGATTTCATTTTTACCTGTGTTAATAAAACTTGTGTTAAATATGTCTATAACTGTGCAAATGACTACATAAATGACTTGGTCTTTACTTAAATTTGGACTTCATAGCTACACTACATTTGGAGTCTAGTTCAGGTGGTACACCATCCAAAGCTGTTAGTCCTTGTCCTGAGAGTGAATTAGGTGGGCTTATGTCAAAATCACTGAAGTTCTGACCATTTTGAAATATGCATTTTCCTCTTCTTCATCCTCTCTCCTCCCCTCCCACCATGGATTAACATATGGAAATAGAAATTACCATACCACATGACCTGAATCATGCCATACCAAAGCTTACTTTCTCATAAAAATGAAGTTAAGCACATCAGGTTGATATTTTTCCCTATTCTGTTATTCCCCTTCACAAGCATTTGTGAGGCTTTTAGAGGGTATGAAATATAATTTCTGCTTCCTCTTTAGGAGCTGAATCCAACAGGCTTTGCATCAGAGCATGGTAGCATTCACTGTTCGTTTCAACAAGTAATAATAACTGAGTCTAAAAACTTTGCTGTATTAAGTCATTTCCTCTAAATAATTAGTTGGATTTTATGATGCTGAATAGAAGTTTATTAATACAACAAAATTTGGCAAGCTTATGTGTGGTTCTTTCCTACCCTTAAAAAAATAAAATAAAAAAAAAGTGTGTTTTCTTTCCACAGGGAATTCTTGGTTCAGGCTTTGCCCTAAAGGTACAACAGAAACAAAGACAGAAACATTTCAACCGTCAAATTCCAGCTGCTGCCTCACTCATACAGGTACTGAGTTCCTGCATATTGCATACAGTCATTTCTTTCCATTTATAATACTTTTTTTCCCCCAAACCGTTGGCACTTTTTCCATGCCTGATTCCCATTAAAAACTGTACAGGAGTTACAGATGCAAGTTTTGGAAATCCAGCCTTTAATGTAAACTAATGAGCAAAAAAATACACTTCCAAATTAGTGCAAACTGTTTAATTCAGGTGGTTAAAATCAAAACTGAAGGTTACCCAGTAATTATTAAACAATTTACCTGGGGACAAAGTTATGAATTATCATGCTTGTGGTAGTGAAAAAACAGAAAGGAGGCTTCGTGTAAAACTGTACTTTTAAGAAGTTGCTGCTTGTAAAGACAAATGTCAAATATGTTTCGGTTTCCTTGGGACAAATAAATTCTTAAAAATCTCAAATTTAGGAGAAATAAGTGAGAATGGTAAATAGGAAGTCTTGTTTGGACTTTTCAGCTCCAGGATAGGTGGCTGAGAACCACTGGGATTCTGCAAAATCAACCTTTTCACGTAGGATAACTTACAGGCAGGAAAATATTGATCCCGCTGTTATAAATGCAGGTGCAGTTCAGTGTCAGTATGCTCAATGAGATTTTATCCTTTAGTTCCTTGGAGCCAGCATTGCACCCTGTAGAAGTATTAATATTATTTCATTCTAGGTTTTTCTAATCTTTTCCTCCCTCTGCTCAGTGTCTGCATATAGCTTTAGAAGCACAGAGATCAAATTTAAAAGAAAACTAGATGTACACCTAAGCCATACCATTTTTGCATTCTCATATGACTTATTTTTCTGGCTTCATGAGTCAGTGTGGATTTCCAGGTCATGATCTTTATGGAAACAGTAGCTAACTGTAAAGTTTATGCTTTAAACTAAACAGTTCCAGAGTTAATGTGAAAAAGACTCTGGTTATAGCCAGAGATTAGCCAAAAATTGTGAGACTCGTATCGTATGGTTTTATAAAGAATGGATTTTTTTAGTGTTCCCACTGATTCTTTTGGGAAATCGACACCGAATTATTGGGAAACCTGAGACTTCATGTCCAGAATGTTGTACTTGCCTCCATCAGAAATGTTAAGGAGGAGTAGAGGACAGACAATGACTTGCTGACTACCTGCTCTTAATAGTAGTAATTATGATTTAATCATCGTCTTGAATTTCTGAAAGCCCAATGTAATAAATGTTCTACAAATAACTTTTAAAAAGATTATTCTTGAACCAAGATGTTTACAAAATAAGTACAAGATGAGAACATCTCAGATGAGTGATTTTCTTTCCCTGTATTCCTTCTTGTTTTCTTCTAGAGGCCAGTTGTTTCTTCCAGTGTCCTATTAACCATGGAGGGAATTATATGGTGATTGTCTGATCCTTTACTTTCCAGCTGCTATCTGTTTTCCTCTGTCATTCTACCCTGCTTTGTTTCTTTCATCTGGCATTTTCTGGCCTTTCCTCCTCAAGATTTTGTTTGTGTATACATGTGTCCTTTTTTTATGTAGTGTGCAAGTGGGGATCTGCCTTTTTAATTTGGAGAGTAACTGTTATTCAACTCAGATATGTTTAGACATTTAAGAAAGAATACAGTAGTGTTTTGTCTCGTGTTGTTCTTGTTTCCTAGCCCGGCTTTTCCTCCTTTTTGTCTTAGAATGTGGTACTTTAATCATTGTGGCTGGCAAGAGAGAGGATTGGTTTTGGGTTTTGGTTCCTAGTTAGCCACTGGTACTATTCCATTGTGCCATCAGGTTCATTTCTTCGTATGAATACAGCCCTACTGATCACATCACAATTCCTTTTTTTTTCCTGGAAGTACTCTTGTGAGGCATGGAAAAACAATTCTTGTTTCTTTCTGAGTAAGAGCCTGAAACACAGAATGCAATAGGTAAAATGCTGGAAGTCAGGTAGGGAAACTGGGGCAGAGTAAGAAGTTGAATCCAGTCTAGAGTTCTCTCTCGTTATTTGTTTGTTGCTAATGAGAACAAAATTGCACTTGAAAAGACTGATCTTTCTTTCCGGTTTGCCCAGTTCTAACTGTGTGGTTTGTGTTTACTAAATAAGGGTTCTAAACCATGCTGAGTTTATGTTTCCAGTGGGCAAATTCAAGAATAAAAATAAACAAAGAATGGCTAACGTGATATTTGGAAATTACTGTGTTGTACAATGAGGTACTAATGTGATTGATTAATTATTCCATTGCTTAAAACATTTGTTCTAGACTGCATGGAGATGCTACGCTGCAGAAAACCCAGACTCTTCTACATGGAAAATATACATTCGAAAACCTGCCAGGAATTACCATTTGCTGTCACCCAGTCCAAAACCAAAGAAATCGGTGATGGTATGAGTAACTAATGTTTCCTATTAGAGTAATTAAAAAATTTTAAATTAGATTGAATTTGCTCTAGAGACTATTTGTTTTGTTTGTGTTACAGATTATTATGTGGTTTCAAATTTTTATTTACATTTCGGTTTTTACAGTTTCGGTATATAGACATCAGAAACTATAAGTTAATTTGCTTCAGTTCCCCAAACTTGACTTTTTTAATGGATCTGTGGGTTTGGAAAAGAGTAATAATGACCTAACTGAGGCGCATCGATCAGTAACTTACTGTTATTATTTGGAAAACTATAAGGAAAGGGAAAAAAAAAAAGTCATTCAAACGGATTCCATAAGTTAAAATTTTGTTTAAAAAACAGCAACAAAAAAAACTTCATCAGAATCTTTAGATTAAGTAATACTCTGTCCTCTCTGTTGTAAAAGTATTGCACAGTAATCTCAAGATGGAAGGGGAGGATGTTGTGCAGAAATCTTCCCTTGTATTTCCAAGGGTCATCTGAGTTCAGTAGCAATATATCCATTTGCTTTTTGCTGAGGGTATGATTTATTGCATCCATAAAATGGTAAAGATATTCTAGAATAGTTTGATTTATATGAACTGCTGCAGAACTAGCAGATTTTTTTTTTTTTATTGCAGGCAAGGGATTTGGTAATGACAGTGTGAAGAATTCTAGTTTTAGCAGGATGAGGGGGCTAACATAATGAGAAACACAGTATAGCATAATGAAAATGTAATTGGTCAGGAACTCTTTTAATTGGTTATAACTCATTGGGGACTGCATTGTTATTGAAGACGTTACTGAAGAGACAACTAAATGTAGCTTGGTTTGAGTAATTTAATGTATGTGGGTTTTTTAGGTTAAAAAGAAGAAATTTAAGTTAGACAAGGACAATGGGCCTTCTTCTCCAGATAGGATGTTGACTATACCACACATCACTTACGACCATGTGGCGGAGGACAGGAAACCTCATTTCAATTTTGAAGCGTATGAAAATTCTGGTAAGGAGTTCCATTATAAAATGCCAGTAATTGTAATGGCTTCTATTATTAGATTTACACACAGGTCCTTTTTAATATCTGTAGGGGAGAGGGACAGAACAAGCTCTTGTCATTCTAAAGGAAGAATACTTTGCTTTTTGATTTTGATTGCTGGCTTGTCTGGATGAGATTTAACCATCAGTTTAATGAGCATGCTCCACTGCAGACAAACCAAATCATTTGTCATTTCTGCCTGCCAGAAGAGCTACTGACTCTGGGGCTGGTGCACACATTCCCCAGTTCTGCAACTGATTGAAACTACAGAGATTAGCTGTCAGCCTTTCCATGTGAAATTTACCCAGGATGTGTTAGTACTGTGTTTGTACCTGAACCAAAAAGGACTGACATGTCTTGGCTGCACTGAACATAGCCTGCTACATGAAACCATCATGTGCTCCTGCCATCTGCTCAGTGGAGTAGGCTGTGAATCAACTTTTGAAAGCAGAAGTACTTAAGATAAATGTCGATCCATCTGTATTAAGTGTCACTGTACACTGTACCATTGTACAGTGTGAGGAAAAAAGAAAAAACTTTGATAATCATCTTATAATTAACAGCTTATTTATATTTCTTTTTGCTCTAATGAACTTCCAAGTTAAGTCTGAATTTACAATGTGGCTTTTTTACAAATGTACCTTTATTAGAAGTTTTTAATGTGTATTGCTCAAATTTTGGCAACAAGATTAAGGTTTAATTTTTAAGATGTGTTTTATTGACTGCAGATACCTTAAGTACTTATGTTTTTTTCTGCTCAAACATTTGACTGACCTGATTAAATTTAATGACCTTCAAAATAAGATAACGGTGTGGGCTGGCATGAGGCATATTTTAATTCCAGCAGAAAGTCTCACTTTCCATGTACTTTTTTGGTGTGCTTCTCTTACGTTTTCCTGCATCATCCATACTTTTCCACTCTTTCTTGACCTCTGTTAAGGCATGATTGCAAATTTCGTCTCGTGGTAGAAATGTTAAAAGGTGGACAAGTACTGAGCTGAGTGTGTCTCAGAATTTGAGTACAGACACCTTTCTTCAAAACAATCAAATGAAAGCACCTTACAAATGCTTAGATTCCACCTTTTATCATTAAATTTCTAAGCTGATTAAGGAGAATACGATTTGCTGGCAGCCTACTACTGCCATTTCAAAAATCAGCTCTATAGCTTTCAGTAGAAGGATTTTCTGTAATTTCTTCTGACGCTTATCTTTTTTCTTTTTTATCTGCATTCTACTCTCTAAACTGTTACAAGTATACAGGACAAACAGGAATGTTAAAATTGCTTGGTAAGTTGAGGAAAATAATTCTATTTATGGCATGCCAGCTTATGACAGTGTAATGTTTGCAGTGCTTTTCATGTGTGTCTAGTGCCATATAGTTTCTAAAAACTCTTCTGCAGCCAAGGAGATCTAGACAGACAAAAATGTACATTCTAACGCTTGTAATCACAATTGTACCCACAGTTTCATTACAAAGAGAAAAGTGAGCACTCATTTATATAAATAGGTGATCTCTAGTGGGTTCCTTATACTTGAGAAAAATTGCTCATGTATATATAAACAATAAAAAAGCCAATTTGCCTATAAATAAAGTATAATTTACCAGTAGTTAGCTGAGCATATAGATGAGAATTAATTTTTAAATAAATAGATTAGGTGGAAGAAAGCTTTCAGATTTGAGCCCCAATGCTGTGCATTCTGAAGTACATGCTGTAAAAATGTGCTGTAGATATTTGTGAACAAATGGGGACCCATAAATTAAATAATTTATTTTACTGTTTGTCTGGATTCTGTGATCACTTAAGCAGCCATGTAGTCGTGTGATGTTTCTAATGTGCTTGCTTAGGCACTTTCTTAACAATTGAGTGTTCCCCAGAGATTGTAGGACTGGAGCTAGGCCTGGGCAAAAGACCTCTGTGATTTAGTGAGAGTGCTGTGAGCCACCTGTAAGTTTTCTGCTCTGAATCCAATAGATTCAGAGGACAATAGAGGCTTCTTTTCGGTGATCAGGTGCAAGGATGCTCAGGCTTAGATCAAATTGTCTGAAAATACAAGGTTCAGTTTCTCCTCTGAACCCACATGGGACACAGGTGCAAATAAGGTGGTAAAACAGTGAAAACAAACTGAACCTCCTTAACTCCCCCTGATTTGCCCATTTTCCAGTTTCCACTCTTCTCCTGTGTTCCAAGAGGTGCATCTCTGTTGGGGGTGAGCATGGTGGAACAAAATCAGGAGAGCAACAAGAGACACCAAGTCACCTGTTTTACATGAACAAGAAATTCTTTCATCTTGGAGAAATATCAGAGGAGCTTTGCCAACCATCATAGGTTCAGTTCGTATTTCCTAGCCAGGCAGCCTGAACTCAGTGGACCTGAGAGATTACCTAACACTGTTCTCACAGCAACTCAAAGAAATAAAGAGGAGAGAGTGTAATTGTACTTACTGTCAATAAGGTTACCTACACAGAAAACAGAAGCTGCCAAATCAAAAGTTCAGAAAAAAAAAATTAGGAAGTACAAGAATACAAGGCTGCTCATTCAGCTTTAATTTTAATTCAGAAAGACTAGTCACATATCCATATGCTACTTTCTCATATTCAGTAAATTTATGGACTGCCCACTTATACTTCAGTTTTCACATTCCTGAATCCTGCATCTGGCATCCCTGTCAGTATCCTTGGGCAACCAAAGATTTCCAGCTTTCTCCCAGCTTTATCAGTTCAGCAAAGACCCAAGAGCATGCTGTTGTGGTTTAAGAATGGTACTCCCCAATGTAGTACTTGCACTGAGACTCTCCAAACCCCTGAAATCTGGCCAGAAGATAGCTGCACTGTGAACAGTAGGAACCAGAGCAAGAGAGGTCTGACCTGTATGAGGCTGGACACTAAGAAAAGTCAGGAAGAAAGGGGCAAACATAGATTGCTTTCCTCAAAATGGAACTGGGATGTAGGGAGGAATGTCTTGCAGTAGGTGACACTGTTGTAAAGAATGGGTTTGGAGAGGCAATGATGCCTCCCCAGTGGCAATTTAATATTCTGCTAATGTGCACTCTAGTAAAGTTTCATACAAACTCTTTTTCACATTTTTTTTTTTGTGTCAGGTAGAACATACCGTATTTTATGTATGTCTCCATCTCCTCAGCTGCCTGTCTGGAGCTTTTTTCTTTTTTTTTTTTTTTCCCCTCTTCTATCTCTGTTTCATGTGCATCTTTACTCTGACTCAGATTGTCAGCGCTCCTGGCCATCCTTTTCCGCAGACCAGCAGTCTTCCAGTGCTCCTTCCTCTCCAGGTAAAGCTCATAATATTTCATTGTTCCATCATGTTCCATCAGTCCATCACCTTTGTTAATTAGTAAATCTTTGCAATGCTTTGTCTGGAGTTGCCTGCTGTGGCACGGAAAATATAGAGCTGTTTTTCAAAAAAAGGCATGGGCATTTCCGTAGAATTTTACGTTTGGAAGTTGATCAGGTTGTAGATTGCAAATGTTAAAATAAAGTAATTTTCTGCAGACCAGAGGTGTTTTGTAAATGCATTAATGAAAACTCAGATTTTTCCATGAAAAAATGCTTTAAAGTGTTTATCTTTTTTGTCTGTGCTTACAAAACAGGAAGTGTAAAATATTTTCTATCTTTCTATCCAAATAGTCCACTACCAGAAATGCATCTACATACACATCACATTGTATATAAAATTGCTGTGTTGATAATACAGAAAAATATCAATAATTTCTTTGTATTGTGTTTATAATCCTTGATTGAAGATTCATATAATTGTAGAATGGTTTGTGTTGGAAGGCACCTTTAAAGATGTGTGGCCCAACCTCCCTGCAATGAGCAGGGATGTCTTCAACTAGCTCAGGTTGCTCAGAACCTGACCTTGAATGCTTCCATAAAGTTCAGAATTTCTGTTTTAAAGCAGGGGTTCTTGTGCAAAATAGGGAAAATAAAGTTGGAGGTCCCCTAAATTATACCAACCATCCTTTGATACACTTGTTTCATGTTTCTGTTCACTCATTGTTATCCATTGGAAATTAGTGTCCGAAGTTTCCTTTGTTTTTTTTTCCCCTTTAACCTTCATATTTAGAAATTTAGTGTCTTTTTTTTAACATAATTTTTTTAAACACTGCTTTGCAAGAAAGACTCCTCCAAATTCAAATGACTATGAATTTATTTTTATAAGTAAAATAATGTGTTTTGCTTGAGCCCTGTTTCAAGGCACTTTGTGTCAGGGAAGCTCTCACTAAGGCTCTTTTCTTGGTGACGATGATCTTAGAAATTTTAAAAATAGAGGGAAGGAGATACTGTGTTTGCCTCATGCTAATCAGCTGTTCATCTCTGTATGCTCAGATAAGAGCTTGTTCAAATTGGCTAAGTCACAGTCATGAATTCTGGTTCCTTTTTCATTGTGCCACTCCTTCTCTCCCCTTCCATGAAACTGAAAAGCAGCAACTGTGAATGATCCAAGAAAAGCTGTTTCTGCAGAACCATTTGTGTAGTGTGTATATTGTATCTCTCATAAACACTGTTTGGTGACTTTTCAGCAAACACGAAATGGTTTTAAGTTCAGCAGTTTTTATCACTTGCTGTCAGGAAAACTTAGAAGTTTGTGAGTCCTCCTTTCCTAGAAACTGGGAAAGTTATTTATATCTTGTATAAATGAAAACAGTGAAAATTAATTTAATGAAAGCTAAAAGAGGTCTATTTGAAAGGCATTTTGCAGCATATCTGAATCTGGAATTATTTTGCTTGTTTCACAGCCACTGTCTTGTATGTTGGCTACAGCAAAGGGATGAAATAATATGGTACTAAAACCAGAAATTGAAGCTGACACTTCCTAAAACCAACAACAAAATTTTCAGTTTTAAGTGTTGCAAGTGGCTCCTGCTTGTAATAATTGTATCTCTTAGCACTTGTCTTATTTGTTTATTTATTTGAAACTGTGATTTCAGAGTTCATCCTTTCCTATTACAATTTCTGGAGAACAGATTTCCCTTTGTGATTTTGGACAGCCATGTGCCTGATGATATAATAACATTTTGTCTTCTTATTATTTGTAAAAGTTCAAATCCATTTCTGCCATATGAAGATATCTATTACTGGAGTAAAATGGTTGTAACTGAAAAAAAGTTTCCTGATATCCCCACTTTTATTCTCATTAAGTATCAGTTACATTTAGGTTATCTATTTCTGCTTTATTCCTTTAGCTTTTGTGTGGCATTTTGGTGGGGCATTATTTACTTTTATAATGAAAAGTATTTTATTTAATATAGTAGAGATTTCATAAATTACTGCGTTATAATTATTTTATTGAATGTTCCAGCCAGCTACACAGACAAATGTTTCTATGAAGGTGTCATAATCTGCCTATGATTTATTTAGAATTTAACCTGTTTTTGTTCTCTGTAAATTCATTTAAAGTCATGTAAACCACACTAGTGGTTTTATTTATATGCAGATTTTGTGGCTTCACTAAAAAATGCTAGGACCATGTTGGAAAAAGCACTTACTATTCTTAATGTTAGTCTCTGGCAGAATTTTGGAGCCTGAGTTTAAAAATGAAATCTGTTACACTCTGCTTAATTTCTTGGATGCATGAAAGTGATGACATGCAAATAACTTTGTCCCTAAAACTTTCGATATCTGAAGTTCTATAAAACAACCTTCCCAGTGAGGACCTCATCTTGGATGAACTGAAGATCTTGCCACCTACCTGTCTTGTGTCTGAGGCCAAAGATGAGGCATCCTCCTGCCCAAGTTTTAGAGGGAGCAAGCAGACTGGCTCAGACAGTGTGTGACAGGAGCTGACTTGCTCACCATGATAATGCCTACACTCCTGGTTTCTTGGTCTTTAGTTAGAGTTATTACACACCAGAATCTGGTATTATAAACTAAAACATGAGGTAGAGTGTGAACAAAAAAAAAAGAATGAAATATTAGTTTTAAATCTTCGCCAGAACTTGAGTTGCTTTGGGTAGAAGAAGAGTTAAAGTTTTGGTTTTCATGAACGCTGCAACTTTTGGTAGTAACTTCAGTTTTCAATATTCTGTTAAAATGTACAGTATTTTAGAGATCCAAATGAGTGGTAGTCAAATGCTCTTGGTTTAACTGTTACCTGCATGTTTTTTCACAGTGAAAAAAAGCCCGACGTTTTTAGATGTGAACACAGGACCCATCATCAGGACCAGCAGCTTTGCTGATGAGCTTGACCTGGAGGGTGAGACACTGCTGACCCCAATAACTCACATCTCACAGTAAGTCAAGGCTGTTGAATTGTGCATTAGTTGACTTAGACAAGAGAAGCCAATTCAGGTGGGAGGAGCTGAAATATGGAGCTGATAGGGCTATCTCAGACATTTGCGTCAGACTCTTTTTACCTTGAAGTCGGTGTGTATTCTGTTCTGAGTGCCAGTAAATCTTCATGTTAACCTAAAGAAAAGTTCACTTGGTTGTGACACAAGGCTTTAGTTTTCAGCTGATGTCTCTGGGCAGCTGGTGGCTGATATGCCCAGGATTTTTCTACAGAGACAATGTGTGGGAGTTCTTGCCTGCTGAGAGTTATATTACTCCATCCACCATTTTCCGGTGGAATAGCTGTAAAGTGCAAATTTTAAATACTACTTATATGAAACACAATTTCAGCAGCACCTTCTCTAATGGTCAAATGATGTTCTACATTGGAAGAAAAGCTCTGTTTGATCATTATTACTGCTTTATTGTGTATAAAATGATCTGAAATAGACCTGTACTTTTTTTGTCTTTTTCCTTTTAAAAAAATATTTTCCACATTTTATGCTAAAATGTTATCTTCAGGTTCTCAGATTACACTAAAAATTTGCGAATTGCAAAAGATTTTTCTTCAGATGCCTTTAAAAATAAATCATCTGTCATTGTTTAATTCAAACTTCTGAAAAATGCTTATTATTTGCCATAGTACATATGTCACAGTATGTCCTCTAGCAGAGGAAAAACATTTTTTTCCTCTCCTGTTTCTAGAAATCTGAGGATTTCTGCAATGAAACCACAGATGAATATTCTTGGCATTCTTGTATTTCTGAGGTACAAAACATGTAGAAATACCTGCTGCCAATTTTCAGGCCTTCTTTCTATACAGTATAAATAGCAGAGAAACGCAAATGTACTTTTTATAGCCATTTTCTAAGGACATTTATTAAAAAAAAAAAAAAAAAAAAAAGAGTAAGTTTTGGTGGAATTTTCCCTACCCCTAAACAAAGGTATTTGCATTTTCATCTGAATCACACAAATGTACATCTGTTTGTAGATAGAGGATTTATGAGACTTGTATTCTGGAAGATTTCTTACTGGTACAAGCAGAAGGAGGAAGTCATAAATTTCCTCAAACCATAGACAAGAACAATGGAGCAAAAAAACCAGATCTAGATGTTTTCTTTGCATAGCTTTTTTATAACTTTAATTTACCACAACATTGCAGTCTTTCTTCTAGAGAAATAAGCTTTGATGCTAGGAGTTTTCATTGTCCCTTTTGGGTTGCCAATTATTTAGTTATTTTTCATTGATACTTTTCAAATAATATGCTTCATCTCTTTCAGTTCAACTTGTGTATCAGCTGAGATTTTTTTTCCTCTGAACTACTTGTGGGAGACCTTAGGTTATAGGTAATGTGTATCAGCTGAAGAACTGTACCAAATTAACATCCTAGTCTATCAGTAACTTAGATATTTCTTTTTTACTTCCTAGTTTTTAGTTGTAATCTTTGTTGAAATCTCCCTAGATTGCTCTGAGTCATGAGTGATGGTACAAAACTTGTCCCCATAGGTGGCTTGAATTGAGTCTCCACTGGGGTGGAAAAAAGTGGAAGTCATTGTTTCTTTTAAGACATTGCATTTAGATTCAGAACTGGACAAATTGGATAAAATGGAAAACTGATAAAATATTAGTTAAAAAGTGTCTCTTTGAAACATGGGTGCCCAAATGTTGTAGAGCCTGAGAGCCATTCCCTTAGAAGTGCATCTACTTTGTATGCAGTTTATTAAAAGGCCTGAAACAATGCCAGATCCGCCTGTAGATATAAGGGTTTGTCAAACAGTGAAAAAACCCTGTGTTTTGTAAGGTCAGTTGAACTATTGTCATTCAGGCAACATATATTCCCAAATATTGAAATGAAAATTATTTCAGTGTTTGTTTAGCTGTTGAGTTGTGCATTCTGCTTGCATTTGAGGTGATTGAAAAGGAAGTTGTGTTGCTGTGTGTCGCTGGGTACCTGTGTTGCTGGATGCTGAAGACCGGTCCATTTCCATGAGTTATTTAGACAAATGCTTCTTAAGCCTTAGACAAATGCTTCATTTCGAAGTCCTAGGAAACAAATATTCATGAGCTAGTTTCAGATGTTACTAGGATTTGCCTGTGAGACACGTGGGCATAGATTTAAGGATCAAATTTAAAATTGTGCATTAGATACATCTCTGTGTGCAAAGCCACGTAATAACTTTCTGTATAGTGAAAATGGTTAGTCATTTCATGTCTGTATCGTTGTGTGTTTTTAATTCAGGCTTTAAAGTTATGCTGTGCCTGAGAAAATCCTGGATGAATTATTTTGTTCTGATGTCCCCAGTTGTGAAGCATTTTATTTCCTTAAAGGACGTGTAAAATTATGATTGCTCCAGATTTGTTGATACAGAAATAGGCAACCATATGGAAGTACATGACAAAATTACAGCATCAGCTATGTCATAGAAAAGTCAATTAAGTGCGAATGTATCTAGTTTCAGGTTTTGAAAGCATCAGAGGAACAGAAGCATGAAGACTTGACCTAAGGATGTTTGGATTTGGGATTCATAGAACTATTTCTGGGTCAATTATATATTTATTGCAACATATGCATTAGCTTATCCATTAATCACAGAAAGGTGGCTCCAGAATAAACATTATTTTTTGAAACTCATTAATACATGAGCAAATTTTACAGTTAATTTGAGACATCCAAACAAAAAGTGACTTTTAGTTGACAGTATGAAAAATATTCCCTTTTGACAGATAGTATAAATATGTCAGAAGTGTGGGGTACCTACGGTGTTACTGACAGACAAACACTTGGCATTGTTGTGGCTTAAAAAAATGAATGAGGTTGTTAGGGTTTTTTTCCTCACTTGTATTAGGTCCTGGAAAGTAAATGCCATCTTTCAGCCCTCGGTGATAAAGGGCTTTAGGCTTCTAGGCCTAAAGTCCCCTTTAAGTTAAATTTCAGCGCTCTGCTGTTTCATGCAAAAATTAGTTTCTTTTGGTGAAAGTAGGTGCATATTCTCACTGAATTCAATAGAACTGGTTTTGTGTCAATACTAAAAATGCAGGTATGGTGGTTTTTTGCAGGATATATGTCTGACTGTATTTTAAATCTGTTTTGAAAAAAAAATGTTTTATTAAATGTAGCTCTATTTCTGTGGAATTGCAAATGGGAAATCTTTCACGTGGAAAGATTACCTTATCAGTTAACCACTGTCACTACCCATTTGAAGAAACAAAAATAATAAATAAAAGCACACTGAGGCCTGATGTTCAAACAGGAAAGTTATACACATGTCATAGAAAAAAGAGATTTGCAGCAGGTGCATGCAGAAATATAGAATAAGACAGCAGTGTGTGTGGGGATGACTGCCCTTTTCTTGCTACATGAGAAGTCTTATGAGCAGAAGATGTAGATTTAGCAGAACGGTTTGTGTAATGAGCTGTTATGGATCTCACGTATAAAATGATCTGTAGCAGTTTAAAAAATGCAATACACAGAGTGGGTTTTGTGATAAAACTTGGCCCTTCAGTGCTTTGTTTAATGCTCCTTGTGGCCTGTTCTGTTGTAAAAGTGAAGTAGAAAACTGGACTGCAGCAATATCACTTCTCTCCTTTAGACTTCTCAATGGTTAATTCTCTCTAATCGTTGTGTTCCTGTATTGTCTCCTGTTCCCTGCTTCACTTCGTTGGGCTTTTTGTTTTGTTTGCATTTTAAAGCACTGAAAAATCGATGCTACTTGTAGCTGAGCCTCAGCTACCAAAAGGGTATTGCCCTGTGTTTGTATAATTGTTTAATTTCAGCATTACTGTGGATCCAGCTGACCACATGTATTTCTAACATGTTGCTAACATTGCACATTTGTGATCTTGTTATTGTCTGTATCAACATAACAATAATTCTTGATGTTTCAATGACTCTTCTCCACGTGTTTCATGTACCTCTTTATTGAGGTGATGAAAACACGTTTAATTAGTTAAGCACTGATTTTGTCTCTAAACACATAAAATAATTGCTTTCCTGCAATGGCATACTGATGTCATTTTAGATTTATTATGGTGGGCTTGCACTAAAATAAAGCTTTACATTGCAAACAAAAGGCACTTCCTATTTTTTATTAAGTGTATTTCCTTTCTGAAAAAATTCTGTGTCGTGAAATCAGCTTTATCTTCTCTACTCTCTCCATCATCATCTTGAGTGTGGTACAGAGCCTTTTAGACATTGTATTAAGAGTAAGTGGGAGACTCCAGTGGTGTTTTTAAAAATAAACCCTCCCTTATTAAACAGTCAACAATTAAGCAAACAGATTTACAGCTTCTTAATAATTTACAGATCAAGAGGAAATGATAACAGATGAATCCTCCTGAATGATTGAAGTGATTGCTTCTGAATACTTTGAAATATACTTGAAATATTTGAAATAAAAAAGTGTACTGGTAAACACCGAATGCAGTGTCCATGGTGCTGCAGTTACCACTGGCTTTTATTGGAAACAATACTTTCTTTCCTTTTCTAGTTTTATTATGTGTTCTATGTTTTAATTACCAGCATATAATTTGCTGGCATGAGTTATAACCACATTGCCTAGAAAAAAACAGTGCTGTATATGTCTTTTAATGGTCTCTTTTCTTTTGGATTATCCATGAATGGAATATCCCTATTTGCTTTGATTTGCTAACTCATACTGTAAAAGATTCCTGCTTTTATCTTCCTCTTCTATACCAAAATGACCCTCGGAAGTCTGAGCAAATATTTCTTTTTCATTCTCAAATGAACCAGATGGAACAGCTGACTTCTGCTGTCAGAAGAATTCCTTCTGAAATGCTGTTAACAACATTAAAACGTGATTTCCGTGGGGTGCATTTTATCATTAATGACAAGGCATGTTTGAAGAATAGCAGTGATAGCAACTACGTAAGAACATGCTGAAGACCAGAGCTTAATGTTCAGACATCACTGGTTACTGTAACTTGCTGTTATTCCAGTCATTTACTTGACTTGCTACAGGAAAGACCTTGGTTTTTGCTGTACAGTGGGCAGTATCCCTTTTTCATTTGGCACATTTCAGTGTGTTGTCAAGCTCCCTTAGGAATGCTGCTTACAATCTGTTGATTTAATAGTTTACTAAAAAGGGGAGGACTGTTTCCCTGAGTTATTCCCTTTGGTATGGAATAGTATCATTGTATCCTTTGTTTTCGTTATAAATTTACAATAAACTTGGCCATAGAAATTGACCCTGGAACTCTGGATGTATCAGGAATCTGATTTTTTCATCTATTAAGTTGCTGTGAGAGACACTTGAGGATATGAAGTTTCCCTAGAGCTGGTAACAAGCAGTCAGGAAAGTTCCCTTTTTTCAGCAGGAAACTCCAGAAGGCTTGTAAACAAGACACTGTAATGATTTCAGTCTCACAATCCCATTCTGATTTCTAATTGCAGATTGTAAGGGGAGAGCAAAAGAGCTGTGGCAGTCCAGTCCTAAATACAGCTAATCCCTTAAGTGAGCTATGATCAACATACTACAGTTATCAAGGAGGACCCAAAGCATCTCTGATTTAAGAAATCATTAGTTTACTGTTAATCCCAGTTGTAGAGGGCTGCAGAGCTTGTCTGCAGCTCAAGAGCTGAGTAGCTGTAATAGAGCAGGACATCAGCAAACTTCTGTCTGAAATGTTGAAAGGCAAATGGGTATTTCGCTATGTTCATCATGGTTTATAAGAACTTTATTTCTGGCTTACAGGTATTGATGCGAGCTAGAAGCACTGCCAAAATACCTATGGCATACCCGTTGTAGCAGTGTGGTAATAGTCTGGTTATTGTGCATTTCTGTGTGCAGATGCCCCAATTAAAAATCACTGTACATTCTTCACTGCTCCTGAAAAGAACTGTAGCCACTGCTGTGCTGAGACAAATGCGAACTTGTTTCCAGGTGCTATTGCATCTAGATATAGTTAATCTGTTATCCTGTGCCTCAGTTGGAAACTCTGAGTTGGGGACTGCTTGTGTTTGTCTGGTATCTAATAGTGGGATTCCAGCACACAAAGTGTTTCTGTGTTCCGCATCCAATGTCTGCTACAAAGTTGGCTGATCATATCTTCCATAATATAGGCAGTTATTTACAATATTAATTTTTATATATGGATTACCTGAGATGTGCTGAAGACTTGGGCAGATCTCCATGGTGTCTTATTTCACGCTCGACAGTGTAGCAACTGAGCTGCTTCCAACAGTGCAGTAAGTGATGTGGTGAACATCTGTCCCTCTGGTTACTTGACTCTTTTATCTTTAGGGAGAAGTTCTTGTGTCCTTTGGTGGGTGGTTGCTTTTCTCATAGATTAGATAGAGTGTGTAGCTTACGTCTATAGATCTGAAGACCAGAAGGGATAATTAGATCATTCCCTTTGATCTTGTAAAAGACAAGCTGTAACATTCCATCACGTTGCAGCATTACTGTGCTGCGTTCTTAATATGAGCAAAAACACAATAAAAGAATTGTATTAAAGAATGAACAAGATGAAAGAAATTCAGGCAGGAACCTACACTTTGCATTTTCATGTCTCCTTTTTTTATTATATTAACTTTCTATCTATGTATTGCAAAGGGAAGTGCTATCATATACTGGTGCTACTATTTGCCAGAAGTCAGTACTGGACAAATACATTCTTTGTTAGAGGTTACAAACCTGTATGAAATAATACTCTCATGATCTTTTCTCTGTTACTGCAAATTGTCACTGATGTATTCAAGTGCAGTGTAAAATTACTGTTTGGCTGGTTTATGTTACTGACATGGTATAAAAGTAATGTGTTGACTTTTCCTAGTGTACAAACCATCTAGGCAGAAGCTAAGATAGCTTAGCTATTTCTTTTGTGTTGCAGATGAACATTGCATTCCTTGGTCTCCAAGTGCTGGTTTACATCTTGATTGATGTCGAGTAATTAAACCAGACTCCAGCTGCTTAGTGATTCAGAAGTACAAGGGTCTTATGCTGTAAAAACAACAAGCAACTCCCCACTTACTAACTTTTATCATTGTTTGCTTTGGGCATCATGCAGAATAATAAGTGCAAAACCTTTTTTTTTTCTTTTATTGGATGGGGGAGACAATAAAAATATCCCACTTTTATCTAACATTTAAAAAAGTTAAATTTACGATTATCTTGAGTTAATTCCAGAATTAAAGTTCAAATTAAAATTGCTCGAATATATTATCTATACATTTTTCTTATTAACTTCATTTCACAGTATTTGGCAAAGAAATAGTGCAGTTGCAGGTTTTTTTCAGAAGTAAATGCTGCTGCCAGTATGACCAGTACCCAGTTCAGACTAAATGTAGTATTTTCCTCTTGCTATACTTCTCTGGAAATTCTATTACAGAATTGACACATTAAACAGTTTCTTCTGCAGCTGCTGTTTCTGATCACTATTGATGATTTTTTTCTAAAGTTAAAAACATGGTTAAGTATGATTAACACCCTACTGATGTGGCAAAGCTTACTGCAATGGAAGGTTTTGTTTTAAACATTTGCCAAGTCCATGGCAGAGCTGTAAAGTAGTGAGCTCTGTGCGTCATCTCAGATGCTGGATGTGTGAAGTGCAGTGTGCATGGCCTTGGGCACTTGCCCTGGACGGAGAGCCCATGGGAGGTCATGGAGCTGTTGACTTAAATTTGCTTTCTTCATTTAACTTCAAGCACTGAATATAGTTGTGATTTCACTCAGGGTGTCAGGAACTTTGTCATTCCCTTGTTTAGAACTGTATGTTTTGTTTTACTTCTAGCAGGAAGTTCAACTGGGAAAAGCTGAAGTATTTTCATTGTCTTGCAGACAGAATACCTTAAATATCTTACACTAGTTGTCAGTCTGTTAGCAAACTAAAGGTAAGCACCTGATCTGTTGCTTGTGGTTGTGTGTTTTTCTCAGGTTTCTGTATCCCACCCAATTCTGTGGTTACTGAGTGCCTTTTGGGATAAAAATAAAAATAAATACAGAAGTTAGTCATCGCTATGTCCGGTTACTTCTCTATGTCTGACTTTCCCAAGGAAAACTGATGTGTTTCTATTCATTTTTTTCCCTGTTTCTCCGCATGTAAACTGTATAGGTATAATGTCAAAAGGGAAGTTAATCAGAAAGTGGTAACTGTTGGTGGTGGTGGGTGATCTGTCTTCATGTCCTTTTGGTCAGGGGCCTGCCCCACAATTAAGTCCTATCTCCTGTGCAGCCAAGTGTCATTGGTACAGAAATGTCACTGAAAAGGGGAGTTATTGGTAGTGGTATGGCTCCCAGGGATTTGATCTTTTAGGAATTTTGGGCCCTTAAAAAGTTGCAGCCTTGAAAATAGAGGCAGAGAATGTTCAGTGTGACACAATGTCCTGCAGAGAGCCAGGGATTTGAGCAGAGCACAGCAGAAATGTAACAATCATTATGTGAGTCTTGGTTTATGAGGGGTTGTCATGTTACCTTTTGTAGGTGCAGTGTTTTTTTGAGGGATGGCACTTTCAAGCAGGCTAGATCCATAATACACACTGTGTATGAATGGAAAACAACAGGCAATGCCAGAAATGTTTTATGGTCACTACAAAACAAACATGAAGGGCGGTGAACAGAGAGCTGTATCTCGCCCTTGGAAATTGCTTGTTTGTCTATGTCTGAACAGTAAGTTCACTGTGTTGAAACCTTTAACATTTGGGCATACAGGCAGTGAAACTACTTGAACTATCCCCGTGACTTTTTTCCCCCCTGTAGTGCAGCTTTAAGTTTGGAAAGAAATCTTTTTGGTTTTTATTCTAATCAATACCTGTTTAGGCACTGGCTAGAATTTAAGAACAGCTCATAGATATCAAATTTGTACTAGGACTGCTAAAAATGTGACACCAGTGTGTATGGGATTTGATTTTTTTTTTTAATAAAAGCAAACAAAAAATTGTGAAAAAACAACTTTATTTTTTAAAGGATCTTACTTTATTACAGAAATAAGTCTAGTATTTAAAAAATAGTTCCTCATTTTTATTTAAATATAGAACCCCAAAGTATCACAGCATTCCTTAATATGGGGTAAAGAAAAGTACTAATTGACTTCCAGAACAACCAGTTTATACTCACTTTTCCATACAGGCTTTCTCCGTGCAAGTTACTCTCTCCTCAAGGACTACTGAGCCTAAGATTCCTTATTTAAAAAACAACCTGCATTAAGACTGGGGTCCAGAAGTGGTCAAACTGAGCGTAACTCGTCCTCAAGTTGTAGTTTTGGTATGATGGAGTTCACAAGTAGTAGCAGTAGTGAATGGTTTGAAAATCCTCACAATCCATTATTTTTAAATTGATTTTAACACAAAATGTAAGTTTGTCTTGGTCTGTCATGCAGATTGTGGGACATGCAGAACGTACCAGAGTGGTGTGAGATGTGACGTCAGTTTGCCTTTCGTGAGTGACATGAGCTGGCAGCAGTGCTTAGCTGATCACAGGGTGAAAAACAGAAGAAACAAGCTTTATATAAAGCATGTGTTCTTCACCTAGGTCTGCAAGTCAGGGGTCAAATTCCCTCCATTTCTGTGTGTGAAGTGTTCAAGAGCTTTGTGTTGGTAGTATAGGGAGGTTGAAAAGGTGAAATGCATCCTTTTCTTCTCCCATCCTACCTAAAGTTGAGGATGCTGAGCTGCCGTGTGTGTGCTTTCATTATATTGGTGCCCTAAAACTCCACTCTGGATTTAGTCCTGCTGTGGTTGGCTGGCTGTATGCATTCAAACAACTGAAATGAGTCCTGTGTGATGTTCTGCTGTACCAGTTCTTCCTGAGAAGGGACAGAGACAGAAAGCTCAGTTTGAAAGCACTATCTTAGCACACTACAGAGGAAAATTTGGCAAACTGGAGTTAATAAACAGCATCTGTTTCGAGAAAAAAAATCATACTCTGATCTTGAGAAATTCTGGTTTAGCAGCACAAACATTACTTTCTCCTCTATCTTCTCTTTCCACTCTATATTCTTAGCTATTTTTAAAGCTGTGCAGCTTTTAATGGTTCTTGTTATTACCACTTCAATAGAATAAATAAGTAATGCAGGGGGAATGCAGGAAGTCAGGTGCATAATTAAACATATGTTACAAAACTTTATCCATGTTTTAACTGTGAGAAATATTTTAAAAAGTTGAACTGCCAGTCATTCTTCTTCTGTTTTTTTAATGACTTAGCACTTCAAAATGTTTAGGCTTTGTGAGAAATGTCTTTATTTAGAAGGAAAGGTAACGATTTGCGTGTATGCTTTGTCCTAGAGGATTTGCACTGTGGTTGGTGTACACAGGGCCTGGTGCCAAGGACCGGAAGGTACTAGACAAGAAATAGCTGTATTTGAGTCCTAAAATGGCTGCTGGGATAATAAATAATGGAGGGTTGCAACCACAGAATATTTGTTCTTCAATGAATTTAGGAAGTGTTCTCAGTCTGTCTGCTTTTTATTTTAGAAACCCAACCCAGCCATGTCTGTGTAAAAATTTCAGATACTAATATGGAATTTGTGGGGGGTTTTTTTGGTGGTTGTTTGTTTTGGTTTTGTTTTTTTTTTCTTTTTAGACCACCCACATTGGGGCACCTGCCAGGTCTTCTGGAGTACTTCCTTTACTCTGCAGGACTCTGAGGTTTTCTGTAAGTGTGTGTGCTGGGTCTCATCCATTCATCATTATTACATCTTAATGTAGGTCTCAGGTTTGCTAAATTATGTTAAATCACTTCCATATTGAAACACATGAATGATTTTAAATCACTGTGTGCTGCAAACAGCAGGATCAGATTATTAGAGCTCTTAATTGTGTCTGTCTTTTTGTCTGAAAGCTTGAAAGCTTTTGGTCTTTTGCTGTGAATTATGAACTGGCAAATAATGTATACTATAGGCCTTCCAGTCTTACCACCAGTGGCACATTTGAGACATGGTACAAGTAGGAACTCTTTTCCTGAGGGAAGCACAGTTTAAAGGTATGAACTTCTCACAAAAAAAGTATAAATCATACCTAATGGAGCTGTGGTCAGTGTAGTTTGTAGATCCCCCGAGAGAAGAATGAATTATTAGAAATATTTGGATGGCAGGAGTCTCTGATTTGTTAATTATTTTTTTATGCATGGAAGGTGTCCCTGTGTCAGATCTGAAAGATTCAAAAAAACCAAAAACAAACAAACAAACAAAAAACAACAGAGAAAAGGAGAAAAGCAAGCCAAGAGTCTGGAGTGTGACAATATTCACATCTGAATTGCAAGTTTCAAGTTCAGTTCCTGCCTGATTAGGCAGGGCATTTTTGTAGATTGCAGAACATAAAAAACGCAGAAGAGAAAGGAGATTGATAGCTCTACAGAGTTACACTTGATGGAGAAAACATTAAGAGGGCACGTGATAGTAGTGACAGATCTGGTACAGAGACTGAAAAAAGAGGAAAGGGTTTTGATAGGAGGAAAACAAAATGAGTCACAAAACTGTACCTTAGTTACTGGCTTACCCTTGTCCTGTCTGTGCTTCCTCTGGTTAGCTTATTGAAAGGCTGGAGCACTACAAATGCCTAAAGGAATTGGTTTTGGGGAGGGTCAGAGATGAAGGGGACAAATCCTGGAGATGCTGTGGTGAAGCAGATGAGTTGTGGGAGAATGAGAGAGGAGGGAAAAGAGTAATTGAAGGATGTAAGCTTCAGTGAACAGGAATAGTCGTATCAGCAGTGACAGAAGAAGGAAATGAGCTCAGGATATGGGAGAAAAGTTGGCTGATCTTGGTGATACCATTGGACATGCTTATATTTGATATGTGATGCCTTTAATTCTGTTGGCAAAGTAGTGTATTTCAGAGTCAAAACATTACAGTTGACTCGACAGCTTCTTATTTTTCAGATATTAAATTTGTGATGCTGCATTCTAGACACCTTGGTTCTCCTCTAGGAACTGTGTGGTTGTGGATGTATATTCAGAAGTAATTTCCAGGAAATCAGCTTTGTAATTTTTTTCCTCCTACGTTTCTATCCAAATAATTTTAAAAGCAAGTGTATATCCTGTATATGCCTTGCACCTCTGGTGTCCTTTGAGAATTTTCCCTTGGTAGTATTGTTTGTTGCACATGTAGGCTTCCATATTCAAAGGTGCTTGTGAGTTACACTGTGTGTCTGACTCAGTGAGGTTACCTTATAGTCTTGCTATATGATTTCATATAATTAATTTTATAACTGAAATATAGGGCCACCAAGATGATCAGAGGAACAGAGCACCTCTCCTATGAGGAAAACCTGAGAGAATTGGGATTGTTCAGCCTGGAAAAGAGAAGGCTTCATGGTGACCTAATTGATGCCTTCCAGTACCTGAAGGGAACCTAAAAGAGAAATGGAGGGGGACTTTTTACAAGGGCCTAGAGTGACAGGACAAGAGGGAATGGCTTCAAGATAAAAGAAAGTAGGTGTAGATTAGATATTAGGAATAAATTCTTTACTGTGATGATGGTGAGGCATTGGCATAGGTTGCCCAGAGAAGTTGTGGATGTCCCATCCCTTGCAATGTTCAAGGCTGGGTTGGATGAGGCTCTGAGCAACCTGGTCTAGTGAAAGGTGTCCCTACCTGTGGCAGGGGGGTTGGAATTAGATGGTCTTTGAGATCCCTTCCAACCCAAGTCATTTTGTGAAAAAAGGGATTGTGTAAAGAAAACAGCCTTTGAGAGAGAATAAGCTTTTTTCTTTTTTACTTTTTTTTTCTTATGTTGTTAATAAACCTGACAGTAATTTAGGATCGTGTCACTTTGGAAATGTGTTGCTCGTTTCCAAATTGCTTTCTATCATCCATACCTTACATTTTGTTTTGTCATAGTTCAAGGAACTGTAAAACTCTAGTTTCATGCTCAAGAAACTAGTTTAATTTGTTGTTTTGGTGGGTTTTTCTTATATTAAGACAAGAGAAATAAGTTAGAGATGTGAGAAATCCCCATGCTAATGAAGGGTGTCTAGTTTGACACAAGGGGGCAGTCATGTTATATGTGAATTTATCCCTACTTAGGAGTTACTCAACCATAGGTTAATAGGCAACTGGGTGATGAAATTAGCATTATAGGGTGGCATGAGTGCAATCTCACATTTCAGCAGGATTCACTGATGTACAAGTAGAGTGTTAGCCAGAATTTTAGAAAATATTTACTTGTAATCGTTTCTTGAAGGGAAAAAATCTGAGTGTCTATGATAAACTGTTTTATTCTTAAAGGTTAAAAATACATATATATGTATGTACATGATAATGTAAGTGTTAGACGAGATGACTGCAGTATTTTCCACACTTGTCACATACAGGCATCTCACTCAAGTGTTAATATCACCTCGGGTCTGGGGAATAAGAGGAAATCTAAACATAATGTATGTTTTAAAAACTCTGGATACAAAAGAGTTTAGTTGGAAAATGTACTTGGTTTAAAGATTGTTGATTCTCTGAGAGGAATTGAGTAGGAGATCTCTCCAAATTTGTTTTGGACGGGTGATAGGATAGCGCTCGGGAAGCCTTATTTCCCTCTTTCACATCCTTGCTCTTTGCATTCCTGAAAGGCCATTTGGGTGATGTTCAATACAATTAGTGAAGACTCAGTACAATTGCTGTGTTCAGTGCTTGTTGGGAGACATTATTGGCCAGATAGTGATATAACATGAAAAGTGAGACTGCATCTTTTGCCTTGTATGTGAAGTTGCATGAGCACAGAGTTCCAGAACTATAGTTTTAAAGCAAAGTGATTTTATTTCCAGTCTGTCATGACACATCACAAACAAGTCTTGCAGGATAGATCTCAAGCACATCTTTCCATACAAGTTTCAAACATAGGTCCGGGGTGAGAACAGATCTCAGAAGGGAATGAAGGGAAGAAAAATAGTTAACGGCTTAGCATGTTATCTAAGTTTGGAATCTGTTTCCTATTAAGAGAGATCACAATTTAAAAGCTGATAGACCTGATCCACTAGTTGCTTTAGTATTCTGCTGCTGAACAAGGCTACCTATAGCACTCTGTCACTTTAGCATGTCAGAATCTCCCTGGTTTCTGAAAGCTATTGATAGAAAAGGGGAAAACCCTTGAAAGGTGAGACAAAGTGTTATAAATAGTGCTGAGCCTTCAACTGGATGTAAACAGGGTGTGAGTGACTCAGATGGGTGATAATCCTAGAGTTTATGTTACCATCTCCTATCATGTCTCACTTGAGGTCATTATTGTAGAAAATGGGTTTTTCCTTGGAAAATTATGGTACTTGGGAAGTTGCATTTCTTTAATGTTTCTTTATCATAGCTGACAACATTTTGATATATATATATATATTGGGGGCTGAGTATTAGTTTCATCACACAGGGCATACTTTTCTGTCATGACAGAATAAAAAGATTCAGATGATTTGTCCTTCATGAGTTCCCTTATTTTAACCTCCCTAGACAGATCAGGTCAACAAGAAAAAATTAGGCAGATGTGCATGTACTGCTGCATAGGTCTTTTTTCCCCCCCACCCCCACCCCAAGAACGTCAAGACCTATGTGATCCTGTTGTCTGCATGTCACTGGTCCCCAGATAGCTTTCGAACATGTCTGGTCTTACTTTAATTTCATAGGAATTAAGTCTAAATGATACTCAATTTCATTAACTAGGCAGTTGTGTAGGAGAGGAGGAAGAGAGAAAGCTCACAGGTGGTTCATCCACTGAAGTGAAAGTCTTATTGTTAGATGAGACATAACCTACACAGGGAGCCACAATAAACCAGGTGTTGTAAATTCTCCTGTGCGTACAACTATTTCTTCTACTAGAGAGAGGATGAGATGTTATCTAAGCTTGAGAACGGGGAAATGCCTATAATTTAATGAAGTGAGCAATGAAATTGTTAGAGAAGATGGCTGTGACAGGCTGTTTTCTTAACCATGTTTGCTCTTCTTGTAGTAAACCAGTATCCTTACAGCTATTAAATGATTGACACCAGGAGACAACCCCTGTCCTGGTAATTTTTCTGTTCTTCTTGTCAGGTAGGTTCAGATTGATTTCATACATCAATTTGATGGACATTTCAATTCAGGGAATGAATATTTCACTCTCACTCAAAGCCAAACTAGTGAGATTACACTAACCTTGAACTAGGTATTTTCACTTCCAGCATCTGCTTCCAATGTGAAATTGTGTATATTCGACTCCAGGTTATAGAGGGAAAAAGTATTATAACAGCTCTGTTTTGGACAGATGGGCTGAAAGATACTGCAGCAGGTCTTTGACAATGTAAGGCTTAGAGTATCAGTCAGAGTAATTAATTTTTCTGACAGCAGTATGTTTGACTTATCTCCATTAAAGGCAAAACAAGTGAGGTCTATATGGGGCCTGAACAATTTTCTTTTACTTGAAATTACATAGTATAAGGATTGTGTAGGAGTCCATCACTGACTGTTCTCCAAGTTCCTCTAAGCTTTTGCATCTGAACTCCAGTTTTGATGCGTTCATGAGAGGGAAAGTGCTGCTGCATTATGGGCAGGGAAGGAAGCTACAGAGTGTGCTAATTAGTCTTGGTTAATTAAAGGTAGGTGAATATGTTCTTATGAGCCTTCCTGTAAGATTATTAAACTGCATTTTTTTAACAAATGGAAATAAAGACTTTTTCATCAACTTGTCATGGGACTTGGCAAATCCATGGTGGCTGGATTCCTTTGTCCTTTTGTCCCTTCTTTTCTCCAGAAAGACAAAGTGTATAATTTCATAATCTGTCCCTTAGATTTAAATGATTTTTTAAAATACCTTTTTCTTTTGTAAATCTTTGCCATAGCATAAAAGTCAATGTCTGAAGGATGAAATTCAAAGTGGTAGCATGTATATTTTCGGAAGTTCAGTTTTAACTTTGGGCAGAGGCTCATTTATAATCCCCATTGGACAATGTGTTTGTTCTCTTCGACAGTTGAATAAGGGGGAAAGACATGTTGAAAAATGTGTTCCTGTCCTCTTTTTCTGTGTGCTTTTCTCTACATCTGTGCTTAGCAGAATCCCTCAGGGTATTCTGGATTGTATTTACCAGGAAGAAAGAATACCTGATTAGACTAGCATTACTACTCATGATAATGGTGTCATCAATTAACTTATATGACTCAAAAGTGAAGCTTGCCAGTCATTTTAAAGCTTTGAATAATGAAAGTCAGGAAGTTTGTTCCTACGGCAAATTTCTTCAACCTTTGTTTAAAATAGTAAAAATTAATTTCCTTTAATTGGGAAAATATACTGTTGGCAAAAGGCAAGGGCGAACTCTAACTCTTTAAACTTTAGAAAACATAAGTCCATGATATTGGACAAGTTAGAACTGGTTCCTCCACACATCCAATAGTAGACAAATAGCATCAGTATAATAATTAAAGCTTAATCCATGTAGTCATAAGCTATTATAAGTAATTGCGACTATTGCAGCTTATGAGTTTTGCTTTTCTTATCTTTCAGAGTGGGGTTTTTTCCTCTCTTAAAGGAGGGGAAATGCCTCAGTGCTTTTGAAGGGCTGGTAGGACAGCTTGACAGTTATGTAAGCAGCTGTCTGCAGAAATTCATTAAATGTCTGATTGTGCATAACCATGTCTGACCCTTGGTGTGCTCATGCTGAGCTTTCCCCCCGCCAGCTACCTTCTTGTCCCTGGCTGATATTGTGGGTATTCATTTACGGGGATGCAGACTTCACTGGTCCTCTTCACAGGAAAATATGCCATGATCACTTTAACTTTACAGGCAGGGGTTCGCTTTTTTGTGTGAATTGCAAAAGGAATTTGTTCTCCAAATGGTGTGACTTCACAGAATAGTGAATATGGTCCAATACACATACTTGCTTCTTACTGCTCTTCTGTTCGAGGCTCTTCCATTTTCTTAGATGATCTTCTAAAAGATCCAGAAAGTGGAAGATTCTTAATTCCAACTTTACCTGATTCTGTGTTTGAAGGTACTGGTGTTTACCAATCTACTACACACCCCACTGTGTCAATGAGGGAATTAGAAGCAATTCTAACATAAAAGGAAAGCCACAGCTTTTTAGTACTGCAAGGGTATCTTTGGACCTCCCATCTTGTGCTATTCTATTCTGTGTTATATCACTTCATCCATTTCCTGTATTCAAATTTTTAATTTTTCAACATCATAGTTCCTTTTAGTTTTCTTCTTTAAATGAAATTTCATGAAGATTTTTAAAACAGATCTCACAGGTCATGTGTTTCTTAACTCTACCTATGTGATGATGCCATTTATAGCCAAAAGAGTCTTAAGATTAATGTGGGGTTCCTTCTGGCTTCTGTTAAGATTGTGAATAATTTGTTTTTGTGGTTTCTTTTGGGGTTTTTTTTCCCCACTTGTTGAAGCTGAGAGGGGGCAGGACTGAATCATGCCAGGACAGGAGCCATTAGATTTAGCAGGGTTAGTCAATAACCTAAAGACATGCTAGAACTGGGAGTTCTGGGAAATATTTTCTGAGACACGGTATGGTGGAACTAAAAGCATTGTTCTAAGGTTGTAGAAAGCTGTCAGGCTGTGCTTTCTGCTTCTTCTACCCTAGTAGCTGCAATGATCACTGTTTATTGCTACAGCTAAATATTGTATCATGAACTTTATTGGACAATAATTCTGGTCTTGACCATTCCATGCTTCCCACAAAACACCAGACAAACTTATCTGAGTTGGCAATTAAGCCAAAGGAAGAATACACAACTTTTGGGAGTAGCTCTCTGCTGATCATGTAGCCTCCAGTTTAGGTAATTGGTTAAGCATGCACTTTGAGTGCTTTCTGAGTGTTAATAGCTTCAGTGGAGGTAACATTTTGTTTAACATACAGCATGTGCCTGCATGTGTTGCTGAATCAGATCCAGCTGAATCCCTGTAAATGATCAGGGATTAGAACTGAGATTCTCCAATTCTCTTGTTTGGACTGTGTCTGCCAACTATGAGCCAGGTTGAGTAATCATAACACTGCCAGCCTCGAAAAGGTCATAAATTGTGAGTTAGGCCCTGCTGAATCACAAGATTTAAGGAGGTATTGACATCTCTTTTTAACCATTTGTTTTCTTAGTCCTTTGGCTGCACAGAGTTTTAAGCCCTTTTGTAAAGCTAAAATACACTTAAAAATTTGAAGGTGTTTCCATAAATCCTTGAAGCTTCAATCCTTCAAGTTTTTTCTTGAATTCTTTCTCTTGATCTGTATATAATCTTTCTCACACACACATACATCCCATATCTTTGTTTACTTTCATCATCCAGAGAAAGGACACCAGATCAATTGATGGCTTTGGAGAGGGAGGAGAGTTCTAGTGTCTTGAAGGATTCTCATCTATGCACAAAGTAGACCAAAGGATAGTGAAGAAACTGAGGCACAGAGAAAAAGGAAACCTTTATTATTTCACTGGTTGAATCAACTTTTACTATAATTTTGTGTCTGCTTTGGCTGGTACATATCTAGAATTTTAAATCTATAATGTTTGTGAGCTTGTCTCCTAAGAAGTATGTCAAGAATCAACAGGGGTTGTTTTATTGCCTAGGATGTCCAGACAAAAGGTTTCCATTTTTTTTAGTGGTGTAGCAGGAAGTATGAAGCAGAAGTCAAGGGAAAAATTGTCACCTTGGCCTTTTGAGCAGGGGGAAACTGGAGAGCCCAGTGTCAAGCAGACCCCTCAGCCTGGTCTCTGTCCAGTGAGGACACTTTACCCTGATGGCATGGAAGGCTGTGGGTGTGTGTATGGATAAATGTGTGTGTATGTTAATTTACAAACTCATTAATTCAAGTGAGCACTTCCCTTTTTCTACACCATTTATTCCTCTCTGCTTTTAAGCTGATTTGTGCTCCTTAATTGCTCTTGTACTTTTGGCAGCTGAGGTGCCTTTTGTGCAAGGAAACCTGATTCTGTTTTCTATCTAATCTATGACTTGGTTTGCATTCTGTTAATATTATGAACAGATTCTCTGCAGTAACCTATTCTCACCTCCTCACCCCAGAATTTTATATCTCTGAAATTTTCTGCCAATATCCATTTTATTTAATCTAAAAAAATATGTGTGCAGTAGGTTTGTTCTTCCTTTCTATTCAGCTGCCAGTGCAAGGAGGAGGAGATGTATATTTTGTACTGTTGTCATAAATTTGGTTTCACTTATTGATAATTTCTACTTAATACCTCTGTGACTGTGTGCACACTCACCAGCACACTCACCTATTTCTCATTGGGAAACATAAAATGAATTTCTGAAAGCCAGAGCAAAAGCGTTTGTGAACTTAATTCAAAGGTAGGCAGCGGGTAGCTCATTTCCCGCCCAAATCCCGGGGTTTGCTCTGCATTCCAATGCTGTGCCGTGTGTTTGTCGTCCGAGCGCAGACACATGTTCAGTCTAGCAGCTCCTCTTTCAGCCAGTGTTTGAGCAGTGGTTAAAAGAAGATGCACTCATGTGGAAAATCCTGGCAGCAGGCACCCTGGATTGTGTTACAGCAGCTGTCCTCAATGGGAAGGCATTGATGTTTACAGTGTGTGTTTTTCCATGGAATTTTGTTTGTCTGCTGTATATATACAACACAGGCTATTCTTCTCTGTGATGTGTTTTTCAGTGCTTTATATACAAAGTATTTTCTGTGGTAATATTTATATATTAAGGGGGAATGCAGATGTAAGGCAGACACGTGCTTGAAAACATTCACAATTAAAATGTCTGTTATGTAGTAACTTAGATTAATCAGCATCTTTGAAACAAACAGAAAAAGGGGGGCAGTAAAAAGCCTTACAGGTCTGAAACATACCATATTGCTTCAGCATAATAGTGAAAAATCTGGGTAAGAATAAAAAAGGCTTTTTTAAAGAACCTATTTGTCAGCACATTAATTAGTAAATTCTTTTTAGTTGATAAATTTTTTTTTCTTTATTTGCATGGAGCCTCGAGATGGTGGTGTAATCTGAATTGCAAATGGTTTAACTGACAGTAACAATACCAGCTCCTTTGCCCTTCTCTGGACACTCTCCAGCACCTCAATGTCTTTCTTGTAGTGAGGGGCCCAGAACTAGACACAGGACTTGAGATGCAGCCTCACCAGTGCTGAGTACAGGGGGAAAATCACTTTCCTAGCCCTGCAGGCTATTTTTGATAAAGGTCAGGATGCTCTTGGCCTTCTAGGCCACCTGGGCATGCTGCTGGCTCATGTACATCTGGCTGTTGATCAACACCCTCAGGTCCATTTCCACTGGACCTCTTTCCAGACACTCTTCCCTCAGCCTTTTGTGCTCCATAGGGTTGTTGTGACCAAAGGACCCATCACTTCCCCTTGTTGAACCTTATACCATCAATCCAGCCTGTCCACAAGCCTCTGTAGAGCCTTCCTACCTTCCAGCAGATCAAAACTCCTATCCAGCTTAGTATCATCTGCAAACTGCTTGACTGTGCCCTCGATTCTCTCATCCAGATCAATGACAAAGATATTAAACAGGACTGGCTGCAGTACTGAGCCCTGGGGAGCACCACTGGTGACCAGCTGCCAGCTGGTTGTGGCACTGTTCACTACCACTCGCTGGGCCTGGCCATCCAGTCACTTTTTAACCCAGCAAAGAGTGCAGCTGTCCAAGCCATGGGCTGCCAGCTTCTCCAGGAGAATGCAGTGGAGACAGTGTCAAAGGCTTTACTGAAGTCCAGGTAGACCACATCCACAGTGGTCCTTGCCTTGTTTTCCAAACCATAATGCTTCAGCAAAGTGCTTCGATGGGCTTGCTAAAAGGCAGCTTTTGGCTTGGGTAGGATTTAAGCACTACCTTAATTGGATTTTAGGGCATCAAATAATTTGTAGCTTATGGATAAAAAAACAATATTTTTTTCCCCTGGGCTCATGCCTGTAACAGGTTGGGTATGAACTAAGTCTAAAGTCATTTCCACATCTGTGTGATACCCTTGGATCATTCCAAGACCTGTCGGTCCTAACAGCACAGTTGTGCAATGCAGTGAGGTGTGCAAAAAGAAGAGAGCACCTCAAGACAATCAGACCCTAATCCTTGTGAACAAAAATGAGCAGCTTAATGCATGTATGAAATTGAATGGACATCACGAACACTGTGTATTCTATCTGAATGTGTTTCTTTAATCTCAAGAAACATCTTTCTTTGGGTTGGATCACTTGCTGTTTTGCTGTTTTGAGAGGACATAGATAGAAATCTGAAGTCAAGTAGTCTAGTCACTCTTTGGCAATTGCACACTGAAAAAAACTGCAGAGCAAAGTTTTAAACAGCATTTGGATAAACATGTTCAATACTAGATGCACAATATACTTAGGTTTACAGAAAGTAGTGGTGTGTTTGTGCACAGGTCAGTCAGCCTTCAGAGTCTTCCCAGAGACAAAATCACACCCAGAGGCTTGCAGTCTGGTATAATTAACGACCATCAGCAGAAAATCCCATGCAAATGGAACACAGATCTTGTGAAATAGTCTGCTTTGGCCTTTTATAAAAAGTCAGTATTCTGTACTGGGACTTTAGTCCATATGCTGAGATGGTGCATATGAAGACATTGCTGTGTTACACAGTGAGATGGTCTCTACTGGTACTGCAAGGAACTTGAGTTTCAGTCATTTCCTAGCTTTCTGTACTGTAAAAAAAAAAGACCCGAATTTTAACTGTACTCAAAACTTTTTTCAGTTAAAAGACTGTACAAGAATAGTCATGTCAAGCCTTCACGTCTTTTCCAAAACTTTATCAAAGACATGTATGTCAGCAGGAGCCTTTTGCTGCTCTGTGGCTGTAACAAAGCCCAAAACAGCCTGAAAAGTGGAAGGTGTTCAGGGCTGCAGTTCAGACAGTCTTCCCTAGGCATAAAAAATAATTTATTTTTACTAGTACCCCACACAGTCAAGCAGTCATAGTTAGTTTCAGCCAAGTCTTCCTTTTCTTTGATCTTTGTGCTGCCTGCTATTGTAAGATACTGAATTATCTCCACCTCCCTCAGGCTGTCTCAGAAGTTTACAGATGCAAACTTTTGAATCAGTTTAAGTTCAGCTGGTTTCCCTTACTCTCTAGCATTGCAAACCAGCCAAAGAAAAGTTCACAAAAGAGAAAAACAGTAGTGCAAAACACTTAGTATATTATCACCCATTTATTTTTAAAATCTTTCTCAAAGTTTACCTTTAATATTGAGCTATGATGAAAGCTGAGTCACTTTGCAACTTGCATTTCAGGCAGGGCATTTATGTATAGGCAGTGCTAACAGTGATGATTGTTTCTAAAAAAGTCAGGGTAATTAATTGGTGTGCTTATGTTTTTGTTTTTGTGCTTGTGTAGCTGTACCTTGTGCCATTAACTTTGGCTGAAGCACTAGCTCAGCAATAGGAACATTGTGTGGAAAATCAGACCTGTGTGGAATTGCATGTTGACATTTTCACCACATTACTTCCTTTCTTTTTTTTTCTTTTTTTCACTGGAATTATTAAAGATGTAACCACACAGCCTCTTTTACAAAGTGCAGATCCATACTGCTGTCAGTTTTCATTGCATTTCTTGAACATGTTGTGGCCTTGAAAGCAACTTGACTATAAATAACGTAACCTCAGTTTGGGAGCTTTGTTAAAAAAAAAAAAAAAAGAAGTAAGTTCATTTTGTTTTCAGAGAGAAAAGTTGCCACTTTTTCCATTCCTTTCTCTGTGATTCAAAATTAACTAAAGTATTTAGCTTGAAAGCTTTTTAATTTCCTGAATGTGTCTTTCATTACCAAGGACACTTCTAAATTCTGTTGCTAAACCTTCTAATCTTTAAGGGTCTGTGAGTGTAGGTAACTGTCAGAGAAGCTGCATAATTCAGCAGTGAAGTCATGCCTGATTCATTGACCATTATTTATTATACAATAATTTCTGTAGTTCCTAAAGATGATAATTCTGGTGATAAGCATTGGTGGGAAGTCAGCAGTCTTGGAATGAGATGATCAGCATTATATGGTAGACTGAAATGTGGTAGAAGACATTCCATTGAGAAATACTGTATTTAACACAGACTACCTCTTTAAAAAATGGGCCCAAAGAGCATTTAAAATTGGGGGGGGGGGGTGTGTTACCAATTCATTCTAAAAAAATGTGTAAAAAGAATTATAATTCATTTTTGTTTCTTCACCATTGGTGGAAATGTTTGACAGACTTCTCTTTGTTTCCCCCTCTTCTCCTCAGTTTTTCTTACTTTGGTTCATTAATGTTATTCAATTAAAAGATGCTCAGAAAACTCCAAGTGTGTTGTGCAGGTGGCTGATACAGGCTTTCCATGCTCTCCTTTGCTGTATCTCAGTAGTGTAACCTGTGTATTCCTGTCCTTAAACTCTTCTGAGTTGGCAATCTGTGGCTCCAAGTAGTGACAACCTGTATTGTGTCCTCGAAAGGATGACAAATGGCAGCTGGAGACTGATTTGGGAACAACTGCATTTATTTTCATTTGAAACATAATCTGTGCCTCCTCCCCCCTCTCTCTCCCCCAGTGTTTTGAATAGAGCACTCAGGGAAGGGAAGGAGAAAAGAAAAGTTTGGCTGACACTTGTTTGCCTTGGGTTTAGTTCAGCAGCATCCGTGGCCTCAGCAGATCGGGCAGCCCTGGGATTTGGTAGCTCAGTGCTGCACAGCCGTGATGTGTGTTTTGCATGCCACAGAAATGGCCGTGGCAGAGCAGGCAACATCTAACTTCATATTAGGGGTAGCATTCCTTTGTTGTGAGGGAGGAGGGGAGTAGTTCCTGGCTTCATGGAAGTCACGGGGGTTTTGCCAGAAATTTGAGCAGGCTTTAGATTTTATCCACAGAGTTCAGGGTTGTTTTGTTTCCAGGATTTGTCCCGAGCTGTAACCTTACGTGCCAGTGCTGTCTTTAGAAGCTGCTTTGCTCAGTGAGGGATGGCATAGTCAGAACCTGGCGCTTGTCAGAGGCTCACAGGCACTGCTGCAGTGGAAATGGTGCTAATCTAGGCGGGATCTGTGGGCCTGCGATTATGTTTTTTAAACTGACCTGAAAGCGTTGCAGTGTGAATTCCTTTGGTACTGAAGCTGGAATTGAAGTTGAATGTGCCAGAAAACAACCCAACAGCTGTCATTAGATAATGAATGGTGCTGCAGGGAAGGAGGGGGCTGATTAGTGGGGTAGAAGTGCAGGTAAGCATGATGGATGTGCCTCTTAGAAACTCGCCCACAGAAAGCTGCATACAAAGATACAGACCAAAATAAAAAGCTTCATATACTCTCCTTAGGGACATAAGAAACATCTAACACATCAAGTTTTCTGAGTCAGTACTTGGCACGATGTAATTCCTTACGAGGCAGGCACATGCTTTCGAGTGCATAGAAGCCTCAGAACAGGGCAGTTCAAAGATATAAGTCTCTATTCAACAAAGCATCAATAAAGTAAGCCCTTAATGCTAAATGAGGGACATATATGAACTAAGTACAGGTTTTATTCTTAGTAACTGCCAGTACTGGTTTGCAACAGCTTGCTTGCAATTTACAGCAGTCATAGTTTTGTTTTTTCTTATGATACCTAAATAATATTCTAAGCTAATAATAGTTTTGAAATTGTATTTAAAAAAAAAAAGAAGCTTCTTGATAGGAGAGACTTGAAAAATTATACAGGTAAGCTAAACACAGTGACATGAAAAGTTTGCACTGCAATACTGACCATGCACAGAGTGTGGTTGCTAAGCAGTGCAAAGTTTTCTAGCGCTTGAGAATGAAGATGTAGAATTAAACTTGAAGAAATTTAATATACCTGTCCATTTGGAGCATGTGCAAAAAGTAATCAAGACAACGAGGAAAACAAACTTGTTTTTAACCTTTTAGTTAAAATCTTAATTTAGCAAATGTTAAATAAGCTTTTAGAAGAAATTTGATTGACATTTTCCTTAAAAACTGTGGAATGGAAGTCTCAGGATAGGAAATTGTGAATGATGCCCTTGTTTAATTTTAAGGAGAATACCCATTTTTACGATCCTTTTATGTTCTGCTAGTGAAAAAGTATTGCACAGATTATCAAAGTACATTAAACCCTGAAAAGGAGCTGACAGCAAAGCCAAAAACTGCCCTGGACTAGTTTACTCTGTGCTTTGATGAACAATGTTTGATGTTTACCATTTGTTTTGTAGTAGAATTGTATTTTATGGCCTCAGGCAGAGAACCATACCTGAACTGGTTTACTACTTTTCTCTTTTTCCTCTGGCTGTGAAAGAATTGTTGAGTCACCTGTGCCTGCTCCAGTGCCTAACGTATGTAAGGGCTTTTCAAAACAGTATCCTCAAGTAGGAATGGACTTTATTTTGAAAATCTCATTTCCATGAAAAGATTTTCTCTGTGGTATCTTTACATACTTTTTGCTAGTATTTACTGCCATCATGCTTTCTGGGTTAATTTCTTAAGTGGTATGTACATTTTGTAGGATGTATAGGTGTATGCTTAAAATTAAGCACATCACAGATCACATCCTTATTGAGCAAACAACTTATGCAGCTCCTTAAATCTAATCAAGTTATTGGGATTGTTGACATGCTTAGAATTAAGCACATTCTTGAATATTATTCTGATTTGAGGCTGCACTGCTTTGAGCTAGTATTTTAGTCATTTCTGTAAGCAGAATGGAATAAACACTTTGCTGCTGTAAATGTCTCACAATCGTGGTGAACTCTTCTCCATGAAGGAGACTGGTGAACAGTATGTACCTGGTTTTGTAGTGATTAAGAACGCTCTTATTGCAAAGGAGAAACCAGGTTTGTTGGGTTTTGTCTTTCTTCTTGTTGTTTTGAAAAAAATAAAAATTCAGGTTTGATTCAAATGCTGATTTAAAATAGTCCAAAAAATGTCTGTGATGCTTACAAAATAATTAACTTCTGAAGGTTATTCTGAACTAGCACACTGCTAGTTTGCAGTCTGAGCAGTTCAGAACTAGTGCACTGACCGTTGAATTGAAGACAAGCAAATCAAAGCTGCTTTTCCTGTCACACATACTTGTGTTAATCCTACTACAAGAGACCAAGCAGAGACGCAGTAGGTGTTAAGAATTGTTGAAAAGTTCAAAGTGTGCGTTCTCAGTAGGATGCAGTGACTCCAGGGTGCACAGGCTTTGAAAGGGTGACGTTGCAGCCTTGCAGAAAGACTCCGTTCCTTTTAGACAGCTTAAAAGGTACTGTTATATTTGGTAGGAAAAAGGCTGTGGAAAGCTGAAATGGAATGACTAGTAGCCAGAGTGGCTACTATGGCTCCTCAATATTTTATTTTAGCATATTCCACTGCGATCACTTTATGAACAATTCACACTTCACAGAAATCAGTGAAGGAAGAAAACCAGGCAATACTCTCACCAGTACAGAATTTTGTTCTACTGTATTTTCCCCTGGTGTTACTGTCCATTTTTGTCTGACTCAAGTGATAATGCTTTCCCTAAGAGACTGTTTCACAGTCTAGTATATTTTACTGCTAGGAAATTTTCTGACACTCTGTAAACTAAATTTAACTTTGTTTAAATTCAAACCATTACTATGAGACAAATCTTTAGGAACTTACGCTAAGTAATTCCCCTTGCTGTCCTTGGCAGTTTACATAATTCAGGTACATGTAAGTCTTATTGTGCTATTAAAGAAAAAATATTCTTGCATTAATTTTTTTCACAAAAAACCCCAACAAAACCCAAACAAAAAACCAACCAACCAACCAACCAAAACAAATGAACACAAACAAACAAACAAAAACCAACCAAATAAACAAAACCAGTTGATATTCATCAACCTGGAGTTTTTCCATTGTAACTGTGTAAAAGTTTGTGATGAAATTCAATCCTGTGTTTTTAGCAGCACTTTTGGCTCAGCTATGTAGCCTATGCTGTATATTTAGTTTAAAGGTAACGATGTACACAGTGACTGAAATTTGGAAGACATGTGAAGCTGCAGGCAGGGGTGGTTTGGTTTGTGGTGGGTTTGTTGGTTTTTTGGTTTTATTTTAATCACATATTGGTCTGTTTAGTTTTGTTCCAGATGTTAAAAGGAATTGCACCCCCTTTACAATAGCCTGGTAACTCCAAAGAGCTATAAAACTGACTGTGTGGCATATTCCCAGTTTTAGGAGATCTGCATAGACTCTGCAGCATCTCTGACCTGAGGTACAGAAGAAGCATAGAAAGAAGGGGCAAAACAAACGTTTGTTGATACTGCTGTTAACTCAGTGGGAATCCAGCAGATATCCTTAAACCATTAGGCATGCTACCTAGCTGTATCTAGGGATACATGGACAAAGAGACCCAAGTGCAGTTCCCAAAGTTTGTTAGGTTCAACTCACCAGCTGCAGGAGAACACAAAATAGGACACGATTCTGTGAAGTCTGATAGATCTGTAAAACACAGATCTAAAGTAACAGACACAGGAATAGGATTCACAATACTTGCATTAGCCCCCATGAATGACTCTTACCTGTGCAAATTGCATGGATATATGGCTGGCACTGACCTGGCTGCTCAGCTTTTGGAGATACCCTATTGCACTGTGTGGCGTGACTGTGAGTAGATAAAGATGCAGTCGTATTTCCTACTTTCTAGGAGAACTCTGAAACTCCTGAAACCACATCTTTGGCTTACTTTGGCTGTGAATGGTCTTTTTAAAATACATGCCTCTGTGCCTAATACAGACCCAGCATTGTATTTTCCTGGTAGAGAAGAAGTTAGGAGGATATAATTGTGGACTTGTAAGAGAGAATGAGGGCCTGATAAGAGCCCTGGAGATGGAAGGCCAATGTGGTAGTGTGTCCCTCCTGCCTCCCCTGTGATTACTAGCTGAAACGGCTCATCGTAATTAGAAGCTTCCTGGCAGCTGTGGATAACCTTCAAGGTTGTTGTGCCTCATTTTTATTACCCTTGGCTCTCTAGTCTGCTATAAACAATGTGTCTCATTACAAAATGAAAAACTTTATCTTCCAAAATTAGTCTTATAAAAAGTGTTACACTCTACATTCTGAAATGTCTTTGGCTGAACCTTTTACTTTTCTTTTTGCTATGTGTTTATCTAGCACATCTTGTGGAATCATTGTGCTTGATTTAGATTATTGACTTTACAAGAGCTCATTTATACCCACATATGCTTTACCTACATTGTCTTCAAATGGAAAAAAGACAGTTTAGAAAGCTGCTTGCAACTGCTTGGTAAGTAGAACATTGCAGAATTGCTGGAATGTGCTCCATCTGAGATGCTAGAGCTGATAGCAGTGCTCTGTTGTTTCTTTGGAAAGATAAAGGTTGAGTCAGCATTGTAATTAAACAGTCTCTACGGTGAATGGACTGTAGACCTTATCTTTTCAAGGTGGCATTTGTTAGGGGAGTCACTGAAAGCACTGCTGGAGTTAAGCATCTGTAAATACCTTTGTTATAAACCCTTATTTTTATAGCCTTATAGCTTGACCATAGAAATTTGCCCCTGGCAAGAACTTGGCATACAGGCTGCTGTCACCACAGAGGTCTAAGTTAGATATTTATTATCTTCTGCTTCTTTAATCTAACTCATTTTAATTAGAGATGGGCTTATGCTGCAGAATTTGGATCCAAATCTTAAACTCTCCTTTCCCAGGTTGAGAGGATGTATAGACTGATACTGATTTTTGGACCAGTCCTTTGTTTAAATTTAGCTGGCAACACTTAAGAAGTGAGTTAATGTCAGATCCTTTTACTATTTTCTTACAAAGAACAGATTTTTTTATTGTCAGTATCCTTTCTTCCATTTAGAAGGATGTCTTCAGAAATGCTCAATTTCTTTTTTAGTATTGTATTGTGGAAAAAATTAAATGGCTTCTAGGTTTTGTTTTGTTTGGAAGAGAATGAAAAGTTGGAAGACTGATGTCGCAACTTAGTTTGGCTTCCTGAGAAAACACTAGTCTGTACTGTTCGTATTAATAGCTCTGTAACTCCTGGGTCTGGATAATGACTTTTAGCTCTGCCTATCTCTGGAAGTGAGGTCAGGCCTTGCAGGAAGAGTACAGAGCTGTCATTTGTATATGTAGGGAGAAGACACCAAGGGCCAGAGCTCAATTGTGGTTGAAACTGGCCAGTGCTATTTCAGACAACAAGAAAGGCTTTTAAAAATACGTTTATAGCAAGAGGAGGTCTAAAGAAAACATTGGATACTTGTTGAAGCTGGTCACCTGCCTAATAGGGATGAAGAAAAAACAGAGGCATTCATTGCATTTTTTGCCTCAGTCTTTAGCAACACTGATAGACCTTGGGCTGTCTGGTCCTCTGAGTGGAGAACATGCAGGTGCTGGACCATGTCTAAAGAAGGGTAATGAGTCTGGTGAAGGATCTAAAACACAAGTCCTATGAGGAGTGGCTGAGGGAACTGGGGGTATTTAGCCCCAGCTAAATGGAGAAGGGGAGGCTCAGGGGAGATGTTATCACTTTCCAGAACTACCTGAAAGGAGGTTGTAGCCAGGTGGGGCTCAGTTTCTTCTCCCAAGCAATCAGCAATAGGACAAGAGGACACAGTCTTAAGATATACCAGGGGAGGTTTAGGTTAGACATTAGGAAGAATTTCTTCACAGAAAGAGTGATTGGGCATTGGAGTGGGCTGCCCAGGGAGGTGATGGAGTCACCATCCCTGGAGGTGTTTAAGAAAAGACTGGATGTGGCACTTAGTGCCGTAGTCTAGTTGACAAGATGGTGTTGGGTCATAGGTTGGACTCAGAGGTCTTTTCCAACCTAGTTGATTCTGTGATTCTGTGACAACTTCTTCTTGGGCTGTACTTTTCATGTAATATGTCCGAAATGCTGACAGAGATGTTGGTAAATTTTAAAGCCATTGGGAGCCTGAGTTAGCAGTACAGGGCATTCATTTTCTAGAAAGGAAAAAGATAATTGCATGCTCTGTATACCTCCTCCAGATTGTAACTAGATCTAGTCTGTGCTGGTGTTACTTTTCAGTTGGCTGATCTTGATGTACAGCCAAATAATACAATCCCCATGTTCATTACCAGTTGGTGAAAGAGGGGACTCACATTAAGCAATGTTCGCTCCACATGCACAGAAGCATTTACAGTTTCGGCAGTACCTTGTTTTACTGTACTTCAATTTTGTAAAGGTTCTTTTATCTGTTGTTTTGTTGAAGAGGTTATTTATTACTTGGGGACACAAGTTTGTGATGGTGACTAGCAGACTTAAATGGAGTGCATTTTAGATTTGTTCCAAGGTTCCTATGCACTTTAGTGTCTTTTATATAGCCCCTGTTCCCCATTTGAGTGAAAACTGCTGAATTATATATTAAAAGGAAATGGTGATAGTGAACCGTTTGCCCATGTGCTATCAAGGTGATTTTCCTTCCTCCTCATTGGCACTGGATGTACATTTAAAATCCTGGAAGAAAAGAATGTGCAGATCTGCTTTTCAGAACAACAAATCAAACAACACAATTTTCTTCAGATTTTCCCAGTGAAAGACCATAAAATTAATTAAAATTTGTTTTGATTCTGATAGTAGTGAATTTGCATTCAAATAAACGGAAATGACCCTCTGTGCTGTGCTTTTCATTTTGCATGAAAGAGATGCCAACTAGACGCTACTGGGAATATTTTTATCCCCAAGGTCTGTGTTAATCCCTTCTTGCTAAAAGACACATTTCTGAAATATTTATCATAAACCTGCCATGCTGTTGTCACATTGTTCCTTTCGTGGTGTGAGCAGTTCTGGGACTTCTGCCAGCATTGTTCCTTCCATTCAAGTAGGAAATTTGCTACGAAGTGTCTGGTTCTCAGATGAATAACATGATGCTTGTTCATCAACCTGACTTTGGTGATTCATAACCTAAATGCGTGATGCCATGCAAAGCAGGAGTAGCCAGTATGTGGCCTGTCAGGTTTACTAGCATTATATTTGCAAGTATAATTTTATTTGTATGTGCACACAGGAAGGGGGGAAGGGTTGATAATTTTAAACAGAAATCAGATCTTTGAAATACCAAGTTTGTGTTGCTTAGTAAGTTTTACAAATAATTAGGTAAAAACTGCATGAGGCTGATGCTTTAATTTATAGGTTTTTTTAATTAGAAAATGTTACAGCATTAGTTCTTCTGCTATCTTTGTTTCTGAGACTGAATAACTGAGAAAGAGAGGGTCTTGAATCTCTTGAACTTGCAATGTTTTCAAAATGCATTGGACTGCCTCGTTTGGAAGAGCGTCCATTCTAGGAGGTTTCATTTATGAAATATTTGTTTCAATTAGTAAGCTAAAAATAGTGTTCCTTCGAAAATATTTGTGTACAGCAGTTTGCAGATTTTTCTTACGTGCTTTGTAATTTTAATTAGACTTTTTATATATAACAAATGGCTTGAATACATTATTCTTGTGTCTCTGGTTTCATTTAAAATGCAGTTCTATTAGCTCTGAGTATTCTAGAGGATAGCAAGAATAATTTGATAACACTATTCCCTTATGAAAGCCTTAAAAGAATAACAAGTGTTTCCATTTCAGAACTGTGGAGTACTGTCTGGTTATATTAGATCTTGCACTTGAATACATAATTTATGAGCTTCTTCTACTAAACTTTGACAGCTATTCTAAAATTATGCCAAATTTGGGATCTTTTTTTTTAATATGTACTAGAATCTACCCACAGCATAGCTGATAAGCTTTCTATAAGAAATGGTGATAGCTTTTGTGTATAAAATTAAATTATTTCAATTCATTGAAATAGATACATTAAAATTTCATAAATAAGGATGTTTCTAATAATGACTAAATCTTATACACATCGACATGAAGTTCAACACAAGTAATAGGGAAAATTAGAATTCTTTCAACTTTCAGTTTGTGGGGCCATTGAAGGTTTTGTGGTCAAGGTGCAGTTGTTAGTTTAGAGACCTAGAATACTTCTGGATTAGACTACCATGCTCCCTAACATGAAAAGCAGGACACAAAATATGTGTGTTGGTGGAAGCAGCGCTTTTATTTGAGCAGTAGCTACATGTATGAGGCTCCAAGGAACCGCATTTCTACCAAGTCTGTTGTAGTAGACCTCCCACTTTACTGTAGACCTCCTTCCCATACAGAGCTCCTGTCCTCCTGTGTCTTGTCCTGATGTTTCTACAAGCCCTGAACTGTACTCTTTCCTTTCCTCCATCTTACCACAAAGTTAGTTATTCTCTCACTTCTGAGCAAATCACTCTGGCACCTCTGGTCAGCCTCAGATCCCTGGACTTTTCCTATCTTTCTGCCTCATGCTCTTGATTTCTCTGTTTCTCATTAGCTGTCAATACGGTAACAGACAACACATGGATCATTTTTTTGTTGAAAGTGGCTGCTTTAAATTAATTGTGTAATAAAAAAGTATAAAAAGGGCATCACTTCACTATCTGTGGAATATTTTGATTTCTAAATGAATATATATACGGTCAATATTGCAAACCTATGCAGGAATCTGACAGTCAAAGTTGTTTCTTTGCTCCTGTGTCATTGCTGGTGGTAAACAAGAAATTATAACCAGGATGTGTTATTAATACACCAAAATACAGTTCCTGACAGCCTGCAATAGCATGGATATAAGTTATGATAAATAAAATTACTATAGGCATGTAACATTTGCTAAGTTATAGAATTGGCAGAAGGTCTCTAACATCACTTTAAAGAATATAACAGTATGGCCTCATTGTAACTCTTCTCTGTGTGTTGGTTTTGGAGTCAGTCTTTTGTTCTTGGTTTTGACCAGCTTTCTTCAAAAGTCTTTACTTAGGTGGTATCACCTCCTGGTAAAATGCTACAGGAAAAGCTTGAGTCATGCTTAGGCCATTGCTAAAGTTATGAGCTAGTGTTTTCCAAGAAAAACACTGTAAATTATATTTTAAAGGGGAAATGTTATTAGACACATAATTGAATTGGATTAGCTATGCATCAGCTCTTCAGTCTAAAAGATTCACTTTCCTACATGTCTCCTGGATAGAGAGAAACCAGGGTGTTTGACTGAATTCAGTCATGAATGAACATGTATGAACAGTAGCAAGGTATGACGTGTCTGAAAATGGTGATGCTGATTTTCGTAGGCTTACTTGCATTTTACTTCAGAGTTTATCTGCTTTCATCAGATATTGTCAAGTTTTTAACGTGGCTGGAAGCATAACTGCAGTCTCAGTTATCTGTTGCCATTAGCATTATTCATACAGCTGCTTAACTCCCATATGTCTTTGCAGAAGTTGAAAATATCCCGCTGAATGTAGTCAGTATCTGCAAGTTCAGATACAGCAGCCCTAGTCCAATAAAGCTTAAGAAGCTTCTTAAATCGTGGTGAAGGAGCCACTGTATCATTAAATCAAATGCAAGCTTAAACGCTTCTGTGAATGTGTGAGGGTGTTCAAAAAATATAAGGTAGGTCAGCTACAGCAGGATGCTCCTAAGTACAAGATGTTTGTTTCAAGCATGTTCAAGATGTCCTCATAAACTAGGAGTTCTGCTGTTGGCAAAACAATAAATAATTTTCAAGAAGGCATAGAAAACATTGGATATATTGTAAGAACAAAATATAATGTGGTAAGACTTGTGCTTAAAAATATTTATCTACTGGAAAGAATTTCTTGACACACAAATCACTTGCTATTCTATCAAGTATTTGTTTCACCTTATAATTTAGGATAAACCAATTTCCATGTTAGGTAGCGTGTTTTAGTATTTTTAATTGTTCTAAGAATTTAAGTCACTTTTAATGATTCAGTCAAGATAGACAGCTTGACCTCTTCATTCTGCAGCCAGCCATATTTCCAGATCAGTAGCACGTTTTGATCATTGAGTGATTGCATGAAAACACTTAGAGGATTCCAGGGTTTAACACTCTAGTGGATTCCTGTGAAATTAACCAAAATTAAAACATGTTTTTCTGACTGCTGCATTATCTGCCTATTCAGAAAGAAAAAATATTCAAAGTAAATACCTAAAACTAGAACTGTTTAGCCTCTATTTCCCAGCTTCTTGCTAAACAATTCAATAGAAAAAAAAGTCTTATTTTTATCTTTAAATTTGTTGAAGTCGTCATTCTATTTAGAGTCAGACAAGCCTGAGGTCTAAAGTTACATGAATTTGGTCAAACTGACCCTGAATTCTTGACTGTAAACACCATAAATCTTCCCTGCAATAATTAGTTTCACATTGTAAAGGCCATGCTGTGAAGGGTAATCCCTCATGCAACAAGTTAAGTTTCTAATTTGTTTTCCATAGCACAATGAATTCCAAAAGCTTTCACCATGTTTCTAGCGAGTCATTTATCAGCTTCATAATAAAGCATAGAAGGGACATCACAGATCATCTGCAACAGAAACCAAGTTGTGTATTTCCTTATAGCAAGAGTGGGTAACAGTGCCCTAGGGCTACAGTGTTTAATATGATTTATTTTTTTGCTTTCAGCATTTACTTTGTTTTATAAAATTTTAAACTTGAAAATCTTCCTGAAGAGTAATCAAAATCTGTAAGCAGAGCCCAGAGATTGAGTTTCTCAAATTTTCTTATAGAGAGTATTTCAAACTAACCTCATTAATATGCCATACATATTTCTGTATTGAAATATGACTTCACAGTGTTGCAAAAGGCTTTACCAACACAGGAAAACACCCTGACACAGCTAAGACACAAGTACAAAAGGTGCTGTCTTTGTTCTATCATGTCATTTTTCACTAATGGTCTGTGTAGTTTTTCCTAGTCTAGAGTATAGAATTTTGCATATCTATGCTTTATAGAGTAATAAAATATTTAGCATAATGCCTCTCCAAGTAGATTTTAGTAATTGGTTTGACAGCAGTAGCATATGTCCCTAGAGTAGACATTTGAACTGCAGCTTTTAAACCACTGCTAAAGTCAGTAATATTCTTCATCCCATCTTGATTCCAGTGAGACCTTTTTTATTTTTGTCAGGTTGATTTGAGTTTTAGATTTTTTTGGGGTGGGTAGTGGTGGAATGAATATTTTTTGTATGTTTTGATTTTTTTTACAGATGTTGATTCAGGGGAAAATAGATACTTTTGACTCAAGTGAGTATTTCTTTAAAAGTAATTTTGCTTCTATAGTAAAGCAAAAGTCATTTCAGCCAATTAGCTAAAAGAAATTATCAAAAGACAGCATTAATCATGACATACCTTCTTTTAGGACAGTTTGGTTAAGTAAAAAAATATCTGCCATTCTATCATGGAGTTTAGCTTAACATACAACAGCAGGTCAAAAATGCATATAAGAGAATCCTGTGAATGCCAACCAGGAACACAACCGCATAGACAATTTCTTCTATTCCAAGTTTTATTCAGGCACAGGGACCATCTCATAAACATGTGCCTTTGTACCAGATGCTCTGCTAAAAAAGTACACTATCCTGACATAACTTGTGTTGGGAATCATTAAACCCATTAAAAATGGGTTATTAGAGGTTATGCTTCACCTGGTTCCTTCCTTTCCTGCAATTTTCTAAGAAAATGCATAACGAAACCTGTATCGTGAAAGAGTAAAAGGGAAAAAAATAAGCAAGTGAAAAAAGAGACAAGTTAGACAAGATGAAGTACCCAGAGACAGTATAGTTGACAAATGTTTTGTGGATTTTTGCAAAGAATCTGTGAGCATGCTATTCCAATGTAACAGACCTTCCTTTGATGCCCTTTTAGATCAAGATTGCTCAGGTGACTTGTTTAAGAAAAGATCTTCTGCCGAACAGTAACCCAGTGTCAGTGACCATTATTTTCTTACCAGTTGTATTTTCAAAATAGATGTAAATCTGTAGAAATGGTGCTGTCTGGTGAGGCAGAGTGTTGAGGAAAGTGTTGGGCTCATGATCTGGAGCTGAAGGGGGCAGAGGTCTTTGTGACATAGAGAGGCTGTTGGAGTTTCCGTGGCTGTGTAGGGGGAGGTGGAATGGCTGGGATTGGGTGCAAAAGGTCCTTTAAGACTGAACATTGATGGTGAGCAGTTTGATGTACAGATTTCAGTGCTTGTGAGAATTGGGACTTCATTAAGAGGGACAGCTGCTTAATGTTGTCTATCATCAGCATTCAGTGCATGCTCAACCCAGAGCGCCTACTCTCATTCTGTGTTGTAGGCCTCATCACTGAGCACTACCTGTATATTATCACTTTTATCTCCATTAATATTTTCACCTTAGCTGGAAGAGTTCTTTCAGAAATAATGAAGTGTATCAAATAAATGCGAACTTAAAATTCAAGATCTTTTAAAGTCCATTTAAGACTTCCCCCAAATTACACTTGCTTACTGCAAGAGTTGAACATCTGTAAGTCCTGCTGACTTCTACTTGGAGGTCTCTAGTAGATCCTAGGTGTTTCAGTTGGTGCATCCACAATTTAGGGCTGTAACCCAAAAATTGTATTGAAATGTTGTGCTTAGTGTTGTAAAGATAAAGAGGAAATTGATTTTTCTTGGATGAATATATACCCTTGCCTCAAGGATATATATTCATCATATAACTAGACTTCCCCTTCTGTAATTCCCTGCCTCACTCAATAGATAATACTGAACAAGTCTAATGAGTTCATGCATGGTCAAGGATTGTTCATCCCTGTGTTCTTCCTAATGCAAGTATTTTGTTGTAACCAGTCTGTTAACTGTTGAACTCCTAATATCTGAGGTAATGTGAGCTAAAAGGTTCTTCTTAATTCACAGTAGGCAGTGCTGTACAGTTATTTGATTGTACAGTGGCCTTATTTCTAGTGAGGTTATTTAACTTATTGTGAGTACAGATTCTGCTAAATATTGAGCTGTTTCTTTCAAGATTCTCTACCATCTCTACATTCTTTGTTACAGCATCAGATGGAGTTATTAGTTTAGGCACAGAACTCTCATACTGTTATGAGCTCTAACACCAGCTTGTTCACCCTTGTGTTCCATGAGGACTGCTCTCAACTCAGTCCTCATTTTGCACCTTCCAACTTCCTTCCCCAGTAGTGTGAAAACCTAGAGATGTTGTCCCTTAGTATCTGCATGTATGTTCTTCTTCAGAAGCTTTGCAATTTGGGGATGTATTATTTAGAAAAACTACCTAAATAATTTTGAAACACACACTCCATGTTGAAAAAGCCCTGAAGAAGATATTCCCATTGACTTATTCTGAGGTCTAGACTTCTCAATACAATGCTCTCAAGAAACTTGGTCAGGACTTTCCATGAAAGAACATCTCTTTTCCTCCTAGCAATGATGATAATCCCCTTCTGCTCTCAGAATGTCATTCAAATTACTCAGAGGTTTTTGGCTTGCTTCTGAATGACTCTTGATGAAGATTGGCTTCAGCTATAGATTTGGGAAAATTTTCACAGGGAAGTTCAATCATTAGACTAGTCAGCAATTTGTTGTGAATTTCTGAGGGGAGAGCTGTCAAAAAAAGAAATCTGGCTCTTCTTCAAAAAAGCTTTTACAACACAGTCTGTTTTGATCTATGGCTCAACTAAAAAAAAAACAAAACCTGAGGAAAAAAGATCTGATATAGTTAAAAAGTCCCTGTTGAGATTTTTTTCTTTTTTTAAATAAAGAGATCTTTCATGTTCAGGCAACACTTTGTAATGAAGTACAAGGTAACCTATCTTGGAATTTGCAAACCAACTTTTAAAGTGCTTTGACTGACCAAAATTGGGGCATTGTTGCATTTTTATTTGAAAATCCTCTTTTGATTCTTTCCCCCTGCCCCCCGTCTTCTGGGATGGGAACAATTTCTGAAATCATATATGTTTTCACAGAACAAAAATATTATCTTTCACTCAGCCTTGAATCTGTTCACTAGCTGAGGATCTGCCTCGTACACTTCTACAAACCCCTTGAAGTGTTAACCTGATATTCTGTTGAAGTGTGGATTAGCTATATCACTTTCAAAGAAAGCAGAGATCTGGGGTCACATTCTGATGTCTGTGCTCATGCTGAAGTAGCGCCTTGTGCTGCACAAAAGTCACTCTGATTTCTCAGAAACTGTTCATGGAAAAAAGTCTTCTTCAGAATAAATAGACACCGAAATTTTTTTAAAATCCTTACATACAAATGGTACTTATTATATGTTTGGACAAGATGCAGAAGTCACTGATACTATGCTGCTTTATTTTAAGGATCAAAAGCTGCAAGAAAATGCAGTCTTTCTCTCCACTTGCTCAACCATACATGCTTATCTTGTTAATGTCATTAGTAAGACAACATTTGAAAGGTTGACTTTATATGGAGTTTAACATTATATTGACTTTCAAATCATACTGCAAGAAGGAGCTTACCATCTTTTGGCTTCAATGGCAAATAAATGTATGTATTCTGACACCTTAAAGGATGTTTTCAAACAACTTCGGAGTTGCAGTGGATTCATTTCAGGAGTGCTTTTCCTGAGGGCTGGTCCTTTAGGGAGCAGTCCTCTTCTGAAGAGAGGACAGTGGGCAAAGTGGAGGCTTAGCACTGGTAGTTTTGTGCATATTTTACATGTCACTGTCTCACAGAACCTTGCTAAAATCCAGCAGGCATGTATGTCATTTACAGAAAGCTGATGTAACTGAACTTACTTGGGAAATTTTATGATTAACTTTTTGGATATTGAGCTTTTTTATGCATTGATGTATTTTGGATTCTTAAAATCAGCTGGCCTATGATTTGTTAAAATTGCACACAAAGCCTGTGTTTATAGTATGACTTAGTTCACTCTATGCTATGAATGTAATATTTTTTTTGGAAGTATGGCTGGAAAAATTGAATATACTGTTGTACGTCAGCTGTTTATAATCAAAGAAATATGTTTAAAAGAGTTCTAGGACCTTTATAAACTATGCGTGCAAATTACTGTTGGAATCGCTTCATTACATTCAGTTATGACTGCCATTGCTTTGGGTAACTATTCAAATCCATTGTTATGAATTAATTACAACCATAATATAGCCTTCTGATACATTTAGCTTCACTTGCATCAGCTAATCAAGGGTGCATGCCTGTTATCCTTCCACAGAACATGGAATAATTAATTTTTAATGTTCTGTTTATTTCTCTAGCATGTATTATTTTTCTAAAAATAGAATGAAGACTTTAAAACTGAAGGGATTTAACTGGACGTTAAATGTATGTGTGTGCTCTTTGCAGCAAGAACATCTAGTGAAATATTTGAAATAAGTTGGCAAGGAAGTGAACTTCTCTGGTCCATGCACTTTAACTCCCTTGGGAGTGTGCTGTTCATTTGTTAATGCACACAACGGCATCATTTGTATGGAAGATGCCAGTTCCTGCTGTGTTTCTCTGTTTTTCTTTCATATGCATGCAAACATGCAGTACTTGAGTTCTACAAATTTAACTGCTGTGATCCATGGGAAAATTTGCTGCATTTGCATGCATGAATATGCAGGATTTCTAACAGGAAAAATTCATATAAAAATAGATGTGTGTGTACAGCCATATGCACTCACTTAATGTAAATATGTAAATTTAAAAAAAGTCAGCATGAACATAACATGCATTTCTTACATATCTGATGCTTATCCCTGATGTGTGTACTCTGTGGCTAAACAGGGGTATAAAGCGGGTTTGAAACATTCTCAAACATTGACTTTGCTGCTGCTGCTGCTGCTATTTTTATCCAAAACTCTACCACATTTATTTTTTGGGACTATTTTTCTAACAGGGCAGTAATCAGTCCCCTGTGGTTTAAACAGTGAACTGAACTGTACACAACTCTTGCATGTTCTTCAACCAGAAATAGGAGAGGTGCACTTGTAGGTGTTAGGACTCAAACCTGAAGAATATGTGGAGAAAATCAACCAGTAGCCATGTTCTGTTAATAATAGCTAGATAAAACAACGAAAATTGAAGAGGCTTGCAGAGGGAACTGCTAGCAAACACAAATGGATGTCAGCTAGCCATGAATTAGTTGAGGCTGGAAAGGGGGAAAAAAAATCTTACTACAAGAAAGTGATGTTCTGGAGCTGCCTTCCAACAGGAATTTGAGCAGCATGAACCAGGTTGATACTTGTATAACTTTTGAGTCATTTGATGGGGGATTCTGTGATGGGGTTGCTGAAACCCTAGAAATGCAGGTTGTATTTCCTTCCCCCCGGTGGGTGCTTTGTCAGATCAGGGACACTGTACCTGCGTATCACCTATGCTTCCCCAAAAGCAACTGGAAGTAGGAATCAAGATGAGCTTTCCTTTTGGTAATGTATGATGAGATTAGCATTTCTTATAGTAACAAAAATGGGAACAAAAGGGTTTAAATGAATGGTTTTTGCTCCTTTTAAATGTCTGCATCCTCCTTATATAAGGCTTACTGTCCCCTCACAGAATTACAGGCTTAACTCCAGCCACTACAGCAGAAAGCTAAAGTCTGCTCCTATCCCATCTTGCTCTGTCCTCACCTTCCTCGCCTCACAGTTCTTTTTAAAATGGCAGTCATTGCTTTCTTTTTGAGTGCAAAATATTCCAAATCCAGAGTCATACCAGATTCCTACTGTTAGTCCCATCATGCTACCATTAATCCTGATTTAAGGTTGACATGAACTAATAACAAATGACTGCAGAGTAGCTCCAGGCCTAGCATATCAGTATTTTTAAAACTCAAGTAAAGTAGGGAGCAAATGGGTATAAACTTTGTAGTTTGAGTGTGAGTCCCCCAATTTAAGCTTTTATGTCTGTGTATTATTTTAGAAGCATCAAAACTCATTTTTTAAAAACAGTGTAATTTCAAAATTTTTCAGTGCGTTTAGAATTTTTCCCAGTGAGTTTTTTCCTGGCTAACCTTTATTTGTTGACATTCTTCCTTTCTCCAGTTTTACTATCAGGTTATGAAAAGGTGACATTTCTTAGCTACTTATGCTAAATATTATGGGTTTTTTTCATCTCTACAACCAATGTACATGATGTATATAAAGAAGTTGGTCAGTTTAAACTATGAAAAAGAACAATATCTGAAAGCAAAATATGTTTTCCTTTGGCAGTAAATGCTGATGTACCACCCAGGCTTAAAGAACTGCCTTGCTTATGAAAGCAAAGGCAACACAGAATCAAACAATGGTTCAATTTCATGCCTCATTTCAGACATCATTAAACATATTTGGTTTCACCTCATCTTCATCAAGGTCCCAACAAGAGACAGGAGCCCTGATTAATGTATATTTCTGGAAAAGAGAAAGAGAGGAAACTGCATAAATCTTTTTTTAATCTGATTTCTTTGCTTCTGTGCCTACTGTTGTGCAGCTTTTTATTCCTTGGTTTTTTAGAGATTATTCTTTTCTTGTATTTATTCCTCTCATTGCTGCAGAGGACATAGCACAGTTATTAAACCCCTGGCAAACATCAACTTGGCCTTGCAGAACTGCCTGAGATTTTTTCTTCTACAGATTACTGTTCTCAGGAGAATTTCTGAACTGCCTGGCCAGCACCTTGGCACTATTCCTCTTTGCTTTGTTTTACAAAAGGGTTGAAGACCCCAAATAGAGTAACTGTTTAATTTTGTTTGCTTTATTCTCCAGGATAGAAGAAAATGGTAGCACCCTGTTTTATGAGTTCTTTTTATTGTTCTTCCCCTGTACGTGTTTATAGTCAGTGGCCAAGGAGATGAAAACCTGATTACACCACTCTGGCACTGTTGAACTCACGGGGAAATGTCTGCTGGCTATGATGGAGAGAGAATTTCCTCTCTGTAGGTATTAGATGTGAGAAAGCCAGGGTCACCCTTCATTCAGGAAGGTTCAGGTTCACCAGGTTCCAGGATGAAGCTACTCTGTCACCATATTAGACTCAAAATAGTGATCTGTAGGGTGTGATGTCCTGTCTCAGGGGCTGTCCTGTTGTAATGACTGCAGCTGCTGTAGAGATTTGTGAACATTTGTGTAGCAGTCAGCTGTATATTAAAATAAAATTAGTAAGATGGAAGAAGATAGCAGTGAGAAAGAAAAACACCTTTCAGGGTCTTGCTCATTGCTGTGGGATGTTGACATTATATGACTGCCAGAAGCAAGCTTCTGCTTTCTGCCAGAAGCAAGCTTGCTTTCTTGCTTTTCCGTGCTTTCATCACTGCTTCAGATCTATTTATATCCACCAAGCAAAAGAGGTCAGGGGCCATGGAGAGCTTTTGTGTCAACAGGTAGGAAACCACGTGCTAGGACAGGCAGAGATTGCAAGCAGCTCTCCTGGTGTTGCTTGTAGCCCCTCATCTGCCAAGGGGCCTGCGTAGGAAATACATTGTACCTGAAGGAGTAATAAAATCTTGGTACCAAGTACTGTCTGTGTAAACTACCCTCAAAAAGGCTGTGCTCCAACGAGTAGAGGCTTTGTAGTTGCTAGAAATGGGCTACTTAATCACTGACATAAAACTTGAGAATTTTGGTTTGTCTTCCTATACTTTCATTCAATTTGATGTTTGTTTCTCTGTTCCATTTCTCTCTCCTGGCTCTACTTATTTGACCTTTTTCCTCTTCTGCTCAATGCTGGCTTCCTTTTCTGCACCCTTTTTTGTCACATTTTTTATTTCTGTATCTGTCTCTTTCTCCCCCCAGCAGCCAGGCTCCATATGCTTGATTGGTGTCTCCTTTGGCACCTGCTGTGTCCAAGTGAAATCTTGTTGTCTGTTGAGACCTCATTCATGTTCACTTCAAATGAAACTTTGGAGGCCAATGGCACTGGCACACAGAAGAATAAAATACAAACCTAGGTGAAGTTTTGACTTTTATTTAAAGAAGTCACAGATCATTCAGTATCACCTGTACCTGCAGGTTTTTCCAACACAGTGTTTTCATGTAGTGCTTTTTTGGCTGTTGAATTTTGAAACCTTTGGAGAAACTTACATACAGCAAGCTGTTGAACTGAACTTTGCTTTTGTTTATGGAAAATGCAGAGGAATGAGAGAGACAAGGACTTCTCTGAGGGACATGGTATCGAATATCAAAAACATAAGCTAACCTTAGTGATTTACATAAATGCTACAATATGTGATTTAAATGAAAGCTAGCATTTCATATTTTAAGTGCAACCTCTTGCCTCTATCATGTGGAGATTTGAAGCAAGTCTTGCAAAAATTCCTCAGCTCAGCAAGCTCGCTCTTAAGCTAACAGCTAATACAGTGCAGAGATCAAAAGGGTTGGTTCAGTTTTTTTTGGAACCTGCGCATTGAGATAAGATCTACATGAGACCAAGCTGAATATTTTTCATGTTACATCTGTGGTTTACCAGAAGTGACAGTATCATATAATTAGTGATGTAACGTTTGAAACATTTAGTAAAGTTGCATGTGGATCTAATCTTTATGCCTAGTGGAGATATTATATATTTGTATAGACTGTAACTTCTGTAATGTCTTTATAGCTCATAGTTGATTGGAATGATGTCTATTATAATAATTTTATGCCTAAGGGTAAAACTTATGGGACATAAATGATCTAATATCTCTTGAATTCTGGTTGGTTTTGCAGCAATAAAAAAGCTGAGATTTGTCACTTGCTAAATCACATACATACATAACTCAAGTGGTCAGTTTCTTATTCTCTTAAAATTTAAATAGCAATATGTGGGCTTTTATTGGCAATAATAATATAATATAATAACTGTCATTATGATAATTAACTAGCAAAAGCTGAAGAGTCATGACGAGTGGAATTTAAAACTAATTAATTACATTTGTAATTGGTTTTCCTTATTTTATACACATGCTGTAGATACCCTGTAGCACATTCTGAGGCATCTGGCTTTGTATTAAGAACAAAATTTTTGTGCATGCCTTTCTGGGTAAATTTTGGTTTTTGCTCCATGGTCAAAATGGATTATGACCCACCAGACAGATTCCTCTGTACTGTGGTACAGGAGGGAGATACCTTCTGCATGCTGGGTACAGCTTTCCATGGTTTAGTGCTCATTGAGGCACTATGGGAATATCAAGAGCAGTATTTTTATATGTATGTTCTTCTACAAAAATCTTCCTTCCTAAATGGAAAAAATATTTATTTCCTAAACTGTCTCTGGAACTCCTGTCAGTGACAGTGCCCTCATTTCTGACACGGCAGACTGCAGGTGCACTGCTTCCTAATTCAGTGTCTGCAACAAAACAGTGTTTTGGGTTTGATCTTCTTATTTGTTGAGATTTTCTTAGATCCTTTCACTTTCATCTTTAGTCGTTGTGTGCCTCATTTTTTTGGCAATATCCTTATTTTTGTTGCTTCCAGATAGCGTAAGATTTTGTCAGTTCTGATAATACTTTTGCATGTTATTGCCATTAAGAAATAGTGGTGGACAACTTCCAATTTGGATAAGTGGAAGTGGTGCACCTTTTTTGGAAAGTGCTTTTGACTTACTGATTGAAAGCTCTGTTTTAAAGGTAAGAAATAGCAATGTTTATTGTTAGCTATCACAAGTCTACCAAACTAAGAATCGTTTGCCAAGCATCAACTGCTCACTTGGTACTTCATGGGCATCTCTTAGTGTGCTTCCTTCCATCGTTTCCTTCCTTCCTTCAAGAACATAGGCCTTTTATTTTGATTCACTTTTTGTTTGCTTAATTGCTTAACTGCTCTTGTATCAAAAATAGCGTGGCCAGCAGGACTAGGGAAACAATTGTCCCTCTTTACTCAGCACTGGTGAGGCCACACGTCAAGTCCTGTGTCCAGTTCTGGGCCCCTCACTACAAGAAAGACACTGAGGTGCTGGAGCAAGTCCAGAGAAGGGCAACAGAGCTGGAGAAGGGTCTGAAGAGTAAATCATACAAGGAGCATCTGGAGTCGTTTAGCCTGGAGAAAAGGAGACTCAGGGGAAACCTTACCACGTTCTAAAACTGCCTGAAAGGACATTGTAGCCAGGTGAGGGTCAGTCTCTTCTTCTAAGTACCAGAGGCAGGACAAGTGAAATATCCTCAAGCTGCACCAGGGGAGGTTCACGGAGGTGATGGAGTCACCATCCTTGGCAGTATCTACGAAATGATTGGATGTGATGCTTAGTGTTCTAGCCTGGTTGACAAGAGGTCATCAGTTAAAGGTTGGACTTGATGATCTTTTCCAACCTTAATGATTCTATGAGTTCATTTATCACTGTGTGTATGTGTGTATAAAATGCAAGGAAGGACCAAACCGAATTCTCCTCTAATTTCTCATTGCAATAAACATTTAAAATATTAGGGAAAGCTAGCATCAATAGGGTTTGCTGTTTGAAGCTGGCTGTGACATGAAACACACGAACAACTCTCAAGGCCACATTTCTGCTGTGTCTTGAGAGAAGGCTATGCTTACCTTAGTTCTGTCAGCCATAGTTATGTAAATATTTGTTCGACTTTTATTTTAGGTGTCTGCTGAATGTTGTGGCAGGTTTCTTGCCCTTATTTCGCTCTGTTTTTCCCCCTAAGTGGTGTGGTATACCATGTGCAATTGATTTTTAGTCATTCTGAGAATAACTGAACAAATTTAAAGATTATTTGCATAGTATAAATTATCATATTTATATGCAATAACAAAAGATTGCTAAAGACTTAGGTTGTTCAAAGACCAGGCTTTCTCCAATGACTTTTTGTTACAAATGAACGTTGTCAAAATGGCTGTAATGTTCACTAATGTAGCACTTTCTTTTTAAATTAATATTATGAATTGTGACATTCAGTGGGACTGCTTGTGATAATAAACACCATGATTCTGTATAATAGAAGTCTGAATGCTCTGGCCCCTACAGTTTCTTCCATCAGCTAATGAGAGTATTTTATATGTGCAAGTGTCAGAGAAATTTAACCATACTCTGTGACTAATACTTAATAATAAGTCTACATATAATCAGTAAAATATCAGCAGAATTCCGTGCAAGTGAGTTTGGGTTAAATAACCCTTTTATTTTTAATTTACTGTAGCTATGTGGATACAGTCCAGAGCATACATACTCCAAGTTTTATTCACTGAGTTGTACATGATAAAAATTAAAGGGGTTTTTTTTGTAATTTGGGACTTCAGGAGGACTTTTACATTAGGGCACTTAAGCTATGGAATCATCTCCCCAGAGCAGTCTTTGAGATCAGTGTGCTTAGAAGGCTTTAAAGTTGAATGCTATAAAATGTTCATGGGTAATATATGTTGAACATTGGCTGAGAGACAGGCAGAAAAGAGATATTAAGAATATATTAGATTAGATATTAAGAAGAAATTCTTTACTGTGAGGGTGGTGAGATACTTGAAGAGGTTGCTTAGAGAAACTGTGGATGTCCCATCCCTGGCAGTGTTCAAGGCCAGGTTGGATGGGGCTTTTGGCAACCTGGTCTAGTGGAAGGTGTGCCTGCCCACGGCAGCAGCATTGGAACTAGGTGATCTTTACGGTCCCTTCCAACCCAAACTATTCTATAATTAATTTCATTTTTCCCTCCTATTATTTTTTCAGCAAGTTTGCTGCCAATTTCTGCCCGTTCCTGTGTAAAGGTACCTGGACTCAGTGAATCCTTCTCTTCTTGCATAAAATGCTAGTAGGGCAGCAGGTTATTTTGGGGGGAGCAGGGAAAGCAGTGTAATTAGATACTTTGAATCCTTCTACAACCTGTGATTCTGAGCTAATACGCTCAGAGAGAGAAAAAGAGCAGAGAGAGGCTTAGGTTGATCCAGCAGCAAGCAAGCATCAGTGTATTAGCTGAGGGAGATTGGTTTGTGCCGTGATGTGTAGCAAGTCATGTTTCCATGCTCTTTAATTAAGCAGGGTAACAGCCAGCTTGTTCTTACTGTGGTTTACAACTCTGATTTTAGTTATCTGGGGCTTTATGATCTTCTGTCCGTGCAGGTCCTGTAACAATAAAATATTCTATTTTGAGCAGCAGCATGGAGCTGAAAATGGAGGCTGCATTTCAGTTTGCTCTTGGACCTCTAGGACAGGGCAGCCGTGCGAGGGCTCAGCCAAGGACACTGGCAGTGACATTTTTCATTCTCCCACAAGTGCCAAAGATGGAGTGTTACTAGGCTTGTCACATTCTCTAGCATGCTGAGTTACATGCGAAGAGCAGATATTTCTAAAGTGCTGCATTCATGGTTCATTTGGATGAGCAGGCATTTCTAATTTGGCACCAGCCTAATGAAAAGATGCATTCCATTCCAGATTCCAACAGCTGCAGACTTCATTGACTCCAAAGATAATGCCTTTAGTTTTGGCTGTGTAACTCGAGTGATACTTCAGCTAACTGCTTCTAAATCCAGTGGTTGTTATACTTAGAGGAAAAATAATGAAATAAAATGGTTACACTTTAAATTCACCCTTATGTTAGTTTTTGTTTGAATTATTGGTAAATCCTAGATATACTCTAGTAGATTAAGTAAGAATTTATGGCATGTTTTATATGCAAAAAAACCCACCCTAGCAAACCCAGAGCATATCTGACAGAAGAGGTAATGCAGAGGACTATGATTCAATATATACATGCTAAGCAGTTATGCTAGCAGTGGGGGTGAGTCATGTGCTTTCATTATACATTTCTTTGGATTCTGATGGGGAGCATGGAGGGTAGCAGCTGAGGTGGAAATTTGATTTTATTATATATTTGGAGGTAACTAGAGTGAATGGTTCGTGTAGCCTTATGTGTTTGAGAATAAAGGTGAAATTTAGACATTGAATTAGTTTCAAATTTAGAAAAAGTAATTAATGCATATATTTCACTCTAGCATTCTTTCTCTTTCAATGTTCTTTATAAAAAGTTACACTGTCTGCTACCATACTGATTGATAGAAGAAGCCTGTTTCTGAGATACATGTTCTTTTCCTAATGTAAATACAGAGCAGATGAGTTCCCCCCTGTGACAGTTTGATAGTAGCATTTATTACCTGGTGCTTCTTTTGATTACTTTCTTTGTCTTAACCTAAAGATCAGGGTTGAATTTACTTCAGTAGATTAAGTTGAGGGATAATCCATTAGACTTCTGCTGATAGCTGAAAATTAATCAATCGATACCTAGTTTTTAGAGCTATGAGCATGGCAATAGAACAGATTGTTCTTGCCATGCTAATTTCAATTAATTGTACCGGTAAGACTTGTAACACCTACAGGAAAGGTATGTCTGTTTATTCAGAAAAAAGCCAGAGACTAAAGAAGGAAGAAGAGCACTGTCAACAAGACACTGTTAAGTTTTAAAGCCATTTTTCACAGATCTGCCTTTGCTGCACATTTAACTTCAACTTTGAAAGTCTTATATTTTAACAAAATTATTTCCCTTTCTGTGTTTTTGCGCTTGACAATAGAATTTTTTAAGCTTTTTAATAATATTGAGTGAGAACGATGTAAAAAAGTTTGTTAAGCTGAGAGACAGACACTGAGAGAGGAGCATGTTTCTCAGAGGTTTCCTCCCTGAAAGCTACGGAATAGGCCTTGGTGGTGTTGGAAATGGAAGGGGGAGAAGGGAAATGTTTTGGTGAGGTGGGGTGTAGAGAACAGTCCAGCTTTTCCATGCAATGAAGTGAGAATGAGATATTTTTTTCATGGATGTAGTAGGATGAAAGGTGGGGTAGTAAGCTGTTCTTAGACTAACTGGATCCTAAAAGAACGGAACAAACAATATAAGAAATACCTGACATTGTCATTTGTTGCGGTAAGATGACCTGTTTGGGTGTTTCAAAGTGTAAAACTTGGAAACACTACCTAGAACTGCCCAGGAAATAGATGAGACAGTCAGTAATTTCCAGCCTGAAGGGTAGAGTCGGGTAATTAAATTTCTCTGTTGATGCTAAGTAAAAATCATTTGATTGTTAGAAGTTATTTTTTCCTGACACACTTAGGATATGTAATTAAATGAAGTTACATGGGCTCTTTTAACAGCAAAATATGAATATGGGGATGTCACTACCAACCTCTGAGTTTGAGATACTTACCTGAAAAATTTGATAATGAGGTTTTTTTCTCCTTTTCCTTTTAAGAGTGATTGACTTCATCTCTGTCAACTGTGTTCCATTTGTAAAATAAGCATGTTTTATCAGGATTCTGTGATAGATGAGCTTTCACCAGTAGAATGGGCATATCAAATGCAGAAAATTCTTTTTTGTGTGTGTTTTGAGGTTTTGGTTTTAATCCTGGCTTCATTCAAGATACCAGAGTGGGGAGACTAATTTTTCTTTTTTTTTTTCCCCTCAGGTTTAGCAAAACATCCTTTGCTTGGGCACTGCTGTGGCACAGTGGCCCATGGAAGTTTTTCAGTCAAAATTGCCTAACACTGACTTTTTCACTGAATACCATCATAAGAAAATCTTGGCAGTTTATTCAAATGTTATCTCTTGGAATTTACTCAAAGCCTAAGTTGAGGGAGTAGTTCTGATTTATAATTGAGGTGAATAATGTAAATTCATCTTTGTTTTTATAGGCATCCATTCAGAGTAAGTGCTCTGGACTGAAAAAAAAACCCTCAACAAATAATAAATGTAAAATCCAGATGCAGATCTCAGAAGTGGAGAGCTAAATGCACTTTTTAAACACATAAATGGTAGTTCTACTTGAAAACAGGTTAAGCAACTCTGGTATGACCAGATTTCATTAAATTGCAAAAGATTGCAAAAGTATTTAATTTAAAAAACCCTTGTAAACCATTAGACTTGTAAACCATTGTATTCAGTGACAATAACGACTGAGTAAAAGATCTGGTGTATAAGATGTTTTATACTAAGCATGGATCTAACAGTGGTTTTAAATTAGCAATGCATTAATGGCACTTTGCACTCTAGAAGTCTATTTTAAATGAATACCTAGATTGAATAAGTAAATACAGGCTTGCATTTTGTGGAAGCCCCCCCAGTTACTCCTTTATCTTCTGTTTGCTCAGCTTTTAGAAAGCGTGTATTAAGTCACAATTCTAAATAGAAAAAAAAAAGTTAGCTCTGTACTTGTTATCTGACACTTTCTTTATGTGATTCCTCCAAAAATAGTGCTTATAATGCCATCACATTTTCCCCAGTATCCTCTTGTGTAAGCTTAACTAACCTTTTGTAAACACCAACACTGTTTTCTGCTTTCGTAACAAAATATTGCACACAATTTTTATAACAATTTTACACTCATTTTTTGGTACTAGGATAATGCTAAGGTAAAAAGCTTAACAGTGATATTCTGGCTCCTCAGGGGAGCATTCACTGTTTTTTACCTTGTCTCTATTACTGAATTCTTTTGTGATCTGCACTCTTTTAAATCTAAAACACTCCCATTTTCTGGAGGTGAAATGTGAGATCTAAAGATCTGAATTTGAGAAAGGTTGAAATCAATGGAAGCTGTACTTGACTCTGTCAAGTGCCATATAATGCTAACTGCTATTAATTCTTCATTTTCATGACCAGAAATGCAGATATTTTGTAAGATGATACTAAAAAAAATGCTGCAAAGACATGCTAAGGGGCTCAGCATAGGTGTCTAGTAGGCCCTGGTGCTGACTCCAGTAGAATTATCTCAAGTATCCACAGTTGTCCTCGGGTCGATCAGATCATGGAAAATGAGAGGTACTTTCATTTTGAAAACCTTAACCAGGATTGTAAGGTAAAAGATGTAAAGTTAGTTACTGGTTTTTGACCATAATCACTCTACCTTTCTAGTTTTGATGTGGCAAGTGAGAGAGTTGTCATACCAGTCAGCTGCCAGGAGTATTTTGAAGCTAAATGTATTAATATTTCTAAAGTACTGATAATTCACTCATAGAAAGAACCTTGAAGTACTTAATCATTCTCTATTCATCGTAAGAGTAGAGGAGTGTAAAGCAAATAAAGAAAGGATGTCACAATTCATGAGTAGGAGAAAACAAAATGCTTATGGAATGAGTGGTCCCCTCTGTGAACTCGGGTTTCCAGGGCTGTTGCACAAAGGCTGTGAGTGAATGTTTAGTTAAAGTCTGGACGATAACGCTAAAGGAGGGAGTACTCATACTATGTGCTTTGCAGTTTCTGAACAATGAGAGATTATATATAATAATATGTAATATATATAATAACCTTACAAGACTGTACTTTTTTAGCACTTTTTCAACTGTGTACCTGTATTAAACCTTCTCAGTCAAATAAAAAGTTTCCAGGGATATGCTGAAGGGCACCCGCTCTACCTCTGGTATTCCATCAAGTGGGTTTTCCTCAGCATGGGCTTCTAATAACAGCCAGCTGGGATGTGATTTTGTGATTTGATCTACTGGATGTTGTAGGACTATCAAAATCCATTTTCACTTCTTACTACTTTGAGTTTGAACTTTGGAACCAGAGGTAACTAATGCCATATTCCAGCCTGGCCTAACATGTTACTATTAACTCCAATAATTATAGGTATTTGTGAAAATTTTTCAATAATAATTACACCCTTTGACAGATTTGTGCCTTGCTGAAAATGTGATTTGTAGTGTGTGCTCTGATTGATTACCCAGTAGTGAGTCTCTTTAACAAGATGAACAAATTCTTTATTTTATTACCTGAAACAAAACAGGACATTTATTCAAATGTTAATTCAGCAGTTGGCCATATTAGTTCCATCTCAGGAAAAACAAATCTCAATTACTTTCAACTGTCCCTAGTACCTCATAAAGAGGTGGCTTTTTTGTTCACAATCAGTTTACAAGAACAAATCCCAACTGTAAAGATTGGTTTGTTCAGAAAACAAAATATGACGAAGTTTACTTAATCTCTAGAAGAATTGTATTTGAGTGACTGTATAATTGTATTTGTTTTGCTCACGTTCAACAATGACCATTGAATTTAAAAAGAGATTTTTTTTTCTTGAACTGAAATAAGGAAAGTAACAGAATGAGAAGCAGTACATATACACAGAGTACCTTGTGTGAGCTGTGATACCAGAGATAACGTGGTTGGGGACAACAGAGCTGAACTTCAGCTCTCACAAGCACTTGTCCACACATGGAATTATTTAGGAACAGTGATTCTTGAATAACTCCGTGTGCTGACACTCTTGTTTCTGTCTAGCTTAACACACTTTGATGGGCTAAATTTGACCAAAATAAGGCAACCTTATTCTGGAATAAGTGTGTCTACACATGGAATTATTCGGGAATAGCTGTTCTTGAGCAGTCATTACTAAATAATTCCACATGTAGACAGTCCTTTAATCTAGCAAGTTCTTAAGTAATTTCTGAAAACATGGCTTAGTTTCCTCTGTTATTAAGGGACAATCTATATACTTTTATTAAAAGTATTGTTTTGAAAAAGACCCACATTTAAGTCCTAGCTGCTCTTGGAAGTTGTATGCTAGATAAGGGGGAGGAGGGGGGAGTATCTATTGGGGTTTTTTTGATATTATGGTGCAAAACAAGAAAAGTGTATGGCAAAATAGCAATTTTCAATACAGTGACTCACACAAAGAGACTACTTTGAACGGTTGTGGAGTATTTTTACTAAGAAAGTGGTTTGAGAGAGATGATTATTGCTTTTTTTGCCTATCAGTTTTGCATCTGGTTGTATTTAAAAACTAAGACAAGAAATTCTAAGTTTTAGTGACAGAATAATATTGAAAATTATACTGTTTGCCTTACAGTGAAAACTTGTTTTTTATAATGAGGGTGTTTTTTTCCCCTGTGTTAAATATGTGTATGGAAATTCATTACAACCAGGAGTTTCAGGCCAGTGTAACTCCGGGCTTACATTCTACTTCACTATAAACTGTGTCTTAATGCATTTATCTGATTCACCTGTGTAAGTTACCAGTGGAAATCTGCATAGCTCATAGGACACTGTTCAGCTTGGCTATTTGAAGAGGTATGTTATTTCTTTGAGAACAGATTATGCAAGAGGATTCAGAATTTAAAACACATTCTTTGAAAACCCATTGGATTGTCTGTCCTTATTAGAAATGAATTAGCCTCAGGAACAAAATATTCAGAATTTCTCTACAAAGGTATTTTCTGCAAAGAATGAAAGGCTCTGTAGTAATTGTTAAGAAGTTCCGACAATATTATGTTTTTTAAAAAAGCCACATTCTGGGTCAGTGTTATTTTCATGCTCAGAAATGTAAACATACAGCATGGTATACTATTGTTAATTCAGAGCAGTGAAACAAATGTGCATGGTTCAGATGGTGGAGAGATGTTTAAACAAGGAATAAATGTGTATGGCACAGGAATACTCATACTATTAATACTGTTGTATTAATAGTGGTGGTTCTGCTGGGACAAGTTATCACTTCCTGTAGTGAATTTCCTTACAGTGTAGTCAGCAAAATATGTGCGCTCTATTTTTTATTGCTTTCCCTGGGATACAAATCTCCTATTTTCTACATGTACACAAAAATGTAGATTTTTCTGCATTGTTTTCTCCCACTCACATGAATCACATTCTTAACTAAAGGCAGCCAAACTAGCCTTCAATGTAAGCCTTTCTCCTAAACACCAACGTCAAAAAATTATCCTGCCGTGAGATCATAGCCGACTTAATTAAAACAAGGCTAATGTGGAGCAGCATTGTACCTGATTTGCCTATCACTGTCCTGTTCTTTTCTCTCTTTATCATAATGGAGCTGGCTAAGAAGAATTGGACTGCAGTTTTGCTCACATAAACACAAGTGAACTTTGGCAAGATCAAAACATACAGACAGCATTATTACAAATTCATAAATGGAATTTATGTGGATACTTCAAATACCTTTCTGCAGACTACCAATAGCCTCCTTACTGGGCTGAGGTAATTCAGTGTAGGAAGCTTGCTAAATAAACAGTAAGGTTGTTACTGTGCTAATGTTCAGGTGCAGTTGTTCTGTATATTACTGTATAACCATGAGCTATTGAATCAGCAGTGGCAAGGGACTTGCAAAAAACACATGCTACTTTTTGTGGGACACAGTGTGTGTATGACACTGGGCCACCTCAGATACCCAGCTCTTGTTCAGCAGCCTTTGGGTTGTTTAAAATCATGGTAAGTTTATTTTCCCACATTAAGAAGCCTGCAAATCTCATAAAACTGGAATTCTGGTTAACAAAGGATCGCGTTAGCAACCTCTCATTTATATCTCTGTCAAATGTGTATTGATCACAGCAGTCCTACCGCAGGCTGGTTTTTGGGTGTTGCCAGACAGGTTCATAAGAGTGCTGCAGTCACATGGATAGAGTTATTGATTAGGTTGCTTCCAGTCTCTGTGAAAAACAAGGACAATTTTATCAGGAAAATGAACAAAGAAAAAGTTATATTTTTCAAGTGAAAAGGCAGTGCTACCTTTTTACCTTCTAGGGAAAGACACTTCTCTGCTTGGGAATTGCTCTGTATCCCTTCTTTTTGTCGTGGTGCTTCCTGAGTGGCAGACCTCTAAATTTTCACCCTCTCTCAAGCCACAAGTGGTAAGATCTGCAGTTTAAAGTCTATTTAGACTAGGGCTGCATCCCTTTCTGTTTGTGCACAGTTCTCTCATCAAATATTCATGCAGAATATTCTTCCAGACCCAGTGGAAGGCATCTGCCAAGTGCCCTTATAATAAACAGTATTATATGTGGTGTAGTAGAGCCCCTGAGGGAAAAATCTCTTTTAAGCCCCATGTCAGGATTTTGTTTGAGGTAATCTCAGGTTTTCACATAGTTGTATTAAATAAGAGATGTTCAAAACATTGTTTAGCATTAGCCAAGATACCAGTACTGGTTTAGGAGCATTCAACTTCAAAACGACTGCAACATCCCTTTTCTGCTCCAGGTAACCAGCAAATTGAAATTCATTGTTTGCTTTGGGGTTGCACTGGTCTTTCAATTTAATACTGTGCTCCAGAGCCCCTTTGGATGAGATAGTGTTCTGGTCCATATGTAGCTGCCGTTCTGTTAAATAACATGCTGCTCCTCTAAAACCTTCAAATAGGAAGGGACCAAGTATCAATGAAAAGTTTCTTGTGGATTCACGCTTCCTGCTTAGTGCTCTGTGTAAAACTAAGTGCTGTGTTTGCTAGGCTTTAGGTTTGTTTTTTTTTTTTTTTCATACTTAGTGGAAAAAAACCACTTTCTTAGTTGGAAAGTTTGTTAAAAAGAAACTGAAGTGTATATGTGTTTAGGTGCAGATAGATGTGCATTTTGTTAGCATGTCAGACTGACCCGACCTTTCTGTGTAAACAGGGTTAATGAACCTTGCAAGGCACAGGATTAACAAGACGAAAAAGGAGCTCAGGAGTAGTGAAAATGGCGTCAGCATTAACTGGAGAAATGGATTGCTCTCCAAGTTTGTCCATTTGGCAGCACTTGTGGGCAAGAAATGTGACATTTCCTCTCCTTTTTTTCTTCGTTCCTTGCCCATTCTTTGCACTCTGTCAGCTATTCAACAAATGGACTTTATTCATCTGTGCAAAAGGTGCAGTTTATAGATGCCTCCTGATCCTTTAAGGTTGTTCGTTCCAGGGCAACGCAAAACTAAAATACACCTTGTGAGTTTAGTATCTTGTGATTTAGCATCTGTGAATGTGTATGACTGTAACTAGAATGGGTAAAAACAAGCTAAGGTGGCTACTGCTGTAAAATGATTTTTATTGTTTAAGTCTTTTAGGCACCCTCTGTGACAAGTTGCAGTATGAACATATAAAGAGCCCAAATTAACCCATGGTTGTAGTCTTAAATAATTATTAACAGAAATACATGTTTATGAATAGGGGTGCTGTGGGTTTATGTATTATATAAAAATTGAAATGCGTTGCTATTTTAAGAGGAACGCTATTATCCCATCCCTACCCCTTTTCTCCCTGCCCTCTATGTTTTACATTTTCTTTCCTCTAAAAGAAACCCTTTCTGATTAAGGATCATGTTGAAAACTCAGCAGTTTTTAATCCAGCTCTCTGCAGGCTGCAGTTCATGCTTCATTTAACTGATCAGTTCCACTGCTACATTACTAGACAAAATCACCAGTTTGAAGAGAGAAGCAATTATAGGGAGTCATAAAAATGGAAGACCCCACATTTTAAGAAATGAAATGCATTTTAAGAACTTCTCCCTTCTCATACAGATTATTTAGTAATGTTTTTGTACATGACTAAATGAATAGCACACTTTTCAATGTTTTGCTACACTTTGTATAACGAATTCAGATCAGAACATGAAGTACGTGCTCAGCTGTTCAGCAGAGACTGTTAAAAAGATTATTCTGCGTGCGTTGAACAGTGTGGATGCATGTGAAAAAATTTCAGCAAAGTAATGCATAAATGCTGGTGTGAACTGTGAGTGTCAGACTTGATCAGTAGTTGTTAGTGTAATCCTTGAGGTTAGTATAAGTAGGGCTTCAAATCAGCAAAACTGATCCTCGTTATTTTCTGGAGTTGCTGGGATATAACTGTGTGAACAGATGCATTGACAGGGACAACAAATCAGAGACTGAGAGGAGATGCTATGGGGCCCTAAATACTCCCATGGACTATTGCATAGGACTTGTTTAACCTGTTCATTTTATGGTGCCATAATCCTGGAGAGTCCTTGCTAGTGGGTGTTCTTGACCTAAATCCTAACAGATTCAATACAGTTGCAACATGTGCCTTGAAGGTTCAGAAAGTAATCTCTCTTTTTTTTTACTTTTTGCTTATTCATACTATTTTTTCATATGAATGGTTATGCTGACAAGTTCATATTAGCTCTTTCTTTAGCACAATACTCTTTAAATGGGAAACAATGCTTGTTAGTGAGGGTTTTCTTTTCTCCATTCTCCCTTCATTCACATTTTTCTGTGTTCTTACAATTTCTGTTCTTGATCAAGCCCTCTTCTAAGACTACTGACAAGACTCTGACTAGACCACCTTATTGTAGCTGAAAGTATAATGACTCAGAATGTCTCTTGCAACAAACACTTCAAATTTGGACATTCAAAATACTGGGAATTTTGTATTAAAATATAAATCCACTATATATTTGCTCAGTGCTTAAACATTTATGCTCCTCTTTAAGGTACTATTTTCTTGCTAAAACTTATCTTGATACCTTAGATATTTAGGGCATTGTGTGATGAGTTAGTTACATGAATCCAGTAGTTACTAATCACATGGAAAAAATCCACATTGACCATATTCACAGTTATCACTTGCACGTGTGCTGGCATGCTACAAAAACAGGAGCATCATAGAAGTAACAAAGTTGATCAGATAGCCCTGTCTCTGAAGGCTTTTCATGGTGTCAGATTATTTTTTGCAGCATAGCCTCATGAGAATCTGTTGTGACAATGCAAAAAAAGCTAGTTGTTTTGAGTTGTTTAGTTGGTGCCCTACAGGTGAAAAATGTGTTCTAGTATTTCAGGGACTTATTGCAAATATTCCTAAAGCAAAGTGGACACCTCATGTGAGGCATTACAGCCTGTGACCAGTGACATAACATCATGAAATTTGTCTTGTGAGAGCAGATTCAAGTACTTTACATGATCATTATACTGCAGCTGAGTCATGTGGATTTTCTTTTTCCTCTAACATGCAGCTTTATTTTCCACAGCAATAAATGTATTTTTCCATATGGTGTGAGCCAAAGTCTGCTTGGAGCACCACCAGTTTAGATGAAGCAAATTCTTTCCCAAAATACAGCACTTTATAAGGTATATCCATTTCTGACAGGAACAAAAATATATACGAATAGTCATTACTTTTACTTGGAACTGATGCTCAACTTAGCCCCTTGCTTTTTTTCAAACAATCCCACAGTAACAAAACAATACAAGACAACAGTCCATATGACTTAGCTGCATGTTAGCCATTAGAGTAAAAGACTTAAGGATGAGATATTTTCAGAAATCAGAATTTGTCACGTCTGAAAAAAAATCTCTTCAGTAAGCAGCACCTGATAGCCAAAATAAGACTGAATTATTTGCCAAGTTCTTCTTAAATTGTTTGAAAAATAACACATTCTTCTCTTGGCAAAAACACACTAATTGAAGCTGAATGGGATATGCTGATGCATTGAATGCTATCAATGCATTTTGCTACTGATAGTGTTTCAGGCTCAATGACTTAGAGATCTCTGAAAGTACAAGGAGTTTTTGGAAATTTTTATATTTTTATGATGTAGGTAGGGGACAACATGACGTAGTTAATTGTGCAGATTCTATGTTAACATATAGCATTTCCTTTAAAAGTAGCACTGACAGTCAAGGAGAGATTACTACAAAGTCCAGGAAATATCATTTGGTCCTCTAACTAATCCCCATATTTTTGGAGGCAGAGGGAGAAAATGCTATGTGGGTTGAGGAGGTTTTTTTTATTGTTATTACTTATGAAAAGATACCTTAGGTTAATCCATTTTGAATGTCAAGAGGATAAATCTGACAGGAGTCAGAAGAGCTCCAGTGGAACTAGCACTACAAGTTACAAAACAGCTAACATCATCCAAGACTAATTTCTTTCCCCTGTTTGTCCTACTGTGGAGGGAGAGTTAAAAGGCAATTCTTGGAGAGTTGAAAGGCTCCATAATAGGGCTCCTCTCTCTAAGGGAGTAAAACTGCTTTGTGGCCTTTGTCTTCCGGCTGCTAATAAACCATCCCATGCTGTGAGGCTTTGAGTTCACTCTTAATTCAACTTCAGTTCAGCTTCCATCAGCTTTGGTTTCCCTGTCTTTGTGAGTTGCTTTTTCCTTAAATACATGGTGTATCTAACTCACATTTGAGCTTCTTCATTCATTGTCTGAGTTTATAAATGTACCGGTTTCATAAAACCCTACTTGGAAATTTTTGTCAAAGCATAGAAGTCACCAGAAGCATTTCAGTAGCTGAGAGTTTTGGTGGTTACTGCTGTCTTTCTGTCTGTGTCTCTGAGTGCATGTCTTTTTCTGCCTTAAACTAGCTTACAAATGTAAGGATACATTTGTCCATATGAGTCTGTGTCAGATCTTCTGGACTGTTCATGAAGGCACATTATTCCGTACAGTTTGGCTGATCTGACTTCTTCCCCCCCAGTCCCCAATTATGTGACCAATTTAGTAGTGTTTGCCTATTGTTTCTGCTCCTGCTTTTCCAGATAAGACCAAAATATAATACTTGGACTCGTAAATGCCAAGGAATTTGCACTTGGCAAATTACAGATTTGGCAAGAGTTGATTTGGGGGGATGTTCAGTTAATTTTGCAATCCATGAGGTCTGATACTTAGGGAGCAGCTGTAATGGGACAATTCCAGCCCTGCCAGCCCAGCAAGGTGCTGTTTACTGCCTTTCTGCCTTTGTACCTAGACAGAGCTTAGAGAATGAGGGGGGAGGGTGGGGATCTCTCACCTTCTGGTGGGAAATAGTTACATGCCTGTGATGGCGGCCAGGGCTGGGCAGGCAGCACTTCCCTTCCCATGTGGGTATCTTTCAGGGCTCGGGGATCAAGGTGGTGCTGTTCTGTGCCCTCTGATTTTTAACCCTTAAACTGCCACTCTCACAGAATGACCAACACTGAGTCATCTGGGAGCAGAGGACACTCACAGTCAGTGCACCTGAGCTTCAGAACAGCTGTCCTGACAAATACTGGTGTGATTATGTCCAGAGCCAGAGGGAGCTCTTAAAATAAAATTAAAACAGATAAAATACAGGATCCCCAGTACTTGCCTTGTTTGGGGTTTTACTCTAAACACTTGCCTAATTAATTAAATGTCCCTACAAGTCACGTCCTTTTCAAACGAGCTTAAAATAGTTGCAGTTTCTGTTAGAAGTCATTTGAAGTGACGTGGTGGTGCTGCTGCATATCCCACTGAGCACTGCTTGCATTTGTGCAGGCACACTTCCAGAATTAATGGCACAGGAAATAAGTAGGTGAGGGTAGTATGTGACAGCATGTTACTTAGGGAACAGGGGAAAGGTCTCATGCAGGAGAAATGCTGGATGAAGTACCATGAATTTAGTAGTGTGCTGAGGCAAAATCATATTAAAGGGTTGGGCATTCTTTACCAAAAGGAAGAAAATCAGTAGATTGGTCTCACAGATCTAATTTGTGACCTTTAAAGAAGTTTACAGGGTATAAAAGCTTGATAGTCAAGGAGTTTCACTCTAATTGATATTCTCATCTACGTTTCAATAAATACATCTATTTCATATCTCCCAGGTTTGATGGGTTGTATGAATCTATAAACACTATGGATTTCTGTTTTGATAAGATCATATGGGATTAGGTCTCGCCAAGTAAAAAAGTTGAGAGTTTGGTGGGTATCTGCTACTGTCTTCTCAAAACTTACAAGAAATCAGAACAGCACAAAAATTAAGCATAGGGTTGGAAATTAAAAGTTCTGTGTCTTTATAAATGTATGAAAAGGAGCTTATTTCTTGCTATTAATTTTAAGGTAAGGGAACTAGTCTTATTCTAGAATTTAGTCACCCAAATTTCAATTGCTTTCTGATTGAATGCTGCATTCATATATATAGCTACTCAGATGTGGAACTAGCAGACACAGTTAGCTTGACGAATGAACTCTGTGTCATAAATATGTTAGGAATTTAGGATTTGTTATTTCCAGAGTGCTGTGTGTACAGTTATCTGCAGCATGGTTGGTGATTTTGTTTTGAGGTTTTTTTGGTTCTTGGCTTGCAGCTTAATTCTTATCCAAGATGTAGTGAATCAAAATATACTTCAGTTCCGTTCCAAGAGTTGAGGTTCAGGTAAAATTTATCATCCTGTTAATGAATGGAACAAAGCTAAGTACTCCAAATGGGAAAGAGTAGTAGAGTATTCATGGATTGGGAAAAGGAGACAAGACAAAAAACGTAGATCAAGGGAGGGAAAAATGGAAAGGAAAAAAGAGGACAGAAAATCTAACAGATGGAATATTAGATTGAGAGTACTTTATGCTTAGAAATAATTGAGATACAGAAAGGGACGTAACATCAAAAAACCCTCAGGAAGAATCATTATATGAAAGCATCGTGTAACCTGAAACTAAATACTGAACTTTTATGTCAATTTGTGAGATTTTTTAAAATTATAGTATAAAAGAGTAATTCTGTGCAATATCAGCTTTTCTGTTGTTGGTGGTATTTTTTTAATTTCTGGATTTTGAAAAACCTGAGCTAGTTTCCTATTGAGTGACATTTCTAAATTTTTTTATCCTGCAAACCCTAATTAATAAAACCTAAGTGTAGTTGGAGGGAGAGAAAATGCTTTATTTTAAAATGTTACTCTCTGCCACATTCCTACTGTCACTCTTTGCTTTTAGGACTGAAAATCAAACTGACCTTCGCCAGCTACTCTAATGCAGCTGAGAACACATGTTGAGAGGGCAAAGGCTTGCACACGTAAATGTGATTTTGTACCCTTGGTTCATGCCAAAAGAAAGTACAATTATTCTCTACTCAAAAGTCTCAGTGGGAACCCTGGCCATTGTCAGATGGGTGCTTTGTGCACATCTGCTGCATTGCCCAATGCTTGACTTGACTGCTCACCCTTTCATTGAGGATAAACAAGGAAATAGAAACTCCTGCTTGTGTAACTAAAAGGATATGAAAGGGTATGTCCCCATTTCGAAGCATTCTAGCAAAGAGTAGCCTGGCTTGGAACAAACACAGAGGAACAAAATATATACGTATTTTTCCAGGTCAGACTGCTGCATCATGGGTATAACTGCGGTACCATGGAAAAATAATTATTCTTCAGACTTTTAAAAATATGTATATCCAGGCTCTGAAATATACAAGTAGATTGCTAAACAAACATGTCAAGTGTGATTAGTGTTGTGTGCAAATGGACTGGCATACAGTCCTTTCTGTCCCTTTCTGTCACCTTTTTAAGTTGATGCTGTCAAATACCAGAAAAAACATTTTCCAATTTTCAGTTTCTTTGTGCACAATGGGGAATAACCAACACCTTTAAAAGCACTTAGAATTCTTTGTTATTGTATTTCACCCCATATTATTTTTCACCCCAAAATTGGCATTCCAGTAGATGCAAGTGGTGTTACTTAGATAGCTGTCTATCTCCTGGAGTAATATTTCCATTGAGAATTGTTTGCTAAGAAATTGTTTTGACCCAAGTTTAACCTTAGATGTGAAATCGGTGTAATTGTTTATGCCTTTGAAAGAGTGCTCATAGAAAAAGGACAAAACTAACTTGATTAAAAAAAAAAAATCCGTGACCTGATAGTAGCAGAAAGTTCAGGTAAGGTTGATAAATGCTGTTTTGACACGCTCATGTAATCATTACAATGTGGTTAAAAGTTGCAGGAGCCCTGCAGCAAGCTGACACAACCTCTTACCTTCACAGTTTTAGATGCAAACTCTCTCTTCTGATAGGAGATCTTGGGTAGGCTAGTCACCCCTCAACAGAGCTCCTGGAACAGAGAGAAATCTGTATGCTATTTGAAATAAGTCATCGTGCAGGAGAAGAGTTACAGAGCACCTTCAGAAAAACTCCTCCGTTTCTTAACTAGACCAAGGGGAAGGCAGTCCACAAGGAGGAAGCCAGGGCACCTCACACAAATCTCAGCTAGGATTTTGCAAGCTGAAAGGTGAGCAGATACCCTGTCAAGTAGCTTGTGTTAGGATAGAGCTATAGGCCTATATACACACATGCTGTCAGCAGGCTCCCTTTGTGTTTCACTGTGCTGCTACACCCTTTCACTTATACCTCCCTACTTTCCCTCAGGATGGCTCCCACCACTCTTATATGGTCATTCCTTACCTGGAGTGTCCATTTTCCCATTGTTTCAAGAGATCCTTCTTTAGTAGCAGCCAGTGTCATGTAATCATTTCTCAGAGAGAAGAAACTGAGAAGCATTTGGTCACACTAAAATGTGTGGGCTTTGACCCTTTCATGTGAGAATAGTGATGCTAATGAGGAACTTGGCATCGTGCATAAAGCATGTATGCTTTGTGAATAAAGCATCTGTGCTGTTTTCACTTAAGAATAAACTTTTTTCCATATTTTTTTCATGTATTGCTACATTAGTTTCTTCAAAATGAAGGAAGCCACCTTACTCCCGCTGCTGCCAGCATCTTTCAGCTGCCCTCTGGGGTCAGGCTTCTTTCAATGCATTCTCTGTTTCAACCCTGTCCTCCCTTTTCCCCACTGCTACATACAGAGAGGACTGTATGATTGTCCAGGTGCACACAATGCTGATGCCTTCTAATTTAGGCAAGTGGCAAGCCCATCTACTTTTATATGGTCTCTGCTTTTAGAACTGTATTTAACAGTATCCCTGCAGAAAATAACAATGCATACAGAGTTAAAGCAAGCTGTCCTTCATATACAGGGATTAACCTTGCAGGCACAGGTACAATACTTTCGAAACAGATATCTCATTTTGGCCCATAAATAGGTGCAGTAAGCTTCCTAAGAGCAGCAGCCAATCATTCTCATGGAAATATCTTAATATTTAAAAAGCACAACTCAAACGAGGATTTATGGTTCAGAGAATTTCATAGTCATCTCAGTGAGTTTGTAGAAGCAGACTCTACTGGGAGACATTCAATTTTCAACACCTAGTGTCATTTTTAGTGACTTAACTTTTCTTGTTTGGTCTACAAATACTTCTCCAGAAGGGCATGGGTCTGATGTCATATCTGCATAACCCCATGCAGGTGTCTTGGATACTACAGAAGTGCCTAAAATAGCTCCACATGCCTCTGTGCTTGCATCTAAATCCCATGCTGCTTAAGCCTCTTCTCTAATGTGTAGGAAAAGGCATTATGTTGCTTCAGGTCTCATTACTGGATAAAGCATTAAGTGAAATTTTGACAGCTTACCAGCTTTATAAATGTCAGAGGTGGTTTTCAACAAAGGCAGAGCTAAATGCTGTGTCCAGTATTTCAACTTAAAAGTATCTCCTTAAATCATTCCTTACATCAGAATGTTCCTTCTGTAAGGTTTTATTCCTGTTACCCTCCTTTCTTCAGCAGAAAGGTACTATGTGAATCAGCAAGTGTTCTCAAATGTGCAGACTATCTTCATATGTGTGTATAAATGCAGTTAGGGTTTATAAAATACTTGTAATGATGATTTGGTAGTATCAAAAATGCTCCTTGTTGTAAAAGGCTGCAGTCTGTACAGCTGCATGGTGCATCACCCCAGCCATTGGATGCCTTTAGCTTCCATTTAGTGGCTGAAACTTGGAAATCACCAGTTGCTGTAAGTTCAGACAACAAGACAGCAACTAAATAGTTGCTGCTTTACCTGACTGTGGATAACTTGATCTTCATTAATCTCAAAACTATTGGCATTTTTTCTTTTGCAGTAAATCATCTCACTTGTCAGTTCTAAAACTGGAAACTCATTTTGTGACCTAGAGACCTGTGTCTCTAATAGGCTGTTTCTCACAATTTAGGGAAGCCTGAGGAGAATGAGAGAAAAGTAGCTGATTATCTCAAATCATGTTTGTTCATGGCACAAGATGTCGAGCATGTTTGTGTGCGAGGTGCATCTTGGTCGGCTCACTGCCACTCAGCTTTGAACTTCTTCAACAGCAACGTATGTTAGTTTCTGTGAACTTTAACAGCAAAATATTTCTTCTTGGCTGTTGTGGAGGAATGAAAACAAACATAAAGACCTCATTGCCATCATGGGATCTGGGTGATATGATGTCTTTTAAATGAGGTTTTTACTTAAAATCTTGCTGGATTTAGTGGCTGGCTGAGGCAAATATTTCCATACAAACACAGATCCTTGGTCCAGACTCTGAAGGAGCACGAGTGCTAATTTTTTATGCTCATTTTTGTGTGGATAGCAGGTAGTAGATAAGAAAAAAGTTTCTGAAGACTGAGAATGAGGGCTCAAAAAATTAAAAAACACTTTACTAAGTTCTTGGCAGGGCAGTGTAGTGTATCTGTAAGAAGCCAGTGAGAAAGCTTCAGAGCTCCAAGTGCCCTTATTTACTGTCTTAAGTACGTGAGGCATATGGTGGGTTTGTTCTGTTATAAACATTGGTTTGACTTAGCTACAGGAGCCAACTGACACTTCTTTCTGAAGATTGGATTAATTTTCAGTTTTGTTTGACACATTTGGACTAATCAACCGGAGTGACATCATGGACATCAAGTTGCACTGGCATACATCCTAAAAATGATCCTGTTGGAAACTTCCAGCTAAATTTCCATCAGTGGAAAATGTACATTCAGCAAAAGCCAAACTTCATGTGACATCACGATAAGGTTAAGAGTTTTTCTGTCAGAAAACTTAAAATGTTCTGTATGGGAGAACTCTTCCATCCTACCTGAGAGACCTTTAGATTGGATAGTTTGTTACTTGCTTTGTACAGTTTTGCTGAGCCACAGCGTTCACTTGCCTCCTCAGCACTTAGAAGGAGGAGAAAGACAAGACTTATAGAATCACAGGAGACTATTGAACCATCATATCAGTATTACAGCCCATCGTGTGAAAGAGAGACTTTGCCATATCTTGTTTGGTGGATTCTCAAAAGGACCCTGGCCAACTTTTAGCTGGACAGCTGTTATGACCTCACCCAGTTTTCAGAGGCACAAATGAAAGATTAGCAAGAAACTGATAGAGCTGGGGCTGGAGGCTCTCTTGTGAATGTGAGGAGGAGTAGATTTTTCTTTTTGTTTGTTTTCTCTTTTAAATTTAGAGAGCTTTAAAAATCTAAAGCAACTTCTAAAGAAGTAGTTGTGTTCTGTTGAGCTGATTAAAACATATTTAGAAGTAAAGTAAAATGAAATAACTTGGTATGTTGATAAAATAATATTGTTACCTTACCTTATAGAAATGGAATTATGGTTCAAAATACCAGATGTTAAGAGAAGAACCAAAGATATTTTGGCTGAAATAGACTTTTGGTTGCTGGAATTTATTTTTTTTGTTGTTTTTTTTGCACATTTACTTACAATCTTCCTAAACCTTTTCAGATAGCTTTATGTAACACTAAATCATTAAAATAAGATTCATTGAATAAGGATATAGTCGCTGATATTTAAATCTAATCTGTTATTACACCGAAAGTTTTCTGAAGTCAAAGTCTGAACTCTCAAGAAGTGTTTGTTTGATCTTGGAGAAGATATCCCAGTGATTAATGTTAACGATAAGGTGTTGATTGGTGCTTGGGAGAACCTATTCATAGAAACAATAGACTATTATACTCTACTTTAACTACCATATAACAATATTTAAGCTTTGCTCCGTGGAAACAATAGTCTTATTTATACATCCCTATCTGCCTCTAAACCAGCATTACAGTTTCTGGCTTCCTATGAGGTTGAAAGTGCCCATTGACAATTTCAGGGCTTGAAGAGTTCAATGCCATACCGAGGTACAGCAAAAAGCAAGTGAAATTTTTCAGTATGACCGTCATCTGAAACTTGCAAAAAAAACCCCAAAAAACACCTGAGCACTAGAGCTGTTAGCTGGTCTTTTGCAGTTCGTCTGAGAGGTGCACCAAGATTTGAGATGTCACAGGCTAAACTCTCCTTTTTTTTTTTGAGTAATTCTGGACAAGGCCTTTGTAAAATGTTTCATGCTGTTGCCAAGGGTAAGGAGCACCAGGTGCACCACATTTCTTACCAAAATCATCCAAGAACATCAAATTTATTAGACCTTAAAAATAACTACAGCATCTGCTCTCCTCAGAGGGGAAGATTTGGTCTCAGAAGCCTAACAGAAGTTTGGTGTAGTAACTTTATATTATTGTTATTAGACTCTTTTGAGTTGTTTCAGTTGAGCTGTGCACTGAAGGACCTGCAGGTTATGAAATCCTTAGGCACTGAATGTATAAACTGAACAGAGCATAGATTTATCTTATTGTCTTTATGCTTCTTTAAGAATAAAGAAGCAAGCCTGAAACCCTTCTTTCCCCTGCTAATGTGTCAATTATTTTAATTTAGCATAACAGATTTTCAAGAAATGGGAACACAATCTATGCATGGAGTTGGGTAGAAGGATGAAATTACCACAGAACCTACACCTACGACTGTGCTACCTCAGATCTTGGCATTTAGTTCTGGAAATAGAAATCCTTTCTACTTGAACTGAAATGGTGTTCACTTGCTTATGCATAATAAATTATTAGTAATATTTTTTAAGTCAAATACAGAACTACTACATTTTGCTTTGTTAACACACTTGTTAAAGCTGATACAAAAATGAAATGTGATGATAGAATAACTCCATTAGTAATGAATTTTTGCACACTTGGATCACCTGGCATTCCTTATATTAAAAATACAGATGAGTACAGAAGTATGTCTTTAAATAGCCCATGCACTTACTCCTGTGTTGATCACATCTTTGCACACAGGTACAGCATTGGAGGGAGGAAAGAGGATTTTTTTATGCTGTGTAAAAAATACACCTAAAAATTAAATGGTCTGTGTGATTTAGACTAGAGTAATAACTTGCATTATGTACCCTCAGTGTTTTTCATCTGATACTAGTCACATTAAAATAACAATAATGTGGTACAGCAACCACAATAGTTATCTTTCTATTTACATATAACACACATAGCAGGTTTTAGAGGGTTTAGCTGGGACCACTTTCTGTACTGTGGAGGTTGAGCTACATCCAGCTCATTGTTAATTAAAACCTTGCTTCTAAATAACCTTTCTTGGTTTATTAGCACAACTCATCTTTTAAAACAGACTCTGGAGAGAGAAGGAAGGAAATTACCCTTAGGGACTGGAAGAAGCCTTCAGTTTGGAGAAAATGCACAAGAGATTCTGATAGCTACCAAGTCCTTTTGTTTTGGTTGCTACTAAGGCTTATGGAGGACAGTGAGCTCAAGGAACTTGAAAATTAGGGTCTAGCATAAATACTAACCTGTTTGAAGGATGAAGGAGGGCTTTCAGTATAGCATGCAAGACTGAAACTCAGACCTGTGATCAGAATGATGGGCTGTACCCAACTGCAGGAGCTGTGGAAATAGAGAAAGACTGTATAGCCACAGACCTACTCAAGGTAGACAGGAAAACAAGGGACAGTGGAAAGGGAAAGCTGCAAATCCATGCAAATTGTATGGATTTTTTTTCTTTGGAACAATTGATTGGGGTTTTGAGGGGAAAAAAGTAGTAAGAAGAATGAAAAAAGCAAAGACAACAGGCCTGTGTTTGCTCAAGTGTAGATTGATTTTTGAGTAGCTTTGTATCATGATTTGTGGGTGTAGGGTGAGAGAGGGAGGACTACCAAGAAAGGGCATTGTTACAGTGGAATCTAACTCAAAAAAAGAGGATTGTTTTCTATAGGCCAAAAAATGGCAGCTGGACAAAAAAAGGAAGGGAAAATGTAAATAAGGGCAGACCTTTATGTATGTCTATATTTGAATTTATTAGCTGCCAGTGTTCTCAAACAGCAATGGAATTTGATACTTTATATTCCTAGTTATATGTATTTCACTCCTACTAGAATTCCTCTGAAAGATGGTTTGTTTGAATGCTAGTCTGGTTTAGTATTTATTTGATTTCAAAAGCAGAGCATAGAGTAAAAGAGAAGACAAGATATTGCTTCTAGCTGAGAGAGCAAACATCCTTACAGTTCCTCAGCCAGTGTTGCATTAACCATTGCTAGAGCCTCAGGAAGACACCGGTCAGTACCTCTACAAACTTCCCAAGCAAATGGCATGAAGCTGTGTCAGGGGAGGTTTAGGTTGGATATTAGGAAAAGGTTCTTCACCCAGAGGGTGGTTGGGCACTGGAACAGACTCCCCAGGGAAGTGATCACAGCACCAAGCCTGACAGAGTTCAAGAAGCATTTGGACAACTCTCTCAGGCACATGATGTGACTCCTGGGGGGTCCTGTGTTAGAGTTGGACTTTGGTGATCCTTGTGGGTCCCTTCCAACTCAGCATATTCTGCGATTCTGTGAAACTATCACATTAATTACATTTTGGAAATAACATAGGCTTTTACATTTAGGAAAAAATAAAAAATCCTGTCCTACTATCACAATGTTATAGAAAGCAGTTAGTTGCTGCTGTTTCTTTCCATGTGCACGTGGATCACCTTGGATCTGTTTGGTATGAACTCTGTTAAATCCGTCCTTCTGGAGTCTCTGACAGTCTGTATAAAGTCATTATATGAAGGTTCCCCTTCGTGGCTTTTCTATTTTTCTCCTTTCACTGGGAAATACCACTTTTGGAGTTGAGGAAATTAGAATGTCCTTCTTGCAGATCTCAATTCCTGCAAAGACATGTCATACGAGCCCTCATACAGAGGAGCTTTCATGACCAGGAATGCACAGTGGAACATGTTTAATGTCACATCAAGTTTGGTCTAATACCACCTTAAGTATTTTCTGAGTGATTTTATGCGTTCTCGTCCAGGAGCACATTTTATTGTGTGCTTGCCCATTCCACTTCTTTCTCACTTCTATACTTTCCTGTATTTAAAAAAGTGATTAATTAGTTGATGGTTTCACATGCAGTGATTTTGCACTCAAGATTTTAATTTCAAGATGTTTTTTAAATCAAAGAACTGCACTGCTTTTAAGCGAATTATTGCATATTGCAGTGCATTGAAACAGTATGGAACTATCTCCTTAAATCCAGACAGGTGTACTATATGCAGGTTTTACTGAAATCAAATTGTTCCCTGTCTATCTGATCTATCATTGCTCAGGTACCTGAAAGAGAGATCTCACCAATTGTCCTGTTTAATTTTATTTTAGGTCATTTGCTTGTGTTAGAAAGGGTAGATGATATAATTATGTCCCTTGTTTGCTGGCTTTAGTGGGACAGGGTAATGCAAATCTTTTTTTGACTTTTTTACACATGTATCCTGTTGGTCATTTTTGCTGTATATGATCTATCACAGTCTTTTTCTTAGAATCTATTTCAAAGGTGTTGGAGTGATGTGCTCATTTCCTGCCTTTTTAAGTTCAGGCCTATTCTTTTTTATCTTGGGAACTTCATTTAGTAACCCAGGGTCTCTTAAGATCAGCAATGAAAGGCTCTACCACATTTTCTCTCTAAAGAGGTGGTGTGAGGATGACATCATTCATCTGTGCTAGACACTGACTCATAGGCATTTGACCCGAGGGTGGAACCCAGTAACAGGGGTTAACATGAAGTCATCTGTGGTTGCACAATGCGTTTCACAGTTGTTCTCCCACTCCTTTTTCTAAACCGTGTAAATAATTGCGGAGTGCAGAACATAACGAACTACAGCACGAGGGGCAAACATTGCTTTTGGGGCTCTTCCAGGCCACTTTGTAGACCACGATGAAATAGAGTAGGAAAAAATTTTTGATAGCGTATTGGATTTTACATTTGGATGTAGAATTACCTTTGTCCAGTAGCCAAAAAATGGAAAGCACATTTGTCTTGAAACTGTAATGCCATACTACCTGTTGCATTCGTTTTTGCTGTGAAATACTAGACCTATTTTTAGATGTTTAGGGCATTACCGTATTTTTTTATCTGATACCATTGAGGCATAATTGACTTAGTATCTAAGACATGTTTTGATTTGTTCTTTGTTGTTGTTATTTTTCCTGACATTTTTTGGCTATATTTTCAGCTTGTCCACAATTGCTTTTTAGAATTCTTTGCTTCATATTCTGGCACAGGATCTGATCTCCTTCTTGTGAAATACAGCCTGAGCGTGCATTTAAGGGCTGAAAGTCACCAGTGATGTAACTTGCAAGAACATCTGTAATATTAAGAGCTTTAGAAAGAGAATTACCTCTTGGGCTCTCCAGTTTCTTATGCTATTTGAATCCTGGCAGAATTTGTCATTCAATAATATTTTTGGACATTAGGAAATCTAAGGATTTCCCTTGTTAAATCAATGGACCAGTGATTAGTTTCTGCTTTTATTGTTAACACTAAGCAGGAGCATGACTGCTTCTCTTTGTGGACCATAGGAAAACATGGCTGTTCTACCCAGCAGACATTTGGATTGGCTCATTAGATCAGCTGGGGAGTGTGGCTGTGCCTTCCCTGCCTGTAAGTGATCCAGGGAGCCTGGCTGGCCTGCCTGGAGGTAGTGCCATCAAGGGGATGATTACTCAGGACTGTTTCCAGGATCTCCCTGTCAGTTAGCTAGGACTGGTTTGATGTAGGCTCTCTTTATCCTTTTACAACATGAGAAACATGCTTATCCCTGCTTCAAAAGCTGCAGAGAGTAGTAAACACACAGTTTATTTTTGCCTTCTATTGAGTGCTGTGTGAGTATTGTGATCAAAAGAGAAACAGTTGGAAAAAACTACTAACTTCCAGTATTAGATTCTGGAAATCTTCTGAGTCTTTTAAGTAACTTTACATTTGAGTGTAACATGGTGTAACATAACACTTTAAATACATATCTAAGTGGTATATAATTATTTACTTAGCACTTTTCGTTCCAAGTCTCTGAAATTAAGCATATGAATAGGCAAGACAAGAGGGAATTTATATTTGGAAATTTGAAGATTCTGTTCTAGAACATTTGGTAAGAATGAATGATTAAAGTTAGAGTTGTTACTGAGAAAGAGTGCTAACGTATGTCCAATTTTGAAAAATACTCTTCTTCTGAAAATAATCTAAATGTTTACAACATATAAGGCTAAACTCCCCCCTCCCTGATTTTTAAGACTTGTAGAATTACTTCTGTTTTGAATTAGAAAGTACATTAAGTATTTCGCTTCATAGCTCTTATGGGTAGATATATTTTAGTAAATGTCTTGAGAAAAGGAACAACATTGGGCTTGCTGTTAGGAAAGTTCTCTCTGTGTAAATGCAGCGTAGCCTGCTTCTCTCCACTCAGCTGATTCAGCAAAAGCATGCACTTGCTTTTGTATACACAGTAGGACTTTAAGAGTTTTCTTAATTGAGAGCCTTTGTCCCTGATGGCTGATTTCTGATTGAGTAAAAGACAGAAAACCTGGTTCTTGAAAAAGAGATGAATAGGTGGAATGTGATTCTGCTGCCTAACTTCTTACCAAAGGATGATGTGAAGCCTTGGAGTTTGTGAGGCAGATGCCCACTGCAGTGGTACATAAGCAGTTTTATATAAAATCAACAGAAGTGTTATCTGGAACAGGATTGTGTAAAATCTGTTTGGCTCAACTTGGAAAAAAGTATTTTGAGTATTGAACGTCATCATAAAATCGGGAAAAAGCAGTCTCTTTTTTCCACAGGCATTGTTGAGTTCCGATGCAAATTCCATGCAAATTACTGACCTTGGAAGCACCATGGGACAATCTTTATGTAGGCATGAACAATTTCTCCTATGTATAGGAGAAATTTCTCCTATGTATATGTACTAAGGCATAAATAGTTTTGGTTTTGACATCAGACAAGCAAGAGGTTTTTTTTCAGGTTACATGTTTCTGGAGAAAATTTATTTGTTAAAGTCCTCGCACAAAAAATCTGCTTTCGTTATTCTTCCCTAACCTTTTCCCAACAGATTGTCTATCATTTTTCCAAGGAAGTTGGTTAGTTTCTGTGCTAACTTTTGTCTTGGCACTAGAAGATGTGACTTCCATATGATTTGGTTAAGGTGGCTTTGTAAATAACAGGGGGCAGATGGGTGCGTGATGATCCCATGAAAGGATATATGTGCCTATACCTATAGGCACATAAACAGCTTCTAAACATTCTTTGCCCTTCATCGCCCTAGATTATGTACTTAACCCCCTGCTTTTGGTGATAAAAATATGTATTTAGAAATTAGTATAATTAATCAAATAGTTATTCAAACTCTCCAATTTTAAACTGTATGTTTGCTGGGATTTATTTTTTTACTCTTGTGCACACACAACATCAATTTAAGTATATTCATAAGCATTCTTTTTGTTGATTGAATTGCTTATCTCTCCTGATCTAGTGAAATGCTTTTTGGAATTTGCTTTTGGAATTATAGTCACACTTATCTACAAGGTCTTCTCTCAAGGAAGCACAGCAACAGCCAGGCTTTTGTTTATGGCAGATGGTAAATTTGCTGAGTTTCACTGAGTGTGGGGGGAGAAGGAGGGAACCAAATAATTCCCCCCCCCCCCCCCCCAAATCCAGCAACTGGAAATCTAATCTGCAAAGCAGTTTTTTTTGTCTTACAACAAGAAAATGTACCTCAGAGTAAGGACAGAAATTTTATTTGCATGTCTTTGCTTCTATATGAAGAAAAATGAACTGTAACCTGTATCCTCCAAATGTTTGGGGTTTGTTTTGGTTTGTTTTGGGGTTTTTTTCCAGATTTCATCTTGTAATTCTGTATTATTAAAATATAAGTTTATAAAGGAGAGTCTGTCAGAGTCCTGACTGCAGTGGTGCTCCTGGTGCTACTGCAATTTTATATGTGTTTCATTATATGTTGTACATAATTTCAGTATATGATGTACACATTCCTAAACATTAAGTATATCCTATGAAATAACAGCACCTCATAAAAAGGGATCATTTTCATACTAATGATATATTTAAGCTGTTCAGAAACTAACTGAACTCACAACTTATTTCCTGAGGCAGGATTTAGGGATATATTTAATTTAAATGGGGCAGTCGTAGTGAGCTAGGAATTGTGAAATTACTGTTATGTTTACCACTTAAGAGGTGAAAAATTGTTAATTGATACATGAAATCTTCCTTGCCAAGTAAATTCTCACATGCTTATGTCTGCATTCTCAACAGTTAGGTGTAAAAAGTGATCTGCACATGTTTAGAAACTTTGAAATGTAGTCTGCTGAAAACTTTGCTTAGCCTTTCAAGAAGAAGGTATGACGGGTTTTTCATTTGAATGGCTCAATTTCACTCATCATTGAAAACTAATGTCTTATTTGGCTTAAGGTAAAATGCGAGTGTGAAATCACTTCTTAATGTTCCTCATATTTCTCCTTCTCTTCTTTACCTCCTTGCCTTTCCTTGTAATAAAGGAATTAGAATACAGGGAAGAATTCCACCCAAAAGTTAAAGACCATGAAAGGCTGGAGTTACATCCTGTGTATTGCTGCACAGCCATGTGTCATTTGTTTCTTGCTGTTCTGCCCCACCCTGTGTTTGTACTCTTAAGGGTGTTTACACTGCACAGAGAACATTTAAGTTTAGGAAACAGTAGTCTCACAACAAACAATACTGGAGGCTGCTGTTACCACTGATCACTTCTGTTAGGATCCACACATGTTTCAAATCCTTCAATTTCTGTGATCTGTCTGGGACAGAAAAATGAAATCTCACTTTCTGCTCAGACCTTCCAGTTTCTTATGGTTTTATTGATAATTTTCACCTTTTGGGGTTTTTTCTCCCCTCCCCCCCGAGACCTTATTCTGAAGCCAGGGAATCTTTTAGTGGTTTGTTTTGAGGGTTGTTTGTTTGTTTGTTTCATAAAAAGCTTTTCACTACAGCTAGCCTGGAGGAAGGTCAGAAAATGAGACTGAGATTTCCCCCATCATGTCACTATCCAAACTAAGGCTTAAAAAAATCCTTTACCTTTACCTAAGTGTCATCTCACTTAGGTAAAGGATAGAAATTAGGGTTTCTTCTTCTGAGAGTTTTCCATCAACTTCTGTTTACTGAATTTGCAGTGACTGGAGGAAAAAGAGCTTGGTGTGAGAGCAAATTATTTGTTTGACCTTTTCCATGCATGTGAAGCAATTTTTTTCATAACTGCCATGTAATTTATGGGTTTGTGGAAGATAGAGCTGTGAGATAATCTGTTTCTCTGAGACAGTGTATACTGAAGAAATTCTGTCTCTATGTGAAAGAATAATGGTCAAGAAATGAGACTTACGTTGTTGCACCCTTGAGCTAATATAATGAAATTTAAAAGAAATGAAAATGAAATAATGTTAAATCAAGGAAATTCTCATTAGTCAGGTGTGCTCTAATGATTGATTTAAATATCAGATTTATGTTCATCAGAATCTGAACTTACTGTGTTTTTTGTTGATCTTTTTTGGTGGAATCGATAATTTGTGAATCAATACTCTTCAAGAAAATGCATTTCTTGTACTCCACTTCCATTAGACTGAAGTGCAGGTGTAGTTGATATGCCTTTTATTTTTTTTAGAGGGTAAGGGTAATTTCTAAATATCTCTTCTCTCTTCCATCCCTGTGTTTAAGTGTTCTAAGGCACAGTGAGAAGCATGTTGTCTTGTGCACTGCAGGATTCCTGGCTGCTTTACATGACAGCTTTAAATTAGTGCCTCTGTTTTCATTTCACTCTGTACCTTTCCATCATCCATTTCAGCAGTGAAACTTGACTTGGTGTGTATTGCAGTGTAATAATGACTTGCCTTAATTGCTGTCTGGCCTTGTACCATGAGCAATCAAAGTGTCATTACTCGATCATAATATAAAAGTTGCTGTATCTCATTGCAGTGATAAGGAAATTTCAGAGGGTGAGGAAGGAGGAGGAATAGGAACATATTGTGATAGACAGGGCATACCATGGAAGAGAAGTAACTGTATTAGTTTTGGAATAAGGCATGTGTTCCTTACATTGGACAAAAATAGCCCATAATAGTTCAGACACTTTAATGATGATTTTTAAATTTTTATTAAATATTTAATTTATTTAAATTTAAGCAGAATTGAGATAGTTAACAAAGAAGGCTTTTGTTTTCAAAAGTGCTGCATGCCCCTCACAGCCCAAATCTTTGGGCAGAGCAGGTATTGGGAGGCTGGTCCAGCCTCAGGTAATGAATTCCCATACTAACAAGATTCTGCCTTCTTTGGTGTGTTACAGTCACAAAATTAAAGGTAAAACCAAACCATCACGCAGAGTCACTCTGAAGCTGATTGTATCTGGGAAAAAAACAGAGAAAACCCAGGAACCTGGCTTACTTAAGTGGTTTTGTAAATCCCGTCTGGCTGTCTAGTTCTGCATCTATAGGCATGCAAGTACTCTTATTTTCAATTTGGCTGTCAGACTAGCAATTATTTCACAGACCATCACATAACATGTCTGTTTCACACTTTAAGTAGAATTACATGGATAAGTAAATCTCTGTAACTCATACAAACATTGTTTTTGTGTTTTACTTCAGCAAAAGGGCTTTGCACAGCAATAGATGAGGATACAGGGCCAGGAACATGGAATAAGATTTCTCAGAAACTCACATTAACTAAAATCATGAGCATTGAGTTAATGGAATCTTGTCATCACCTGTAAAATTTCTGTCAGCAAGCATCTGGGTTAGATTGAACTTCCCAATAAACTGTGTTAAAATTGACAGGACGCAAAAGGGTTTGTGTGTGAAATGTGGAGACGAGGGCTCTAAAAATTGTGCTATTTTCAGACTGTCATCTCAAAGAATTAAAATATCCTCAAGAGGAAGATGGGCAGTTTCTGTAGAACTGGACTTGACTTGGCAATTCTTCATTTAAAAACAAAATGAATTCTAAATAAAATCAAATCACTGCAAACATGTCAAAGCCAAGACTTTGGCTCAAAGGAAAGGAACTTTGTCTTCAATTTCCATGAGCATCTACAGCCTGCTGAATATAGCATGCTGAATCCATGCAGAAAGAGCTGTGTCATTGAGAATGGAGGCCTAGATTAAAAAGCAGTTAGTCTGCTTGGGCTTTTTCTGTGCTATAAACTGGTCACTAACAAGTTGTGAATGAATTGTTAGTTCCAGACTCTCACTTAGGTAGCATGTGGTATTGCAGTTAAGTGATGTCAGGGCACAGACCTATAGAAGAATTACAAGGGGTTATTTTTCACAGAGAACAATTGACCTGCTCTACTATATTTTGTTCTATTTTCGTGGCCATAAATAATTGTCAAGAAAGACAGGAAATTTTATTAAAACATAAGGAAAAGCATTTTTACTTGCTTAAACATGGATAGTGGTTACCCAGGCGGGTTGTGGAGTCTCCCTCCTTGGAGCTATTCAAACCTCTAAGCCAAGTTCTTCTGTTGACCCTGCTTTGAGCAGCCAGGTTCAACTTGAAAATTCTCCAAAGATCCTTTCCAGCCTCAGCTATTCTGTGATCCTGTGAAAAAGTGTACTTCAATCTAATTTTTCGAGCTTTTTCTTTTAGCATTTAGCACCTCTATATACTGTAAAGTTACTTGAGGGTCTCCACTATTAATCCTCTGTGGTTTCTGTTATGTGATCTTCCTAGTGATTAAGAAGTGGTTGTGTGTCTGCCTCCCATCATTATTGATGTGGAGACTGGAGGATTGGGAGCAGCACTGGGGTTTATGAGAATGGTAGGTCTCTGGAGAGGACTAAGGTGTGACACTACCATGTCACTGAAACATCAAGAAGATATGAGTTGTTTATCCAGTACTATGGCCAAAGTTACTTGTAAGATTAAAAAATTCAAATTCCATTGAAATAAAATTCAGTGTTTAAACATTAGTGAAGTTTTGCTCAGGAAAATGCTTTTTATTAGCAAAGAAGGGACATTGTAGAGACTGAGTGAGGTATAAGGTCTTGTGTGCTTTTCTGATAAAAATGGGTACAACTGATAGCCTTTAAAATAAGTTCTGGTTATTTTTTTGTTGTATTTTCCCTTCTTCAGGTGATGACATGCCCTAAGTTAGTTTTTGAAAAGTCTAAAGCATTGACATGCGATGAGCTATTTGTTGATAGGGGAAAGAGGCAAAAGGTTTTGATGTTTAGGGATTCAAAGTCCTGGTGCAAACCTGGTTTCCATCTTTGTTTCACTGAAATGAACAAAACTGTTCTTTAGGCAGGAAGGCTTCCTTTGTCTAATGGCATGAATTCATCTTTTTCCCCCAAATATGACTGTTGTGACAGGTGTGTTACAACAGCTGTATATGGAAAATCAAGCTCTGCTACTTTGTGGGTCTTACATTAATTTTTCAAAATCATTATGTGTTTCAAAATCATTGATTTCCACATCCTGTTGCCTTCTTCCACCTTGCTATATTTCAGTTTTAGCTGATTTTCCGGCCATATTACTTCTGATTTTCTGTCTTACTCTGAATTTCTTCACTGCGTGTTCACTGCACTCCTGCAGAGCTGGTCCCTGGCTCTTATTGTGCTGAGATAAGAAGAAGTGGGAATTAATTAGTCACCATGGTTGTCTGGAAGTCTTTGTCCTTACCATCTGACTTTCCTCAATATATCTTTCTTTATATTAAGTCCTTGACTTTCCAACTAGTTTTCAGCTAGTTTAGTTTCTGGAAATCTTATCTTATTGATCCATTTATCCTCTATTAAAAAGTAATATTCCTGGTGCCTACTGCTCCTTCTGGGCAGGGTGGAGAACAGTGTGGAGAGAATATTCACCTGACAGGGTCTGCCACTTGTTTATGAATGTGGAAATTCCCTCTACTTTGCACCTAATATGCCAGAGATAATTATCCCTCCTTATTTCACTCCTTTACCGTCTATTATATTTTAAAAACCGAAACCTTAACAGTGAGTTTGAAAAATGCATTTCTAATATTTTTAAAACTACTACTTCAGTAAGAGAGAATCAAACGGGTGACTAGCAATTGAGAATATCAATATAGCTTTATTTAAAATGCTTTCAGTGAGATGGGATGTGAGCACCTTCTGTCTCTCCATTCCCTCCAGACTAGAAATAGTCTTTTCGTGCTTTATTGTATCTGGGGCAGATGTCCTAAAGAGGAGCAGTGTCTTCACAGAACAGTGTGAGTGCTGTGGAGACCAAACCTTCAAAGCCTACTGTGCCCTTCCTCAAGGACAAAAACAACCAAAACAAACAAACAAACAAACAAAAAAAACCAAAATAAAAAAAAACAAAACACCCCAAAAACAGGCATTGTGTCAGCTGTAAAAGGCCACAGAACAGAACAGAGCATGACCATTGAGAGTGAAACAGGAAAATGTTGTAGAAGCTCCTGTATAAGCTGTTAAGCTGAGTCTTTTGCTGTCGTGATTTTTATAGTGTTAGGGAGTTGGGGGGGTACCATTCTGAGAGATGAGGCAGGGACCAGGCTGTTTTCTGATTGCTCCAGCCCTTCTCTTCTGTTCCCTCCAGTATTTATCTAGGTTCTCTCTTTAATAAGTCATTATTGAAAACTCAGTTTTCAAAGTACTTACTCAGTAGTTGTATTTTATTTTGCAAATACTGGCTTAGACCACAAGACCAGAAAATGAAAGCAGCAGAAGCTGTCTGTTGTAGGACCAGGAGATATAAACATGCTTGTGAATAGGGCCCTGCGAATTGCTTTTGCCTTCCCCCCACCCCCCAGACATACTTTTTTTTCAGCTCATTGAATGTCATTTGTGCCTGTGCATGGAACAGGTGTCTCTTGTGAACTCCTTAAATAAACTGAATTTTAAAAAAAGATAGTGATGTCAGTTTACACAGGTGCAGACATCATTCAGGAGAATGCTATTTGCACACAAACACACTACTGTTTACTGTCTGCGCTGCAGTCAGAGCAGTGCCAGAAGGGCACTGAAGCAAGATGGAGCGTGGTTTGCTTTGCTGCTGTCGATTGATGTGAACTTTCATAAAGTTCCCTCTCGGTGGGCAGAGAGTCCTTTTTGCTCTGTGAAGCATTAAAAAATGCTTTCAAATAGTGACTCAGAGGAAAGCAGAAGCTGTTACTAATCATGGTGTGTGAAATGGAATAGAAAATGTGCCTGTGTGACTCTTCTTGGTTTTGCTTGGAAGCTTAGCAGGAACTTTGTATGTAGTTTTGTTTGGTTTTTTCCCCCTCACCCTGTATTATTGGAGGGGACATGCTAGGAACAATTTTGTTAACTTGCAGCATCTCTCAGGGTGTGACAATGCCCACCAGTTATCTTTGAGACAACCCCGCCCATGGTAAAAAAACCAACTCCTTGCAGATGGCCCATGAGCAAAGGAGCATTGGACGTGACCTGGCAATATGCATTTTCCACTCAGAAAGCCAGTGGCATCCTGGGCTGCGTCAAAGGAAACGTGGACAACAGGTTGAGGAAGGTGATCCTGCCCCTCTACTCTGATCTGGTAGGATCTCACCTGGAGTACTTCATCCAGCTGTGGGGTTCCCAGCATGGGAAGGACATCAACCTTTTGGAGCAAGTCCAGAGGAGGGCCATGAAGAGAATTAGAGGGATGGTACACCTCTAATATTAGGAAAGACCTAGAGAATTGGATTTTTCAACCTGGAAAAGCGAAGGTTTTGGGATGACCTAATTGCAGCCTTTCAGTACCCGAAGGGGCCTATGGGAAAGATGGAGAGGGACTTTTTACGAAAGCCTGTAGTGACACAACAAGGGGAAATGGCTTCAAACTGAAAGAGAATAGGTTTAGATTAGATATTAGGAAGAAATTCTTTACTGTGAGAGGGATGAGGCACTGGAACAGGATGCCCAGGAAAGTTGTGAATGCTTCATCCCTGGAAGTGCTCAAGGCCAGGCTGGATGGAGCTCTTGAGCAATCTGGTCTAGTGAAAGGTAACCCTGCCCATGGCAGGGGGTTGGAACTAGATGATCTTTAAGGTCCTTTCCAAACCAGGCCATTCTATGATTAACAGCCCCCTTGAATTCGTCAGTCTTGTCCAGTCCCAAGGTAGCAATGAGCACAGCTTATGTGTCAAAACAGGGTAAGCAAGTAGGAGCAAAGCTGACCATATATAAATCACACTCTGGGCGATCGCAGCACAGGATGGCTTTATTAATACAGCTTCAGAGAATTTAATTTTCCTCAGATTTCCCAGCATTGCTAATGGTCTGTGTAACTGCCCAAAGCCCACAGTGGTTGGAGCTGCAGGATCCCTATCTACCCTGGTATCTATGCAGTACTAGACCTGTCTGCCACATGCTGTCTGTGGTATGTATGGAAGCAAAAAGAGCTGAATGTGTCCAAGATATCTTGTTTATCACAAACTTAAATAAGAATAACAGTAGGATACCCAGCAGGAACCTTTTCCTTTGTGTGTATATATATTTCAACTTTTGAGTGAAGGATGTCCACCAAAATGAGAGATGTTTCTCTTGCAAGAAAGCCCATAAGCTCTAAATATCAGCCAGTGCCCATTAATTCAGCTTTCTGATAAAAGTCATGCTTGCCACACCCGCTTATGTACATTACGCCTGTGTAATTTTTTCCCTAAGTACAGCTTTTAGGTATCTTTCTTCCACTGAAAATAGTGCATTTGGGGGGGGGGGGGAAAGGAAGAAACGAAAAAACTTTTACAAAATCAAATTAAGAACAGATGTAGCTGAGCAATACTTTTTAACCCAGGAGTAATAAATGTTTGGAATGGACTGCTGTGAAGGTTATTAAGACTGAAACACTGGGGTCATTCAAATAAGAGCTTAGAGCATCCAAGGGGATGGAATTGGAGTAGAAAAGAAGTGGATAACTGAACATTATCCACTGTGTTCTTGATGATGCATAACACCCTGTGCACTTGTTTTATGTTGTATGACTTGAAAATCTATCTGCATTGGTTAAACATATACTAAGGATTATGCCTTGGTAAAAGCTATGGAAAGTTGATTATAATAACAAATGCCAAAAAGCCAGTTTCTGGACTCCGTCACTTGGGAAAAGTTGCCTGAGGAGAAGAGCTGTTTGATTTTATTCCTTCTCCAATCTCATGGAGGAAAAAGATGTGACAGCTTGAAACATTTAAAAACATTTAAACTTTATACTGACTGTGGTTTCTGTTGAGAGATTTAATACACTGTGAAGAACATCAAGTTTTGAGGAAAAAGTAATACTCTATGTGCAGTTTTAAGTCCATATTGAACAGATTATTGTAAAGATAGGAAGTGGAGACTTGTGATGTTCTCAATTGATGCAAATAAACAACAAGAAAAGCCCTACACTCTGTGCTTGTGTCTGGTATTCTGAGATTATTATCAGATGTTTGTCTAATCAAACAGCTGGAAAAGCTACTGTGTATGAATGCTGCAGCCAGTTCATACTGTTACACCTGCATCTTTCTTGACTTTGCCAATGTGTTTTTTTCTCTCAGTCAGTTCCATCAAAGATAGAATTAATAATATTTGGTATTATTTCTATAAATAATACATTTATTTGCATGTATAGAACCTTAGAGAGACTTATTAGATACCCATTTCAAAACACTAGTGCTTAGCAGAGCAATGTCAAGTGTGTCATGGAATGCACTGGCTCTCCTTCCAAGAGAGAAGGCAAGGGAAGGGTAGGAAATCTTTTCATGTTTTTTAGTTGAGCAAACTATTCTTTGATTGTAAGGACATCAAACAAACCCAGAAGAAAAAAAAACAGTTTAAAAAAAAAATCAAAAGCTTGTTAAGCTTCAGCGATTTTTAAATAGTTTTTAATATATTTTAATTTAGAGCACTGTTAAGGATCATAATTTCCCATTCCATCTAAGACTACGACTTGTTCAGCTGGATCAAAGAATTCCAGGAGTTGTTCAGAATGCAAAAAAGATCACATCAAGGCATTTTTGTTTGTCCATATTTAACTAGAAGAATAATTCTAACTGTCCAGGCATTGTCAGAACCTCAACTTTTGAGGCAGAAATGAGAAATTATGTGCACAAAAAGGGTTGACTGTGAAGTGACATCTACAAGTCTGAAGCCGGAAACAGAATTTGGGTTTCATATTTTCTGAGCACATGACATGTTGCAAGATATGTTTTAATCAGGTAGGTAAGTAATAAGTCTTAGTGTTCAGATTAGTGTCTAGAGTTATTACCTATGACTTTATAAACCCAGAGAGGATAACAAAATGAGGAACACCGTGGCTTAAGTTAGTAAATCCTCAGTTAAGCCACCTTCAGATATATTTTTTTAGAGGGCTTAATTTTATACTGTGAAAGATAGAAAAAAACTGAGACGAAGAACTTCCCTATTGTACTGACTTCTCAAAGGTAACAAATTTTAGTAGTTACTTGTCCAGGGGTTTCAGTTATTCAGCTTATAAATAGCATTCTGAGCATTAATTAAGCCTTGCAGCAGTATGAGTTGGATGTCTCTTTTATTCCCATTTTAAAGACAGTGCAACACTGAGAACCCAAAGATTATGATTTGTTCTCCTCTTCTCTAGTTGTTGTCCTGTCTGGGCCTACATACAGTAGAAGAAATTAAGCAAATACTTCTTTGAGCCTGAGTGGTGGTTACCTCCAAAAATGACATTTGCTTTCTAAGCCGTGTGCTATTCTGTACGTCTCTGTTGAGTACCTGACATGGATCTAAATGCTCACGATGCTCAGAAACCCTAAACAGCTTTTCCGCTGCAAACATCATTTATCAAAGCTGTAATAAGGGGAACTTGCACAAATGACTTGAATACAATGGAAAGTCTGTAAGCTCCCACTGCCTCGGTGAAGTTGTTTCTAAAGTTGTTATAAAACAAAGGGTAGCTTTCCCTTTTATTGTCTTGCAAGGATCTGGTTGACTACTACAGACCTGAACTTTAACCTTGTAGACCATTGTTCTTACCAAATTATAAAATATTTATGAGTGGCTAAAAGACACAACCTTTTCTGTTTTCTTATAAGATTCACACAGCAGAGTGATCAAATTTTTATTCTAGATCGTGAGGGTTTATGATGTGAGCCGTGTTGTAGCTAATGGTTGCACTTGTAAAAATAAAAAAGGAGAAGTAATAAAGAGCAAGATCTGCAAATCACATGAAGCCTCATCAGGTAGCAAATATCTCTGGAGGTGACTTTTAGTAATGAGAGAAGTCAGAGTGCCTTGACAACTTGTTGCCTTTGTTCCTGTTACAGGACAGTCCAGTGCCCCTATACTAGACCTTTGTTAGTCCAGCTCTCTCTCAAATGGGTACCTTCCACATGTGCCTTAGCCCTGGTGAAAACAAAGGCTGCGTGACATGACCTCTTTTCCTGTGCACATTTTAGCCTGGAGCCATTGGTCCAGCCTGTCTGAACTGATGACAGTCTTCCAGGTGCTGTTCTGATCTTAATCTTCTGGCTGAACCACAGACCTAGCATGGTAAGCTATAAATCTCCCCAGGTCACCAAGAAGTCTGCTGGTGTCATTTCTAATTGACCTCGGGGTAAAGAGACCAGCTTAGTTCTTAATTTCCTAGGTTTACAGATTCACAGACTGGCATTTCCAAAGCGGTGCTCATGACTTTTCAGTAATAAATTACATTGAAAAGCCTACAGCAACAATAATTTATGATCTTTCTGCTGGTCTTATAACGCATGTTAATTGGAGGAAAAAATTATTTATAGAGAGTTTTCAATGGAGTATTGGGAGGAAAAAAACAGCATTGGAAAGCCAGTGTTTTCTACAGTGTAAATTCTTTTGTGTAAACATATTTAGAATTATTTAGAATTTTCTCAGGCAGTAGTAGGAAGAAATAGACTGTGGTATTGGAGGAAAAAACCAATCATTGCATAATGGGAGACTTTGCAGTATATTTCATGGTGCTTATTGCTGAATAGCTCAGCATTTTTATGCTGGGGATTGAGAACGGGCTGGATCTTTGGTTGCACTAACTGTTCTTTTTTAAGTTGTGCTAGACATAAGAGGTTGCTCTCTAGGTGTAATATTGTGAAAGGATATGAGGAATTACTTCAACATCCAAAAGAATAGAAGTTCTTGGTCAATTTTACATGAACTGGTCTCTCAACAGAATAAGAAAACATTTTGCTCAATACATTGCCATACTTGAAATTCAGGTGTTAGGAACTGATTCAAAGCTCATTGAAAAATTCCTGGCGAACTTGCCCTCAGCAAAACAGAGAGTTGTTTAGTTGTTAAAGGTGATTTTAGATGTATCATTCAGAATTTTTTTTCAAAGGGAGAATACAGGTATTCTCAAATTAAGGCACAGTTTGTTAGCACAGAATTGCTATTAAAATCCTTTAATGCAAGTATTTCCTTTTTTCTTTTTTTTTAATTCTACCGGCCTTTTGAATACATGTGCATTTAAAGTGAGTTAAATGTTATTTTGATGTGGAATAAGCCAATACTGAACTCCTTTAAGTCTGAACAACAATTTCATACCTAGTCACAATTCCTGGAATTCCTGGAAAAATTCAAGATTGTTAGCTCTGATTCTTATCAAACTACATTTTCAACTAACACTGTGTAATGAGTATCTTACTTTTTGCCCATTTTCCAGTGCTGTTCTGGGCTCAGTTACTGCTTCTGAACTAATCCTGAATAACATTATTTTATAATCTTTCCCAAATCCTTCGGAAACTTTTCCAAAAGACTTCTTGGGAAAGCTGTGCTGTGTAAACATTTCAGAAGTGAAACAGAAGAATTTTCTACCCATTTGTGAAGAACAAAATACTAAGCATAAACATGGTACTTTTACCTATTAAGTAAGATTGAAGCATTTTGGAAAGCTACCTTTTAACTGTTCTGGTTTTCAATATCAGCTTTATGATATCTTTAAAAAGTAATTTAGCACCTTTCAAAAATACAACACTAATTTCCTGATAGACAAATGAACTTTACTATTAGGTTTGTTTTGGGAAGAATGACTCATTTATTCAGTTCGCTGCTACTGACTGGTTTTAATTTGTTATTGATTCCTTATGGATTGTCCAAGTCACAAGTTATTTCTTAAGAGTAACGCCACTATTTAATTTGGCATTTCTGACCCAAGCTTAGCTCATACACGAAGCTGTGGATTTAAGACACTTAAATTAATCAGCACTCAGTCTAGTCTCATACTTGTGGATTACATTTATATTCCAGCGATGTTACTGGAATGGTATAAGCAAGGCAAAAAAATAAATACACTGAGCCAGGAAAAAATATATTTCATCTTTCAACCATCTTTCTGCTCTGTATGGTCTGCTCCTTTCTTTTAACCAGTTAATTCTGTAACAAACTTGTTTTAGAGAAATGTGCAGCAAGGTCAAGTCATGATGCCCCCTGGGGCAGGGAGCATGGTGTGGAACCAGCACATATGTGAGAATGCAGATCCATGTCTTGCTATGAAGTAAATGTCCAATTCCTTCCAAATTCTCCTCGGAGGGTTTGTCATAACCTTACCATGCAATTTCATTTTTTCCAAGTTAATTTCCTGTAGTAATTGCTGCAAATATCTGCTTAATGTTAATACACTTACAGTATGCTTTCATCTGAAAGACACAGGAGTTTTTCCAAGATGTTTTATATCCCATGTGAAGTCCTTGGTTGTATCTACTCAGGCTGTTTTCCTGTTATGTTTTCTGACACCTGGATGTTGAATATTAAGTATCAGTGCAGGAAGTAATCAAGAAGATTGCAGCTAGTAATTGACATAACTGTCCCTCAATTTAAAATTTAACAAGGAAATCTAGTAAATTAGCATAATGAAAAGAAAATGTAGTCCAGTCACATGCGGGAACACTAGCAGAGGTTGAGAAATAATATGGATCTTACCTAGCAAAATCAACAGTTACCTCCAAAAATAGAGGAAGAAAGAAGTTCTCTAGGAGTTAAGTGATTTCCTTTAGCTGTTTTCCAGCTAAGAAAGTTCTTCCCTGTTCCTTGATGTTTGATGATTCTCGTATATGTGTATGTAGAAGTGGCACACACATCCTTACCACCACCAGCCCCAGCTCTCCCTCCCTCTCTCTCTCTAATACTCTATGCTTCTGCTTCTAATGAATTTAGATAATATTAAAGGCTTTAAGACACCGAAGTAAGTGCCTATTTAGTTGGATTATCAAAAATAGTCAAACTAATTAGGTACTCAGCTCACTTAGGAACGGGTCATTGTAGGCAACTTTGTCCCCTGTCACCACAAGCTGGACTCTACCTGCTGGAGATGAACATGTCGTGAGGAGCCTCATATGATAGTACAGCATTAAGTTGCTTGCTATGTCTAAATCCCAGTTAGAAAGGAAACGGTGTTTTCCTCTGTAAAACGTAGATGAACATTGGGTTAAATCACTGATGCTACTTTTTAGTGCTGTAAAGGAATGCTTCAAGAAGGACCCGAGTTTCTGTATTATTTGGATGACAAGGTCGTTTCCCTACAGTTAAAAAGGAAGAGAGTTGCCAGCAATCTCCTCAGTGTGTATTTCTTTTCACCCAAGCCCACTTGCGTCGCGTGGGTTGAATTCAGGAGAAAGCCTGTGAAGCTTTGCCTCGTTGCTATCAGTGTGTGTAGCTGTACAGAGCAAAACACCTCTGTTGGCTGATGTGCACACGCACATGCAGCCGGCTGGAGGTCTGGCCTCTTCTCTTGCAAGATTTAAGGCTGAGAAGAAAATTCCCTCTGAGGGGTGAACGTGATGACTTTCTGATCCCTTGAGAAATGCTGTCGTAACCCTGCCTAGATTCTCACACTGTTTGGATTTTATTTTTAGCTTTGGCATTCTTGAAGATTAATAAGCATAATGTTGCTGAAATAACTCTGCCAGTGTAACATTACCTGAATAAAGTGTTAAGCAGTTGAGTAATGAAGCTGAAACGATGACTTAGGGAGAAGTACATGCTATGAATGGCACCATTTTTTAGAAACAGGCCTATTTTAGGTTTGTTCTGCCAGTGGGCTTTTGACTTCTTGTTGTTTCAAAACACTTGCTAGAAAGTGAGCCACAGAGAAGCATGTAACAAACATTGTAATGAGTGTTTCCTAGGAGTGGGACCGAAAGGGGAAGTATGAGAGAGAGGTAAATTGCACATGTACTTCTTTGTTACTCTAAACTTAAACTACTGAAACACTTTAAAAGAAGGCTTTTACCTGTAATATCTGCTGCAGAAACTAGTGAGCGTTCATTCCTAGGTTTTGGGTTTTTTTAATATTTAAAAACACATGAAAAATGTATTTCCACAAACATTGTCTAATTTGGTTAAATTTTATATTTGTTCCTATCTACTGGTTTTTATGATACAGAAGTTTTCCACTACCTTCATTTTTAATAAATAAGTCACGTGAGATTTTTTGGTTATTTGGTTACTGTATTGCATAGGTACACCTTAAAAAAAAAAGGAAAAAAAAAAAGAAAATCTAGTGGTGTAAAACCGAACCTGCCAATTACTTCTGAGAAACTTAACACAAGAGACTTGTTTGTAAATGTTATGAATGGTCCTCAATGAAAACTTTGTTTGATTTCACTTATGTTTAGTATAATTTGTTCTGCTCTAGGGCATCCTGAGAATAGGAGATTGTACGCAAATGAATACTGAGTGAAGCAAAGATCATTAAGAGAGGAACTGGGGGGGAACCACACATGCTGGACACAATTATGCGTGTGTGTTATATTATGCTATCTTGGACACATCAGCACTGACTGCTTTGTTCCTTAGAATGACCTTTGATCAAGAGAGACTGCATGTGTCTTTGGTCATTCCCACATCCTAGGCTACTGTAGATGAAGGGAATTTCTGTGGTGTCTTAACTATAATCTCACTGGGAGCTGCCTCATTGTGTGCAAACACTCTGGTAGATGTCTGCCTTGTTGGGAGTTTACAATTGGAGGAAAGGATGGTGGCATTACCTCAAGCATACTAGGCATTGTGCCAGTGTAACTGAGCAGATGGTGACCCATGGGTCATGGGACTATATTTCTGAGATAGATGGGAAAGGAAATTCTACAGTTTGCAGACCAGATGGAGAGTTCTCACAGCACTGGCTATAAGGAGTGTATCTACACGTGTGTCTGTGTGTGTGTGTATGGTGTGTGTGTAAGAGAATGTCAAATCAGGGTAAAATAGCAAGTGGATATTATTTAGGAAGAACAACTTACCAGTGGCGTTTATGCAAGATGATGTCAAGTAATAAAGGTATTTTACATGGCTGTTAAATGCAGCTAGGTTCCCACTAGTTTCTGTACTGCAGTCTTTTTTACATTACACAGCATTTGAATTAGTTCTATATAAAATATCTGTAATTAAAAAGCCCTATTGTTCTTATTCCAAAAAGATAAGTGATTTACTTTCTTTCTAGTATTCACTTTATCCAGATTTTTCTTTCAAAGCGGGGTTCATTTCCAAATAAATTACTTTTTTTTTTTTTTTTTTACAAAGAGAGCACCAGGTGCAAAGTTTCTTTACCTAAAATGAGATTCTCTGTCTGCCAGAATTGCCTTCTTTCTCCTACTTTTTTTTTAAGGTGTTTGGGTGCGCTCAGTTGGCTCATGTGATGATTTTAAAGCAAAACAGTTATTCCTCAAGCAGTAAACAGAGGTCTGGCTTCCAAATGACAATATTTGTATAGGTTTTATTTGCAGTTTATTTACATTGAAAAAATTGCTGCTATATTGATCTCAAAACATAGAAAGTGTTTGATCTTTGGTAGTAGAATATACACTTCACTAGATGGACTAACTTCTGGCAGATTTTTGAGTATCACAAAATGATATATGCATCACTAAAATAAGAAAGAGAGTGATTTCTTTTTCTGAGAAATTTCCTTTGATTCTCAATTTCCTTTGATTCTCTTTTAATGAGTCCATTTGCAAGTACATGATCCTTAGGCCATTCCAGAAAGGAAAATTCAACTGTAGGATCTCTTTCTCAAGATGGAAATTGCATAAAAATCAATTAAAAGAGCCTCCTCCTGGTCTCTCTGCAATGATTGTGACTCCAGGAAAGGGCAGTTATTGTGCATTGTTCAGAGTTTAAAAAGAAAGAGAAGTCTTGAGCTCTTTTTGCTTTGTGATTTGTTTTCCACCTGGAACTTAACTTTTAAAGAAAACAGTTCAAGAGGAGCCTAAGAAACCCTTTAAAGAATGAAGAGAAAAAATTAATAAATATCTTCAGAAACACAAACTATAAGGTAGGCCATAAATTTCTGGTTGCTGTTATATTTCATCCTCGATCTAAAGAAGCAAGGCAAATGGAGGTAGTAGCAGCTGTGCTTTCCAGTCAGTAAAAAGTATATACAAAAAGGAACTGCAAGAACAGTATTTGACATGGAAATTTCTAAAAGATATTGTCTAGAGAATTTTGTGTTTCCTTCATTTTCCTTAAAGGGCAGTATTCACTAAGAACTGGATATGCTGACATCTTTTATTTGAAAAACTTCAGAATAATTTTTCACCATCGTTTTCATTTTTCTCCTGAATTTTAATGGTATTTAACCCTATCCCTCAAAGGTACCTTTGTGCCTTTTAAACTCAGTGTAGTGATTAAAAGCTTTATGGGCAGTTTTAGAACTGGAGTTTAACATTTAGTTTTGTTTGTACTGAACAAAGTTGGGAAAAGTAAGAGGGAAGTTTGGGTTTGCTTTAGGTGGTCAGCAAGTGGTAGGAGTCAACAGCACCATTTCAAAGCCAAGGTCTGGGCAAGATTTCATCAAGGAGTCATGTCCTTAACACTAGGCACCTTTGGAGAGATCTGTAGGTGCTTACCTGTGGGACAACATCAGGACATGCTGACATGTTCCGTGTGGCAGACTTTTAGGTGTTTAGGTCACATTTGTGGGTAGAAATTTTGGTATGTAGGTAGTTACATGCCTCTGAGGTAAGGAAACACGTCACTATTTGCAATCAAGATGCCTAAAGAGGTAGTACTTGTCTCTTTATGCCTGTGTCTCTAATCACAAGGCCCCAAGTAGTGAAGCACATGCCTAACTTTTAAGCAGGTGTGGTCTCATTAACTGAAATAGGACTACTCATATACTTATAAGTTATACATATGTTAAAATGCTTGGTTGAACTGGGGCCCAAATTTCTATTTTAATGGAAAATTCATATGTGCAAACAGTAATAGCATAATTAATCTCTTTTCATGAAGTGTTGGTTTTAATAATTTTACTCAGGGCTTATTGTGCATAGAATTTTTCATCTTCAAGGCCTTTTACGAACATCAGTGCAGGGATTTAAATTGGGTGTATGATTGTGAGAATTGCTCAGTGTTATATTTGACTTTGCAATTCTGTACCTCCATGTTCTTGGCAGGAGGCTGCTGCCATACAGCTGGGTTGGCTAAACCAGGAACTTTGGCTCTGTCTCCACTTAGCACCTTGGCAAATTATCTCCCAGGTGGAATTCTGGAGGCTGTAAGTGGTTTCAAACTTCTTCCAGGTCCAGATTTTCAAGCTAATGACTTCATTCACCACTGAGTGAAGCAGAGGTGGTGATGTAGACTGTGTTTGGCATGCTTGGCTCTTGCCCCTTCCTGCTCTTCACCGCAAGCAACTCAGAAATGGGAGAAGGACCAGAAATGCACATGGGCCAAAGTTACATTTAAGATACAGACGTAATTCTTGTTGTGCTCAGAAATGTTTGAAGTATGTGCTCAGATCTCAGCACTGCCTGCATATTAACTCACTACAGCCTTTATGTCAATGTGTAGGATCTCAGTGTCTGAGGATGAGGACTAATTCCAAACACATTTCCGAGGTATGAGGAGCACTTGGGGTACAGTGATGCTGCCCATTGATTCCGCTTCTGAGCCTGCCGCGCAGAGTATCTTACTGTACAAAGGGCCTGGACTGCAGTGATCTTTGAGTTTTCTTCAAGGGCTAGAGAAAACCCAGTTGTTCTCCAGTTGGGTTGGCTGACCTGCTTGAAATGAGGTTTCTCATTCTTCCAGGTTGTAGCCGACAAGTAAACCTTACACAGCCGCTCCCTCACTCCCCCCGCAACGAGATGGGGGAGAGAATCAGAAGGGAAAAGGTGGGAAAACTTGTGGGTTGAGATAAAAGCAGTTTAATAGGTAAAGTAGAGAAGCCATGCACGCAAGCAAAACAAACCAAGGAATTCATTCACCCCTTCCCATCAACAGGCAAGTGTTCATCCATCCCCAGGGCAGCAGTTGTTACTGGGGAAGACAAACCCCGTCACTTAATAAGTTCCCCCTTTTACTCTTCTTCTCCCACCTTTGTATGCTGAGCCTGTTGCCATATGGTAAGGAATATCCTATTGGTCAGTTGGGGTCAGCTGTCCCAGCTATGTCCCCTCCCAGCTTCTTGTGCACCCCCAGTCTCTTCACTGGTAGGGTGGATTGAGAAGCAGAGAAGGCCTTGCCTCTGTGTAAGCAGTGCTCAGCAATAATGCAAAAATCCCTGTATTACCAACACTGCTCCAGCACATATTGGCTACTATGAAGAAAATTAAATCTATCACAGCCAAAAGCAGCACAGTGTGACCTTGGTTTTTCTTTGTAAATCTCAGTAGTAGCAGCTAGATGAGAGACCCTAGAATGTTTTTTTTTTCTCTCCCCAGAAGAAAATGTCCTTAAAAGGATGTTTTGGTTACACAGTGTTTTCAGCAAAAGTGCTCCTCCTACTGTTGCAATTTCCTTTTCAACGGCAGATGCTTGAAATACTTACTTCTGTCCCTTTCAGAGTAAAAATTCACACAGTTAATGTTGCAGAAGAGAAATTACCATATTTTCTCATTTTCATGTTCCTGTCAGGAAAGAGATTAAGTTATGTTTTATGGAGAAGAAGCCTTTTTCATGTGGGTGACTTTATGAATTGCTGTGTGTGACACCAACCTCCTTGCTGAGTTGTGTATGACTTGATAAAGAGCTTGGAAGATGCAGAGCTCAACTGAAATACAGGGAAAACCCTCTTTTCTGTCCAGTAGCCTTCATGGGTGTTGATATTGCTCTGTTGTGCTTTTTTCTCTTCACCTTTCCTGGAGGTAAAGAAGATGTTTAGCTCATATTATGGTCAAGCAAACACACTTCAAACTCATGAAATGAATCAAAATATCATATGAGGGAAGGGAGCAATTAAAGTGCTGCGGCTGCAAACAGGCTGATCCTGTAAAAAGATGAACTCCAGGTAATAGGAGGTCCTGGATTTAATGGTGTGCTAGCGTTCATTTCTAATGTGTGTGCCGCTGTGCTGTGCTTAAGCGATATACGTGGGAACTCCTGAAAGATCCTCTTCACATAACTAATAAGCCACTAGAAATTCTTTAAAGGATCACACCCTTTAAATAAAAGTATTGCCTCATTAGGTATATCAGAAAATAGGGAGTCTGAACAGAGATGAAAATGGAGCTTGTGACTTAACAGTTGAAATGCAAACCTAATTAGTCTGGTATTTTAAAGTATTAACAGGGAACCATAAAAAAAGATGGATTGGAATGAAGAAATTTGTTGTAAAGAAATTACTGGATAGTGACAAAAGCCCAATTTATTAACACTCCGTGATGTGGAAACAATGAAAAGGGCATTAATGACTTTACTAGTACTGATTTTGCACAGTTGCCCAAAGTAATTGGTTTATTGACCTCTCTTTAATCCTGAATAGTTCAAAAAATTAATTTCAGTGGCAAAAATTAAGTTCTGTGCAGGAATGAGTTCTGTGAAGGAGGTAGTTACTCGTAAATAGTATGGAGTGAAAAAAAATATTTTATAAATAGTATATACATATATATATAGTGTGTGAAAGATTGAAACTGATTACAGAAAAGAATACATCTAAAAAAATAAATTACAACCAAACAGACATTTTCAAAGTGATGCATGTAACGCCTTGCAGAAGTCTGGAGACATGGAGAGGAGCTTTTATAAAAACTAGAAATGAGGAACTGCCTTTCAGGAATTAATTGTTTGGAGTATGTACTTAGAGATACTTGAAATTAAACTGAGAATAGAAAAGAATACCAAATACATCTTCTTATAGCCTCTTTTCTTAAAAAAATAAATATATATCTGCCACTAATTGAAAACTAAGGCCTGCATATGCAGATCTAGGATACAGAGAATATTACAGATATCCTGCCTTCCACATACAGCCAGATATGTTTGCAGCAATCTATCATTTATACTGAAGGTCAGATAGAACAGAATTGATTAGTAATTTGTGACTGAAGGAGACTTTTTTTAAACTAAGTTTACCATACGAATCTTGTTTGTGTGTTTGTCATAGTCATAATGAACAGGCATAAGGAATTTAATATCTTTGGCGTAACAGTCTTGAATATGCACCCAAAAGACGGATGATGAATAGCAAACAAGTAATTTTGGCTTCTCTTTGGTTTGGCATACACTGAGAACACAAAAGTTCATGGTCAACAGCTGGAAGTGGGTGAAACCTCTATGGAAATCAATGTAATTACAATAGACAAGTGGTCAAAGAATGCCTTGTTAATATTTCCGTGTAGGAAGGTGCATGATACAATGCAGTGTGTAACACTGCTGTATGTAAAGCTATAGTTTGATTGATCAAGTCAGCAAAATTCAGTATACTGTCGCTTTCAGCTATACAAAAAACCAAGCAACAATATTACTTCTTTTGAATATTATTTTTTTCTGGAATATCTTACACTCAAATTAGGAAACTTTATTCAGGCTGTTTTAAACTTGTTTCCTCCAAGAAATGAACGATATAACCAAGTCTCTATTGAGTCTATTCATGTAATCAAATATCTTAGAATCATAGAATCATTGCTTTCCCTTGACTCAAACTTCTCTCAGTTGTCATTGAATCCTAGAATAGTTTGGGTTGGAAAGGACATTTAAAAGTCAACTAGACCAACCCCCCTGCAATGAACTGGGACATCTTCCCCTAGACCAGGTTGCTCAGAGCCCCATCCAACCTGGGCTTGAACATTTACAGGGATGGGGCATGCACAACTTCTCTGGGCAACCTGTGCCAGTATCTCACCACCCTCACAGTAAAGAATTGCCTTTCTCTGCTTCTTCCTTTCTTGCCCTGTTTTACTCTTTACCTTCATTAGGAGACTCCTGCCTTCAGGCACTAGTTTACATTTTCCGACTTTTAGTATCCGTATGAGAAATATGAATGGTTGTCACTCCTGTCAAGGTTTATAACATTCAGCTGGTTAGGAGATTTGTCTAAATGTAATGTTTAATCTGTAAGTGTTCAAAACGGTTCAGTTAAAAGATGAGGTGGACTAGACTGCAAAATCTCAAATGCTGCTAGGTTCGGAGAACCTTGTCATATATGTTTTACTTCATTTACATTTAGGTGTCTAGAGAAAAGTATCAGAAGGTACTTAGTGCTTCAGGTCTCTTGGGGTGTGTTTGCTGACCAGGGTCCTGTTTGTACTACTTGGATATATTAGTGAGATATTTTGTTATAAATCTGTAGTACATAAAGTGTATAATCCTTTAATGGGAGAGAATTAAGTCTACTTACATACCTTGGAAGTTACAAGTGAAAAAAAAATAGGCTTTTTCTGCATTATTTAAAGAGATAGTAGGAGAAATTGCCTGTTTTTATTTGCTTGGGGTTTTATTACTTAGTTGACTAAGTAGTAAATTGACCTTTAACATTAAATTGAAACTGTGGTTAGTCTTTCTTCACTTCTTTGTGGGGGAAAAAAAGGTTAAAACTATTTCAAAGTAGCTTTTTTTGGATGTGTGATTTTTGTCTTCATGATAGTAGCTGTTATTGCTATATGCCTTCTCTCTGGCCTCCATGCTTAGAAAAGCAAGCTTAGAAAAGAAACAATCAATTTTGTTTTCTATTCAAACTGAACACTTGGATAAACTATTTAGCTCTGATCTTCATGTATCCTTTCCTAAAGAATAGAGAGAACTTCATGCAGGAATGCTGGTATTTTGTTTGAATAGTTTAGTACTAAATTTTCCTAGTGAGTATTCCTATAGAAACATTCACATGCTGAATTTTATTGTCTACAGGAGGTAAGCTACTCTTGGACAGTATTAAAAATAAAAAGTGATTTCAGGTTGGGGTTTTTTTGGAGTGGGCGAGAGTGTGAGTAATAGTGTTCGATGCTGAATTTCTACCCACTGTGTAAGGGATGCAGTGAATTAAGTTTATTTTAGCATGCCTAACTCTTCAAATTGGCACCGCAGCATCAGAACATGACTGGTGTTCCTACATTCTGATATATTCCTCCCCCAGATCCCTGGTGAGAGCAGTGCGTGTTACTGCATTAATGTTTTTTGGTTGGGCTTTTTTTCCTTCACTTTTAGCTCAGCTGGTTGTTGGAGGCAGCCTTTTCTGTGCCGAGATTTTAGAGCATAATAAAGCTTTCATTCATAGGGAGGGAACCTGATGTTTACTTTTTTTGGCAGAATTCACTAATCACTCACCAGTAAATCTAAAGTAAAAGCAGACGTGTACAGATACTGAAGTGCCTCTATATCCACTGTGACTGGGTGCCTGGGGAAATCAGTCGTATCGTGAATGAAGGTAGTTGGATTCGATTTGGACTGAGTTCCTCAGGAGTAAATGTCACTCCAGTGCAATGCTGACAAGGGATCTGTGTGATGTTAATCCAGTTTGCAAGGTGACAGGTGTTCTTACCAAACTAGCTCACGGGCACTTATGTACCCCTCCACCAACCGCTTGACAAAGAAGCTGGGGCCAAAATACACATAGAAACTGGCCTCATTTTCCTTTAAAATATGTTCCCGAGAAACAATAAGAGAACAAAGAAAGAATGAGTTAAGTAAACAGTAGAATTCCTGTTCTCATTTTATGCAGAAGAAGTTGGGCTTGCTTGCGCTTTTTTTTTTAGCGCCGTGAATCAACACCTGTTTCCAAAAACTTCACCACAGGAGATTGGAAAAATACCCAGCCAACTTCAAATCAGATAAGTAAATGGGTAGAACCAGTTCCTGGCCATAGGGATACTTGAAATCCAGACTTGAACTTCGCAGATCTCAGTATCTAAGTAAACCCCAGAATCTGGGTTTATTGGTGTAAATTCAGAGGATAATCTAATCATCTTTAGTTCAGCATTTACAATAGTTTACCATTTAGAAATTTGAGGTAAGAAAAATGTGAAAAATGTAAGAAATGTAAATGTGAAGGAAAATGCACATCTCATTGTCCCAAGAGAAATTCCTCTCTCACACATTCTTCTGCATTTTGTCTTTTCCGATTCCTCAGGAAACTTGCATCTTCTGAGTCTACTTATTTCTGCTCCCTACCCTGCATGACTACTGATACCCTTCTGCTGTCCTGGCTATGAAAACAGACCAAAATAATATAATATAATACTTTTATGTTGGTACATCACAGCACATCACCACCTCACACTGAAGCATTGGTTCATAACGTCTTTTAAAGAGATTCAAAGACTCAACAAAGAAAAGAATTTTCTCTCGGTTAATGAGTTCAGTGGTAGCTAAGCTTGTTACGAAGACTTTTAGATGATTTTGTAAATAGTAGGGCTTTGAAAGGAAAATGTCTACAAAGCTGTTCTAGATTCCATCCAACAAAGAGACTGTATCATTCGTTTCAAAATGTTAATGTTTTTTGTCTCTTCAACTTCATTTTGGTCAAGCAATCCCATATAAGTCATCTCAGTGCAGCCATTATTTATAGCTAATAATCTCCTTTAGCTGCCAAACCGAAACTAGATCTCCTTCACTCTTGAGCTGAAAGCTCTTTTCTTTCTACAATGTGCTGGAAATGTGCCAATTTACCAGTTCCATTAACTTAATGAGGTCTGACAGCCTGCAGCAAATTTTCTCATAATCTCTCTTGGATTTAAATTTGGTGCTGCACAAACAACTGAGCAGACCAAGTAGTTGCTTTTTAACTCTATATATTCTAAGCAAAATTCTTTACACATCTTATAAACAAAGCAGGCTTGAGTCTCTCTTTTTTTTGTGGACATTTTTTTAATCATGCAGCAATTATTAAATTCACTGATAAACTTTTAAATTTTAACAATAGTCTGAATGCAGTATTTATGTTGACCTGCTAAATATCAGTATTAAAACTTCAAGTGCAAGTGATTTCAAGTGTAGTGCTGTTGGTGGTGAGAGAAGGATGGTATTTATTTATTTTTATAATACACCTGAATAGTTATATGAGCTGTGAGGTTATGTCTTGATTTTCACAGACTAATAAATAATCACTCTTATAAGGTCAACAGTAGTTTTAATGCAAGGTTAATCCTTAGCTTCTGTTTCCTAATACTTCCAATGATTACTGTTCACTGAAGGCTGTAGTGTGTTACTAAATTCATGAGAAACAGAATTGCTTGGCACATTAAACAGAACAAAATAAGGTCTTGCTTTCTCTTGCTTGAATTCTATCTTCCTACCAGCGACAACCATATGCTGAAGGCAAAGCTGAAAAAATGGATTATTACTCATTGCAAGAATAGTGGGATTTTATTTGTATTTTTTTAGTACCTCAGGTTTCTCTAAATCTGGTAAACCACTTTAAATTTAGCAGCATGGCATTGTAATAGAAAATTGCTAGTGACATGTTACACTTTGGAAATGAGCTTGCAACAAAGGTTTGATCTGAATTTAAAAAGGTCAGGGCTATTTCCCTTCTCTGTATTAACACTTGCACTGTGAAGTTTTCACTCGCACCAGCATTTCCTGAGAAGCTGTAAATTTTGTCTTGGAAGTGCTTTGGACATTATGAGGCCTCAGTACTTGGGGTAGAAAGTATATCAGAGAAATACTAAATTTGAAAAGCACCTCAAGTAGAAATATGCCATCTTGCACCGCCTCTTTATCTGGAGGGTCTCCTTGCATGGACTTTGTGTGTTTAGTATTTTAACGCTTTTTTGTAAGTATTAAATTCACTCTATAAATATTATCAGGCTGAATATTTGTATCTCAGCCCAGTCCAAAGTCTTTCAGTTAACATCAAGTTCTGCAAAATTAATGTGTTAGTCCTCTGTTTAATCTGTGTGGTTGTCCCTATAACAGTCTTTTGGTGATCTGTTTCTCGTTTATAAGAAGGAAAAACCCTTTGGCCTCATCCCTACAGAATCTTACGTGAGTGCTTCACCTCACATGAGATCTTGTCCAGTTCACTCAGTGGAAGTGTTCATGGATTGATAGCATGGAATTGCTACTGCAAGAGCTTAGAATATTTTTAGCCAGTGTTAAATGCATAGCTAATAGGAAGTTTGGGACCTGTTTTTCTATCTTTAATGTGGGTCAACTCTCATGACTTTGTATGACCAATCTCATCATGTCTATTTTGGGTCATTCTATCATTTCAAGCCCCAGCTTCTCACAACAACTGATTTGTAATTTCCTATAAAGAAGTAGTTGAAAGGAAACATGGGGGTTTGCTCTAATGCTTTAAATGCTGGAAACACTTATTTTCCTCCAAATTTTTTTTTTTTTTTTTAATTTAAGAGGAAATAAATCACAGTTTGGATCCCTATACATACATGATTCCTACATGCTGACAGTAGGGCCATTTACAAAACATTCTAATTTTATGTTCCTCAACCTTCATGGCATTCCCACCCCCCCCTTAGGCAAGATCTTTCTTGAGTCCCTGGATATATTTGGTTAACCTTAATGTCAGAGTTTAAACACTATTATATGTTTTGTTGCTGTTGTGATGTCTTGTGCTCACCCAAGCACAGTCTGAGAAAGAAAGGATACAAGTTGCTTGAAGTGATTGGAGATAAAGTGAAATATTAAAAGAATGGAAACTTTTTTCAGGACATGTACCCTTGAGACAGCAGGTACTGTTAAGTCTGCCTGAACATCAACATAGCAAGAGCATGTAACCCAATAGGTGTCTAATGCCACCTATATATCAGTGAATTGTGCTTTGGACTAATGAACTTAGACTATACCATTCATTTATTTTTAACATCAGTGAGCCTAGTGAGGCTGTGTTCCTGCCAATGACCCTGTTTTTATAGGAACAGTCATTTTTAGAAAATGCATTAGTTTCTTGAACAGAACAGCAAATTTAAATGGAAATCTGTATAATTGGAAAGCTTAGTTAAGAAAACTACATTAAATACAAAAAGTGAGAGATGGAAGTGAAATGTGAATAAAGTTGCTAATAATTAGCAGCTGTAGATAAATCTATCTGAACTCTCTTTTCTGCTTTAATATAAATTTGCATTCTTGTTTTGTCACTGTGCTATAAATGGTCACACAAATGTTGCCATTGATAGGCACAGAAAAAGGTAGCAGAGGTGGGGACTGGGAAAATCTGTTGTACTGACAGTTTAGAGAGCAGACACAGTGTTGAGCTTGGCTTTTGCACTTTGGCTCTAGCCATAAACCAGGGTTTTCTTCCTTTCAGACCCTTGCTTGTTCCTTGTGCCTTTATAAGCAGAGATACCCAAATATGTTATGTCCGAATATTGATATATATAAAAATATGTTCATAAGTTGGAAAATAACCTGGTTTATATTTGTGCATGTACAATGTTTTCCTCGCACTTTAATTCATTGTGCTTATAGGAAATAATAGGCTAGGAAAATGTTAGTTCTCCAGTATATACCTCCCTCTTTTTTCCTCATGGTCTTTCTCTTGATTGGTACTTCAAATAATTTCATGGGACTCTGAATTTTTGGCTTTGCCATAGGCTCCCTGAGTAACCTTGGACAAGTTGTTTAATACACCATGTTTTCATAACATTTTAGAAAAAGATGGCTCTGTGAAGCAAGAAAGTAGATTTCCATAATAAATCTACCAAACAAGTCAGGCGTAGCAACTTCTAATTAACCCTTAATTTGTAAGTACTTTTTAATGGGATGAAATTGTCCTCACCAACAGATCAGAGTATTTTGAAGAAACTGCACTTTGACTTTTTATACACAACCTCAGCAGATGCTCAGGCAGCTGTCCAGGTATCTAAAGATAATAGAAGGAATTCCGACCCACTGACATCAATAGCAAAACTTTTATTGACTTCAGCAGGCCAAGATTTTACCCCATCACTGATCTGCACTAACCCTTGTGAAAGGACAGTGCTCTGCAAATAGAAGAAGATGAGAAAGAATTTTAGGGCACATCCTCCTATATTATGATGTCTCTGCCTTTTATCTTCTCTTCAAAAACTGACATGAATGCGTAGTTGAATACTTAACTTCAGGATGTGTGAGAAAAACAAAGAATAATGTCATTCTCTTGACATTCCCATGGTTCTTTTTCACTGACAGGTAATTTTATATTTGCTACTTCCAGAACGCTGATTTGAGCACTGTTAATGCCAGCATCTATGTTGTCATTTTTCCTGTTTAAACATAGATACCACTTTACTGGATACCTTTCTTCAGCTTCCAAGAACTTATTCAATCTTCTCTGAGCACATTTTTTAAATAAAAAAATCATGACCATTGTAAATTATTTGAAGTCTTAAGAAAACAGAGAGTATGTTCTTGTTGAATTCAGGAAAAAAAAAAAAAAAGTACTTTCGGGTCAAAAGTTCTCATGTTCAGTCCTCATTGCCAATTATCTACTTAGGTGAGGGTATGTTACAAAAACTAAACATTTATATGTTATTATATAATCCACATGTTTTTATTTAAGGCTGTCTTAGTAACTGAGTAACATGCATGAGTAACACATAATAGGGCAGATTTTTTATTCCAGTTATTTTAGCTATCTCACTACAACTCCCTGAATCCACTGACTTGAAGAGGATACTTGGATTTTGGCTTTTGGGCCTTTCATTTAGATGCAGATCTGCATGTTTTAAAGTGGAAAAGCACCTTGGAAAGGCCTGACCTCATTTAGGGGATACAGTGTTTCCTCCATTTTGTATTCTGTTTCTTTTTTCCTTCCAACCTAATACTCTGATATCTTCAGTAAGATACTATTCCCAGTGACCTGACTGCAACTTAAATAGTTACCCTAATAGCTTGTTATTAATGTGTGCTTGGAAAGCAGCAGCTAAAGGGGTCAGTACAGGCTGTAATCTAGGATAAAACATTTCAGCAACTTCCATACTACTGGGAAAAAAAGGAGTTACATGCAAAAAAAAAAAAAAATAAAAAAAAAATCACAAATTCAATTTAATCACCTAATTATACAAATATAGCTAATTCATTTGTTATTCCTCTGTTTTGTCTGTATATGTACACACATACAATATATGTAAATACTGTTCAAAAGAGGATAATACTTAAACTTATAAAATGGAGAGGAAAGTATACTTAGGTGTATTTAGACTTGCATTTAAGCCTAGGCAGAGGCTATCTTGTTATGGGACAAACAATATCAATTTGATAATCTGTTCTGGAGAGCAATGTCATCTAGTCTTCTCAGTGAAAGTGGATAAACATTTGGAGCATTGAGCAAAGATTGCCTCATCTGGAGTCTCTCAGACTCATCCAAATCTCATGGGTTTTTAAACTGGGTCACGAAAGTCTTATGGGAAAAGATTTTGATCTGATTTTTTGCTATTTTGTTTTTTCCTGCTTACAATTCAGACTGGGAATTCTGCAAAATTGTTCCTTATTGTGGCTTTATGTCTTGGCTTGCAAACAGAAAAAAAATTACATGAAGAAAAATATTTAAGCCTTTTTAAATGTGAAAAGTCCAAGGGTTCTCCAAAGACCAATCCATTTGTTTCCGGTTTGGTCTTAGATTAAGTGAAATGATTTCTGGTTCAGTTAAAGACCAGACTCTTATAGGTATAAGGCAACTCTGAGACAGGTGGGTAATTGGTAGAATTTGAATAAGTGTTTCGTAGATGTCTGTCTGCATCTTTAGGAATTTATTTAGTATGTTTTAAAAAATCCAATGTTACTAAGAAGTGCTAGAGGCTGAAATTCTCAGTTACTTGCAGAAAGCACATTTGCCTTGTGCATTAAGCTGTGCTGTTCTTAAGAGACGGAACGAGACGGAACTTTTCATAGGTCATAACCTTTTGTAGGTGTCTCACTGGTGTTGCTACAAGGATAAAATGCCCATAGGAAAAGCAGCAGTCACAGCCCCACAGAGCTTCTTGTCAACAGATATCAAGCATGACATGAAAAAAGTCATCACTGAGTACCTGATCCCAGAAATGCACAGCAGAGTCCCTCTGTCATGCACACTGTCATCAGGCATTTTCTCCCCACAAGGCACTGTGTGTGCTTGGCTCAGAACATTGATTTTTAAGAGCTTTCTAGGACAGCACTCCAGGTTGGAGTCTCTCTGCCTGTAGGCATCTACTTCAGTAGACAAATTTGTTTGCAATGTGTCTTATTTTGGTTGGATTTTAAGCAAATTATCAGCTTGGTTTTCCTTGCATTCAGACCAGACTGTCATTTCATTTAAAACATGAACATAGAATTATTTAGACTGGAAAAGACCCTGGAGATCATCAAGTCCAACCATTAACCCACACTGCCAAGTCCACCATCAATGGTAAGAAGATATCCTGCCAATGATAAGAAGATAATAACATGGAACAAGTAATCAATGCTTTTTATACTTGCCTGTGGAAAAGTAAATCTGTCCAGTTTTTCCACAAAGCAAAACATCTGTAAAGTGATTGCTGGCATTATAATTAAAAAACTGGCTATAAATACCAGTGTACTCCCAGTATATATGCAAAGTGCTTACTAGGAAGTGCCAATGAGGATTGGTAAGTCCTTTTTCTTCCAAAACAGCCTTAGTCTCACAGAAGTTTGGAAGAACAAGCTTTTGCTTGGTTGCAAGGAATCTGTATCATTAGTTTAATGCAGAAAGCACAATTGCAGAACTAATAGCTACATTAAAAGCCTAATTTCACTGTATTGCTATTTAGCATTTGTGCTCCTCAAGATATGAGAGTTATATTCTCTGAATTGTGTTCCATTGTCAAGAAAGAGATGTTGTGCAGCCAAAAAGTAAGGAGAAATAGGAAAAAGCTATATTGCAGTATTGGTTGGTACAAAGGCAACAAGAAAGGAAATGTGAGGAAGAGTGGGGACAGCCATTAGATTCTATGGCTAAAGTGACAGTATGCTATGAAGGGCTGTGAAAATGGAGATAAGTAACTTATGACTAATACAACAGAGAGGAGGAACCACAGGACAAATCCAGGAAACATAAAGGTGAGGTGGAAAAAAAAGGTAATTGGAAAGTGTAGGAAAGTCAGAGGAGAAGAGAGGGACCAAGAGCTAATATGAAGGAAAGTGGCTAGGGGGGAGAGCTGGCTCACAGGGGTATGGTGAGAAAAAAGAAGAGAGCCTGATGCAATGTTCTTCTAAGTAAGACTTTCGGGATTACCTGTCTAATTAAATCAAAGAAGTTTGAACCAGTTGAGGGTTTGGCTAACTGCAGCTGATTCTACCTCTTTTGCAGGAAAGACACTGGAGAGTGAGAAGTATGTGTGCATCCCATCTCACACACACAAAAAAGGAAATTATCATAATACTTTTAATGCCAAGCAAGATATCTCTCCGCTTTCTTAAGTAATGTTTGCCATGTGTATTGTGTATGCTGGATGATGTTAATCTTGAGGTGGGAATCTCCTAATTCTCAGATAGGTGTAGTAGAATTGATAGCAATGCTGAGTCCTCCTTAATTCCACTACTAGTGTGTTCCCTCAAATGACTGTCCATCTGGGACTGTAGTCACTCCTCTGGACTTTAGTAGTTTAGTTTTCATTTCCATTTAACTTTCTCTGTGCTGATACTGCCAAGGGAAACGTGTGGTTGTATTACTTCTTTGAATACTGAATTCTATGACTGTATTGGTGCCACTGAAAAAAAAAGTATTTCTAGAATAAATAAAACCCACTTAAAACTGGCCAGGATCAAGGGGTACCTGTCTGCTGAGCTGAACCTCAGCCCTTATTGAGGAATTGTTGCTTTGCAGAAATGTGTGTTACAAAACTGCAAAGTTACAAAGTTATTTGATATTTCTAACAAAGTATTCAACTATTAATCATTCTGTAAACATCACATATTTACACAGGGAAACAGGAATATTAAGAAAAATATTTTTTTCTGTGTAACAGAAATTAAATTGAAAGGTACAACTGGCTTGTTAACAGTTTCTTATTTGAGAGGAGAAAGTAATTAAAACACATACTGTTTTCCGTATTTAACTTAGTAGAGAATAATTCTAGGTGAAAATATTACATTGTTGAGTTGTGTTTGTGCTTTGAAGCCGAAGAAAGAAACAGAGTTCGCATACCAGAGTAGTTAGTCCCAGCCAGTTTTTGTCTCCAGCATATCAGCTCATAAAATTTACCTTCTTTTTGCAATAGTAATAATACAGCATATTCTTTAACTTTTAGATTGAGCAGGAGAACTCGGATGTTTCAGGTCAGATTTTTCCACGCAAAAGATAGGAACCTGGTTAATAAGTGTATATCTAGAATCCTCCACGATATGTAATCTCCATTTACTGTCTTAAATGTTTTCTTATATATACTAATTTTTCAAGTTTCTGCTGATCATTTGGTATGCTAAGCAAGTGTGTAAGTTCAGGCATTGTGTAAGTTCTTGCCTTGACTTCAATAAGTCTCGTGGTCCTTCTCGTGGTCCTGCACCTGCTGTGGTGAGATGGGGACTTCAAAGCAGCTTGGTACATTTATACAGGAACTTTTGCACTGGACGTGCTTTAAAGAAGGGTTTATCTATCCATTTGGAATACATAATTCAGTAAATGTGGTACAGTCCATATTTTTAGTGGCTTTCAAGATGCAAAGAACCTCTTCCTTCTTACTTACAGAATTTGAACATCTGCTTACATACGGAATGGACCAGGTTGCCACAGTCATTTAGGTTATCCCATGGGATTTTTCAGAACTATGTATGTCATCCTAGTTAGATGGGCTGATAGACATCTTTGAAAATCCCAGTGGGACATCCATAGGTGTTTGTACGCAAATATCATTGTGGGTTCACAAGACACAAATGTGAGATCTAAATCTAAGCATCTGCAGGACTACTAAAGTGAAGCAAGGGAGGATGTTCTTGAAAAATACCGAGGCTTGGAAAAGCTGTAGTGATGAAAGGATGAAGATAATGCAGTTAAAGGTCTAATCTTAAATTTTTCATGAAGTATGAATTTGTTAAAAATCACTCTTTGGTTTGAAATAGTTTCAAAAGGAAAAACAAAGATGTGATTATTATAGTTATGGAGATTTTCTAATACATGATTTGACCTATCAAATACTGGTCGTAAGAGTGAATTGTCGTAAGAGTGAATTTGTGTTTTCCCCAAATCTTTCTTTGCACCTACAATTACGTGAAAGCATTTTAAGAAACTTTTTTCAAAACAGCTCAGATTTTTTTAGGTTGTCCCTCTGATTATTGTAGCACAAAATTCTAGCCATGTCTGCATTTTTTGAATGCTCCCACATGCCCAGTGGCTAAGATTGAATTCTTTTTCCTTATGCGTTTTCCTAATGTTCTCAGGTAGCTATTTCTTCACTTGAAAAAGCTTTGGGTGCCCATCATTGCCACTTTAGAGACATTTTTTCTATGAATTGTAACCTTTTCAATGAAGTACAGAGACACCCTAGCTTTTCAACAGGAGACATGGACAAAAGTACCCCTTCACTGAACTGCAGCCAATAAAGGGACAGAGCTTGAATTACCACAGGCAAATACTGTGTGTGCAATGAGTGATCTTGCAGTAAACTTAAAATTATCTTTCTTCTTCTCCTGTCCTGTGTTGGTTGGTTCAGAGTTTGCTTTAAAATATTACGTTGGTGTAGAGATTTAACATGGCATACCATCATACTTTATTTTAATCCGAGCCCATATCTGTTTTTAATCACACCATTGTGTTATGTATGTGAGTGAATTTCTAGAAGTACTGGAACTCTGACAGTGACAAGGTATAGACTAATGCGTCTTGGCAATGCTGATATTCCAATCCATTCTTTTACACTGTGGTTTTTTTATTTAAATTAAAAAAAAAAAAATTAAGAAAAAGGCTGTGTCTTAGGATTCATTTTGGAATAGGCTTTGCCGGGTTTGGGTTTTTTCATCCACTGAGGGGCTAAACTGATAGAAAAATGGTTGGGGATCTTGAGTGACAATAAATAAACACTATATCATCTTAATGCTCTTACATATTTCTGAAGAGAAATTATTGCTAATGTGTTAGTATTAGTTCTCCTATTGCCTGATTAAGGAGTTTATAATGTTACGGTGAGATGACAAGCTGCTAGTTACTTCTTTTCCAATGAAATATAGCCTGATATTCAAAACCAGAGGTCTGTGTTTGCCAGGTCTTGCTCTATAGGAGAGATCCTAATCTCAATAAGATAAACTGCTTAAATAAAAGTTGATGAAAGAACAGTCCGAAGAGTGGATTATGCTCGAACAGTTTTACAGTGCTTTGCTTTAGCACAATTCTGTGCTTGTGTCCTTAGGGAAGTCTGAACTATTCAGTGTTTACAGAATTGTATTAATCTTGATTTTTATCAAGTTAATTTCTGTTCAGTACTTGCATATTCATTTCCATTTTGTACTGGGAAGGAATTATGGGGAAAGGGTTAAGAGCATGCTTGCTCTTCATCTGTTTTAAATCCATAAATGTGAGCCCCTGTGCTGTTTCTAGGTTTCAGATTACACTCTGTGATTTATAGGGAAAGGCTGTTCTCCACAAGTTGAAATCCCATGTGTTTCTCCACCATTGTAAAATAACAAATCTTGGAGAATGCTTCCAGTTGCAAAAACTGCAGTCTTGAACTACATTTGTAACTGCCTTTTTTTCCTGAAGTGATGGCTTTGACTTGAGAATTGTAGTCCCCTTGTCCAAATGCTATCTGTTCACAGTTTGCTGTGCTTTTCATTGCAGCTTACACAAACCACAGCAACACCCTCATGTTTACAGTTTTCTTTCAGTTTATTTTTGGAGGCTACACCCACTAAAAAGTGCAGCTGTGAGAAGACACTTATATCACTGCATAAGTTACATCCAGAGCCCCTACAGAGATGGCAGGCCAGAAGCCAAGGTGACCTAACAGTGCATCAGCTTCCAGTCCCTTCTGTTGTCTCACAGTGAAAATAAGAGCAGAATTTGGCCTCATGTTTTTCAGTTGATATCTGTCACAATGGTGGGAGATTTTGACATGGTACAATTTTAGAATATAGGGTTTCGAAAGAGCTTCACAGCAGTGATTTCCACTTTTTCTTTCTCATTATTGAGCAGCAGGAGAATTTGCCAATCCCCTCTGTAATAGAAAACAACATGGGAAATGTTAGGATTTCCAAAATAATTGAAATATTGCCATTCACATCAATGGCTTTTTCCTTTCAAATATTTTTTTCCTGCTCTAATTCCTGTCTCTGCAACAGCAGATCTGCTTTGTTTTGTCAGTCACAACTGTGCAATGACTTTCATTTGTCTTGAACCACTGAGAAACTCTCTTGACTTACTTACTTTGCCTTGGTAGAATAGCTGATATTGTGAGGGTGTATGAGCGACTCTTACTTCTTGCCTATGATTGTTTTACAAGGAAGAGACAATTTTTTATGCCTATTCACTATTATTTATAATTCACATATCACTGAGATGTAGGAAAAAACTGAAGGAAGTTCTGGCTAAGTCATTGTGTGAGGTTAAATAGTGCAATATTGTTTTGACCTTCCATGGATCCCCTGTGAACTGTGTCAGTAGTTGACCCAATGAAAGCTTATTTCTTTTGTCTCAAAGCAAAAGTTTAAATGGGATGGCAGCAGTAGTATTACATGATGAGTCTTAATTAAGATGTGAGATACAGCATATATTAAATAAGCATATTTTATGTAGAGTAGAAACAAATAATTGAGGAATCTTAATGAGTTACGTAATTTCGATGGTTTTACATCTCATACTCAGCATTTAGTGCTTTTGTGTACAGGTTGTATCTGATGTGAATTCTGGGCAGTGCAATTTAAGGCAAATAGAAAAGTCAAACTCAGCCTTGAGTTTGCAGGGGCCTTGTAGCTCTCTATGATGAATACAAAAATAAGTTACTGTGTAGTGTAAAAAAACTTCTTGAGCATAATGAAGTAGTGTAACATCAGCCAGTTAAATATTCAAAAGTTATTGTAAGTTTAATAGGTAAAAAATAGAGAGACAAATAACCATAGAAAATATGGTTACTTCTTCTTAGTGCCACTGATTGTAACCCTGAATTTCCTTGTGTAATTCAGAACCTTAAGTGACAAGCTCTGCAAAAAATATTTTTTTATCTGAAAAGATTGCTCTTAACCAGATGATGCAAAATAGTATCTGTGGTTTCCCATGTGCTCTGAACAAAAAACTCTGTTGTGTTCTGTCTTCAGCTTGTTTAGAAAAGGAGTTTAATGTGTCAGACTGTGTCTGTAAGACAGTGCTGTACATTATTATTTACTTATCTGTAATCTCATTTGTGTCTAGCTACTTTCAAATAGCTTGGCCTTGGAACCGTGTGAAAAAGCAACAGCCTTCTGACTCAGTAAGATGCAGAGAGTGAAGAGCTGAATAAAAGTTCACTGTGATTTGATCTGGGTATCAATATCAATTGGTATTTGATAATCACATCACCAAAGTTGGGAAACAATCAACTCTGACAAAATGGGAACTGGTTTGTATATTTTTCCTACTTTTTCTGCACAAATTTCTAGTATCTTCCAAAGATAATTTTATTTTCCTATTTTTTTCCTGTGTCCTTTGTTCAGCTTTTCATACCCTGGTAACAGGCATAAGTTAAAGGGAAATTGTGAAAATATACAGCAAAGGCGACTTAGGATGTGCAAGAAATTTCCTGCTCTTGCCCAGTTTCAGTACAAACCGTTACTGTGAGGGTTATGTTCTTAGCTAGCATCACTGTGGGCAGACCACAAGGGAAATCTCTGATGCTACATCTGTTTGCCCCAGCATTCCATTAGTTCTGAAAACGTACATGTGATCTTTATTCTAGCTACAGCTATTTGTCCTGGTTCTAGACAGTATGTGTTGGACCATTCCCCCCTCCAAAACAGTTGAACAAATTTAAGTGTGGCACTTCAAAATCCTGTGCTGTTTAGCTATTCTGGATCCTCTTAGGTTTAGTTGGAAACCATTTTTTGTTTTGTTTGTCAGGACATGCTGAAGAATATAGAGGGACCACTGGGAATGGAGTAGAGGGTCAGCATGCTTAAAAACTTTGCTTTTAATGGTGTGTTTGTGTTTCTTATCCTGTGTCCAGTCTTTTGGAATCACATAAATGCTTTGCAGAAAGCTGTTCTTGAAAATTCAGTTGTAATATGATCTACCTTGAGTTACAGCAATACTGTCATTGTGCAGCAGTATAGATATTAGAGAGTTTGTACTTTGGGTGAATTGCAACACCTCGTGAAATCTGTGTTCCCTACCAGAAAAACAACTTCCAAAAAAACTTTCACCATCTCCTGCTGACCCACAGAAGTGGGTTGTTATTTTCATTGGTGCCAACTAAAAGTAAGGAGAGCAATGGTTCTTTCCCTTCTCAGACCTGTGTTTAAATACTCATTTCAGGTTGCCTTGGTATTAGCATATATTAAAGGATTAAAGTCATGTTTTTTGGTGTCTCTCTGAGTCTCAAATTGCTACTGGTGCCTGACACAAGTCATGTCTCTTGGGCTTGTTTTTCCCATTCCGTATGAGCCCCTAACTCCTGCTTCCCCATCGCCCCTCAGACACCTCTCCAAGGCCACTAATGCAGGGCTCAGGATTCTTTCTGGCCTTCCAAAGGCAGCTGCTCAGGCTTCTCTCTCACCTGCTGCTATTGCTGTGTGAAGGCTCCCAAAGCAGGGGGAAGCCCAGTGCCATGCTGAAGCCAGCACATGTGCCTTTCCCCAGCTGTTATATCTCTGCCGAGATAGAGCTGAGGGCTGGGGAGATCATGTCATGCTCTGAGTTCTGGCTGCTGAGCTTCCCATCCCACAGGGAACCTGCGTCTTTCCAGCTTCCTCCACTTATAGACCATGCAGCAATGGCATGATTGTGAAAAGCCTACACAATTTTTTCCTCTCTAAAGCATTTCCTATAATAGTGGACTATATTTATTATTACCTGAAGATATTAAAATATCAAAATCCTCCAAAGGCAATGTTATTTTTAAGCTTGTTCTTTTTTCCATCTCTCTTAAAAATCCTTGAACCAAACTAGACCGAGCTATCTCTAGAGAAAGAGGATTGCTATAGCGCATGAAAGGATTTCTGAGTTAAACCCATGACTTTTGAGAAGGGAAACATGAAAACTGCTGTAAAATAAAATACAAATCCATTAAAAGATGACTGTGGTTTTAAAATTACATATTTTTAATTAAAAAAAAAGACCAACTACATATAGTTGGGAGAATATATAGTGGGGGAAGAAGATTACAAGAGTTAATTCAGCTTAAGCTTCTTCCACTGGGGCTATGTTCACAATTAGTAAATAGTAATCAAATTGTTTACAGACTGAAGGGTTGACCAGAAGAGTAACTTTGACATTACTCTTGCAGAGTATTCTTGCAGAGAAATTTTTTGACCTAGAATCACTGGTATTCCTATGGAAGTCAGTCCCTGCATTCCCTGAGGTAGGGAACAGAAATTATGTTATGAGACATGCATTTAAGTCAAAAAAGTTTTACTCTTAAAATTAAACCCTTGAAACATACTATTCTATACAAATTATTAATCAAATGTCTTCATAGAAACAATTTGCTATTGTTGAATTATTCAGTACTTAAATGGACAAATGCATTTAATGAAATCTTACGCATTCATGACCAATTTACAACCATGAATAGGAGTTCAATAGACAGAGATCTTTCATAAACAGTTTACTTGTTTGCCGATAATTACTAGAGTGACTTTGAATGCTAAGACCAAAGAAATTTAAAAAATCTGCCTTGCCTGCTGTTTGTGATTCTCCTTGTTCTATGTGTAACTATTATTTCTGTATTTCTATTGCATTTAAACATATGAAGACCCTGGCAGTGAGGACTATGGGGGATAGCTGAATTCATTCACATTTCATTTGTCTTGTCACTAGTTTCTAACTTTGCTTTCATGAATGGATGGGAACTCTAGAGGGTATGGTCCAGTAAAGAATGTTTGTCCATTAAAACTAAACACATTCATACATTGAAAATGTATGGGAGCATTTATGTAAACTCCAGTACCTGAAGGGAGCCTTCAGGGGAGATGTAGAGAGACTCTTTACATGTAGTGGCAGTACAAGCTGGAATGGCTTCAAACTGAAAGAGGGCAGCTTTAGATTAGATATTAGGAAGAAATTTTTTACTGAAAGTGTAGTGAGGCACTGGAACAGGTTTCCAGAGAAACTGTGGATGCCCCATCCCTGGCAGTGTTCAAGGCCAGGTTGAATGGAGCTCTGAGCAACCTGATCAAGTGAAAGGTGTCCCTGCCCACAGCAGGGGGTTGGAACTAGATGATCTTTAAGGTCCATTCCAAACCAGGCCATTCTATAATTCTGTGTAATCACTAAACCCATTTAATTAAACTTCAGTTTAATTAAACTTCAGTCCTCAAATGTCATCATACTTTATGGGCCAGGCTCTATTTTGAGAGCCTCTAATAAATGTATCATATTTGTGGCAAACAACAGTTGCCAAACTCTGGCAACAAAAGAAAAGAGAAACTGGGTAACTGACATCATTTAAAAAAATCAGTGATTCTGATATTGTTCCTGGGTATGGTGATCAAGCATTTCCTATTTCAGAATACAGAGCAATGCAAACTAATCCCTTCCAGTTTACAGCATCTAAAATGTTGCTCAGTACGGAGAGATTCCCATCAAATGTAATGGGCAGAGAATGACAGGATAACCTTCAGCCACAGCAAATTCTATACCTAAAGTGCCTGGAGGACTAAAGATGAAAGATTTCATTAGACTTAAATGCACTAATGAAATGGCTTAATGTAGTTACTCTGAATCTCATCCACCAGATTCTGTGACAAGGAACGCTTTTCAGTGCCTGAATGGAAAAAAATACTTCAGTTCACATGCACAACATATGATTAAAAACTGATGTGTTAAAGATAAAGTTCAAATCTAAATAATGATTAGTGCCAAAAACTTCAGGCCAACTGACTTCAGCCTTCTTTCTAATACTTTAGTCTGTCCCAAGTCAGAAATTTAAGATGACTGCAGAGAATTTAAATAGGTTTGAAAACTGAGCTTGACTTCAAATCAGTGTTAGGTTTACTGAGAAATGGCCATTTTGTAAAAGATATTATAAATTTGTGGCTCTCTCCTACTGAGTTTTCATTTTTGTTAAACTCATTCTGAATAGACAGAGTTGACCTTTTAACTCCGATAATATCAGTGTCCCTGTTCATTGGGAGGTCTGTGCCAGACATTACGGTCCTGGTAATAAAATGTTCTGCACATGAACAGAAAGACAAGTGTTATAAAAAGGAAATTAGCACCACCTTTCCTTTGTCTTGTTGCTTTAATATTTCTGTTAACACTAAACTAATATGTAGAACACCTTCCTGAGATGAAAAGGGGAACTTCTAATGGCATTACTAAGGGTTGGATAGAAAATTCAGATGCTTTGTAAGGACAATAAATATTTCTAATTAGTATTTGTTTTTCCTTTCTTATTATGCATTTGAAAGAACTCTGTATTTCAAAATGGGGATTGATCTTGTAAAATTTAATTGAAAATTATTTTTTTTTCTTGAATCATAGAAAAACCAAACCATGCACCTGCTTACTTCCTTTTTCATAAAAAGGTTTAAAAAAAAAAAAAATCTTAACCTTTGTCCCAGACCATTCTTCTGGGGTGGCTCTGCAGGTCCCCTTGCAGGAAGAAGGCAGCTGGGTGCTGGCTAAATGGTGACATTCGCTGTGGCTGTTGGTGAGGGGGGGTCTGAGGAATGAGCCACACCTTGGGAAACTTATTAAGGTTTTGACTGATTGTGTTGTGAAAAACTAATAATATGCAGTCAAATGTACAAATATCTCAATTGCAACAGTTTGGGGCATTTATAAATGTGTAACAACTTTCCAACTAAATGAGAATGTCTGTTAAATTGCATAAAGTTCTTCATCATGCTTGTTTTCCAAATTAAGTGAAATTCCAGTCCAGATTTCTGATGGACTAATGAAGAGATCAGGTTTCCTCTCAATGACTGATTGTAGGTTAAGTATCTTAACAACAAAAGGAGGCAGGAAAAACTAAGGATCTCTAGTAATTTTATTCTGTCAGGCATTCTTTTGAAATGTGTGTGATCAATCCATTTCATTTTGTTGTCAGGTTTTTGTCAGGTTTTTTTTATCTTCATTTCTTATGCTTCGAATAGTGCCGTCATCCACAACAGGTTTTTTCAGTGCACAGATAAAGCAGACCAAGTTTATTACCTGAAAATAATGCAGGTTTGCATGAATCTCTTGGCACTGTTACCACTAGCATAGTTTTCTGTTGTTGGTAATCCTGCTTCATCCTTCTGGAACATTCCTAAGGGTTGTAACAGTGTTACAACTTCCTTGGTGGCTTCTGGATCTAATTCTGTGAGTTTAAGTCCATGAAATATGTCACGTACCGGGTGCTGTTTTCAAGGTGATCTTGATGTCCTATTGAGAGAAAAAATTACTGGTTGCCAGTGAAAGGTATTGGCAATTTTTCTTCGGAAAGGTGCAGGCTGAGATGTTGTCTGGTATTGGAAACAGTAATTTTTAGCTTGATTTTACAGACATACTGTATATTTTATTTTTCAAGGTAATATGCTGCTGATTATTAGAAACACTCAAGTGGTGTTTGGCAAGTCCCTTCAGATGTCAGTTATGAGATTAATGGGTATGGTGACAATGATGCTCAAAGCCTGATGAATGCTCAGGAGAGGAAAACAGCTTTGTTGCCAAAAGAGCAAAAGCCACATCTGCTGACCCTGTTGCTAATGTACTTATCAAACTAGTTTTCTCCCTAAGTTAGGCAAAACTAAACATCTAAAAATGAGGGATTGCAATTGCAAGAGAGCTTAGCTCACACAGCTACACTGAAGCAGGCAGGCTCTCTGAAGTATCCCAGTAATCCCTAAAAACTGCTTCCATGCTACCATGTGCACAGTAGGGCTTCTCCAAAGGGCTTCTCCTCCTGGGGACGGGTGCACCGTGAAGGTGTCCTGCTGCTCTGGCAGCATGCTCAGGGGAGGTCATTTCCTGCCACACTCCTAACAAAAATAAAGCATTCATGGAACTGAGGGTGGTAGTGTATTGAGCATCTAAGCACGCTGGATGTGCCCAGAGGTTGCAGACAGTCCCTCGGTAACCAAAATTCAGAGATGTCACAAGTGGCTGAACAAACAAATATCACCAGTTAATGGTTAAGCTCTCAATTTACTAAAGCATTTGTTACCAGTTTGCCAAAGAGATCAAACAACCGTGAATCATAACCTTGGCTACTAATTAAATCCTTTATTCCCTTCCCTCATTGCAGAAGCATTTAATCTTGGGGAATCGGGACAGCCTGTTGTGCAGAATTAGATTTTACAGCATAAGTAGAAACAAGCTTACTGTAAGGTTTCTTACTGGAACTGGAAATGGGAAGGATTAGAATGAGAATATTAACTTTCCTTTTTGGCTTGGAAGTTCATGTCAGCATGAAAAATGATTGATGTGGAATAGCTACATTGGAAAATCATTTTGGTGGTGTAGTTTTGTTATTTTACTGAATGGCAAATATAATTTTTATTATCCAGCTGCCTTTCCTATAGATGAGACTTGTCCTCTAGATAGAGAATGAGGGATTTGGTGTGCTTTACTAGTGACCAGCTGTCACAAAGAAAAATATTATACTCAGAAATGATGGACTGTGAAGAACACCCCAGAGGAAATGAGGCATAAACCAAGATACTACAAGCAGTTTCATTGCCATTCAAATATATTTCTATTTGTCAAAAGATGTTTTTGTGTGCTTTTATTTGTAGGATGTATAGCTATGTGATATCACACCTTTGATATTTACTAGCAAGTTAAGCAGCATTTACCTTTTTGGCTCCCATCTCCACGAGGCAGAACGTAAAAACCCAAACACTTTATTTCCCTTGGCTTTTGGGGAAGTTCTCCTTGTCCCTAGCAGCAGAATGATGCAGCATGGGGGTACTGTGAACTAGCTTTAGGCTAACTGTCCACTGGGAATTGATCCAAACACTAAGCTATCCCAGTCAGGAATAGCAGATTTCCATTTTTATAACTCGAACCATGATGTTGCAGCCAGATCTGTGGGAGCAGGAGCCTGAAGACAGTGTCTCTAAGACATCTCAGTAAGGTGTTAAGAGAGAAGAGCCTCCCTATGCAGATCCAGCTGCAGATTTGGTGCATAATTATTGAGGTACAGTCAATTTATATGAATACATTTAGAGGTGTAGCGAGCTTTTCACATGTGGTGAAAAGTTGTATGTTATTAGCTTGAAAAGCAATGTATTTTATCCTGTTTCTGGAGAAAGCAATTTTTTCTGCCATTGCTGAATCTGAACAATTTCTATAACAGAAAGAATGTACCGGAGAGACAATAGCTACAAGTAGAAAATGATGGTGTTTTTTAGTTCTGTTTTTGGCTTTGCAGAAAGCTGTTTTCCTAATAAAACGTGTGAGTTTTCAGAAAGGGAACACCCCAGCTACTCCTATCCAGAGGACAGGCATCCACCATTTGCACATACAGAACTTTCGTTTGCGGGGAGAGATTTGTCACAAAGAAACAGCTGAATACTCACTAAAATTCCAGGTTATATTTAGCTGAAGAGGCTTGGGTGATACCATGCCATATCATACCAAAGACCCAAACTTGTATGAACTTGTACAGAACTTAATTATGACTTGTCTATCCCTTAGTGAGTATGAATGCTGTCATGTTCAATACAGACAAAAAGCACTGCAAATTGACATCTCAGTATGCTGGTCTATCAGTATTACTAATAACAATTTTATAAAGATAAAACATCTGGAATATCTAACTCTGCTTTTGATGCTACTCCCTAAAACCATCACTGGAAGTCTGTTTGAGATGAGAGTTAGAAATGCTAGATGTTCATGCACTTAAAAAGGAAATAAGGAGTGTGCTGTAATGTCATTAAAGCATATCTTGATAGGAGTAATAAAATGAGCAAGGTGAATAATGGCCACAGGTTAAATGTTTGATTTGATACTTTAATGTTAAGAAGGAAAATGCACCATTTTTGCAAGCTTTGAAAAATTTGGAATATCCTTTGGTCTTAATGCACTGTTTGAAAAATAATGTCAGATACTATGGAAAGCAGTTATTTCAAAGTACAAAGAGCAAATTATTATTTTTTCATTCTGCTTTCAGTTCATATGCAAATGCATTTGATTTTTTAAAGGTCTTTCAGATTATTTTGTCTTTATATAAACTTACAGTTCAGTTTGGGAATTCATGTGTATGTAGATGTTGCATCCAGCTACCACTAGATCATTTGGATTGCTTAGGGAGTCAACAACTCAAAAATCTTCTAAGTGTTTTTTTTTAAATAATTCTTTGAAAAACAAAGAATTCTTGTAATTGAAGAAACATTGTGTAGGAACTGGGGGAGAATACCACAAAAATAAACAAACCTCAGTACTGAAAGCTGGATTTCTGGAGTGACTGTATAAAAACTGTTCATGGCTGAATATGCAGGAACTCGAGAGTTTGGGCTTTTTTTGTGAAAATGAAACTGGGAGATGTGGGTAGAGGTTATGTGGACATGTCTTTTACCTGTGAAATGTATGCAAACCCAGCATAGGTCAGATAAAATCCTGGATTTTTATAGCCCTCTTGAAAGGTGAGGAAGGTCAATATAATGGTGTGTTGTGCTCCCAGGCTGTAATTGCAACTACTTCCATTACACATTCACGTGTTAGTGAAGCATTTACTGCAGACTGTTATATTTACTGTCTGGATGGAGATGCTCTTTCACCCCACTCACCTGCCTCGTTTTTCCCACAGGCTGCGGGAACATCACCGTGCTGCAATTAAGGTGATTCGTAGGATGCAGTACTTTGTGGCAAAGAAAAAGTTTCAGGTGAGTTGTGAATAAAAAGCTTCTTTTCTAAATAAACCCTTTTATTCTCCTTATTCATTGTTTCTTTTAGAAACTTAAGAGAGACTAACACAATTCATTTCAGTAATGGTGAGCTACACCCACTATTCTCTCCCTCCTTCAATAGGGTGGTTGTTTCGCAGCGGGTTAGTCAACTGTGGATGCACTGGAAATAGGCTAAACTCCTGAAATGCAGTCTGAATTAAAATGTTATTTTCTGCTAATGGACTTGACCCTTAACCCTCTGTTATCGCTGTCTCTTTCTCGCAGTGCAAACATTCTCGTATGTCTCCATTAATTCTGAGCTGTATGCTGCTGTCATGCCGAGTCAGTAGGATTAGAGATTAAAATACTACCTCAGCCTTGTTTCTGTCCCTTACTCAATGATAATGAAGTCCTGATAAGAAACCAGGGTGGAAATTTGTTAGTGTGTTTGAAGGTGTCTTCTTTCTTTTCCCTTCTCCCTCTGCATAGGTAGGAGACCTCCTTCCCAGTTTATGAGATGCTCGTTCTCTTCACTCCTCTGACCCTCACTGACATACCTTTCCTGTGTGCCACTTCACTTGCTGTGGTCTTGTGCTGCCATAAGCATTTAACAGTGGCCAATTAACCTTGTTACCTGGTCTGAATAAAAAATTATGACTGCAAATTTTCTAAAAATCAATTTTGGTTAATCCAGTAAAAACACATGTTAACAGCCTTCAGCTTGATTTAAACCAGGTGAATATATATATATGTGTGTGTGTATATATATATATATGTGTATATATATATCTATATAACTTTGCTTAAAATTAATGAATAATGGATAATCTCTGGAGAGCAGGCTTAACAACTGAAAATGCAAAGGAAGAGTGGGTCTTAATGGCCCACATCCATTTTCATATATGACCTCTCCACTACTGTTTACAATAGACCAAAAAGCTTTCCCACCCTTAATCTAGACCCTCCAAAAAGGGAGGGTGTCCTTTTTCCTTCGAATTTCAAGGGCACAAAATTTAGGATCCAGAAGGTGATGATGATGACTAACAGTCCAATATATCTGTAAGACAGTGTTAGCTGCTATTTCAAACCCATGATTCTGACTTCCTTATTGAAATTTAGAAGCACTGTCTGAATTCCTTAGCAATTTTCTACTTTGAATACTTTCATTTTTACTAAAATTCATGATCTAATTTATGGCTAACCTTGCCTAAACTTTTCAGAAAATTTTTTCTGTTATGTATAATGTGTTCATACAATCACCATTTAGGCTGAAATCACCCATGGCCAGGCTTTTCTTGAAGAGAGTACTTTCAGAAACTTTCAGCTATCACATTTCACCTATTTTTATTATTAGACTAAGGTTAAGTAAGGCACAATGTCCAGACTACTTGAAAATAATATTTATAGTCATTTTGTTTAGAAGTTCTTTCGCACTTGCTGGCCAGCACTTGTAACTTGGCAAGGGACGTAGCCCATTCCAGTGATGTGTCTACTGCTGTTGTGTGAAAAATTGCCTAAATATGGCCAGTTCCATTTAACTTTAATTTATTCACTTAATTTTGATCCTTTGCACTGTGGTAATTACTGGATCAGTGCTCTCATAAATTTAGATCATAAAATATTTGCCATGGTATTAACTGAACTGCTTAGAAACAAGAAATCTACATATTGTATATCTGCCTCCCAAGTGGTATTTGTCAAAAACAGATTTTGAAAATGCCTGAACACTGTGTGCAACATTATCCACCTGGCAAATAAATGAAACTCCCCTGCGGCAGATGATTTGATAGAAGCTGAAAAAGCATTTGACTGAATAGAATGGGACCATTCAGTTCATACTTAAAACTTGTTTGTGCTCAGTATCTCGGTTGCTAATCTGGCTTCTCAGTTGTACTCTCACTTTTGGATCTGCAAAAGACCTGGTCCTGGCCATCTACAAAATCCCTCAACAAGGTTGTCTCTCATCCTCCTTTAGCAGTCTTTCTTCTTCCTGAACGATCAATATTAGCTGTTACTGAAGAACTAAAAATGTCAGTTTGGCTGAAGTAGAATGTATCTCAAATCACTCCTGTGTGCAAGTGATACGCTGCTGTTTCTGTCAGAAACAGAATCTCCCCATAGGAATGTGAGGGGGTATCTGATACTTCTCCATAATTTCTGAATACAAGGTTATGACCGAGTTTAAAAATTTGGAGAGCACCAAAGGTATAGTTTTCCAAAGCACCTAAGTAACGTAATGCACAAAGTCACCTTGAAATTCAAACCACAAGGTGCTTTTGAAAATCTCTCCAGTAGTTAAAGAGATAACCACTGCCATTATTCTTTCGTCAAAAGTACGTTGTAAATCTGCTTTGTTCTGTTGTATGCACATAAAATAATCATAAGAAATTAAAATGTTTAAACATGTGCCAAGTAATGACTGTACTGTTTCTAATAATCAGACCAATGTAGTATCTGAAATTAAGGTAAAGCAGAAGATGCATTTTAAAAATGTATCTTTCAGGATGTAAGGGGTCTGTGTAGCTGTTTTCTGGTAGATATTTGTTTTCTAAGATTTGTGTTTATGTGAAATATATGTTAAAAAAAATCGGATATTTTCTTCCTATAACTATTGGAAAAAAAAACAACAAACCCACAACTGAATTTCATCTGAAGTCTATTGGATTATTCATGCTTAAAATTAGCTGGAACATTAAGCAAGGCCAGCACTTTAAAGGAGTACTTTTTAGAGATGCCTGTGAAGCTTTTGAGAAGGGCAGCATAGGAAGAAGGAGAGGAAGAGGAAAATTTTGCAAAACAGGTCCCAGCATGAACCCAGCATGGTTCTTAAACTATACCAGCTGTTTGCAGGACACACCTGTATGCCTAAATTTGACTAGATACATTTTTTTAAGAGATCAGTTAATAACAGGGGGTGATGGTACCACCAGGACAAAAGCCAGCTAAAAAGCAAAGCCTTCCTGTTTTTTAAAAAAATTAAATAAAATAAATAAAGAAAAGCTAAACAGGGAAACAAAGAATTTCAAAGGACATGAAAAGCAAGTCTTTGTGAAGCAAATGGGTTTCATTTCCTCTTAAAAAAGCAAGAGAGAAATTTAGACTGTATTTCAAAGTTGTGTTTAAATATAGTCCTTATGATGATACCCGTGTAAGAACCCAGCATACTATTATAAAGAATTAATACCTTTTTTATAGATGTGTTTATGTTCTCATAAAGTCTGTAGACTGTTTCAAATTCAGTACAAAAGATCACATTCTACTAGAAGTCAACACAAGTCCTGTGCATCAGTTAAGGTGAATGGCTTATGGTTAAGGAAGGATTCTACAGATTACAGGGAAAGTAGACTTAGAAATTAATTGTTTTCTAGGATTTGTTCACCCCACCTACCAAAAATAAATTTTCTGTATTTTTTATAACTCAGATGTCTTTGACACAGCCTAACCTTATAATTTAATTTCAGAAAGAAAATCACCATACTCAGTTATTCCATTAGCTTGATTCATGAATGAATAGCCTTTGTTTTCCAATTAGGAAAGTTTCTAAAAGTCTTAAAACTTATGAACATGGATACAACTGTGGTACCCATCACAGATCCAGAGACCAAAAATTTGTTCTGATTTCCCATTGTCATTTTTAAATCTTCTTTTTTTTTTTACTTTCTTTACATGTAAATTCTTCCTGTTGAGTAAATTAATTTCCTTCTAAAATACAATTTTAACTTGTGGTATGTCTTTCACCATGGCAAATGTTCTATACATAGCATAAATTAAAAATACAGGTTGCAACTCTACTGATGACATAACTGTTGCCTGACCTGTTACAATTTCCCTGGAAAATCTTACATTTATAGTCTTGTAGTTCATCATCTTACGTAATTCATTTGTCGTGGTATGAATCATGAATTGTGTGTGCAATCTTTTCTAATCTCCATACTGGGCTGTACCAAACAATATACTTCAGTGTCCTGTGCTTCACAGGATGTTCTACCCATTTTTTTTTTACTGTTATTTGGTTACATTTCCCAGAAATTCCCCTTGCCCAGGTTCCCCTCTCCTTTTCCCATGTTATGCCTCCCTGCCCATCCAGTTACTAGGGAACAGCAACAGCCAGTAGTGCACATTTAATATTTGACATTGGCTTTTGTGCCTTTTGCAAACTTTCATATATGATGGGGGAAATTTTAACTCATTTAAGAAGAGTTTTGCCATGAGTGTTGGTTAATTAGCAGAGGAACAAAAGTAAAGAAGAGTTAAAGAAAAGCTGTGGGGCTGGCTTCTACTTTTGTTTCTTCAATACTCATTCATTGCCTGCTGCAGGTTTTTTTCCTTTTAAAAAATTAACATCAGGACTATTTTCTCATGAAAGATCAGCTTTCAATATGAAGTAATTACAGAAAAATCAGTACTGACTATTAAATACCCTATCTTACTCAGAAATTAAGCTTTATTCATAAATTCTATTTACTCCAGGTTTTCAATTCATGTTTAAAAGAGAAAGAAACAGCCCTGTAAAGGATGAACAGGCAGAGACATACCTACTCTGTCTACTGTCAGGCTCCTGTGTGAGAGTATGAGGATGGCAAGAGAAAGCTCTTCATCTTTGTTATTACTGAATTAACAGCTTTTCTTAACCTGGAGTTTTCAAGCTCATCTTTCAGATTTCTCTCTTGCTTATTTACAGTACAAAAATAATCTAGAACACTTCTTTTTTTTTCTTTTTTTTTTTTTTTTTTAATATCATCATGTTCACAGTACTAGTCCAGGGAAAGATGGCTTATGCCATCATTGAACCATATTTCTTTTTTTGTGGATGTTAGTTATGATTTATATGTGTGTAAGCAGTGGGGATTCTTGGGAATTCTTCTGTGCTCCTTGGTTAGATTGAAGCAATTCCCATTCTTGTTTACCCTTCCACTAGTGAGTATATCATGTTCATGCAAGGTTTGCAGGAATCTGGCTGACTGAAATATGATTTTTCTGATGAAGTGATGTTATTAAAGTAACGATTCCTGAAATGTGGGAGCTACCTCTCAGGCAGGTGCAGGGAGCTGCACAGGGGACTGCCACAGCCTGTTTTTTATATTGTATCCTACTTTCCTTTGGCTTAGAAAAGAAGGTATTTGTGGCATGGAATGGAGGAAAACCTGCAGTGTGTGACGTAAGATAAAGCAGTGCAGAGACATCTGCTTTTGAAGTACAGGTGACAGAACAGTTCTGAGACCTCAAATGGGATACAGATTCTGGTATCTTAGAAGCTACCACTGTAAACTCTTTTTCTTGTTCTAAAAACAGCAAGAAAGGAGAAGTTGTAACAGTGTTACCAAAGTTTTCACTAAACTTTGAAATTAGCTACAGGGTATCTGTAGACAGCATAATGAATGGGTCAGAAATCATAGAATCATAGAATAGTTTGAGTTGGGAGGGATGTTTAAAGGTCACATAATGCAAACCTGGCTTGAACAAGGACATCTTCAACCAATCAGGTTACTCAGGGCCCCTTCCAACCTGACCTTGATTGTTTCCAGGGATAGGGCAGCCACAGTTTCTCTGGGCAGCCTGTTTCAGTGTCTCACCACCCTCAAAGTAAAGAATTGCGTCCTAATATCTAATCTAGACCTGCCCTCTTTCACCTTGAAGCCATTCCCCCTTATCTATTACTACAGGCCCTTGTAAAAACTCTGTCCCCATCTTTCTTAAAAGCCCCCTTCAAGTACTGAAAGGCCACAATGAGGTCTCCCTGGAGCCCTCTCTTCTCCAAGTTGAACAACACAACTCTCTCAGCTCGTCTTTATAGGAGTGGTTCTCCAGCCCTCTGGTCATCTTTGTGGCCTCCTCTGGACTCGTTCTGACAGGTCCATGACTTTCCTGTGCTGGGAACTAAACAATTCTGGCACTGATTGCACTGTAGTTTCTAGATGTAGGATCAAGATATTTTTAATTTGTTCCTGCACTTTGAAATGTTTGTTCACTTGCTTTCCAGTTAGTCTTGGTGTTTATAGGTTAATAGTATTGCCCTTATCTTTAATTCTAAAAGAAAGTTGTTTTACTGCTAAGGTCAGATTAAGTTTTTCCCATGTATGCCATTCAAATTACAGACAGAGGGCTTTCTCCCTCGTCATTCCTTGCACCAGTATTTCCCAGTAGCCTTGAAAGCTCAGCCACTCTTTCTGGAAGAGGAAATCAGTCATGCACCTTCATCAAGGATTGTGCTTCAACCTTCCTGTGGTAAGACCTGAACTGAGAACCCCAGCTGCTGACTGAGAACAGGGGCTTGTGCAAGTGAAAGACCTCTTTATTGTTCAGTGGCCAAGGAGTACGAACCTTGATTTCCGAAGCAACTAGAGTGAGCACAGACTTCTGATCAAAGTGCCAGATAAACTTTTTTTGTCTCCAAGTTCTTTTGGGCTCCAGTTTGGTGGATAATCTCTTGAAAGGTGTATAGGTCTGCAGTTAGAAAAAGGTGGATGAAATGAGAATTGTGAAAATCACCAAATATGTGTGATCATGGCAACAATCAAAGTAACTCATACAGTTATAATAACAACTGTGTTAAAAGGAGTTAAAAGAGCTTACTGTTTACTCCTCAAAAACATCTACATTGTCACACACCATTCCTACATCCTTGTGTCTTAAAGGCATGTTTTTTGTCTCTTATTTTACAGCAAGCTAGAAAGCCCTATGATGTCCGAGATGTTATTGAGCAGTATTCTCAGGGTCACCTCAACCTGATGGTGCGAATCAAGGAGTTACAGAGGAGGTACGTCCATGAATTCACTGTTGGTATCCGTAAACAGCAGCAGAAGGATGTTTGTAAATTAGGCAGTGATTGGGGCTCGCGGACAAAAAGCTGATGGTGTTAAAAGTGCCATATTGGTAGGACTGTGCAAAGTTAGTGAATATAAAGTGACATTTGAGTAAAAATTTTCTTTTCCTACCAGGAGGAGAAGACAAAAGGCTTAAAAATCTGGTGATTAGGACGTACATGTATTACCTCAGTTCCTGCTAGCTTTGACTATATGTCAAATCCTTGTATGTTAGGGGCTGTATTATACCTAGAGAGTGCAATACTCTCACCAGCTCTGGTAGAATTGCACTTAAGAGCAAACTAAGAGATGACAGATAGATGCAGCAAGAAAGCTGCAGAGGAACAAGGAAAAGAGGAAACAATGCTGATCACATGGAAAAGTGATGGGCATGGTGAAACTTTACAGTTGTTAAAGAAGCTGTAGACCAATCTAAGTCTAATCCCATTTTGTTATTTTTTTTTTAGTTTTAAACTATTCTTAGCACAAAGCAATGGCTTCACTTACAGGACAAACCCAGAATTATTTGAACTTCACTTTGCTTGTTTGTGAAGAGGCCTCCCTCCTCCAGCTAGAGAAAGTGAAGATGCTGGTTCAGCTAATAAAAAAATAAGATTTATTCTTTTTGATTTATAGGTTGGACCAGTCCATAGGGAAGCCATCTCTTTTTATCTCTGTCTCAGGTAAGTTAATACAAAGGACATGTCTAAAATTAATCTGATAAAGTTATAGTTAATGGAAAATACTTGTTAAAATACTTTTCATTTTATTTTCAAATTTTTAAACAGTGTCAACTGGTTGTGCTCTGAGGATTAGGCATTGGCAATAATATTTAGTCATCAACACCTTTAAATTAGGGTTGTTCTTATTTAGCACAAAGGACTAAATTTGTTTGTGACAAGTCTAGCTAATGAAAACTCTTTATGTCATTTGAAAACTCATTTTCTATATACTTTGTGGGGGGAAAAATGGGGGGGGGAAACATGTCAAATGTGTTATTTCGAGTTGACTGTAGAGTCCTTTGTGTAATGGCAGATTGTTTTTAAGTGGCAATTAAAATATTAACTAAATTGGGAACATTTTTGTTCTCCCTGGTTAAAGCATAAAACTAAGGTTGAACATGCCTTATACTTAAGGGCTATTAAATGCTGTGGCGTGGGCCAATGCTATAAAAAGAAATAAAAACTGCTTTTAAGGAATAGATCTATCACCCTGGCAAAGGTATTCAGTTACACAGTGTTGGTGGCCTAGTTAAACACACCCTGTTGTGGCTAGCTGCTGTTTTGTTATACCACCATATATTAAGTTGAAAATGTTTCTTGTTCCACAGAGAAAAGCAAAGATCGAGGAAATAACACGATTGGTGCCAGGCTGAACAGAGTGGAGGACAAGGTAAGCCTCAGTTGAACTGTCAGTGAATGAGGACATGGTTTGTGATCAAACAGTGCTTATTTCATGGGATGTGGAGGAAAATTCAGCTTAAAATAGAGTTGAAAGCCTGGCTTTTCCAGGTGATGGAGCATAATTTTTGTGGTAGATTGCATTTTTGGTTCTTACTTGTCATTTTAACAGAGTAAGACAAAAACAGACTTTAATTGATTTCAGTCTTTTTTGGGACTCTCTTGGGTTTTTTTATTTTTATTTGCATATATTACGTATGTCTCAATGCTTTACTTCCTTCCTCCACAGTAGATAAAAGGCTCTGTTCCTTTAATACCTCAGTATATTATGGTCCCTAAGATTTCCCTTTGATTGTTGCTCTGTTGTTTATATAAGTCCACCTACAATTCCTTAGAGAGAGAAATAGCAAACTTTGCTCCATCCTGGTTTTCATTCCTTATGACAAATGAAATTTCTCGTTTCAAGTGACGTGAATCCAGAAAAATCAGACTTGTTCTATAATCACAAATTATCAGTTAAGTGCATTGTAACCCTTTATTTCAATGCTGACTGTGCTTGAAAAATTAGATGACAGGTACAGGCTATGTCATTTTAAAAAAATATAGGTTTGCCTGCATTGGTATTAAGAAAAGAAAGGAAGAGTTAAGAGAAATAGTTTGAATCCTTTACTGATCTCTTACAGTGATTAGGTGAGGGAGTGAAAGAATTTCTTTACTGTAGCATCATTTCACTCGTGTATCTGAACTGTTCGTTCATTATTAAGGATTGAAACTTTTTCTTGAGGAAAGGAGATTTCAGAGTGTTTCTTTTACAACTGGAACTGTGATAACCTCATGAAGAATTTGTTCTGAAGAAATATCCACCAAATATTCTGTAAGCTAAAGCACATTCTAGGGAATGCAAACTGAGCACCCTGATCTGTATTGATTCACTTGTGACATACCCCTTCCCTATGCATTTCTCCTCAAATACTTCAGATAAACTTAAATGAGAGTACTTAGAACAGTACTTCATTCTACTGGAAATAATGGCATTTCAAAGGAAATCGGTTCCTTTTGGTATATAAGGGGACACATAGAAAGGGTGAAGTAGAATATAGGAAGGTACAGTGCATTTAGCACAAAGAAGAATCACTGTGCAGTGCTCCCTCGGATCTGTGGTTAGTATGTGTTCTTACACATGGAAGCCCTTTCCAGAAAGTTTGCACTACATTTATTTATTTTCTCTCCATAATGTCAACTAAAAGTGTGGAACACTAGAAAATGTCTTGTGACTTGTGACAGAGAGCGATGACTTTTCAGTTTGAACAAATAATTCTCAAATGACAGCTAAAGCAGCTTCTCAGTGCTATTTGTAAAATCTCCAGTGAGCCTGGGAAAGCTTTGGTGTTGTACTGGCTCAGAGATAAGCTGTTTGGGGGTTATTAATTACTCTTTTTTACATCCCTACAAATAAGTACACCGTGAATTTATAGTGACTGTTGTTTTATGTCTTTTAATGGGACTGTAAAACACTCCCTGTATAATTTTAGTATAGCCGGGTTAAATTTTAGCCTTGTTTTAAGTAACAGACCCTTCTTTCTTTGCAGTTGCATGAGGTCGTCTGTGGTTTCAGAGCTGTATGTTATCTGCCCTATACAGCTAGTCCTATCTGCAGGAATTTTATCTGAAAGTAGCTGAAAGGCTAAAAATAGAGAATTTCGGTTGGACTCAGCAAACAGTGGTTAATATAAAAACACACTGGCAATGCTGAAATCACATTTTTGCTCCAGCTGTAGATGGTGGCCAAAGCTAATTTTTTCGTGTTTTTAGTCTCAGAGATTGGCCTTCTCTTTCCCATAAAATACATGGTACATGGTATGCTTTCAACATACAATTAAATCCTTCCTGAGCTGAGCACTATAGAAAGAATATCTATTTCCACTGTTTTTCAAGGTGACTAAATATTTTAAACAGTTTCATCCCATTTGGTTTGTGAATTAGTTTTCAGTCTTGGATTTCAGAAGGAGAGATTTGAAGTGCTCCAGGCTACTGTAAGCATCTAACCACTTCTTGTGCATTTGAAAAATCTCCTTTTTGTCAGAGGAGGCATATGTACAGCTGGCAGTACAGAGGAGTGGCACATGAAAGGGACATTTTAAAATAAAATGCTTAAACAGGAGTGTATTGACAGGAATTGTAATCCTTTACGGTACGAATCTGACCTTTCAGGTATTGAAATCAGCAAAAAGTTGTGTTTTCTTCTTTAACTTTAGGAACATGTTCATTTGAGGTAGAGAGTTCTGTAGTCTGTTCATCTTGTGCACTGAGAGAAACTTTGACCTTGTGATATATGCAGTTTGTGATCATGAATCTAAAGATTGTTTCCTAATATACAAAAGCCAAAGGGATGAATCACTCTTGCAGGAGCCTTCCTGCAGATTCCTTCCCATTTAGTTTTGCAATTTTGGCAAGACACTGAAAAGGTGGTTTTGTGAATGTAACTAGAAACTGCACAGCCTGATGGGCCTTCGTGAGAAGAAATCACGATCCAACATGTAATCACGGCATATTTTGACTTTGCCACTGTTCTCTGTTGCTTGCAAAGCTGAGGGTAGCAAAGGCTGTGATCTCCTCGAGGTGTATTGCCGTGGCTGAGTGCAGGCAGCTGCAGCCCCCGCCGTGCCCACAGCCTGATCTGTTGGGACACCAGCCAGCTGTGGTCCAGCAGGCATGTAAAGGCAGTAGTGCAGCGCCCAGGCTGAGCTCATAAACCCTACCAAGTACCCATGGTCCAAGTGTGTGCGTGTAGATACATTGATCCAGCTCCTCAGAGAATGTTGTTGAGCAGGATTACGGCAGCAGATCAATTTATTTGCGGTGACCAGCCTTCTCTTTTTGTCCTGAAACATCTGTGAATGACTATTCAGCCTACCCTCAAGGAACCTGGCCACAGCTGGCTTGCCACCAAGCTCAAAATCAAAAACAGTTTTTCCAGATGGGCCCAGCTGTGTGCACAGTGCTCTTCATCCTCACACAGCACTCTTCATCCTCATGCCGCAAGGAGTGCCTGCCAGGGGCTTAATGCTGGGTGTGCCCAGCAACTCCAGCCAGGAGCAAGCCCACAGCACGCTTGGGAAATTCTGTGTCCTACATCTCCTATTTTCTTTTCACTGCACTAATTTTAGCTTGGCTATAAACGACTGTAATGCTAGCTTTTTAATTTTCAAATTAATCTGTTCTTTTTTAGCCTTTTGCCAACCATTAATTTAGCTATAGCAGGCGCAGCGTACACTTTTCAGGTAATCAGCCAGGCTTGTTGCTTGGCTGCCCTAAAGAAATTCAGTCTTAAATATGGGCACTGCACAAAATCATCTAGAATATGCAGTGAAGGCTAAAAGTGGCAGTTCTTAGACTCTCTCTGTTGTACCTACACACCAGACTGCCCCAGATGTCAGTAGGTCCTGCCTACAGACCTCCCAGAGTAGAATAACAGAACCCAGGTTTACAAAAAAATGTTAAAAACCATTCTGAGCAATAGACATTATGCTCTTTCTGTTGTTTTAAAAATAGGACTTAACCTTCTGCAATGATTTGAACACTTTAAAGTGTGCCTTTTAAGAATAGTTATAGGAATCCAAAGCACTTTTCTGGGCATCCCTTCTAAATACTCAGAAATATTCCTCTATCTGACAGTAAGTACAGTCTTAATATCAGTATTGCCAAGATCATAACAAAAATCTTTCAATAGTCTTTTTCAGTTACATGGAACATTAGGAGTATATGCTATCTGTTGCTAAACTTTAACTTGTAGAGATTTGAATGGAGAGTTCTATATGTAGAAAAGGTATGTGGTAGTGAGACATGTGACACCTTTTAATGTGAATCCAACAATTCTGCAAGATGGTACTGATTCCAAGCATATGCACATTTTGCATGCTTACAGCTGAGAAGTTGAATTCTTGTATTCTGACTATTACTAACCCAGAGAGCATCATGGCACTTTTTCAGGTTTACTTGAAAAGCAGATAGCACCACTTTTAAAATCAATTAAAAACAAATCTGTCACATAAAAACCTCTACACTAAAATAGATGCTGCTGTGCTGCTTGAGTTGCCTACTGGAAATCTAAACTGATCTTGGAAACCAAAACTTTTTGAGTTCTGGTTATGCTGATTTGGTTTTCTGTCTTCCATCTACAGTGTCTTTGATTGATTGTTAAACATGCAGAGGCCATGTGCAGTAAAATTCTAAGGATATGATATATATTTGATACGTTTTTCTCTGTGAGTACTGAGTATGGAACTTTTAAAGATAAATAAGTGCAAAGGCTTTGTTTGAGGTGGCTTTCAAAAAATGGTGGTGACTTCATGTTACAACATTTATGTATGTGGTATGACATTTTCTTCTAGCTAAATAATTTTCTGGAATTGTTTCACCAGAGTATTGTTTCTATCTATACATGTATTAGAAACTAGTTTGGCTGGAACGATGTTGACAGTTCAGATGAACAGAATGACCATTGATAAGACTGGGTCTAGTTTCTGATTTTATTCCTGCTCTTTTCCACTTTCTAATCAGCTAACAGCTCCCCATTGCAAAAGGTTTCATATCTAACACTTCTCTTGTTGGTTTGCTCAAAAATACATGAACTTGAGTTTTATATTGCAGGGGGATTTCCCTGTAATAATAATAAACTTACTATTTTATTGTATCATAAGTTAAATTGTGATAATTCCATTTCTAATAATGAACTCAAGCTCATCCAATACAGAAAGGTTTAGGACATGCTGCAGAGACCATTAAAGGTGGTAGGTCTTTCCTTTGACCTGACTTTATGGTAGTCTTGAGGAGCCAACATTTCAGTTTTCAAAAATACATGGTTTCATGTTGACAGCTTGTTCACCTCAAAGAATTCTTCATGTGTGGCCAGTTTTCCAATTTTGTGTGAAACAACTGCATAATCTAACATAGGATCGTACCGTGGTGTGTTTTTTCCTCTATTTTGCTGGCATTCTGTAGCCTGGTAACAGTTACTGTGCTTCCTAGGGTAGCATAGCAATCAGTGCAAACTTCAAAGAAGGCCTTGACTGATTATGCCCTTCTTGCACATCAGTAAGCAATAGACAGAAACATTTTGGCTTTATTTTGAATTGAATAAAAATGCTGAAATAGTGATGGCAAAAGACTGACAAACAACCTGACTTTCTGATCAGTGCTGGAAAGCGAGGTTAGAAACATGAATCATCAGTTGGAGAGGTGGCTTCAGGAAGTGCCTGTCATGGAAATATTCAACACTTTCCAGGCTGAACATGCACTAGGCAGTTCAGGTATTGAATATTGGCAGCTTCTGCAATAGGTGTGTGAGGATTTGCTTTCCAGATACCAAGAAGCAGAACTAAAAGCTGTGGGTTTGGCTGGAAATTTTAAAAGAAACGTGAAATCATTAAAAATCAAAAGAAACACCAACAAGCCGTTACTCATCTTGTATGTAGTTCTTGCAATAATGCAGAAGTAATAACTTGTGGATGTGGAAGAATATTGAGGCATATGGAAGATTAAGTATCCCTATTAATTTAACCCTTAGTCTTTTTCCAGATGCCGAAGTACAAGCATACGGAAGCAATTTCAGTGCTGAACTTTGTGATGGAGGATGCCCATTTTCTGTAAATTGGACTATAACTAAGCACATCCTTGAACAATCTGGGTCATTAGGCAGCCTTACAGTTTTCCTAGCTTTTCTCTCACCTATCGGAAAGTATTTCAGTAGATAAACAACAAAAAAACTACAGATTTCCATTTCCAGTATCTTATTCTTCCCATCTTGTCAGCTACAGTAAAATAAAATTATCAGGCATATATGGTAAAAAATGGAAACAAAAAAAAAGTTACTTGTTGTATTCACTGCTGCCAGAAGCTTCGGTAGCCAGAATAGAAACAAACTGAGAGAGAGATTAGGCGAAGTCATGGAGAAGGGCTCACTTGAGGATTATTAAACAGGATGTCTGTATGTAAACTCCAGTTTAGCAAGTACTTTAAACAGTAGTCAGCGATGAGTTGGTAAGAAAAAAAGGGAAACCATGATTTTATGTATATGTACTTTCTTACACTCCAGGTTTTTTTAAGACTATACTACAAGCCTTGCACTAGAAACAAGGTAATTGGGGCAGAGAAACTTCTGTCTTGTTCAATGTAGCCCTTTTTTGCTAGGCTGTATACACAGCTGCTTGCTACTGGATTTGGTCACACAACCTCACAGAACATTACCGTGCAGTGCCTTAACTCTGATCTGTTTACAAAGGCCATGTGAGCAGACCCTTGCCTGTCTAGGGGACATTCACGTGAGTGTTTGCAGAGCCATACCTTGAAGGCTGTAAGATCTTTGGAGTAGCTTTCACTTGCATCCATTTGTTAGCACTAACTTTATCTGTTTAAAGATCTTTAGATCCGTTCGCAGCACAATGTAAAACAATCAAATTATGCATTAATTTTGAAATGGCTTAATATGAACTGTGTTAAGTGCTATGTATAACCTGTAGGATAGTATGTAGGTGCAGTAGCTTGGGTATAGTTACAGACATGGCTTACAGAGCAGTGTTACAAGTTATTGTTGTGTTTTGTGGTCTGTTTCCAAAGTGTCACCTCTCAGATCAGAGTAAATGTGATTATATAAAAAAAAAAAATTCAGCATTGAACATTAATAGCCACAAATGGTGAGAATACTGCAGCTCATTAGCTTATTTGCAGGAAATGAGAGTATACACTTGCTCAACACTGATAAATGAAGTTAAGCGAGACGAAATATTATCTTTATTCTCGAGAAAACTGACTGAAGGTAGACCAAGCTAGCACACAGTGGCTATAGTAGTATTCAAAAGTGACGACTGATTAAACTCTGATTGCTCCTTTGCATGCAGTCATCTGTGATACTGCTCTACAGATTTTATGAAGAGAAAAAAAGGCATATACCTAAAGAGAAGAATTCCTGTTTAAGTGAGTTGTGATGAATTTTACTGCAAATTTCTAGTGCTTCTGGATGCAGACAGTAGTTGGGAAGCCTAATGCTGAGGACAGAGTGTAAACTTTTATGAATGCAAAGTGTTACACATATATATATATATATATATATATTTTGAATACAATGGCAGTGGTGGCATGCTTGTGATCTGCACAGCTGTTTACTTCCTTATTAAGAGCAGAAATTCCAGAGGAATTTTAGGTAACACACAATATACCCTATAAAATCTAGGATTTTTTTCAGGGGGTGGGGGGGAATGGAGGAATGAAATAATGCCTTACCAGTTAATAATCTTTTAAACAATCTTCAGATTAGTTGCTGGTTTGGGAATCTGCTGGTGGTGTTTATATTTGAGTAGGTATGCAAGTGGATGTAAGGTCTGCAAATGGAGATGACTCGATCTTTTATCAAACCACATAAAGCCTGTTTTGTCTGGCATTCAAAGATAAATCCAAGCAAGATTTGAAATGTAGCCTCCATCATTCTTGTGCAGAGACTGTTTACATTTGATGTGGAATGGAGATGCATGGTGAATATGCCGAGAGAGAATGTGGAACAGTTGTATGGACTAAATAACCTGTAGAGCTGATCAGAGAAAAGGCATTTAAGTGAACAACACATGTGCACAGCATGCTATACAGAAGACTTTTATTTGTCTTTCCTATAGGTTAAAGAAATAGACATGACCATACGATCATCTCTGAACTTTTTTGAGGAGGGGGGGAGTGTTGCAGATAAGTGACCAAAAAACAGTCTAATATAAATGGCAAATTTTGGTTTTGATACACTAGGATGAACCTTTATTGAAGTTACATGCATCAAAGTTGGAAATGTTCCTTGTCAAAGATGTGTTTTTAGAGTGATCTTGTTGGAATTAAAATACTTTATTTTCATTTGCAGTTGAGTATCAGAGAGGAGAAGTGCATGGAGCTGAAAGGTCTCTATTCAGGCTGCAGTCTTTTCAGAGTTAGAATCTATTCAGCTCTTGGAAAAGATTCAGAGTAAAGGAAGGTATACTCCCTTTCTTACACAATGTCCATACCTTCTGATATTCTATCTGCTCCTCTTGTTCCCCCCATCCCTCCCCATCCTCAACTAAAAGTTGCAAACCAGAAATGGTCCAGTACTACTTAGATTGCAGGAAGAGAAATAGGAGAAGGATCTTTTGCTGTCTGACTCCTACTTAGAGCTGTGGGAGACAGAGGGAAGATAAGAAGAAAAATAGGCAGTCAATGAAAGTAAAATATGAACACCTGGTTCAAAATATGCCTACCACTTCTAGAGCTCAGGAAACCAAGATGGCAAGTATAGTTTTCTCACATCCTTCTCTGTTCCTGCATCCTACCCACTGGGGTTGCCACAAAACTGCAATTCACCTTTCAACACAGAAATTAAGATTTACCTGACTTTGATAAAAATCTGGAACGATTATGATTACAGCTCTTTACGTGTCTTTAAAATATCCCACTGTTTCAGCAGTTAGCACAGGACTGTGAGCCCATGTCACAGGTTCTCTTTCTGTCCCAAACTAACTGATGCTACACTTGGTAGCTCCATCCAGCACTGGCACTGTGTGATTGACCTGGTATGTCACGGGCATCATACTCTGATGAGCTGCCTCCCTTTAGACAGACTTTTGCGGTAACTTTGTTATTTTCATCATAGCATGAAAGCTCCTGCTCTGACAGGTTAAACACACAAAATAGAGAAGAGAGAAAGAAAAATATTTTTTCCCTCTTTGACAGCTAAGGTGCAGGAAGCGACTTGCCTGAGGTATCACAGTGGCATCTCTGGCACAGACAGGAATTTAACTTAAGCCTTATCTGGGACTTAACCACAAATCAGCATTCCTTTTTGTTATTCTGTTTAAACGCCCCTCTAGTTTTGAATAGTTATATTGGCCAGTGCAGGGTTCAACATAATCATAGCCCATTAATACTAAAACCATCCAGTACTTGAGAACAGCATATATAAACACATAAACCACACCAACCCAGCCAATATAAATGTACTGGAACTATTTTAGACAGTACAATTTAAATCATCTAGAAATTAATCTACTAGCATCATTTTGTAGCCCAGGAGTCTAGGGGTGGAGAGGACTGAACTTGCTTACATGACACAGAAACTGTCCTACATGTAGATAATTATGCATGTAATACTGAAAGCTAAACAAATTATATTAAATGCTGTATCTGCACAGTCAGGCAGAGAAAAATATTCAAGTGAGTTCAAATATTCATGTAAGTTTCTATTTTAAAAGTCTTGGATCCAACATTGCTCGCCATTGACCCTTCTGTGACATCTGTTAATCTTGGGTTTATTTCAGTTTCTTTCTCTCTCTTTTTTAAACAGATGACTCTACTTAAATCAACACTTGGTTTCCATTAGACAGATAGAAGGTGATTCACTCAGTAACATGTGCATCTTTATCTAGTTAAGTCCTAATGGCCTTAATATATCAAGTAAGCTGGTGTGATTAACAGCACTAAAGGCTTTGTCAGACATTTCACCTAATAAATACTGCCCTTTGTCCCGCCATAGGAAAAGAGTGAACAAATACATTCTGTTAAACTGAAAAAGTGTACGACCCTGCAAGTATTCTAAAATTATCCCTATAAAAATATATGTTGACAATAGAAGTTACATCTACATCTCTGTCTGTGTTTGTACATGTCTGCCAATCCCAGCATGCATTGGCTCTTTGCCCTGCCTGGGTTGTCCTTTTTCTGCTTTACCAGTTTGTGATCCAGCCACCATTTGGGTATGATTTTCCTCCTGTTCACTTGTGCTTTGTGAAGATTCTTTTGACAGTTCTTTGTCTCTGGTTGTCATAGCTTATCTCTGCTGGGGTAGTTGGATGTGTGAGCATTAGTTGTGCCACTCTACTTAATGTTAGCAACACAGAGACATCTGACTTGGCTTGACTATCATGTAAAATAATCCTGCCAAATGAGGCAGTCAAAACAAAAACCCCAAGAGTAAAATATATTCAAAATGTCAACTTGAATGGAGACGGTGTCCTTGCTTGATCATAGCTGAAGTTGTCTGGAAGCTTTCCAGTGTTGCCACCAGTGTCTATGATTGCATACTGTGGTCATCAAGGTACTGAAGGAAGCCTTTATTCTGCTACTCCCAAGTTTCTAGAGAGTTTCAACCAGAGGTGTTTTATGGGAGAACACCTTAAAAAGAAAATGGGCAAGGGTAATTTTTGCTTATTCTCACAGACTGACTGGCTGAACCATAATCTTCTACCTCTGTGTTTGCTTAATGTTACATAAAGGAGTTTTGGCCAAGCTGTGAGATCAACCAACCGGTCACACAGAGCTGTCACCATAATCTCTCAGCAGAAATTTGGTAGCAGAAGTGACTTGAAAGTAACATAGTGCTTTCTCACTGATGCAAAGGAGTTGTGGTTTCTTCTACAGCACAAACTTCATACTCTTCTGTAAAACACAATGCCCTGTAGGCACATTAGCCTAGGGCCCAGAGATCCAACTAGCAGCATTTGGGTGGCACTACATCCACTCATGACATATTGGCTTTGCATGATGCTTTGCAAAGGTCCAGCTGTTTCTGTATTTAGCACTGGTCCAGCTGTCTTTGCAGCACACTTTGGACTTGACACAATGCTCATAATGAATGGGTCATTCAGAGGCTGCTCCAAGATGGAGGTTGACAAATCTGATTTTGAATCCAAGACTTCTGAATCTCTGTGCAAAGGAATTTAGGAATCTCATGGCAGCTAGAAAAAAAGGTAGTGGAAAGTAACTTCCTTTGCACAGAGAAAGGGGAGGAGGAGGAGGATCAGTTAGTGGTGCTACATTTGAGAATGAAAAGGACACTGGTTCCTACAAACAAAGTCACCTTCGTTTTGTTTTCTGTGCACTGGCTGTACAATTTCAGTGAAAAAAACAGTTAAAGAGCATTATACCAGACCTGAAAAAAAAAAAAAGAGACCTTTTTATGTTGTTGGTTTGGAGTGGGTTTTTTGGTCATGAGTAGTCATGGATAAATCCAGAATCATGGGTAGTTGTGGTAAATCCAGAGGGCCCAACTTGATGCATGTATTTTTATGCCAAGTCCAAGCAAATAGTTTCCTTTTTTCTCCTATTTTTGTTCCTATTCAGTCCTGAGATGGCTGCTGTAATAAAAAACTCACCAAGTGTAGTGCTTCACTGATTTTGATGGCTACAGGATTGGCATTCTTTCTTGCCACTGCTGGTGGAAGGGCTGTGAGGGGAAAGTAGGAAAATGACAGCCTTTAGACCTTCAGTCTTATTGTACGGCATATCCAAAGGTATAAATAAATTAGGATACAAACAAATTCGTTAGATAGACTGCTACATTTATATTGTTATTTATATATACATTTATGTTATTTATTTATATACTGCTACATTTATATTATTATTTAAAGGGCTACCTGTTAGAGGAGTGGGAATTATACTGTGAAACAAAGCCGTAAAAACAACTGACCTAAATTCTGATGTTCTGGTACTGTGAATTTCCCCATCTGTACCCTCCTCACACCTTGCTTTAGAGAGGCTTGTGCTGATTAATAACTGCAAAGCAAAGAAGTGATAAACTCGTAAGTGCAGCAGAAAAACTTGGGGGAAAAAATAATTTTTCTGCCTTCAGAGGAACAGAGGTGCACTCAGGGAGTTGAAGTCTTTGGGATCTATGGCCTCTTTGCAGTGCAGAATTAACCTCAAGTGATTTTTTCTCTCCATCTGCCCTGTATTTCCCCCAGCTTCGATCTGTATCATAACCTTGAATAGGCACCTTCAATCTTCTCAGCTTCAGCTCCCGAGTAAAACTGAGTGTGCTCGTCTAGACTGTAAGCTCTTACAGCTCCAGCCTTGTTATGTGTTTAGATGGAACTTTTCTGATTTTAAGTGATGCTGGGATTTGGATATTATCAATGACAAACAGTAAAACAGAATTCTAGACCAGAAGATTTGTGTGTTATAGATGCCTAGGCTTTTAAACATAAAATAAAACCTATGTAAATGCAGCAATAACAAAACATATGTATTTTCAATGCTAAATAAATAACTAGTAGATAGATAGTAGAATTCCTAAAAAACACTGAAGAACTTCAGAAATTGTCATAGAAAAATGTGGATTCATCCATTTTTGTAGTAGGATTGTAGGGGGAAGAGGGAGGAAGAAACCAGTTACCAAGGTGAATTATTAGTGGTGAATTGGGTTAAATGTAAGTCCAGAAGAATATAATTGCTACATATAGAGTACTATTTCAAAAATTTTGTGTGATGTTTTGACCACAGTTTCTCCTGGAGGAAGTTATTGCTAACCTTGGGGAAGGCAGGCATGTTAACTTTAAATTGAGATTCCTTCTGGTAAAAAACTCTTACAAGTCTGTTATTATTTCACAATAAAAGTGAGTATTTTAAGGAATTTAGATGACTTCTTTAATGACATGTGAGTATTTCTTCAGAGTAGAGTGATGTCTGCAGAGTACATACTGATCACACTCGGAAATGCTTTCTTTTTAGGACATGTGGAAAAGCATAGGAACAGTACCAATATTTTAGTAGGCAATGCATCCAGAAAGGCCTTGGAAGAATATGGTACACATCAGTTTAAGAGAAAACTAGATATCTTTTTTAAATAATCTAAAGAAGTTAACACAAATTAGGTATGGTGGTAGAAAGGTAAGGTCAGAGACTAGTTTATTAGAGATTTAATTAAGGATGAAATTGTATTAGCTCATATGGCAATTATCAGGCAATAACTGATGGAATGGTGATCTGCTGTCCTTCATCAACCTCACATAAGGCTGAGGGAGCTGGGACCAGAGTGTGTCTCCTTGCTGTGCTAGTAAGTACATGTATTGAACCCTGTGACATCCATGAACTTGCAGCAGCTTGAACCTTGATTCTAACATGGATCCAAGAGCAGCAGGAGGGCATTGTAAAAAAAAAAAGCCAAAACCAACGAGTGGTGCCAACAAATAAAAATTCCTTTCCAGTTTCAAAAAAAAAATTGTCTGGGGAAGTGTCAGAGCACATCCAAGATCTCCTTGGGTGTTGTCCTGATTCTCAGCGATGCGGAAGGTAGAAGGTACTGTCAGAAGCATTTGAGAGGGCTCTCTCTGGCTGGGCAATGCATATGCATGTACATACAGACTCCTGTTTACCTCTAGCAAGCCTTGAGCTCAGAGCATTGTGAGCTTTTCTCCCCATTTTATACCCAAAAGAAGCAGAAGTCTTTTTACAGTGCGAAACCCCATTTTCTTCTCCTTTACAGTAGAAAATCCCCCTCTGCATTGAAACTGAGAAATTTGCACTCCGTATTAAATAATAATGGGGTTTATTGTAAAAGACTCGGTTTATTTCTGCCCTCCTCCTAAGCTTTCTTTCATTTCACCGTAGGTTTGTTTTGTGCTGAAATGAAGCTGCGAGATACACATTGAACAGAAATCAAAGTGGTGCTTTCATCACGGTCCTAAAGCTAATCACTTGGCTTGCTGCTACAGGCATCTGCAGGCACCTTGTGCTGTGGTACAGTAGTGTTATGGCTTTGGAGACCCAACTATTTTAAATCATAATAGTGACACAGTATGCATACGCTCTTTCAAAGAGCCTGGGCAAGCCACGCTGAGTTGATTTTCTTGGCACACTGTGTACCTATAATTTTGTCTTATGTTTTGTAATGTCGGTATCTGGGCATAGAATCAAAAAGCTCCACTGAATATATAAGACCTTTTTTTAAAAAGAAAAACACAACAACAAACACATTCTTTGTTTTTAGATTGATAATATTCCTTCTAACAGCTATAGATGTTTAAGAACAAAGGAATTTACCAGGGGAAAAAAAGGAAAAAGAAACTTTATGATTATGGGGAATGTTTTGAAGTTTTTTTTGCAAGACTGTGTTAGTGATTTGTTAGTGATTTTTTTAGTTTTGTTAGTGTTTTTTTAGTGATTTTTTTCTACCATGATTTTGGTTCTCTGCTGGTATGCTTAAGTGACTGGGTTACTCAGGACAGTGAGAAATAAGTGATAACCTTCCATGAAACACCTGAAAAGCCATGGATGTGCTGTGATGAGATGACTTAGTCTAAAATAATTGTCTGACAACCACAGTTTATTCTGTGTTGATTTCCATTTTTTGTGCTGCTTAAGAAAGTAAAGTCATGATAGGAGGATCTAGTTCTGTTACTCCTATTTTATCTCCCAATAGACTGGTTTTCAGAGGTGATGGCAGACACTGTGGGTGCTCAGCATCACTTAAAAGTTAACCCCTACCTTTTCTCTGGAAAGGAATCTAATGCTGTATTGCCCATACATGGTTGGAGAGACAACTGCTTTTCACAGTGAGGACACTGAGCATCTGAAAAGCTAATCTCTATGAAAACAGGAAGAGTAGAGTTCAACAAGGTTCTCAAACAATCTATAATTTGGGATACTGGGGTAATTAACCTCATGATAATAGCATGAAATGGATGAACATGGATAGCTGCATTGGGCTCCCTTAATGTACAAACAGAAGACCCAAGTTCGATTGGAAAGTAACTAAGGGGAACTTTTCTGTTTCTGTTTTCTATTTATTGTATGAAACTGGTAAATGCTATCTCAGGGATGAGGCTGAGGAAGAAGATATCTCCTGCTAATATACTTTGCTTTTCCTATGTAGGAAAAGCCTGAACACAAAGTTAAAAAGAGAGTGAGTGAGCTTTTATTGGCACTTTTTTTTCACCCCCAGAAATCCATCACGGTAGTATTGGAGTATTACAAATGAGAGCTTTTTGTGCATGCCTTTTTTTGACCATCCCTAGCTATTTTCTGTGCATTGATAATCGACTACTCTTAAACATAATATTGAAAGATTGCTGTGATCAGACGTTTCCATATTTTCTCATTGATTTTTTTTGTTTCTCAACTCTGAGAAAAAGGCTTTTCTCTACCATGGTACATTGCATCCAGTTTTTCTCATCTTCATTTTTAACTCAGATTTGTCTGTTCCCTATGAGTGCTGGTGCTGATGCTTTACCTAAGTGGTCAAACTTGCCTACTTCTGCAAAGACTTTCTGATGCTGTCCTTGGTTACCAGAGGTAGGAAGAAGAGGATAGCTTGGTTTTGGTACATGGTACCAAAAGACCTAAAGCTCTTCCAAAAGTGTGTTCTGTTTTCAGACAACAGGATTTGATTTCAGAAAATTAGTCTCTGTAGCTAGTTTTAGGGAGGCAGATTGGTTAAAGTTTACAACCTCTTTTTGTTTAGCCTTTGGAATGGTGCCATGGAGTCTCAAGTTTCCTGTATAAAGAGAGATCTGTATTCGGTCCGAAGGTAACCAGGCAAGGTACATGAAGGCTGCAGGGTGAATGGCTCTTTCAACAATTAAATCAGTTTGGGGTCTTTAAGATCCCAGCAGTGCATTGTCTCAAGACAGTGTTGAGCAGGCAAAATTCTTAAAACCATCAGGGAGCCAAAATAACCACCCTTGAACAAAACAAAACAAAACTTCAGAAAATACTAAACAGCAAAAAAATTCCGACAAATCTCATAAACCTTATGAAGTTGTTTGGCTCTTGGGGGAATCAGAGGAGGTGAGAGCTACTCACATCTTCATTTCCTTCCCAGTGAGTCCTGTGTGCTTTGGCTGTTCACGTGCATACACATGGGGAATGATATCTCTTGCAAAATATCTTGGTGCACTGTGTTCTGGGAGCAAATTCACCAATGCACTTTGAGTCTGAGGATTAAGGACTTTAAACAGTTATTCCTGCAAATAGAGGATTCACCTTGCTGCCATCTTCCTGAAACTGAAGGTGTCACTCTACAATTAATAAATCATATTCATACATTACTCCAGGATACAGAAAGTTTGTCTCAGGCACAAAAAAAAAGAGAGGAAAAAAAGAAACAAGCTCTTAGAAACATTGTGTTCAAGTAATGGCAGGCTTGACAGCATTGTGAGAGATGCAGTAGTGAAGACTTGTGTTTTTATAACCTGGTTTTCCTGATTTTGTCAAATTAGTGAGGAAATGCATCTCCTGTTTGATTTGCTCATTTGTCTGTTGGTGCACTGTAGCCTTTCCAGTTGCATGCCATTTGATTCTATTTTATTTTTTTTTTTTGCAGTAATTTACAGAATAAATTCAATCACAAAGAAAAGAAAATGTTAGGAGTTTGATTTTGACCATCTTTCCACATGGTTTGGGGAAGTTTGCAAATTGTCTCTATGTGTGTAAGTTCATCCTTGAATATCATCAAGTTAACTCCACCAGCACAGTTGTCTAAACTTTTCCATTTTCAGTATGTATCTTTAAAACATTAGAAAACTTGATGTTTCACTGTACCTGAGCAACATACATCTCTCCTCAGAAAACATCACCACATCAATGATGGTTTATTTAGAAAACTTATGAAAGCCCCAGTATTTGTGGGACCTTCATTTTGGTAAAACCATGAGGCTAAGGCCTGAACTAATTTCATGTAATCTTAGACATGTTGAACCTTAGCACTGACATCCCTTTCCAGGCAGCTGAGAAAGTCTTTATCCTCAAGACAGCTTCTGCAGAGAAAGTGTGGTGAACCCACGGCTGCTGCAATGTGCAGAGATGAATGGCAATTGCCAGGTGTCTTTGTGAGGTCCTGGCAATCTCCTACTTTTGGTCATATTACAAGTGGGTCCATTGTGAGCTGGATTTTTGCAGGGATATCCCTAGATGGTAGGTCTTGCAGTGAAACTTTTCCAGAGGTAAGCATTTCTTGTGCTCTTTTTCCTCTCAATTTCTGGTTTTCTAAAGGTACATCTGATACAAAGCTGTTCAAATATTTGTCTTTAAACAAATGGGCTGGAGAAGTGCTCAGAATAGGGGAGAGAGTATTGGATTTTCCTGATATTGACTGGTGCCTGTTTTGTTTTGATTTTTATGCAATGCTAATTATTTTTTTTGCTCTCTCCTCCAGCTAAGCAAGAAATAGGTATAAAGTCTGGTTCACTGAGTGTGTGAGGTGATGCCAAGAGGTGTCAAATAGTCCTTTTCTGGCAACAATGGGCTGTTGTTTAGTATCCTCATGCAGGTTAACCACAGAGTTGCTCCTGAGAATCCTTCTGATTTATGATGACATTGTTGGCAACAGCAGAAAGCTCTCTGGCAGTGCTTTCCACAGTGCTGTGTCAGCAGTTTCTTAGATATACACACACACACACTCTCTTAATGTACATAGTTGTAGCAGAGAATTCTGGGCCAATTCTAGTATTCATCCTGGGGGTTTTTTGCACTTAAGTGATGTTTTTTCAGTGATAATGTGTCTACCTATGTCTCTGATTGCAAATTTAGTGTCTATACAAATTACAAAACTGTTCTAGTCAGAACAGCTGTGGGAAATGAATGAAATTAATTATATTGATCCTGTGTTGCAAGTGCCTTGCTAGGAGGAATTCCCTGGGAGGGAAGGAGATAAGTAATTTGGGTTCTGCAAATACAACTTGTCTTAATCAAGCATATAAAATGTTATCAGAGAAGCAGCTCTGAATTCACATATGCAATAATTATAATGCAACTAAAAATATAATTTGTCATCAGAACTGAGTTTCTGCTATGTTTAAAAGATAAGACTTTTCCAAATTGAAGGGGAAAAAAAGTCTTTCATCTGCATATGTCAGAATTTGCATTAAAATGTTGATATCCTGTAGTATCATTCTTGATGCCCTCTTTCTACCTTTCCCTCTGTCCCCCTAGAATTAAAGCAGCTCTGCCCTGCCTTGACTTGTATATAGTTTGTGCTTCATCTGTTTCTTATTCCTGTTCTCTTATTGGGAAAAAATCCAGACAAAAACTACACAAATGTGGAACTTATGAGATTTGTATCTTCGACCTCTATCTCAAAGATTTTGAGGTTGCTTTTTTTTTTCTGCTAATTTTGGTAGGTCCCTCGCTCTTTGGTTTATCTAGAACCAGCTACAGTTTTGTCTGTTCTGAGGCAGTAATATCATGTAATCCTAGCCCCTGAGTCATAGATATTTTGCCAATATTGAGCTACATACTATATTGTAACAATTTCTCAAAGCGGCCTGTGGGCTATCTGCTCAGGTCCAGTTGAGATCTGGAACAATTACATAGTTCAGGCTCTTACTCCTTATTCCAGTTTGCAAATGCATAAATACAAAGAAGTCAACATAAACCATTTGTTTTGGTTCCTATATTGGTATTTTATTGCATCGTGTAAGTACATGGTGCAGAATAACAAAGTTAGTGATAAATGATGACCAAGAGGAGGGATAAATGCACATGATCACAAGTGGGATGGAAAGCATTGGTGAGGCATTCCTGCTTTTGACAGAGATGTGTGGGAATAGCCAGACTATAGCCAGAGTACACCACGTTTAGCTCCAAATTATTCCTTTGGATGCAAGTCCCACAGGCACCACAGGTATGACCTTTGCTTCTATTATGTCCCTCTCTACTATGATGTTGTCCAACATCTCAATACATTTTTTAAAAAATTAATTTTTAAGAAAATAATTTAATACCACCCATTGAAAAAAAAATTTCTTTCTTAATTTTGCAAAGACTATTGCAGTTAATATCTAGACATGCCTAGATTTGGGGTTCTCTGTTTTTCCTAAAGAAATTCTTATAGTCTATGAGTGACTAATAAAATTGTTTTGTTGGATAAGGAAAGTCCTTGAATAGACATTCTGCCTTTCTGTTTGGATAAGGGGTTATTTTGAATAACTTACTTGACACTAGCATTTGGAAATACTCTTGGTTACAAATGCGTGAAATGCAGCTTCACAGCTTCAGTAAAGAGAATACAGTAACGTTCTTAAATAGATTCATGATGTACCTCACTTGGAATACAGCAGGAGCAGATGTAAACTGTAGGAACATAGAGGACTGGGAAAATGTCTGCAATAAAGGCTGTGTTAAGAACTGGACTATCTCAATTACAGAATTGACACATTTGCAAGATAGTATGGCTATATCCTTAAATAGGGTAGAGAAAACCAGAAAAACAAACAAGGAAAAAAAGAAAAGGAAAGCAAAACTAACGTAAAATTTTCTGCAGATTTCATGTCTGTATTCTTCAGTGATTTTTTTCCCAGATTTTTTGTCTGAAACCTTGAATCCTGGAAGCTGATTTCCTTTCCTCTCTTCAGTCTTTACTCATGTGTATCATCTCATTTACCGGCAGTTCCCAAGCTCACCTCAGCCAAAACTTTTTTTCAGGTGCTTCCCACTCTATCCTTATATGTGATTTTTTTCTCCTGTTTGCATTTGAATGGGAGGGTTTTTTCCTATGTTATCTTGGCTCAGACAGGATTAATTGGCGGTGCTAGAAAAGTCTCCTGCACTCACTTGTGTTGATCTCAGTCTTGGCATAACCACCACCAGACCTGAATATCAGACAAAGTGAAAGTCCTGGGGTTTTGCTGCTTGGGAGCATGGGCTAAATGACTGCTAAGGGATATTTGCTGCTGGCATCTCTGTACTGGGAAGGTAGAACTTGTCATTTTCCGGATAGTAATACTGTGAGTTTCACATGATTATCAAGAAGTAACATCCTTTCTCCAAAATCTTGTATTATTAGAATTAAGTTTTCTGCTTCAGATGCAGGGCCAGAGTTTTCCTAAAAAGTATTTTCCCTTTTTTTCTTTTTTTTTACATAAATTCATTTTTCCTCGATATTGCTCTTAGAAAAGGCAACTAATTTGTCTGAGTTTTCAAAAAAAATTTGAGGCAGATATTCAGCATTAAAGAAATCAGGCCAAAAGGTTGTACTTTGTCAGAATTACTAAAGACTTATCATCTCACAGGAAACGTGGGATAGGCTACACAACTCCTAATGTGTTAGTTACAACTCTTATTATTACCTGAGTGAACATCTGACCCATTTTGCAATTTTTAATATACATTTTGATGATGACTATATAGCCTTTTACAATTAAGCACATGTCAAATGCTAACTGAATGAGGGAAAGCAATGCCCTCTTAAGGATTTGATCTTATGAGTGTGGAAAGTGAGTTTTCTTGTCAGTCTTCTAAAGCCTGTAATAATTTCTTCTGCCAAAATACCCAGCACTGGTGAGGCAGTATTATTTACTGGTGAACAAGCAATTTGCTGCACTGGGTAAATAGGGATATAATTCCAGGAAAGCACAAAAATTAGAAATCTCCGCCTTGTTGAGGTCCTTCTGAAGGGCTGCACAGCCCTCTGGGGTATCGGCCATTCCTCCCAGCTTTGTGTCATCAGTGAACTTGCTGAGGAGGCATCTACCCCTTCACCCAAGTCTTTGATGAGTAAGTTAAACAATGCTTGGCCCAGTATTGAACCTTGGGGGGCACCACTAGTGACAGGCCTTCAACTAGATCTTGTGCCACTGATTACAGCCTCTGGAATTATGATGTTGCGATACACTAACACTTAAGAATCATCCAGCTTTTTTCAAGATTGTTTTCACTCTACCTTACTGAGTGTCTCATTAATCTCAATATAACTAGAAGCAGGGTCAAGAAAAAGGCAGTAAGTTTCTAGAGCTGACTCTGAAAAGCACCGGGAACCGAACAGCAATAGCTATATTTAACTCTTAATCTAAGGGAGAGATGAGATGATGTTCTTTACATACTTCTCTGAAACATGAAAAAAATTAGACGTGCATGACAAAACAGGGGTAGAGAGTGGACATTAGGATAATGCAGGGTTGCTTGGCTTTTGCTTGCAAGTCTGCCTGAACTGCAAGTGAACAATTACACACTGTTTTTTTTACGCTGCTTTAACCCTCTGGGCTCCGCTGACCTTCGCTGTAGCAGGTTGCTCTCCCTGGAAGTGTTAGCTTAAGCTGCAGTGCGTTTCAAGGTTATTTACTCATTGTAAAAATATCTTGTTTGAAAAAGACTATTCTCAAATTTGATGTTGCACACTTGGCTTTAATTCATCAAGGTTCTTAAGTATGTGCCCTGCGTAAGTATAAATGACTACTGTCCACTTCAGTTGGAAGTACTATTGCTTCAGATTTATATTCTGCTTAAGTATCTTGTTGAACAGAGGTCTTCATTTGTAGTTAGGTTTCTTTTATTTTTTTTTTCCAAACTTTAAAAACAACTGTGAGTGTACTGTTTTTAAAAAGCTTTCAGGTTTTACAAGAAGAGTAGAATCACAACTGCCATGGCCTTTTGTCTTTGTATGTCTAAATCCTGCTTAGTCTGTGAAAGCAGAGGACTCTAACCACATGCCCTAAGATCCATGTATGTCTAGAAATGTTTAACTTCCTTATCTCCAGTGATAAGGACTGGACAATTTGCCTGGACAAAAACATCAGATTCCCAATGATTGCAATGAAATTGGGGTAAACAACTTCAGAAGCTCACTTTATGTGCAAGTAGGCTACATCATACAGTGTTGGCTGCTGAAATGCAGCAGTCCCTTGTGTCCCACTCATTTATGCAGGAGAAATCATGAGATTTCCTTCCAGTCCGTTATTCCTTTTCACCAGTCAGCACTGTTGTATAGGATTTAGAAAGTTGCTGATAAATCTCACCTGGCAGTACAGATTAGTGGAAACAGCTTTCATTAAAGCTGAAAGTGCTTTTGGGATGTCTGCAAGGTAGGTCCATGTGTTATTTTTCTCTTATTTCATGCAATGAAAAGTCTTGTCACATCTTGGTCATAGGACCAGATCCTTCATAGTAAAAATAACCGTGAAGTCTGCTTAGAAAGGAATTAGCTGGATGTTTCCCAACAGCCTGCTAGATGGCTATGGCTGCAGGGGGGTGGGATGCGACAGGCAGTCCTTTCAGTGCTGCTGGTTAAAACAGCTCAAAACATGGGGTGTAGCATCCCCAGCCTGAGTCACCTGTCTAAATACCAAACTCAAATCACAAGCTACATATGCCAAGGTTGGTGGTTCTGACACTGGCTTTGGCAAGGCCCAAGTCTACTTGCAGACCCAGTCTTTATCATATGGGGGCCTCAAATCCTTATCTATGTAGGAGGGATGGAATATTTCCTTCCTGCTTACTGCTTGCTTTGTTTATTTTAAACCAGAAAGTTCTTTGCAGGTGGCTCAACAGCTTTCAGGTGATGGCTGATAATCTTCTTTTTCAACTGTCAGTGTAGCTGATGACATAGATAAAACTGAAAGAGAGAGGCTGAAAATCTAAATAAGTAGTTTCCATACCCTGACCATTCAGTGAGCTGAACTGACATGTAACCAACCAAGGTTTCATATTCTCCAGAATATGCCCATGTGGGGAATTTGGTATTTTGTTCCTGGATTCTTGTCTCAGTTCACCCTTGCTGCCCACTAGTCTCTGAATTAAATGCCATTTGCTTAAAGAGACACCTGGGTCACGGTGCACACATCAGTCACAACAACTGTATCATAGAATGGTTGGGGTTGGAATGAACCTTAAAATCACCTGGCTCCACCCCTGCTTCCACTAGACCAGGTTACTCAGAGCCCCTTCTTCAGCTTAAAGCCATTTCCTCTTGTTCTGTCACTATGTGCCCTTGTAAAAAGTCCCTCTCCAGCTTTCTTGTAACCTCCTTTAGGTACTGGAAGGTGCTGTAAGGTCTTCCCGAAGCCTTCTCTTCTCCAAGCTGAACAACCCCAGCTCTCAGCCATTTTCATAGAAGAGGTGCTCCAGCCCTCTGATCGATTTAGTGGCCCTTCTCTGGACCCACTCCAACAGGTCCACATCTTTCTTTTGTTGGGGGCCCCAGAGCTGGATGCAGCACTCCAGGTGGTGTCTGTCCAGAGCAGAGGGGCAGAATCCCCTCCCTCGACCTGCTGGCCACAATTCTTTTGATGCAGCCCAGGATACAATTGTCCTTCTGGGCTGCAAGTGTGCGCTGATGGGTTATACTAAGCTTTTCATCCACAAACACCCCAAGTCTTTCTCTCCAAGGCTAGTCTCGATCCATCCTCTACCCAGTCTGTATTTGTGCTTGGGATTGTCCCAAACCAGGTACATCAAATTCATGGAACTGTTGTAGGATTAAGTCGTTTGGTTATGTGCAATCAGTGTAAGTTTACAGAAACTATGGGGGAAAAAAACCCCATGAAAATATGAATTTCCTTCAGCAGATTCTTTGAAAAGATACAACCCACAAAGCCTTGAAAGTCTAAAAATTCAAACTAATAATAATTCCAGATATGAAATGGGAAAATCTGCATTTAATGTGATTATATCAATAGCTGTCACTTCTTCCTAAGCCAAACATGACATCTCTTTCCATTGTTTTTCAGTGAAAGCACTCATCTGTATGCTTGTACATAATCTGGCATTTCTCCCATCTGTTCTGTGGATAATATGTTGGGATTTTTTCTAATTGTCGTAATTACTTGTCCATCAAAAATAGTTTTCTTAAATACATCTGAGGAGGAGCTATGACACTGAGTATTTTTCATTGAATATTATTACATGTACATTTTCATAGTGCAACCTCCAATCTTTTACAGCTGTCTGAGTTGAAAGAGAGAGATGGCAGAAAAAGTATAGATAATTTACTAGCTACTGACAAAGTCTCCAGATATGCAGAGGATGGGAGTTGCTTCAGGAAGGGAGAATTTCCATTTTTACAGGGTGGTTCCAAGGGCACTGCTTCTGATGTCTTCCCCTTCCCGCAGTCACTTTGATTTAAAGGAGCTTAAGTATATCCATGGTCACTTTGAGCCCTACTTCAGTTCACATCAAAGTGTGTAGAAAAACTGGCAATTAACTTTAAGGTTGTAGGATCATGACCTTGCTTCTGAGATGAGAAGTAGGATCACAAGTAGCAAGTTAGGCATTGTTACACTTCAGGACAGTAGCACCTATAAAGCCAGTAAATTTCAGGGGCCTGTATTCAGCTCTGAGGGGAACTGATCATTGATTTTAAATGTTTATGTAATTGTGCTTGGGAGAAATCTCATTACAATTTTCATAATTTAAAATATTTTTATGGGTTTTCTTCCAAAGCTATTTGAGAATTTTTTTGCAAGAAAGTTTTAGTAAGATACTTTTCCTATCAGAAAAACAAAAAATTGTAAAAACCTATTGTGCAATATATATATATTATTTGTAAAAGTACATTTTGGTTGAAGCACTTAAATTTCATTTGAGGAATCAGTCTAAAATTCTGATTACCAGGCAACTCTGCCTGCTGTTTAAGTGCCATTTAGAATGTCTGCAGAGGTCAGCTAAGTTTGTGCTGGCATGTGCAGGTGAGCTGCTGCATTATCAAACTGCAGTTAGGAACACACATCTTCATTCTCCCATCCCATCCCATCAGGTTCCCTAGTGGATGATGACCCTGTGAAGTTTTGTGCTTAGAGATTTGTGTGCTGTAGGGCTGGTCGTTCAGGCAAATATATTTCAAATATAAGGCAAATATATTTTAAGGGAAATATATTTCAGCTAAAGGGCATGGTCCATCTGGGATGATGGGGGAAGTTGACCATCTGAACTGCTTTTGCTGCAGGACAGCTCTGCTGCTCCGGGTGGACATTGTGTAATGTCTTGCCAATTCCAGAAATAGTATTTTGACAGTGTCTATTTTACTCATTCAAAAAATAATTTGTATTCCCGTACAACACGTACAACACTGTGGCACTTTGTATTTTGGACTGACGTGTACTTTGCCTGCCAGATAAACATAATGATAGTCTCTTTTCCCATGAGAATTGTTGAGAGTGGACTCATTTTCAAACTCTTACACTGTCTTGAGTACAAACTGCTTTTACCAGAGGAGGTGCAACACCACTTGAAAAGTATTGATTTCTTTAGTGATGTGCAGTGCTAACATCAAAAAGTCCCTCACTTGGGCTTGATGTGCTTTTCATTAAAGCTCCTTGGAGGTCAAACAGTGCCAGACTGGGTCCCAGAGGCACAGAGCAAAGAACCAAAGAACTCTATGAAGTTTACATGACACAGAAACACTTTCTGCATATGGCTTTGCACAGAATACTCACTTTGAAATATTTTCCTTACATAAAAATCACTGGGGTTTTTTGGTGGTTTTTTTTTCAAAGCACAATGACTTCTAAGGAGCTGTGTGATTTATTGTTTGTCCTGTACTTTTTCTTTGCTTTATAGAATATTTAATTAGCAAAGGTCCTTCTATTTCTGCACCTTTTGAAATAAGTTCAGGATCTCTCTGACAGCTGCCATTTTTTATACCATGATACCATTACCTGCAGCAAATCTCTGCTGCTCAAGCTTGCTTTTCTCTGATCCCACTCAGTCATTAAAGGCAGTGGAGTCTCCCTGCCTGTTCCTTGCCTTGTCTGCTTTTTTTTTTTTTTTTTAAGGAAGCCAGATGGTGCATGCCACATATAATTTGTGTCAAAACTAGTTAATACTGAACTGCTGCAGCATTTTTTTTGTCTATGGTGGATCTCACCTCATAACAGTTAATGTATTTCACAAGGAGTTTTGTTGCTGGACCATCAGTGCATTCTGAGCAAAAGCAGGTAGTCCATCAAGGAGACTCAATATGATAAGTCAACTCTGTCTTATTCTGTCACTATACAAATGGCATTTACCTCAGTATAGTTAGCATTACTTTCTTACTGTAATCTCAACATAGATCGTCGTCTTGAGAGCTGGAAGGAGGTGGTACTTCTCTCTCCCTCTGGCACCTCAGTAGATGTTTAGTATCTGCATTGTAATCTGATTAGTAACAGCATGGGCATAAAAGAGATTTGTTTCCATCTTACAGAATCTATAAAATTAGACTTTGTTTTCATTTAATCTATTATTAGTGGCATGATGAATGGCGACTAATTCCAATGCAGCTGAAAAGATAATTTTAAAAGACAATGAACCACAACAAAGGCAAAAACTTGAGTGGAAGACAAAGTTGGCTTCGTGGCAGAAGCTGCATAAAGGAACAGTATATTCATGCATGACAGCATCCTTTTCAGACGGAAAAGGCAGGAAGATTAAATAGAGTGAATGTTACATGTGTTTGATGTACTAAAGTAGGCTCCTTGCCTCAGTTACATCTACTTTGATGAGAAGAATTTGAGATCATTTCAGATGATAGAAGGTGAAATGTTCATGGCAGAGACTACAAAGCAGCAATGTTACTTTTGCAGGTGCTTGAGCGTCAGTGTTTATTAGTCATATATCACAGGAAAAATCCATTTTGGTAACTTAAATAACTGATTGCATGTTCACAAAGGAAGAGTAAAGTTATAAAATCAAGATGTTGGTTGTAGCATTGCTCTGTGGTACATGTAACATGCATTGTAGTCTGAATAGAGGTATTGGCATTTTTTAGTTTCAGTCTTATCTGCACTTAATTAGATGAAACATATTGCAATTTTTTGGGCAAAGTTACATCATCTCAATTACATAAAAGATTAAGAGCCCATAGACTTGTATTGTCTGTTTAAATAATTTTTCTACCAGTATATGTGGGATAGGTGAGTATGGTACATTAGATTAATTGGTCTTGCAAGATGCCAGTGAGTTTTCGTTCTGCAATTATCAATTTTTTTTTTTCTTTCCTGCCTAATCTGTTTACAGAAAAGAATGTCCATTTGTATCTGTTCTGTGCAGTTGTCCACAGAAGTTGTAATGGGATTAAAATACCCAACACATGTGAACCAATGTGATAGCCCTGTGTCACTGGTGGAATAGAGTCTGATATCATTCAGGAGGGGATGGCAGGCTGCTGCCATTCTTCTAAAGCTTACTATCTAAAAAGGTGTGTTACCAGCCTAAAAGAGGACAAAAAATTCACAGTATTCACTGGTCATTAATGTTTATAAAAATAGGACCTTGAACAGTCAGTGTGTGTTTGACCTTTGACTTGCAGAGAATTCCTGGCAGTTTTGTACAACCAAAGGACTGTTTACGCTGGATGTACGATACATTCTGAGGTTCAGCTGTGATACTAAGAAATATCAGGAGTTACTATGTAAATGATTCAGATTAAATAAATGAACAAAATGCCAAAGTAGACTTCAATGTCTATGTAAAACTTGTAACACACTCCTTCAGAGTCAGGGAGCTACATCTGCATCCAACTGGCAGAACCTATGGGTAACTTTTGCAGATAGCTGCATTTATCTGCATATATTTTTATAAAGTAAATATATTAAAAGCATATATATATATATACACGTATATATTTATTTCAATAATTGAATTGAGAACATTTGTGAGGGATGAAATTAGATCTTGCCTCCAAAAAATCTGTTTTTAAATCTTATAGCTTTGTTATGGTAGTATGTTTTATGTTACATGAATTACGTCCTTTAATGTGAATATCTGGAAGATACATTCACCATCGGATTTAACTTGCATTTTGGAATGTCCACAGAAAAAGGACCAGCAGAGCAGTAATAAAAAACAGGCATTTAGTAAATTTTTTTCTGACACATCTGTGAGCAGTAAAGAGACACAGGGTTTTACCAGCCCTGAACATTCAATCATAAGTGAAACTTTACAACTGCAGTAACAACAACGCTGTGAAAACATTCACTGAACTGCCACAAACTCTCTACTTACTACTGAAATCCTTAGATAAATATTGAATGAAATTTCTTATTGCAAGGCATGGCAAAGGAAAACAAACACACTTTCATATCCACTTTTTTCAACTCTGAGGTACATCAGGTGACATGGATGCACACTAATTGAAGTTGATTTTTAAAGGCTTAATTTTCAGGCTCTGAGTTGCTACAGGTGCATTTCTCTTGTGGTTACTGAGAGTGAAGGACTGAGGTCGTCAACATAGCAAAAGAAAACATCATGAATATATAAAATCTGTGTATGTGGCCACATACAACTTCTGTATTTTTCTCTTTAGCTTAGCGTCTCACAAACGCTGACAAATTAATTTAAAAATTAGAGTCTGTTTTGTGTTTTGACAGTATTAGACAAGGATGTTTATAAGACAGGCCTTAAAAGATGCAGACATTCCTTTAGTTTGTAAAGCTTCAGTTCTGCATGTCTAGGTAAACAGGGCTTTAGCTTCATAGAATCAAAGGATCATTTAGGTTGGAAAGACCTTTAAGATCATCAAGTCCAATTATTAACCCAGCACTGCCAAGTCCACCATGAGGAATGCTGTTTATTTTACTTTCAGTTTGTTGGGGGTTTTTTTTCTGTTTAATCACATCCTCTGGAAACATTTTTAGCATTTCAGAATTGCGGTAAGTTTTTGTCTGACACAGGATGAAAATAACATTACAAAAAAGAAAAGCATATATTGAAATACTGGTATGAAAAGGTTTCCTGTTTTACTGGTTGTGTTAATACCAACTGAACCTGTAGAACTGAATATAAAGTGACTCTGCCCTTGAAACAGTTTCTGTATTCTTCTGCTTTTGTCCTTGGGAAAGCCAAAGTATAAGAAAATTGCCAGAATATTAATGCTGTGCCCAGAATGCTTAAATTCACTTAATGACAGGAAAATCAAGTATGCACATCAGCAGCTGGTCATATGGTAACACAGTTCAGTGTTTTTACCAGTGTGACATGCTGCAGTGAGTGCATTTTATGGGAAGACCTTTGGACAGTAGCAACACACGTACAGTGTGTGAACTCTGGGGTGGACAGGTATAGTTAGGCTGGAATGCCATACAGTGTCATACAATGGCAGAAGGTGTGTCAGGTCAGAAATAGGCAATAAATGTCATTCCTGTGCATTATGTCTTGTATTTCCAAACAAGTCTAAAGGGCCAAGTTTCTTAAGGCCACTGAAAGAAAAAGTGTGTAGGAGGGATGGGGATCTGAGCACCACCTCACAGGCTATGTTGAGATCTCTTCTTTGCATAGAAAGTGCCACCTCTAGATTCATAATGAAGCACTGGCCTCCACAAAGTTCAGCCTCCACTAGCACTCAGCAGAAAGCCTCTGGCACACATCCCCATTGGGCAAGCCTGGGCAGGTTGCAGAAGAGCAAGCTCTATTTGCTCAGGTGGGCCCCAGCAAGCTGATAACTGCATCTTGAAGTGGTCACGTTTGTTCCAGTGCCAGTGGTATATCAGGTCAGTCTGCTGTTTTCTTTCTGGAGTGATGTTGCTTGTAGAAGGGTTAGAATTTGAAATGACTAGTGAGTAGGAATGCTCAAAACAATGTCAGCTTACTTTCTGAGGGAAGGGTATCTCAAGAAGAGATCTATGGACTCTTCAGTATCTATGAGTCCTTGTGAAGCTCCAGGCTTGGGACATCTGAGTTGCATACCTTGACATCAGCATTGTTTACTTCAGGAGTAGACAAGTAATGTGTATGCTAGAAACTGCCCTAAAACCGCCACCTTTTCTGCATTTAGCAGCACTGCATTTAGCAGTGCTGTAAAGTGGGCCAAAACCTACGCATGTGCCTGTGGGCAATGCATTCCCAAAAACAAGTATAGGTTTTTGTGAATGCATTGTCATCATATGTCTGTCATTCGCAAAACCATTCACAATAATGGGCTCGGTGTTTATCATAACAGCAGCAAAGACCAGAGGTAGTAGGGGTTCACTGACCCAAATACCACTAAATGAATGAGCAAGACCCAGTGAACAGGTAGAGGTTGTTGTGATCTTCTCACCCAAGGGTATGCTTTGGTTCTTTGATTTCTGGGCTCTTTGCCCTCCATACTAGCCCCTAGTTTTCACAGTCTTGCCTTTCATTAGAAAATATGATTTTTCAGGGCTCTGGAATAAGTGAATTTTACAGCCTGTAGTTTCTTTGGCATCCTGCCTATCTGCAGCATATAGTTATGAACTCCTAGATCAGGTTCTGAGTGTAGGATCACCTGCCTCCTGAATTGTTCCTGCTTATCCTGCACTCAAACAATATAGCAGTCAATTGAGTAAAAATATGATTTGAAAAGCAATTTTGCATTAGTATGAAGGGAATATGAAGGAATATGAAGACCCTAAAGTGAGGTTATGTTTTGTTTAGTTTGGATGAAGACAGCAACTCTAAAACCTATTTTTGTTACCATTTCCATATTAAGTCTGTCAGAGCATCAGGCTAATTTTGAAGATTTGTAAGCAATTATGTGGTGATGATAGGATAAGTAAAATGTGTGACTAAACTTGTCTGGTCAATAAAAGAAGGGGATGAACTCTTCTGTTTGGTTTCCAGGTAGGTCAGAGAGAGGTAATTGCTGTGTTGCTCAAATTAGAAACCAGAACAGTTGTTTTGGTGTGTTTAACCTCAGCCACATGCAACATGTCCTCACAATAACCTCCCCATTTGCTTACGAATAATACCTCATCAAAGAGCCAACTGGCCACCATTTTGAGTTCTTAAATATAGCACAAAATCTGTAGCATCAAAGATGCCATTCAAGAAACTAAGGCTAACCCTACCTACCCCATGGAGAGGTTGTGTTTCTGTTAAATTTAGCTTCAGGTGCCAATGCTGAGTTTGCTCCAGTGAGGCTCCCTCAGCTCACAATTTCTCTGACCAGAATAATCTTCTGGATTTTTGGAGTTCTGGAAGATTTTTCGTTTTCCTCAGTGAATTTTGCATGTTACTGAAAAAAGTTACTTTTATTCACTGATATCCTAGCTTGACACAGTCCACTTTCTTATTTAAAAGGGAAAAAATGAACATTACTCTGTACTTTTAGCATTGTTGTTTCATCTTCTTAAAGAAAAGCCCTGCTGTGCAGCATGCCAAGCATGTCTTCTGAAGGGTCTTCTGGTTCTACAGAAATCAGCAGGAACAAGGAGAGTTAGTCCTGTCGTTAGCTTGGGGTCATGAATAGTCGGTGTAGGTTTTCATAGAATACTCACAGGAGGCACAGACTGATGCAAATGTTTGTTGCGTTAGCAGGCAGGTGAGGTACCATTTACCACCCTGAGGCTTGCTTGACCTGGGCAGGGCATCAGTCTGGGTGATGTCCATGAACTTGTATTCCAGTGCTGGATTTGCGAGGGGACTCTCTGGGAGGATGACCTCCCTTTTCTTTGTTTTGCTTGTCTCCAACCAAGGACATGGCACTTTGCTTGCTAAAGCTAATGTAAAGCTAAGCACTTGCTTCTGTTCACTTTTTAATCTAGCTTTAAAAGTATACCACTACATCCATCAGCAGTTTGGGGTTTCTGAAGGCAAGGGCGGTTTATGTCATGATAATAGTGAAGAGTATTTTTGTGTGAATGAGTTTTATTTTTAGATTAAGGGTGCTGACATGTATTAGTTTTACTGAGAACATAAAAATGAAAGAGACTAAATATTTTGTAGCACTGCACCTACATTTGGCAATAGCCAAATAAGCCACAAAGAAACTTCCCAGCTGGTGTGTGACTTTCATGGAGTCCTGGTTGGTTTTAGACTTCTCTGAAGATTCATCGGTCAGAGCTCTAGGAAAATTCAGAGATACTTAGTATGTGTTCTCCAAAAAATTTTAGATAAACAGGTAAGTGTTAGAAGTGAGTGGCAAAAAGAAATACAGTGACAGTACAAGGAAACTCCTCTAGGCTACATGGATGTTGAAATGCATAAAGAACCATGCTTTAGAAACGTGGACTTTAATAATGTGTGACAAAGCTATGATCAAGTCCTCGTTGATTGGACATCACTAGCAAAATTCCTGTTTAATTCAACTATGTAAAATAGATCTCAAAGCTGAACACATAAAAATTCAGGCATATTTTGGAAAAGCACAGTAATGTACTTAATATTTAAGTTCTATGTATTCACTGATCTATGACTTTTTCAAATCTTTCCCTTCCTGTTTTGTCCACACTTTGGTGTCCCCAGGAATAAGAAAAGTCATAATAACAACTGACAAATATGTTAAAGTTGCACTTTTTTTTCCCTGGCATGGTCATTTCTGCATTCCCTTGCCAAAGCAGTTTGCTGTTTGATTTGGATATTCCTACATGACCTAGATTTTCTGGTTCAGCAAATGCTAAAAAAGGGGAAAACTCTATCAAAGTATAACACCAGCTTTACCCACTCATCTCTGGAACATTCTTCCAGCCCAGCTGGTAACTTGGGAAAGCAAAGATTTGAAGGACAAGGCTCAGACCCAGTGGTCCTCCAGCCTCTGGTGTGGACCTCGCATCTAACTCTTATGTAACAAGTTTTGCTACTTTTCTAAAATATTTAATTTTAAAGGTGGTTTTTGTAGAAAACAAAACCTTCTCACTTTTTACCTGGAAATCCTTCCAGCTTCCCCTACCAAATATTTAAGGTAGGATGAAGTGCCAGAAGGCTATGCCAGACACCAAACCAGTGCTTTTAAGTTTACAAAGGAAAAATGAAAGGCACCTGGCTTGAATGGAGAGTATTGGGGGAAAAAAAAGAGAGGTGATAGATTTACAAAGTAAATGTAGCCCTACATAAGTGACCTAAATATAGGCAAGCATTTCATATTCCCTTTTACAAACCCTGTGAAGTTTTGAAAGTACTGAAATATCGAAGTGTTTATTTTTTTAAATTTCTGTGTGCTTGAGTTTAGCCCATTCTTTTCTGCATGGTGAGCCTGCGTGGAGGAGAGCTGCCACCTTGAAGAGGGTGTTTGGCCAAGCCAGGTCCTGCCCCATAACTGGGAGCTGTCAGTTCACTCAGAGGCCATAATTGCAGGAAATAAAATGAACAGGAATGTTACACGAGTGTGTCTATATACCAGCCCTCCAACTGACTTATTTATAGTCTGAGCCTTAATGTCTATTCATTAAAATCTCACAGAAGTCATTGTCCCCTGGCCCTTAAGCTATAAAAGGGTATTTAATACACTCTTGCCCAGACATCAGCAGCTCTCCAGACCCCGTTATACTATGCAAGTTATGACAAAAACTCAGCCTCAAGCTCCTGTAGGTTGAGCTTTGGCATTATGAGTTTCCCCAGCATCACTGCTGGGGATCAGGGCACAGCTCAGGGCATTGTTTGTTTTCCATGTAAGAAAATACAGTAGCATTTCATCAAACAGGTTGAGCTGGGGCGGCGGTGGTGGGTTGTTGGCAGAGCTGTGCAGCGCCGCAGCAGCACGGGCTGGAGCATCGTCAGCCAAAGCACGTCATACATCACTGTCCTTTTCCACAGCTAGCAGAACGTGAGGGGCAAAAAGGGAAGGGTTTTCAAAAGCTGTACTTGATTTTTGGTAGCTCTGATCTAAAGAAAGTGAAACACCTGGATTTTGGAATGACTGGGAGGACAAAGAGGCATAAATGACACTTGGGATCAGGTTTTAAGTTATTCAGGCAAGTAGCTCTTTTTCTTGTCAGACAACTACTGAGAGGTATTTAGGTACCCAAATGCTGTTGAAGTCAGTGGGAGTGGAACACTTAAATACCTTTCAGAGGTTAGTGTCAGAGTTCAAAAGAAGGATTTCAGAGACATTGAACTTCATCTTTTTAGAGCAAATGTGTTGGAAGCTTTTGTCTCGAGGTCAGATTGAGTGATATACCTCTTTACTCAAGTATCCAGCTCCACACCTGCACCTGGAACCTGCCAAATCTGCAGTCAGCTAGTCGGCAACGGACACTGAGCTGGTGTTCCCTTTTGGAATGCCGAAGTGGGAGGTTCCCTCAGGAATTTGTAGACGGGACATGTGACACCATGAAATACCATCACCTACTATTTTGCCTTTCCTTGAAAGAGGAGTGTGTACAAAATATTGTGGGTTGTGGGAGGTTTTTTGTGAAAGTAGGCCAAAAGTTTATGTAAAGGGAGGGTTTTTCCTTGAATCTCTTTCAGTTTATTAATAAAATCTTTCTTAGTTTTTTGGTAACAGTGACAGGTCCTACATTTCAAGTGGGACAAAAATATCTCTAATGTTATCTCTATGGCTTCCTTTTATGTTAGTTACAATCCATACTGGAGGATTCTTCCAAGATTTTCCAAGCTTCTGAATGCCTAAAAGAGTTGCTATTAATTTACCACAGTGTTCTGCCAGCCATCTGTTGTGGTTTGTGTCATTAAGTATCAGTAGGGGCTATGTGTTACAGAAGAGGGAGAAATGCTATGATATAATAGAACTTGTCTCCCAGAGGAAACGATAGAGAGCCAGAGGCTACATCTTTTTGGACATTTAAAACAGCTCAGGCGGAAGTGTAGGAGGTTGTACTGCAGGGCATTTTTGCAATCCTATCTATGCAACCACAAAGGTCTAAAGTCTTCCTGATTCTTGAAGGGCAAAAATCAGGGTACTCTGTAGACCTTTAAGAGTAAGTCACCTCTTCCTAACTTTATAACACAATATTTGCCCATAATAAATTTGCATTGCAAATGAAACTACTTGAAATATGTGTCTCAGGAGAAGTAGAAAGACTATACCTTATATGTATTTCCATTTCAGTAGCACCTGAAATATGTGTTGCAAGTCTTCTGTTTGCATCTGACTCTTGGATAATCAGAAACTCAATGCATAGGGGAATTGCTTTTTAAGGGAACAGTTCATAGCTGGGTCATGAGATTATAACAGTTTCATGGGGACTGACTGGTGGAATAATTGCTGCCAGTTTGGGCTCATGGAGTAGCACTGCATGTTTATGATCTGTTCTTTGCTGTTTCACCCAAAAGAAGAACATACTTAGGTTTTATCTTGAATAGCCTTAGCATCTGGCTTTGCAAATGCCACTTCATTTCTTCCACTGCATGCTTTACTAGTGTCTTTCCTATCTTCCCAATTTCCACAGCTGGAACAGGCGTAGCAGGTAAAGGATGATCAACAGCAAAGCACAACAAAGTAATGTCCTGTGTAACAAAGGAAGCATGCAGGAAAGAATGATTAAGGTGATAGCCTAGGAAATTACACTCTCCAATTCAGTGCAGTTCCTGGAGATGCGTTGAGACAAAGAACCGTGGATTGCCAGTGGGCATGTTCATACACAAAGATACAGCATATTTTTTTCCAACGTGACTAAACTCACACCGATAATGACATATTTAAATCTAGTGAGTGTGGTCTATGTCCATATCAGACATGGTATTTCATATTCAGAAATGTTTTAGCTTGCTCATTGTTGGTATGATTTTTTTTGTTTATAAAAATAACCGGAAACAAGGAAGAGTCCAAATACTTTCTATCTCATCGCAAATCGTGTCATGGCTTGTTTTCATGTGAAATAAGTGTTTCTGAAAGTAATAGCTGAAAATGTCAATTTAATTTACTAATATTTGGCCAAAGTATATAAAAATCTTTTAAAAAACAGAAGGTAATTAAAAATATTAACCTTCTATTTGATTTTTAGCAACTGACATTCAATTATTAGTTGCCCAGTGTGCTCAGAGATGCTCTATAGTACCTATTTCTAAGACTTTCCTGAACATGGCAGGACAAATATTACAGTGCACAGGTAAACACACAAAATGCTATGCTTCATCTGTGGGTATAATCCATTACTACTTATTATCTGTCTTTATTTTGTTCCTGTACTTGGTTACTTCACAGATTCCTTTACTTTGTCCTCATTAGTACCCACAAATGCATCCTTCATGAGCATTGCCAGTGTTCTTTGTTATCAAACACAGATGTGAAGAAACCACTGAGATTTTCTTGATACGTTTTCAGTCATTGGAAATTTCTTTGTTGTTCTCTTTGGTCCTAGTCCAACACTGTAAGAGTCAGTGATTGTCTTTCCACCAACTTCAATGGGATTTGGATCTTGCCTTTAATAGTTCCACTAAACTCATTTTGTTTGCAACCTTCAAGTATGTCTCAAATTTATTTTATTTTAAAAGTAATTATGTTTTGCTCTTTGACCTTCATGGATTTTATATATTTTTGAATACTATCTTTATATTCCATTAGTTACTTCTTGTAAAATTTAAACCTTGTTGCAGTCCTTTACCCATGCACTTACTCTCCTACTCTCTCATGCTCTTTTTCAGAACTCTGTTTTTACTCAGCTAAAAATAAACTACTTATCATCAGTTCTTACAGGGATTTAGTTTTAGGTTTCACTCTCCAGGAGTGTATATGTTCCTCCCAAGCCAACTCTACCACCTCTTTCAACTTCAGCAAAACTTGTCTGCTGTGCCTCTTTGCCAGTAAACATTGGAAATTTCTTTCATTAAAATAGATTTCATTTAATCAAATCAGGTCAAGTATTCATAACCATTTCAGACAGTGACCTTTTCATAGAATGATAGAATGGCCTGGGTTGGAAGGGACCTTAAAGGTCATCTAGTTCCAATCTCCCTGCTGTGGGCAGGGACACCTTCCAGTAGACCAGGTTGCTCAGAGCTCCATCCAACCTGGCCTTGAACACTTCCAGGGATGGGGCATTCATAACTTTGCTGGGCAACCTGTTCCAGTGTCTCACTACCCTCACAGTAAAGAATTTCTTCCTAATATCTAATCTAAACCTGCTCTTGGTTTGAAGCCATTCCTGCTTGTCCTGCCACTACATGCTCTTGTAGAAAGTATCTCTCCATGTTTCTTGTAGACTCTCGCCAGGTACTGAAAGGCCACAATTAGGTCACCCCAAAGCCTTCTCTTCTCCAGGCTAAGCAATCCCATTTCTCTCAGCCTTTCCTCATAGGAGAGGTGCTCCATCCCTCTAATCATTTTGGTGGCCTTCCTCTGGACTCACTCCAACGGGCTGATGTCCTTCCTGTGCTGGGGACCCCAGAGCTGGATGCAGCATTCCAGGTGGAGTTTCACCAGGGAGGAGGACAGGGGCAGGATCACCTTCCTCTACCTGCTGGCCACACTTCTTTAGAAATCTAGTTCTGTGTTGTTCAAAAGCCAGACCTCAGCAGTGCCCAAGACCAGATGCAGAGCAAGAGCAGAGGGACAGATGCACTCTCTGATGCTAACAGCAGGGAAAGGTTATTCCTCTTATGTGACTCATTTCAAATAATGTCACTTGTTCATGTTAGGAGGGATTAGCAAAGGCATTACTTTGTTAGTTTTGTTTGGATTTTTTTTTTTTTTTTGGCTTTGAAGGACTTGGAGAAGAGCTGTGATGTTATACAAGACCTGAAAGTACAGACAGTGCCAGTACTGTGGCAGCATGTAGAAAAATAGGAGGCAAAGTCAGATATTAGATAACCAGTATTTCCCTAAGAACTTATACCTAGAGGAGAAATGACTGCCAGCAGCTTGGCATTAGAGGAGAAAATAAATTGGCCTTGTTCCCAATTCCAGTGGACACAACACAAAACCCACCATTTTCATAGGTTTTTTACTGCTAATGCTGTCCTTCATAAAAAAAAAAAAAAAAAAAAAGCTGTGGCAAAGGAAGTATCCACTCACTCTTCCATGCCGTGGTTAGGATGAATCTGTGGCAAAGGAAGTATCCACTCACTCTTCCATGCCGTGGTTAGGATGAATCAGTGAAGCCCTAAGGGGGAATCTGGCTGCCGTTACCCAGGCATTCTCTACCCTGTGTAGAAACAGGGCAAATTATTTCATTCTCCAGTGCTTTCGGCCCCGTATCTTCCTTGAGCGGGAAATTAATACAAAAATGGAAAGTAGGTTGCCATTAACATGGCAGTGATTATCTGACAACCAGACTCAGCATCTATTGAAGTCAAAGGAAAAGAAAAAAAAAAAAGGCATCAACTTCCAAGGGCTTTGGCTCAAGGCCTAGGAGAACCTCTTCAAATTTCTGAGGATTGCTAGGCTACTGAAAAATAATGTATGTACAGTGCTTCAGTGTACATATGTTGCTTTGATTATTTCATGGATATCACGTGCTTTGATGTTGGAGGCTACATAGAGACCGCCAAAAAAGATCTGTTAACTAATGACTGTTTATGCTGTAGTAGGCAAATGCTGAAACTGAATTTGGCCTTTTTCCCCTGGGACGGAATCCAAATAAATGTCATGAAGTAACTGCACAAACAGCACTCACTGGAGAAAAAAGGTCTTTGTTTCACTAATAAGCTCTTTTAAGGAACAATGGATACAGTTTCTCAGTTTTCTTTGCATCTGACAAAATAAAGCAGGCAAGAATTCTATTTTAAGGCCATTTGAATGAAAGCAATGAAAATTGGTTTGCTTAACAAAGGTAACTTGACTGTTTGTTGTGGTTAGGAAGATGTGAGAACCCCTATGAATGCTTCTTAATTCCTGAAAGAATTGTGTGGCCATGGAGGATTGCTTGTTTGCTTGTCTGGTGAGGGCAGTTGGGTTCCAGCACAGGGTTTACATGCAGCAGATTTCATGGGCCAAAATACACCCCCGAGTTGTAAAGTCATCAGAGGATGCTGATGTTCAGGAATCTACAAGAACGTGTCTTTTGGAGGGAAGTTACACTGTCATTTAGTTTACTTCTGATTCTTGTTGAACTGTAGGTTGGGTAGCTGTTTTCTGTAATTCTTTAGTAGCTTTCAATGTCTGTGCTACCACTTTGAGGACAAATGCTCTTTAAGACTTGGAGCCAGATTCCTCCTGCTGTCCAGGTAACTCTACATGCATTACATACTGGAGGAACTTCTGGTTTCTGAGTGATGGACAGACTTCTCCAAATCCAGCCACCTCACCAGAATAAGTTACAGTCTTAGCTACTCGCTCTACTCACCCTGTCAAAGGCTGCTGCCCTCTCCATCTGCTCCCACAATGACTTGTGTAGAAGCTCCCTCATTTTTTTAAAGCAAAATCAGCTCCATTTGTTTTGCTCATCGTTGGTCTGTACCAGGATAACAGGCTGAGCCTGAAGCTGCGCCATGTAGGAAGTGTTCATACAAACTGTTCAATGAGCACACCAGTGGGGGTGATCCTTAATGAGGAGAGCAGGGAGTGGTGCTAAGCAGCTGAGAGTAGTAACCCCTTCCAACTCACAGCAGGGTCCTGAAGAGGACATCTGTTCATGGCTTCTGTCTGCAGCTCCTTTGTAGATCTGACCAAAATGCTTCTGGTAAAAAAGGGGTTCCTACTGGGGATAGGAGGGGGGAAATTTTAAAAAAAAAAAATAGGAGAAAAAAAAAAAGTTGGTTTAAACATTTTCAGTAGGGAAATGTTAATTTGAAAGAAATTCCAACAAAAAGTGAAATGGTACCTCTAGTGAAGGAAGTGAGGTTTTATCCACTGAGTTCAGTGAAGCTGGGATTTCACACAAAAATATCTGATTCAGGATTTCTCACAGATAACTTCTTTTGAATTGCAGATTTCAATTTGTAGATTTATATTTTTGTCATGAGAAAAGAGTTGGTTTCTCCACCACTTCTAACAGCTACCACTGTACTGCTACAAAAAAACCCAGGAGCACATTTTACTCCCACGCAACCTATAAAGACTTCAAATCCTTACTGTAGAATTGACCCTAACTACTCAAATGGTAAAGTGCATTCATTTTAGAATGGGCACAACTGTAGCCACTAGACTGCAATCTGTAGTGGTGGAAAACTTCATTTCCACGTGGCTCATCTAAAGTGTGGAGAACAAGATGTTTACTGCCTGCTTTTTGCGGCACAGGAGACTTACCCTTGCCATCAACTCAAAGGCGCTGTTTGCTGCCCACTTCAGCTAGCACTTAGTGCTTCAGAGCACAGCCCTGATGTGAATGTACAAATATGTTAGCTAAATGATTTATGTTTCTTAAAATAACCACATTACAGCGGAGCAGAATTTATGTTTTGCTGTTTGTGTTCAGCTCGCAGCATTGTCATTTCTTATTTCTTTGTTCTGTAAATATGTATTTAAAAAAACCCAACTTGCAGCATACATACCCTTAGTTAACATTACATTTCAATAAATATCTCTCATCAGATTTTCTTTGTTAAATAATTTGACAGTCTGATGGTGTACGACTTTATTGATGGAGTTTTGAACAGTATGGATTAGATCCCCCCAGAACTGTAGAACTTCTCCACAATTACCCCTGTGTGTTGCTTAAAAAACATTTTCAGAGCAAACTGCATATTCCATATTTAAAGCACACCATCTCTTATTTCTTCAAACGGATGAAAAGCATGGACCTTAATGAAGGCATAAATCTTTGATGTTTAATCTTTCTAAAGAAATGCAGTAGTGTTTGTGCAGAGAGGAAATTATGAAAAAAAATCAGTAACTACTGAAAAAACACAGAATATCTCAATATCGCCATTTATATAAACATCAGAAGCTCTTTGCTTTATAGTAAAGAATACAAGAAACTGACTTTTATCTCCTCCCCCACAGATTTCAGTAAATAGTAGCCTTGGAGTGAAATTATCTTCAGTTTTAACTGTGAAACCATGTATGATGCTGTAGCCATAAGGATGATTCCAGCTTCAATACAGCACTGCAGAATAAGCAAGAAATACCTTATAAATAGAGCCTGTTAAAAGAGGAAAGGGCATAATTTAAGGATCAGTATATAAATAAGTTGTAACTCTTTTTTTCAATCTATATTGCTTTTCCTAAATGTACTAAAACTGTAAAGTAATATCAGTGGAAAATTGCAGCAGAATGATTTGTTTTCATAGTTCATTTATAGTTAATTTCCTGAACTAGTAGTACAGGGAAAATGATTTAACAGCAAGTCTAGTGTGAATTCCTTACAAGAAACCAAAAGATAAATAGCTTACTCCCCACTGCCTAAAGGTTTAAGCGTGTGGATGTACTGAATTAATAAAATCTTTGGAGTCTTTGTGTGCTCCAGTATGGAAGGCATGAAAAGTATTCCTCTACTGTGCAGTCTATTTTCTGTACATGTTCTCCAAGAAGGCAGCCTACAGATAATACAGGATAAATTACCTTCAACCTTGAAAATTGCAGTGTGCTTTTAAGTTCTCTTCAGGTGCAGCAGAAGGCTGTGGGCTTCCTGCTCCCTACCTGGGGAAAAACTGAAGGCACCCCCATACAGCTAAGACATTTGACAATCAGATGAATGCAGAAAGGGCTATGTACTGTGCTCTTTCCTTTCTTACAGAGATACATGGTGGTGTCCTCCATATATGTAAGCTCAGCTGTGCTAACTCATCCTCCTAATTTCTTCTATGGGAGCCAGAAGGATATTTAGTGGGGTGGGGGAGGAGGTCACTCCGCTATCCGATGTTTGACTGCTGTTACACTAAGGTTGTTTTGTGCTTTCTTTGTCCACCTCTCAGCTGTTGCTCAGCACTAATGTGCTGGCAGTATCCATTCGAGGGAAGGATGAGAAGCAGGAAAGGGGTGAACTTCTCATCAGAACTTGGCAGGATTTTTATTTTGGTATAATTTGGCCCTTGCTTTAAGCAAACAAGGTGTATATAGATATAGTACTGTATACATAAATACTCTATTAAAATATATGTAGGCAGAGAGTGAAAGACACAACATATTCCATTTTTTTCTCGTTGGTAAACTAATCAGACTAGCAAGTACATATTAATGGTTCATGGCTGCTCCCCACTTTTCCTACCCTCCAGCTGTCTGCTTTTGAATAATAATTTGCATTTCCTGCCAAACCTCTTCTAATAAAAGATCTAAACCTCACTGGTCCTGAGCTACTTTGACTAGGGAGGACTGGAGTGAACCTGCTGACCAGCTGCTGTTGTAGCTCTGAAAATCAAATAAATTCATCTCCCACACATTTGCTCCCACACATTTTCTTTCATCAGTTACATGTGAGATATGGTACAAATGGGATGGTCTCAATTATGAAGATCAGAGGAGTTACACAATTAAGCCTGCTTCTCTATTTCATTGATATCTAAAAGTAAACAACATGTTATGCTTTCATACCTAGTTCACAAAGGTTTTCTATACTGAAATATATAAATGTAAGTTTAAATACTCAAATCAAAATATGAAGAAAGCAGATGCATCACTGCGATAAGCTACTAAAACTTTGTTGTTCATTTTGTAGAGGATAACCTTGGTTCTTCAGTATTGAGTATTAAACCAGAGGTTCATATTGTTGGTTAACAAAATGCAGTTGAAGATATTGATAAACCAAAATGTGAACTGATAACGGAACCTTTGTTATTTGAGTCTTGTTCAGCTTTATCCACCTGGAAAATAAGGATCAACCAATCTGGTATCAAAGAGTTGAAGAGTTTAACAATGCTGGCAGCCCATTTTAAAAGGATGCTTAATTATGAAGAACATTAAGGGCTGCTATTTGTTATCCTACCGTAGTGGATATTGACCATCAATCTGAGACAGCAGCTCAGTGCTCACCATCTGATTACAATGTTGTTAGGGAAGAAAAAGGCTGAATGCTGGGTTAAGCTTCGTAGCAATTAACAGGGTTTCCTTTTAATCTTTTCAGATATGGCAGTTTGAATTATTAGCATCCGGGTTCATTGCTTGACTGTTAAGATGTTGGCTTAACTCTGGAAGGTGCTGAGAGCTTTAGCTGAGCAGCTGACGGTGTTCAGAGTACTACATTTATAATTCCATAGTGTTTCTGAAAAAACTACCCTTGACTTGAATGGAACAGGATCAGGTCCAGGTTTGGGTGTTACTCACATTTTTCATAGGCAGAAATGTATAAGAAGATCAGTGAGACTCAGTGTGTGGCTGGATGGGAAAAGCACTTAAGTGAGGAACCTGCTTATGTACCTGTTTTGATGAACTGCTGTCAGTATTTAGTGTATTCAGCCACATATATATGATCTTATTAAAATTATGCAAGTAGTTAGACTGTGAGGATAAAGAGGTTTGCACTGCATGTATAAATAAAAAGCACTGTCTGCTTCCTACAAAAACAGATGGCACTAATATTTGTAAATTAATTGAAATAAGTTGCTGATGACTTAGTAGTGAAGGTCAAAGAAACTTAGTCAGGTTTGGATTATCCAGCAGCTGGAGAAGGTTATCTTATTTGCACTGTTCCTACACAGAACTGTAAAATGACTACTGCTGAAATCCATAGCAGCCCTGTTTATTTATTTTACAAGTGTAAAACTGACATTTATATTGTAGTAGGAAACAATATTGTAATGAATTCCTGGTCAGGGAATAGTGTAATTATTGGGCGTACAGAAGCCACCACTCACATGGACAAGAGTGACCTATTTGAAATGCTGTGTATGGATTGCCAGAGAAGTTTGACAAGATCTCTGCTAAAGGACTCTTAAATCATCTCAGAATGGTCTCATGGTTTCTCCACAGATTTTGAAAGATGGGAAGCAATGACTGTGAATAAATGGCTAGGGAGGTAGTGGTGTATTTCCACAGGGATCTGGCCTGGAGCTTGAGCTGTTCAACGTATTCATAAGTGATCTGCACAGTGGTGAGCTGACAGTATTTGCTGGTGATCCAAGATTATTGTAACTAATGACATTTAAAATTAATTGTATGCATGATACTCGAATGACTGGCAGATGAAATTCAGTGTAAGTAGATACAAAGCAATGAATACAGAGAGAAACATTCTTGCCCTATACAAGGGTTGCACTGAATTAGCTGTTACCACTCAGGGAAGACATGAGGAGTCCCTGTAGATGAAAGCTTCCATTTACTCCCCAGATGTTGTATAGAGAAAAATTAGGAACGGCACAAAGAATGAAACAAACATTTCATACAAAATAAATATTTTGTTAATATAATACAGAACAAATGTAGATTTCCAAAGCAGTGACATAGTGCAAGGGTGGAAGCCCAGCTTTATCAAGTGTTTGAGTATCTCCCCTGCAGACAAATCAGGGCTTTGAGCCATGACGCATGTACTGACAGGAAAATGTCCCTGGAATGGCACAGTGCTCCCTTCTGCCTACTTTGCTGTAAGTCCAGCAACTTCACCAGTGGGGCAGTTAGGAATAGTATCTTCTTAAATCACCATAGCAAGACTTGTCAGCAAACTCTGTCCAAAAAAATTTTCATGAACTGTAGGATTTGCTGTGCTTGAGTCCATTAAGTTAGTGGTACATGGGTTCTTGAGAATGCCTTAACTTGTTATTTTACATTATGCATTTCTATAAGTTTAACTCTCAGATACCAGTTTTATTTAAAAATATACATTATTTTTAAAATACTTTTTACACATGGACCACACACATTTCCATTATTTGTGTATTGAGCAGATGATGGGGGACTGAACTGTCACAAGAAATGATTTTGCTGAGCCAGTGCCCAGCACGGTGCTGCCCAGAGCCATAGACAGCAGGGCAGCAAACTGAGACCCTGCTCTGTACTCAGTACTGTCCCATCTTGTCCTGGGACACCTCTTACTTGGAAAACCTTTTTCTCAATACCATTCTGCCAGCTAACCCCCCCCCCCCCCCTTGCAACCCTGCCTAACTCTGCTTTCCCTTTCTCTCCTTGTTTGTGCTCTTCTAAGCATGGATCAAGCCTCTGGCAACACCAGGTTTGGTGAGCATTGAAATGGTCCTTGTGTGTGGGCACTTGAGTGCAGGTAGATGTGGAGGGGAAAGGGAGCACAAGTTTATTCCCTTAAAAGAAGCAGCATTTGGGCTCAGTTTCCTCAAGCACTCAGGACATGATCAGGTCCATAGCTAGTAGCTACAGGAGTTTATCGCATTGCTGGTATGTTTATAGTATAGCATGGAAGGTCCTATATAAATACCAATTACTCTATTAATACTAGTAATTAGTTTTTATACCCTACATTCATTTTATGCTCTTCATAAGAAAATGTAATCAATGCAGACTACCTTAACCTTCAAGTGTCTAAAAGTGGTTCATTCTAAGGGTTAACTATACTTGTAGTTTACTGTATTAGTCCCAGTTGTATTTGACATAAAAATGTTTTTATAGCACAACCAAATACCAGCATATTTGCGGTTTCAGTCAGATGTTTTTAACTATATTGGATATAACCCACAATGGTTTCAGAAGATATTTCCATTGTTTTAGCCAGATTTAGAGGGGCTGGATTAAGCTATGGCCCAGTGGTGTTTACATATGTGAGTATCAGTCTTAAAGGGCAAAGAATATGATGTTCCATAAACCTTTATACAGAAATAAATACCTCGCAGCAAAAATGTTTTTCTAAGATCAGTTACTATTTCAACTATAATGACCTGCTTGGAAAAGGTCAGGGGCCAAATTCTTCTCTCATTTACACTGGCGTAAATCCACAGTATTGTAAGTGCAGGATTTGGGTTTGGGAGTTTAATACTTTGGAATTAATTTCCCCCTGACCTGCAACATTTAATGCAATCTATTCCATATTTGAGCTGTTAATTTAGCAAAGTATTCCATGGATGAGATCCTGATAAACTACATAACATGAGAAATTAATTCAGTTGGAACTTCAGGGCAGCCCATGTTTTAATTGTCTCATTCTAAAAACAAAACCCTCCCATTCCTGATCTGCCAAAAGGCTTGTTCAGGTTGGAGATGTAACTATTTAGGCTGAATATATATGTGTGTGTGTGTGTTTATATATATATATTTCTGTAAGTAATGTACTGAAGTGCTGATCCAACTTTACAAGTGTAGCAGTCTCCAGAAATCCTCAAGTCATAATAGCCAATGCAAACACCCCTGGGTCTTTATCGATCTTTCAGTTGAAGCAAAGCTTCAGTTTCAGTTTTAAACTTTATGGACTTTTCCCATATCATCTGTAAGTTCCAATTGCAATTAATATTTCTGTTCTTTACAGCTTGTAGTGAACAGCTTTTTAATGTAAGGTGATTTTGTACCAATTTGAACATACAAAACTGTTGAAATAGATATTATGTAAATATGAAGGATAATTTTTTTTTTAATTTCATACCTGACTTCTGCGAGTACAGTGCAAATCCAGTGTGTATACACAAAGCAATCCGTGTTACTCTTGACAAAAACCAGCAAATATTTTGTAGCTTAAAATAGTAAGTTGTTTAACATAGCTGAACTCAAAACCAGATTAACAGATCCCATGTTAGAAGCAACCCTTGTAGCAACCAGGTATCTGTGACTCTGGACCCTCCCTCCCACAAATTCTATAGGCTAGTGTTGTAGTTTATTCCAGCAGGTATCTAAACACCATACAGTCACTTGCTCACAACTCACCCTCTGCCCCCAGTGGACTGGGGGAGAGCACTGGGTAAAAAAAGTAAAATTCCTGAATTGAGATAGAGGCAGTTGAAATGAAAGGGGAAATAATAATAATAAAAATAGAATATACAGAAAAAGTGATGCACAATGCAATTGCTCACCACCTGCCAACTGCTGTCCAACCAGTTCCCAATCAGTGATTGGCTCCTCCCATCCAGCTTCTCCCAGTTTATATACTGGACATGACATTCTGTGGTATGGAATATCCCTTTAGCCAGTTGGGTTAGCTGTCCTGGCTATGTCTTCTCTCAGCTTCTTGTGCCTCCCAGCCTACTGGCTGGTGGAGTGGTGTGGGAAGCTGAAAAGTGCTTGACTTAGTGTAAACACTGCTTAGCAACAACTAAAACATTAGTGTGTCAACATCATTCTGGTCCTAAATCCAAAACACAGCACTCTAACTACTACTAGGAAGAAAATTAACTCTATCCCAACTGAAACCAAGACAGTATCCATCTCTAATAGCAGTCCAAAGGGCAGGAGAGATGATCTGTGGTGTTGGATTGTTGCACACCAAAGCCAGTTCTGGTTCCATCACCATTGTGTTTGTCTGGTTCTGTCATTGCTGGACTTTGCCCAGTGTCATCAAGTTTCACTCTTCATTAATCAGGGCAATTGTTACTGTAATGCTGTTGATATTGCATGTTAGCAAGCATAGTAGTGATGGCATACAGTATTATATGAATTAACATCATACAATTCAAATCATTGGCTGTTCTCACCCAGAATCAAATCCTTGAGGTACATGTCAGACTTCCCCACCATCACACATTACCCAAAATGTGCATCCAGGTCCCTGAGCAAAAGCAATCCTGTGGATGGGTTTGCCTTTGCCTGAAGCAGGAATCCTATCCTCCCCAGCATATTATTTACGTGCAGTACAGGGCCTTTATCCCTTTCTTTAATATGTAGACTAGCATAGGTTAGTGTAGACTAGTGTAGGTTAGTGTAGACTAACCAGGTGGCATTTGCAAAATATCTATCCCCGTGTTTGAATCCCAGCACCCATTGCTCTCAGTGTAGTCTTTAAGAGCCCATTATGTCATTTGATTTTCCCAGAGGCTGGTAGGGAATGCAGTATACCCACTCACCCAGTGGGCCTTTTGGGTCCTGGAAATAACCCTCTCCTTAGGTAGTCTGTGACAAGGATGCAAGAGCAAACTGGGCCAGTCACAATGGGGTGCTTTTGCCACTCATTCCCAGTCAGGTCCACTTTGGCCTCCAATACAGTTAGCTGTTTGGATCCCCCACCACTCCAGAAATACAGATAGGTTCTGCCCCTGCATAACTTGATGGCATTAGGGTACACTGTGCACAAGCATCTGCTCAAGCGTTATACTCCTTATGAGTCTGATATGCCAGGTTATTGAATCCACACAGTCCACTAACCCAGTTGTCCCTCTCCACTGCCTGGCTGGAGGCAGAGTCCCTCTGGTTCCAGTCATAGTATTCACTACTCGCTTCCTGTAAATACAAATCAGAGTCCCTTCATCAAGATCAGGAGTAAGAGCAGCCGTTCTAGGGAAAACGCCCACTGCTGATTGCAATTTTCCCTTTTGTGATTGTTTTTCCTTGCAATTCATGTATCCATGCCTCTAGGGTCGAGGTAGATTTTCCATTCCACTTCCTCATGAATGATGAAAGATGAAAGATGATTTAGTACCAATTGAAACATCAAAAACTGTTGTAATAGATATTATGTAAATATAAAGGATAATTTTTTAACACCACATACCTGACTTCTGTGAGTGCAGTGCAAATCCAGTGTGTATACACAAGGCAATCCACTTTGCTCTTGGAAAAAAAGTAGCAAATCTTTTTTTTAATCTTAAAATAGTTAGTTGATTAACAGATCATGTGTTAAAAGCATCCATTGTAGCAACCAGCTATGTGGGACTCTGCACCCCGGCCAAATTATATAGGCCGGGCTACACATATATGGAAAATGAAGGGCCAAAATATTTCAAGGAGCCTATAAACTCCTCTGTATATCTTGTAACCATGCCTCTTTCACAACTCAGGAACCTGAAATGGTATCCTTCTTCTTCTGGTAACTCACATCTGTACCTCTTGCATAGCCCAACCACCTCCTAACACTTCATTCTCGGGTGCCAGGACTTCTATCATGAACGTGAAAGCAGCAAACGGGTCATTTGAAGCACAAAATCATTTTAAACTATCAACCTGCCAAGAAGATTTAACACTGTGCATTTTTATGAGTTTATGTTGTTGTCCTGAGCAGTGCAGGAGCTGGTAAGTCAGAAGTGTCAGTTCTGCCAGTCTTTGAGTAATACAGATCTGGTTGAATTTCCCCACTTGACCATGCAGTGTGTTAGTAGATAGCTTCTCTATTAAAACCTGATGTGGTTTTGGATGTGCACTGGATTAGTTTTTCTCAAATAACTGTTCCCATCTAATTTAAGCATTACACAAATACAGTAACAAGTGAGAGGACTTTTATTGTAGATTTAATTCAACACAGAGCACCATATATATAAGCACTGAAAGCAGAACCACAACTTGACAGACTCAGATCTGGCTCTTCCCTAATCCTGCAGGCTCTGTGCAAAATGCTAATGGAAAAATACCCAGGAAAGGATGGGATGAGATTAAATCAAACTCACTACAGTTCTTTGGAGGTGTTGCTGCGTTTGGGGATGACCTGAGGTGGAGGGGGTGCCTAGTCAGAAGTTTTTCCCTGAGACTCTGAAAGGATTCAGGATTTTTTCTATTAGTAACTGAAGCTCCATGTTGAAAAATCTTCCTTCTTTTCACAGCTCTCTGCCTCCCATACGGGAAGCAAAACTTACTTCAGAGCCCTGGTGTTGTTTCATATTCATGTAACTGTGCAAAAGCAAGGGGACTCTGAGAATTTATGGTGGTGATTACTATCCTAAGCACCAGATGGATTTCTATCCAGATGTCCTAGTAGCTGCTGAAAAGGCGTGCAGTAGAAAATGATTACTTCCCAGTTACACATGTAGTTCCTACATGTAGAAAAGACATAGAATGGCACTAGTAGAGTTAGGGGTAAAAGGAAGCACATGTTTCACTTCTTTCCCACCTACTGTGGGAAATTCAGGGCTCTTATTCTTATTCCTCTTTATGTTACTATAGATTACATAGTTCCTTACTTCTTGTTTTCCAGTCCCATATTCTGAAGATTAGATGTGATCAGGTGTGATCTGTGAGCTCAGACATGTCAGGGAATGCTGCTTGAGGAACCACTTCTGCATTTCAGTCGGACTCATTTCCATGTGCTGTTTTGCAAAATGTGCCAGTCACACTTCCACCCTTTGATTTCTGTTACTCCCATTTTGTGATTGGGAGATCCAAATGTAAGTAAATTAAGTTACAGAAGAAAATTCCTTTAACTTCAGGTAGACCAGGATTTTACTCTTACCCCTTTCTCAAAAGAAATTATGACAAGATTGTGCAAGTGTAAGCACCTACCACCAAAGGCCCAGTGCTACAAAGCACTTGGCAGACAGTGACATGTTCCCAAAGAGTTACAATGGGTCTGCTGGTCACCACCAAAGTGAGCACATGGAATCATAGAATGCTTTGGGTTGGAAGGGACCTTAAAGATTATCTAGTTCCAACCCCTCTGCCATGGGCAGGGACACCATCCACTAGACCAGATTGCTAAAAGTCCCATCCATCATGGCCTTGAACACTTCAGGGATGGGACATCCACAACTTCTCTGGACAGCCTGTTCCAGGGCCTCATCACTGGTTCCACCATATAACAACCCTCACTGTTGCCTTCCATGGGAAAAGTTCTGATTTTATGCATGCACATCTGAGGAGAGAATCTAATGATTCCCATCTCAAAAAACAGGGCTAGCTTGCCTGTTTCAGAGCTAGCTGTCTAAAACTGTATCCTTGCATGCATCCCAACATGCTGAGCAGTACTAGCAGTTTTCCTCTGTAGTGGGCAAGATTGCTAACAGAATATAGTAGAGGTAGAATTAAAAACTCTGGGAAAGGCTACTTCACAGTGGTATGGGCTAGGGAACGTTGGTGCTGGATTTGTCTTCTTTCTGGAAAGGAAAATATTTAAGGAATGTAGTGTGAGCTGCTAGCTGGAGGCAAACTTGTATGTGAAAGGGGCATGAGAATAGGACTTGGTTCCATTTTGCAGGGTGAGTGTGTTTTTTTGTGTCGATCCTTGTAATCAAATAGATTCAGATCTATGATTTATTTTTTTTTATTATTTTTTTGCGGGGAAGGGCAGGAGGATGTGTAGTTTCTATTTTTGAGGATCCAGTCAGCATCAGGAGCCCATTGTATTAGGAGTTACTTAAAGGCATAGAAGGCAGTTATCTTGCCTGAAGAAGCTCAAAGCCCATAGCACACAGAAAGCTATTCTACTGGTAAGAGAAAAAGTCTGCTATCTTAACACAATGGCCTTTTTCTTTCTTTTTCACCTTATTTTTAGATGTAGTTTGAACAAATAACTTTTTTTGACCAAATACTCAGCAACAATAATACAACTAGGTTAAAAACTCTGTTTATTTTGTATTTTCATTATTGTCCCCTCAAAACAACTAGTTTTTCCCCTCAAAATAAGCAAGAATTAGCAACTGTACTTAAAATGTATTCTGTTCAATGTGTGCTGTAATTGCTTTTGTTCCCCATCTCATCAAGTTTTTTTTTTTAAAGAATAAACAACATTTTAGTGAAAGTTCAGTCTCTTTAACAGTTGATATATTTCTCTCTTGTTCCACTAGGAAGCTGATCCAGCTTCAGTTTCTGAATATCCTAGTAGTGTCAGTGCACACGTCTTCTGTCAAGTTCAATTAAGAATAGCTCAGATAGAGGTTGAGTATTTTTCCATTGCAAATCATAACTTCTTGACCTTTTCAAAACTTCTTCTGCAGATGTTCCTATGACAGTGTTAGACTCCACTTGGGCATCATTCCCTCATTAATGTAAAAGAGTGTGACTGTGTCTTCTTTTACACAAGCAGCTTTGTTTTGTTTTCTCTGCTGTTATTTGAGTTTCATTTTGGAGTGTGTATATGCTCAGATTTCCCATCTTGCAGCACAGCTGGCTATACCCAAGGGTGTGCAGTCTCGAGTTTGCAGCCAGCACTGCTGAAGGAGGGAGTGCACCAATGAGGAAAATGGAAGGGATGCAGTAGTACAGTCTTAACAATGTGAAGATCATGGATTTATTTTGTTGAGATGTAGATATCTCGATAGCTTGGTCAGACTAATAAGGGAAGGGTATTGCTATGTTGCAGTTAAGGTGTAATTATGATGTTTTCAGTGGATAATTACAGCTTATTTATGAACTGCCAAACCTAACTAATTTGCTTACTGAGACCCCTTTGGCAGAAATAGTCACGAGCATGTTATAGGTCAGGTATATTAACTTCTGCTGTACAATGTAAGTATTCTGGGCCCCATACTATTTTTTCTGATTATAGGTGTTAATAAGTATTGATATTAAAACACAAAATTTCACTGTAGCTTAGCTGAGCCTGGGATCAGCTCTGTGCTGGAGAACATCAACAGCTGGCAAATGAGTCTCCTGGATTCTTACATCACAGAAATTACCCTGTGTCTTGTTTGGCACAATATACTTCTTAGTGTGCACTGCTACCGGCATGCCTTCTGCTTTTGGGAAGGGATGCCCAAGCCCTGCTCAGATGGGAGGCTGCTAGGGATCTGTAGGTGCCAACTCCTGCGGGCTCTGCTTGTCCCCAGACTAATGAGTCTGATCCACGTAGCCGGGATTTAGAAGCAGACAAAGCCTGTTGCAGAAAGACTGATAGTAAAAAGGATGATTTGGCAGAGCAACCAAAATGCCCTGATCTTCAAATCTTTGGCAACCCATGAAAATCCTTTACTTTCATACACAAAAAATACCTGTGTGATGTATACTTGTCTCAAATTTTAAAAACAAGACCAAAAAGACAAATCCCCAAAACCCTGTCTGCGTGTTCTGGCAACAGCCCATTTACAAGGTATTTGAACATTTAGCCTCAGTTAGGACCTCTTTGAAATCACTGTCTAACTTTGCATTGCCTGGATTTTCTCTCAGTCCCCAGTCTCAGCTGGTGACGGAAGATACAGTAAATAATGTTGGACACTTGAAAAACACAGATTAATCATATGAAAATGTCATGCAGGTCAAGGGAGATTGTGTTTCGTGTTATTTACTGATACAGGGCAGCATCAGCAGTGGAATTTGTACATCCTATACTGTAATATACTCATTCATTTGGCACTCTTTAGTGGAAAACATGGAGCAATTATATGCAGACAATGCTGTAATGGAAAATAATTGAAGACAGACACGGTTTGGGGTTTTGTTTTGTTTTTTTTTAAACAATGCATGCCAGATCCTGCATGCAACAATCCTTTTTTTTCCCCAGCATTAATGCAGCCAATGCTTGAACCACAAACGAAACCACAGTTCTGAGGCTCTAACTTCACAGCCAGCTAGAAATGACCAAAACAACATCTGCTACAGTTAGAATTTGAAAGTGCTTTTTTACTTTGTAGAGTTCTTTTCTCTGCTCAAATCACCCTCAGTAGAGTTAATGTTTTGTAACTGTTTCATCTGAGTAAATAGAAAACTTGATGTGTTTCTGAATCTCAGCAAAGGATTTATGTCAGAATCCATCACACAAAAATGGATAAAGTATATGTATGCATAAATCTGTGTGTATGTAGTATCTGAAACATTTCTTGTTATGTCTTCCACAGTGTTGTAACAGTTAAAGCAAGCTTCTTTTAAGTCAGCGTTCGCTTGCTTTTTATGGTTTTAAACATCAGTGTTTACCTCTGCCTAAGTGAAGCTGTCAACACAGCGCTTCTAGTATTAATGTGACATATATGCCTATTCTTGTTGCTCTTGTTATTATTAGTAGTAATCATAATATTTGAGTTATGGTAGTACCTCAAGGCCCAGCCCCCTAAGTTTTTACAAAATAGAGTAAAGAGAGGGTCCCTTCCCAGACAAAAGATCAGTTAGAAATCAGGCATGGAGAGGAAGAACAGTGAGCTGCAGCAGGTCAGAAGAAGAGATGAAGTGATGGTGATGATGCCACATGTCAGAGGAATCGGAAATAATGAAGTTTAATTGATTTGGATGGTCAAATACATTTCAATGCTCTTGCACATGTTAGAGCAATGTGGTTGAACCTCTGGTGCTTGTACTGATCTCAGCTCAGTACCTCAGGCTGAGGTACTTTTCAGCCATGACCAAGAACCAATTCAGTAGGTCAGCACCTTTTAGAAGTCATGTGCATCCTCTTCTTCACTGGCAGTGGGAGCAGAGAGAAGGTTTGTAGCAATGAGAAGTTGTCAAGAGTACATGAAAAACAGAAGGACGGGTTTAACCCTTTATATGTTGACTTTATGAGGACTTATGTTGTGTAATGTTTTTACTCAGTTTATGCAGACAATTCTCATTGTCATTTTGCAAACTACCTCGAGCTACCAGCTGTAGTGGTAGCCTTGTTCACAGAAGTAGGTGATTGTTTTCATATACATCAGCCTCTCCTTCTATGCCTTTGTCACCCATGAAGGCCCTCGATCATCTTGCAGGGTCTGTGTGGTGGCTTGTTGCTCATGTTGTTATGAGAAGGTTTAAAAACCTATTCTTCTTCCAAGCACCAAAAATAAAATTTGTATCAGAACAGGAACAAAGACCTCTTATAGCACGAAGAAAGGCCTTCGGAGAAGTAGTTGGTGGTGTAGTTTTTCTGTCTCTTTTCCATACCTTAAAGTTGTGTTATCCCGTCAACTATTCTAGGAAGCTGTGTCAACATTGTAAACTGTTGTGTGAAGAGTAAAAGATCCATTAAATTATGATTACATGAGTGGAGTGACAGAGTGGAAAGCAAATAGCAAAAAACTGAGAGCTGAGGCATAATAGATTTTCTTTTCTGTACTAAGTCATTCATTGTCATGTTGCAAAAGTTGTCACATTGGAAAAAAAATCTGTGTCTTTTTCCTTGTTGATAAAATAGGAGAATTTCCATGGTGAGGTCAGAAGTTGTGGAAAAGGTACAATATGAAAGGCTTTGAGGCAAAGTGCTGTTTTATCACTATGCCTTACTACTGCTGAGCCTCTTCTTTAAGCACATAAAGAATACTTGTATGGCCATGTTTTAATTATTTGACCATTACTGTTAGTATTATGAAACAAATCTATCTGCTCTTCATTGTCACAAGATTATAGGAATTGTGAGTAAGCAGGCTTTAAGAAAGCTTCAAGTACTATACTTGCACTGCTGTGTATTGGTGGAAATGAAGGCAGGAAAGCCTACATCTCTTATAATGGCATATTAATAAATTACAGTATAATTGTGAGCTGGTGAATTTATGGATTGGTTTTTTTCTCTTCAAAAGCTGAGTTGCACCGAACTATTGAAGGAGAAAATGCTGTTTTGTCATGCCTAACTGGCACAGATCCAACGTGCTAATGATACAGTTTTAAATTCTGCATAAGTCAAAGGTGCAAACACGTAAAGATGGGTTTTGTTAGAAGTTTTTTGAAATAGTTGTGTGTGGAAATGGATCACAGTTTGCAGCTGACTCAGGAGTGCTATGTCCATCTGTCCTCCTTGCCGGAGTGATAATGGAAGCGATTAGTGAATTGCCCACATGGCAAGTAACAGCCTCCCTGGTGGCATTGGCTTTGATTGATTTTATGCAGCAGTGAGAGGCTCCATGTTTCATGCCCAGAGACTCCACATCCAGGATCAGAGGTTATGGGTATGGGAGGGCAGAAGCAGTGTGATGTCTTCATTACCTAGAGGAAAGAAGCCAATTGTGCTCAGCACCACTGCTACTCCCCCAACTGCCATTGGCATCAGCTTCTGAAACACAGGATTGCCAAGTCTCTCGGCCAATATCTGCTGTTCTGGCAACTGAAGCCATCAAGAAAAATGAAAAGGAAAAAAAAAATTCAAGAAATTATAGGAGAGACAAAGGAAGACAATTTTAGAGTCTGGTTCTCCAGCTAATATCAACTCGCTGTGAACAGCAAAAACTTCAGCACTTCAACAGGATTATTTATGGATTGGACTCTTACAAGACAGCTTGGGAATACATTTGTTTGCTATTAAACAAATATGCGTGTTGATATTTGTATGTATATGTAGCCAAATTACCTGGAGGTGCTGGGATTACCCAAATATATAACGTAGGAAATCTCTCTGCAGTTATCATGAGACTATAGCTGTACACAACAATGTCTCTGTAGTGTCTAGGTGTAATTCTGTGCTCATTAGGGAAAGATGGCATCTCTCTTCAGCTTTCTCTGCCAGTTCTTTCCACAGTATAAAGCAATGGCTCTAGTCTGCAGCTGTCAGAAACCTATTTTTCTCTCTGTCCTTATTCAACCTTCTCAAGGTTTTTGAGGACACATATGTGATGGTTGAAACCTGCAGGAAGTAGGTGTTTTCGGAGCCTGACTTACAGCTCCAAGAAACCGGGTGATCCTTAACCTGCCTGGTTTTCATTGAAATATCTTTCCATAGCAACCACTGAAAAGAGACCTTGCTCTCAAGCCCTGAAAATAAGGCATTAACACTTCTGAAGGTCTCTTTAGCAGTGTAATAAGCTTGGTACATTTCAGGCCTGGAAGTTATTTACAGAATTTTTATGGGAAGCCAAATACATCAATAAGCACATTGAAAATAACTACTGGCACAGTGGATTGTAGGGAAACTGAGAGTGCTGAGCTTCAGAATTATGAGAATATTTGAACTGAGCAAATGATCAATGTGATGCCCTATTATGCAGTTTAAGCTAAGACATACATTTATATGAGCTCATTTAATGTGGTGTCATTTAATACAGTATGCTGAAAATAAGCAAGTAAATAATTTTCCTTTATATAAGTGAAGGTGTTCTTTTTTTCTTTTCACAATCATGCTATCAGAGCACAGCTTATGTTGTTGATTAAAATTTAAAAGTATAATTTAAAAATTCAGGTGCTAAAGGTATCTTCCCAAATTTGTCTATGTTATTTTAACTTAAAAGGAAAAATTAGATATCTCCCCCCCTCTTCTTTCCTTTTTCCTTCACCTTCCTTCTGATGTAAGGGAAAATGGGACTGGAGAATAACCACCTCTCTCAGTTTTTAGGGCCTCACCTTCAAAAAGTCAGCCTAAGCTGGTCGCACTTTCTTTTGCTTCGTGCCAAGAAGTGAGCGTGTGTTCTTTCAGCACCCAGCCCTGACTGGGAAAAGGGCTGGTTTCTCTACAGACAATACTGTAGAGAAACTGTTTTCTTCTTGACTCGCTTGTAGTGTGATCCAGCTGCTTCCTTCAGGGACTCCTGTGCAGGGGGACTTGGGGGACAGACTGTGTCCCTCAGGACATGCGTCAGACTGAGCTCACCCTGACCCACCTCAGCTCAGGACTGAAGGGCAGCCAAGAGTGGGATTAGCCAGGCTGCTCCTCAGGGCTATCTGTAACCACTGCAGGATGTTTCCCGTCTCCTCTGCAAGTGGGGCGATACTGTGTATTTAAAGATCTGAAGTGCCCGGCGTCATAACGAGAGCAGAAGCATCCAGACAAACTGGAGTTGGTTTTGTGGCTAGTGCTGTTTTCAAATTAGAAAAACAGTCAAGGGCTTTCAGATAAGATGTGCATGTCAAAAGGCAATAAAGAAAACAACTGGTCTTAAAAGCTAATCGCCATGCACCGTTGAGATTGGGACCAAAAAATGTTAGCTAATATTTTAAATGTGAGTGAAGGGTCAACAGATGAACCGTATTGTAAACATACATGTCAGCAGCAGGGCAGGGTTGAAGATAAAATTGGAACCATGTGCTTCTCCATTTCTCATAAGGCACAGAGGTCATGACCCCAGCGGCTTAAAAGTCCCTCAACAGGGAAAAATATAATAATGTCATATGTCACGCAGGGAGATGCTGTGCTTATTAATTTTGTAAGGTACATACAATTGCTAAGAATAATGTTTTGTACTGTAAAGGAGAGAGTCTCTTTTAAGAACATCTGGTTTTTATCAAATAAAACTACTCTTGAATCAGGTCTTAACACAATACATGGAAATACAGTTAGAACTTACAATGAACTGTAACTAATCCCAAAAACTGAAGAATCAGCACAAATCACTAAATATGATATTTAGAGCAAATGAATACAGTCATCTGATAAACTTTGGAACTGCCTTGTTACTGCCACTTATTCAGTCATTAAAGAGCTGTACCCAAGTTAACATCTACACCATTTCCACCCTAATACCTTAGGAAGGTGCAGGCTTTTTCTTTCATTTTTTTTCCCCATTAATAAGTTGTACACATTTCTTTCCATGGTGCAGTCAGGTGGTCATTGTGCTGGTTTTAAAGTTAGAAAGGTAAGCATGGAAAAAGGACTGACCATTGCACCCAATGCAGTCCCCCTCAAACAAAGACCAGGAATGGCAAGGTGGTGCTCTGAAGGTAGAAGGCACTGTTGTATATAAGGCAGCTCCATGGTTTAGTGATGGCAGTGGCAGTGTCCTGTCACAGGGAGGGAAACCCTCGTAGTGCCTACCCAGAGCCTCAGCAAGTTCTTATTCTGAGAAACATAAATGTATGCTGCAGAAAATGTTCAGGCTTGATACTTTCCTGGAATACCAGATGTTCACAGGTCTTACCTCTTAAAAAAAAAAAAAATCAAAAAGAGAAAAGGTGGGTTTTAGCATTTACTGTGCATCTACTCTTATTCAACAGTGTCCACTAGAGAAGTAAATAGGAGATGGAGAGAAAAAGGTCTTGAGTTCTGGTCTTTGCTTTAGGTGATTTTTCATGTGTTGGTAGGAAAATCTCTCTGTTGCTCTCTCCTAACACTAAAATGAAATGTACCTGTTTCAAAGCGTATCTCCAAATATAAACTAACTGTAGCTTCTCTGCTTCTTGGAAGATACAAAAGGTGTATTTTTGGTATAGAGACATGTCACAAAATGCCAGGGCCTTCCTGGTCTTTCTATTCCTCGAGGTACTGTTGTTCCAACCTCACTGTCTTCTCTTCCCAAACCAGACCTCTCTCCCCCTCTTCTGCTTCCTATCAGTGTTCCACTTGTATTTCTTGCCTGCCAGATATCTGTCTGTTTTATCTCCCATTATGAGCATTTGAGGCTCTGAAATGTCTGGGATGAAAATTGTCCTCAAAGGGGCCAAAGTGAGGAAGGAACTGAATGTTCTACTTAATTGAGATGAATCCATGCTAAACCTGTTTTCAAATGTTTTCTCAAATGCAATTATCAAATGCTACCCAAGCCAAAAAGACTTGTCTGTTGACTTTTTTTTTCCAGTCCCTGTGTTCATGGATATACAGGTCTTTTATAGTAGTTTGTATTCAGAAATATTGGACTAGAAGGAACCATCTTCTGCTTTTGAGGCTGATCTCAGTTGCAGTTGCAACCATGAGACAGACCTTCTGTTTCTGTAATCACAGCACACAAAATACTACTTATTAGCCTTAAAAAATATAGAGTTATAGTGGAAGATCAAAAGCCATGCTATAGTGTGCCATAGGAGCATAACAGGAGAGATCAAGAGCGTTGCAAAATGACATTGTGTGCGAAATACAGGTGAAAAAAACCCCTGACTAATAACCTTTGCTTCTGAGGAAAGAGGGAAATCTAGTAACGTACCTGCCAGTGTGACCTGAAGGAAAAGTCTGTGCTGTTTTGTAAGTGCCAGTGGGATGTGCCAACTGGATGCTGAAGGGAATGTAATGTCGTGAAGTGTGAGTTTATCTGCATCTTACTGCCAGTATCCAGTTGTTCAGCAGAGGGAGGAAAATACCAGAAACAAGGGTAGCAGGGTGATTCATTCTTCACAAGGCATGAAAGTTTGAAGTTAATTTGTTATAACTACACCACAAACAGTTACGTTCTGCTTTCAAACTCCCTTGTATGTACTAATACACTGGACACCTACAGATGTGCATCAGGAACATACTTTCTGTGAATTTCTCTCTATAAATTAATAATTCCTTTCCCTAATCCCCTCAAAATCCATCTGAAAGCCATTTAGGCAACCTGTCGCCATGAGCCTCATGTGTAAGCAGCTTACAGAATTTCACTCTTCAGACACCTAAAAGCCTTTTTCCAGCTTTTAACTATATTTATTCATGACCAGTTTATGGCAATTTGGTCTTATTTTCTATGGTCACAGTTATACAGGGCCATGGTATCTTTTCTCTGCCTTTGCTTTATGAGGCTGAACAAGTCAACTTCTCCTGTTTTCCTATCACAAGATGCCTCCTCTCTTCCTTAATAATCTCTGTGATCCTTCTTTGAAACATAGTTTCTTCTAAAATGTTAGTTGTCCTTAAGATATTTAGGAAAAGGGTATCTGGGAATCTTGAGACATGAACATTCAGTAAGTTGTCTGTGTGCATGTGTTGAAACATATAAATGATGTACTCTCACATGTATCTCTACATGTGTATTTTAAAACAAAAGAGAAGTATCAAGGTTCAGGATCTTTCCGAGCTCCTACCCCTGTGCTTCGGCTGGACGGACCTCTTGGAGCCCTTCTCAGTTTTAAGTAGCAAGGTGGAAGGTGCAGCACAAAGGCAATCAAAGCAGATCTAAATACAATAAACAATAGCTACCTCCTCTTCTCTTCTGAGAATTGTGTAACCTGACCTAGTTACATTTTTAGAAAGTTGGTATGTGCCCCTACATGTATGGCTTCCAGCATAAAGAAACCCTAGAACCAGGCATGTTGTTATCATGTCACTTTTCATACTCCAATCATCTTAAGGGATTTCATAAATCAGAAGGATCTTTTTCATATTTTAAACATTGTCAAAACCACTTAATTCTGTTACGCCATTCTAATTTTAATTTTCCTTATTTAAGCCTCTTATAAATGGATACAGCTTAAATGCTCATATGGCTGTCAGTACTTTCATTTCATTACCTGCACACTCTTGTTAGAAAGCCATGCACTGAAACTACAGTGTTCTGAAGGACTTAAAGCGTGTTTTGGATGACTTCTCCTGGGTCGCCTTGTTAAGGCAGTCGGCACTTAGTTAAGATACCAGTCTTGTATTTTAGTAAATGTCACTATGTTCTGTTCTGTATGTACTTAAAGGCTACCCAAATTCTGGGCCTGACTCTGCAGTCACACGAGCACAAGCCTGGATGTATACATGTGCAGAGCATCTTTGACTCTAGCAGTGCCTTGGGCAAACAGCAGTTCTATAATCTTGATTAAATTTAATAGCCAAAAGAAGAGGCTAACCACAAATCAATGATGGTGAAATATAAACCTTGCCCACCTCACAGAAATAGGAGGATTCTGTGTTCTCATACCCTACCCCAGTCATACTTAGATCTGTTTGAAAGCCAAACCAAATTGTAAATGAATCCAAAACCAAACCGCAAATTGGCTTCTGGCACTTTAGATGCTTTTATTTAGGTGCCACCCAGCTATGGAGGCTCCACAAAACCAAACTGGTGTTATTATCATCCTTTCTTATACTTCTAAGACTGTTTCTGGCACCATCTTGGGCAATTTGAAGCATAATTAACAGTGAAAGGCAATGAAATTTTGACTGAAAATGTTGTGTTACTGTGATCCCATAGCTTTTCTTTCCTAAGTAGTATGTCAAACTTTTTCATTAGAAAGCCATTTTTTCTTCTTCTAACTCTGTAGATTTTTTCCATAGACATCAGTCTTCAGAAATTTCTTATGTTCAACCCCATCCACATAAACTTTGATAATGAATTTTATGGAGAATAAGAATAGGTATGTTTGATTTGAGAAAAATGAGTATGTCTTCATAGTTTTTTGGAAGGCTGTCACAAAATTTACTCTCCTTTGAAAGTCCACATTTGTTTTCTTAACTGCTGCATTTAAGCTGCTCTAGCAAAAAAATTACTGAAAGCCAGATTCTTGGAGATATTAGAAAGTTGTGTTGGTGAATGTTCCTGTAATGGGGAAGAAAAAGGATGAGCACTGCAAGCTTCTTGGGTGTGCAGTTTCAGCTGAGATGTAAAGGTTTGGATTATTGTTTTTGAGAGCTGTGATGTTTTAACCTTGGCATTGGCTCCCTGTTCTTGTCTCTCTTTGAGCTCCAGGTCTGTAGGAACCACTGCCTTAGCGAGGCAAGATACTATTGCTAGCAGCTTATCCCTGTTCCCATCAGGGTTTGGACAACATGCTTAGCTTCTAAACTGGAAAAGCACAGCCTCAAAAGGTTGTTGACTCTTGTCCTGTTGACTGTAATATGGCATGGTGTGGCAATGTAGCTGAAATGAAGACAGAGCAATGATAAGTGCAATACTGGTTTCATCAGAGTCAATGGCGGAATCTTATTCACTTCAGCGGGGCAAAGGATTCAACCCAGAGGGAAGGTGATTCATCTTGACTCTTTGGGTATTTTACCCTAAGTGTTGATCTCTGATCTATAAGTCTAGACTCAATGGTCAGGGGAGGGAAAAAGGCATATCTAGAGTATGATGCATCTCATCCTAAAATAGACATCTAAAATAATTTATGTGCACTACCATCTAGCTGCTCATTTCTTTCTGCTGACTATAAAAAGCATCAGTATGACTAGCTCTAAAACTCTCATCTGTGTTGACACTTACAGAAAGATCATTTGCTGAAGAGGACTGAAATGACATGGAAAAAAAATCCCACTGTAGTATTTGGGTGGAAAGTCACCTTATCAGTGTTACCTTATGGACAATAATACAGTAGAATAGTGATATTCTGCAGCATTCCTCTGTGTGAGACTCAGGAGTGACTCAGAGATCAGGATTGTTTGTTTGTGGTTCCTAACCCCTCTGTTTGCACGTTCCCCTGTGCTGGTAAGCGGGAGGGGATGGGAAGGAAAAAGGCATGTTAAATTGGTCTTTATGCTTCTTCCTTTGTTTCTAAATCTTTGCTTTCATTTAATTCTTATCTTAATGTTATGTTTCCCCATTTTCAAATGTTAAGAACTTAACATTGCAGCTTCCAGTGAAGAGTGCCGTTCCCTCCCTCAATTCTAAATAAACATATGAAAAAAATTAATAATGTACATATAATGAGCAGTATAGGTGTAAAGTTGTACTAGAATATATATTTGGATATTCACTTTTAACAGTTTTTAAGCAATTGCTCTAGGGTGTCATGGTTTTACAGTGACAGGCTTTTGTACAAAAATGAAAATAGTGCTTTTTACACTTCTAATTCTTCTTTGCTCAAGCTTTTAGAAACTCTTTCTTTTGTGTGAGATGAAAAGTTGATACTAGTTTACCATCCCCAAGGCTTTAGAAGAGATTGGGATATTTCAGTGATGTGATCCCTGTGGATGCAGAGACACTTTGTTATTATCTACCTGTTATTGTCTAGCTGTCAGTTTCTGAGACTTTCTGGTTCACAAGAAGGGCTTGCCACAGCACCATCAGGTGCCCTTCAAGTTTTACTTCCAATTTCTCTTTTGTCTCTTTATGTGAGGCATCTCCAATTAAAAAATATGAACTTTTATTTCTGAGATCTCTTATGGCATAAGGGAGGAAGATGTCTGTTGTTCTTTCTGCTGTGCACAGCATCATTTGGGGGGATATTGCCAGATTCAGCACACTTAAGCCCTATGCACAGCATTTGTGCTGCTAAAATCTGCTCTGCTTTTAGAGGGAGAATATCTGCAAAAGCAGTCTGACATAAAAGAATTTTTTTAAGTAAATAAAGGAATGATTTAATTTTTACCATGCATATGGAAGTATAGTTTGCAACAGAATATCTGCTTGTTCTGTGCATTTTGAAGTGCTCAGGGCTGCTGTATTCCTACTGCTCAGCACCCAGGCTTTGCTGGTAAGCACAGGGATTATTTTCTGGGTTTCATTTTCAAGCCATAGTGAAACTGAAAAAGCAATGAGGGCTGGATATGAGTGAAAATTATGGAGACCAGAAAATACTCCTAGCAGACAGAGCTCTGTGTGGCAGAACCAATGGTTCACATCACTTGGTAAATACTTAGTACTACTACTACAAAACAAACACTGGGATTAATCAGCAGGAAAGTCTGCAGGTTGAAAACCTTGAATGAGCAACTGTAGAAGGATTTTCAGGACTGCTTCGGTCTGTTGATGTATCTCACCATAAAGTCTTTCCATATTCATATTTGTTTTTTGGCTGAAAAAGTTAAACAGTGGTCTGGCTGCTAGTACAAAGTGTTCTGTCTCCCTTCCCCTCCTGCCTTCCTGTATTGCCATGACTCCAAAGTGAGGGAGGAGTCCGGAGACTGAGCAGAATCAAATGCAGGTGGGGATTGAATGCTAACTAGCCAAGAAAAACAGTGCTCATGCTGTCTTCTATCCTTTTTTTCTTTTCTTTTTTTTTTCCCTTCCCCTGAATTGTCCTACATTTGAAGCTCTCAGCCTCTTTGTAGCTGCTGGTGCGTGCAGTGATGCCAGTGGCTGCAGCACTGCATCTCCCTGTTGCAGGCAAACACATGCTCTTGTTTCTTTTACATTCTCTCCTCCCCCTCCACAAACCTTTTTCCCCCCAATGGTTCAGTTTTAAAAGAAAAAAAAATAATGCAGTGAATAATAGATCTGTGCAAAAAGACGGGTAACAAAGCCAGGAGAAACTTGGCCAGCTTTCAGCTTTGTTACAGACTCAAAGCTCAGTCCAGGTGTGTGGAAAATTTTCTGACTATTCTCCAGACTGCTCAGCAAAACTGGGCCCTCCTGCACTCAGACTGCAGCTGATTTCTGGAGTCATATGGCAACATGAGGAAAATCCAGCTCCCACAGGGTTTGTGGGTCAAAACCTCAAACTGAAACCAAGGGACACCCAACCCTGAGCACACAAACCCAACAAAATAGAAGATTTACACAAAGGTTGTGTCCCACAGTACTGAGTTTGACAGATCACTATTTTTTCCCTGTAAACCTCGATTTTTAATTAAAAAATCTGATTATTAAATTTTTTTGTCAGCAAATTATGCTAAAATTTTGCACCCAAAATACTGTTAATCTCTTACATCATCCAAAGACATATGGTAAAAATGTTAAACTGCAGTAGAAGAAACTAAAACTAATCTCACCTTCTGATGGCTAATTTGTTCCTTCAGGCAGCATTTTGCCACATGATCTTTCTCTTGGGCCCAGCTCTGCCCCTGCGAGGTCTGTCTTTCTGATCACTGAGTTTAACCACATACTGCAGAAAGTAGTTTCACTGGGTCCCAACAGCAGTGGACACAGAAGCACAGCTCCTGGAGTGGAATGTGTGCATGTAACAAATACAACCCTGCAGTCGCTTTTTGTATGCCCTAATGTAAACATCAGCTTGTCTGTCAGGTATTCCTTAAGACAGCAATAGGTGGCTGCTGTTGGAGAGACTTGCCATGCTTTATCACAGAGGATGGTTGTCCTTTATCTCTCTGTTGCCTCCTTAAATTTAAAATGCATGTCATGAATTCTGAAAACATAAAATCCATACTGGCACTTTCCTTGTTTCAGTGGCACAGGATGGAAGTAGAGTCATTCGGACATGGTCTGTGAGTGGTGCCTCCCATCTGACATCCTGCCCACCCATCCTCTCCCTGCTTCCACTCAGAGGAGCTCTGCACAGCTCCCTGCCAGCTCACCATGGTATCTCAGCCACTCCCCAAACAAGATTAAATGAAGTTGAGGATCACCTTAGAGAAACAGAAGGCATTTTCAGGTTGTGTTTTTTTAACTCTGATCCTCAAAAAGCCTCACAGGCTTCCTTGTCATCGGCTAGAAAAATAAAAGCCTTCTGCCATCATAATGTACTTGTTGAGAGGTGATAGAGGATTTAACTTCTGTGGGTGCAGAGGAAAGCTTTTGCCAGCACTGAATCAACACCCAGCTCCCATGCCAGGCCGAAAATGCTCCCCATAGCCAGCACCCACAATCAGCTCAACATTTCTTGCTAGGACTGAGATCCCAGCTGCCTGTTGGGCTGCAGGCAATTACAGAATATGGTTGTTCCTCCCCTTTTTCTCCTGCATAGCCATGTATAGATTAAAATCTGTATCTTTAATGTTCACTCTGTGAAATACTGCTCAATGCGCAGCTCATTTTCTGCATTACTGGGGTATCCAGGTACTTTAAAAGTACCTCTGAAGTGGAGCACAGGGTGAATGCCCAGTGTAAAAGTGCAGCAATTGCACTATAGGTGTGGCAATGTCCTCACATGAAGAGAAGGGTCTTACTGCCTTCTAACAAGTGCCAAGTACAGTCCTTTTTAAAAGAATTCAGGAATGTCTAGTGATAGCTAATACACTGCAAGGATTGCAACACTAACTGGCAAAGACTAGAAGAAATAAAATACTGTTAACTGGGAGCCAAAGATCTTTTGTAAACTCCTACTGTTGCTTTTGCCACGCTCAGTGGAACATTAGGGTGGGCAGTCCAGTGTATAGTGATACAGAGACATAAACTTCCCAACAAGTCATGCTACCAGAACCCATAACTGGGATTTTTTTTTTTTTGCTTATCATATCCTGGGTTAATACAGTTGTTCTAAATCTTGTTTAACTTAGTTCTGCTTGCTCAATTTGGGAGAATTTAGCTTGTCAGACTTTATAATTGTGAAGATCCTCTTTCTTGCTTCACAACTTACTGCAGTGGAATTGCAAAAGCTCTAGGGAGAAAGTCAATTAAATGAGTGATGAAAACACTCCCAAGGATATTAAGAATTTGGATTTTGTTTGCTTTTTGCTTTTAACAAAAACCTACTGTCAATTTGAGTGCTAAATTACTTGATATTGTTTGGTTTTTAAAAATGAATGGTAGTACTGCAGTGTAGGTCTTGCTGATTGCCTTGGTGCTTTAGCTCAGAGCAGGAATGCACTTTTGAAAAAAATCATCTGACAATCCTCATTTATTACAGTTTTGTTTTTATTGAGAGCAGTCTCAGAACATGAGAGAATTATGAATGAAATCAAACCATACATATATGCTACAGGAGTACACTTAGTACACTCCTGCTCCTAATTGGCATTCCCTCCTAGAGTCCAGAGTAGAGCTAGTCTGGAGCAAACTCACCTCCAGAGGCACATGATGGTGATGGTGGCTCTGCCACACCAGCTGTTCTGCTGCAGAGATCTCCCCCACCTGCACTGCCTCACTCGCTGATGCAGATACAGCCACTGTTTCCCAAACTCAGAAAACTCTCTCCTCTTACCTTTTATTCTGCAGCAAATGGGAATGCTTACTCTGAAGTGAAAGAGTGAGGGGGTGTAGCTATCTGTTTCTTGTTTTGTCAGGTCATTGACCACACTGGAAATCTAAACCAATTCCACTTCTGACATAAAGCTCGTCTGAGTAGGGTGAATCCAGGCCTTGGTGCCATCATGCCTCAGGTCCCTATTTATCCTGACATACGAGAGAGGATGTATTGATCAGAAAGGAAATCCATCCAGCTGACTGTCCTGCCCACAGCAGTGAGCAACATGGAACAGAGCAAGCCTTCAGAGAAGCATTTGAACTCATTAGAATATATGTAATTTTTCATGAGGTTCTGGAAGAGCAGTTGTTAATTGACCTCTACGAAAATTCTGATGTAGAATAATCATTTTTGTGAGCCTGAGTAGAACACATGTATCATGGAATACAGTGAGCATCCTTACAGTTTGGTATATGTGGCTTCCCATTAGATTACAGTTCAGTTATTCCGCATGAAAAATAATGCCTTAATTGTAAAACAGTTCTTTTAACCTCTAAAAGATGGAAACTTTATGCTTCTACGTCTGCTGAGTATTTTTGTGAATGCATGGTACAAAAGAGGTTAAAGTGCACTTGGCCTCTCCAGTGAACCTGGTATAAACAGCAAAATACTGAAAGGCAAAGGGTATCTCAGCCTTTGGCCAAGTGCATTTATATGGTATTTGGGATCTACTGAGAGCAGGCATTTTCTCTAGTCCTCAGTGTCAGTGTATTTTAATGTCACTTTCCATATAAAACAGCTCTGAAAAAACACTTTGCACAGCACTTTGCTCCCCACCCAGTGTTCTGGGATTCATTGTGTCCTTGGGAAGTACAGCAAGGATGACATCCATCTGTGCCATGCTGGTGAACTTGTGCTATCTTTGTAGAAGAAAATACAAAGGGTAGTTGTGGAGAGGTGAGTTGTGTTAAAGTTCTTGGAGGCTGAGCAAGCGATTTAATGGTCACAGCTGTTTGTTTGCAGACAGGATTTGGACAAGTGGAAATACACTGTGATTTGAGACCTAATCCAAGCTCTGGAAACTCTTCCTATGTGACCTTGGGCAAAACACTTCTCTGCTTTTCCTCCCTCTATCTGTCTTGTCTACTTAGTCTCTCAGGAAGCTCCTAAGAGCAGAGACTGTATCTTACTCTCTGTTTGTACAGTCCTAACATAACAGGGCCCCAGGCTTCCTGAAGTCCCAAAGATGCTGTTGCAACACAAGTTGTAAATGTTAAAGAGGTGTAAGAATCTGGCCCCGCTCACCATCATCACCATCTGTTTTCCTGTGACAAATTAGTAGTATGAAAGCACGCAGCTGAGTGATTAGAGCTGTGACCGTTCACTAGACTCCCTAAGTTCTGCTCCTGGGTTTGGCATTGCTGTGCTTTGTAACAAGAGCCATTTAAAAATTTTCCAGCAACGTGCTGTTGGTTTTTCTTCCTTAGAGAGTGTCGAATTAGTAAAAACTGAAAATAAGGAGGAAAAAAAAATAATCAAGACCATGCCAGTTTTAACAAAGCTTTACTGGGAAGATGATTCAGAGGCCCTGGTTGGAATTCCTGGAAAAACAGAAAGCAAGTGACCTCCTCACCTCCTCTAGAGGAGCCGATAGTGTTCACATGCACTAGAGGAGGCTGCCGTTAAAATCTCTGCTCTGGTAAAAGTTTTGCGTGAAGAGAAGGTTGTGGTTGTGGTACTTGGTAACATCACACAAAAAGGTTGGTTCTTTGTTGGAACTGCACAGAGCACAGATGAGCGCCTGGCTTCCCCACTTCTTGATAACTTCTTCACCACTAGACTGTGCTGTCCCAGGGAGAAAGGGATTGAGATTTTCCCTGTGGCTTTACGCTCACAGATCTGCAAGGTTTTGAGATTGTCCTCAACAGAAAGGAAAAAATAAAAAATATTTTATTTTCTGAACAGATAGGGAAGCTGTTTGCTGCCCAGCTCCTTGTGAAAACAACTCAATTTCTTATTGTCTTTGTGTGTCCTCTAGTAAGTGGTATAGTAGTGCTTTTAAATAAATTCTCTAACACGCTCTGTGATGTTTAACCTGCATTATTACTTCTCCTTTGGGTCTGGTACTTCATGTGATCTGGTTGGAGGTGTGGAAAGGCAGCTGTATACATATGCTTTGTGCCCTAGAGATTGGGCATCACGTGGAGCAGGTGTCGGGCAGCTAACCTTGTCTAACCTCAGCTGCGGCAGCAGCTAAGGAGATGTTCGCTCCACAAATAATCATTAGCTTTTGGTTGTGTTTCCTCCACAAGCACTTCCCTATAGTGATATAATCAGCTATGCTGACTTTCTGCGCCACCCAGGACTCTCCTGGAGAAAGGGATTCCTCCAGCTGGACAGGGAATGCAAGCAGCAAGCAAGAATGCACCATGCTCCAGGATTTAACTCTGTCAGGATGAAGTATTCTGAAATCCTATGAATTTGATTAATTCTTTACACCGGAAATTTTAAAATATACCCTGCTATATGTCAAATTGTTCTTGGCTTCTCTTTAGTAATTCTCCATTATTTATTGGAAATTATGTCATCCAAAGGATTGAAACAAATTGATTGTGGGAAGTCTACATTTAGTTACAAAACTACCATGTTTGAGCTTTTGTCTGACATACTGGATGAGGCAATGACTGGTGATGATGCTTGGTGTGTTAATCAAACCAATGAATTACTAAATAATTTCTATGTTTTTAACTTTTCTTGGAAGAGATTTCTTTGACAAGCAGGTGTTTCTCTCCAAGATCGTAATCAGTGCAGAAGCATAGGGTAGCTTGGAGCTGTCACATTTCCACCAAAAGTATTTCATTACTACTATGTTTATGTCTACATCCACTTAATGAGATTTCTATAGATCATGAGACCCACTTAGTATGTCCTTAACCCCATAATGATAGGAAATGGTACTCCTGACTGCCAGACTGATTTCCCTCATGAGGGTCATAATGTTAAAATTTCCTTTCCAAAGCTGAGAGCCATATGTTGCCACATGGAACTGCCATCGGTTGCTTGAATGAGTCAGTGCCCCAAATTTTATGACAACTGGAATGGCTACTATGGTTGAAATTAAACTTTTTGACTTCAGGGGTTGCGCTCACAAAGGAGGCCAGTGTCTGAAGTGACGTGGAGCATGCCAGTGCAGAACTGAGCTCATTTCCTAGCTTGGATCTGTCATTTTTTCAGGAAGAGGATTTCGCATCTGTTCCTTCTTGCTTAGAGGGAAGCATACTTATTAACTGTATTTCTTCCCAGAAAGGGTTGTCAAGTATTGGAACAGGCTGCCCAGAGAGGTGGAGTCACCAACCCTGGAAATGTTCAGGAAATTACTGGGCATGGCTCTTAGTGCTGTGGTTTAGTTGATACAGTGATGCTCAGTCAAAGGTTGGATACTGTGATCTTGGAGACCTTTTCCAACATTAATGATTCCATGATTCTATGAAAAAACTCAAAACCTTGAGCTCCAATGATGCCCAGTTCACTTTGGTCACTGAATCTTGCAAGACACGGTTTAATAAAACCTACCACTACTGCCAATATTTGCATGGAGAGGAAAGAAAAAATGAATTCATGGGAGAGATTTATCTCCATTTGTTTGCATTATTATCAAATAATATTTCAGGATGAGGCAAATATGAGGGAGTTTTTTGTTTGGGGAGTTTTATCTCTCCATGCTCAGTCAATTTTGTGAACCTGCAACTGTAACTACAGGAAGAAATAGGTGAAATGAAAAGTAAATTGTCAAGTAATGTAAAGTTAACAGAGCACTGTTTTCCAGCCCCAAAACAGGAATCTTGAGAGACAGATAAACAGGAATTAAATCCTCCAAAGTAAGTTATAGTGCCTATCTGTTGTGGTGTAATTAACTGTTGTTATATATTTGTATGAGGCATAGGAAAGCGTTATGTATGTTTTTGCCATGAAAATAATTAATGATGCAGATCCCAATTTCCCAGTAATTAATTGCAACTCTTTCTGCTCTGGTAGTTTATAAGGCTTAACTGACATTCCAAGAAAGGAGGAGAAGTTTAGCACAAATCATGACTGAAGGAAAGACAGTTTTATCCAAGAGTTTGCTTTGGCTTTTGGTTTGTGGCATCTAATGTGATGGATTTGGTAGTGATTTGTTACATGGAGATGATGCAGTACTGACACAAGCTATTTCACATCAGAAACTCAATTCAATGGTATTGACTGATGGATTGCCAAATTCAGCTTTCTGCAGATTCCAAAAATAAAACAAAGCATGAAAAGGGAACCTGTTTTTAAAAAATCCCTTTACATAATGACCAGACACTGACTTTCAGAGTCCACTCTTAGAACTATTTCTTCATATATTTCAGGCACTGAAGGTTTTTGTTTCCATTCCCCTCCCTCACCCCCAGTCTCTCTCACAGTCTAAAATTCAAAGCAAGTATGCTGTTGGTTTGTGCATGTCATAGCTCTTAATCTGGGGGCCATGAACTCAGTGTTTCTCTTCCAACATAAAAGGATGGAAAGAGGTAAGAACTTGTATCATCTCTGAGGTGAGCTTTGTGGAGCCATGCCAGTGTTCTGCTAAACAGAGATCTGTAATGCAAAAATGTATTCCTGCAGGTAATTTTGTCACTAGGGAGAAGACCAGAGATTGATGGCTTGTAAGTCTGGCTCAACATTCATTGAAGTCAAAGGAGAGATCTTCAGTGATCTCTTCAATTTTAATAAATGCTTCTTTTAAAGTGTGAATTGGTGACAAGCCAAACTTGAACTCTCTCAGCATTTGGGAAACAACTGAGATACGATGTAGTTAAGAGCTATGAGTAAAGTTTGACTCCTGAACCCTAAATTCAAGAAATCTCTGTGTTGCTGAGCTTCAGAGTTTGCTTTAGAGACTCAGGTGGAGAGATGTGTGAGATTTTATAGTGCTAACTCGTAATTTTACGGTAGGAATTTGAATGATGCATCACAATCAATTTCTTTCAGGTGGAAAAGGGATAGAAACAAACTGGCAGTAGGTTGGATTTCTTGAGTAATGTGGTATATAACTATGGGAATTGTCCATATGAATGGTCAACTATTGTTACTTATGGCATATAAAATAGTCTATTGAAACTATGGTGTGTTTCCCACTGCTGGTCTTACCATGTAAGTAGTCATGCAGGGTTTCAAAGCTTCACTTACTGTTCTAGTGCTAATTTTCCGTATGAACAATAGTGGCTGAAAATACGATCTCATAAAAGGTACAGGTACTCTCTTTTTTAAAACAAGTTCCGTGCCACAAGAATTTGCATAGCTAGTATTGTAAGTGTTAATTTTAACTTTTTTTTTTTTAGTTAAATTTGGGGTTACTGATGGCACAGCTTTACACTCTTGAAAACTGGATCATTCAGAAGTAGGTTATTCTCCAGTTTGGTCTTGGCAAATCATTCACTCTTTTTCGTACACCTTTGCCAGTAACCTAGGTAACTCATATAGTACTGCTCCAGAGGTGCTGAATTGTGTTAGATTCAGAAAAAATTCATACTGTACCAAGTAGAATCCACCACATTTTTATTTGATGGACGAATCTTTCAGTGTCCTCAAAAGTGTGAAGAAAAAATAATTTCCCAAAAACATGAGCTGTGAAATATTTGGAAGTGTAGGTTTGTAAATTTGTAATATTAATATTTATAAAATTAGGATACACAACATCTCTGGATGTTTTTATTAAGCATTTGAGTATGTGGAACAAGAAGTGTTTCTTAGAATTAAAAGCAGAATTATGGGATGTGTGAGTCCCCCTAACTTATTTGCTAGTTTGTAAAGTTGGATGGATGAAATTTGTTCTACATTTCAAAAGCATCATGTTTGGAGTTTTTTTAATAGCTATTTCATTGTGGAGCTCTCTCAATTAGTTTGATTTGATTATTAAGGTTTTCTAAGTATAAAAATTATACATTTTGTCATCTTTAATGTAAACTAGATATTTCTTAAAACATATACTTGCATGCAGACACAAATATTTGTTAAAGCTTGCCTTCAAAAGCTAATACTAATTCATTGTCATGCATTAAATCCAGTCTTTCTCATGGAAGATATTGTCCTGAGACAGTAGAGTACAGATGATTTTAAAGACTGTAGTTAACCTGAGGCAAAGCACAAGCCATGAAGAAGATGGTGAAATCTTCATCAGCACTCCAAATCTTTTACAACTGAGCTTTCAGGTTACTAGAGAGTACCTGTGCCATTTTGTATTAAAATCTGATTCATTATGAACAATCCATGGGTGATTCTTTCATGCTTTCATCTGTCTCAGTAATAGCCATCACAAACTGGATAAACAAAAGACTATGAAAATTTTATTTTTCTTTCTACTTCTTATTGTCAGTGCTAACATAAATCAGTTTCACTGTAAGGGGGAAAAAAAAGAGGAAAAGTAAATACAGCTGTAATTGTAAACATTTGTAACATGAGTTATGGACATGGAATGCCAGAATTTTCAATCTTTAAAGAGTATGTTTTTATAGTATGGAACATAATTCTACAAAACTGAGTAACAGCATAGAAACTCTTCCATGACTTCTCTTCCATGATGTTAAAAGCATACTCAGCCTGTCCATTTCCAAGCAAGACAGAGTAACTTCTTCAGAAACATTATACCTTTTTTGAAATGTTTTTGTTTTGTTGAATTGTGAAGACATAGATATATACCTGGTGTAAACTGTTGTTACACCATTTACTCAGTGGAAATAGCAATTTATCACAGATGAAAATCAAGCCTAAAATCTCTGTATTTTGTTTTCACTTCGGTCAAACCGTATTAATTATTTTTCTTAATTAATATTAAGACTTGTTTAGGCTGTTGCCATCAAAATTTCAGTTATTACAACATTATTTTATCTGATCTTAAATGCATCAATTTCACACTGTCTTAATTCACTGAAGTACCTGTTGCTGTTTCCAAGCCCACAGCTTTGATGTTTCGTCATTCTCCTTGCATACCTCTAACTTTTCACCATCATACTGAGCATGTGGCACTTGGATTAATTTTGAGGGTCTTTCTTGTCTGTCACCTTGCCTTTGGTTCATTGCTCACACCAACTTGCATCAGCTACTTCTTAGATCTTTGGAGAAGCCTGTTTGTACTTCATCCCACGTACATACATACAGATATATATATATATATATGTATGTATGTATCTGCTCAGTCTCCATAAGTACCTTAAAGGTATTCCACTTTTTCAGATCCTTTTGTAAAACTCATGCCAGTATAATCATACTGCCTGTTGTGTCCTTCTTGTCCCCCATCTATTTGTTGTCACTCTATGACACTTGGACTAGAAGATACATGAAGCAGGAAGTGTCTTCTCCCTTGTTCTCTTTCTCTTTTTAATATGGAGTCTAGCACAGCTGGAGTCCTCATCAAATTTGTCTTTCCTGAAAGTATGAAAATAAATACATAATACAAATGGTCATAATGGTTGTTGTTCCTCATGCATGTGGTATAAGTGTGTAAAGGACTCCTTCAGGGTACATTCACTCTGCATTTCCACACAGCACTTTTTGCTGTGGCTTCTTCAGCTTCTCCAGGTTTGCTGTTGTTGGGAAGACACCTGCCAACTCCTAAGGAAGATTAGGGGTCATTGCACTCATAAGAAACCAAGTTCAAAAGCTAGCTAGGTTAGACATTGACACATATTCATACTTGTGAAATTAACTTTTAAGAAAGTATTTGACATTTAAATATTTGTCACTGACAGCATCTTGTAATTATTCACTTTTGATTAAGAAGGGATTTTCCTCTCTGTTTTTTAACTTAAGATGAAAGTAAATGTACCTTTGGTTTGAGCTATCATGTGGAACCAGAACAATTTCTGAACTTGCCTCTCTGCCCTTTAGAAATTATATATGCTGTTGTATGTGCCTGTTACTGTGCTTAATGTAAATACTCACTGCAGTGTTTTCTGCCTGCATGGGGATTTCAGTTTTCTTCTCCAAGTGTTTTGGAGCCACAATTCGATTTCCATTTACTTCACTGAAAGCCGGATCAGACCCTATGAATTGGTCAGTTAAGGTTTCTTTGATTAAAGGAAAAATAAATTTACTGTCAGGCAAGTTGAAGATGTAGGTGGAAGGGACAACACGCTCAGGCTTGTACGAGGTTATTGCCTTCTCTGCGGTTTCAGGAAAAGATTATCTGAAAGCTATTACTTATCTGAATAACTACCTTTATAATGTCTATCCATGAGCTGTGTGAGCAGGGAACTCACAGTGTTGTTTCCTGCTGTTGTATTTAGTTAATGCAAAAATTTGCAAAGTGGCTTGTTCATGACATGGAAGTATGTCGACGGCAGTATTTGGTGTGAAATACACGAGTGTTGTTTGTATGTGTACAATACATAAGCCTCAGAGCTCAGCCCCTGTATCACTCACTTCTCTGCTCCTGGAGTCACGGCATTTTCTGACTCTCTTGTCCTATGCTATGATTAAACAGGAATCTGTTTACTGAAGGATTTCTACAGCTGTAAAACTAAGCAGAACACATGTCCAGAGAAGTGAACAGCACATCATAAATAAAGAACCGTTTATTCACAATCTCTCCAGCAGCTGATGAACCTATCAGGCACAGGAGGGCTTTCAGAACAGGAAACTTCTGTGAAGGACAGAAGCTAGTTTGGGATTAGTGATTTATCATTGCATGTTGTGTAAAAACAGCAGCATGCTGATACATCTGCAGAGCCCGATATATGAAGCTGTTGAACAATTTGTCCCAGAAAACTTAAGAATAAAAAAATATTGATCTCTAGTTGAGTTCTGCTGGCCTCTGAATTACGTCTAGGTAAGCAAGGAGTCTGCTGGCCCAAGAGCTGTCACAAGAGGGAGGTCTGGTCAGAAGCCAGGACCCTGGGCTGTGTGTGGAAACAAAAGCAATCTTCCCTGCCCTCAAGAAATGTTTGTCAGCTGCAAACTATCTGATCTGCTCATTGGATCAGCATAAAGGGATAAGGACATTAATCCTTTTGCATGTTCTTTACAGAAGTTGTGAGGAGGAAGCTTCTATCAGCATCAGTACAAACTGATGCATTCCTTTGGCTCTAGCTGGATGTGAGCCAACACTGTGTGCTTGCCGCCCAGAAAGCCAACCATATCTTGGGCTGCATCAAAAGCAGTGTGGCCAGCAGGTCAAAGGAGGTGTTTCTGCCCCTCTTCTCCTTTGCCCTTCTGCTCAGCTCTCCTGAGACTCCACCTGGAGTGCTGCATCCAGCTCTGAGGTCTCCAGCACAGGAAGGACGTCAACCTCTTAGACCAAGTCCAGAGGAGGGTCCCCAAGATGATTAGAGGAATGGAGCACCTCTCCTATGAGGAAAGTATGAGAGAACTGGATTGTTCATATAGTGACAGGACAAGGGGTAATGGCTTCAAACTGATAGTAGATTTAGATTAGATATTAGGAAAAAATTCTTTACTGTGAGGGTGGTGGGACACTGGCACGGGTTGCCCAGAGACGCTGTGGATGCCCCATCCCTGGCAGTGTTCAAGACTGGATGGGGCATTGAGCAACCTGTTCTAGTGGAAAGTTTCCCTGCCCATGGCAGAGAGGTTGGAATTAGATGATCTTTAAGGTCCCTTCTAACCCAAGCCATTCTATGATCACTTCCAAAAGTTCTTGTTACCATCTCTGTCTCTCTTTGTGGAGAAAGGTCTGTGTGCATCAGATGTCCAAAAGGAGCCCCTGAAGTTGTATGTCACTGTCCCTTAAAGCTATGAATATTTTCCTGGGGTTTGGATGGGGGTTTTTTTTGAGTTGGAAGAAAAAGACACATAAGAATTGTTAGTAATTTTAAAGAAAATGGAAGTAAAAACTTTTCAAAAGCAATCTGTGAGTTTCCAGATGTCCCCAGACATACTTTGTAAAGGAAAAATGTGTGAAGTTTCTTCATTATGTGGTAGATACTTTTGTTTATATGACCCCCTATCTCAGCCTGCCTATTTCTCCTTAAATTACTAATCCACAGAAGTAACTGATTAATTTGATTAGGATTGGTGAGATATATTCTCTAAGCATATATTCCTCCCTACCACATGAGCTCTTGTGTGTGTTAAGGCTTGTCAGGCAAGAATACTTTGGTCAACACTGCCTGGCACTGGGTTCAGATGAGCACTCCAAAGGTGAAGAGGTTTCCACAGCCTTTAGGAAACAAGCCATCCTGCCTTTCTGAAGGGCATCATTCACCTCACCAGAGACAGAGTAACACACATGCAGTGAATTTTAATTTTAGACAGTGAGACAGTGCAGCCTGGCAGAGGCGCGGTAAAATAATGAAGCTCTTTGCATAAACATCTTATATTGACTGCACATTCATTTAAACTGGAAAATTCCCTTTTTCCCCCCAAGCTAACTGTAGGGTTTTTTTCTGATTGTTTATTCCTGTTTTTTAATTCTGGCATGTTCTTAAAGAGAAAAGAAACATGGTCTAACAGATTAGCCTAGCATAGCAGGATCCAGATTAGCAGCATGGGTACCTTGGAAATTAAGTAGGTATTTTTTCCTCTGAAAAATGGCTAAAGTAGTGTATGAACAGATTCAGGGCTTGTTATTGAAAGGATTAGGACCAGCTTTTTTCTAGAACAAACTTGAACAAAGACCAATCTATTTTGTTCATCTTTCATAAAAAGATTAAGCATGCTGCTTTATTATGTATTAAAGTAGTCACACTCTAGCAAATTCTTTCCAAAGCAAAGGAACCTTTTTTTTCAATAAAAAAAAAATTTAAAAATTGTAAACAGGAATGGACAGGAACTGCTATGTTCCTAGACTGATCCAGTGTGAACATGTTACTCTTCAATTTGAACGTAGTTGGCAACTTTTTGGCAGGAATATTATTTATTTAATTAATTAGTGTGAAAAGAACTGTTTGGCTTGTTTTCCCACTCTCCTTAGAATCAAGACCTTTTCTCTATCGGATGCTCCATCACTTTTTACATACCACTTTTGCAACCTACTCATTTAAGCTAATGCATGATGCTTTTCCTTCAATTTTGTGAACCAAGTTAAATCATGAGCAAACTAACTCTCTCTGACTCTCAGATGCTCTAAGCAGGTCCCATGGTTTTATTGCTAAGCCATTAAGAGACTTTTTTTTTCACTTAAAACTGCTCTGGACTGGGTTCTGGCCAGCAGCAGTTTCCCCAGCCCATAAGTTTCATACTCTGCATGGAAGAGAACCTTCAAATAAGCACTGGCCCTCCCCTCTGGGAGCCCCACAGTCCATCAGTTTTGAACACAACAGCCTGATCAGCAGAGATTGTCAGATACATTGGGACACTCCATCAATTTAATGTGGAGACAAAATCCCCTTTGGGAAGTACCTGGTGCTGGTGTGGGGGAGAATTATGGAGACCAGATTTTTGTTGGACTTGATGATCTTAGAGATCATCTTCCAACCCACATGATTTTATGATTCTATGAAAACCTAAAAAAACCCCAAACATGTAGTGAATTTATTCCTCTCTGCTGAGGGTATGGGAGGGTCTTTTTTTGAAGAGTTATCTCATTCCTAATGGGCACCAGAAGCAGAGGGGAGTGCTCGGAGGGTAGGCACAGCAAGCAGAAGGAAATCATTATGTTGGTTTTTTTCTTATCAGTTCTGCAACTTAAAACTACCCTGAAGAGACGTGTTTCGACAGAACTCTTCACACTTCCAAACAAAAGAGCTTTTCTCTCTTCCTCCCCCTTCGTCCTCCCCCTAGTTTGGATCTACGGCTGGAGAAAAATGATTGCAGGCATTGTCTGGCAACAACAACCGCAGAGTCTCTTCTGGAAACATGTTGGGTCAGGTTCATGAGCGCACAGAAAGAAAGAGAGAAGAGGGGGAAAAAAGAGCTCCCTGGCCAGATAAATAACTCACTTTTGGAAGATGCTTCACCAGTGTTCCTGCTGTTCTGTAACAGCTTCAGCCAAGATCCAGCTATGTCAGTCGTTTAGTCATTGGTACTGGGAGAGGTGATATGCTAACGAAAGAATGCAGTAACAAACATTTAAAATGTGATGTTTTGTTAGTTTTTCAGTAAATACAGGGAAGATACTAGTGACTAATTTTCTGCTTTTAATGTAATTCATGTTGTGGACATGAAAATGAGCAGAGGAATAATTTCTCAGTGGCTGGATCCTCTCACTGACCCTGTGCATGTTTGCATTTAAACAAAAGAAACTAAATTTCTGCCCATGTGTTGCTGAAAAAGCAATCCGTGTATCGTGACAAAAAGGGTTTAATGTAACCTAAGGAAATAATTTGAGTATAAAATGGGGAGCTGATTAGAACAGTAAAATAATCAGATGTTAAAAGGAGCAAATACAGTGTAACGGCTAAAAGCCCAGGAGTGGGAATCAGGCCAGCTGGGGTTCTGCTTCCATTCAGGCATGCTGTGCAACTCTGAGTAAGTCAATAAACCTTGCAGTGCTTCAGTTTGACCATCTGTAGAATGGAAATAATAAAAATATTATTCCCTGTCTCCCCAAACTGCAGTGAGGCATTGAGATGAGTATTGAGTCAGAGTGCTGTGAGTTGAGAAAAGACAGATTTAAACTTTCCCAAAGTTCAGAAGTTTGCATCCCATTCGTTTCTATTTGGGAGGCTCAACTCCACCTCTGCAATTGTAAATCTGTTCTCCTCCCACCTCTGTAGCTGGTAGGCGTCTGTTGGCCTAATGTGAACAGTCAACAGACAAGATGCATTTATGTCCACAACATTATGAGTCAGAGATGTGTGTTACACTTTGGGAACTGTGGCAACAGGGAACAGAGTGCACAGTTGAGGATGAAAAATTGAAGCATAACCATGGGACTAGTAGTTAAATTCTTTACATACTTCAGAGATCTCTCTCTAAAACAATCCACTCAAGACCCAAATCTCATTAGCCCATGCTGTATACTTTTAATTATGACTGCATCTTTCTTCTTTGGATTGTTTTGCAGCTCTGAGACCGAGTGTGCTCTAGAGCCCAGACATCACCAAGACATATCTTTGTGCTTATCCCTCGGCACACTGAGAAATACCATTGAAGTGGATGAAGAATATTCTCAGTGTACATAGTTGCTCGCAGCCATAAGTCTTGGTTAGGGCTTAAGCGTATGCAGCAAAGGGACAGTTGGGACACATGAAATTCTATATAGGTTAGCCTTGCTAAATTAGCTTTGAATTGTTTCTAGCTATAAATTGTTTTTCCTGCTAAATTTCATCTCTGATTCTGGGTTGTAGCTAGAAACAGAAGTGCTGAAATACAAATCCAGGCTTCCTGGTGTGTTTAGCTCAGCGTTGGAGTCTCCAGAGGTTGAGATAAGTTCCAGAGATTATTCCAATGGTTTGTTTGCTTGTTGGAAGTAATTTCCAGATCTCTGAGTAGTTCAGAAGGTGAAACAATCAGTTAAATACACTTATATGCATATGCACATGCACAGAATATCCCCAAGGTGGTTAGTGGGGCAAAATGTTTAAAAGACATCAGGAGCCCCATTCAGTAAAGCTGCAAAGACCACACCAGTTTGGGCATCCAATTTCTTTAGAGGCTACAACTGGAACTTCCCACATCTTTTGTATCTTAAATGCAAACCAAATAACAAGCAAGAGAGCAGCACAATTATTTTGTCAGCATAAAATGTACATTTTCTATAATATAAATTTTTTTCATTTTGCACTCCAAAGTAATTGCACAAATAAACATACACATGCAAAGTATTTTCCTTTTTCCTGTGTTTGGTTGGCAGTGGGGTTTTTTCTTTTCACATGGCCCTCACTAAAAGTCAGCCATATGGGAAGGGCTTACAGTGTGTTGTAAACAGCAGGTTCAAATCAAGGCTAAACCAGTCCTCTCACTCCAGCCAAAGCCACAGGGTGCTTGCAACTCCAATCTATTGCAATATTGGAAGCAAACTACTGTGCAGTAAATTGTAAAGACTATTTTTTCATGTTGCTACTCTTATATGAATTCATTTTCTTTCAAATACAAAATGGGGTGAAAAATATGAGACAAAACAAAAGGAGGGAGAAAAAATCTTTTCAGTTACAGAATAAACTTTTTCATGGTCTTAATTTGACAACGCTGCAGAATAGTGAATTTAAAGAAATTTTAAACTACTAAATTGAGAAGATGGTTTATTTGCATGCTCTAACATTCTTTACTTCTTGATATGTGTTTTATTTTACATTTGGCAAGATGGCAGCTGAGTCCTGACAATCATCTTGGTTTAGATACCTCAAAGCCATTTTAAAGTTCTGAAGTGACTTTAAAAAAAAAAAAAGTGTTTTTTTTCTATCACTATGAGCTTTAATCCTGGTCTGTACATTCAGATTCTGTAACACTCAGTTGAATCTTTGGGAATTCTCCCTGTAGTAAGTTTCCCATGAAGTTCAGAAAGCAGAGTTGCCTTTCTTATCTTACTGTCAAATGATTGAATACCTTTTTGCGCTTTTTTAAAGTTTTTAAAGCAGTGGGAGTTTAACACCCAGTCATCTGTGTGCCACTGAAGTTGGGAAATATTAAGGCTCGTGGTTTACTCAAAGACATTATCTTTTCTGCTTTAAATTGACAAAACTTAACTATCATCTCATTGATTGTTTTTCAGTGTATGTTGTGGTCACTGACAGAGCTCCATGCATCCTATGTATTACAGTGGCAGGACTCCAAGGCAGTATTTGGCTATCAGTTTATTCACTAGATTTTTCATTCAAAATCCCTCTTGAGCTTTTCAGTATGGCTCAAATAAATTATTAGTTGGCTTAGAGTGCTGGCTGTAAATGTTTGAGCCTTTATTTGAGCATTAAAAAAGGCCTGGGAACTATTTCAGGGAAAGTATTATTAACAAATTCTGTGTGATAAAAATCTACTATTTGTTTTGGTTTTCAACCAGGATTTCTTATTTTGGGGGAAAAGCAGGGAGGAGGTTGGTGGCAAAGAGAACCCTTCATATCAGAAACAATATCATAATTATACAGAGTAGAGAGCAAGCCTAGAAAACAGGATTTTAAAAATTATATAGAAACTTTAAAGGTTTCTATAGCCAAAGAGGGACATCCCTGTGGATGGCCAAGGAGCATCTCCAGCAGCCAGGTCAACAGCCTGGTACAGGAGTCCTGTTGGAAGCAAAGGCTAATGTTTCACTAAGAAAGCATCTTAGACAGCATGCACACCCTGATTTCCAGGAAATCAGGTGTTATCTTATTAGCTCCTTGACTACAAATCAAGGTGCAAGCATTCCTCAGAAGCAGCCAGAACACACTGGACCCCAAGCAAGGTTCCTTCAAAGGGCAATGCCCCTCCATGTTTTCCAGAATTACCCTGTGCAACTGGATTTTCCAAGTAGTGATCCTCAGTATCTTCCTTTTCTATGTTAAATTCCCTCTACACAGTGTTTCTGGTCTTGTCAGGAGTTGTGAGTCTCCATTGGTATTTGCATCACGGAGCGCAGTGTTTTCCCGTGCAGCTTACAGATCTCACTGCCTTTCTTCTTGAGCGGGGATATTCTTCACGAACCCAAGTCTGTTACAAGTCCTCAAGAGACATTCAGGGCTAAGATTTTTGATCCATGTCTCATAAAACCACATGACCAACTCTTACTGTTTTCTTTCCCCTCTGTATTTTCCCTGGTAATCCGATCAATGTGTACAAGGCTGGCTTAACAAATTGGGCTATAGGATTGAGGTGGTTTCTTGTATCGTGAAAACTGAGTAACAGCAGAGATTAATGGAAAATTTTCACCTCTAATCATTAGATGGATTTATATTTTCCATCCACTTCTATAACTAAAAGTCTTAGAAAGACTTTTTTTATCAAAATTTGAAAAAGTAGACTAGCATTGACACTAATTGACTGTTCAGATTGAAGCACCTCCAGGTGCCCTGACCTGAATGCTCCTGGGGCTAATCCCAAAGTAAGTATGTTGTTGATAAAAAATAATTATTCTTGACTGCAGTTCTGTTGCTTTTAAAGTCAATGGCAAAGGTCTCACGGGCTTTAGAGGACCTCCATCCTATCGTATTTTCACACAGTGATCCCAGCACACAGTCTGCTTGGTAAGATTCCCAGGCAGCACATGCTACCTCTTCACCTTGAGCAAAGCTAGAGATGGAGAAGTGCACTTCAACCACCCAAAAAACATACTTAAGTTTTTGGAAAAAAAACAGGGGAAAACGGTTTGTCTCTCCAGGGATTTCTGCTGGAAAGAGCTAGTTAGAGGCATTTACAGAAACAGGAAATTCTGCAGTTTTGTAAATTATTTTAAAATTGACAGCCCTCCTGGCAGGCTGTTCTTCTGAGGCCTCTCCAAAGTGCTTCCCCAGTGTGCAGGCACTTGGGTCAACATCTCAGGAGGGCAAGCTGATGGCAAGTAAGGACTGAGAAATGGATGGGTTTTGTCATGGAGAGGAGATTTTATTAAAAAAATGTGAAGTCCTAAGTGCCTTATTTTAGATAGAGCTGGCAAAAATCAGCCTTTCTGGGAAAAAAGTAGAAGTTCCAATAGAAACCTCTGTGTTGTCTTATGTGAAGACTACTTTGATAACACTTTCTGTCAAACTTCTTGGAATAATCAATTTATACTTTTTCATTGTGATCAGCATTTTAATTCAAGAACATTTAAATGCTGTACTTAGTCTGTTTTGTTGTCTTTTTATTACTTTTAGGCCCTTTGAAATAGTGATAGAGTTTTTACTTTTTTAATGAAATGTTTTGGTACTGTCAGCATTTGTTATTAATCTAAAGCCATTTATGTGTTTCCAATTTAAAATAGTTTGCAATTTCCACTCCTTCCAATATCTCAATATTTTGAGAGGTTAAAAAATTGTGATATGCCACAATTTTGCATAAAACAGAAATTCTATTTTCTGACTGAGGCATGTAATTGCAGCCCTTTTTTTCTGTAAAAGTAACCAAAACTGTGGTATTGAAGCCAAGTAGTGAAGCAAAGTTTGTCTTCCATGTTCATGTATTTTGGGATTTGTTAGCATACACACCTGTTGTTGTTGGGCATTGGGAATGCATCGAAGCCTTACCAAAACATCGCCCATTATAAGACTCTGTTTTAGTTGTGTGCATATTTAACCATCTGACCTGAAGTTTTCCATTTTGGGCATCTCAGACAAAAATTTATGGGAATGTTTTAGCTGAAAAGCTTCAGCCATTCCAAGAAAAAAGACAGAAAGACACATGTAATTTTGTGCATATTATTGTGATTATTTTTAAACCTGGTAAATGTTTTGTAGTGCTCTCCTATATCCATGCTTTGGAATGAACACTTGAAATTCATCTGGAAGTTGTCCTAATCTCAGGTATATATCCAAACCAACCAACCAACCAACAACAAAACAAAACCTTGACTTTTTATTTGACCAAAGTAAGAGCCTCTAAAACCACAAAATCTAAAATTAGGGTGGGGGGGATAGCAGATTGGTCGGTGCTGATTGCCTGTCTCTGGTGACCAGTGTCAGAGCACAAGGAAGTGGAATGAAGCTGCTTCAGGGGAAGTTCAAGGGGGACATTAGGAAAAGGTTCTTCCCCCAGAGGGTGGTTGGGCACTGGAACAGGCTCCCCAGCTAAGTGGTCACAGCAGCAAGCCTGACAGAGTTTAAGAGCATCTGGATGATGCTCTTAGTCCCATCCAAGAATCGTAGAATCACAGCCGGGTTGAAAAGGACCTCTGAGATCATCAAGTCCAACCCTTGATCCAACACCGCTGTGGTTACTAGACCATGGCACTGAGTGCCACATCCAGTCTCATCTTAAAAACCTCCAGGGACGGAGAATTCACCACTTCCCTGGGCAGCCCATTCCAATATGATTTAGTTTTAGGCAGCCCTGCAAGAAGCAGGGAGTTGGACTTAAGGATTCTTATGGGTCCCTTCCAACTTGAGAAATTCAATTATTCTAAATACCAATTTAAAACAAAAATAAAGCTAGTTGATTTTCAGGAGGAAGCTACTTCTGACGTAGAAAACTGGGTTTTTTTAGAAGACAAAAGTCTTCTGAAGGCAAAGTAGTATAATAATTCTTTACTTAAACATGTATAACTACTCTTTTTTTCCTTTTCTTTTTTGGTAAGAATGTGCGAACTGCAGATCAGATGTTTAGAGAAATCCCTTAAGTGATTATTTACTTTTTTCCTTGAAGCATGGCACAGTTTGTTGTTTCTGTGGCTGCTTGCACAGAGGACTCTGCAGAGAAATAGCAGAATCCAGATTTCCTTCGCAAAATAGGAAATCAAAATAGGGGACTTTATTTCCTAAATTGGATTTTTCTAAGGCTTCAAGTAACAAGTTCACAAGTAACTATTGCTGTGTGAGCATATGTATTCTTGCAAGAGGTTAGAGATGTGTTGCTCCCTCCTGTGCTTAGACCCTCTGTGCCCAAAAGCTGAACACAGCTGTGAGATCTCAGCTTCTAAGTACAGATTTAAGTAGACTTGTAGTTAGAAAATAAAGGGTTAATGAAGGAAGATGAAGTTGGTTTGAACTGGAAAACATTGGTTCAGTTCCTAGCTTTTGCCCCAGATATTTTATGTGTGAGTACAGGAAAGACATTTAATCCCTCCATATCTCAGTTGAATATGTATAAAACAGGAATGAAAATACAATCTTTGTTCCATCCCTTGTTTTTATCTCATCTCTTTAGATCATGCGTTTTTCAAGGCAAGGGCTATTTCTCTCTCTATGTGTGAATCTCAGACAAGGCCCCTAAGTGCTATCAGTGTGTAGTAGTAGTAATAATAATAATAATAATAACAATAACAACAGCATATGGAGTTCAAATTCTGACAGACAGCTCTGAGCCATTACATATTCAGGAGAATGAAACACAGCCGAGCCCAAGACAGCTATTTTCATCAGAGACAAAGGTTAACAGTTTGGCAGGGTGACCAAATTTGGTGTTATGTAAGCTGGGCTTTGCAACTTCAAACCATGGGTTTATTTATGTTTTGGGGGGTTTTCCTTGCATTTCTGTAGAGTTTGGTCTGTGACTGGCACTGTTTCAGAGCTGGCTCACTGTGGGTTCTACCCTGCTGCAAACGACATTTGGAAATCTGAAAAGAAGGTTTCTTTAATTAACTGAAAACCAGAGCCTATAGTCTACTTGATATGAAAAATAGACCAAATTATAGTGGTATTCATAGCCTGCTGGAATGGTTGGTTGTTTTGGAAAAAAAAATGTTTTTAAAGGAGGCTTGCCAAGAAACTTCTCTCAGGAAATGATAAATGGCAGTTTGGAGATTTGAGTGGCCTGTGCTGTATGTATGTGCCTTGGTAACTGCTGACTCCATCCGGTGTGCTCCTGATGGCTCCCAGATTCACAGCAAGGGAATTTACAGTCCTGATTCACGAACTCATTACTGTCCTGCAGTTCAGGACTTTTACACATGGCCTCAGGATTGTTTTATCTGAAAACAATGCAAACACATTTCTTTAAATTACACTTCAGATAACCTTTTGGGTTTCATTGCTTTTACAGTATAAAAGCCTTGCAATTTCTTTTCCAAAACTACAGTTTCTCTGTATATACCCTGCCAGATTTGATGTTTTCTGTTTAAGTTGGATTTTTTTAAATTCTTTTAATAGTATGTTTTCTGTGAAGCTGTGAAATTTTAAGAGGTTTAAATAACAGAATAGTGAAGACTTGGCAAGAATTTGCATGACAGTGTCGGGTTTTAAAAAGTAAAGACTGTCTCCATGCACTGATGAAAGGTCTGCTTTATACAATGCACCATTTAGTCATAGGAGTTCTTTGCGGTGATATGTGTCATTTATTATATTCTGTTACTATAGGGGATATGTTTTGTGCAAGTGGACAAGCCTCTGGAGTGTGCTCTTCTGAGTGCTAACAGCAATCCATGTTTTCAGGCCATTTATATTACCTTAATCGCATTGACATCAATAAGTTTACTCCTCATTTACTCTGGGGTAAAAGAGAAGCAAACTGGGACTATTGTATATTTAGGCGACATTGTTGCAAAACATGTCCCATTCCTGAGTCACAGTGGAGGGAGAGAGAGGTTCATGCAGTACACAGAGCTCAAGGGATTATTGTTTTTCTAATGTTGCCTAATGAATCTGACTGAAAAGGGTCACACAAATGGTAGAAAAAATTTGCATCTAGATGTCAATGAAAATTTATACCATGTGCTTGTAAATTACAAAATGAAGTACAGATTAAAGAGTTCAGAGATAATTTGATAGAAAATGTATTGATTCATTGCCTTTTTCGAGTTTCTAGGGACCTTAGGAAGAATTTGTGTACTTGGTCATTTGCATCCTTGAAAACCTTTTTAGCATTCACATAGAAGGCAGTTGTGAAAATGCCAAATACTTGAAGGATACCTTCTCTACCCTGGCTCCATTGGTGTTCTGCCTTTGCTCCTGTTCTTTGCTGTTTCTGAACAAATTCTGCTCCCACTCCCCTTTTGCTTACCCCAGGTATGGTACTGTGGTGCAGAGCAGCTGTAAATACCTGGATGGAGAACCCTGCCCACACCATCACTGCCTCTTGCCTTTGGCAGATGGTGTTACTCTTATGCTGAGGGCAGCATGACACCTTGGAGTGTATTTAGTTGAAGGCAGCACCTACCTAAAGTAACTTTCTGCACTGTGATTTCCCAGTGAGAAACCTGCTGACAGGTTTTACAAGCAGTGATTAGGAGAAGAGGAATGTGAAATGCAGTTATCTCTGCCCCCTATGACCACTTAGATGCTGGTTTTCGGATTATATACCATGGATTCTTCAAGTTCTGCATACTGAGCTAAGGGAAGTACCAGCACCGATTAGCATCAGTGTGAGCAGGTACCATCTGGGAAGAACCGATAAATTTAGGTGGATAAATAGCACATATGAAACACAAAGGGAATAAAATTAAATTATTTCACATTTCTCCCATTCTGTCAAGCTTTGCTGGGTCAGGTATTGATATACAAGAGATGGGAAAAAATGTAATTTACATGAAAGTTAGAAGAATCACAGAATCGCTAAAAATAATGCTAAACTTCAGATTTCAACAACAGTTTCTGATTACTCTCTTCATTTTCTCTATTCATTCAAAGATTCTGGTCTCTTTTCTTGTGGCCAGAAATGGAGTATCATGGTCTTTCACCTTTAGAGACTTCAGAGTGTGAATCTTTTTCCAGGGTTGCCTAGTTTTTCAGCACTGGGTGACTGCTCTAGAAATATAATGATGTCTGTCTCCTGGGGTGGCTGATTTAAAACCTTTGCCATGAGCAATGACCCCTGAGTGAGTGAAGTGTGTAATTAGTACAGGTGATTTACTCTTCTAATGAAAGCATTTTTGGGCTCAGGGACAGTCTGCAGAGATTGAGTTAATGTCATTTTCTATACAGGGCAAGCTGCTTTGTCCAGCAGGGTTATACAAGCCTTATTAATTAATATAATAAGCATTATTTATAATTATAAATAGACTATAATTGCAATATGTAAGAAGAGAAACCTCATTTTGACCTCCTGTGTTGTGCTTTCACTGTTATGCAAATTTATAGACTATGTATTTCAGATATACTTCAATCCAAATGAATATCTGTGGATCTTCCTCAGTGGGGTCAAGGCCACTCAGAGAGTAAGAGAAGTGTTGAGCATCTTGCATCATGGTGCTGCAAAAAAGTTTGACAACATTTGATCTGTGTGAAGTATTCATATAGAAATGGTTCCCTGGAAAATGACACTTTTTTCTGTGTCAGTTGTATTGGAGAAACACTGTGATTTAAACAAACTTATGCTTTAGCCAGATACTTGTTTTGCTATTGTACTAGATTCTCTGTTGTTCAGCAGCAGGGGAAAAAAGACAAAGAATCAAGATAAAGTTGTATGTGTGATGATGTGTCTGTATGTCTGCACATCATCTGCAGTCTGTGGATTTATTAGCTTTTAAGTCTGTAGAACTGTTATATAAATAATGCATATCAGAGCTGGTCACACATGGTCTACTCACTTGCACATATACACTGTGAGTACTAACTGAGCCAGAGAGGAGTAAGTGCAACCAGACCTCCTCTGTCCTCCCTGTAAATCAGCTTTTAAAAGCCAGTGTCAGACACTTGTATCATCATGACAGTCCATGCCCCATCTAGAAGGATGCATTGGTGTGGTTATTGTGGGGTTTCCAGGTGGTGTGGGTGCAGTTCCTGACTCAGATATCATTTTCTGCAGGACTTGAGGCACATTCATTTCATTTTCTGTTGTTTCCATTTCCTCAGCCATGAGTAGTGGGTATGATAAAGCATTTTGAAGCTTGGAGGTCAAACATGAAAACAGAAGCACTTGGTATTTTTATAGTTTTTGTTATTCTCACTGCTGTTCTGTATTAATCTTAAACTTTGGATTAGATATTAGGAAGAAATTCTTTACTCTGAGAGTGCTGAGGCACTGAAACAGGTTGCCCAGAGAAGGTGTGGATGCCCCATCACTGGCAGTGTTCAAGGCTAGGCTTGATGAGGCTCTGAGCAACCTGGCCTCATGACAGGTGCCCCTGCCAATGGCAGGGGGTTTGGAATTAGATGATCTTTAAGGCCCCTTCCAACCCAAACCATTCTATGAGTGTATGAATATATAAATCAGCAATGCAGATATTATAAACAGGAGCAACCTATACCTGAAAGGAGCTGTGATGCTTGAGACTGAGTTAAATCCCTTTCACATTTCAGGGCAGATGGGTCAGAGCTAAAATTGTTAGTCAAATCACATAAAGCCATCCATGAAAATGGGTGAAAAAAATCTTAAATTAATTCTGAATTATGTTAGCATTTTAATCTGTAAAGTCCTTAGTAGGTACTATCTGACAACCTTTTTCCAAAGGTTGCATGACTAGGGGTGAATTAATTTCTCCAGAGTAACTGATTACTCTCTCTGTTGCACTGGGGGAGCAGTACTACTAACAAAAGAGATTAGCAGAAGAAAGAAAATAAATAACTCCATAGTAACCTGTTTTACTCATTCAAGGAAAATATGCAAAGGGAAAATAAGAAATGGCTGCAGCTAAACCATTTTGTGTGGTGATACTGGCATGGTCTGGCCTCCGTGAACACAGATGATCAGTCTCCAGGAGGAGCAGGCTGCAGCTTGCTTCAGACACAGAGTGCTGATTCTCTGGTGTTCGCTTCCTGGAGTGCCACTGTCAGTGAAGTCCTTTCTGACTGATGCCCAAAATAAACTTGGTTCCTCTGTGGAGGACCATCCTTTAGATGACAATCTAAGTGATGTCTCTCATTACTTGCAGCCATTGAAGATCCTGTAGCAGTCTTAGGCTGTCTCAAACAGGGTTCAGTAACTTCTTTCTGCCACCTTGATGTTGTCCTCTGCTTGTATTATATCACTGCTCTTTGTTCCTGTCTGTAAATGCTGTGGAGTGTTACCCTGTGCTGTGAAACAGATGCTGCCTCCCATCAAAGAGAAGCTTTATTTTGTTATTGGTTTAACAGGGGTTAGTGCAGCCCGTGGTGGCAGGGACTTAATGGGAGAGAGCCAGCTACATATTCATGCTCCACCTTTGTTCAATTGATAACAGTTCTAGTAGGAGGTGGGAATGGAGAAGGGAAACGTCATAAAGCTTTATGTGCAAGACTGTCACCACCTCTGCCTGAAGGATCTTGCAGCATTTCGTCATGTCTAGACTATATGTACCGTGTGATCTTGTGTAGTAGCCTCCTCTATCATAGTATAATATTACAAAGCCCGAAGCCTTTTTGTTTTGAACAGTAACGATCATCATTATCTTCAGAATGAGCAATTCAGGCTACTGCCTATGAACCCGAAGAATAAGAGGTGGATGCACAGCTAACATCTGGAGCTGGGCAGATCATTTAGTCTTCAAGCCTGTCATGATGATTAATCAGCTAGGAAAGACTGTGAGCCTTTTGCTTCCACCACTGAACAGTTGCTTATGCTGCCAAGAGAGCCACTTTTGAGTCACGGTTTACCAGTCCAAACAAATGCCCAGCCTGGCTATATTCCTAGAAGAAGTTACTGACAAAGAAAAGCACTAAGAATTTTTTGTTATCTTTGTCATCCATTAAATTTTTCAAACGTATTATTTTATCAGAAACATTTGCTTACATTTGAAGACATTATAGCTTAAAATGTTATGGAAAAGAGCCTTAAGAGTTTTAACTAACTCAAAACCAGAGGGAAACCTGCAATGGAAGCAATTTGGAAAGTTAACCCATGCAGAACTAACTTGTTACCAGTAGCAGCCAAACGATCTGTCTCTTAGTTTTCAAAAATGAATGAAGCCTCCAAAGTGTTAGGAAATTGGCTTAAAGCCATAACGTGGTATTTAAGCAGAAAAAAAGAAAACAGATATCAATCTTATAGTTTCTGAGACCTTGGTGTACACAGAAGACCTGTTTTCAAGGTTTCCTCTGCAATAATGTTAGATAGAAGTTAACTCTGGAGGTTGAACCTGATATTCTTGCATAGCAGGTTGGCTTCAGAAATTGCAATTTAAAGAAAAATGTCCAAAACTACAAAATGCATAACAAAATAGTCACTTCATTTCACCCGAATTCAACTGGCAGAGCTGTTGAACTCCTGCAGGCATGGTAATGACTTTGTATGACCCATGAAATTTGACTGAAAACCCTTCTTCATTAGCAGTTGGTTGCCTTTGTTGTAGCTTTGCTCCTGGTATCCATAAGATCTCCTAGTTTGCCTTTATGAATAATGCCATGACAGCCAACAAGTGGTTTCTTTTCCTTTTAAACATGGGTTTCCACTGGTAAATATATTGCGTTCTAGTTCACTCATTGGTTATTTGCTGGCTTGTGATTGATTGTATGTGCCTCCACTTCTTGAATTGGTCAGTAAATGAATGAAATGTGGTTTTGGGATGTCCAAGGCAAGTTGATTTTAGAGGGTGCAGAGCACCTGCATGTTCTCTGGATTTCAGTGGGTTTTGCTAGGAGCTTACATTTCTACAAAATGGAAGTGGTTTTATTTTTAGAGTATTCTGAAGGAGATTTTTCCAAGGATATGATTTCAGCAGAATTGAATGGCAGTTGGAAAGGCTGGGGGAGTAGAGTAGGCTCACAGACTTTTTATCACCACTAAATTTCACCTCTGATCTCTGTGCAGCCCCTGGGAATGAAAAGTGCCTTTGGAATTGTGTGTGGTTTTCTTTCGTTCCACTGAGCTTTCCCACTGAAATTTTCTGTCTTGCATCTGTGTCTTTGTAAAGCTTAATGCAATGGCAAAACAAGAGGCCACCTCTTTTCTGAGGAGCAGACTCAAGCATACAAGAACACAGCCCTGGTTTTGTGTGTTCAAAATGGATGCAAACTTGCCACCTTATTTATCACTAGGATTTCTAACCTTCCAGTGCCATGGCCCATAAATGACTTCTCCATAATAATATTTATCAAAGTATTTCTGGTCTAATTATTCATGCTGAGCTTGTTATCTAAAAATTTCTCTTGAAAGAATCTTTTTAAACATTTTTCTTTTGAAAACAAATTCATGACCACATCAAACAGAGATTCATGTTGCCGTTAGTTTAATTACCAGCAGCCCTCAGGGAATCTCAAAACTCACTGTTGTTGTAATTGCTTCTCTCCCTTTCTCTCCCTCACTCTTTTTACCTTCCATTTTTGATTGCTGCAGAAGTCATCATATGGTTATTAATTTTTTAAGCTCATTTTAGGTACAAAAGAGTTTATGTCCATTTTTGTCCATATAGTGACCATCAAATCATAAATAATGAGTAGATTATGGATGCTAAAAAAGAAACTGCCCAAAGAACTTTTTTTAAAAAAAATAATTGAAGTTTTCCTGGTTTTTAACTTTTTAAGCAAACAGGCAGATAAGTGCCCTTCCCTGTGCCGTGCCATGAGGTCAGATCCATAACCTGTGAATGTGCCTCACTTTTTATTCCAACCATAAAGCCTACCACACCTTGTCTGGCTTTATTCCCTTTGAAAAGCAATATGGATGCCTCATTTGGGTGAAGTGTGAAACATAACATAAGCAATGCTGACCTAACTCGACATGATACATGGCATATTTGCTTTAAAAAAGAGCAGCAGTCTCAAATCTGTTTTGAATTAGTAAAAGTGTTTGAGAGAAAGAAAGGAAAAAGGGAACCATTTCATAGCAGGCATCTGAAAAATAACAGCTTGGAGGAAGGAGGAAAAATTGTCAGGCAAAACCTAACAGTTAAAGCTGAAAAATGTATTTCTAACACGGGGGATTATGAGTGTATATCTTATACTTTGGTGTTTTTTTTAAATAAAATCTTGGCAACTTAAATGCATACTATGATGATCCAGAATGAGAACAGCTACTCAATGGCGAAATTATCAGCAGTACTCCGGTAAGAGGTTATTAGTCATAGTCCCAGTATCATACAAGAGCCAGAGTCAAGGATTCAAGAAGCAAAACATTCCCCTTTGGAGAGAGGTCAAGATTAGTCACTTTTGTTTTCTTTAATGGAGAGGTGAGACAAGGGGGATTGAAGGATTTGGGCTTTATTTTGCTGTGGAGAAGAGTTCTGGACATATTTTTATGCCAGTTGGGTCTTCCACTCTTTTTTTTTTTAACCCTGAAGTGTTGTAAATATGCCACTGTTCCACACTGGGAACAGGAATCTACAGCTAGGAGAAAGCTGCTATCTGACAGCCAAACTTCTGACAACGAAAATATGGAGTGATTTTCAGAGGCTGTACTGCTGCGATTAAGCCAACAGAAAGAGTCCTCCAGAGGCAAGTACCACGGGGAGTTTTCTTCACATCTGTGCAACTGAAGCATCTGAAATATAAGTGCCTGTTAGTAAACAGAAGGTCTGTCTTTTCTTTGCATATAGGTAGCGGGGTGTTCAACCAGAAGGACCCAACATAGGAATGTTTTGCTGAACAAGAATGTGATTGAGAATGAGAAAGCAATCAGTTTTCCAACCTTCTGTCTCAATAATAAAAACCAGGAGAGCACTGTGAAGTTTTTTTTTGAGATTGGAAAATGTGCCCAGGGCAAGGGAAAATATTTTTAAGGTTTTGTTAGAGCCCCTCATCCAAGCTGAAGTTAAGGATGTTTAGTGTTTCTGAAGGTGGGCCACTAACTTTACTGCCTCAGTTCCCCCCACGTTGTGCGGGCAATAACAGTACTTATCTCCTTTAGTGTTCCTTTGTATAGGTGCATCCAAGTTCACACAGTGCTTTGATATGATGCACTAACATAGAATCATAGAATATCCTGAGTTGAAAGGGACCCACAGGGATCATCAAAGTCCAACTCCTGGCCCTGTACGTGACTGCCATTTATTCTGGAACTCTAACAAACTCTTGCACAAAGATAAGGGGCTTTTTTCCCCTGATTTCTTTGATCAGTATTTCCCCTATATTTCTTGTTCCCTCAAGCCTGTTTCACATGCTCCGTAAGACTGGATTTCAATTTAAGCAGAATTTGGGAAGCTGTTTATGATGATGATGAGAGATGGATATCCAGTGATTTTTGCAGATACATTAACTGCTAATACTTTTGGTATCACTGATTCACTTGTGAGGAAAGAATCCCTTTCTTCTTGCCAACTTGTTATTTTTAAATAGAGAGGGAAGACAGTTGTGTCTGGTCAAAGAGATACTATTTCCTGAAGGTGGGGTTACAGTAAATGAAGATAAGCAAATTCTTGAAAAAATCAGAGTATTCAGTTCATAGGATAGGGGAATTTTATCATCTTTAGTAATTTCTGATAAAAGTTATATTTAGAGACAAGGCCCTCAACTTCACCTTCCTGGCTTCATGCAAAGAGTAAAAAGCCTTCCAAGCTCCCTTGTTCCTCTACTGATACACTGTTAGTTTGGAGGAAAGTGTTAAAAAAAATAAATATCTGACCTTTGTAATATTTTAGAGAAAAAATGCTGTATCCTGAGGCAATGCTGGGCCAAAGACTGTAGATTTTGGACACTGTTCTAACTTGAAAATTTCCATGTGTTTTAAGTCTCGTCTCATTTATCTAAAACAAGAGTCAACCACAAATTTTAATTGCTTGGCTATGGCCTTCTGGATGCCAGATAGATCTGCAAGCACTGCACACATCTGGGCATGCACTGAGTGCTATGGGGCCAGCAGGACTGGCCTGGGAGCTTGGGGAGTGATAAGCAAGCAGAGGGGCTTCGTCGTCCAAAACTACACCTAGAGCTAAAGAAAGGCTCTCAGAAAGAGCTGATTTCCAACAGTTTGGGTGCTTTAAATAAACCAAATATTTTTGCAAGTTGCTAATAACAGCAACAGAAGTGCTGAACTAAGACCAGTTTTCTCCTCTCCCTTCTGAAGTGACATCTGTTTCCAGTCCCTGCTTCTTACCATTTCCTCCAGCCACATCCATCATGGTCCTCGTTTCTTAGTCCTTGACTAGTAGCATTTTAGGTTATCCCTTTCCAACTTTTTTTACCCTCCGGTCTTTCTGAATCCTCTCCACTTCTAAAAGAATCATAGAGTGACTTGGGTTGGAAGGGACCTTAAAGATCTTCTAGTTCCAAACACTCTGCCATGGGCAGGAAAACCTTTCACTAAACCAGGTTGCTCAATGCCCCATCCAGCCTGGTCTTGGACACTGCCAGGGATGGAACATCCACAGCTTCTGTGGGTGACCTCAGAGTTCCAGTGCCTCACCACCCTCACAGGAATTTCTTTCTTATACCCTGCTTAAATTTCCCCTCTTTCAGTTTGAACCCAGAAAAGAAAAAGACAAAAAGCACTTAAAAGAAGCACTGTCCTAAAAGCTTTCCACCTATTGTGGTCTTGTACTCTGTGAACAGCCCCTGAGCAAATGTAGTTAACTCTCTGTAACTTAATTCTCCCATTTGCCAGAAACCTCCCAACCTCCTTGTTAGAAGGAGGGGTTTGTATTCATCTTACCTTGCTTCCATTAGTCAAGCAGCAAATTATAGACAAAGAATTTTTACCTGTAAAACCAAATCAATTTGTTTGTAACTTTTGATTTCTACTTATTTCTCATAATTTTTAAGATCTTAAAGGAATTGTTCTCTTACATAAGCATAACATCTGTTGTTGCCACTTGTTTCTTTGTAGGGAAAAAGGGCGGTATTATAGTAGTGGTTTTTTACACTTTTGAGAAGTGTAAGAGAAATATTTTACTATAAAAATACAGAGCAAGATGAGAGCAACAACAGTGTCAGTTTATTGGAAAAACAGAATAATTTTTAGTATTTCAAAGCAGAGATTGTCACTGATAGCTTTATGCAAGAGAACTGATTTTAGAACTCAGGGTGTAGCAAGTCCCTTTCTTTCCAAAAATGCTTTTTGTCTGAAAATAGTTCATTTTATTTGTCAGTTAAGACAGCAGTTACAGTGTTCATATAATATTTTCATTGACTAGAAAGAAACTTGTCCATGCAACCCTCAAAACCTGTTAATTTTGTTGCTCAGCAGCTCTGCCTTTATGTTTTCCTAGCAATGAGCAATCTTGTAGTAGAGTGTTTTCTCACTAGCTCCATTTCTTCTATCCTTCCCCGTGACACCACATGCATAGTTTCTTCTTTGGCCAGCTCTCAAGAGAAAGTACAGACAGTCTGGAGAATAAATCTTCCTTCATGGAGATTACATTCTCCTACAAACACCTCAATGACGGGTATATAACCTCCAGCAAAACTGCTGCCTACTCTCTGGCAACAAAAAAACCACCTTGAAGCCAGAAGTTCTGATAAGGGGTTTTGCAAGATTCAGGGATCTTGGGTATGGAAGGAAGACAAATTCCATGATTTTTGAAGAATCATACACCTGAAGAAAGAAACTTTCTTTAATAATACTGAAATTGTTGGTCTCTCCTGCCACTATTATAATTATAGAGAAATATTTAAAATAACTTCTCTGTGAAGATTCCATTACCTATCTGTGAGCTCCTCTAGAAACCACCCCTAACATCATACCTGTTCCTGTCCACAGACCCCTCAAAACTAAAGCATTAACTTTTAGAAATACTGAGATACCAACATACGTAGGGACTTAGCAAGAAGAGGAGGCAAGGAAGCTGCTCTGTGAAGCTTCCTCAAATATTCTGGAGAACTTAAATAGAAAGGATCCCACCAAAGACAAATGTGACTTATAACCACACCTTTTCTTGCAGAACAGGCTCACTGTTCTTGAGTACCACTTAAGATACAGATACAGGATACTGATACAGTCCTTCATTCCTAACATTGCCATTAACAGGTATCATAAGTTCTGAAATGTTTTTTGCCTTTTGCCTTTTCTTCAGCTGAATCATTAGTGTGCCTGCAGAAGATTTTGTTAACAGAAAGGACTTTTTTGTGTGTTCATCTGAAATATAAAACTAGCTTATTACTGAGCGTAGTAATGAATAGCAAACACATTTGGGATTCGATACAACACGGAAAGATGCGCGAAGAAAGCATCACTTTTTTCACAAGAAGTTTTCTACACTGCAGAGCAATAGGGTCCTTTTTAACAGGTCACATGTCGCCAGGAGTGATAAATACATGGAGGTCTCCCCAGTCATCTTCAGTTATTTGGAAAAAGTGCCTTAAAATGTTAGTTTACTTTGAGCTAAAAAGCAGCACTCTCAGGAATGAATACTACTCAAGATAAGTCAGGGTAGCAGACTAGGGAGCCTAATGTTGGAAAAGCAGATGAAATTTTCCTTTATCACATTTTCATTTGGCTAAGTGTTGCTTGCATTCTGGTTTCCCTCTTCTCCTTTAGCAGCTTCATGCTTGGCTTTCTTTACTGAGAACAAGGACAGTCCCTCTGAATCCCTTGAGTGAGCAATGTGCTGATAAAAATTCTCTTGATTAAGGACAAATAATCTGTTTAATCAGTCAACCATGTTAAGAACATAGAAACCACCATTCTGTCCAGAGGCAGTCTGATTTTTACCCTTTATATTTACTTTTAAAATCTCTGAGGATAAGAATGAAGAGCATATGAGACAGCTTTAATCAGCATCATGTATCAACCTTCATCCCTCCAGATCATGGAGCAATACTTGGAATAACTTATTAATAATTTGTGGTCTTTGTGGCCTAAATTATGCCAAACTCCAAAGTTATCCTTCGGCTTCCCCACTATCCTGAATAACCATGGCTGAAAATACTGTTCTGCTCAGTTCCTTAATTCCTGATAAATTCCTCTATTTGGTTTTGGGAATAGGTCTCCAAAGTGCTGATCTTTAGTTTTTATTACAGAGATGCTTCAAAGGGACCCTTCTGCAGGTGCCACTGGAGCCACTCAGGCTTCTATGTTTTGGTTTGGTTTGGGTTTTTGTTTTGTTTTGTTTTGCTTTGCTTTGTTTTGTTTTTAAAAGCAAGGAAATAAATTCATTGTTACATATTATGTTCAGAATCATGTGACAAACTTGTTATAAGTGCTTAAAATTACAGGGCATTTCTAATTAATATAATGTGAAGATCTGAGGAATTTTAACAGATAAATGTAATAGATAAATAGATAATAATAATTGATAAATTATTTTGTTTTCTCAACAAGAACAGTCTCTGTCTTGTTCAGTAGTACTTCCTCGAATGCCTTTGATACCTTTATAAAAGTTGATACCTTTATAAAAGCATGTCACTAAGGCTAAGAGAATTCAGATTGTTCAGCCTGGAAAAGAGAAGTCTTCGAGGTGACCTAATTACGGCCTTCCAGTACCTGAAGGGGCCTACAAGAAAGATGGAGAGAGACTATTATAACAACATGTAGTAACAGGACAAGGGGGAATGGCTTCAAAATGAAAGTAAATTTATTTTAGATATTGGGGAAGAAATTCTGTACTGTGCTGGTGGTGAGGCACTGGAACGGGTTGCCCAGAGAAGCTGTGGATGCTCCATCTCTGGCAGTGTTAGAGACCAGGTTGGATGGGGCTCTGAGCAACCTGGTCTAGTGAAAGGTGTCTCTGCCCATGGCAGGGGATTGTAGATGATCTTTAAGGTCTCTTCCAATCCAGGACATTCTCTGGTTCTGTGGTTTATATCCAGTTGTAGAGGACTGCTGCTCCTGAAAACATGACCTAAGAGGACTTTGTGATTCTTAGCAACTACATCATCACTGCTGATGTATTGCCCGTGGTGTCAGAGTAGTCACGTGCCTCTCTGGCGTTTCAGGGAGAGGAAAAATCTGTTCTGTGACAAAGCTACATTTCTTCATTATGTGTCATTTAAGATTTGTGTGCTAACCTTTCAGTCTTTGTGAAGAGCTATTTGATTCAGATTTGGTTGGTTGTTGGTTTGTTGTTTTTTTTTTCTCAGTGCACTGCATGGATGGGATTTTATTTGTTTCCAAGAGCTAGATTCAAAACTTGTTTAAATCTGCTTCTCCCCATCTGTGCTCAATCTATGATCCTTGGATTTTTTTTAAAAAAAACAAAACTACTTATCTCGGAGGATGGAAAAATCTTGTATTCATACCATATTTTGGTAAAAATTAGGAATAACTGTGGTGTGTAATTTCTGAAGTTTCAAACACTGCTTCCTCTCCCCAACAACTGTGAAATACAAAGGAAATTATTTGCATATAAAGAATTTGATCATCCAAACATCGTGCTTCTAATGAAACATAAATCATCTACAAAGAGCTTACTTAGTTTTTCCTAAAGGAAACAAATCAGTCTAAGTCATTTTTCTATGTAATGTTTGCTGTTTTAAGTACAGAGATCAGAGTTGTTCAAAGCAGTTAAGATTAGAGCAACATCAGCAGTTTTTCTGTTTTCTTTACTTTTATTCGTTCTGGCATTATAGCTAGTTTCTAATCAAGTAAATATGTTTGAAAGCATGATTCAGGGGAGATGATACACTTCTTTGTGCTAAGTACATAAAGCTAGTTTAATAAAAGGGTATTGCACACACTGACATTTTTCTAGTGGGTATAATTCTCTCTGCAGCAAACAAGTGAATGATACATTTCAGGATGTGTGTTTGGATGACTACAGGCAGATTGGGCATGCTAATAAGCAAGGCTGTTCACCAGGAAGCCTCTTATTCTTGTACATTAGAGGCCTGTGATGACAGTAGAAGTTGCCTTCTGGTGTCTTTTACTTCTCTTTTTAAAATATCTCATACTTTAAGCAGATGCTCCTTTGGCAGAACCGTCATCCCAATGCTGCCTCATTTGCAAATGTGATCTTTTCTGATGCAGCCCAAAGAAGCATAAGGAGATCAATGTACAGAAATCCAGACTGATCCTTCTCTTGTAATATCCAAAGAATATGTTACTATTTGGGACTGGTGAATTGGTCCAAGACTGATACAGAGCCCAGTGATTGCCAAAAACTACCACTGACTTCAGTGTGTCTTGGAGCAAGCCCTTCACAGCACAGAACCCCCAGGGAAATGACTTGCTCTGTTGGAAAGCAAAAATTGATTAAACAACAATTAAACACAACCAGCTTTCTGGACCTCCCTCCACAAAAGCCTTGTGGCTTTAGAGCCCTACCCCAACAAGCAGGAAAATGGAAGACGAAGGTCTTTACTTTTAGCCTCATATGGCTCAGCTCAAGAGCAATTAGCTTCTGCCTCTGCTTCTGTGAGCCTCCTGCACTCCACAGCTGCAGCAGCCAGACCTTGTTCCCTAGAAAAAATTAGACAATAATCTCTGGGAATTTATTTCCCAGCAAGAATTTTCACTTCTCACTTCTCTCCAATACTTCATCACCAAGATGCACAGCTGTTGAAGGACTATCCAGATCTCAGTCCAACCTACTGTCATGTTCAATAGCTCATCACTGCAAGAGTTTCATAAATGCACATTTTCCAGATATATCTCCAGTGTTTCCTCTGGTAATCCCAGACTGGAATCACAAATTAAGACATATATACATATAAAAATTCCCTAGTTTGTTTAGAATAATTGGCAAAAAGACATTCCTTGCAGAAGAAAAACTTGTCCTTCAGATTCTGAAGATAGCTGTTTGTCTGCAGGCTTTCACTGCAGTTCTTCCAGCACAGCTGTGTCAGATCACAAATGATACCTGGGCAGTGGGGGATGCAGAGATGAGGTACTTTTGCAGACTTCACTACCACTGATTTGTACTGTCACACTTGGACCATTACGAGTTTACCGTCTGTGATGGGCACCATTTGGGCAAAATGTCTCTTTTTTTAAGGGAGTGAACAAATAGTGTTGAAATTAAAACCTGATGATCTGCTCAGTTTTCCATCTGTATTTCCTTCTAGAAATCTTGAACTTATGAGTTCTTCAGCTTCCTCATTTCATAGAATCTCATCTTTCAACAGCCATTTCCATCCAAAATTACTAGTGTTTCATGTACCATCTAGGGTGCTTTGCCTAATGTTTTCAAAACCAGCTGCAAAGTATAAATCTCTGGCACCTCATATTTCTAAATCACTGGATCTGCTTCTCCAGCAGTTGTACAAAGTGCTCAAAAAAACCCAGCATTTTCTCTATGGTAGAAAAACATTTTAGTCTCTGCTGAAATCCTACAGGTTTGTTGATGTTCTGCTCAGCCTTACTGTCTTTTGTTATCCTGTGTGATACTTGGATGACAGCCAGGCACATATAAATTGCTCCCACTCGTGCTCTCTCTGGTGGTTTTATGTGCCTTTCACTACTTTCTAGCAGATATTTTAGGCAACAATTTATTCCTATCACTTTTTTTTTTCTGCTTGTGTTCTTTTCCCTTTTTAAAATGTACTAAATCTTTTTGCCTAGAATTTACTCTAAGTTTTAGAATCCCTGTGGATCAATGGGTCAGAGACTGCAATGGCAAAATCGAGGCTTTCTCATTAGGCTTGCAGAAGGGAGTGGGAGGCCATAAGGCAGGATCTTACTGCCCAGTTTCAATGCTTTTGCCATGCCAAGGATCAGAGAGTGGGCAGGACTTTGAAGCTGGAAGTGCCCATCTTCCCCTTGGGATATCTTGCTCAGTACACTGGAGTCTGCACAGAGGGGAGGCTTCCCATGCCAGATAAAAGGATGATGCAGGTTACTTCTTGACTGGAAGATGCAAGAAACCAGAGACTGAATCGTGTAGAAATATTTAATTCTCAGTTTTCCTCTGAATAACACAAATGTACGCCAAATAGCATCCACGACCTAACTTCTCTTAGGTATCTGATTTTTCATTACATTTTTTTCTAAAGATTAGAAGAAAGAGCAGAAAAAACAAACAAACAAAAAAAAAAAGAGGCATTAAATAATTTAAGGAGATTCTGTCTAAGGCAGAAGAAAATGAGCATTATGGATTCAGGCTGAACACCTGGAGTCACCCAGTTAAGAAATTAGTTTTCAGCCATCTGTAGTGGGTTTCTGTGGCTGGGTTTTGGTAGCGGGAGGGGGCTACAGGGGTGGCTTCTGTTAGAAGCTGCCAGAAGCTTCCCCTGTCCCGTGGAGCCAATGCCAGCCGGCTCCAGGACAGACTTCCTGCCGCTGGCCAAGACCAAGCCAATTAGGAGCAATAGTAACACCTCTGTGATAACATATTTAAGAACAGAAGATTGTTGCACAGAAGAAATTGCAGCCAGGGAAGAGCTGAGTGAGAACATGGGAATAACAAGGTAGACACCAAGGTCAGTGCAGAAGGAGGGGCAGGAGGTGCTCCAGGCACCGGAGCTGAGGCCCTGCAGCCCGTGGTGGAGACAATGGTGGAGCAGCTGTGCCCCTGCAGCCCATGGAGGACCATCGGGGTGCAGAGACCCACCTGCAGCCCATGGAAAAGCCCATGCTGGGGCAGGTGGATGCATGAAGGAGGCTGTGAACCCATGGGAGGCCCAGGATGGAGCAGGGTCCTGCTGGAGACCTGCGGCCCGTGGAGAGGGAAGCCCACGCTGGAGCAGGTTTTTCCCGGGTAGGACTGGTGGCCCCTGTGGGGGACCCACATCAGTACAGCTCATTGGTGAAGGACTGCAACCCATGGAGGAGTGACCCACGGGACAGCAGTTTGGGAAGAGCTACTGCCCAAGGGATGGACTCATGCTGGAGAGGTCCATCAAGGACTATCTCCTGTGGGAGGGACCCCACAGGAGCAGGGGAAGGACTCCTCTCCCTGAGCAGCGGCAGAAACAACAACTGACTGTAACCCCCATTCCCATCCCCCTGCACTGCTGGGGGGGAGGAGGGAGAACATTGAAGGAAGGAGGGATGGGGGGAAGGTGTTTTTTAAGACTGTTTTATTTCTCACTCTTTGCTTCTTATCCTGTTAGTAATAATATATGTACTATCCCCACTTTGAGTCTTGTTTTGCCCGTGAAGGTAATCAGTCACTGACCTCTCCCAGCTCTTTACTCTACTCATGAATTCTTAGCTGTCTTTTTTCCCTCTCCTCTGTCCAGTTGCAGAGGGAGAGTGAGTGGCTTTAGTGGGTACCTGGTATCTGGCCAGGGTCAACCCACTACACTATCTTAGAATTCTTAGTTTCTGTCTTGATGGGGATCATGTCATTGATCATGACACAGTGAGAGCATAAAACTGAATCATGCCCCACTCCCAGCCCTTGCCAGAGACCGCAGCTGCCATATGCTCACAGCAGCAAAAATACCTATGGGCATCTTGTGGCCTGAGCTGGTAATTGGGCCCAAATGTATCAAAGAGCATCAGTCAGTCCCAGCTTAGAGTTGATTTCATCACTGCAAGTCAAGCAGTTATTTACTAGAGCATATTGATAAAATTAAGGCATATGAGCGTGCTTAGAAGTTTGTCATGTTTTCAAAAAAAAAATATAGACACTAATAACGAAAACAAAAACAAACAAAAAACCCCACAGAAACTCAGTTCTGGGACTTAGCTCTCCCTATTGCAGCACATCTCTTTAGAAGCCCATTTGTCATGTGTTCATCCAGGTATAAAATGAGTGTCAAAGCACATACCAGAGGTGAGTATTAACAAGGCTGTCCTCATCCAACTCTGACCTATTGCATTAAATTTCTAATTATCTGTTTGATGAACTGTGAATCTGTGGCATCTTCCTAGAGGTTATTGTGATCTTAATTAAGAAAACTTTCATTTTATTACTGCATGTGTATCACCTGGTTTGTTGCAATTTTCTCGCTTGCTGCTACTAAACAAAGCTCCCCTTTGCCTTTGTAGGTTACACAAATGGACCAGAAACTGAACCTCATTACAGATATGCTGCATCATCTGGTTTCCCGTCAGCAGGGGGATCAAGGGAACAACAGATCATCTCAGAGAGGCAACAATGTCAACTCGGATCTTTTCCTCCCAAACAACACTCTGCCGACCTATGAGCAACTGACAGTACCAAGAAGAAACGAAGATGACATATCCTGATGTGGTATAAGTCTGGACTGGGTTCTTCCTGCCTTTCTCCTTTAAATGGGACTGACTGTTGAGAACCTGGAAGAAATTAAGTCTGTCAGCCAACCAAGAAAGCACGTGACTACTGTATCTCTACCAATAGTCTCAAATATGCTCCTCTAAAGTTGCTCATAGTAGCCAAAGGATTGCCAGGCTGTCTTCCACCAGGCAAAATTTCTGGAAGCTCTACCTTGATTTCGTTCATGAACAAATGATCACAACTTCTTATTTCTCAGAAAGACCAAAATGATGTCAAGACAGGCAAAATGGCAAGGATTTAGAGCTCCTTCAATAATAATAATAATAATAGTAATAATAATATTCTAATAATACTTGAACTTAGATGGAAAAAGTGCATTCTGTTTATGAATCTGCAGATAGCAATATATTTCTACTACTAAGGTTTTTAAAACAAACTAGGATAACTTATGTTGTTTTTATTGTATAAACATACACTAACATTCTAGACAATAACAAACCACATACTGAATGATTTTCTTTTTCTGTTTTATTTTAATGTTACTACATAAACAGTTATGAGATAATGACCAGATTTTTAAAATCTGTTTTTCTTCAGGGAGGAACTAATCCTTAATCTGGAACAACACTATTTATAGTGGAAAGTGATATAGATTTTCTAAGATATCATTTTTTCATGGGGAGACAATAAAGTATTACATAGCAAAAAATTATTCTGCTTTCTAGAAAATTGTTGCCAAAGAATTTATATATAAATAAAAAAACACCGTGGTCTGAATGTACTTGTCCTGACATAGCATTTTAAAAAGAAGGCCTGCTACTTCTTAAATCTACTGGTTTTTAACTTACAGAGGCCAAGAATAATACAAGAGGCTGAAGTGACTGGACTTCGCTGGTCAAGTGCTTGAGCTGGTCACTTACAGAACATCCATAATCCTCTCAGGAATCAAGGCCCCAGTTCAGGGAAGCATCTCTCCTCCACACAAAATATATGACAATTTGAATGGTTTCCAGAATAATGTCTTGAGAAATCCAACTCCCCACAAGAGTCATTTGATATTGAAAAGTGCCAGCTCTTTATTTACAGAACCAGCCCGTGGGGCTGAACCACATTAGCCCATGTGCAACAAAACCAACATTTCATTTAGCTGCAGTGAAACCAACAGTGTTGGCTCAGGGTGACTTTTCACATACACAACGTGAGCAGGAGTTGGTCTGTGATTACTAAGGTTGAAATTCAGCCCTTGCAGATAGTCAGCACCTGAATCATATCAGCCCTTCTTTGAACATGAAGCGTTTAAAGCTGACAGAGTGTCAAGAAAAGCTATTTAGTCCAATGTGGTGGTGGTGGTAGCTTGTACTGCTGGCAAAAAGTACACCCTGTTTCCCTCACTGTAGAGCCTGTACCCCACAGTGGTGTCTCTCCCCCTCTCCATCTGCCCTAAAGCCTCATAACTTGGAACAGCAGTTAACATTACCGGTCTGTGATATCTTTGAGCAATCTGAAATACTGACACATGATGAATGAGATCACAGGGAACCTTCTCATAGTGCTGCTCACATTCTGGGCTTTCTTTTCAACATTTCATCTCTTTCACTTGGACTGCAGAGAAAGTATCCTGTATTTAACTTTACAGATTCTGTTACAGTTATCCAGCCTCACAGTTGTTCAGTAGATAAATGTTAAGGGTGTGGAAATTTACAGGCATAAAGGGGAATTGTATCTGGGCATTATGTTTTCATAGAAATCAAAATTATTCTCATGATTTTGAACATTTTTTTAAATGAGATTCACTATGTAATTTCAGGTTATCAATCAGCCTGTTAATTTCCTAATAAAATACAGGACAAGAGTACCATGTCTTCTGGTTATTCTAAAATCCAGACACTTGATACACACAAGAAAGCTGCTGACTTTTCTTTCTTTCTCTCAGCCCACTGTACAGTGTACAGATGCTTTATTTACAATGCAGGACTGTAAAACCTTCTGCTGATTCTTTACTAGAGAAATAAAAAATCAGAACTTTATTGGCTGGGATGACTTTGGACAGAAAGGTTGTCATACAGCCTGGCTAAAAGCAGCCCAGGTCTGTTCATTTCTGGGATCATTGTGTTAGCCAAAAAATGTGTCCATTCCTACCTGTTTGTTCCCAAGACCATACCTCCATTCTGAGTTTGGCAGCTAGTCTTGGTGATAACAGTCTGGCATAGCAAACATTTAATGCAAAACAACTTCCCTTTCTTGTCAGTTGGTCTATAACCATCTGAAAGTCACTATTATCAGAATCCTTGGAATAACGGTGATTTACAGGTTTTCAAAGCTAGTAGCAAGTTGTGAGGTCAGTGATTCCTTACCTGGGTCCAGCTGATCGCTTCAGTACACACCTATGAGACCTGCTACTTCAAATCTGATAATCTGCCCCACCCTGAGAAAAAGAAGATGATCCATTTTCCCAGCTGAAAAGGATGTTATAAAATAAGCCATCCAAATTTGCCACGTAGCTGCCTGGAGCCAGCCACCCTCAAGTGCTCACCAGAGACAGGTCAGACCTCTCTGCTTGGAGGATGGGTCTGGAATTGTCTTCCCTGCTGGGGCTTCATACCTCAATGATTTCTCCTGGAAGCAGATGCCTCACCATCTTTCTTCTGCAGAGCTCTGTGGACCAGCAGCAGCAGGAAGACGAGCTGAACAGTTAAATGCTGGACCAGCATGCCGTGAGTGTTTGTTTCTGCTGGGATAGGAGGTGTTTGTAAATAGCTTGAAGGGGAAGGAAGCTGTAAGGCAGGCCAAGCCTTGACTTAATAATTTTCTACCCCATTTTTGAGAACTGTGTTAAAACAAAAGCATGTGAGGCTGCAGAAGAAGTGTCTTTCTTAGAGCAGCTCAATAGCAGTTTGTATTTCAAGGCTGGTGTAAGTTAGACCTGGACTCTCATCCCTGCCTGAAAAAAATAAAGGTCAGGTAAAAAAAAAGTCATCTAAAAATGGTAGCTGACTCAGCTTCCCCAGCCTACCAGGGGAATGCCAAATGGTATGCCAGATATGGAAGGAAGCCCATGAATAGGAGACAAGGCAAAACATGAGGCTGCCCAGCTGAAGGTGGTAATGAAAACTCACCCTGCCTCAGCCCACAGCAGAGGCAGACAACTGTGCAAGTTTGCAAAAAGAAAGATTCATGGGAGGTGGGGGAGGATATATGCAAGGGAGGAGGTTTAGTTGGTGAGGAAGAGCATGGGCTCCTAGTTAGGGGACTGTGTTGGGATTCAAAATACTGTGCCTGACATCTGTGTTAATCTACAATGTGACCTCAGGGCGAGTCATTTCACCTGTTTGGCCACATCTGTTTCCCCCTCTTGAGCTCAGCCCGCTTGTCTATTTAGACCACAAATTCCTTAGGACAGGGTTGGCCCCTCTCTCGGTGTTTGCTCAGTGCCTTGCACAAAGGGACCTGCCCTCTGGGGACTTGAGATACCACTCTCATATAAATAATTACCCACCCTAGAGCTCTGCTATAGGCAAAGCCTTTATTATTCCAAGCCCAAGGAGTTTCAGATTGGAAGTGCCTCTGCCAAACTGACAGTTAGAGGAGGCTGACTTTTAGATTCCTTTTTACGTAGTATCTTACAAAAGATCAGAAGCCCAGCCATCACTCATTTTCACTCTTCTATTTTAAAGCAGGTTCATTTCAAATAACACAATGGGCCAGTGCTATGCTAGAATACTAGCTGAGGTGGAAATTTTTTTATGTCGGTGGTTTAAACAGACATTTTAGTACAGCAAGTTAAGGGGGTTTGTTGCTAGCAGACACCTCTGGGCTGATTTAACACCCATCAGTTCTGAGGAAGGTGGAAATAGTCCAGGGTTCTGAGCTGAAAAGGTCTGGGAAAGAAACAAACTACTGTTTGAAAAATGAAAAAGTAAAATACAGGAAGATATTGTTCTCTGGGAGTTTAAAGGAGAAAAGGTAAAAACAGTTTTAAGATAATCCTCATGTACCCTGCTGATGTGTTTTACTGTTCTCATTTTACTGTTGGAGTGGTGATTTGGTAAGAGGAGAGGCACTGAGAAGAAAAGCAAAAAGAATGAAGGTTTGATGCAGCTCTCATGAAAATGTACTTGTGCACTTGATTTACGCACAAGAGTTGGGCTATTGCATGCAGTGGAACTGCTTAGTCCATGCAGGTCAATGTAAGCCTTTGGAAGTTAAAAATGTATAGTAAAGATGCCTTTCCATGGTCTTGCAATGGAAGCTGAACTCAGTTGTCCAGCATTGGTTTCCTCATGATCACAGAGCCATGGAGCCATTTGAATTCACAAGTTTCTGCTTCCCATTTCTGTTTTCAAATCATTGGCTTAAAATACTCTCGTTTGCCACTTGTGTTTTCAAGCCACAACAATTAGAGGTATTTCTTTCCACTTCAGTGATATGAATCTCTTTACCTGCTGCACACACACAACACAGTGTTCCTGCACACAGAGCAAAGGCCTTTGAAATGCCCTCCAATTTCTTTTGAAATAGCTTGTGTAATGTTTTGCATCCTGGGTTCCCTGAGCAGAGGCAGCTGTAATGAAGGCAGCGAGTTGTTACATCAGTGCGATGTGGAGGTGACACTTAGCTATGTCCCAAGAAATTTTCAATCCCATGGAATAGCCAAAAGGTGTTGAGTTTAGTTTGAAACTAGCAAGGACTTCTGTGAACTGTGGCTTTTTTGGTCGCATCTGTGGTCTGACTAGGAAGTCTAAGAAGTGTAAATTTCAGCTGAAGATTTTCTTTTGTGGTTGCAGGTTTGTTTTCTGTGTCATTCTGCTGATGCCCAGGGAGATGTGCATTCATGTACAGCCTTTCTTTGGTGAGGATGTTGATACCAGGCCCCTCTTTCTTCTACATCAGTGCCTATTTTCACAAAACTTATAAGATTTTAATTATTTTCTAGACCTCTATCCTTCTGTCAAGATGAGTTGAACAAGGCCAATGTGTTCAAAAGTTATTAGGGGGAGGCAAAACAAACACAGCATGAGAACATTAACCTTGTTTCCACAGGAACTAAGCTGAAAGTCCTCTCTCTCCCTGCCCAAAAGAGGTCTGGAAAAAAAGTAACCCCACTTTGGAGCAGAAGACAACCTCTAACTCCTGGGGTAAGGAGGAGACTTGCAGGAGACGTGTTCTTGGGAGTTGTTGGTTCCTGCAAGGCTTAATGCACCTTACCTTTGGATCAGCTATTGAAAGATGTTGAAAAATAGCTTTTTTCTTATATTGCTCCAAATGACAGTGACCTGAAAGCTAATACATCAAAATGCTTGATGCCACAACAAGGAACACACAGATGCTGTGTGGGCAGCATGTTATAAAACGAGTCCACGCATGTTGCTGGAATGTGGCAGTGTCCAGTGAAAGGATGTCTGCATCACTGGCCAGGGAACACTGCTGGGGAAGGGCTGGCCCAAAAGAAATGGCACTGTCAGCACTCACATTGCTCCCACATGAGCTGGCAACTGCTGCCTGTGGGGAAAGACTCCCCAGGGGCCTGACATGAGGCATTATGCTCAATGCCCATGGATTTGCACCTAAGAAGAACTGATCTATAAAGCCAGTCTTGAAACCATCTTGGAGCTACGTTTGCTTCAGAGCTAGCATTGCTCTGGCAAGCTGCCCAGGGATTTAGGCTCAGTTAATCCAAGCTTGGCTCTCCATGGCAGACACCCATGGAACAAAGGGAATAAAGCTTCCATGACCCCGTCGAGCTTCTGGTCAGTCACTCAGCCAGGTGCAGAAAGTGGGCTAGGCAGCCTTCAGTGAACTGTCTTGGATCAGAGAGGGGCAAATTCCCAGTGGGGGTGTGCAGACAAATCTATAGAGATTTGCCTGCCATAATTTCCCAAGTCTGGGAGCATCGTACACTGAGCCCCTGGTGCCTGTACATTTCACACAACCTTTAAAGCCAGCTGTGCTGAAATGCATCACTGCTGCTTTCTGCGCTGGCAATCTTACAGCAAAGCAAAAAATAAGATGACAAAAGGAGGAAAATAAATTCAGTTTTCAGCTTTGCTGCATATTATGTCCTTAGGACTATATTGATCATTAATTTGCAAAGACAAGCAGTACCAGTGCTGTAAGAACAATAAGCACATATGAAGTATTAGGATTGCAAACAGCTTGTGAGATGCTATCGTCTGTTGTTTAAACATTGCTGAATAATTTGTTAGTCCTAATGATTGCCTCATGGGGTTTTTAACTGAGCTGTCTACATATGGAACCTAAATGTAAATGTGATTCAGATTTGACCATTTTGTGTCCTTGGCCCTTATTCTACATGTAAATTTGCTTTGATTACGTCCGTTTTCCTAGATCCTTCTATTAATTGAAGCACTGGATGCAGGTTTGATTGGCAGAGGGATACTTGCCCTTCTGATCACTTTTGGAAATGATCAGGTAAGAGTTACCCACCTGAGGATTGATTGCAATTGCACAAGGGAGTCTTCTGCAAGCCACATCTTTTTAATAATAATTTGTTGTTTAAAGCTTTAATGACATGATGTGCTTCCCCCACCACAAATCTCCTCTACTCACACCACAGGAGCTGCGGACTTGCAGGCACCATGACGTGTGCTCACTTGCAGCCATTATAGAATGGATTTAAAATAATGCCTTAATGCCTTTTCTTAAATGGTTGCAAATGTTTATCTGTTAATTCAGCCAACAATCAAGCCAGTACTTTATTTTCCATTTATTTTCTCTCCTGTGCTGAGAGGTGGGGGAATCCTCAGCAGCCACAGGACAGAATGCAAAACCAGAGGAGCAGAAAGGTTCACCAAAAGGCAGGTCTTGTCATTAAACAAAACGTACTGCTGCAAGGACACACATTTCAGTCCCTGTTTCTTGCAGCCTGATGATCACTTTTACTACCCTGACTTGATCTTCTTGCACCTGAGTGTATTAAGTGCCTTAATACACCTTTATGAAAGTACCCTGAAGTGTCCTGAACCTTAGTCCTCCCACTCTCACAAGTTGATTCAGGTCTCAGCCCAAAGCCAGCAGAAGGCAGCGAGGCTTTTGGCTGGCTCTGGTGGCACTTGAGCTGGGCCCCCCGGGATGTTTCCTGGTGCCGACACCTCACAGGCGCGTTAGTCACTGCTCCTTGGCATCGCACAGCCCGTGATTAGCATTTCCTTCCTACGCCAGTCCTTCACACTGGCGCTTCGACTCTGACTTTTTGTTTTCCTCCTTCCCCCCTTCCCAGCCAAAGGGGAGAACAATTCCTGGAAAAGAAAAATGCTCTTTCCCCTGCACTGCTGAAACCTTTGCAGGGAGCTTTGGGGAGGAGAGAGGAGATTTTGGAGAACATATGGCTAAAAGCGTTCGGGGGTTTTCAGATGGTAAATGACCGATGAGGTCTCAAAGGGGTTTTATTTATAAATGATAGACTCCTGAGAGAGAAATAATTGCTGCTCTCCCAGGCGTAAAAAAGCAATTCACCTGACATAAAACCCAGGGATAAAATTAGCTAAATGAAAGCAAGATATGGCAACTGTATTAAGCTGCTGGTTTTTTTTTTTTTCCCTGCTGAATGGTGAATCATTTTAATTTTGTTTTCCCCTCCTTTCTTGGAAGGAGAAGAAAAAAAAAAAAGCCAACGCCGAAGCAGTGCCTAGGGTCTGAAAGAACAGATGGTGCCCTGGGCGGCCCTCCGGAGCGCTCTGCGGCGTGCATTCCTCCACTCCACCGCTCAGATAACTGAGTTATACAGCACACGACCATCTGGTGTATGACACATCTTGTGTCCCCCGGACAATGCCCCAGCAAACCTCTTCAGGGGAGAGGTTAGTTTCTAGGGTAACAGCAGCATGTGCAACTCCAGGCCTTATTGAGATTCAGAGCTCCTCACTTGTCCCTATTCTTCTCCTCCCTATTGTTGTCACTTGAGCTTTTGCTGCTTGGTTACACCGAGACTGACAATATCCATCAGTATTTTGTCCCCGGCCCAGAAACCATTGTCTCCAAATTTTGTTTCATTATTTATGTTTTCAATATCCAATGGTTGACTGAAGCATCTGCTGTAGAGTGATAAGGCAAGTGCCTATTGAGGAGGGCTGCGCTGCTGCCTGACAACGATGGTTTGAATTATTTAGGTTGTGGTTGAACAAGCATTTGCAAAAGCCAGGGTACCCATGAAGCGCTGAGGTGACTTTATTTATTTGTCTGTTTCAGTTTTTTTAGGTGCTCACATCTTTTAATCCAGATCCAAAAAAGCTTAAAGCCTCCACAGAGAAGTCAGCTCTGAAGTAGTTCTGCTCATTGATTGCAAGTCTCTGGATGTTTCCTTGTGGGGAACTATTTGGGATTAAAAAAAGAAGAGGGTTCACCTTCCTTTTAATTTTCTGTGGGGTTTCTTCTGAAGTGACTTTGTTTTTTCTCCACTTATTTAAAGAGCCAAGGTCTAGCCTAAAACCATGACCAAGGATAGGCACTATGTGTAATACTCTGATATTCAATTTCAGCAACCTAAGTCAGAAAGCTTAATTAGCAAAAAGAAGTAGTAGATAAATGTTTTCTACCCCAGTAAAAGACATATTCCCCACTGAATCATTTACTCTGTTGCAGAACATTTATACTAGCGGTGTTACCTTCCTCACATATCTGTAATTGTCCCAGCAAGCCAAAGTCCCACCAAACTCTTCTATATCTGCATGGAGTAGACTTTTCATTCAATGGAATTGAAAATAGCTATTTAAAAATTTAAAACTTCAAGCACGAGGTTTAAGCATTAAAAACACACAGCTAGGAAAGTAGCAGAGATGTCTAAGCAAACTTGCTGAACTGAAGACCTCCATCAAGGTATGAGTACCTTTAAAATACTGTATCTCAGGTTAAGGTCAAGTATTAGAGAATCAACAATAACAGTTAAGAGAGGTTCTGTATCTATCTATGTATCAAATAATAATAGCTATATATATATATTGATATTGTGGTAAGTTTGCTGTAACATCAAGTCTGATACATTATTTTCACTAACTTATAGTGGGAGATTTTCCTTTCAAAGTAACACTTGTAAAATACAGATACATGACCTAAAGGCAATTTTTTAAAATATTTGCCTAAAATGTTTCAGATATACTATGAGGAAGAGAGGAAAAAAAATTACGGTTTTCCCTGCATGAAACAACATCTTTTTTGTAGACCTCAGAGCTAGTGGCAAAAAATAATAATCAAATGCAACCTTGAGCCTGAGACTGGTTTAAATATTCTAATGAAATTCAGTTTTGTTGCAGCATGTTCTGCCCCTGACCTGTTCATTAGGTGTGCCATGGCAGTGAGTGCATTTACTTCATCACATGCTTGAGATGGCATGTGATCAAAAAGTAGAGACCACACTATGGTGCATATGCAAGAGAAGAAAGAGCTGATCATGGGCAAGGCTTGCTTAGCTGTGTTTTGCTTGGCAGCTTTCAGTGGGGAGGAGGAGGGGCTGGAGTTCCTATTTTTCTGTCTGACTATTGAAAGCTATCAGCAATTTGCTCCATCAGAGCCTCTACATTATCTCTGCAGATGTGAAACCCTCCATCTTGGCCAACTGAGCAGGGCCAGCTGGGAAGGTACAGGAAAAGCACCTGGGCTTGAGGAGTTTGTGAGTGCTGAAGGAAAGTCCATATGCCAGGGTCTATCCCATATACTGGAAAATAGGTCTCTGCCACACAGCCCTTCTCCATTTCTCGTAGCCCTCCTAATTCCACTCTCCCAGCATCAGAGATGGAGAGCTGCAGCCCTGAGGTCCGTTGGCATCTCTCCAGCTTCAGAGCATGAAAACAACTGAAAGTGAAGCAGAGAGGGCAGTCCCCTCCTGCAAAAGGTACTCTTGTCCTCAGTATGGTACCAGGTGAGGTATTTCACTGGGGACTGTGGAAGCTGCACATGGTACTGAGCCTTCAGCTGGAGTGCTGTGTAGTAGACTGGTTACTTGAGCTGGATGAGTCTTTCCTGAAACTGGTATAGAGCAGAAGGAGGGTAACAAGGGTGGTCAGAGGAATTAGGAGCCTATATTAGGAGCTTCTCTGTCTAACCCACCAAAGCAAAAGGCTGAGGCTGGTTTTCATAAACATATACAGGAAGGAGAATTGCTGTTTCACCCAAAGGACAATGAAATAAGGACAAGAACAAATAATGAGTTTTCCACAAATTGATTCCTGAAGGTTTCTAAACATCAGAGAAGGGGCTTTTGGCAACAGCATTCCAGTGTAAATATGGAGAGCCAAAACTCCCAGCTTTAAGATACCACTTGAACAATTTCTGAAAGAGATCATAGGCTGTGATTGCCTGCAAAGTCAGGAAACTGGTCCTCATGGTTCAGAATATCCCTGCTGCTTCAGTATTTCATTGGTTTTAAGGACAGAAGAGCCCATTAGATCATCTGGTCTGAACTTCTGTACAACACAGGCCGTAGATCTCACCCAGTTACTCTTTGCTGAGCCCAGCAATTTGTCTGACTTAGGCATTATCTTACAAAACCTCATTCAGTCTTGACATGAAGAGACCAAGATCCATTTGTTCCCCTGAGGTTTGTCCCAGCCTTAATCCCCTTGCTATTGTAATGGATAACTTTTCTTGATTTGGTCTGAATTTGTTCACAAATATCTACGTATTAGGCTTTCCACTGACAAATTAAAAAGCCTTCTAGCATAGGAAATTATGACAATAAGACACAGTTATACTCCTGATTGAGAATGGGTCTCCTATATGTTTTTAAAAAAAGATGAAATGGCATCTATGCTTTTTTTTTTTCTTTTTTTTTTTCCCCACCAGCCAGAGCATAGTGCTGCCTAATGGGTAAGACTGGTCCTGCTTTCTTTACTGGATAATACTGTGGGCAGTTCCCTGCCCTGTGCTGATCCAAGCTGTTCCTGAGAAAGTGAGGAGAGTGAGTGTATATGGATGTATGTGTGCACATGTAGCATCCATCACCAGAGAAGGAAACATTATATATATATATATATATATATATATATATATATATATATATATATATATATATGTATTTACATTATATATATATATATATATAAAAATTTTTGGTCACTATTTAAAGAAATGTGAAGGCACACAGAGGCACAAGTGATACGTGCAGTATGGAAGCAGATGACAGAACTCACTTCATTTCTAGAAGAATTTGTTGCCTGCATACTCAGCCTAGAAGGGTTTGTCCAAAGTAGCTATTTTTATTTCTCTTTTTGTGGAAAAGAGGAACTGCCTTTTTTTTTGCCTCCGATAAATCCAGAGTGAGGAAGGCAAGTCAGGCAGATACTGCATGTAGCAATATTGCTGCCTTTACCATCCTGTCACTTCAGGGCAGCTAATTAGGAGCAAATAGGGGTGAAAAGAAAGCCCAAGGGTTCTCCATCTGTGAAAGCAAAGGCTGCTTATAGGAAAAAAATCCTAACTGAATCAGGAGGGAATTACCATCTCTCCCATTTTACATGGAGGATGGACAAGCCACAGAATATAAAACTTTGCTCAATTACATGAGGAGGTGATAATTTTTCTAGGTTTGTACTAAGATATCTTTGCACTGTTTGAGACCCACACTTGACCATGCTGCTCTGACTTTGCTGAGAGCTCCAAGGCCCGGGTGAAGCCAACCAGTTTTTCACATAATCTGTTTCATGGACAGCACAGCAAATGGCTTCTTAGCAAAGGTTTCTGTGTGGAAAGGAGCACTGAAGAGTCAGAAAAAGAAATTAAATTAGGAACCATAAAGCAGACTGCCATGAGCAGAGGGTAGAAGAATATACTGTTATTTGCATTTGATTTTAGAAGTCAGAGATACTCAGTTTTTTAGGAACATCTGAATACTTTCATCCTTTAAAAAAAAATCATGGCACAGTCTGTTTAGAGGAAAAAGCAAAACAAAAAAGTAGGGCCATGAGACATGACATAATTTGCATCTAAATACATTTTAGCGATAAGAACGTGTTCAGAGGAAAACACAGTATTGCCAGTTCACGAGACTTACTTTCTGGTATCTTTGTGGGAACCAAACGAATTGCAAAACATCTGCAAGGTCCAAAGTGTCAATTATGCCTTTATGTACGTAGAGGAAATGTCACATGATGGAGGCAGTCATTGGACATGGTCAATTGTAGGGTTTTATCCTTTGCTTAGCCTTAAAGCCTCGCTCAACAGTCAGGTTAGACAATGGCACTGTCAGAATGGGAGATGGATCAGTTTGGCCACTCAGAGGAGTTGCTTATCAGCACAGAAAGTGTCCCCAGCCTTGGACAGCACTGACATTTTGTTTGCAAAGCCTGGCTCAGGGCTGCTTTGAACAAGTAGGCTTCCAGATTTGCACATCTAGAAGCAGCCAAACGAAAAACCGAACAAAAAGCACAGATATCAGCTAGGATTTGCAAAAGTAATCATGCAAATGAAGTAGTTTTCCAAAGTTTCCCTTAGGCCAGATCTGTGTTTCTTAGTCAGATTTCTCCTCCACAAGTTATTTTAAAAAATGCCAACTTTGCAGAAGCATCTTACAGGAACATATAAAAGGAGGTTGTGCATCATTCAAGGACCGTAGGAGCTGCCAAACAAGAAGAATGGTTTTGAAAGGCCCATATGTGTGACTCTGAATGCCAAATATCCTCATTTTAATGGCCTATGTGTTACAGTTTATATTAAGCCCTTCAACAAGTCCCAGTAATATTCCTTCTGGATTTGCAAACTTGCATTCCTTCTCCAGGAAACTTTTAAATCCAGCAGCATTTATAATATACCATTTGTGTGTATTTTACTACAGATAATGTCTGCAGCAAAACAGCATCTACAGTCTGTAAAATTGCACAGAAATGCCACTTGGCACCATTTTCAGCTGCGCTTCAGGCTGGGCTTTGATCTCTAGTTTACACCAACTTTGATTGCTCTCTAACCAATTCCAGCCATGTGCCAGGTGACATGCTTAGGTCCTTCAAAGCCCACACAGGTGGGCAACAGTGATCTGTAGGGGGTGAGCTGTAGGGGACATTTTTGTGGCAGTTAATAGAGAATATTTCTGCAGAACCATCAGAGAATCCCGCAAAACTTGATAGTTTCACCAAAGTCTGGTTTCTAGGTTTGTGGAAAGAAAACTAAGAGCCTGAACTGCATCAGCCTTGTCAACTCCACAGCTGCAACCATCATCCTCTTATTCTTTAATTATGCATCATCACATGCAGATTATTGGCATCAGCAAGTGCTGCTGAACTTCATACAGCCCCCCTCACATCATAGAAGCTTTGGATTAAGCTTGTAAATGTTATTATTTTTAATTATTGTATCATTGCATCACCATGGATGCTTTTGTAAAGTCTGTGTGACTGGGCAAGTGCGTCTGGATTCACTCCAAGTGTGTGTCCCACCAAATGAGATGCCATTTGCAAGATAGGAGCCAGGCTGGATAACAAGATGAGCAGCAGATGGGGGGAAGAAGAAAGCAGGGAGAGGAAATGTTTGAGAACTAGTAACTAACTCTTTATGATAAGTACGTTTCTGCCGTCAGACTACGGTATTGTTGGTATTGACACTGTGTAACACCACCTTATAAACTAGCAAGAAAAACCAGCAGTTCAAACTATGTAACCTGTAAAACGTCTGGTGCATCCCTTCAGTTGTGTTTATTCCTCATTAGGCATTGAGTGATCTCCACATCATACCAGCCCAAGTGCTCATATGTCGCATCTCCCAGCAGTACTGGGATTCCATGGTAATACCAACATTAATGATTCTGAGATAATAATAATACCAGGTTTACCCAACTAACATGCTTGTGACACAAGCCCTGGGCTTCACTGCATGCTGCATGTCCCAACAGTCCCTGGTCAGTCACCTGGACTGCACAGTTACCTCCTGCTGCACATCCAGGTGCCAATACTGCAAAACCCTCCACCTTTCTGGGAAACTGGAGGAGAGTATGCAGAGTAAGTCACTGAACTTTGTATCAGAACCACTGGTGTAGATTGTAAATTATTTTACTCTTTTTTTCATCTTGAGCTCACAGAAATCCTCTTGCAGAATTTTGTTGCTGCAACACCAAAAGAAATCCTGAAGTCTGGTACAGACTTTGAGAACAACTTGTCACCATGTTAGCAGGGCCACAATTACAGCACATCCAAAAACAGCTGCTGGCTGGTGTGGAAATGGAGCAAAGGCAAGGCATTCACCTCAAAATAACTCTTTAGGCTCAGGGTAGAAATATGAGCCACAGGATTCTGGATCTGTATGATCCAGGTAAGGAGATAAATGAGCAGAAAGTGAGACATGCAGAACCAGTGTTTTCTATTGATTTAGAAGGCGTACGGCCAAACTTGGAAATTAAACATTAAGAATAAAATCTGTTCTGAATTGCAGAAGCCTTCACACTGTTTTAACTTGGATTTTTATTTAATGTAGCTATGTTTATTAGTGCAGCATGAGATAGAGTTTGGGAGAGGTTTTACCTGCAGGAGGATTTCAGGCCCCTGCTGCAGCAGCAGTCCTTCTCCCACTGCCCACTCTCTGCATCCTCCGGCCCCTGGCCTGCAGAAGCTGTTAAGTGTTCCTTCTGTCTAAAACACTGGTCAAAAGCCTGGATTAAATTCATATACCCAAGAGGAGAATGACAGTTTTGCTCTGGTTACTTGTCAGTAACTAAACAAGTTATGACAAGGTACACCTAAAGAAGAAAAACAACTGAAAAAGGGATGGAATTTGCTCTGTTGGGGAGGAGTAAGTTGCCTAGTAACCAAAATGACGGCATTTATTTAAAGTTTGTTGGATAAGCCTACCAATACAGGTACTTCAGGAAAGGGTGGAGTTTTGTTTCCCCATTCCAGGAATGGAAAGGGGGTTTATGAAGGGAGCAAATGCAGATCATGTGCACTGTGAGATAAACCCACTGGACAGGTCTGAAGTGCATCATGTTTTGGGATGGCTTACATTAACATGAGTTTGGCTCTCTGTTTTGTAAGGGGGCATGCAGGAAGACAGCTATACAAGACTGTTCTAGCAGTAAAATTACTTGAAGAGATGATTCCTGGAAATTGTTTTTAGTTTGAAATTTATGGCAACAGTTTACCTGTGCGAATGAAACTTGTGTAAGTAACAGCTCTGCAAAAGAGAACATTTAATACAGTGTAAAATTCAGCAGCTGATGGTGAATGGATCAAGCTCCAGCCTGCAAAACCTCTCTAAAGGAAAACAGTAATTGCTGGGAGGGGTCAGATTGTCATCCATCATCTCTGCGATAGAAAATTACTTATATTTGGGGGGGGGAGGGAATCATAAAAACACATATAGTTTATAACTGGAGAATAAGCTATTTCTTCAAAACTTTATGTGGCAGGGTTAGCAACTGCATCATTCCTGTCTCCACACAGGGTGAGGTTGATGCCAATGACTCTCCTCAGCAGCTCTGTTTTTCCTGAAAAGACTTTGCTTCACATATTTTACAAATCCAAATATGAAAGATGGTCTTTTTGTCACATGCTTATCTCAACCACTGGGCCCTAATATAGCAAAATGTGTTGTCATTTACCAAGCATGCTGAGAAAACACCAGCTATGAGGACTGTGCAGATGGTGATTTCCCATGGACTTGAGAATATTGGTGACACTTCCAGCTTTAACCTGCCTTAAAGGTTAAGATAGAAAGCTATGAACACATTAGTAATTCCTATTAGATAATATACTGTCTTGCAAAACCAGAAGAACTGTTTCTCCTCCAGTTGCCTTGTGCCTCCTCTCTGGCATATTCACTACTCACAAGTAAAATAAAAAGATTTTTGCTATCTTCACAGTGAGGATTCATTGAGATTTCATAAGTGCACTGTTCCTCCAGGCCTGATGTACCTCCTGATGGAGTTGGTGAACATACTGCAAGGGGAAGCAACGGGATCTGTGCCAGGCTTAGCGATCTCCTGGTTACACAAACCGCAGGATGAAGGTGGATGTCTCCCGGGAAACCAGCCTGCCACACCAATTTGCTGCTAGATATCACAAGATGACTTGAAATGAGTGGTATTTAGGCTATGAGCAGGGAAGATAGCTGTTTAAAATGGCAGCTTTGCCATTATTTGACCAATGGTGATCTGTTTTCTGACTCGTAGTTTCTCCTGTAGGAGGACACGAAAGTTTTTTAGGCTTCTTTGTTAAGAAAAGGAACCTTTCAACTCTCTGTTTGAGGGGGCAGGGGGGAGGCGGGGTGGGGTTAGGAAATGTGATCAGATTGCAAAGCATCCTGAAAATCAGCAAAACCTGATTTGTATGCACCTGGCACATAATTGACTTCAGCTTGCAGCCTCTGAGCACTGCTGTGCCTTTTGCTGGATCCATTATGGCCACAGATGTGGGACTGCCAGCAATTCGACAAGCAGGAATAAGCCCATGAATAAAGCTTCTCTTCTCCTTGTTTGATATTTGCTGACCCTCCTTAACTAATTCCCTCTGCAGAGAGCCTTGGAAAAGACCACGTCCTGGGTGAGTAGTGCTACTTATCCATTCCCAAGGAGGATGGAGGTACACCTATCCAGGGGTGATGTTTTAATCTTTCTGTGTCTACCTATATAGGAGTCTACAAAACCTCATCAGCTCCTTTTTCTGTTAAACACGAGTAAGTTTAGGATAGTATTTTTCTTGTAGTGTATTTTGGAGTTGTTAGCTAAGTAGGTTTGCCTCTAGTTGAAAAACCTACTCCATGCTGTTTATCAGGCAAAGATCAAGGGCAGAATATGTGCACTGAGCTGCCAAAAAAAGCCCCATCATCTCTGATGCTCTCCTCAGATACACAGCTAGGGTTTAACCAGGTATACTGTATAGGGGAACTGTGCAATATGCCATTTGGTAGGTATATAGATATTACTTTGGAGAGTAATTTCAGGTGTTGGGGTCTCAGCTCAGCTGAGGGTCCTCAAGGAAGGAGACAAGGCAGATCAGATCAGGCCAGTTTTTTAGAGCATCCTTCAAGAGTGCCTTGATCCCCAATCTATCCACCTGTGTGCTCCTTCTCCAGCTTGGGGCTCCCTACTTACCTCCCTACTTACCCTGGGACTGCTCCTCCTCTTCTCACAGGCCCATTCACTGCAATTCCATTTGCTCATTTTTTCCTCCCTTTCCATTCTCAACTGCACGAAACCAAGTTAAGGCAAGTTTTCCATGCCTAGTCAGCAAAGTAAGCTCCCTGTGTTTCAATGAACCTAGCCTGAACCCTCCTGAAGATGGATTCTAGCAAGAACAAAGCACCAGCCAGCCTAAACTATGGACCAGTTGGGATCCCCACCATGAGGTGAACAAATTTTCAAAATACAGTCACAATCCTGCCTTCCAGTTCTTCACTACTTTGATTAAACCTTTTTTTTTCTGTACACTCTTAGTGTTGGCTTCATTGGTTTTTTAGATCTCTATGTTTTTTTAGATCTCTAATGTGTTTATTCAAACAGCGTTTGTGAAGATTTGAGCTTTGTCTCCTCTGAATACTAATCCTGTCTCTTTTTTCTCCACTTGCCACTCTGGGATTCTGTATTCTTTTTACTAAATACTTCTCATAAAAATATTGCATTTGATTTTGTATAATGGTACATTTTGCTTCTGGAACAACTCTGCCACCTTTCTTTGGCCAAATTGCATCTACATCAATCATATAATGAGACATTACCTAATATGACACTTAGAGCTTTTAAAATCTATCAAAAAATCAACACTTAAATACTTCAATTTTACTATCACTCATCTGGCTATTGTGAAAAAGCATTATCGTCAATTTAAAATGACTTTAGGTGTTTTTGTACAATAAAATTAAAACTCCACAAACTAGTTTTAAAAATCATCAAGGTTACTCATGTTCTCTGTGTTATCACGGGAGATTTAAATGTGCCATGTTCTGTGTGGCCAATTAAAACTCTTGCTTCTCTATGATTTCTATTCTAATTGCAGCATTCAGATTGGAGTCTGGGTTTAGAGGGGTTTTGGAAAGGATGGACCAAGTAGGAAGTGGGATGGCAACAAGGGCCAAACTTCCTCTGTTTAGTCACACATGAAATATAGGAAGATGTTTTAGTGAAATAGGAACAAAGCTTTGAGAGTCCAATCCTTCTAGTTCAACCACGTGGATGAACATCTTAAATATTAAATAAGTCCGAACCTTTTTATTGTTGCCTTCATTGATCTGAGAAGACAGACAAAACTGTTAAGGTTTTGGAAGTGCACTTGTTGATCTCAACAGGTAATCAACTGGTTGATGCAATTTGCTCCCTTTATCTCAGAACCAGGATCATTCTGAAGTGCTGTTCCAGTGACAACCATGTTGTTTGAAAAGTCCAACGGCTATGAGAAAAGGATCAGCACAAACTTTTCTATTTTCTCACTCCAGTATCATTACCTGCATCCACCTGCCCTGCCCTCAGCATCTTGTAGCTGTTAGTAAAACCTGCTGCATTCATCTGGGCCCTGACATGAGCTGTATCTCAATGGGGTTGAACAAGTGACTTTAACTCCTGGCAGGTGGCTTTGGACAGGTGTCTCTGTCCCAAAGTAGAGTTGTTTATTTGTTGCCATTTTCTACTTGTAACTCTTTCCCTTCCTTTGTAACCAGAAACAGCATGGGTTATCCCCACAGCCCAGTTTAGCTAGTCTGGAGCTTCAACTTCACTTCTTGCTCAAGGTTAAGGTCTTCATGACAGGAATAGAAGTGGGACTCCCCACACAGCTCTTCACCCAGAAACACAGCAGCACATAGAAAAATGTCAAGCAGTGCCTCTGCTTGTCCTCTCCCTCACTGCCTTTGGGCTTATCCCCCCAAACTGAGAGGTGAGATTGCAGTCAGACATGGTGTGATCTTACAGGTTTGTTTCTCTGCTGTCTTTTTCTCGGTGGATGGTCAGCAGTTCCTGGGAGGAATGCGTCTGTGTGAGTCAATTGCAAAGTAGATTTTGGGAAATGGCTCGAACTACTTTTATCTAGAAGGCCGGGATGCGGGGGAGCGCATACCAAGGCTCCCATCCTCCTCCACCTTTGTCTGCCACACTCCCCTCTCCGGCAGCACCCCAGCGGGGGCTGCACTGGTGGTGTTCGTCCTTTCCCGAGAGGAATATGCTGGGTGCGTTCTGTTTTATCGTGGCGTTTGCCGGCCGGCAGAGCGGCGGGGGCTCTCTGGGAGGGTCAGTGTCCTCCGGGGGTGCGGGGGGCGCGGCGGGGCCGCGCTGGCGCGGCGGGGCCAGCAGAGGGAGCGCACACGACGCGGTGCTGTTGCGGCCCCGCTCTCGGGCCCTCTTCCAGCGGGGGCTGGGTGTGTTTGGGGAAAACGAACCTATTTCCGAAATAGCCACGTTTTGCCCTTTCCCCACCCCGGCTGCAGTCCGCGCGAATGTGCTCTTTCCATCATTTTGCGTTGCAATGTGATTTGGGCAGTTCCTGCTGCGGGGTTGAACCCTTGCCATAAGCACTGTACGCCTTGTTTTGTCCTTCAGAGCATCTCTTTCCCAAACACATTACAAAAGCCACAAATACCCACTGTCTTTTTCACACAGACACCATATCTAGGAGTGTCATCCCCGGTATGCCACTGATGCTTTAAACGTGACCATCGCCTCTGTGATCCCTGGGAGCATCTCTGATTACAAACAAGTGCTGGAGCTCTCACACTCCAACGGGGTACAGGGCCCACAGAGTGACAGCAATGGATCTCAGTCCCAAACTCTAGTGGCCCCTGATGCAAAACTGGTTGGAATAAGTCTTTTACATGAAAATTATCAAAATTTTAAAAGAAAAAAGAAAACTCCTGAAAAGATTTATTCATGTATATATTTGTACATGTATAATATATATATACATGTATTTCTGCATCTGCCACTCAGAAAGGACCAGCTGCTTTACAGACAAAATCCACCCCAAAGAGACTGTGATGTGAGACCCCAGATTCACAAACGAATGCTTGGTGGGGAAGTCTTCCACCTGCACAGAAGTCCACGGACTTCAGAGGAGGCTGCACAAATCATTTTGCAGGAGCAGACCTGAAGCCAGTAACACAGATGGGCAATGTGACATTGGTTTGTCCATTGCCCTTCATTATACTCTTAGCCCTCCCCATGCCCTAGCTAATCTTTATTTTCTATGTACAATGAGGTAAAATGGCTACTCCAGATGTCTCTAAGCTCCTCTCAAAAGCCATTATCTGGCAGGTCTCTCTAGAGGACTGTGCTAACTGTGGGAGTGTTATTTAGTGGATAATACTACCTATCCTCTATTTTCATGCTTCTAACAGTGAAAGATCTGGAGTTGCCTAGCACATTTTCAAGCAAATCACCAAGACAAGCAATGACAAGGATGATGGGGGAGGAAAAAAGCAAATGTTGGAAGGATCTGGGCGTTTTCGAGGAGGATTAAGAGTAATCAAGCTTGGATCTGCAGAGCTTTTTTTTCTTCTTCTTTCCTTTTCTGACAAGCCCAAAACATTCCCTGCCCTTTGAGGGCTTCCTGCTCTCTGCTTTTTTGTTCTTACTGCCTTTCTCTGACCTCTCTAAGACTTGGCTTGCAGCTGCCAAGGTCCCCCTCTATCCAGTCTGTAATTCTGTGGGTTGTGCCATTTCCAAAAGGTCTCCAACTGTACCTTCTGGATTTGGAGAGAGGAGGCAATCAAAAGAGGGTAAAAAGGGTGGTTTCTGGGCTGCAGAAGTCCAAGGTGTTTAGTGTGGTGGAAATAGCTTCCAACACAGTGATTTCTTCTGTCAATTCTCATTTCTGAGTGTGGTCCCATCAGAAGAAGGTAGAGGGAATCCACGTGAAGGGGAGAGAAAGGAGCTTATGTTATTCCCCTCCTGTGCACTCCCAGAAACCTGGGGCTCTTTGGAGGCTGACACAAGACAAACCCGAAATAGGCTCATCCTGGAGAAGCCTGCAATTGCCAGTACAAGTCCTGCTGCTGTGCCATGTTGGGTTATATTCTGGTGGAGCTGAAGCATTTCATACACCCAGCCAAGAGTCACTGGTGGTCCCACCTGTTGTGGCTGGGGCCAGCAATACAAGAGGAATTGCAACAGTGATGTTAAATTGTTCCACTGATGTGCTAATCTCCTGTCCAAAATCACCAGGAAAGGCATAAAGATGTATGCTGGAATTTCTAGACTGTGCTAAGGCCAGAGGGTGGGGGAAAAAAAACAAACAAAACGAAACAAACAAAAAAAAACAACAAAAAAAACAAACAAAAAACCACAAAACAAAACCAAACCAAACAAAAAACCAACAACAACAACAAAAAAACCCAACCCTTTGAGGCTAAGTCTTCTTCAGAGTTAGCCAGTAGACAGGGCTGTCACAGGACACAGGGTGGGCAATATGACTTAAAGCAACAGACTGCTCAAGACATCAAACTTGTCTTTGCCAGAGCACCGTGGCTGCTGTGGTCAAGGCTGGGATACAGGATCAGGCATCAAGGAAGAGCATTGCCTTGCAGAGGTTAGCACTATGTGGTTCTGAACTTGTGCTTCTTCCCATCAGGAAGCACTGTGTTGGCATGTTTGTGCAAGTATCCACGGAGCAACAAAAATCAGTCTTGCCTGCAATGACCAAGATCTTCCAGCTGGCTCTGCCTGTAGACTGTTGCTTAACTCAGGTAGAATAGTGAACCACGCAAAATCAGATACTGAAACAGCCACATACACACATGTAGATGTAAATATACACCATCTATGCAGCAAACATATACAAAATAACTTCCTCTTATGTATATTTGAGTGTTTCTGCTTTGGTTATTATCCAAACAAATATCTTTGTTGGAAAACTCCTCAGCCTTTTTTTCTTTTTGCTGCCGAGGACACAGATTTACCTCTGCCTAAACCTCAAAAAAACAGCTATGTCAGATTTATCTTGCCTCCTCCTAAAGATCACGTGACTTAATAAGATGTAGGAATTGGTCATTCTGTTTGTAATGTCTTCAAAGCACCCAACCTATTGCAGGCCATAGTACTGGTGCCTTACCTAAGAAATGGGTCTATGGCAGCTCATGCAATCTTTTTTTTTTCTTGTTACTGGTACAGGTTTTTTTAATCCTATTCATATGTGACATAATGAATGCTAATGGATGCAGCACTCTGATCCATGTTTGATACCAGGTTTTGAAGTGGTTGTTGCGAGCACATCAATCGCAAGGGTAGCCAGAGAAGCCAAGCCATTGCCTTCAATTAGGTGGCCCACTTGGCTAGGGGTGCTGCTGTTTCATTCAATAACTCATACGATATTTTTTCTAATCACTGTGTGCTTTTCCCATCTTTTATGAAGCCAAGTCTTTATTTTCTCTCTCCCTCAAGAATGAAACTCAACCTTAACAGCTAATAAATTCATTTGGGGGACTACAGAACATTAAGACAATGTAAATATGAGGAAAAGATGCAAAATTAGTCTTTATGCCACCCATGTGACCATGGGGATCTATCCAGCTGTGGAGTGCTCTTATTTTACAGACAGTAGCATCCACTATGCTTAAAATACACCTTGAGGGTATAGCAGGGAATGTAACATGTTAGTACCCTGGGCCAGCCCCAGACATTGCAAAGAGGGGTGGTTGCTGCTAACAGCTTCAAGTGCAGCACAGAAAGGACCTAAGAAAGGGGAAAAAAGCAGGAAAGAGCTTATGCTTGGATGTCTAGGGCCATCTGCCACCGCAGAAGTACAATACTGGATTCTTGAAATGTAAAAATAGATCTCAAAAGAGACATGTTTTAATGAACTGAACACAAAGAAACATGGTCGAAATAAACTGAAAACAGAAGCAAGGTTCAAGGATCTGTTTGTTAAATGAACACCCAAAGCCAGAATATGTTTTTAGTGCTGGAGAATGCTGGCTGTCTGGTTTCTGCTAAAGCCTCCAGTCTCTCTTTGGGATGCATGTGGGAGAAGGAGGGGGTGAATGGCAGCCCTTGTTTGTCCTCTCTTGAGGAATCTAATTATGTATCAATTGATTTCAAAGACTGGAATAGTAACTCTCTAGAAAACACTCGCTCAGAGACATTGTTCCAATTTTCGCCTGTTCATAATTTATTCACCTCCGGTTTCAATGAGAAGGGCGCTCCCTCATACTGATTTGCCCCCCGCAAGTTGCACAGAAAATCACAAGTTTATGGACTTTGAAAAAAAAAAAAAACAAAACAAAACCAAACAAAACATGCACACACAGAGCAGTGCTGAGAGGCGAGGGGAAGGCGTCTGGGCAAGTGGGAAGGAACAAAACGCAGCTCCTCCAATGCAGGGCTCATGCAAACCGCTGTGGTGGGCAGCCCCCACTATGCCCAGCTGGGAGCAGAGCTTCCTCCCTTGCCCCCTCGCTGCCAGCACAGCCTGGAAATACCCTGGGGGGTGAGAAGAGCTGTGTGCCCCAAAGGAGCATTGCTCTCATAGCGCTGCAGTGCCTTGAGCATCAGGCATGTGAGGTGCAGGCTGCTGCTGGTCTCCTGATGCCCTGTGTGCAGAAAAACCAAAAATGTTTTGGTAGCCCACCCTCCAGGCCTGGTGCCACCCTGCCTGCTCGGCCCAGCTGGTTCATGGCCGTTCTTGGGTTCCCCCATGCACTGTGGTTCTAAGGGACCCCACTAGCCTCCAGGCACAGTGGAGGACCCTGTCCCTGGGTATCCATGGGTCACCCATGCTACACAGTGTGGGGGGGCGACTAACCAGGCCCACTGCCCTCGCAGCCCACAGACCAGGAGTGTGGGAGTGTGTATGTGTACTTGGGGCGGGGGTCCCCCAAAGCCAGAGCTGTTTGCTTGCAGCAGGAGGCACATGGTGCCCAGCACCCAGCACTGCTGCCTTGTGCCCACCCAGGGCAGGGTAATGGCCCCCAGCAGGACAACCCCTCCCCAGGGGCTGAGTCCCCCCCAAAAAACCGCAAAGGCAGCGGGTTGGGCGGCTGGAATCCATCCCTACCCCCTCCCCAAAGCAGCCGAGCCACGAGCCTCCTGTCATTCAGCCTTCTGCCCGGCTGATCACTGTGAAAAGAGCCGCCCCGGTGACAGAAACACATGAATATTGACTGCAAACAAACCCCGGGTGAGCGGCACCTGGGGGGCTGCGAGGGCCGCCCCCCCCTCAGCCCGCGGGCAGCGCGCTCACCTGCTGCGGGGCGCGGGCACGGGCACAGACAGACACACACCCAGCCACGCACAGACACGGATTCATGGGTGTACAGCCGTGCACACAACCGTGTACAACCACACACACACCCGTGCACAGCCCTGCACACACCCGTGCACAGCCCTGCACACAGCCCTGCACAGCCACACACACACCCGTGTACAGCCCTGCACACACCCGTGTACAGCCACACACACACCCGTGCACAGCCCTGCACACAGCCCTGTACAGCCACACACACACCGGTGCACACACACGCACATCCAGCCACCCCCGGGGCAGCCCCAGCCAGAGTGTCCGACCGGCTGCAGCCCCCCCCGGGTACCTGCCGCAGGCCGGGGAGGCGGCAGCTGAGTCTATATAGCTGGTGGGTTATAATGGGGCTGTCCCCCGGGGGGGAGGACCATAAAAGAAACACGTTTCATTTACAAGTTTCCCCCAGCTGGCCCCCGACTTTAGTCCTTATTCCCTTTCTGAAGAGGGGATGGAGGGAGATGCTTCCCCCCCCCCCCCGCCCTTCCTTTTCATGTATCTACCCCGGGCCAAAATCTGTGCTTTCACTTCCAAATCCTCAAGCTTTCCCAGTTTAAAGGCAAGAGTCATGGGGGAAGGGGGGTAGGAGATAAAAGCTCTAACCCTCACGATTTTCCATTTCTTTTTGGACCATGGCACCCCTGATTATCCCTTTCCTCTCTACCAACTCCATGAAGAAAAAAATTAGTAATAATTGCTTTAGGAATATGCTTATATATAAGCCTACAGCCCCCTCCCCCCGAATTAAATAAAGAGCATCTGGAAGCTGATATATCACCAAATCCACCCCCCCACCCCCCTTTTTTTCTTCGCTGTTGTTTAGGATTAGGGCTATAAATAACGTTTCGTGTGGGTTTTGTGAACCAGACACGTTTCTAAGGTGTCCCCCCCATTGTACTGTCAGAGCGGGGTATAGAGCCAGGGGTGCAGGGGGACCGACCCCTCCCGCCAAGCCCCTATTAACCGCCTATTACTGGGGGTGGGGGCAGGGAAGGTGCAGATTTAAATGGCCTCTCCCCCCCTCCCTTCAAACGCAGACAATTTTGATGAGTGGGTTTTTGTCCGGATGGTTTGTAATGGTGCCTGTTTTGGGGTGTCCCGGGGGGTCCGGGAAGCTTTAATTCGCTCACAAAGGCTCATTTGCAGGTCAATGCCATGGCACACTCGCCTCTCCCCTTTGCCTAAATCTCCTTTTGTTCCCCGTCGCCTGCTCCTCATGCCAGATGGCCGCGGAAAATGCTAATTTTCTCTCTCCCCCCCTTTTTTTCTTTTTTTTTCTTTTTTTTTTCTTTTTTTTTCTTTTTTTTTTTTTTTGCATTTAATTGCAGCCCTTTGCAGATGGGGGCTGCGGAGTGTGTGCTTCATTCAAATGAGGTTTGCTTTTTGGTTTCCAGGCACGTTTCTAAAAATCCGATCTGAGTCAGGCAGGGATTAGTTTGACAGGGAAGTGATCAGATTAAAATCCGTGCATGAGCTCGGCCTCCTCCCTCCCTCCCTCCCTCCCTTTAAAGCTCTCCTGCTTGCCCGCCTTGCCCGCCTCTTTCCTCCCAGGAAAAAGGCAAATTCTTCTCTTTCCTGAGCTGAGGCAAGAGATTTGGGGTGAGAGGCAGGGTGGATTTTGCCTAAATCTAGGTAGAATTCCAGGGAAATTCATCTTCTTGGGGTAATTTGAAAATAGGATTCCCCTAGATAGTATCTTGCCATCGGTAGGGTCATAAACCCGGATTTGCCATGGAAAAAAATGGTTTTCTCTCTTTTTTAAACTTCCTTTCAAAAAGGCAAGCATTGGTCTTGATGGGAAGTGTAGAGTGAGTGCCACCACAGGTCTGAGTCTCTGAGGGTGGGGATGGGGACTGCAGTGTACAAAAGGGCAGCTGTGGGCAGCTGCTGGCATCACAGTGTGTAAAACACACGGGGGGAACCCGGCCACTTCCAAACGTGCGGCAGAGATGCTGAGGGAGGTGTGCCCTCTTCTTTGGAGCCTCCAGGGTGTTGCTCAGTTTTAGTTGGATGAACTTGTCCTCAAATGGGGTCTGTGACCTTTGAAATGCCTTAAAAAATGGTTGTGCTTAAATTCTTGTTCTCAACAAGGAAAAGAGCAAAAGTGGCTTTTCTCCCCTCCTTAAAGACAGCTAGACAGTGCTTGCAGCAACTGGACACGGTGAAACACGGACTCCTTCACACCTCCTTTTTGTCAGAATGCAAGTTAACATGTACTACTGCATATTGGCAGCTCAGCAGCACAGGGGTAACTTGGGCAGAGCCCTGGTTTTGGGCTAACTCCTTCTCGTGAGTATTTAAGCACCCCACTCGAGGTTTTGTAACTGGAAGGGAGGAGCAGCCAGGCAACCATCCTGTTGGGTTTTTTGCTGTCCTGCTAGTGCAGCAAGCAGACCTCTCCATTCCTTTCCCTTCAGTCACAATTTTAAGGCACTTGTGAATTTTGGGTGGTACTGGGTTTGAAAGCGTGCTCTTCAGCAAATCTCTCAGCAGTAAGAAAGGCCCAAGGATATGCCCCAGTTGCCGATGGGGTTGGATGTGGATTAAAGCATCATCAAGGTTTTCAGATGGACCAAGGCTGGGGGCATGCAGAGGCAGAGCTGTAGGATGCACAGTGAAATCAGAGGTGGCACTTTCACACAGCAGTAGTAGCTTGGCAGGTGACGCAGTCTGGGCTCACAGAGGTACAGGGAGGGGAAAGTATATTAATGTTCAAAAAAGTTTTTTAAAGCATTTAATGGTGCAGAGAGGCAAACTTAGCAGACACCTTATCATCTTCTGTGCAGTCACAAACCTACTCTTGATATTTCCTATATGATTTGTTTCGTTATAGCAAGATGCTGATGTTTACTTTGGATCATATTAGCCAACCGCTTTGCCTGAGTTCTCCTTAGTTTTCTGCCTTAATTAAAGCCAGTCTGGAAACACTGACCCAGGTGTTTTGAATGCTGGCAAATGGCTGGCACAGGCACCTGGATCTGCGTCTGTAGGCTGGGGGAGCAGCACACACATATAAATGTGTGTGTGTATACACTTAAAATGCTTGAGTTTTTGAATGACCTGTCTATTGTAATTTTTGGAGCTTAAGAAAAGCACACATTAAAAAAAAAAAAATCATCACCCACTGTGATTTGACTGTGTCCTAAGACAAAAACCACAGCTTCAACTTTGGGACTTTTAAATGCAACGGAATTAAGCAGTGCCTTTGCCTACCAGGTAAGACTCTGAACAGAGGTGTGGGGTGGGCATGCTGTCCTCTTTTTGCCTTTCTTGATTCTGGGAAATCACAGCTCTGGATTGAACTGATTCGTTAAAAAATTAATCATTGTATTACATTGGTATTAGGATACTGCAATATTCTAATATGTATTTATGATATTGCGTTATCCTAATTATTTTATTGTCTCTGATATTGCATTACACTAGTTACTATTAATAGCTCATTGTGAATATGTGGAAGTAGCCATTCTCTTTGGGTTAACTGCAAAAATAACAGCAAAATTACAGTAGACTAAGATTTAGCCCTAGTTTCCCTTAAATCTTTAGTAATTATTTCTTTCTCTCTCACTCCTCTCTCCCTCTCCTTCTTTTAAATTTGTGTTGGGGAGGGGCAAATCGCATATATTCTGGATTTTGTTTAAGTTAGGTTTGTTTCTCTAAGAATTCAAGAACATTTATTTGCTTAAAGGCTTGCCAGTAAAAAGGCCCTAGGTCTAATCCCCTTTCTGCTACACACCAAGGAAACTTAGGAAACTCTTTGACTATTGACTTTTTCACGTGGAAACCGATCTGCTGAAAGTGAAAAGAAACCATTTCTTGGAGGGGGGGAAGAAAAACCTCTGTGAAACTCTCTTCTGAAGAAGTCGTCGTCCTTGGCCTGTGGAGTAGCAGCAGAAGCAAAGGCTTTTTGATCCTCAGATTTGTAAACTTGTAGACATAATAATGCCATTTCTCTAGTGTTAGCAGGTGTCCTGTCTGGAAGTTGCTGCCTCAGCCTCCAGCAGAGCTGGGAATTAGAAAATTGTCTGTCTTTCCTGAACCGTGAAGTGCTGCTCTTAAATAAAGGCCAGGTCAGATGTTAAAGGGACATTCTTGTCTCCTGAAGCCGAAATAATCTACAGTCACGTCGAGAAATGAAGGCATCCTCCTCCCAAAATGGTCAATCTCTTTATCTCCCATTATAGTCCACAGGGTCAAGAAAAAGCCCCTTCTGTACCGACAGTTTGCAATATTTTCCCTCAGCCTGTAATTATTCTGGTTCTGCATAGCTGAATTTCAGAGAAATATGATAATTGGAAAAGTTTTATTCTCTTCCTTTTTCTTTTCCTCCCCCCGTCGTTCTTCCTCTGACAGAATAGTTCAGCGAGTATAAATCAAGCTTCATATATAAACTCAGTATTTTCTCTCTGCTTGTTAATAGCTCTCGAATGAAATTAGTATTATTTTCTTTAATTTAATATTGTTAAAGAGACTTTTTGCACCAAGTCCTCGAAATTCTGCAGACAGGCACAAAAACGAAACCAACAAGTACATCTTTTAATCTGCAGCTAACTCCTTCTGGTAAGGTGTCTTTGCCAGTTGTTTTTTATGGATGTTTGCTAACAGCGATTGTTATGGAAATTATCCCTAAATCTCCTGCTGTATCCCCCTGCGGAGGTAACTACTGCTGCTTGGAGCTGCGCTGTGCTGTGCTGCGCACCCGAGAGCAAATACGAACTGCTGCTTTTATTTTATTGACGCTGCAGAAAGGCTGTGCCTGGCCATTTCTCAGCGGAGCGCCCAGCCCAGGATTTGTGCTGACGGGGAGAAAGGGTTCCCACTGGCAGCTGCAGGGTGTCCCCACTCTCTCTCCAGCCACGTCCTACTCCCCCACTCATGTACTGGGCGCTGGAGGGGGAACGTGCAATTTGGCAGGTGAATAGACTTTGCGACAGGCAGGTGCCTTTTGCCACCTCAGCACAAATTAAACATGTGTGTTCCCCTGTAACATCCTGTAACCTGCTGCATTCCCTGGGCTCCTCACCTATGCGGCATGGGGTGGCATGGTAATCCTGCCTGGTGGCCGGTGGAGAGGAGGGGCGGGAGTCTGGGAAGGCAGAGGTGGGTACCACCGCACCCTCTCCAGCAGATCTCCAAGCAGAAAAGTCTGTCCCTTACAGGACCTAAAAGTTTGGTCTTGGCACAAAAGATGGGCTTCCTCCTTTGGAGTGATATATGTCTGGGCTCCCTCAGCTAGCAGGAAAAAGAAACAGGTTTTGCCTAATGACGTGCAAAAGAAAATAGAGAACTAGGTGCCAGTATTCCCAGTCCTGCTCAGTCATCTGGGTGAAAGAAAAAAAAAACTCAAAAAAAAAAAATCTAAAGGTTTTCAGACCACCAGCCATCAGATGGGATGTTTTACCACATCGGCAAAACTGATATTAACTAGATTCATGTTTGAAAACATCTTGACTGAAGGTCCTAAGAAAAGCTAAACCAATTACCAAATGTATGAAAACAACTTAATTTATGCTCATTGTTTTCCACAGTAAATTACTGTAGACCTCAGTCCCAGTATGTCTCAGGCTGCTCAATGTGACCCAAACAGGGACTTTTCCTCAGCACTTCCATGTAAAAACAGAGGAAGTGGTGATGATGTACTCTTGAGGAAAGGTGGGTTTGGTTTCATTTGTTGGATTTTGAGGTGGCTGGTTTGCACATTTATTGCAACCAGTCCTCCCAGAGAGAGGTGTGCAAGAGGAGCTGCCTGCTCATGTTCCTTTAATTCAATATCACTCAAAAACAACCCTGATCAAAGAACATTCCAGCTCTGAAAATCTCTTCTCCTTCCTCCCACCTCATAGCCAGGCATGGAGGTGATTTCCTAGGCTTGCCATGACGACAAAGGTGGTGGAGAACATAGCCTGGAGCTGAGTTGCTGCACCTGCAGGAGTCTGGGAAGTGGTGAGGCTTGAGGAGTCTCCCCATTCCTGAAGGGGTTGGCAGGGTGAGGGTGGGACTAAGGGTGACAGGCAGAGAAAAAAGATCTGGCAAGGTGAAAAGACCTGTCAAAGCTCAGGTAGTGATTTCTGTTAGTGCAGGGGCCTGAAAAAAATGGAATGTTTTTGAGGTTCCTGTTGTAGGTTACATCCAAGAAATACTCTTGTTGTTTGATGTGGAGCAGGCAAGGATGAGGGAAGACGGGGCCTTGGCTCTGCCCCCTTGTGTCTGTGCATGATGATAAAATCTTTTAATTAAATGATCACATTGAGTGCACAGAGTGAACGGTTCTCGCTTTAATGAGCAGTTGCTCAATTTTGTTTTTCCTGACGTTCAATGGACGGTGCTATGTCTTATTAACTGAGCACTATTCAAACCCTGCTCAAAGTCATTATTAAGTTCCCCACCGGATTTATAGAGTGCTGTTCATGGTAGTATTTTCCAGACATTAATATTTTAAAATATAAATGATGAGTGTTATTTTCCCTGTTTAGTGATGGGAAGACAAAGAGATGGGAGCTAATAATTAATTTGGAGTGTTGGTCCAAGGTACCCCATTGCTGTTCCCCTTCCAAAACCTGGGCTTCTTCTAACTGAAACCATGTGCAGAGCCAGGTGCAGCTGCAGCTGTGGGTGCTTAGCACCTTCACAAGTCAGACCGGAGCATCTCATATCAGTTGCCCAACAAAGGTGGGCAAAACTAGTGTCTGCTCATGAAAACTTGAAGCACCTTGCCCTGGACTGCACAAAGCCTCTGTTGCAGGTCCGGAGGAGCCAACTGTTCTCTGAAGCATAAAAGCCTGCATTCAACTGTTGGCATTGGATTAAGCATGAAAGCATGCTGCAGGCCCTTGCTTTACTTTCTCAGCTTCTCTGGCAGGAGTTTATCCAGCAGTTTCCCCTTTGTTGCACAGCCCAGATTCATTCTGCAAGGGAAAGCACTGGGCGAATTGGGTAGTGTGTGTCCTGGAGGAAAAAATGGTGTGCGTGGCTGTGAAAATAAAGTGGGAGCAAAAGATCTGGACTGAAATCATACAGACAGCTTGGGCACCTCCAAAACTGGAGTGTTTCCTTCCCAGTCCTCATTCTTCATGTAATACAAGTGCAGTGTGCGTAAGAGGGGGCATCAAGAAGGCTAAAGCAAATCTGTTAGGGGAGAGGGAGTAATCTTGTGCTGATGTGAAGCCCAGTGACTCCTCAGCAGGTCTGGGGAATTTTTTAGATCCCACACTGACCTGGGAAACAGGAACAAAAAAGAGAAGATTATTCCTAGCATGTACCTATAGATGAGTTCAGGGAAGGGATGGGATGTTAGTGGTTGAGTTTCACGGGTGTTTGCTGACAGCAGAAGTGTGTTGGGACCAGGCAGCCTCTGAAGGAATGCACAGAATATAAACAGAAATTAATATATAATGTGGAATATAAATGTTGCAATCTGCTCCCTTCTCTCCCTCCCTTTAATCACACCAGCAGAATTTGGTGTCCCCTTCCCAGCCTCTTCCAGTGTAGCCCAACTGTGCTTCTGCTCCATCTGCACCCTGTTATCCCCATCATAGGTGTTTTCTAGTGCTGCCTCCCAATTCTCCTGTTCCCTCTCCCTGCCTCCTCATCCTATAGACTGTGGCCCATGTGGCACCACAGATACAGACATGAAGCTGTGCAACCACCACTGGCCAACAGTTTTCCTGAAGCAGAGGTTTGGCCATGCAGATTGCAGAAAGTGGCTCCAAAGTTTAGTTTGTTCTGTGTTTAAAAGAGTTTGAGTTATTTTTTTATCTAACAGCAAGGCCTGCTTCAGAGCTTTTACATTTTGTATATCATCTAACCTTTTTAGCATCTTTCATTTTCCCAAAAAATCTGTCCCAGTAAAGGTTTATTGGACATATATGTCTAAAAATCCCCCTTGGTTTAAAAAGCAACTGAATAAACCAAACAATGAAACACTTTCCATTGGGAATTTCATCACTGACACCAAAAGAGATCATGTGGTCTTTAGTAGTAGATACTGTGTAATGGGAGAGAGGTACTTGATTCTTCTCCATCCTCTGTGAGTCAGATATAATCCCATCCTTTCACCTTAGGTAAAGACTTTTGGTTTGTTTTTTGGCTTGCTCTGTTCCAAAAATCCTTGTCAAGAAGACCAGTTCTGAGAGAGTACCGGCTAGTGGAGGGAAAGACACTGGAAAACCATTGTGAGTTTATCCTGTAGTGGTAGGTGACAATGTGGCTTAAAAAAAATCCAGTTCCCTGATGAATTATTTCATACTCCCTGATTAGTCATTTCTTGTATATATAGTGTGTGTTTGTATATATGCAAGTACTCTTCATAGCTATTTCAGTGCTTAAAAATGGTCAATTCAATTTACATCTCTCTGTGTGGATCCTTCACACGAATCTCCCTGTGTAGCCATCCTACTAAGCTCATTGCAAGTGAGTTGGGCATTTAGTGAATTTATTTTATTTCCATATCCAAACTTAGGGAAGTATTCCTTGAAAACGACAGGTTTTTTCCCCATCCTGTTACCTACACCTCCTGCTCATTAGCAACAAATATTTGCTGAAGAAATGGAAAGCAGCTCTTTGTTTATTTTAAGTGATAATAGAACAAGTTTTGGCCCAGAAAGAAAAGTTGTGGCTAGGAAGGAGAATGATTCCCAGTGTCAACCATATGTTGCATTCATCTAACTGAAGTGGCTTAATTACTGGTAGATGTTGCTGTGCTTATAAAGATAGCACTAACCTTTTTGCCAAGAGTGTTTGCTGATAATTGCATTCCCTAAAAAAAAAAAAAAGAAAGAAATCTGAAAGACTTTCTCCCACCAAGCTTCCCTTCCAGTCTTCCTTCAGAGCCCTTTCCCTTTAGGTGCCCACCACAGATTCACATAGAGAGATGCTTGCATGAAAAAATTTCTGGAGGTCTGGCAATGTTAACACTCCAATTTCAGCCTCTCTTGGGACAGAGGAAGAACTGCAGTAGCCATCCTCCAAAAATGCATGGCTCTGCTCCTTGGGAGAGGGAACGGTTGTGATTTGGAGTAGATTATTCCTCTAATTGTGTAGCTGGTTTCAGTCTGGGATTAAGGCGGCTCAAATAATGACCTGACTTTTTGTAGCTGTAATGAGCAGCAAGCTCGATCCTTCAAGACCCCTGATATTTTGAATCTTTTCCAAAAATATTCCTGTCGTCAAATCCAAAGTGGAATTTGGGATTTAGCGCTAAGGGGTAAGTGGGTTGGCAGTAACAACCGGCAGCCTCCCTCCTCTTCTGCCTATGCATTCTCATGATAAAGGGCACTTTAAAGCCCCTCTGACAATGAATGAGTCCTAGTTAAATATTTCAAGAACTTCTTTACATGGTTTCCTCTGATGCATGTACTGTTGAGACATCTGTCTTCTGTACTAATAAAGTAGTCTAGATTTAAAATGAACTTCATTGGATTGCTTTGAAACTATAGGCACATATGGTTCATAATTAGCTGGATATCTCTTATAGTTAAATGATTTTTTTTTTCTCTCTCTCTCTCTGTCGCCCATTCGCATCAATAATAGAAGCAAACAAAGTTCCAATTGTTCCCTGTTGCGGGACATTATGTGCCTGAATAAATGGATGTTGGCTGTGTCTACATGGATTTGCCATATGGCTACAAAGGCCGAAAGAATAGGGGCAGTGTGCTTTGTGCCGGGGCGAGGAGGGCCGGCCGGGTTGGGTGGGGCAGGGCGCGGGGGCAGCCGCACACCTTCCCGCACCCCCGGGCCCTCAAGGAAAGCACAGCCCAGGAGACTGCAGCAGGATGTGGCCCTCCCTGTTGCGGGTTGGAAACCCTCTGGGCTCCTCTCAGGCTATGCCCATGAGCTGGAACTATTTGCTTTGATAAAGAGCCCTGTGCCTAAACTCTCCCCGCGGTGAGAGCTTTCCTCCTGAGTCAGGCTGGGCACACCTCGGGGCAGGCGGTGGCTCCTCTGGCCGAGGTATTTGGAAGCTCAGAGCAGGGATCTTTCATTGCAAAAAGTCCTATTATTAGTTGGGGGCTGGGACAATGGAGGTCCCAAAGGCACCTGCTTTCATGAAAGCGAGAGAAAAGCCCATAAATCCTGGAGGATCCAGCTGCCTCACTCCGGGTATTGTTGGCTTTCATAAGGAAAGGGAAAAGCTATTTTTCTTTTCAAAGGGGGGAAAATCGTATTGAGTCAGCGGCCACTGATGCGGGCGTGTAAAATAATCCCGTTCTGATTAAGCGATCACGGAGCTGGAGGTAATCAATGTTACTTTTACAGCCAGGAGTGTTTGGTGGCCGTGACGGGGGGGCAGAGAGGAGCGCTGCGGGGACCGGGGGAAGATGATGTGGACAAACCCTGAGCCTTATTCACCCTGAACCTCATTCTTTCAGCTCCCTCCCCCCTCCGTGAAAGAGTATCAAACAGAGCTCGTAAAGGCAGGGAGTGGTGCCCTCTTGGTCGCCCCCACCTGCTGGGTACAGCATGGGGATGCAGCGCTTCACGGAGGTGCAAGAGTGGGGAGTGGGGTCTGAAAGGGATAAATCTGACCAGTCAGTCCCCATGCCTCTAGGATCCTGGTCCTCTTCTTGCATCCTGCTACCCATCTGTACTCTCCAGCACCCCAACCCTGCATCACCTGTAGCCAAGACCAGCCCTGGTCTGTCCCTCCTCCCTGAGCGGCACAGGGTTTGGGACCCAGCACAGGACGTTTGCCCTGACTCCACGGGGCTGTATGCATATCCTGAGGCTTTAACCCCCTCCCAGGCCACAGGGACAAGGTGACACCGCAAAGTGCTGTAGATGCACGGTTGCGACAACACTGTCATCAAAGCGTTAATGTCAAAATGCAGGCTGTTTTGACTGTTGGGAGTGTTTATTTCGTGGATTTGTTGTTTTGCTTTTTACCTCTTTTAGGGCGAGCTGGAACTGCTGCCTTTCCCAGAACTGTGGTGTGTTTGCCCTGTAAATCATTGCTGGGCAAGAGGTACCAGGAAGTGTTTCCCTGCAGTAGCCACGGCTCCGAGCTACGGGCGGGGGGTTGAGGGCTCGCGGCTGGGGCCGGGGCGGGGCAGGTTTGCACAACTAAGGCAGGGGCGTCCCCCTAGTGCTGAGCCGCTGGGGGTCACAGCCTGCAGGCACCAGTCTTCCCCCCCCGCCGACCGTCCCCAAGCGAGGGAGGTAGCGGCCCAGCCCCGATGCGGTGTGAAGTGGCTGCCGCAGCGCTGCCGGGGTCCTCGAGAAGGGGCAGAGACAGCTTTGGGACGAAAGGGTAAACGGCTAAAAGTAACCATAAAATGTGGCGAAAGGCCGAATTCAGGGTGTCATGAAGGGCGTGTACTCCCCTCATGCTTGGGTAACTCCAGCAGTACTCAGGAACACTTGTTTTTAAGGGGAAAAAGCCCTCCTTTCCCCTCCGAACTGCACGCCAGCTTTTCGCCGGGGGGCGTAGGTGGAAGCGCTCTCCCCGCGGCGGGGTCGTGCTCCGGGGGCGCCTGGGGCCCCGGGGCGAGGGAGGACTCCCCCCGCCAAGAGCTGGGCTTGGCTCCACCGCCCAAGCCTCGGGGGCTGTCCCTTTACTCCCCCCCTTCCCTCCGGACTTCCCCCCAAGCACACACTAAGCAGCCTTGCAGGCGTTTCCTTTTATTTTATTTATTATTGAAGTTGTGGCATTATTTGCAATGGCAGTGGTACAGACCGGCTCAGGACCCATTGAAACAGATTTGTCTTCAAGTAAAGTCTAAAAAATATTTTGATTCATAGCTACATCTTATGAATGCCAAAAAAAAAAAAATCCACTATAAAAATAAATTTACATTTTGTAAATAACAAAAGCAAATATAGTGCCCTTTGGCTTAACCAAAAGAAAAAAAAAAGACTATTGGATGTCAAGTTATCCACGTTTCTGACATAAATAGAAAATATAAGTTAGTATAACTCTTAAAAAAAGTTTTGTACAAATATACACTTGTTTTTTTCATTTTTCCTTTTTTCTTTTTTTGCACTGAGAGCTCAGCAGAGATTAAACATTTCTTATAAATGACTTTTTAAAGCTTTACACTTCTGGCCAGTGTACTCAACATTAGGCATAATACATTTCTATACAGAACGTCATACATTGCACAGCTGTACTTTTAACACTGCTCCGTGCGCGGCCGGTGGGCAGGCGCTCCGGCTTCGCTCCGGCTCCAGCTCCCGCTCCCGGTCCGGGCGGGCACGGAGGGGGTCCCACCTCGCAACGCCGCCCGCCCCGGCCCCCCGTGCCTCCGGGGCGCCGCGGCTCCGGGGGCGGCGCGCCTCTCCCGTGGGTGCAGTAGTGCAAAAGTCTGGGGAAGAACAGAAAGAGGGAGGAGGAAAAAAAAAAGTCAGAAAAAAAATCAGCGGTGATAGGGGAAATTAAAAAAAAAAGTGTCGCAGAAAGCGACCGGACGCCCTCGCCCGCCCCCAGGTCGCGCCTCACCTGGCTCACCGGAGCCGCTTGCGGGGGGTCTGCTCAGCCGGCACGGCGGCGGGGGGCGGCGGGCAGCCGGCTGGACGCTCCGCCGCCGCCGCCTTGGGCTCCGCCGGCCTTTTTCTCCTCGCGAAGAAATCTGGATGGGGGACGCAGAGGAAGGAGGGGTCCATCAGCCACTGCGGCGGGACGCCCCCCGCCCCCTCGCCCCCCCAGGACCCCCACGCACCTGTGATGCGGGCCGTCGGGCCCCTCCGGCGGGGCCGCGTGCCGCGGCGGCGGGGCGCGGCGCGGTTCTCCCGGCTTAGGCGCCCCCCGGGCCCCTTCCCGGCGGCGGGGGGTGGCGGCGGGGAAGGGGGCGCTTGGAGGAGGGGGACGCGGCACCGTCCCACCTGCAGAGTCTCCCGATAGAAAGCGGGCACGGCGCCGGCCTCCACCTCCTCCCAGCGCAGGCGGCCGGGCCCCGGCAGCGGCGTGTCGGTCTGGAAGTTGTAGTCCCAGCGGCGCTGATCGTCCTCCCCCATCTCCCGCAGGCGCTCCCGCAGCTCCCGGCCCAGTTCCTCGTGGTCCACCGGTCCGAAGAGGCTCCTGCAGACGGGGCTGCGGCCGTTCCCGGCCAGGGCTCTCCGGGCGGAGAGGCGCTCCAGGGCGGCGGCGCCGGAGAGGTGCACGTTGGACATCGCCGCCGGGCAGGACGCGGTGGGCTGGGAAGGAGCAGATGCCCCCCCGCCGCTCCTCTCCTCGCCTCCCGTCCCGACCTGTCCGCTCACGTTCGCACCAGCCCTGCCTCCCGCCTTTGAGCCCCTGCCCCCGGCCGCTGCCTTTTAAACCCCGCTCGCCGCGAGTGCGAGCAAAACACCATTAGCATAATAGTGTTTCCCTGCCGCCGGCCCGCCGCGATTGGCGGGGCCCCCCCCGCCGCCCCCCGTCCCCCGGCGGCAGCGCTGCTGCCCGCGCCCTCCATTGGCTGCGGCGGCAGCGCCGCTCCGCCGGCGGCCGCATTGGCCCGGCCCGGCCCCGCCGCGGACCGGGGGGGCGGCCCCGGCGCTGGCCCGGCCCCGGGGGGCGGCCGCCGAGCTCCCCGCCCGCGGCCGGCCCTGCTCCCTTTGTCTGTCGGCGGTCGCGGCTCCGCCGCCGCTTCCAACCCGGCGACTCTCGGGTTTGGTCTCCCCCCCCCCCACCGTGTTGTCTTTTCTGCGCGTAGGGTGCGTGTGGGAGTGTTTTTATTATTATTTTTATTATGTTGTCGTTGTTTGTTTGCCTTCTATCCCCCCCTTCCCCGAGGAGTTTTTTCAGCATCCGTGGCGCGCGGGGGTTTGGGGCGGGGGAGGTGATGCGTGTGGTGGAAAACGGGATCGTTTTGTGGCTCGGTTTTTTTTTATTACGCTGCTGCAAAACAAAGCGAGATGCTTGCAGATTTCAAAACAAGCTGAAGGCTATTTTTAAAAATAGAGCTTCTCAGCTGCATGGAAGTAATAACTTGCAGCCTTAGTGAATAGAAATACATGAAAACCACAGCATTTTCCTCTCCTAACTTTAAAACCCACATAATACGTGTTTGTTCACTGCAGATGAACTAATCTCGCTATTGTGTTGCCAGAGATCAGCTGGCTTGTGCTTTACATTTTCTGGAGGTCACTGCAATCATTGCCTTTTGTCGTTTTGGGATGGAGGAATATGAAAGGAAAAGGAGGGAGAGCATAATTGACACTGTGCTAAAATTGGGCCCAGAACATCATCATAATGTTGATGCACATCTCAGAGGGTCTTTACCCCAGTGAGTTTTTCATCTGCAAACAACAAGGGGAAAGATGGATCTTTATCGTATTGTGTGTACTGGGATACCCTAGCTCCTCGTGTTCCTATGGCTCTTGCCTTTGGGATATTCAAACCTTTGAGCAAAGACAACTTGGATGGTTTTATTCCCTCTAGGGAATAAAACTAGTATGAATTCTAGGATGTGCTGGCTCTACGGGGAGTGCCCAGGTGCTGCCTTACTGCAGGGCTGGAGGGGTTGCAGCTTTAGGCCCCTTAGGACAATGGTGACCTCCCTTAGCAGGCAGGTGTCAGCTTGAAGAAGAGGGACCCATGGAAAACACTTCCCAGCTGCACCAAAATAAGTCATTTTCCTCTGTGGTGTTTCCACATTCAACCCACGTCTTTGACAGAGTCTGTGACAGCCCTCCGGCACTGCCAAGAACACTTGCTCCTGACCTTGCCATGCTGGTGAGGAGTTTGGATCAGCCGGGACAGCTCCCACCATGTCCCAGGTACTGCACCTTCTGTGGTGTTCCCAAAGTGCCAGGAGATCCCAGTAGTGCCTGTGGTATTGGACCCATGGACCCAGGGCTGGCTCCTGCTGGCAGAGAGAATGGAGAGAATGTTGGAACCTTGCTCATTGCACAGGAAGGGTCTATCCATGCTCAGGCTGATGAACAATGAGATGTCACAGCAGGTTTGATCTCCTGAAATCATCTTCTGATATCTGTGGGGACAGATGTGCTGCTCAGGGGAGGAGGTCTGTAGCTTTGCAGCCGAGAGAAGATGATGCAGCAAATGTCTTCAGTGTGCAGATCCCTACTTGTTTCCTGGGCAGGCATAGAGTCACACCTGGCAGAAGACTTTGCTAACCAGTGGTACAGACAGACCACTTTCATTTCACTAATAGTGGTAGCACTTAGGAAATGTGAAGGCTTTTTTTTTTTTTGTAAGGATACCTGTTCAGATGTGATGGTCTCAACAGACATTTGTGGTTTCCTATATGAGCTGGGCCACAACCTACCCATGTGGCTATTTTAGGTGAATGTTACCACACTGTTCTTTCTTTCCCAAAATGGCCCTTGAAGATTGCCATGTGGATCTCCCTTGGCCCAAAGGATATAATTTAGGGAGCAAGCCATAAGAAAGGCTCCCCTAGTTCCTCATCACTAAGAGCATATCATTTTAGAAAGCAAGAGGTGAGCATCAGTTTAGCAAGGGTTTAGCTAGGAGAGAAGCGATGGGTCTCACACCAAGCTGGGGTGGTTGGGGAACATGGTGAACATGGCACAGTGTTCAGCTGGGACTTGTCCCAGCAGCCATCAGACATATCTCTTGGGATGTAAGTTAGGGGGTTTTTAGAAATAAATGTGCTATGCAGAGAAAATACTTGGAGTTCCCTAAGAAACCTGCTGAAAAAGTGCCCTCTATTCAAGACTTGAGCCAAAAGGCAATGGCCAGGTCGCTGCAGACAGGGGCTCTTTGTGAGGAGTCCTCACAAACCTGCTGCCGTCCTTCCCTCCCCGTGCCGGGAGAGGCCAGCGTCCGCCTTTCCTGTGTTCTGCCTCCTCGGTTTTATACATTCCTGCAATGAAAGCTGAGCGAGCAAGATCCCCTGCTATTTGCAAGATGTGGGCGTGCCCTCTGCAAAATCCACATCATTGTCCTTCCAAACCCTTTTCGGAGGTTAGCCAATATTTACGCAGTGCTTGAGGGACGTTGGGAACGACGGTTTGAACATTTGGAGGTTGCCTCGTGTTTGAGGCCACTTCACCTTCCAGCTCACCTGGGAGGTAAAGCAGCTTGGGTCTGAGGTTACCAGCTCTGCTTTTTAATTTGGCTTCCTCACTGTCAGTGCACCATGGTACTTTGACTGGGTTTTTTCTTTGTCCCACTATACATTTACGTTTTAAGCTAGTGGTGATAGTCCTGAGCACTTTCAGCTCACAATTGCCAGTTCTAGCAGTGTCTGTGTTTCTTTTCTGTGTGGAGATAGAGAGTATCCAGCCTGTTTGAGGAGGAAATACTGTAAGCACAGAGAGATGTTTTTAATTTAGTGAATCTGTGAATTCTAAGGCCAGAGGGGTAGGTTATGATCCTCTAAACCAGCAGTTTGCCTAACATGAGCCACAAAATCTTACCCAAGAGCTCCTACCACCAAGCCTATTAACTTCTTTAGAAATTCCTGCTCCAGAACACTGAGCAGAGTAATTACCACTATGGTTAGAACAATGCCCCAGAAGAATGAAACATTTTTGCTCAAAATATCCAAGTCATATCTGCTTATGTCAGAAAAAATAATTACTTTAGCTGGTGTGTATTCCTCCTGGCTGCTCTGTTTTGAAGGGGTGAGGGGAGGGAAAGCAAACTCCTTTATGGCTTGTGCATCATTGCAAAGGGAATGTAATTGCAGGAGGTTTATTGCATTTGACTATTCCTGTTTGGAAAGAGTCCAGGTTGACTGTCAGAGCCAGGGCTGAGTCTGATGGCTTGGCAGATAGGGGAAGAGAGGTCCTTGCACTGTAAACTGAGCAAGGAGTAACCAAGGAAATTTGATAAGAAGTTATGGAGGTAACAAAAGAGTACCTTGGCACTGTCATTCTGATGGGGCTGGCTGTTGCACAGCTCCAGGTTAACTTATTCAGAAGAGAAAGCTTAGGTGAGACATTTGTATGTAGAGGTAAATACTCCCCATGACATGGTGCCATAGAGGAGCACTCCTCTGTCTTTTGGCAAGTCTGGAGTGAACTTTTCCTGCAGGAATTGTCCTCAGCATGCTACCAAAGAAGCAGACCTATTGTTGGGCCACCGAGGCTTGAAGGTTTGTGCTTTGCTCTCTTCTCATTTCCTTTAATACCCTGTTACCATCTACACTCAACAGTGTTTGAGATTGTTCAAATGTGTGATCCACATGTGATTGCTTCATTTCAGAACATGTTACATATCCTATAATTGCTTTAGCAGAGGCACAGGCCAATAAACATCAGTACTTTATCGCCCTTGCACTTCTCTTTTACTGTACATGTGATCATAAGCAATTTGCAATTTTGCATTTACACCAGTGGCAATTTTGCGTGGTACTTTAGAATCCTGCTTAAATAAGCTGATTGCAATTAAAGTCTGAGTTAGAACAGACTACTCAAACTCCTCATCAAGACTTTTCTACCATCAAAGTGACACTTCAAATTATTTAAGTTGGTGTACACTGAATTTTCCATTTCTTGACAAGGGCCTAAAATGTCAAATTATTAGATAGCTGGGCAAATCCCCACTAGTTTAGGGATTAAAATGGGAAAAGGTAATTTGAACAGAATTCTGAAAAGATTCTGGCAGCTTTAATTCAATTTGAATTGCTTTCTGTTGTACTCTCAAAAATATGCAAAGGCTAACTTCTCAGAAAAATGCTTCATTTAATTTAATTTCCTTTAATTATTTTTTTTCTTATTCTTTCTGTTCTTGGTTGTTAAAAGAATAGCCAGCTTTGCTGTCCAGCTGCTGCGCATCATTAGGGTAGCACAAAGGTAGCAGTGAATTTAGCCTAATCTATTGATGGACTTGCCAGTGCACCAGGGGCCATCGCATTCTCTCTTCACACTCTTTTTTTTGCTCTTTCCATCATGTTGTTTTACTAGATGAAGTCCACTCACCATCTGGCCCTTCATATAGATTGGAAGCCTGACTTGTTTGCAAGATGCTCGCTGTGAAGTGTGGTGTGGGGAGCCTTACCAATGCTGTGCTGTTAACTTGAAAAGCAGGCTGAGAATGGCAGGTACCAAACAGCATTTTGAGCTCACAGTACGTACCCATGGAGGGTGGCTCTTTTTTTGCTGACTGTGTAGTCATATTTGAGCAGCAGTTAAATACTCCATTTATTTATATTCCTTGCTTTTCTGTTGGTATCATTTCTGTCAAAGTTATGCTCTATGCTCACAGGTCCTGTTCATTGCCACTCTTTGCATTAAACGAGAGGTTTGCATTTTGCTTGTTTTGACATTCCCCTTGCCCTTCATCATGATCCATGGTAATATTATTTTTGGAGTAGCTTTTCATAGATTATTTCTACTTTTGGTAGGGGGTGGCGGTGGTGAAGGGGCCATTACATAGGTTTTATTTTTGGTTTCATGTTTCTTAAGTAAACAGGGTTTTTAATAGTGGTAGTCTAGCATGAGTCCTGAAGGAGATCGTTCATGGCCCGGACTGTTGCCGAGGGGAGATGAGTGGTCCAAAGGCAAGCCAAAGAGCAGCGGTAAGTGCATCAGGGGCATCTTCAGAAGGATCCCAGCACACACCGACAGGGAACAAAATCTAGAGATAAAAAATAACTCTCCAAAACACTAGAAGATTCTTGAAATGTGACTGCGAAAGCGACACACACTCAAGAAGTGAAGGGTGTCTAAAGAATCCTGACGATTAAGACCTTAAAAAAACAGTTCGAAGGAAGAGTAAATGAATCCAAATTTTAATCGCCCCAGTCCGAGCGCAGGCACCGAGCTGACGGAAAACTGATCCCGGCGAGAAGTGTTTGCGCTCCGGCCGTGCCCCACACCTTCCCTCTCCCCGTTCTGTAGGTCCCTGCCCCTCGTCTCGCCGCCAGGAGGTCAGGCCGGGGAGCCGGGGCCCGCCGTGTACCCCCGCCCTGCGGCAGCTCCGCCCGCCCCGCCCGGCTGCCTCGCACCGGCGAGCGCGGCGTGCCCGGCCCCCGTCCCGGAGCTGCCCCGGGATGTCCCGATGCGCGGGGCAATGGTGCCCTCTAATGTCCGCCAGCCCGGAGAGCCGGGCGCTCGCCCCGCTCCCCTTCTCGCCCCAGGGCAGCGCGGCCTCGCCCCGCCACCGCCCCACGGCGGGGCCCGTTCCACCGCGATTCCCCTTTCCCACCGCGTTTGCAGCCCGTTGTGTGCTTCCTGAGTAATGAAATACATCGTGGCTATCATCACCGTCTTAAGAGATTTTTCAAGTTGCTCCGAGTCCATATGATTCTTTGGCAAGATTTATTAATAGAATAATACATTCACTTTATTCTGTGAAAAATTAGGGTTAAGGTGTAACTTGGCTGTCACAGAATCATAGAATGGCTTGCATTGGAAGGGACCTTGAAGATCATCTCATTCCAACCCCCTGCCATGGACAGGGACACCCCCCACTAGACCAGGTTGCTCAGAGCCCCATCCAATCCCACTGCCCATGTCACTGACAAAGCTGTTAAATAACAGTGGTCCCAATACAGCCATCTGAGGGACACCGCTTATCACTGATCTCCACCTGGACATTGAGATGTTGACCACAATTCTTTGACTGCGAAGATCCAGCCAATTCCTTATCCACCTGGCGGTCCACCCATCAAATCCATGTCTCTCCGTTTTAGAGACAAGGATGTCAAGCAGGACAGTGTCAAGTCCTTTGCACAAGTCCAAGTAGATGAGTCAGTCGCTCCATAATCTTTCTGGGCAGTGAGGTGAGATTGACCAATGTGTGGTTCCATGGGTCTTCCTTTTTCTCCTTTCTAAAAGCGGGCATTTTGTTTCCCCTTTTCCAGTCACTGGGAACATCACCGGACTGCCACAACTTCTCAAATATGACAGACAGTGGCTCAGCTCAATGGCAACTCAAACCCTTGCAGTCCAGGAGGAGCAGATGCAGCTGTAGAGGACATGGACCACAAGACACGTCTGGCTTCGTGTGGGGCTAGCATGGCTCAGGGAACCCCAGGAGTTTTGTATCCTTTACGTTTTTTCTGTGGCTGGTTCCCTCCCTACGAGAGGGTGGCAAAGTAATACAGTGTGGGATCTGGCTGTTCCTTCTCTTTCTCCCTGAGCTGGGTTCCCTCTTCTTATTTGCCTCTCTCTCAGGCTTGCTCCCTGCGTTCCCTGCGATGGGGTGTTGAGATATCATGGGATGACGCAGCATGATGAGATAATTTTTCCTCCCTCCCCACCCCCTGGCTTCTTGTTTGTATTCTTTAATTAATTTATCTTCTTGCCTACAGCTTTAAATTTGCTTTTAGTGTAGTAACTTTCTGAAGTCACAGCACTACAATTTTATTTGCTCTTAATCTTGAAAAGCAATCACTTTATAATATTCCTGCTAGAATCATAGCAATTATTTTGCTGCAGGCTTTGAATGTGGACCAAGCATCACCCAGTGGTGAACCTGCAAAGGGAGTGGTTCAGTCATTTTACAGCAGTTTAACTATGATACGGCTGCCCTGCCCGCAATATGGTATGTATTCCTACAAAGTGAGGAGTTAATTGTATCTGGATCCAGCAGCATGCTGTGAACACATTTATATAATGCAGAACAATTAGTGCTGTGACTCATTTCTGGGAGCTCAGCCTATGTTATATATGGTGCAGCATTTTAGGATTTGTATGTGCCATCCACAACAGCAGTCAGCACAAATCCCACTAGCCTTCAGTATCCCATAGATGCAAAGAGAAACTAAATGCCATATAACCTAGCAGAGCAGAGAAGGTGGAAGACCACAGGTAACACTGACTTGAAGGCTTTCTAATGGTTTACAGTACATCCACTGATACAGCTTTTTCTTAAGGAACTAGTTCTCAAGTTTTGGACAGAGGCTGGAAGGACCTGTTACCTTCGGCTGTGATCAGAAATGTTGCTGATTACATGTGATTGTAATGTCCTTTGGTAGATGGTGGAGACCAGGAGAAAGTGATATTTTTTCCTACGCTACGACCAGGTTGAAAAATCATCAGATTATTCCGGAGCCTTAAAATTTACCCTTACCAGCTGCTCTGAAACTTCTTGCAGGAGCTATTGCTAAAACAAGTTTGCAGGGCAAGGAGCTCCAGGTGCCTGACCCTCAGTTTCACGTGGGATGAATTTTGGACTGAGAACAGAAGGATCAGGCACAAAGAGATGAATTTGTACCTGACTATCAATTACCCTTTAATTCCATAAAGGTGCAATTAAAGACATACACTGATGCTGTGTGAGATAACAGATATCTCACTGGCCCCCAGTGAGCATGCAGTCACACATGAAGGCATTTCAAAATGACATGGTACAAATTCTTCTAGTGTGAGCCATGAGACACATTCTCAAACATAGTCAAGACCGAATGAGTCTGAAACTCATGTTTTCCTAACAGAAAAAGCAGAAGAGGAGCTGGATGAAAGACCTGAAGATTAAATCCCGTTAGCATGGAAATTAGAGACAAAATTCCTGGTGAATTAGGGCCAGGGTTTCAGTCCTAAGCCAAGTAATCCAGGTCTTGCACTTCTCAAAGTAAAAATGAGTCAGCTGGTCATCACTGATATTCAAAGAGAAAATATAAAGCAGGTGAAATCATTTAAGCTGCGAGAGGCCAAGTGGTTGTGAGTTTACTCTGGAAGGAAAGAAATGCATCTGGAGGTGCTATGTTTATGGAGACTTATTGCTTTATAGATCAAACGCACTTGCTTTGCAGATGGGAGAGTGGCTTTTTTTTTTTTTTTTTTAACCACCAGGCTGCAAATTTAATCTTGAATCTTTCCAGCCACCAGAACATTTAAGCAAGATTTTCCTCTGACCTGTCCTGGCATTCCCAACGAGGTCCTGGGCCTCGCTGCAGTCCTGCAACTTCTGAGGGCACCTCCAGTGGGATTCGTGGTGGTTGTTGCTTCACTTGCACACAGGTGACTGAATTTGGTAAATTATTTGATTGATGAGTCTCAGGAGGAATATAATCCACCATTCCCCTGGCTGTACTGGGCAATACATACAAGGAATAAATCCTTATTGTTGGTTGTTTTTTTTTTTCTTTTGAAGGTAGTGAGGAGAGAGTCTGAGCAGAGCTGCTGAGTAGATTGGTGTCAGTTTTAACAGGGGCCTCCAGGACCCAGCCAATGTAGAAAGCTGGGGAATTTCTCCCTAGCACCCTCCTTGGGGCAGTTTTGCAGAGATAATCTAAAAATTTGTAGGACTTGCTTGATTTCTGGGTTGTGGGCCTGTGATCATCTTGAAGACAAGCTTTAAAAATTATTTTGAAATATTTCTTAAAAATAAATAGCTCTTAGGGATTTTCTCTTGGGAAAAGCTCTGTGTGCCACTCATGTCCTGATGCCAGGATGGAATTGTAACAGTGTGCAAAGTTTGCTCTTATTATTTACAAAGAGAGACAAATTTAATTCATAGCTCCTGGTGTTGTTCCAAAATAATTCTGAAGAATTATTGTGAACAAAGAACTTTCAAGAGAACAATTTAAAGACATAACTGAACAGGTTTGGGGTTTTCTTGTGTGTGTCAGACATACCTGCAACATATTAGAAATGCATCCTCATCCTTTGCTCTGAAAAAAGGCCATGTCTATGGATGTTGAACTGGAAAGAAGAGAAGCAAATAGTACCGTGCAGGTTCTGGCCTCTTAACAGCAAAGTTTCAGATATATTTCAAGAGGGACTTACTTATACGATAGAGTAGGGTTCTAAGCTTTTCCACTTCTATCCATGTGTTCATGCTAGAGTTGTATTCATTGTTCAACATTGGTTTTGCTGAAATACTTTGAAAATTTTCCCCAAACCACTGTGAAGATTCCTCATATCCCACTCAAGAGCCATTAGTGAGTCACCCCTACAACCTCAGTGCTAAGGACTCCATGAGGAATTTCCTCCTCCAGCAGAGGAGGTTCAATTTCTTTTTATCTCAGGTGAATCCAACCAAAGGTTGGATTGGAAGGCCAGGAGGAAACAGTGAAGGGTCTCCAAAGCCTTCTGATGGTTTGAACAAAAACCAGCAGTCGTAAGGCTGTCATTGCTCTTGTATTTCTGACTAAAATCCAGACTGTAATAATCTAAAAGTAGACCTTGCTACAGCTTTTACTGCTAGTGCAGGGGACGGAGGCCTAGCTGTTAGAGCAGATACCTCCAAGGGCTGGTATCTTCTACATCTTTAAAAGCTTTGTTTTTCCTGGGTGATTTGGATGACAGGCAGGAGTGCATGCTCTGCTCCAGCTTGCAACAGTCTGAACTGCAGGGTTAGCTCTGACTTTACACGGCCAATTCAAGCCTTCACCTGAAATGAGGTGTTTGCTTAGAGGGAGAAAAATAACAACCTTGGAGATGGCTTTGTAAGGCATCTAGAGCCAAAATCGATCAAGGGTTGTCTAGCCATGTTTGCACATTCCTCCACTTTTGAGCTGCTGGTAAATCCAGCCCTGCATGACTCTGGATACCGTTGTCCCACCTCTTCCACTCACAGGCAGCAAATACCTGCAACACAGGTTTGTCCCCAACCCATACAGTGGATGGAGCCAGCTGGGCATGGGGTCAGCTGTTCCCTTTTCTCCACATGACATGTTGGTTCCTTACATGTCCCAAGTCCATGTGGTGAAACCAGCCAGCTGAATGGAACAAGTCTGGGAGGGGACGTCTCCTCTGGCCCCTAGCCAGTAAGGATTTGTCTGAGCCTGTATCACAGACCCTTCTATGTGTGGGGAAGCTGTATTTGGGATGTGCAAGGTTTTACAGACATATGCTTTGCCCTCTTCTAATTGCTCTATATAGAAACATGCATTAGCAGAAATGCTGGATACATATCCGTGTTTTGTTTGTGCTGTGTATAGCTTTGTTGGAAGGTTGAATGACAGAGAGATTCTTGTTACATTGTGTTGCTGGTGGTCTCCTGAATGCTTGAGATTTATAAATCAGGCAATTGTTTGATTCTGACACAGGAAAATGTTTTGGTAAAGGCAGAAGGCTTGAGACTAGTTGAAAATGTCTGGGACTCCCATTGTGTGCAGAATGTAATGTGTGCAGAGGAAATCTGCAGCATTCCTACAGCAAACCACAACAAGAAGCTCCATACAGCTCCAATCAGTAACAATTCTCATATAAATTATAGTGGCCTAAATGTTATTTAAATGATAAACAGCTTTTGCATTCCAGACATTGCTGCAATTCCAGAAGGTGGCTGTATAATACCAGCTGAATGAAATATTGCATATTTAGGGCTAATTATGAGGCTCTATTTCTGTGTGTATCCAGATTTGTCACTTCTAGCATATTCTTTGGCTGTAAACCTTGGATCTTCAATGCACTGTGTGTATCTTGGAGCCCAGGGCTTCATCCATTATCCAGCAGTGAGTTGTCTAAAGGTCGGTCATGCCAACATGCCAGGAAGCTTAAGACACAACCACAGAGGCAGCAGAAGCATCCGTTGCTTCTGGGCTGTCACCATCATTTATTAGTGTGTGGAGTTTTGCCTGGACCCTGCTCAGCAGCTGATGGTATAACCAGTCCTTTAATCACAGTCTCCTATAGGGATGGATAGATCACTCTTGCTTAAAACAAGTATGCCTTGAGCACTAGGAAGAAGAATGTCAAGTCTGGCGGAGACCACCCCTTGCCCAGGAGACAGGTCACACAGCAGACCTGGGCTTTCACTAGGGAAGGAGTCATTTTTTGCTTGCTGATTCTTCAGTGTTGTAGCATAGCAGACTAGAGGCTGGTGGCATTTGCTGTCTTCTGATGTCTTCGCTTGAAGGAGGTCAGTGGCTGCTCTCTGTGCAGCCCAGCAGCCCTTCTCCACTGCGTGGCAGCAGCTCATTGAAACCTGAAGGGTTTCTGTTTGCTCAGGAGAGATTCTGGGTAGAGGTGGGCCACAGCAGTGGCAGCAGCTGAGGGATAATTTCAGAGGTGAGTACTCTGGCTGAGCTGAAATAATCCTTATAAGCAAGGTGCCACTTGGTGTGAGTATGTGTGTGAGGCTCCTGCCCTGGTGAGGTCCTGCTGGAGCCAGTAAGACTGGATGGGTACAAAGAACTGAGATTTTTCTTCCTATTTGGTCATGTTATTCTTGGTGTAACTCTCATGAATTCAGGCCACGGGATTTTTCCAAAACTCTTTTACAATTGACACAGTCTCTGCCCCATTTGCATGTTTTGTTGTCAAATTCCAGCATTCAGAAATGTTCTCTTTTATTTTAATCTTTCCAGAATATTAGAGAGAAGAAACTGCCCTGTGGTTAAGCAACAGAACTGGTGTCCAAAGGATAATTGAATCTGACTCCAGCTTCTTCCACAGACTTCCTCTGTGTTTTCAGGGAAGCCATTAAACACCTCTGTCTGTTAGGGTCCCATCTGCAAGACAAGGAGGATTTAATACTTTTCACTCATCTGAGTCTCAACCTCTTTTTGTGTTTACAGAGCACCAAATGGGGCCTTGATATTAGTTGGAGCTTTGGGGTTTTACCATTAAAAAGTTAATAATAACCAGCCATATTTCATAGAATCATGGAGTGGTTTGGGTTGGAAGGGACCTTTCAGATAAAATGTGATTTGCAGTTTAATATGCTAAGTAACAAAGACTTTACCAAGAAAATGAACAATAGCCTTTTCCATTTCACAAAATAATTTGCCAAACAGCATAAGCGCACCAGCATTTTTATAAAAATAAATTATAAATAATTGCTTTTTTGCAATTTAATATACACATAGAAAAAACCAAGAGTTTAGCAGCCATAACGAATCTGATTTCATTGTCAATTTGGACTGTCTCTGCAGTTTTTATGAAAATCCCTGAAGGCTGTGCTATTTTGTAAACTAAACATGGCTTTTTTTTTTTTTTTTTTTTTTTGCTGGCCATGTGGAGTCTTTTTCCATTCATTAGTGGGCTGCTTTTTTCATGAACACAATTAGACAAAGGAATAAATCAGTCAACAAACATGGGATATAATTTTGGCAATACTGGGCCATTTATGCTCTTATTTGCTTAACTGTATAAATCTTTCACCAGAATACAAATGAGGCCTGTTCCCTTAGTCTTAGGATTGGGAGAAGAGAAGGATCAGGCCAGATCCTGCAGTTTGATGGCTCCCAATGACCATGACTGGTGTTGAGTAGTTTCCCTCATTACAGCAATTCAGCATTCCCACTATTGAGGAATCACTTCAAGATATTTCTTCCATTTCCTTTCTCATATTACAGAGTTTAAGAAACATCCCTAGGACAATAGCTCCCTGAGGACTGTGTATCCGTAAAGGGTTTTTATGTCCCTCCTTGTCTGAATATCTGCATGCCTCACTGTTTTTCATGTGGTGGCCTCGTGATGTTCTTTTGAAGAGAGGAAGGGTTATCTTTACTGCTTCTTGGGCAGAGAGAAGAAGTATACTCATAACTATTCATCTCATGTCCCTCCTGGCACCCCCAGCACACAGCCCATGGAAATGCAGTTTCTCTTTGCAAGGAGAAATGAAAGTTCTGCTGAATGCAAGAGGCAGCGATTCCCTCCCTGGCATTCCTAGCCAGCTCCTGTGTTTGCCATGGGTATGGATGTATACCCACAAGGGCAAGGATTTGTGACTGATCTACATTGGAGCAGGATTTGGGTCATCCCACTGATTTTTTGCTTAGCTGAAGAGACCTGTTAGCTCAGATTCATAGAGGATTTGAGGCCTGAGAGGTGCCCTTCATTGCTGGGCAGTACATCTGCACTTCCATCCCTCTTGAAGGCTCTTTTGAGGCTATAAGGCTTGTTTTGACCCTCTGTAGACAGCAGAATCCTACCCAGGGTACCTCATGTTCCTCCAGATCATGTTAAGCTTCCTCTGTCTAAAAATAGAAATTTGGAGAAGGATTCAAGAGTTATTTCCCCACAGTTTATCCTTTTTCAACCAACATTTTCAACTTCTGGTATTGATGTGGGTGGATTTCCCCCTCCCTGTGCATTTGCTGGCCTTGCTTCCCATTTCCAGTAATTTAAAAAAAGATTTCTGCCTAAGTAACATAAACAGTAAACCTTTATGAAAATTTTTAAAGATGTTCTCAGGTTTCCCACTCTGTTTTTTTTTTCAGAGATCACCAGAAAAATAGGCCTCAGAAAAGATATGCCAGGGAAGGCAACTGTAAATGCTCCAAAAATGTTGAGAATAAGTGTCAAGGCTTAATGCATAGCTAATGGCCTAATCTGCAATTTTATCACAAGACATTTATCTCCTTGCTTGCTTTCATCATAGTCTCCCTGAAATATCTGTCCATTTAAAGTTTATTTATCCTACCCAAGTAAATTAATTTCCTCTTCATAACCTGTTCCTCCCCAGTTTTAAAATTACTTTTCTTTTTCAAAGATGGCTTGTCAGTGACCAAGTGCTGCCTGTGGTGTAGTCTATAATTGAGCCAGAAGGAGTCTTTAGATAAAAATGCAGTGCCAGCTTATGCCATCTGTCATTAATGGTGCATTATCACTGCAGGTATAAATGAACTGGTCTCAAGCTGGATGCTGCAAACATGATGTTCAGCAGAGTGTAGCTGGGAATACAGTTAATCTCCATCATACTTAGGCTCCTGCAGACATTTTCAGTCAGACTTCTCACGCAGGGGAGGAGGAGGATCTGCCTTGTGTCAGTCACACTGGCTATATTTCCATCAGTGCTCCTGCTGCCACATTTAGCCTTTAGATTGATTGATTCATGGGGCAAGGTTTCAAAAATTGGGTTCTGAAAGTCAGGAAAGTCCAAGTTCCTGTGTAGAAGACCTTGTGAGAGGATACTGAGATGATCTGAGGTTGCCAACATCTTGGCCAAGTTTGGAGAATACAGCTGCATCCCTGAATCCTTGGGGCCACGGCAGCATCTGCTTGACTTGGCTCATGGCTTGTAAAGGTGGCTTAACACTCCTACCCTCTTACCTTTGTCCTGTCTGTGCCAAAATGCAGGGATGGGGACGTAAATGGTCCTGCCCAAACAGACTATTGCAAGAAGAGGATCATTTAGCTGGACCCAGGGCATTTTCTTACTTGCAGCCTGACCTGGGATGCTAAGGAGCAGGCTTGGGTACTGAGCCCTCAAGCGGCATCCAAAGATGTACAGGAACCAAGTCTGATGATCATAGCTTATTCTCCATGGACACTTCCACACCAGGCACCAAGTTCAGTTTCCTACTTTTTAGAACTGTGTCTTTTGTCCCAAAGACTGGAAATGAAACTCTGGGTTTTTTTTACTCCACTTCCCTTGCCAATACCAGTAAAAAGAAGCTAAATCCAAGTGAGAGCATGTGTTTGGTTAGCTGTCTGCACTGCATGCCCTGTCAGGACGAGGCTCATATTTGGTGAAGGGTGGCTGCATCTGCAAGTCATTGCTTCTCTTGGTCGCCTTGCTGGGATCTGTTTTCAGTTGCTGCTGAGACAAATTTACCAGTCAAAATATTGACGCTTTTCAAGTCCAAGTCAGCAAGGTTTCCTGTATGCAGTGTTTCACATTGCATTTGCATGACTTTCCTTTTTGGTTGTCTCAAAACCTCCATAAACAGAGTTCTGTCATTAATTTTACTCTTCTATTCAATGCTGGTAATTTGTACATTGTGCCTATCCAGTGCAAATGAGGGAGTGATAATATTGGTACTGTGCTGAAGGACATTCAAAGTGCAGGCAAACCCATTGTTTCACTCTGAGATAAACTAAATGTTGAGCACTGATCCTTTGCTAAACTGGGGTACATGCTGGGTAATCTTCCTTCTTCGCTAACAACTACACATGCTGGGGTCCAGGATCTGAGTTGGATCTGAGTGCTGGTATTGCTGTAGGTAAGTTGTTCTTTAAGGTGCTTTTTTACTCATACTCTGTCTGAGTTTGTGTAAGGTTGTTTCTGTGCAGTCTCCAGTGATATGGTATCCACACCCGGTGAAAGACTTAACCTTTGGTCTTCCCCCTCCTTTCTCAGGAAGTAGAACCTGGCAACCTTCAGCAAATCCCAGGGCTTGGTGATGATATTTTGAATAAAAAGGTGTGCTCAGAGATCTTACAGTTCACTCTCCCTAGACTTGGTAGGAAAACTAAAGCTCTGTCAACCATTCCAGATCCGAGCCAGCAAACACTTGTGCATGTCTCTGTATTGATGTGTCTGTGTCAGCCTTCATGGTGAGTCAAGCCTCTGTTTCTGAAAGGAGTTGTTACTATGTTAGAGGGACTGGCTGACACAGTCAGCGATGGAGCCTCAGGCTGGAAGGTCTGCATGAAATGTCAGAGCTGGATCAGCCAAAACGTCAAGGTTTTCAACAAGATGAAAGTGGCAACAGTTTGCCCCAAGCCTGGGGCAGAATATCAGCTTGCACCAAAGCTGGCTGGGGCCCAACTGGATGTGTAGCACCCACAGTGTGAGGACCATGGATGACAGCGATGCTATGTGAGCCAAGGGTGCACTTTCCTCGGGGATAAGGCAAACCATGCAGTGGGGCTTTTGAGGAGGAGCATGACAAGGATGTTCAGAGAAGATGTCCTTCCCCTTTGCTTGGTGCTGGTGAGGCTGACCCAGTGTTGGGACTCCCAGTTCAAGAGATGTGTAGACAGACTGGATTGGACCCAAGGGAGAGCTACCAAGAAGTTCAGGGTTCTAGAGTACCTAATACTGAAAGAGGTGGAAGGAAGTTGGCTTGTTCAGCCTGGCAGAGAGGAGGCTGGGATGATCTAACAGTCATCTTCGACTAGTTGAAGGGCAGCTCCAGAGATAATGCATCTGGACTCCTGCTGGTACTGGCAGTAGATACCATGAGGAACAACAGGCACAAGCCACAGCTTGGGAAATTCAGATTAGACATTAGGAAAAATGTCTTTCCCAGATACCCAGGGAGTGGGCAATTCTCTTTTCTTTGAGTTTGTCAAAGATTGCCTAGAAAAAGCCACAGCTGAACTGATGTGTTGGAGCCACAGGGTAGATGAGATCTCCAGTTCCCTTCCTTCCAAAAGTCCTGTAATTCTACAGTCAGAGCACTGGGATCTCTGCTTTCTTTTTCTCTTTAAAACAAAGATAATGCTCAACCAGACTTCCAGGATTCAACAAGTAAGAAAACAAACAAATAAACTCCCAAGCAAACAAGCAAGCAGACAAACAAATGAAACTCCAAGTAAACAAGCAAGCAAACAACAAAACCTCCAAAGAACAAAGGAGTCTTATTTATTTGATTCCCCAATTTGCAGTCACCCTCATGGTTTCTGTAGATTTAAGGCTTTATTTTCTTATGTTTTTGGCATTGGCTGTTAATCTGTAGTCTGAGTGGAGTCAGACTGCTAGCTCAGATTTTCTATAAATTTGCAGCACCTGATAGAGGAGGGGAAATGGCTCAGCTAGAGGTGTTGATGAGAGTGGCTCTAACTGCATGCAAGACCTATGCATGTTCCAGGATCTGTATAAACTGACTGCAAGAAGCACAAGGACTTGGAAATAGCTGTTCTGCTGCAAGCTTCACTTGCAGCCTCCAAAACCAATATCAAAATGCCTTTCATGAAGAATTAAAACAGTCATCTCTTATGAGCCACCAGAGGCAATAAAAGTGAAGGAAGTGAAACAGTTAAAGTGTTGAAGAGTTTGTCACGTGGTCTTGTTTAGGGCAATGTTCGCTTTCACTTTGCTGGGACATTCAAGCTGATCTTCCTTGTGATGGCACTTGAAGCAATGAGCCCACCTGGGACAAGGCTAAAGAACCAAATCTGTGGTTTGGTATGTGGTTACCTTTGATCCTGCCTGGCAAGTAAGCAAAGGGAAGAGAAAAAGAAAAAAGAAAGGAAACAATAAATCCGTGGCATACTGGCTCAGGACCTTTCACACTGTAAGCTTTGAACTGTACACTCAGCTTCTGCACCTTATCTAGGCTTCGCGTTCTCGCCTAGGAAGTGCCTTCGTGTCATTTTTTCAGCCTGTCCTGCAACAAGTTGTTCCATGAGCACGATGAATGCAAAAGCCATCTCTGAAGGTGAGGAAGAAGCCTCAGGAATGAGGAACAAGACCCTGGCGGAGAGTGGCCACTCGGGAGAGATTAAGAGGGGACAAGTGATCCTTGTTGCCTACCTGACTGCAGCTCTAGACCTGACCTTTCTCTTCATGCAGTTTGGAATCATACCTGTGAGTATGGGTTCTCTTGGTTCACAGTGCACATTTCCTTCAATGCCAGGCTATGTAGTTTTCCAGCAAAGTCAGAAGAGAGTTCCTAGCAGGACAGGGGAAAGGTATTCTTGATACTGAAGGGAATACTTGGTATTCCTACCTAGCAAGCAAGCTGTGACTGTGTTCACGGCATGCCCAGGCAATAAAAGCTGGTTTATTAGTTGTATTCCAGTAGCACCTAGAGCCTAGTTTGATGGCTGTGGGTAAAGCTGATGTAGTTTGTATCTGCTTGCTTGCAGTGTGAGTGACCCAAACAGCAGGTAGCAGAAATCAGAGGTTTCAGATCAGAGGTGGGTTTTTCTGATTGTGTAATAAACCAGCTCTGGGTGGAACTCATTGCTTCTCGCTTACTGGACCCTTCTGTCTGTTTTTATACAATCAGAGAGTACTTTAGGTTGAAAAAGACCCTTAAGATCATTGAGTCCAATCATAAACCTAACACTGCCAAGTCCATCACCAAACCATGTCCCTAAAGTGCCCCATCTACATATCTAAGGCAGGAGGGCTCTGCAGAGGGACCTGAATAGGCTGGAGAGTTGGGCTGCTTCCAACGGGATGAGGTTCAACAAGGCCAAGTACCAGGCCCTGCACTTTGGCCACAACAACCCCCTGCAGTGCTACAGGTTGGGGACAGAGTGGCTGGAGAGCAGCCAGGCAGAAAGGGACCTGGGAGTGCTGATTGACAGGAGGCTGAACATGAGCCAGCAGTGTGCCCAGGTGGCCAAGAAGGCCAATGGCATCCTGGCCTGTATTGGGAACAGTGTGGCCAGCAGGACCAAGGAAGTGATTCTGCCCCTGTACTCAGCGCTGGTGAGGCCTCACCTGGAGTACTGTGTCCAGTTCTGGGCCCCTCAGTTCAGGAAGGATATTGAGGTGCTGGAGCAAGTGCAGAGAAGGGCAATGAGGCTGCTGAAGGAACTTGAACACAAGTCCTATGAGGAGAGGCTGAGGGAGCTGGGGTTGTTTAGCCTTGAGAAGAGAAGGCTCAGGGGAGACCTCATGGCTCTCTACAACTCCCTGAGAGGAGGTTGTAACCAGCTGGGGGTTGGTCTCTTCTCCCAGGCAGCTATCAGTAAGACAAGAGGGCATGGCCTTAAGCTGCACCAGGGGAGGTTTAGGTTAGATATTAGAAAGAAATTCTTTACAGAGAGGGTAATCAGCCATTGGAATGGGCTGCCCAGAGAAGTGGTGGATTCTCCGTCCCTGGAGGTTTTTAAGATGAGACTGGATGTGGCCCTTAGTGCCATGGTCTAGCAACTGTGGTGGTAGTGGATCAAGGGTTGGACTTGATGATCTCCGAGGTCCTTTCCAACCCATCTGATTCTATGATTCTAATACCCTCAGGGATGGTGGTTCCACCAATTCCCTGGGTAGTCTTGTGCTTGACAACCAGTACAGAAACTTTTCCCAGTACCCCATCTAAGCCTTCCCTGGCACAACTTGAGGCCATTTGCTCTTGCCCTATTTTTTGTTATTTGTGAGACCTGGCCAGCTAGACTGACCCTAGCTGACTACAACCTTCTTTCAGGTAGCTGTAGAGAGTGATAAGGTCTCCCCTGAGGCTCCTTTTCTTCAGGCTAAACAACCCTTCAGCTGCTCCTTGTAAGACTTTTGTTCCAGACTCTTCACCAGCTTTGTTGCCCTTCTCTGGACCTGCTCCAGCAGCTCAATGTCTTTCTTGTCATGAGGAGCCCAAAATGGAACACAGAATTTGATGTGTGGCCTCAGCAGTGTCGAGTACAGCAGGATGATCACTGCCCTGGTCCTGCTGGCCACGGTATTTCTGATACAGGCCAGGATGTTATTGGCCTTCTTGGCCACCTGGGCACACTGCTGGCTCATATTCAGTCAGCTGTCAACCAGCACTCCCAGGTCTGTTTCTGCTGGGCAGCTTTCCTGCTCTTGTGAGCTCCTGGATCTATGATATGCCTGTCCACCCCTGTCTCTGGAGAGCCTGTGCCTTCTCAGAAATCTCTCTGATAGTTTTGTGCCTCCAGAGGCAAACTGCTCCCTTCTTCTGGAACTAAATCAGTCCATGGTGCCCTGAGTCAGTAGACCTGAGAGGCAGTTTATGTATGGGAGATTGGTGTAGTCAATCACTGATCAGTTGTAGGGGATCTGGGGACCTGGATGAAGACCATGTATTTGGGAAGTGGCCAGAACTGGGGCACCTCCACACCTTCTGAGAGCTGAACTGGGCTCAGAGTTTTAAACAAATCTTAGCAGATGGCACAAATCAAAAACGTAAATAAGAAATAGTTGTCCCTTGAATATACAGTGTTTAAATAAAAATAAAAAAAAAACAAACAAACCGAAAACAAAACCAAAAATCCACACCTGAAGTATTGTGGCTTTTCAAGGTGTGCCTCTGTTCTTCTTTGCAAGTTCAGGTTGTGGGTGCGTCATCCAGATTACAAATAAAGGCAATATTTTTCCCCTGTTGTACTTCCATTGATTCCAGCTCGCTTGGTTAAACAGCAGCTCTAAGACCTCACTGCAGTCATCTCCTGGAGGGTACTTGGACTGCCCCAAGTGCAGGATCTGGAGGCAGGAAGGCAATTAAAATTTCCCTCATCCCCCTCAGCAGTTGCTGAATATGTTCTGTACTTTTGGACCACAAAGGTAAATGGTGATAGAGATTTGTCACCTAGTGCAAAATTGATGGTTTTGATCGCATCCCCCTGATCTTCAGAGTGTGGGACAAAGACCTTTGGTCTTTATTAAGTAGCCTGTGTCTGCCCCAATAAAGATTTAATCTGTAGGTAGGTATAGGGAACTGAAGAAAGTGCTTTTTTGGGGGGTATGGTGCTCACACACACATTAAGCTCTTTATTCATAAATATAGTATGCTTATTTTTCCCCTGACCTGTTGGGGTTTTTCTTTTTCAGTACTTGGCAAAGAACCTAGGTTTGGATTCAGTGGGGTTTGGCTACCTCCAGACAACCTTTGGTGTCCTCCAGCTCGTGGGAGGTTACATTTTCGGAAGGTAAGTGAGAATGATTCTCATGACCCCTTGCATAGCTGAAAAGGTCAGACATTTTTATATTTTCATAAAAATAATTTCGCTCTGGTTTGTGGTCCTATTGAAATGTTTGAAGATTTCATAACAAACAAGGGAGAAATATATGCTATAATTAGAAATAGTGCAACATAGAAGCAGGCTTTATGTTAACTTAGGTACATTTTAATGATGCACATTTAAGTGTAACAATATACTGGGAATGGCTTAAACTATCAGAGTCCTCAGAGTCCAGGTCCTAACAGCTTAATCCTGCAAATGTTTTATAGCCATGTGTAACCTTAGAAGTGTCTTGTGACTGGGAAACCAAAAAAAGAGTAGTTAAGTAGAGCTGTCAGTGAAAATAATTGAGGGTCATGTCATTTCTGCAACTGAATCTCACTGTATCTGCATTCATGTTGAATACAAAGTTAGACTTGCATGGATCTTTTAAGAACATCTATGAACTCATCTGTCAAAATAAGAGTGGAAAAGACTCAGGGTTTCTGCCTCTTCACCCCATGGGATACACTCTTCTCATCCTAACGAAATGCAAATAGCCCCCTAAATTGGAGTGGTGGGAGAATGCATTTCCAAAGAGCAGGGGGAAAAAATGAAAGAAGTGTGTAATGTAGAGATAAAAAAGCTAAAATGAGACTGAGAAAATCTAACTTTTCTTCTAGGTTCTGCTACTGATTAACAAAGTAATAAAGAGATAAGGAGCTGGTGTGTGCCTCAGTTTTCCTGCATGGGATTTACTTTTCTGGTTAATGTAGTTGTGAGCACTACAGGATCCTCTAATACATGGTGTGTGGCACTTTGGGGATCTGATCTCTAAAAGCCCTTGGGCACATTTTAAAATAAATAACAATAACATTTGATCCTACAGTACTGCTGTTGGAAGAAAATATGTTCCTGAGAATGGAGATGGTGCAAAGGGCCCATTTTTTAAATGCTTTTTCTGTTAATATATATATATATCCGGAGTAATATTTCTTTCTGGATCTGATGCCATATGAAATCTGGTTTTCCTCTGTGCATGTCATTCACTAATATCCAGAAGAGCTGCTGAAAGGAAATAAAATGGCAAAGCAGAATCTGTCTGGGACTGAAGGTGTCTGTTGCCAGACTGAAGCCAAAAATTTGCAACGTAGGTTTGAGATAAAATGGATTTTCCTAGATGTGAAGCTGTTTTTACCCCAGTATAAAGGTAGATTAAAAAAAAAAAAGGAAGAAGGGGAGTAAGAGAGAGAAAAATGTTGTTTAGGTCAGTTTTCTGTGTTCTTCTTCCTTGGTGCCCCTAACTAGCCATGAGAAGATAAAGCATCAAATTTACTCTTAAATAACAAAATAAAAAACCCCACACCAACCCTGGACAATGTAGAAAATTGTGGTCTTTAGGTTACAAACAGCAAATGTAAACTTTCCTGGCTTTCCTGTAAACAATTAAGTTTTGACCTGTAGCTCTTCGTCAACAGAAAGCCTTTAAATTAATTATGCTTAGCATTGTTTGTAGACCAGTCTTGGCATTTTTTGGGAGGTTGTTCCTCTTGGTGTAAGCACAACTATTTACTATGCAAGGTAATATTCCTCTGCTAACTGTAAATATGCAACTTCAATAAAATAAAGGAGAAATTGCAGCAAAAACACTATCTAAGGCATATTTTATAGTCATCATAGTCCCGAGTTGCTCAGAACCCTTTCTGTGGTACTCTCAGACTTTTCCCACCTTAGTTGGAGCTAAATTACTGCAAAGAGTTGGAGTCAGGTCAAAAACCTGTTCTGGCTGGAGTTCTTTGTTTGTTTGTATTTTGGGGGTTTTGTTTGTTTGTGTGTTTTGTGTTTTCCCTCAAATAGAAGCCAAACTGATTTACTGTTGTGAAGTTTTTTGGTTTTTTTTTTAACTAAATAGAAAACTGATTTCTGTACCAGGTTTGCAGACCAATTTGGTGCCCGAGCAGCCTTAATTCTCTCCGGTGCATCTGGAAGTGTTTTCTTCCTGCTTATGTCCCTCTCCACCAGCATCCCCCTCCTCTTCCTCTCCAGGCTGCCAGGAGTGTTTATGCATGGGATACCAGGTAAGGTCAGTGAGGGCTAAGTGGCTTTCCAAATTGCTTTTATTGCCTGTTTCCCCTCTTGCTTATTGAACTCAACAGGTTCAACAGCATGACGGAAGGCAGGAGGAACATTTAATGGTCCTCAGGGATGAAATGGTGAGAACATGAGGCAGCAGGTGTATTAGTTATGGGAAGCAGCACTTAGTAGCCCATAGTTCCATCCTCCTGTATAATCTTGAGCAAATTGTTTGGGTTTGACCACCCAGACATGGGAGAAAGTCACTTGCTGACAGCAGTGCTATCCCAGACTTCTCAGCTGCCTTCTTGCAGCCAGGATTTTTTCATAGAATTATAGAATCAGCTGGGTTGGAAGGGACCTCGGAGATCATCAAATCCAACCCTTGATCCACTACCACCATGGTTACTAGACCATGGCACTGAGTGCCACATCCAGTCTCATCTTAAAAACCTCCAGGGACGGAGAATCCACCACTTCCTTGGGCAGCCCATTCCAATGGCTGATTACCCTCACTATAAAGAATTTCTTTCTAATATCTAACCTAAACCTCCCCTGGCTCAGTTTAAGACCACGCCCTCTTGTCTTACTGATAGTTGCCTGGGAGAAGAGACCAACCCCCACCTAGCTACAACCTCCTATCAGGGAGTTGTAGAGAGTGATGAGGTCTCCCCTGAGCCTTCTCTTCTCCAGGCTGAACAACCCCAGCTCCCTCAGCCTCTCATCAGAGGACTTGTATTCGAGTCCCTTCACCAGTAGACCTAGCTAGTCCCTTCACTAGTAGAGCTTTCACTTTCTCCCAGAAAAAGGAACATGTTGGTAAAAAATAACATTATTACGGAAACACCTTCCTTTACCCACCAAGAAGTTCTGCTTCAGTTCACATTTCCTATATTTTTCTAGTAAAAAACAAACTTCAGGTACTAGAAGTTCAGGTAACTCGTGCAAGAGGACTCAAGTTTAAATGGGGTTGAGCTGCTTCTTGCCACTTGTGAAGTGGTTTGTTTGAGTGGTTTGAATGTTTTTGTTTCCCATGACTGATGGGCTGAACCCATTCAACTCAGCACTGTGCATGAACATTTGCCCTGGGGTTGAAAGGACCATTTTGTGGCAGGCACTGTTTTTGTGGCCTGAAGATCTATATGAAATCATGGAATCATTTGGGTTGGAAAGGAACTTTAAGATCATAGAGTCCAACAGAAATCTGGTCTCTATAATTCTCTCCCACACCACCACCAGGTACTTCCCAAAGGGGATTTTGTCTCCACATTAAATTGATGGAGTGTCTCAATGTATCTGACAATCTCTGCTGATCAGGCTGTTGTGTTCAAAACTGATGGAATGTGGGGATCCCAGAGGGGAGGGCCAATGCTTATTTGGAGGCTCTCTTCCATCCAGAGTCCAAAACTTGTGAGCTGGGGAAACTGCATCTAGACAGAAACCAGCCCAGCAAAGTTTTAATTGGAAAAAGAAAAAAAAAAAAGGAAAAAAACCCCGCTCTTAATGGCTTAGCAATAAAACCATGGGAACTGCTAGAGCACCTGCTAAAACCCTATGGCAAGCTTCTTTCAAGAGACTGGAATTTTTTTCTCCCCTGCAGGTGCTCAGAAGCTTATTACAGACATGACTACTCCTTCCCAGCGTGCTGATGCCTTGGGGAAGCTGGGTCTTTGCTTTGGAATAGGCATGATCGTTGGCTCTGCCCTGGGAGGTGTTCTCTCCACCAAATTTGGGTGAGTGGCTCACTTTTTTGGTATTGATTTTGTTGCAACCACTGAGAGGGAGCTGCTAAGGCATATTTAGCTTGCCCCCAGCTTTTGTGATATCTTACTCCTGGTGGCAGTAGAGGATCATATCAGAACTCTAGATTTTGCTTTCCATACCGCTACAAAGAATACTCCCACTGTTTTTAAGGAGATCTTATTGAAAATATCACCTTCTGTCTATTCTGTGTACTTAAATTGATTTAAAAACAAGCTGAATTGAGAAGTGAATTCTGTCTTTCTCCTGGTTGTCTTCCCTTTGGAGCTGAGTGTGTTGAAAAGCAGCACACATGGCATAGTCTGCTTTTAAGAAATGATGTTGTGCAACTGAGAAATGGAAATTGGGAGCAGTGTGAAACTCGTGGAGAAATTGGTGTTCTTGGGGGATGCTCAATATAGAGCAAGACCTTGGGAAAGGGAAAGGCAAGCTTGGGACAGTGGGGGTAAAATACTGAGCAGGGGTACAGCCCTGTCCCAGCAAGATGAAGCACATGCCTGCCACTTCCCTGTTTGCTTTCCATAGCCTGGCACATCATAGGAGGCTGCCACCCTCTCTAGTATTCTGCCATGGGAAAGAAATGTCTGGTTTTACTGAATTTAGCACTCTCCATTCATAGTAAAGGAAGCTCAAAAGGTGTAGTGTGTTGGAGAACTTTGCAGGCAGAGAAGTGCATGTGGCTGTAACCCTCCTGGAAGATTCCCCAGCATTACTCTGCTGGGGGAAGGGGGGGGGGGAAATCTCTTGTGAATTTCGAAAGATTTGTTTTTCTCCACTTCTTTTTATTATGGACACTTGCTTTTTCAGATTCAGGTTGGCATGGAAATAACTCTACCCCACAAAATGGAGGGTAAAAATCACTCTCATCCTTGTCCTATTACCATAAACACTGCTGACTGTGTACAGTGATACATCTCCTGGATGTGTTGCTCTCTGGATCCCGTTGTGCATCCACATGTGTTCAGGTGCTGCACTGATGCTACTTTGTGTCTCAAATCTTTGCATAGGTTAATTGAGTAAAACACTTTAACTTTGCAGCCCTGAAAACTCTTTGCTGCTGTACCTTGGCGGCGTTTGGCCAAATTAATCGTTGCAGAATCTCAGGGGTTTTCTTCCTCTTGCTTGAAAATCTGAAAAGATTTTCCTTAATTCCGTTGGGGTTTGGTGCCTGTTCTGTGTTGGCCGAGTGACACAAGGCTGGCTAGGAGGATTTGTTTTGTAGTTGCTACACGGTTGCATAAAATGAAAATTGTAGACATAAATAATATTAATTAATCAGCATTTAAAAGTTTTTATAGATGTTGCTGGTTGAGTGCTGGTTTTAGTAGGTATTATTTTCAATCAAATACAGTGATTGTATCCCTTCTGTGTGTTAACTGTGTGAAAGTAAAGGTTACCTCAGTGCTTGGCTTTGTTTGTATGCATTATTTAAACATCAAAATTGAAGCATTGTTATCTAGCAAAAATTTATGGGGTTTCACTTTCCCGTGTGTCTATCAGTCAGTGGTTTATAGAAAAACTGGCAGTAGGAGAAAATCTCCTGTTTCATTTAATCAGACAGAGACATTTGCTTGAATGCAGTCTGGCTTTTGGGGCTTGGTGTGTCAGACAACAGGAGGCTTCCAGACTCCCCACTTACTTTGAAAGCTTCTGGACCTTGAACTTTGCACCTGCAGCATAACACTGAGAAAAGTGAACGTTGCCCGTAATTATGGGAAAGTCAGGCAGCTGGAAAACGATTTAGCATTTGGCTTTCCCATGGAGTGGTTGTTTCCCTCGCATCCGGAGGAGGGCAGCTTCGACTCGGTGATCCTGCCCGGCAGCAGGAACAGCCTGTCGCAGTGAATGTGGGGCTGCTCTTCGTTCCCCTGGCAGGACTGGGAAAAGCAGCCTGTCTAGCGGCAGGATTTGGTGCATCCCTCTGGAAGGATGACAGGAATTTCTGTTAACAAGAGACAAACTCTACCGTGCTGGCAGGGCCCTCCTGAGCACCCCAGTATGCAGAGGGTGGATATGATTTAATAAACAGCAGCTTCAGGCTCAGAAAGCCACTCTGGGTGTTTGGTAACAACCTTCGCTGAAGCCAAATCCCACTTTTGCTTTGACAATGTGCTTAGCTCCTCTGCCAGATTTCAGTGCAAAGATTAGAGGAATAATCTACTGGGCTTTAGTGTTTTGGCTGATATTGGTGATGAGCAGGAATTCAACTATGCAGGCAGCTGAAGGCAGCTCTGTGCCATGAAACAGCCCCGAGAGCCTCTCCAGCACCTCTGGCTGTGTCTGAGGCACAGACCTGAAGGGAAAAGAGTGGATATTGCATTATGGACATATCCGAGGCTCTTTGGCCTTGTTGCTGTATCCCACAGACTGGCTGTTAATCATCCCTGCGTGTTTCCCACATTTGTATGCGAAGGCTCCAGCTGTACTTGGAGCTGTGTAATCACTTCCATTTTTTTCACAGAAGAATGACTCAATCACCTTCCAATTAAAATCTAAGTGTTTCTGCTGCGTCATGGAAGAGCAAAGCTGGAGATTTCTGTCCACTCTCTGTTCTTTGCTCTCCCTCACCACAAAGCTGGCCAGCATTCCCTGTCTGTTGTGGACAGCATTATTCATATGTTAGCAGTGCTTTGTATACAAGAGAGAGAGTAGAAATCAGTCTCAGTTCCTCAGCTGATGTAATTTTGGTATTATTCTTCTGTATTGTATTTACTGTTGATGTATTTGACCTAAAGAGCTGGTCTGTTACTGTTTTCTGTGTTGGAATAATATTTGTCAACCCTTATTCATTAAGGGAGCCCTTGGGGAGTTGAATGTACTATTCTGATTTGCATAGGATTTTTTGAATGTTAGATCCTGATCTCTGCTCTTAAGCTGTAACCACCAGCTCCAGCCTTTCCTCTTCCAAGTGCTACACTTTCCCCCCAAGTTTTCCAAAACTTTGATTGAAACTGTATTAAAAGAATTATGAGTTTTAGTCAGATGTGAACATGTTTCATTGGTGAAATGTGGTTTTGCCTTTTCCACTGCTTGAGAACTGGCTTTGCCTTGTTGAATTTAATTGCTGGAGATCTTGCTCTTAATACACCCAGAGATTAGCTCATTTGGTCATAGTATGGTGCTAATAACACCATGGTAATGGGTTTGATCCATATGTGGGCCATCCACTTAAGAGTTGGACTCAGTGATCCTAGTGGGTCCCTTCCAACTCAGAATATTCTGTGAATATATAGCCCTGTACACTCACCTCTGTACAAACTGTGTGTACAGCTGTGAAGAACAGGATTTCTATGGGCAGGGTGATGGCCAGGCAAATTTACACCACCTGAGGCTGAGGTATGAGACAATTTATTAACACAAGCAGTTGTAATCTTAAACATTTGAAAAAGTGTTTTCGTCTTTGTATGTTTTTTTTTGATTTATTTTTTGTTTTCTGGTAATTGATCGGTTGGGTCAGAATTGTGGATATAAAATACTTAGCTTGAAAATAACTCCGCTTCAGCTGAGGTCTACAGGTTCTTGGAGAGTGAAAACTCCATAACAGCTCATCCACAAAAGGTGACTAAGAAAAGAAGCTCTGTTTGCACTCTGCAAATGTTTCCCCCCCATGTATACTTACTGCGAAGCTGTTATGGGACCCCCTGTTGCAAGTGAGCAGAGAGAAGTGATTTAGTATTTATAGTAGACATCTGTGGCAGCGCTGTAGGTGAAAGGTAGAAGGCAGCTGAATTAGTTTTCAAAAGTGAAAAGATGATCCTAGGTAGCTAATTACAGAGATTTCATCCTTTCTTCTAGGACTATGATTAATTGCATTTGGCTGCTTTTTTCTTTCCTTCTAACGAGGATGTAGAGAAGCTCTGCTGCATGACCCAAGATTTGTTTGCTTTCTATGGACACGGAGAGGTTTCTTCATTTTAGTGACTCAGCTGTAGGCTTAAATCTTTTTGGAGCAATTATTCTTTTGAACTTGGGATTTTCTTGGCTAAACTCCTTTGGTTTCTTATTTAATATTATTACAGCAGGTTTTGGGGATAGTTTGTTGTTTTGTTTTGTTTTTTTCCTGGCTGTGCTATTATCCTTCTTCCTCATGGGGAAAAGAAGGAGCTTGTTTGCCTGGAGTAGGGAATTGCATTTCTTTTCAATAACCTATTTGAACAATGTCCTCTGGCAGGGAATTTCTCATGGCTTCATAACAGAGTGGAAAAACTGTGGGTGTTGAAAGGGCTAAAGGTTGGGAGCTGGGAAGGCGGGTGGGCACATGGCAAAGGGTGAGAGGGTTGTGCTCCATTTCAGGACAAAGCAGGGCATTCTGCTTCTGGGAGCTGCTCCTGCTCCCTTCCAGCAGAAACTATGGTATTTCACTGCCTGGGATGACCTGCTTGCTGGTCAGCCAAGCATCAAGAATTGGTGATGCTTGTACAGGCATTTCTTTGTCCTCTGTATCAAGGGACTTTGGAGTAAGGGGCATGGAGACTGCTTGCCAGCAAGCAACTCATCCATGATCTGCAGCGTGGTCTGTCACTGTTGGTTGAGCTCTGTGGTGCCTTGGGAGAGATGGGGACAGAATAGCAAATGGGCTGTTTGTCAAGGAGCTGATGGTTTGGGGAAGGTGCAGAGGCCCTCAGCAATGGCTTTCTGTGAAAAATAAAACAGGATCTAGAGATTCTTCTTATTTACTCTGCACGACAACTATCTTAGTTTTGGAAGCCATGGTCCCAAAGGTTTTATGTAAGATCTATGATAGAGGATCATGCATATCATCCCTCAACAACTTCTTGGTTCAGAGGTCAGGTCTAGGGCACTTCTGTCCTCTATTCCCAGCACCAAAGTTTTCTAGTTCTGATGACATTTAACCTATTCTTGAACCTGAGAAATGCCTCAGTGTGCTTTGGGTGGAGTTCACCTAATCTTAGGCATTTACAGCAGAAACAGCTACACCTAAATTTGTTTTTCAGACTCTGCGTTTGATGGAGAGGCACAGGTGCTTCTACAGCATCACTTATGTCCTCATGAAGCAGCTCAGGGAACTGTCTGATTCCTTAGCTTTTTGTTTGCTTAACACCCAAGTCCCAGAACTGGCTCTGGCCATCAGCACATTGTACCTGTGGCCAATGGTCCTGGAGTTTGATGCTGGATTACGAACAGAATTCACCAGGATGCAGGTCCTGGGCAGTTTTCCATCTGTGCTGCTTTCATGCAACAGACAGGTCTGCACTAAGCTCATCCCCAGCCCTGCCTTCCTGCAAACCTCTAACCTGCCTTTCACTTCTAGGCCACCAATTTTTAAGTTTGGGTCCCCTGGCTTTCTCCCATTTACCTATTGGAAGACGACCCTTGCACTGCAAAGGTACCTTTGTTCTCCCTTTGCTGACCTTCCGTGAACCTGGATCTTCTATGGTCTCTCTACAACCCCCAGTCTGAACTGCAGTGGGGAAGGTGTGGTGATGGGGCCAAGAGCCTTTTCTTGGTCCTTCACCCGTAGGTGGGGCCCTTTCCCAAGGGAGGAAGAGTGGGATTCAGGGCAGAAGCCAGCAGCTTGAGGGACAGCCCATGCCTTGTGGCTGCCCTCAAGGTTATGGGGTATGGCTGAGGAGAGCTAGGCTTGGGTTGAGCTAACTGGGGGCTTGTTGGCAGCCCCTTCCTCAGCCTTATCAGGTGCTCTCCATTTTCTTTCAAAACCCTTATTTCTACTTAACCTTCTGCAGGAATGTGCTGGGAGGGCTGTGAGTGTGGCTGTGCCAGCTCTCAAGAGACAGCCACCTACCCTTCTCCCCACAGCACCCTCCTTCCTCCTGGGCATCTCTGCCTTTTGGGGTTGGCTGCTTCATTTTCCAAGGAAACCAACATGAAAAGGCATTTTAAAAAAAATGGAGAAAATATCAGACCTTCCTCCTGTGGCTGGTTTGTTCTGCTTAGACAGAGCTGAGGATTGGGGGCTGCTGGGAATTGACTTGCTCCAGAGCCAGGGGAAGAGGGACTCCTGGCACGATGTGCCTGGTGTCTCTCCATGGGCTGACAGCAGTTTCCCAAGCAAACAGGCAGTCAGAAAACAAAAGGGGGGGAAAGATATCTCCAGGGGAAGCTGAGGAAATTTCCCTGCTGTCTTTTGCAGCTTTCATCATGCCTGTGTGCTGGGGGAGGCTGCCCTGCCTTGCCGCCCCATGCCTGGAGTCAGAAAGTGAGGGGGCGGCGGGTGAGCAAAACCCTGGTTTGTGTGCGTGGTCACCAGATCGCAATCAAAAGCGTGTGTGTTTGTGAAATCAACTCTGCTAAACAATTATGGATGTTTGAACACTGCTTCCCTCTCCTGATGCTTTGAAAGTGCTAGGTTTCTGTGCAGTATGATGCCCTGCCTGGTTGGTTGTTAGCTGTGTTCCTGCAAGGCTGCGTTGAGGTGGTGGCTGCTTTTTCTTGTTAAGCCTGGTTTGACAGCCCCAAGGAATGAGTGTAAAAAATGGGAGGGAGAGGGGGAACCCACAACAAAACCAAAATTGGAATTTTATAAAATGGCATAAGGTATTTTGGGTCTGGCCTCACTAGCAGAGGTCATGTTGGAGGGCTGAACATGACCCTCATAATGCAGGTTGTACAATCAGGCAGTATCTGCTCATGACTCGCTAGAGCTTCATCTGCTCTTCCCACTCCTGGAATATTTCATGACTGGGCAGCAAATCCAGCAGTATCACTGGGGATTGAAATCCAGAGATATACTGTTTTCTTTGTTAACGGAAAATAGAAAGTACAGGATAGACTGTGGTTAAGTCCCTGAATTGGGATTTGGGACTTGGCTCTGCTGTGATTTTCCTGCTATGCGAGTAAGTCATCCCATCCCTCTGCACTGCTGTTCCTCGTGCATAATATAGGGCAGTGAGATGGTTTTTCCTTCCCTCATCCAATACATTTACAGTATTGCTATTTAGATTATACAGCCTTTGGGATGCAGACTCTCTGTCACGAGGTGTGCTCACGCAAATATCTACTACCTTAAGGGAATACATCCTGTTTTTCCTGGATGTATTCTCTTTTTCATCCCCGGGTGTTCTGGAGGACAGGCAGAGTCTTTGTAAGCCCAATTACCATACTTTTTTTTTTTTTTTAGTTGAGCCAGTGCCAGCTTTTTGCTGTTTTAGCAAAGCAGAGAAAAATCCTCAGTCAGCCACAGAATGGAGTGGTCGTGGGAGAATCCCAGAGGCAGGGGACTGAAATGCAGAGCTGAGCCCAGCAAGAGCTAGCAGAGGGACCTTGAGGGCAACATGAGGTGGCACTACCTTCCTCCCTTCATGTCTGTACATATTTATATGGGCAGCTCTCTCCTTTCCGTCTCCTAATCCTTTTGATTCAAAGGGTCATGCTTATGTTTAATTCTGATCTGCTTCAGTGAACAAACCCAGCCTTGTGGTGAGGCTGGGGCAGGAAGGATGTGGTGCTTGTGTGGGAAGGACTATCAGACAAGGGAGGGAGGGAAGGTCAGGATGAACGGAAATGTTGTGGATTTGGCATGTGAAGGGTGGACTGGGAGAGGTAAGACTCCTGGAGTTAGGGAGATGAGAAGTGAAGCTCTGCAAGAGACAGACTTAGTGCTTTTAGATGTATTGTGACACCTGGGGCAGTAAGATTAGGGTACCAAGGGGTTTGGGCTGGAAGGAAACAGTATTTCTAAAACGGACCTTCCTTTGCCACAAGGGAAGAAGGGTGACAGCACATCCTCTGCTGCTGCTCTCCTGGTTTCCTCCTGCCTAGAATATGACTGCTGTAAAGGATGAGTGGAAAAGCAGTCCTTTCGGAAGAGTTTGGGGTTGGGTTTTAAACCATTCCCAGTGCTTCTCTTGGCCATTGCTGCCAGATTGGTGGGATGAGCAGGAGGCTGCTGGGTGGATGGGGAGATGCAATACCCTATTGTCACGGAGTTCCAGTTCACCATGGCCCAGGGTGAAGGCCAGGCTGTTTGAATGGGGTGTTTAGAATGAAATGAAAAGGGTGTGACCTTGTCATGAACTACACCGGCTTCCATGGCCCCACCCAGGGTTTTCATTTCCTTGCAGTCTCCTTATGAAACTCTGCTCACAGCCACACCACCAGAGCCAAAGGTATGTGAAGCATTCCAGCAGTGAAAGCAGCCAGAGGGCAAAGGATTTTCTGAATGGCCATCTCCAGGCTAACCCAGCACTTGTTAGGGCTTGTCGCTTCAACCTGAGAAACCATGGGTTGCTGCAGCCAAGCAAGAAGGTATTTCCAGCATCAGAAACTTCTTGATGCTTCTCAGATTCCTCTGTGTCAGTGACCAGCTGGAGTACATGGAGCTCCACCTGGGGATGGATGAGAAGACAGCCGAGAACTTATGGGTCAGGATTAAAGGGAGAGCAGGGACAAGTGACATTATAGTGGGGGTCTGCTATAGGCCATCTGACCAGGAAGACCAAGCAAATGAGACCTTTTATAGACAGATAGGAGTGGCCTCATGTTCACAAGCTCTGGTCCTCGAAGGGACAACACAGCTGGGCATAAGCAATGCGGGAGCTTTCTGGAATGCATTGATGATACCTTCCTTTGCCAAGTAATACAGAGGCCAATGAGGAGGTGGACAATAGAACAATGGACCTTGTTCTCATCAACAGGGAGGGGCTGGTAAGGAATGTGAAGCTCAGGAACAGCCTTGGCTGCAGTGACCATGGAGTGGTGGAGTTAGAGGTGCTTAATGCATGAAGCATTAAGCATCAAGCTTGCACAGCAAGCTTCCTGCCCTGGACTTCAGGAGAGCAGACTTTGGCCACTTCAAGGGTCTGCTTGGTAGAGTACCATAGGATAAAGCCCTGCAGGGAAGAGAGGCCCAACCCTCCCTGGTTAATATTCAAGGATTGCATCCTCCAATTTTAGGAGAGATGTGTCCCAACAAAGTGATCATGCAAAAATGCCAGGAGACCTGCATGGATAAACAAGGAACTCCTGGACAAACTCAGACACAGGATGTCTGAGGGAAGCCTTCAGAGGGTTGAAGTAAGGACAGGTAGCTTGGGAGGAATATAGAAAGTTCTAAGTAGTCAGGTCTAAGTAGCCAGGATCCTTTTAGGAAAGCAAAAACCCTGATAGAATTATATCTGACCAAGGACATCAAGAGCAACAGGAACAGCTTCTGTAGGTATGTGGGCGGTAAAAGTAAGATGGTGGAAAATGCGGACGCTCTCCAGAAGGAAACAGGAGACCTAGTTAGCTTCTTATATGGAGAAGGCTGAGGTACTCAATGACTATTCTGCCTTGGTCTTCAGTGGCAAGTGCCCCAGCCACACTGCCCAAGTCACAGAAGGCAAAAGCAGGAACCAGGAGAATGAACCTTCCACTGTAGGAGATCAGGTTTGAGAACAGCTAAGGAACCCGAAGGTGGGACCTGATGAGAAGTATCCATGGGTCCTCAGGGAACTGGGGGATGAACTGGCTGAGCCACTATCCATGATATTTGAAAAGCTGTGGTAGTCTGGTAAAGTTCCCAGCATCTGGAAAAGGGAAACAAAATGCCCTTTTTTCAAAGGGGGTGAAAAAGGAAGGCCTGGGGAACTACACACCACTCAGTCTCATCTCTGTGCCTGCAAGATCCTCCTGGAAACTATGCTAAGGCACCTGGAAAATAAGGAGGTGAGTGGCAATAACCAACAGGATTTACTAAGGCAAATCATGCCTGACAAATTTGATGGCCTTCTACAACAGGGATGGCTGAGGAAGGAATGAGTAACATCATCTATCTGAACTTGTGCAAAGCATTTGACACTGTCCTGCATGACATCCTTGTCGCTAAAATGAAGAGGCATGGACTTGATGGGTGGACCCCTTGGTGGATAAAGAACTGGCAGGATCACTGTAGTCAAAGAATTGTGGTCAACAGCTCGATGTCCAAATGGAGACCAGTGATGAGTGGTGGCCCTTAGGCAGCTGTATTTAGACCAATATTATTTAACATCTTTGTTGAGGACCTGGACAGTGGGTCTTAAATGCAAGTTTGCTGATGACACCAAGCTGACTGGTGTGGTTGATACTCTAGGGTGAAGGGATGCCATCCAGAGGGACAGGCTGGAGAGGTGAGCCCATGTGAACCTCATGAGGTTCAACAAAGCCAAGTGCAAGGTCCTGCATGTGCGCTGGGGCAATCCCAAGCACTAATTCAGACTGGATGGAGAATAGATTGAGAGCAGCCTTGAGGAGAAGGACTCGAGGGTGCCAGTGGATGAGAAGCTCGGTGTGACCCATAGCAATGTGGCTTGCAGCCCAGAAAGACACTGGCATCCTGGGCTGCATCAAGAGAAGTGTGGGCAGCAGCTTGAGGGAGGGGATTCTGCTTCTCTACTCTGCTCTCATGACTCCCCACCTGCAGTGCTGCATCCAGCTCTGGGGCCCCCCACATAAGAAGGTTGTGGACCTCTTGGCGTGAGTCCAGAGGAGGGCCACAATCAGAGCACCTCTCCTAAGAAGACAGAGATAGCTGGAGTTTTCCAGCCTAGAGAGAAGGTGGCTCCAGGGAGACCTTTAGAGCACCTTCCAGTAAAGAAACTTGGTCTAGTGAAAGGTGTCCCTGTGTATGGAAGGGGGATTGGAACTAGATGATCTTTAAGGTCCCTTCCAGCCCAAGCCATTCTATGATTCTATCAAATGTTCTCTGTAGCATTCAAATTACAAGCTCCTGACCACTCAGGAGGAGCCCTGTGTTGTGCCAAGTGGTGCAGGAAATTACCTTAAGTGCTGCTAGCAAGGAGAGATGCTGATCCAAGAGGAGGGCAACGCTAACGGTGGGATCGGAGAGGCCACACGCCATGGTGAGAGTCTGTTAGTGTACAGGGCTTAGCACTGTGTGTTGATCCAGCAGTGTGTTGTGCCATAGCACATGTAGAAACTCTCGTGGTTCACCCAGTAAGCATTTGCAGGACGCAGGACAACATGTCTTATAGGGTTGCACCCCATTTTGGGGGGTGTGGAGCAGCAGCTTTGGAGGAGTAGCATGTCTTGTTCTAATTAACTATTGCTTGGGAGATGACTTAGGTGGCCTGAGAGAGACAAAGACCTTATATGTTCATTAGAATAATTTGCTTTGCTTTACCATCAGTAAGGGGCTCAGCTCTGCTCCCCAGCTGCCCTCTAATACAGAAGCACAGTCATCAGCCTTTCCAGAAAGGACTGTGATTTTATGTCAGCCTCCCACTTGAGGATGTCTAACGTGGATTTTCAGCAGATAGGAATTTAGTACTTTTGGAAACCTGGTACTTCAGGTACTTTAAGGTACTTCAGAATCTGAAAACTTTAAGAGTTTTTGGGAATTAGAGATTTCCTGCTTTAGTTGTTGTTATAGCAACTGTTGCTCTGATTTTAATTTATTTCTCTTGGTGAAGAGGGGATTGATTATACATCGAATCCATGGTGGTCAGTATGCAGTATTAACATCTTACTGAATGTTCCTTTATTTCATTATATTCTAGGCTAAGACTTTTGGACTAATTACTTCTTTACAAAACTTCACTGTGAAACCCTTTGAAATCTGCACCATCTTTTCTTTTATGGGATTTGGTTCATTTCTCTTTTACCCCAGGGTATGTGATCTGAGACATATTGAAGTCATTGGAAGTGTTTCCTTTGAGTTTGTTTTAAATCAAGCTCTGGGTAAAGAAATTTGTAGAGGAAGGAAGGCAAGCCCCAGAAACCTAAAAGATTGCTGCAGGATATTTCTTTTAAAAAACCTGAATAATTATAAATCCCCTTGGAAAAACCATCTGGGGAGCATCTGAGCAATGCTTAAAGGAAGCCAGTCTTAAATGCTGTTCTCAGACTTTAAAAAAATGGGGGGGGGGGGGATGAAAGACGGTAATGGTTATTAAAGCTGAGGATGCTCATGTGTCAGATGTTTGAACTTACTTCCTACAGAAGGTTAGAGAGGCTCTTTCCTGATATAAAGCTGTATAACAGATTTTATATTGTCTGTGATGGGTTTCTTTCCCTCCCCTTTCTAACTGTCCAGACACAGCTGGATATGAGACAGATGATGAATCAATTCTTATGGCTAATGTTTTCCAGTGTAATTCTGGACATTTCCCAGTCTTCCAGGAACTACTGTTCATGACAGAAAGAGACCTTCTTCTAGATGGACCCACTGATGTTTAGAAAAGAAACTTTTAAAGCATTTGTTGAATAACTCCTTTAGGGTAACCAGAGGAGCCTGTGGTTGGTGACACCAGGCTCACACCTCACACTACACCCACGTGTGTTCTCATTGCATATGATTACACAGTCTGGGATGTTTAACTGCCTGATTGTAATCTGTACTACCTACCAAAAATTGCATCATTTTGATTTTGCCTGGAGGCTGTGTGGCAAGCACTTTCAGACAGAGTTTCTTGGCCCTTGAAAGACTCATAAAATTTTGCCTGTGCTTTTGTATAAAGTCTGATCATTATTTTTTTAAATTGTTTCATTTCTTTGAATGGAGGTTCAGCCACAGCAGGGAAGAATTTGCAATAGCTCCAAAAGTGCATCCATGGTGCAAAACTGCTCTGAATAGCAATGGGCCTAAACCGTTCCAAAGGTTTTCAAAACACAAACACTGCCTTGATTATTCAAGCATCCAGTGTGAGAAAATCCCATTTGTTCTTCTCCAGCTGTGCCAATTCATTCCATTCTGTGCTGGTGAGAGGTCTGATGCCCACCTGGAAAGCAATCAAGAGCCACGTGCATTAGTCACCTACCTCAGCCTAACAGGATCCAAGGTCAGATGATACAAAAATGAGTGACAAATACTTACCAAGAATAATCCAGCTAGGAGCTAAGGCCTGACCTGTCTGCAGGTCTGCCCTGAGAGGGGCATGTGACAGCGAGCTCAGCAGTGGCACCCAGTGAGGGGGAAAGCACAGGAATGCAAATGGCACCCTGTAACAGGGCAATGAAGCCACCTGATGGCACATCCAGGCACTCTCTTATTGTGGACTAGGATCTCTCTCTAGGCTTTGGAAATGAGCCATCCAAAAGTAAATGTTTAGTCAGCCTTGCAAGCTGTCTGAAATGCATGATGTGCCTGTGACAGAGCAGTTTTACAGGGATGGGTCTGAACTTTTTTTGTCAAATGTGACTCTGCTATAAAGAAAATCTGCAGTCAAAAGAGATGGTAAGGTGTGGGGGAAATTTAGTTTTCAGTTCCTGAGAACTGAGCTGTGGGGGAGAAAAGGGAGTCTGCCACTTCTGCCAGCACTCATAAATGACAGGGAAGGCTTTCCCTACCACAGAGGTTGTACCATTCAAAACAAGCCATAAATCTGAGGATTTGGCACAAAACTAAGAGTTACTGTCAATATTTGTCTTACAGACAAGAGCAGAGCCACTTGGCTTTGTGTTAGGGCAGTCTTCTTGCTTTGACCAGGAGGTGCAGCTGTCACCTGTGAGGGCAGGAAGAAGGCAGTGCAGGGAAAAGTTGGGCTTGGTCACAGTGCTGAGGATACCATGGCTGCTGAAGCAAATGGATGAGCCATCAGACACCGGACAGGCATCTCCACCATGAGTCAGTCATCCAGGGGCATGGTCTTGAGTGGGCAGAGTGGGCCTTCAACAGTACACTGGGTGGAGTGGGGTGAGAGGAACAGAGGGCACCAGCAGCTGAGCACAATTACTTGGCCAAAACCAGGCTGTGAGTAGAAAACCAGACCTCCAAGCTTTGGCTGTTGGAGCCCTGTAGCTCAGATTGTGTGATGGTTAGGTCTGGGGCTGGGTTTTACTTCATTTGGGAGAGGAGAGAGTTACAAAACATGGATCTGGGTTCAGGTTACCATTCTTCTCCCCTGGGCTATTCCAGGTGTTCAAATATGAACTTTTGGCCCAGGCCCATCTCTAATTAAGCATATTCTTTAAAAGTATTTTCCTTCATCGGCTCCTGTGCTCTTGGCTTGTCTCCACTAGCCCTCTTTGCTGTGCTAGAGCACAGTTTGCTGGGCATATTAATTGAACTGTTTACACACCTGGTTTCCTGCAAGAATAGACACCTAGCTCCTTCTTTTGAAAAGACTAGCCCAGAGGCTGTAAACAGGAATTGTGCTATGTCTGGAAAAGCTGAGCTGCTGCTTATCTGAACTCCCTTGGGCTGTGGGAGCAGCAGCTGCTGCAGACATGGGGCAGCTGAGCACAGAAACCAGATTGCACACTCTTCCCACCAGTCCTGTCCTACTGCCCAGCTCAGGTCCTCTAACAGCTGAGGAGTCACCTTCTTTGCAGGGTTATTCCCATTTATTGTGACTGTGACAGGAGGGGCTTTACCTGGCATTTGGGTCAGCTCAGACTCATATTTTGTCTTGTATGTGAAAGCTGGGGTGTCATGCTGCAATTATGTCCTGTGCAGGACAGCTGATGGGACTTTTCCTCTCTTTTTAGGGCTTTACCTTCTAAGGTTAGTTTCTGTTAAAGCTCCCCAAAAGCAATGGTGGGTTCTTCATCCCTTATATTCTTCTAGTCATGGCCGAGGGACATCTTTCATAAGCCGTTGTGTGGCTCAAAGAATGACTGGGGGGAAAAAAAGATTGGTAAGGCTCATGTGGTGCAGATCAGATTAAATGGTCCCTCATGGTCTCTTTGAGCTTACAATGCATAAGCATAAACATGTGCCATTGCACAACTTCGATTTCAAAGTATAAAAAGATTGCCTTAAAATAGGTTGATTCTGTGGTCGTGCTCTCACCTTCTGAATCCTGCTTTGCAGCTGCTGTTTTAATTGGTGACACTGAGTTTTACTTAGCTGCTTCATTTCTTTGCTGAACATTACTTGAACTTCATCTGGAAGATACCAGCTAACTGCTGTGTAAGGCCATGAGTTGGGAAGGTTGGTGTGCTGTGCTGTTGGTGGTGCACAGGCCATGGAGTGTGGTGCTGATGTGCTGGGCCTTGGAATCTTTAACTCTCTGTACTACCTGAGCTTTCCAAAGCACTGTTGATGAAAGCCCATGGAGGAATCCCCCCAAGGCAGGCCCTTGGGAAGGGGCATGCAGATGCCCGGGCTGGGAATAGGGAACAGGAAATCAGATGCACTTTAGGGCAAAATTTGATATCCAAATTCCAGCTAGGAAAGGAAAGTGTTGCCGTTCCCAAAGCACTGGGCTGGACTTATTACTCCAGCAACCCCCAAAGGGAACACAAAGTCATCCAGTGGGAATGCCAGAATGATAGCAGCTTTTCGGTTCTTGTGCTGGGGGGGAATTCCAGCAACTCTGTCCAGGACCAGCACATCTCCTAATTGCCCAGCAAGCAGTGACTTTGTCATTGAACTTTATATTGTCATTGATTCCTGCTTGGTTGCTGAGTGTTAGTTACATGCCATAAGTGTTAGGAGCTGCAAGGGCTGGGAAATGTCAGCTCTGGAAAAGGACCTGGAAGGACAAAGGTGACAGGTACTTTTGTCCAGGCTTGTGTCAACACCCCTCAGAGAGGAAGAGAAGGCTTATGCTATCACCCCGCTTACCTTCCCTCCTGCGCAATCGGGCCCCTCAGCCAAAAAAAGAAATCGGGGCTTTCGCTAGAACTCAGTGGCTGGCTGGATCCAGTGTGGAGCGGCATAATTGTTCATGCTGCACTCTGTGCTCCTGCTAATGGTAACAAATCAAGCAGGAAATTATTTTTGGAGCAGCGAAGCATGTTGAAACCCAGCAGAAGGCAGCTGTTTGCGTAACGGGAGTTGTGGGAGAGCTGCCTTCCTTGTTGCCAAGCACTCAACTTCCTATACTGGTGAGAAACGGTTTCCCTGCTCCCGGCAGCATGAGTGAATCCCCTTAGGCTTGGGGAGGCTGGATTTGGTCCAGCCTCCATCATTCCTGTAGTGCCTGCTTCACCTCTCTGAAAGTCCCCAGACACTTTTCTGTGAGGGTCTGGACTATCTAATTCTTACACCTCAGATCACTGCTCAGCTGTCTCCTTAAAAACAAGTTACCTGTGAAGTAGAGGGGTTTGTGCAGAGTTTCAAATGCATTTCAGTTAACTCTCAGCAGAGGTCCACATCTGGCAAACAGCCCATGCTGGAAGTGAAACATTAGTTCTGCTTCAGTCTGATCATCTGCACCATGAGTTTACACCCTGGCTGGGTTTCCAGCACCAGTTTGGTGCCCTGGCGGTACACACAGTACTCGGGCTGCCTTCGCAGGGATGTGTCCTGGCATGCAGCTTCTCTGGCAGCACTTCAGCACCTCTTTTTTTGTTCAGTTCTTTCAGCAGGTCCCAAGGGTCTAACAGGGGCTTGATTTTTTTTTTTTCGATTTTTTTTTTTTTTTTTTTTTTTTTTTTTTTTTTTTTTTTTTTGGTGGGGGGTGGCATGGTCTTAGCATGTTGCTCCTCTTTCACTCTGGCAATACTGTTTCTATCTTTTCTTTCTGCTCCATCACTGCAAGCTGATATTCAGGCACTGGCCTTGCCTCTTGAGGTGGCTCCAGCAGTATGTTGATGGTTCTCCTATCCAAATAGGTCTGTCACCCTGGGCCTGCCTCTTATGCCTTTATACCAGAGCAGAAATAAATCCCTTCAGTCCTACAGGGAAACACTGTGCCCCATAAAACGGCATCCTTAATGTGGGTTGTAGGATTGCGTTAGTCGGAAAAAATGAGATACAGCCATGGCTGCAGAGAAGGCAATTGACCTGGTGCAGATGGAGCTTAAATTCCTGCCCCCAAAATGTGATGCTTCTGTATAGAAGGGAAGGACTAAGTCAGTGCAGAGAAGTTTCAAAAGCCACCATGCGTGTATAAAGCCTTTTTTGTTTGTGGACTTATTATGTCATCCCTCGGTCATGCAAATGTCGTCCCAGAAGAAAGACACATTGCTGCCTTGTTCTAGAGAAGTCCCTCCCTGATTATTCAAGACTGCTGACTCCTTCAGCCATGTGCCCCTTTCCTAAGGGCTGGAAGAGGGTGGAAAGAAATTCCCTGACCCAGTGAAAGGCAGGAAAAAAATCCGGTGCACCTGAACTGAGTCAGTCTGGAGTATTTGTGGCTTTTTAGTTGAGTAATTAAGTTCTCATGCGGCCCCATCATGGTAGAAAAGATGTCTGTCCTGTGCCAGGTTGAAGTTTGTAACAGTTACGTGAATGTATGTTGGAAATGAGATCCCAGAGCTGGGATGATGGGCAGAGCAATTTCTATACTCTATCAAAGTCTTGGTGAAGGAGATTCAAAAATATTTTTTAAAACCACTGTTGTTTCACTTTATCATGACTTTTCAATAAGTGCTTGATGGTCTCGGTGTGGTTTGGTAACAGATGATGGAGCCTTTTGTTTCTGCTTGTCCCAACAATGTCTAGGTTTGCAGCTGCCAAATGCTTTGCTGTTAGGGCTGTTTAGGGACTCATGGTTTTAGCTGAAAATCCAATTATTTTCCCCTTGCCACTTAATTGCTCCCTGTGACATCATTATGCCCCATGCCTTCGGTTTTGCTTTATCAGGTTGGGGAGGGAGACAGGATGGGACGGGTGTGCCCTTGGAGACTTCCCAGGTCCATCCTGAGCATGCTTCCTGCCTTGTCTTTCAGCTCTGTTTCTTTTCTTTGTCCCCTTTATTTGCCTGAGGGGAAGAAAGAAAAGCTTTAGAAATCTCCAGTTTGGTGGCTGTTTTAATTGGTCCCTCAGGCTTTGCCTGCTCCAAAGCCATTCTACAGTCTGTGCTGCTTTAGCCCAGATTTCCTGGGACCTAAACCGAAGAATTTATAAAGTTGTACACCAAAAGGGAATCACATTTCCTGACAATAAAATAGTATCCAACCCATAAAATGAAATTAGTATGAGCCTTAGAGGCAATGCAAAGAAAGGAAAAGTGCAGAGTTTGAGGAGCACTATACTAAATTGATGAGCTTGAAACCTCTAAGGAACGTCTTATTTCCTCAGATGAATGCCATAGTTATGTCTGAATGGTGCTTCTATTTCTCTGCTGATATTTTACCAATGTGTAGCTGTAGGGAAGGGTTTAATTTTATTTTGTTGCCTTATCTCTGGGAACCACTTCAGTTCCGTTCCAGTGACGTTCCTGAGAAGCGTAAGACTAGAAAGGGGTTTATTGTGTCTTTGAACTGCCTTTTGCTCTGAGGAATGAGGATATAATTGTAACGTAGGAAGGACAAACTGAACATGTTCAGGCTTGTCCTGCCTGATCTTTCCCTGTTAGTTTTTTTTTCTTCCTTCCCCCTTGCAGCTAGCACTCATGATTGGGACTTTCCAACTGATAAAGTCTTGGCTAACCTAGGGGCTAATATGCTCTTAGCTAATATGCTCTGAGCTCTCTGGACAGCTGGATGTGCAGTTTCTTTTGATGCCAGCAAGACCAGGGTTCGCCACTTTGTGTTCACCACCAGAGCATCGATCTCTTGCTGCTCGCATCTGCAGGATGAGTGCAGAGGGAATCTTGGGCAGATGGCTTTCATATTCCCTCTAGGATAAATTTTTTCCACATGTTTAGTGATCTTTTAAGACTCTCTTTCAGTAATGCTTGGATTTTACAAGAAGTAGGTCTGTGGGAGAAAATAAAGGCAAACATTACCAGACTTAAAGCAACACAAAAAGAACATCACTAATGCCTTCAAATTCCATGGTGCTTTAGGATATCACAATATTAGTGTAGTTGAAATACAGGATATGTTGGCTATATCTGCAAATATATAGAAAACTTGTGCTCAGTTTGTGTAATTTAGTCAAAAAAAAAAAAAAAAGACTTTGAGGCCATTACTAACCTTGACCTGAAGCAGGGATTAAAGGTAAATATGTTGGTACTAAACTCATGCCATGTTTTTTACTCAACTGCTGCTATCTGATAACTTACTGAAGAGCAATGAATTTCAGGTCCTTTCCTGCTGCTAATCCATATCTCTGCACTCTGGCTGGGCTCTTTGTGTTGGCTGCTGCCATTTTGATGAGGATTGGCAGCCACCATATCTACACTGCTGATGTTGGGCCTGATCCTGCAAACCATTTTCAGCTTTTACTGGCTCGCATCTTTTCCATATTGATGTTTTCCAACCATCAGTTGACAGTCCCCAGCTGATATTTTCCAAGCTCTTTTCCGTGATGCCCGTGGTGCAGCCAGGATTGCAGCATTTCTTACTAATTCCTCAGAATCTGCATGGCTTGTTTTACTCTTACCCTGTGGTTTTCACTCAGACAAGTTTCTACTGACTCAAATCCATGCTTAAATTGAGTCAGGGCTCCAGGATGTGTCCCTAGGGCGAAACCTGTTTCTAAGGGAGCTGATTCCTGTTGAGCTGGGCCAGCAGACACCAGTGTGCAATATCAAGGCTCCTGGGGAAGAATTCTTCAAACAGTAATAGGGATGTCACACAATTCAAAAATCTACATGTGTGTGCTTCTCTCATCAGTGGTGCTGTAATATGTAGGTGCTGGTGTTGTGTTGTCAGGGTGCTGCAAGACACAGCAAGTTGTGGGTTCCTGTGCATCAGAGTTATGGCTCAGGCAGAAAATGGCTTTTGGGAGATCCAGGGAAAAGAAAGGGGAGGGGAAAATTGTGGTCCGCTGGTCTGAGCACTAAACTTGCCTGCAAGACACCTGATTTTTAGGGCTTTTTTTCCATCATGATCTTTATGGGACCTTACTAAGGCACTTAAGATTTCTGTACTTCATTTTGCTGTGGGTACATCTGGGGTGTTTGCATCACTGTTACCCACAGGGATGTTATGAAGATAAATTTTTAGATTTAAACTGTGAGGTTTTTCAGCTCCCACTGCATTAGGTCTGTTTCTGTATGTAAAAAAGGAAAACTTTATAGCAGGACTATTACAAGGACTGATGTGGACCCAGGTCTGGGGATCTATGCACTTTGGACACCCCAGTATTTCCCTGGTGCTGTACAGACATATGTCCAACAGGCTTGGCAGCACTTTGGAGTTTCCATTTTCATGTTTTTGCCCCGCCAAAAATAAAATCAATGTGAAATGAAAACACACAACTTCTTTTCCCTGTGCAGAAAAGAAAAAAGCCAACAACCTCAAAAGGTAAATAATTTCCTCATCAGTAAGTTTATCCATTTATGTGGACCTCCCTGGTCCTCCTACTGAAAGCAGGCAGCTTCTGCAAGGCTCCAGGATATCACAGGTGCCAGTCTAAAATTATTGTCACTGCCAGCCACCAAATAACATGGCCCCTTGCCGCCCTCGGTCACCTGGTTGTAGCACCTAAAATACAGCTGTTCCCTAAGATGTCCTGACAAAGAAGTGTGTGGGCTCTGCCTCTTGCAACAGCAGATGGCTTGAAATGTAAATCTTCCAGGTACAGCAGATCCCAAGTGTGCTGTGGGCCAGCGCTTAGCCCACTGCAGCTACAGAAATGGCTCAGCTGGTCAGAGCACCGTGCTGATAACACCAAAGCTGTGGGTCTGATCCCCATATGGGCCATTCAGTTAGGAGTTGGACTCAATGATCCTTGTGGGTCCCTTCCAGCTCAGAATATTCTGCGATTCTAGATAATCGGATGTTTCCAAACTCCTCTGCAGACAGCTGGCGGCTCACACATTGCTCACCCCTCCTTGTTTCCAGCTGCTAATTTGCAATTAAATGCAACTAGAAATACAGTAAACACTCTGCCTCGCTTTTTCCGTACTAGTCCATCAGGTAGCTTGCAGTTGCTGACATTTGGTGGTGAACGGAGTAGGCTTCTGCCATAAGCGAGTGGCTGGGTGGAGAGCTGCCCGTGAGGCTGCCTAAGATGTGGTTCCCACCGAGCGCTCCCATAAATACCAGTTCAGCATAATGCAGTTGATACTAACTGGCATCCCTGTAGGTGGTCTCTGTAGTGGGGCCAAGATGAAATGTGGTGAGAAGAATGAACAAAGTGCTTTTTCTCCCTAAGGGGGAGTGCCTCCAACTGAGAGCAAAGGTGTGTGAGGCAGAGCTTGAGATGCAATTGCTGCAGCAGGTCTGCAGCTAAAGAGTGTTCTTGTTCAGGGCTTTGGCAATGCTAGAATCCACCGAAATACCCAAAATGCATAGAAGACTCTGCAATTATGTTCGACTGGTATGAAAAGCATTAAATTTGTTTTTGATTCATTCCTCCTAAAAGTGCAAGCAACTTTAGTTAGTATTGGATGTGCTTTTTAACCCCCCAAAATGATTTCCTACTATGCTAAACAAAGCAATTGAAAGTACATCACTCAGCGAGAAGTTTCTAAGCCGTTCCTTGGCTAGTGTTTTTTCCTACAAACTGTATAGAGGAGAAAGCTACTCCAATTTGCAGCTATGAAACACAGAGCAGCCTCCTTTCTGAATATATTTAACATGCAGAAACCATTGTCATTATGGATGAGGGAAACAAAGTACTTAATTGGAGGAGTTCAGTAAATACAGTAGCAGGGAGACCACTCCTGGTTTGAGCATACGAAGCCTGCCCAAACAAGCAAACTGTGCATCTTCAATTAATGGTTTCGCCCATTATTGAAATGGAGTGACTCACTCATCTCATGCAGATGCCTCCTTCTGGGGTCAAACTCTTCATGAAATCAAATCAGCTGCACCACAGCCCGCAGGCTCTGTCTTTGCTGGAGAAAGGATTGGTTTCAGGGGGCCTGTTGTGCAACCAAAGAGGTTGGAGTGGGATGCTGGAAAGTCTTCCACCTGACATGTGAAATGCTTTATTTGTGACTTTTGGGTATTAGTGTTCCAACACTGCTTCCCATATGAAATTAGTCCTTATGTGTACTATTTCATTAAAAGGTCTTATTAGACAAAAGATGCTGGAGCCCTTGATGAAGCATGGCAAGATTTTTCACACCTCAGAGTAAGAGCTGTTGGCTGCCACTACTTGTTCCAAGGCAAGATCAGTCTGTGCCATACGTCTGGTAGGATGCTGCATTTACAGTTAGTTACCTCAAGGTAAAGAATTAACTTGTTTTGCCAGGGATTACGTAGCTTAAAAATGTCAATCACGTGAACCCAGTCCTGGTGAGATGAAATTTAAGTGCCAGACTTGGCTAGTCAGTGTCTTCACTATTTATTTACCTCATAGCCTATGGGTGTGGGGTGTAGAGGGGGTCCTTGCTTTTGTGTGACACCAGGATTACTCTCTGGGATCATTGCAGTAGCCTTGCCAGATCCCTGCTTGCAAAAGGGATTGACAGAGGAAGAAGTTAGAGTGCCTTAGTGGGCTGATGATGGGGAAAAAAAAGCACTGGCAAAATAGCTTGTTACCTATGGCATCAGACTATTTGCCCACAGTCCTATTGTGTACTTGCCTGTGCCAGGGTATTGAGAAGGCATGCTGTTTGTGGAAAGCCAGAGCATCTGGTGTCTGTGTCTGTTTTTGGAACAGGTCCTCTTGGAAATAGCAGTCACTGCCTCTCTCCTTAGTGCCAGCAGAAAAGGCAGGGGTTCTGGCTAGCCAGAGCTCTCTTCATGCTTTCTTTCCCAGCCAAATCCTACCCCTTCCCCTCGCAGGAACTGCCTGGACCCCACCCCTCATCTTTGGGCAGCAAAATTCAGCTCTGCCCACACACTGCTTTGAGCCAGCTTTGAGTAAGTGAGTACCTCAGGATGGTGGGAGGTAACAACTCCAATCGATGCCTAACTTGCAGATTCTCCAAAGCCACTGGTGTGAGTCGAGACTTGATGTGCTGTGAGTGCAGCTCAGGTTACTATAGCAAATCCTCAACAGTTTCCTGCCCAGCTGAGTCTTTTGGAGTCTGAAGTGTTGTAACCTCATAAAAGCTGGAAAAAGCTGAACTCATTCAAAGATTATTTCACACCACCTACAGTACTCTATGAAGTCAGACATGCTGTAACATATAATTAACGATGCGTTCGGTGGTGAGTCACCGAGTAGTCTAGCAAGCACTGCTCACCTTCTAACCAGTCTGTGCGTGGGAGTCCTTACCCAGCGACACACCCAAACGGAGCGTTTTAATAATTTACCACATTCTGAGCTTGGAAGAGTAGTTTTTGTTGCTTAATTGAATAATTAAAAAAAAAAAAAAACAAAACAAAACTAACAAAATCCTAAAGGATTTGCTACCTGTTAGGGAACAAAGCTCCATCATAAAGAAGAAGAAGGTGAGGGAGAACCCCAAAAAACTACTACTTTGTAATACTACTTTGCATTACTTTGTTTAGAGTATCCAAGAAAAAGACTAAGAGATGGGAGATTGCATCTTTGTGTTATGTTAAACAGTCCCTTGATAAGATATATGAACGTTTCTTGGACTGAAATGTAGCATTACCCTTTCCCAACTGCTTGTCCCAAGCACAAAGTGAGAGTTGTGGTTATTCTTATTTATTCTCTGGGATGTTTAAGAACTGCAGGAAAAAAAGCAGCACTTTCCAGTGAATGAGCAAAAATTGCGAGGTGGTGATGGGAGACATGGTTTTGATTCTGAATGTAGAGGAGGAAATTGAACTTGCATCTCAATGTGATTTGGTATCCTTATCCTTTCTCCGATAAAAATCATAGTAAGAATCCTAGGGAAGAGAAAGAGTGGGACAAACTTGCACAATACTTCTCTGATTACTTTTCCAGCCTCCAAATATTTTCAGCTCAGGGGATTTCCTGACATGAATGAATGACTGTGATTCGTGACTCTTTAGTAACCTTCAATGCATCATTCTTCCAAGTGTTTATCTAATCTCTCCTTGTATTTGTCTAAACCTTTTGTTTCCCCAACAATGGTAGCAACAAACTCCACTGACCTTCTATATGTTGCAAGAAGAATTAGGCTTTTCTCTTTCTCTTGAACCAGTCTCTGACAGTTTTGTTTGGTGCTTCCCAGTTTTTGTGGCGGAAATGACCATGTCAGTCAATTCCTAACTCCCTACTCCAGGTCTCTCAAAAACTTGTGCACCTTTATTAGATGTCCCTTGGACATCTTCCTGGGGTGAAGGCTCTCAGCCTCCTCAAGCATAAAGCCAATTACCATGAATTGTCTTTATTGCTATCCACTGAGCCTGTCCCACTTCTTAGATGACTTTTTTAGAGGAGGGGATCAGGATTCCATGCACTACTCAAAGTACTGGTGAACCAATGGGTTATACAGTGGCTTAATGAGGTTCTCTGTTCAACTTGCTGTTTCTTTCATGGCAATCCCTAATCTTTGATTAGTTGAGCAATGAGCCAATGGTTTTGTGGAACAGTCTGTGATCTCCAAAGGTCTCATTCCTGAGTAATAATAAGCAGTTCAGAAACCATAATTTCACATATGAATTTAAGACCTGTTTTCCTTGAATGCATCACTTTAAATTTAATCTGCACTGACTTTAAGCTGCCATGTTATTGGTCAATCCCTCAGCCCTCCAAGGGCCATATGCAATTCCCCACTGGCTGCGCTTTTCCCCAGTACTCTTTTAGTTGTGTATCCTCAGCAAACTTTCTTACTTCACTGCTAGGCCAGACCATGCACAGACAGATTGAAGAGCACATGTTCCAGCCTCACCAGTGGGATGCCTCTGATGTGAGCACTGGCCACTTACACCTACTTTCTGATGCCTATCTTGACCTGCCCCAGCTCATCCAAAGCCAGATGTTGCAAGCCCCCCGTTCAGGAAGTGCAGGCCATATCTCATCCTCGTCTACTCTTCTCCATTTCTAGAGGTACAGGGTGATACTATGTATGAGTGTGAGTCAAGCAACGCCTTAGCCAGCCAGCTGGCTAAAATCTCTTGGGGAATGCAGCTTATTCCCCTGCTTGTTATAAATTCATGTAAATGTGCAGGTGTTCAGTGCACCAAGACACCAGTGGGACTGTCTATGCCATGCAATAGGGAAAAGCAGTAATCACACATACAAGTGAAGCTTTGAATTAGAAAAGTGCAGTATTTGAAAATAGGGTGTTTTATCAGAAAAGAGCACACGAGAATAAATGATACTCGAAATTAGTGGCGGATTATGGGCAAAGCATGCAAATCCGCCCACATCTTTTTGAAGCGTAACTGATACGCCTCTTCCGGCAATTAGGCAAGTTCCTCGGAAGAGCACTGTGTTGGATCAAGCAGCAGAACAGTCTGGCATAGCCAGGCTGCTCCAGCTGCCTGGGAATTAGCATCCTGCCACAACCATCTCCTTCACACCCCGGCAGCGGGATCTGCTGTGCCTGAGCTGGAGCTGGTTAGTTCGAGCTGGGATTTCCCCAGCAGCAGGCTCTCGTGGGGGACAGATCACTTTGTTGCTGCACAGCCCCTGATGGACAGCCAGCCTTATCTGCTCATACAGAGCACTCTTTACCTAGGAAGCTCTGCCAAAGGAGGATTTTCCCTATGGAAGAAACCCATGTGTTTTTATTCAATGCCCTGCACTGACCTAATGTTTTTTCTTCAAGATGGAGTGTCAAGTCCCACCAGTAACCTTCCTTTTGCTGCTTCAGTGACAACACTGAGTGACATTCACTCCCTTAAGGGAAGTTAAGGCACAGGTGGCTGCAATGACTTTGGGGATCACTGTGAGGTCCTGGCCTTGTCCCATCCTGTGTCTGATGTCTCCAGCACAAGGCAGCTCTGACATACCTCCACTGTAGCACTCTTGGCTCTTTGCCCTGCTAATGCACCAGTGCCAATCTTCAACATCCCTCCCTCACCCAGTTCTGATGGAAACAGGTCACACAGGCTGCCCATAACCCTCTTCGTATTTTTTTCCTTTCCCACCACCCAAATTTTCCAGATGTGGCTGCCATTAGAAATAAGCAGCTGAATGAACACTTGTCTGCAGATGACTCATTCTCACCCCGTGAGGGGCTCTGCAGAGGGTGTGGATGCAAAGTCTCACCACCTCCTTGGACAGCCTGCTTTGGTGTCAAGTTCACCAAGTGAAAAAAAGCCTCCTGCTCTCCCCAAATCAGCAGCAGCCAACTTCTGCTGCTCCTAAAGCATCTAAAACATATGTGGCAAAAAGGACACCCTGGTCATGGTTTCCAGTTTTGTCGAGGCAGTAAACTCCCTCCTTTTCCTGCTGATGCATGGGTGGAGATGGCTATCCACTCAAGTTTTATGTTCTGTCTCTAGACAAATCCCAGGCTCCCAGTGAAAAAATGTGCAAATTGCAACCAAAGAAGTCTAACTGAGGGGTTATGGTGAAATACAGGTGATTTATCCTAGGTGATTTGTCCTACCTCTTGTGAAGGACCTTCTACCTGACCACAAGGAAGCAAGTGAGAAAGGGCATCTTTTTGTGGCACATCTCCCTTAAAGGCTACATTTGTTCCCCCTTGGGATTTAACACTCCTTCAGCTGGCATTAACTGTGCTCTGTGCTTAAGGTACCATTGTCTCATGTGCTTGGACACATGCTGGGACAGGAGAGCCAGGGGAAAGACTCAAAGCACACTTATTCATGTCTTTGTCTGATGTTTTGTCCATGAGGCAGGGAATAGGAACTGCAGAAAGGAAGATTTGGGGTTTTTTTTTGTTTTCCTCTCAAAGGCACCATTAATGTCCTGGAGGGTACTGGCCACCCTTCACTGGCAGCACTGCCTTGAAGTCTGCTGAGCACTGGGTTGTCCGGGTTTATATGTGTTACTGTGCCATTTCTTGCCCTGGGCTGTGGAAGCTGGACTAGCTCTGTGCATTGGCATGAACATACCAGGAAATGTGTAAAAATTCTGTAGGCTCAGTGAATCTTTTTTTTGGTTGAGGCTTTTCTGGGTTTGTTTATTTAAGAAACTTCAGTGAAATTTTGTGCTTTTTTTTGTTTGTTTTTAGGAGGAATCTCAACAATATAGACTAGACCACAATGGGTCAAAGATGAAATGCATCCAGCAAGCATTGTCAAAGCAGTAAAACAAGGTTCCTTAAATGCAGCCATCACTAATTTACAATAAGTTACATTATGTACTAAGTTTATGTATCACTTAGTTATCAGGAACACAATGGTCACTGCCCGCTTTCTTACAGACTGAAAGCTGTTTACTGGAGCACGAGATTTGGTGTCATGATTTCACCTGAACTTTCTTTGTTTCACCTCAGTTTTTTTTTCTTTTCTTTTTAACTCACCAGCTCTTTTTCAGCCATAGCTGCCCCTCTAAGGGTATGAGGGGATAGTGTGGCCGAACTGCAATCAAAGAAATATTTTGAGAGTCCTTTCAGAGCTCTTTAAGGAATCTGGGCTGACTATGAATGCCGGCTTTATGCAGTGCAGTTTTGAAGTAGGAGTGAGTCACTAAAAAACAATCTGTGCTGTCTCCATGTTCAACTTTGACTTTATTAAGAAAAAGAGAAAGAAAACAAACGCAGTCCCATTCACTGCTGAAATACACATTGATCCTTTAATCCTCAGGGATCTTTAATCATTGGGAACTGCTTCCTCCTCGAAAGAATCGCTGTATTGACGCAACATTTAATTATGCAATTACACCAGCGTGTTTTTCTCCTGGGTTTTGCAGAGCAGGGTCTGTGGCTGGAATGCTAATCGGAGAGCCACTGATACCATCTCGTGGCACACGCAGCCTGAATGCAGCCTCCTGGCTGGCAGCAGCCCTTAAGTACCTCCATGGGTCTGTCCCAGCCTTTTCAGACAGGAAACTAAAGATGGGAATTGCCACCCAGCAAGGTCAGAGCCAGGACTGGAATTTGGTCTGGAGCCCAAAACTGTATTCCATGTTGTTATGCTGCAGCCTTCCTAGGTGGAAGCAGGAGGCTTTGGTGCCCATCCTGGCTCGGCACTGCCTGAGGGGCATAGGTAGGTACCCTGGTAGGTACCAGCAGGGACTCTCTTCAAGCCCCCTGTCTGCAAATTGGAATTATTATCTGCCTGCAAATGCCTGATCAGTGGCCTCTCTCCTGCTCCTGTGCCACTGCCTGATGCCCACATGGTTCACATGCCTTTGTGGGATTGTGTTTTTCATGGAAGTTTTGCAGAAAGCATTGCTTCAAAGCTACTGGGAAATGCTCTGCATATGTGTTTGTACACCCACACATACTTGTCTGGCCAGGCCTCGCTTTCCAAGAGCTGCATTTGCTGTAAACTTTTCCGTATATTTTTGGTGCTTCACGTGTGCCACCTCTGACTTCAGGGACATGTGACAGGATTTGGAGAACTTCTGTGAGCCCTTGCTGTCACCTGTTACTGTTATGTCTTGATTCAGAAACTGAACCCTGATTGCATTCATTTGCTTCATACTAACTGACCCTGATGGGAGCAGGTCATGAGGTAACATAGAGTAGGTCCTCACTTTGCTGCAGCTGGGAGATGTGGTGCACACTGGGATTTACCTGCCAGGAAATACAGAGGCTGGTTAAGTGTTAGATGGGTAGAAATGCAACCCTCCTCCAGCTGGCTTTGGATGCTAGGATTTTTTGTGGTTTAATCTGTTTACCATGATGCTACTATTAATGGTTTCATCATCAATTCTGCATTCCCACCAGCATTAAGGATGGAGTTTCCAGATGTGTAATCCCAGCTGTCAGCCACTTGTCCCTTCTCCATGGCCACAGGCTACCAAGTGAGTCTTGTACCAGGCCACACTGTGGGTCCTGTGGCAAGTGTGCCCTGGGATGGCCATCCCACTTTTTTAAATCCTTTAAAACTCTTTAAAAGGATGCTTTTAATGCACCCACCACATTTGCCTGATGGCCTCAGGAAAGTGAAAAGGAGGGCCTTTTGTTAGGTTGTTAAGCAGTGCTTGGTGGATGTTATGGGCTCATGGGATCCAAGTCCCTCTGCTCACATTTTCTTCTTATTTCTCTGAAAGCTTTAAGTCAGGGCAAGCTGCAGCTGCTCCTGTTTGCAAAAACTAGTCCTCCTCCAGGTTCCTCCCTGCAGCCAAAATCCTTACATCCTCCTGACAGCAGGACCCTGGGACACATGAGTCCCATGCAGGACAGGGCAATGGGCTTTATTCTCCATTTCATGGCAAGGCTGAAAACAAAGAATAGTGGGCAGCTGTGGTCTTAGCTGACAACCTGAGAGGGGCTTTGGTAGCAGAAATCCCCAGGGGAGAAGGAAGGCTGCTGACTAAAGTCAGCAAGGGACTCCCTCTCTCCAGATGAAAAAGCAAAGGAATTATAAGCAACATGCTGAAATACACAGATAAAGTTACCCAAGTTATTTTGGCCATGAAGCCCAGGACAGTAAAGGCTCTTAATCTCCTATTAATCAACACAAAGCTGGAAGAGGCCATACAATGAACTCAGCTGTCAAAGCTGCTGCGCCCTTTTGCTCCCTTTAATTTAACTGTATTAGTCCTGCCCACAGCCTTTGTTCTTCCACCCTGCTCAGGAAATTTGCTTCTGGTTTTGGCAGGGCTCACTCTGATTCCACATGGCTGGTTTGTGGACAGCCAGGAGGGATGAGAGGGAGGGCAGGAAGGGGAAGAGGATGGGAAAAGGTCCTGTGGGAGCAACCTGCTTGATGTGCTTCTTAATAGTGCCACTGCATCCCTTCCTGCTGAAGCTTCCTCCTGATAAGCCAAACAGGCACAATTGAATGAAGAAGGACTTTGGCTGATATCAGCAGAGATAAGAGTTCATGCTTAAATCTTAAAATAAAAAAAGAGACAAGTGACCATGAGCCAAGTCTTATTCAGCAGGAGCTACCAACCCAGTAAGCATTCCTACCTCTGCCGCCCTACCCTTTGACTCTGCTGAGGGGTCATAGTGTCTTACCTTTACCTTAGTTGCTCTGATTTGTGCCACTTGTTCCTCATTTGACCAGTAAGAAATAAGGGCAACAGCTTGACTCTGGGTCCTTTGCTTGCTTAACATGCAGAAGAGGGTCCAGTAAGCACAGCAGAGTGCTGACTGCCAGATGTTTTCTCTGCTGATGTCAATAGCATCACCATACCCCTTGCCAAAGCTCTGTTCCTCAGGGCTGCTGCGGGGCACAAACCCCCCCTTACCCTCCTGCTGCTTGCTGGACTCCTCCAAGCCACCACTGCCTCCTTCCCACCCACATCTGCAAGGATGCAGCTCCTCTCTCAACAATATCTGAGGGTGGAGGTAGAGTTTTCCTCATTGGAGGTGACGTGGAACAGCTCCAGCTGAGCATCCAGCAGCATCATTGCAAGAACACTGTCTTCTCAATCAATTGGCATTTGTCTTTCCTGCTGCCAGAAATAATGTTTCAGCACATCTGCCCTGGTTTTAGCACCCTTTACATTGCAGTGCAAATATTTGTGTGTCTTCCTATCACAGGAGAAGAGAATGCAGCCCCTCACCTACCCAAATCCCAAAGCTATCCTCAGAGGGCTTCAGAGGTGACCATTTGTCAGGAAAGGAGCCCAGTACTGCTCTGTAAAACACGCCTTTCACTGTGGAGGATATGCTCTACTGATGCCATACTGGAGGGGTGGCACAAGAGGTGTCATCCTGTATAATTCATGGATTGTAATGAAAACATTAGAAAAAAAAAATTAAGATACATCAGAAAAAACTTAATAACCTGCTGTGACAATATGGCATTTTTATGACCCTTGGTTTCACTTCATCTTTCTTAAATGAGCAAACAAACAAATGTAAAAGGTGGTTTCCTGGACACAGGTGAGTTATGTCAAATTTTACTATTTATCCCTGCTGAAGGATGAGATAATGGAGCAGCTAACTTGAGGGTGTACCTTCACCACCTTTGCCTTTCCATCAAGGAATGACAGTGCTTAAAAAGTGGAAAAAGATAAAGCAGTTACAGAAAGCTGTGCTTAAGAAGGTGGATTTTTAAGAGGATATTGAATGCTTCGGGTTTGTCTGGAAAACAGAGTTTTGAGCTCCACATCTTACTGGATTTCTCTGACTTCAGTGACCAGATGTAAAAAATTCCACAAATCCATTACATCAAGCCCAAATTTTCCCAAATACATAAACTGTCAAGGTTCTTCTTTCCCTTTCACAGCAACAAATTGGCATATGCTTGCAGTGAAATACTGCATCATTTGTTACTCGTTTTACAGGGGGATCCTTCCCTCATTGATTGCTGTAATTGTTCTTGGATGAGAAGAGTAAAACATACTTACACTGGTATGTGGGATTCTGGACAACCCCAGGGAAAAAAAAAGGACCAGAAAGGAAGTTTTTCTGTCCAATGAAAGGTTTTGTGATGTGTTTTTTCAATATCAGAATGAAAGCTTGAAATACAGAACCTCAAAAATAAAAACACACAAAGCAGAAAACCACCAAACATTTAACCAGCTGCAGTTACTTATTTTGGTTATTTTATCCTTTTTATTTTGTTAGTAAATTTACTTTTTTTTTCCAATATAAAGTACAAATTCTGGATTTCTTGGGTGAAAATCTGTGTCCACAAATTTGATTTCAGTCACTTGGGAACTGTTTGGCAGATAATTTTAAATTAGAAAGTGGCAATCTGCTGCACTAAAAATAAAAAGTAATGATCCAGTAAATGACTAATTTTGTGGTCTGAGTTAATTAGTGGAACAGCTTGGAGGATGGAAGGCAGCAGGTCTAAATTACTGCACTAAGTCCATTTGCAGAAAGATACTATCTGACTTTGTTGTTATTAATAATAATTAATGAGAATCAAAATATTCAGCTGGGATGTTTGTCGTTGCTATTAGTAGGAATGCGTGTGTGTGTGTGTGTATGTGTGTGTATATATATGTATTTTCTCTTTGATGCTTTTCTTGCTTGTTTGCATTTAAATCCTCAACTGTCTTGCTCTGTGACTTAAATAATACTCCAGAAATTATTCAGACCACACCTTTTTCTAGCACAGAGGAAACTTGAGGCATTTACAATTAGTGCTGCTGGTTATTCCATGAAAACCACACACCATGGACTGACAAGAAAATCAGCAGTAAAAATTCAGGCAATAAGCAGTCCTTCATCAGCAGGCTCACAGGGAGCATCAGTTGGTGGCTCATAGCTCGCTTTTACATCTTATCTTTGCAACACAGGTTGCTGGGAATGCAGGGATGGCACAGTCACTTTGAGTCTGCACAGACCCACACATCCCAAAGCTTTCTCTGGTGAAACCTAGGCATTACTTTGCTGAAGTCCAAAGTGCTTAAATTTCGATGCCTCCAAGGCACCATGATGGTCTCCTAGTCTTGTGCCCTCTGTGACGCCAGCCTTTGCTATTTCTGCTGGACATTCCCACCCCAAACCTGCTTTCTGTGGGAGGTTTTTAGCACATGTTTTAGAAAACCCTTCAAATAACTCGGTTCCTATGGCAGGGGAGATTTTTAATGAACTAGTTTAGTGGATAATTGCTCTCATTGTTAAAACATACTTCTCCCTTTGTTTTCAGCTCGACTTCTCTGAGTTTCAGTCTTCCAGCCCTGGACTTTGCTCTATCTGTGTTTGTCAGAGTTAAAGCCCTTTAGAATGTGAAATCTTCCCATATATCCTTAAAGACTAGGAGGAGTGATTTCCTAACCTTCCCTTTTAAGAGGACAGCAATAACTGAGGACTAATTACTGACTCTATTGATTTTTTCATGTCTGTGCTTGTTTTTTTTAGATAAGTTGTAATTGTTTCTTCTTATCATTGTACAATTGTAGTTAATAATTGCTGTTCACTTTGTCTACATTCTAAGGATGTGGCCCCCACTTCTGTTAAAGATTCATTGTTTGAGGCTCAGATGGGCAGTTGGAGGGGTGTTGATTTGGTTTTGGGCACCTTTGGAGAAAAGGAAGTGCATCAGTCAAAGTGCTGATTACCTGCTCAGAAGGTTTTGTAAATCATGTTTGTTATTTTTAATGTCTCCTTTTCAAGTGGTAGTGTATCTCTGGTGGGTTTAGTTCTGGCTGTAGGCTGTTTTCTACCATCCTTAATCATCTTGAGTACTTTCTTTGCTTTCCTTAACTTCATTTGATTTCACTGAGAAATTTCAAGGGGTGAGATGATACTTAGATGAATGAAGTTGGTGATTAGATGGGGATTAGATGGATTCTAATAAGCAGATGCTGTGCTGTCTGTGGGAAGATTTCTAAGCTTCATTAAACCAAGAAGAGCTCTTTTCCCCTGACAATTGCAGGTTTAAAACATTGTATTATACTCTATTAATAATAAAAACGATAAACTATCTTGATAGCAATAGCCATCTTCTGGTAAAACTTCAAATTGTGGTCATATCCAAACCCTCTATGAGGGGATATGAACTCTTTTATAGTATTGCAACTGTGAGAGGATTGTTCTCACCCAAGCGCCCAAGACTTTGCAAGAGGGAGTTAAAAATGTCTTGTTTATGATATTTATCCAGTTCCCTGTATTTTTTTCCATTTGCAGCATTTTTGTTCCTGCATATGTTGGGCTGGTGGGAAGTCTCATCAATACCCTGATAGCAGTGGTTTGGATCCCTTCGCAGACTAAACCAAAGTTAAACCAGCATGTGACAGAGCACAGTGAGTATTTAGTGTTTCTGATAAAAAGTACATGAGTAAGGACAGGGGATTGACATGCTGCAAGAACTGCTGAAGTACCTTAGAGTTGCGTTTAAGGGCAAAAAGGTCCTGACCTTGAAATGCTGACACTTTAATGCCTAAATTCTGCTTATGGTAGAGTATTATTTCCTACGTGTCGATCACTCTGCCATGTAGAATTGCAGTATTCCAGCCCAGTGCTTGATATGTATCTCAGAAAAGGGAAATGTGGACCCCTTGCTGGGGATTAGTCTGGTCTGGCATGGGAGGCAATCCCACTGTCTCACTGGGTTCCTCTGCATGCAGACCTGGCACCAGCTCCCAACCTCCTGCCATCAGCAGAAAACTGGTGCAGCAGAGACAAAAGTGCCTTTTGGGAAAGGGGGTGGTGAACCTGAGCAGATAGTTTCAGAGTTTCTTACTTTCTACCCTCAACCTGTATAAATAGAGTATTAATCAATATGTCATCTTCTGTAGGTACATCACAGTCTGGCAGCTTGTTTAGCATCAGAGAAATCCTACGTCTGATGAAGTTTCCAGGAGTAATGGAAGTTTTTATAGTCAAGGTCTTGGCTGGGCTTCCCATAGGTAAATCTCCCCCATTACCCGTGATTGCTGATGTATTTAAAATAAGATGACATACAGTGTAGACCAGGCTTGTCTCAAGTTGCTGAGAGCACATTGCATTTGATCATAGAGCAGTGAGGATTTAGGTCCTAACTTGATGTTGGATGCTTTCAGATGGTCTCAGCTACAAAGGGTCAGAACCCTGGGACTTAATGTAAAACAGACTACTTGTCATAGGCATCTGTGACATTTGGCAAATCATTTAATTTCTCTACTCCATCCCCCTGGCTGTAAACATTTTTTTCTCTTGTCTGTCATTTCTATTTAGGCTGCAATTTCTTTAGAGCAGAAGGAAATCGTTTGTCCTCTCCTGGAAACACTGAGGTCCTTCCTGATTTTACTTAGTGATTTTAAGGTGTATATGTATCCTAACCATTTTCCCAACAACTAAAAAACTGTTGGTGGATGAGAGGATCAGGCTGCACACAGGACAGCCACAATGTATTTCTTCCCTTGTGCATGATGGTGGTGCTTGTTCTTCTCTTCCTTACATGTTCTGCTCAGGTTTTTGTGTCACAGTAGGAACTGGCTGATACTCAAACCCTTCCCAAACCTGCCTGTTTCCCTGCTTCCTTTGAAGTTGCTGTACTGGCATGGTCCATATCTCCCAATTTGCCTGACTACATATCCTTGGCCACATTTAATAATCTTCATTTTTGCCTGCCCTCTAACTTCTTTCTCCCCATACTTGACCAGAAACAACTTAACATGTCAGCTTTGTTAGTGGTGTGTAAGGACAAGGTGATGTTCTCTGCCCTTCCACACAGAAAATCTTCATGGCTCCTTTCCCAGTCAAACACAAAGTGCAGTTTCTCTTGATGATGATTTCAAGAATTGAATTTTGTGCACATCAAAACACATATACATCATGCATCTGAACAAACCAAGGCACTTCCCTTCCAAACAGGGATCTTAAGAGAGGAATTAAGGCACCTTAGCTTTTAGACTCTGCATTTTTTTTTCCAATTTGTTTTTGTCTGGAGAAGCCCGTGACGTTTAAATAATAAGAAACATGATTTACAAATAAAATTCTAATTTGTAAACGGTAAATTCAGTTTACAAATGAAAGTAGATTTGGCTGTGGAGTGTGGCTGAATCAGAAGGGGGTAGCATTTCTGGGCTTGGTCAGGCTCATCTGTTATTCCTTGCTGTGTCACTGGGGGAACAAGTCCAACTGGAGTTGTAGAATAATACACAGGGAAGTAAAGGATTTCTGATTTTTTTTTTCCCTGTTTGTGTGTAGTTGGCACTGCTGAGATCAGTTATGCCAGTTGGTCCTACTCCTGCCACTGCAGACAGGACACAATCTCAATGTACTGCTGGCTTGCCCTAATAGTACAATTTTTTGGGTTCTTAAGAAGCTAAACTTCTAAAACTGTATCTAAAAGGTGTATAAAATTACAGCATTTCATAGAATGAGACAGATGTTTTAAGGGAGGTTTTCTTTGCTGATTCTAACTCATTTCTCATCTTAAAGTAGCATTCATTTCTCTGTTTAAAAATGCCTGAGACCACATCCATATGAGATCTGTGCAGTAATTTCCTGCGTGCTCTCCTTTTTCCAGAGGCCAGGTGAGATACACTTTGCTTTAGTCATTCCTGCTGAAATGCCAATTCATGCCTGTTGGAGAATCCATTCTTCTTTTCCCGTGCAAAGCAAAAATGCTCACCCAGGCAAAATAAACATCTCCTGCTGAAAACTGCAAGGCAATTTCTAGACAAAGAGGATGGAGACAGCAAAGCTGAGATTTAAGGCAGGCTAATAGTCTGTCAATGCATGGCTTGGAGTATTTCCGTAAGGAGAGGAACGGGTTCACTTCAGGCACTGCTTGCACTACAGTGAAAAGTGATTAAAATCCTAGTGACTTCTCTTTGCAGGTATCTCTTCACTTCAGGTGACTGAACAACTGATGGCAGCTGAAAGGGGAACTGGCCATCACTTAATTCTCTGAGGCTCACAGCTAGAGGCTGAGCTTCTCATGAGCTCATTTACCTTTCATCTCCAGGCTGCAACTGTATAATTAATTAATTGCCCAAATTACAGACCGCTCTCTATTTGCTTTGTAAACAAGTTTGTGATATACACCAAAGAAAATCTTTTGTTCCTTATGGATCTCATTGTTGTCTAAAATTAGCTTGTTTGAGACCGAAAGACCCTCCCCAGGAGGGCTGCAGGGCTGGGAACCTCCTCCCTGTGTTGCATAAAAGCAGATCTGGGCTCTCTGCCTCTTGCAGGAGGGCAGCTGCCAGGGATTTGACAGGCAGCAGACGTCTCCAACACGGCCGAATTACCTTCTCAACTGACCTGGGAAAAGACAGCCTCATTTCATTGTGGTAGATAAGAGACAGAAAGAAAAACAAGAGAATAAAAATCTCGAACGTACCTCTTACTGACCAGAAATCTCCAGGGCCTTGAAAATACTAATAAAATACCTGCTTGTATGAATCTTTGGCTGTCTGATGCCTCTGGAAAATCTGGTTTCAACACAATTGCATAGGTTTAGCACCTGCATCCCATTTTTAAAAGGATTTTCTTCCACGTGTGGAACAGGATTTTGCAGTGAGCCCTACGGCTCTGCCTCCCATCACGTTTTCAGTCCAGCGTAGGAGGGCCAATGGTCCCGCAGAGGCTGTGCTTGCCTACTCATACCATCTTGCAGTGAGGATTGCTAAGCTGGCCCTCCAAAGCCACAGGCTGCTTTTAGACATGTCACATCTTTTTTTTTTTTTTTTTTTTAATACAGTTTGCACTCCTGTTTTTCCTTGGTGCTTTTCCTCTCATTACTGCATCTCATAAACAATTTCCCTGCCTTCTGCTGCATAATCCTTGTTATTCAACCCACTGGTGCCAGGTTTTTTTCTAAGGAGTTCACCCCTTGTTTAGACCCACTCAAAAAGGGTGAGGTTTCTGAGGATATTTTTTGCCATTTTCCATTTTTTTTTTCATGTTGAGCCTCGCAGTGTGAATTGAGGCTTATCATTACTCAGGTGGCTGCAATCAGCTGACCTGTAGCCTACCCACATGGGAACCTGCTGAGATCTTTGCAAGAAATGCTTGTTCCAATGAGCATAAAACCTTTTTCTAGTTCAATTTGGGGCTCCCCTTGTGGGTTTTACCAAGAAATGTGTTTCCAGTTGAAAAGATCCCCTTAGCTGCTGAACAAAAGGGGGCAAGCAGGTCTCCCTTCTCCACGTGGCTTTAGGAGACCATACAGAAACAGATACAAAAAAAGACCTTTGCCTCTCCAGGGGAGCCGTGCAATGTATAATGCTAATTAAAGAGCACAGTCTATTCCCTTGTTTGGAGGCTTCTTTGGAGGAGGATGATCCAAATCTGCCTTAACTTGATGAGGGACTTCAAAGGGGAGAGGAGCTGTAGAAGCTGGCATGTGGTACCAGGAAGAAGCGCCAGGTATGTAGGAAGGACGAGCCCCTCCTAGGTAGTACTTGCAGTGGGGTAGCAGGATGAAGGGCCTGCTTCAATCTGATCTTCCTACAAGTGAAACCAAGTGTGGTTTTTCTTTCATTTCTTCACGTGTGCCTTTTATAAACTTGTGCAACCCTGTTGCCTGATTTGGGTGTTGTGAGTAAATACTGCTATTTGCATGTTACCTTAAGCTGGCTTGAGCTGAGAGCGATTTCAAAGTAACTGGATAAGGATGGGGTGCTCTCCATGAAGGGGTGTGGCGAAGCCATAGATCTTCATGAGCTTCAGCTCCCTGGCACCTTCTCCAAATATCTGTAGAGCAGCAGAGCAGGATGCCCTTCGTGCCCCCCATCCCTCTCCCCCAATGCCATTGAGACAGCTGGAGCAGCTACTTCCATTAAGGGGGGAAGACGTGTCTCTGGTGGGGTTCAGAAAGGCTTTGTGGCAAGTCCTGGGCTGGGAGGGTGGTGCTGCCTCGAGGCAAAGGCTTGGGGTGCTTGGAGGGAGGTCCTTGTTGCTGCAGGTGCTCCACTGGTAGTGATGCAGTTTGGCTGCTGGATGTTCGTTTGTTAAGGGACTAAGTCCTCCTCAGCATTTTAACCAGCAATTTGGGATCACTCTCTTCATCCTTCCAGGAAAAGTCTGCAAATCCTTCCCATGTTAGTGACTCACTTTGCCAGGCCACCAGCTATTTTCTTAGTCCTCACATACTGCCTCCTGGACTCCTGTTTTTCCAGGAAGAAGAGGACCACAGCTCCCTTTTCACCCAGTCTTTGTAACTCAGAGGATCCTACAAGAAAAGGCAGGACCTCTAAGGGTCATATACTCTCTTCTCTGTTCCCAAAAGGATCAGTGGTCTCTCACAGGCATGTTGTGGGGTTGTTGACACACAGAGAACCCCAATTTCTTACTATCTTGGTCTTTCTGAGGTGCCCAAGACAGTAGGGGAAGCAGCAGACTCCTACCCCATACCACGCTTGGAGCACAATGTTTTGCCATAATGTCTTTAATTTGATGGCTCTTTGTGTAGGACGGGAGCATGTGTAAGCACGTCTGTAGCTGTGTGTGTTTGGCACTGTCGTATTTTCATTTGAGACTGAGTGGGCATTTTCCGTTACACTTTCAGAAATTGCCTCAATCGAAAAGCAGACTCAGCCCGTGCTGTTTCTGTCTCTACTTTCCTGACTGCTTGTGTGGACACCACTATTGGTCCACACAAGAAATTTATCACGTGCCACCGACATCATTGCTGAGGTGTGCAGTGAAATCGCTGCATCTTGGGTGATGTCACTGGGTTGTTCCCCATGGTGAAAATCTGAAGTCAGGCAAAAGGGGAGAGGAATCCAATCAGATTATTTTTATGGTTACAGTCTTGTCTGAACAAGAAAACAAATGTTTTCTTGCTGTCTTAATGGTTAATTTGGCTTCGGTGATACAAATATTTACAAGTTTATAATAAACAGCTGAAACTTCAGCCTACATAGTCACATTATTTAAAGATGAAAGTAAGGGGGATAAAAAAGTTAATACTTGAAGATTAAATTACTACAATGACTTTGAATAGGATTCTGCTCATGTTTATATCCAGTGCCGGCAACCCCAGGGAGAGCTCCTGGCTCATACTGGGGGTGACTGAGAGCAGGATCTGGGCCACTATATGCAATACAAGTACACTGATGTATCCTTTACATTAACCCTCCTTATAGGTTTGTTCATGATTATGTTTTCCATCATCTCTATGGATTTCTTTGGCTTGGAAGCAGTGGAGTCTGGATACCTGATGTCATATTTTGGTGTCCTTCAAATGGTAAGTGAAGTGCAAGTCCCTCTCTTAGACAAATTAACCACACTGCTATCTAATTTTCTACCTTTTTGACACATTCCCTTCCAAATCCAGGTGCAATATTGACAGGCAAATCCTAGCTCTGCCATACAGTATTTGGCTTCAAAAATAGAAGGTTTTCCAAATTTATTCTGTTCCTTGAAATGGGAAGAAATTGGAGGAAAGAGTGTCCTGAAAGCTTTCTTTCCCTTGTCTCTCTTTGTGGATCTTTAAGCTGTGGAGCTAAAATTTCCTCAGACTGATATGTCCTGTTTTTTGTAAAAAAACTTACATTGAACCTAAACCACTTTGGCTGGGGTTTTTCCTGGTGCAGGTTAGCAGATTTACATTTACGTAGTAGCACCCTGTACATTTATGCAAGTACATGATCTTACCAGTGTTTTCACAGATCCCTTCAGTGTAGAGGAAGAACTTGTTTCTGCTGTGTGGAAACAAGCACAGCAAGCTTGTACTTTCAAAAAAAAAAAAAAAAGGAAAAAGAAAAGAAAGAAGAAGAAAAAAAGGTGGGCAATGGAACATGGTTACATGGTTAAGAGACTACCAAAATGGGTAAAAGGGAAAAGTCAGCTGAATTAGGCAGTAGCAGGGCTGAAAAAATACGGTATTCATTATAACAGAGTGTTCCTTCTGGAGGAAGAGGCTAATAATTTTGCAGAAAGAGCAGCAGATGATTATAAGCAAGCCTCGAGGTAGGAATGCAAGTTAAGCAATACCCTGAAGGAGGGTGGTCTTGTTATTAAATCCTCCTTCATTTCCTGGGCATTGCCACAGAGTTCCTGTGGGATCTGGAGGAGCTTCTCATCTGGGAAATGACAGCTTTAGTTCCTTCCCTTGTGATTTGGATGTGGCATGGTGTTGCCAGTCACCTGGGCTCTGCTCTGATCTCACCAAATCTGGGCATCTTGGTAGAGCAGATGATGAACGTGACTGTACATCAGCAAGTGGATTCTGCAGAGTAAACTGGCTGGAGCTGAGGAGATGGTGCCTTGGCCATGTCAGGTCTGTGGGGATGACTTTGGACTAGCTGTCTCTTGGTCCTGTGAGCTCAACATCTCCAACAAGCTGGATGCACTCTCCCTTTCAGTCTTATTGTAAAGAAGACCAGTTTGCTGGTCTGCAGCATGAAAGCTGCAACTGCTTTCCAAAGCAAACTTCTGACCCAAACTCCACTGCTTACAGAGGCTTTCCCTACATTAGTTTTTGTATGCTGCCTCCTAGACCAGCATCTGCAGGAATCGCTCAAGTTTTAGAAGGGCCAATCTTCTTCCCCATTTGAATGTAAAGGGACTCCCCACAATTGTGCTTTTAACTTAGATATGTGAGTTAAATCCCTGTTACGTGTGTCTACACTGAAATAAAATTTGGGATTGCAGCACGACCGTGGTGTGCTTGTTTCGAGTTGGGTAATGTGGGCGGCAATAGTGTTTTTACAGGAGTGGCTTAGTGTTGCTAGATGCTGGGCTTGGATGCTGCTGTTAGGTCCAAGATATCTGTCTTCAGGACACTGCTGTTGTGTCTGGAATATCTATCTGTCTTCACTGCTATTGTTTCCCAGGTTAGTTTGGTTGAAACTACTGTAGATAAAGTTACCTCCACTGCCGTGCTGGTGCACCCCACATAGAGACACAACCCTGGAAGATACAGGAATTACAGCATCCACTCTGCTTCCTAATGGATAATCAGATGTCGGTGCTAACCAGGGACCTGACCCTTCCCATAGTCATAGAGTTTCATCCCACAGAGGCCAATCATGCCTATTGCCACAGTCTAGATCTAACCCAGCAGTGGCCTGCAGGCTCAGGTGCAGTATCTACTTTGCTGGAGAGTCTTTGCCTTGGGACATTTGACACAGAAACTGGCTTTTATCAGGCAGTTTGCTTTCATCTATCCATGTAGTTTCTATCCATGTTGCTATTCATATAGGGCATGACACTGGACATCAGAAATATAGGAGTGAAGTGGTCATAGGGTACAAACTTCTCTTCTTCATGTTCGTGCATTGAAGTTTGCTGTCAGAACACCAAAAATGAAAGAGGATAATGCCTTACTTTTTTTTAAAGGGCCAGGACACCTGATTCTTGGTGGCAGCAAAGACATCTCGCCTGGGAGGTTCCAAAGCACTGCTTTCTGCTTTGTTGTTTCTTCTTTCCACTTTATCACTGGCAGTTTCAAACTCTGCTCTGGTTTAAGTGCAACAAGATCCTCAACTGGACCAAATTAGACTCTCACTATCCGGCTTTTAAATTACTGTAAAACATTAGATTTTGTGTCTTTACTTCCAGGTCTCTGGCTAGAACCACCCAAAGATATCTCTCACAGATAGTGACTTGGTTAATGTTTTATGGCTACTTTCTGTTGGGGTTTCTCCAGTGGAAGGCATATGCAGGGAGTAGAATGTGTGCCAGCTCTGTCCTGCTGAGCCCCAGATCTGCTTGTGTGCCTTTCTGTTCCCTAAGCTGGCATTTCAGATGCATTTGTTTCTGCTGTACCAGTGAATTGATACTGCTGAGATATAAATGCAGATTAAGGTGCAAGTAAATTCCACCAGTCTGGATAGGTGAACGATGATTAATATCTGCTGACTGGCTTCCCCACTTCACTGAGTAAATTACAGCTTTATTCATAAGGAATATAATGTAATTTTCAATGAATTTCATCAACCAAATCCTCAGCTTTGATTTCTTATTCCTTAGTTTGCCTTTCTGTTAAACATACTGAGGATTTTTCCATCCTCTTGGACTTGCTCTGAGCCCTCCTGTTAGAGAAAACATGTCCCCACATTTGCATCTCTCCCTGGACTTGAAAATGGATAGGACTTTCACAGATAGAAGGGGATGTCACAGAAATGAAGGGGAAAATAAGTATCCATCCATGTCCTGTTTATTTTAAATCTCCCTGCAGGCACTGAACACAGTGCCTGGGCAGCTGCACAGCACAGCCAGCTGATACAACCAGCACTGTGTCCCAGGGTCTTGCCTGCTCCCAGCACATACTACATGCACCAAGTGGCTTCAGAGATGCTCAGGGAACAGCACAACAAGTCTTCTCTGAGACCTTTATTCAGCTTTTCCCTGAAAGTCATACACTGACAAAAGCACTGTCTGGTCTGCCAAATCCTGGCAATTTTTATAGTATTATTTCTTTGTGTTATTGTAGTTTCTGGTTTTTAAATCAAATATTCTCAAAACAAACATATTCTTCTTGCACAGAATGTGATGTTGCAGCTCCCTTTCCCAGCCCGATCAGCAATCCCGGGATGACTCAAATAGTGATGGTGTCTGCCTGCTTTCCTCTCCCACCCCAAGGATATTATGCTCCAATTGCTTAATCTAGTTTTTCAGCTTCTCAGCCTCATTTAACCTGCTGTGGTAAGAAGTGGCCAATGCACTGTAAGCATCTGTCTCTCCTTGTTCCTCTCATGAAAGCCAGCAGCAGAGTACCTAGAGAGGAGATTTGGAGTGGCTTTGGGACAGTCCACCTAATTTTAAGTGGGCAACTCAAGTTCTTCATCATCAGTATGTCAAACAGCTCTTTGCTTGGGGAGATCAGCACAGAAACATGAACCCTGCAGGAGGTGAGGTGTTTGCTCCTTTCCAGGTGGAGGATGGTAGTTAGCCCCACTGCTCATTCAGGCATCACCTGAGGGATCCCATCCGGAGCTCCTCAGCCTCACCTCATCATGCTTGGTCCCATCTTGTTGCTTTATGTCCATGCAGGACCCCAAAATCTAGGGGAAGGGGAGTGTCCCATGCCCAGCCTGAGAGGATCCCTGCAGGCTTAGAAGGCAGATTTGGGGCTGGTTTGAAGCCCAGGAGCCTTGTGTGTTTTGGCTGACCACTCTCCAGAGCAACTCTCAAGGTGCCTCCCTCTCTGAGCATCAGCTCTGTCCACGTGGGAACGGATCATGGCACTTGCTAGCAGCTCAAGCTGGCACTGGTGATGGGTTTTGTCCCCACCACACCATCCATGTAACACCAATGACTACTGCTCATGGCATGGGCCGTTCTCAGCACCCTTTTTCCTTCACCAAATTGGCTGCCCACAGCACAGTCACCCTTCACCCTGGCACTGTGGTTCATCTCCTTGCTGCAACTTGTCCCCCTGCATGGAGGGACATAGGTTGCCTTGCTGCTGCTCTCAACCTGTCTTGCAGAGACTTGAGTTGCCCAAAATAATACATCTGCTGATACACGTTATAAACATTCCCATCAAATTCCATAGGGACTGTCCACAGGGAATGAGGGCTTCCTGGCTCTCTGGAAGAAACCAGTGCCAACTTACTTTTTGTGGTTAGGCAAAGAGCATCATCTAATAACAGAGGATATGGGAAACTATGGGGCAGGCTTAGGCACAGTGAGGGTAGGAAGGCTGGGAACAGGGGATAACTTCTGGGTCAGGACAGAGCCAGACAAGGTCAGAGAAGGACGTGGGAAGGTGGTGTCACAGCATTGAGACGAAGAACTGTCTGATGAGGAAACAAAGTTGTTGCTTAGAAAATGGAATGTGACTGAGGCTGGAGTGGACTGATGGGGAAATCAAAATAGCAAGTGGGGGTAATAATTCAAGCCATCCGGGTCTCTGCAGTGATGCTTGAAGCACCCTGATAGCGTGAGGCCGTCTGATGAACTGGGACTGTGCCAGCCTAAGTTGCAGAGTAGAAGTCGTGTGGGAGATAATGAAATGAGGAGGGGAAGGCTGACAGCAGGAGAGGTACCTCTGTGCCAGGCAGCTTTCATTGCAGAGATTCCCTTGCTCATGATGTATTTGAAGCATCTTTATCTGATCACTTGTAGGTCTTCAGGCAAGCCGTATGAGAGCCTGTCAGGGACACAATCCCTCTGTCCTCTAGGGCTGGACTTACAGAGTCCTCTCATCTCAGAAGCCGTGCAAGTGAAATTTCCCTCATAGTGAATGCCTGGGAGTGTGAAATGCTGTTCAATCTCCCTCCAGATAATAATTAATTTCATAATGGTTTAAAATAATTTAATTTTGCATAATGGGCAGAAATGGGCCTAGGCACCAGGTTGTGGGTTTTTTTGGAGTTGCAAGCACAACAGCATGGAGAACTTCTAGGTGTAGTATGTGACTTGGAAAGTACTGCTGGAGGATTAGGCAAGTGAAATACCTTGAGTACCTGGCTGACATCTGAAGTCACATCTGATGCTTAGATTTCAAACCACTGGAGAGGGTGGGGGAAGATTTCCTTTAAGAACTTTTTCTCAAAAAAAAACCAAAGCAAAATGCACCAAACAAAACTCTGGGTGGGACAAAGGGGTAGATATTTATACCCCTGAGGATCAAGAAATCATAAGACATCTGTTCTATTTACTGCATTTAAATCTGTATTGTTAGACAAACCCCACCTCTAGCCATGCAGCTTCTGGAGGGACAAGTTGGTACGGAGTGATCCTGAAAAGATGAGAGAGATTCCTGGAGGAGAGATTTACATTGCATATCATCTTATCACCAGTCTGTCCCTCTCACTTTTTTTTTTTCCCTGCACAGCAAAAGAGATGATTAAAGAGCCAGGGATTTAATTACAGCCAGGTATGCCTAGGGGGAAAACCCACTTGCTGAAAGGACCTTGCAAAAACAAACAGAAAGTTCTCCAGTTTCCTTGCTTTGAAGGATTTATATCTGTGGAGGGGGGGGCGGGCTGGAGGGGGAAAGAAAGCAATTAGGCTTTCACAAAACACACCAGCCTCTTCCCCCTGTTTGGCAAAGTGCTGCCTTCAGCAGTTTGGTCCTCACCGTCAGCCCTCCTTCCAGTCCCACCACCCTCCTGCTCCTCTATAAGACCTGAGCTACTTCTCAAATGATTTCTGGCATCACCGTGTCAGTAAAACAGCTCCCTTTTGCCTCGCCCAGGGCTTTGTACCACCTTAACCCTGTGCAGAAAAGCCTCGTGATTTGCTTGACCCCTGTGGTGTGCCCCATCTGGTGCCCACCCGCGTCCCACCCCAGCCAGTGCTGCGCTCGCCCTGGGAACTGCCAGCCAGGCACAATTTCAAAGGGGAGAGATACAGGTCCAGGGCGTGGGAGGCTGCTTCTGATGTGAATCATGCTATCTGCACTAGGGATGGGGCCCTGCATCTTCTCTACTAGGCTGCACCAGCTTATCTGGCCTGCTGCACCTGCCTTTCCGACCTTCTCATATCTGTTCATTGCCAGGCTGTTGGGTGAAAGGGAACTTCTTTTGTTGCTGGGCTCTGTCAAGCTTTCAATTGGTGCTGATGGAAGAATCTTCAGAAAAAGTCCCATGTCTCTGAGCACGGAGGACCAGCTGAGCATCTGCATAGCTCCTCTAACCTCCACTGGTGAGGTCAGCTACTTGCCAGTTCCAGTCCTCAGCTGGGGCTCCATGCAGCAAGGCTACTGCTTCAAAAGCCTTCCAAAAACTAGCACCTTAAACCTTCAAAGAGTAACAATCTCTTCCATCCTGAAAGGGATTGCTGAAATTTGTTAGAGGTTAACAATAAAATGGGTAATTGGCTCTTTTGAACAAGTGGGAGCTGCTGCCTTCCCAGAAACCAAATACAGTGATAGAAGCAGAGAGTATTTTTCTATGTGATTCGCTGAATTAGTCTAACAAATCCCCAGTTTGATGAATCCAGCATAATGCTAAGGAAAGATTTGGCTGGTCTTATGCATTTATTGGGAGACTTATTTGCCTTTAAAGAAGGAGAGGGGGGAGGAAAAAAAAGATGAGTTGGTTTTTCCTGTGACATGTGTACACAGCCACAGGCAGTGCCTGTTATTTCACTTGCAAACAATTTCCTCTCTCTTTTGTTTATTGATGACAGAAGGCATTCCAGCCAGGTACACTGGCTCTTCCCCGACTTCAAAGGAGGTCAGGTTACAAAGGCAAGCACCATCTAGGCAAAATGAAACACAGGAGGGGAAGGCCCATCTCAGTTGATCTTAGGGGAGTTTATGTGCAAGGGAAAAGCCCAGAACTCACCAGCGGCAATGAAAATAAGGATAAATCCCATTGCTGCTTTGTCAGCCACCAGAGCTTATCCATGGGAGCAGTTATGGCTAAGTCACCTGGGATGTCCCTGCTACCTCCTGGTAATGGTAACACATGTCCAAAATCTTACATGGGAGAGTGCACATGAACCACCTTTCACTTTCACCTTCCCAGATGTGCCTGTGCAGGCAGCTGCTGCTCATGCCAATCCAAGGGCTCTGCAGACAGGGAATATTGCAGGCTGGAAGTAATGGGTTTTCAGGTCTAAATTCAGACTGGAAAGTGAGGTCAGAGCTCCTTGTGATTGGAAATATTATCCAGCACTTAAATCAAGGCTCTGTATCCAAAATCAAGATTGTGGGCCTTGCCTACTTGGGCTAATGGATGGATCAGCAACAACTGTACTGGGGAGGGAGGCAGGCAGTCTAGATAACCTATGGGGGAGGCTGCAGTGTGTGTAACCCAGGGATTGCTGCACAGCCCCAAAGGGAAAGCAGGTGACTCGGGCTCATGCTTGCCCCTGGAAATAGTCCCATTGCCAAGTTGGTTGATTCAGCAGTGATGTTTTACCTTGTGCTTATATTGCCACAGCCCAAGTGATGGGAAAGCCCATGTGGAATGCCAGCATTGGCACAAGGACCACCCCTCTGCTCTGCTCACTCTGGGGACAGCACGGGGCCCGCACATTGTCAGGTCCTCCTGCTCAGTGCCTGGCTTTGCTGCAGCAGTGCTTGTTGCCTGTGCTTAGATGCTCATATGTAGTGATGGAGACATTTTTGGGTACACCACTCCCAAGGCCATCAGACCAGGCTGCTCTGGGAAGTTGCTGATGATATATCCCAATGACTCAGGGAAGGGCAGGGATGAGGCTGTGCCTGTACGGTGTATCCCAGTTAAATATGCCATTCAAGCCTGGGCAAATTAGGAAACATTTCCTTTCCTCCAGTGGTTGAGTTGAGCCAAACTGGGGTTCGGGTGATGCCACTGCTGAGTCAATCCATGCCCTGCAACGAGGCTCAGCCCCCATCCCATGTGACTCAGCAGAGCCCCAGCTGGGGCGAGCCTGTAGGAGGGACTGGAAAGTTGCAAAAAGCTAATGACGATTTTTGGAGCACTCAGCTTAATGAAGCGTCACTCAGTGACTTCTCCACCTACCCCCCAAGTAGGAGCTGCTGGGGCCAGTATCAGCCTCCTCTCGTGTCCATGGCAGGGCTTTCAGTCAGGATGACTCAGGTCACCCCATGCCTTGTTCAAGCATTGCGCCACAGCAGCTCAGCCACTGTCCCAGAGGCTGCTTGGCAAGTGACACAACCGAGGAAACACACACGGGACCTGTGCCACTGTCACATGGCATCTGGGCACACGTGAGCCAAGCTCTCAAGCCCTGGTCAAAGGCAGGGACAAAGACAAAAAGGAGGCAGGAAGAACATTTCCCAGGAGCCAAAACACCGGATTGTTGTGATGTGCCCTTGTGTCAGAAATCCTTTGTGCTCTGAAGCAAAGTGAAGGGTTAAATTTTGATGGTTTTCCATGAAGTTGTAGCTTGTTGGAAATATATTCATTTGTAACTATTGTTCTTTATGTCAACTTTATTTTTACTACTATTCACTTTTTAGTTTGTTTTTTTGTTTGTTTGTTTTAGTAATTAAATTGATTTTTCTGGACTGCTTGTTATAAATTGACATTTCCTTTCTTTCTAATAACTTACTTCCTCATTTAATTTGCACTCATTTCCTTCCAGCTGAATTTGGGTTTCAGCCTTAGGACTACTACAGCAAGGTTGAGCGTGGCATAGAGTCATTCCTGGTCCAAGCAGACCACTGAAGTTTTCTGCAGGATGGACTACCATGGAAAAAAATCCATCCCACCAAACAGAGCATTTTGAACTAGAGCTCTTCTTTTCAAGTTGGTGGGGTTTTCATTTGGATCATAGAAACCCTTTCAAGGCAGGGAAAACTCATTAGATTCTATCTGTCCAGCCTTGTGATCTCTTCCAGCCTCTGTCCTCTCTTGTCCACTTGGGCCAGCATCACCTGAAGTATGAGAGATGCTGAACAGAGAAATAAAAGAGGGACTTTGCTCTGCAAAGTGCTGGAAAAGTCAAATAATTCCTGGGATTTAAATTTTTTGCTCCTCCTTCTCTCCCCCTCTCCCCCAGTTTTTATTTAAAATCTGTAAAACCAGTTCCCCACCCCTTACATCTGCATGTACTGCTGGGACTGGGTATTAGCATCTCCGCCGTACTTGTTTCATGCCTAAAAATTATGAATCACCCAATTTGTATATTTATAGTTTAAAATAATGTCAAGACAAGGTACAGGCATTTTCCTCCTCTGCATACAAAGGTAGAGTTTTTCTTTGGAAGGATTTACCAAGAATGAAGACCTTAGTATTAACTGTATTTCACAAAAAGTCACAACTTAGAAAAAATAATTTGTATCTGCAAGAGTTTGTAGAAAGTTTTGGTCACTGCTGGTGATGAGGCAGTGATGGTAAACTAAGGCACGCACCTTGAGTAAAGGCTTCCAGCTGATGGGATGGCTCTCTCCCTAGGATGCAAAATGCTTGAAATAACGGATCATGTCTTCCCACTGTTTACTGTGGCAATGAGGTCCTTTTTTTTCAAAACAAACCCTGACGGAATAACCCATTTGCTGCCTTTCATTTGTTTGCAGCACTGTAGCAGCTCTCGTTTGTTTAAATGATTATACATCAGGGTTAATGGTGCTCCTGTGTTTCTTTCCCAGGTTGTCCAGGGTTTGGTTGTTGGAAAACTCACTAACCACTGCACAGAGATGACGCTGCTCAAACTCAGCGTCTTCGTCTTTGCCGGCGTGGGCCTAGGCATGGTAAGGCAGGTGTGGGATCATCCACAGTGCCCTTCATAACGCAGCGACACAAGGTCCGTGAGACCTGCCTGTGAGCTCTGCCCCTTGAAATGCCACCACTGGCTTTGTTGGGTGGTCCTCAAGGTGGGGAAAACCATCTCTCCTGGGCCTCTGCGCAAACAGAGCTGCGCTCAACGTAAGCATTGCGCCAAACCATGATAAAGAGCTGCGTGAGTAATAGTTACGGGGATTTAAAAAAATATTAATCTCTCACAGAAACTCACTAAGTCCCTCCTGAGTCACCGGATTTGCACAGAAATCCTGCCCTGGTCTTGTCAGCAACTGCTTTTCCTGAACTACCCAGAAAGTAAATGAAGATTATGAGGGGGGAAAATAAATCACTGCAGTTGTACGCTGCTGTGAGACAGTGGAGGTTGTGCACTCTTCTTCTGGGCCTTTATTTTTACCTGATCTCCCAAGGTGAGATGATTTGGGGAAGGAGATAGCAAGGCAATACTGTTGTTCCTCCATTTTGAGATAAGTGATATTACCTGTTGCTGGTTGTGTCTACTTGGGCGACGGTTGATGTCAATCTCAAAGGGTAATTGGAAAACTGATTTCATGTAGGCAGCTCTGCTGGCAGCTGTGTTTGCTCAGATAAGCCACATTCAGGGAACTGATAGCTCTGCCCAGGCCACAGGGATGGAGGAAGGGTGTGCACGGTCCCCTCTGTGTCCCATCCAAGGACAGTTGAGCTGCATCAGCCTTTCAACATTCCCTGCAGGATTTGGCCTCAGGCCTTGCTGCTGGGGTGCTGAGGCTCCCACTGGTACAGGTAGGATGAGTGCCATTCCCACAGCCATACCACAGCCACGAGAGGTCAGGGCCAAGTCCTGGAGGGGATTGAGGTTTGTGGTTCCCAGCTACACGGATGAGATGAAGCACCTACACATCTTAGCTAATCTGAGGCTAAATCACGTGTCTGAGATGAGGCTGGAAAGGGAGTATGGATGCAGATGGAGGGTTGGCTCTGCAGATGGAGTGTGGTCCCCCTCTCTGGGATTTTGGGGCTCACGGAGATTCTGTTAGGTGTAGAATGCTTGGAAAGGGTCCCTTCTGATTGGTGTCATTCTGTTTTGGCTGGCATTGACGTGCCCCTTTAATATGGGACATCTGCACAGCACTTGGTCCTCCTAAGCATGGCCTAGGAAGGACTTTGAAGGTCGTACTATTGGTTTTTGGTCACAGCTGGGAGCAATTAGGTGGGACCAAGGTGGACCTGGCCCATTTGGAGACCTTAGCACACACAGCCGGGTGCAGGGCAGAGTGCTGCTGAGATTGGATCCATGTGTTGAAACCCCTCCCATGGGGGGCAGAGGAGCAATATGGAGTAAATGGCTTCTGTGCACTGAGGTCTCACTGACCTCCAGGGAAGTCTGGAGTCAGGTGGAGGTTGGAGAGAAAGCCTCAGTGGCAGTGTAGGGGCACACAGAGGGACATGGATGTCCCAGTGTGGGGAGGCTCACATTGGCTGCACAAGGAGGGGAACTGGGAGCCGGGAAGGGAAATCATCTTAGAGTTGGCAATTATGCCAAGCCCGGAGGGCTGTGGACATCCTGACAACACAGTCCTGGGGACAAGGGTCAGCAATGACTTCCCATGAGAACTATTCATAGGCAAATGCAGCTGTGATCCTCTTTGCCCAGGACGCCTTATTAAAAAGATCTCTGTCTGAGCGGTTGCCAAGAAAACATCCGTTTCTGGGGTGGCTTTCTGTCTGGGTGGGGATCAGTGCCGGCACAGCAGCAAGTACAAATGTGGAAGTTAATGGGTGAAGCTTTTAATCCTGCACAGCTGCTGGTGGAGGAGTATCCCACCTGCTGTGCCCTTGCTGCATGTGGCCTCCAAATGCAGCAGTTCCCCTCCCCGAAGGATGGAAGTGAGGAAAAAGACTAGCTGTTAATAAAAGATACTCCAGAACCCATCTTTATATCACTGGGAGGTGAGCTGAAGTGTTTTTGGAAGGCTAGCACAAGCAGCAGCAGACAGACAGCACTGCAGCTGGGAAGAGGCTGTAGGATGTTCCCAGCACTAGGCAGCTGGAAAAGGAAAAGGGTGGGCTGGGAGCTGGGCAATAACACCTGGAAAAGGAGAGGAGGGGAGAACTAGTGTCTGATCTGCAGATGCGAGCCAGGAGAGCGTGGGCAGGGGTGTAGGAGGGCTTGGCGGTTGCGACGGGGAAGTTTTTCTCTTTGTCTGAAGGCATGGCTGTGCCTCATCCTGCCTCGCTGCCTGCATTTCCCAGGCATTTGCTTTCTGAGTCTGTCTGCTGAAACTCCTGGTTCTGCCTCCCTCACCAGAAAAATGTCTTTATATCTGCTCAGGTCAAAATATCTGCTACCTACCCAGCAGCTGAGGAGTAGCAAAGACAGGGCTCTGCCTGGATCAGTTCTTCCTGAGCCCCAGGGAAGTAAGGAGCCATCTCCCCTGGTTTTACAGGAGACACAGATGTGACTCTGCTCTTTTCTGCACACTTACTCCAGCTCATGAGAAAATTTGTACAAAGCAGGAGGGATTAAAGCTGATTTTTCCTATGAGCTGCACAATGTTGTCCCGCAACGACACTTGCCCTAGCAAGGAATTACTCTCCTTCCTTCTATTTATGTACCAAATACTTGTTCCTCTGTCTTTGTTCTCTGGTTCCTTAATCAGAAGTGCCTAGATCTTAACCAAAATGTAGGCAAAAAGCTCCTTCAAGGAGAAAAACCTGGCTGTGTGTGACTGTAGAGAGGAACTAGGAATAAACCTCAACATTTCCAAGTCATTAGTGAGCAATGTCTCTGGGCTTCTCCATCTTCTGTAGCCAAAAGGCAAGAACAAGATCTTGGGGCAGAGAACTCCAGAGAATGAAACTTCTGGCTAGACTAGTGACAGAAATGTTTTCCAGCCACAATAACACACCTTGAGACATGAGTGAGGGTAGGAGCCTTGCAATAAAGGGGGAATTTCCTTTCCATGCCCCAGAGAAATCCATTCATTTGACCAGCAGGGCATGTGAATGAACCGAGAGCCGCTCTAGCCCCACAGCTTAGGGAGCCTCACCGCTTTTGTTTCAGTATTAAACAGCTGGAGGGATGTCTCCGCTAAGAATATGTGCAATAACAAAATCATTACTCTCCTTAATTATGCTCGCTAATGTGCATTTATGGCCAGAAGACCTATTCCAGATTACTGAATTCGGTGAATTTATTAGCAAGGAGGCAGCAGAACAGGATTAGAAATCCCAAAGGTACGGTGTTATATAATGCACCGTGCTCATTTATTTTGACAAGCTCAGTTTAGTTTTAATTATTTATGATAATGAACCAAAAAGCCTTCTCTAGGCTGTTTTGTATAAGTAATGGAAGCTTCCTGAAGTACACCACATACATCTGCTGTTCAACATTTCCTCGGGAGTTGGACAGAAGACAGAAGACAGGGGGAAGGGTGCAGGGACGTCACTAATTCCCAGACGCTAAAAATACCCACAGCAGTGCCGGAGAAACGTGCTGCCAGATTGTAGGGTATCACTTGCTACTTGCTCCGCATGCTTGGAATAATTCACTGAATACAAATGGCAGGCTGTGAAAGACCTTGCAACAGCCAAAGCCGCACCATCCTGTATCATTTGTGGCTCCCACAGTTCACCTAAGTCATGGGTTTGACTCGTGATTTTTTTTTCTAGGTTGTTTGTTGCCACAGAGTCACCGTCTGTACTCTCTAATGATCTGTGGTCTGTTCTGTTCTGTCCCTTAGGCCCTGATGAGGACTGTGTGGCACTACTGCATCATTGCAGTGCCACTGGTGTTTGCCTTCAGCATGCTGGCCACCATCACCGACAGCATCCTTACCAAGGCTGTCCCCTCCTCTGACACTGGTAAGACTCGTCAAAAAAGATCAGACTGGTATTTTGTCAGTTTTGAGTCCATCAGGTGCTTCCCAGCTCACACCACCGCTATCAAGCACTGCAGTACACTCATGGTGAATGCCCAATTCCCCAGCAGATCTCTGGACAGTTGCATACAATGGGTGTCAGCAGAGCACATGAACAGAGACTGGTTGGGCTATACAGGATGAACCTGAACAACACTGAGTAAGCACCCATGACCCAGTGCTCCCGGTCCTGTGCCACCTGCTGACATCCACAGTGGTGGGTGCAGAAAGAGAAGGCTTTCCCAAACTTTCCTTTCCATGGAAGGCCAAGGTATGGTTAAAAACCAAACCAAAAAAAACCAACAAAAGCTGCTCTTCCACCGTGACAGTGACCGAGAGGGCTGTTTGTTCACACCTTTTAACTTAGAGCATCTCAGCAGGGTATTCTGGTTCGCCCTTTGCAAACATGCTTTGCCTGATGCAGTCATTGCTGCCTTTCTCTCTGTTTTGGCCTTGTTTCAGTCAAAGAGTTATTGTATTTCTCTCTGCGAGGCAGCTGAAATGCAGTGGTAGACACATAAGTCTTTATACCTGGGGTTTTATTTCTGTCAATGAAGGAAATATGCCAACATTTTTTGTCATGGGAGCCTTGCTGGGTTTGTGCTGGGATGGAGCTGGCTTAACCTGGTTTGACACCTTTTGCTCAAGTTCTTCCAGGATTTGGTCCCAGAGCAGGTACTCAAGAGTCTCTTTGCTTTAGCTGAGCCTTCCTGGGCCAGTCTGCACCCTTCATCTTCCCTAGCAACCATCTGAGCAGACACCTCTGCACAGAGACTACTGAGAATGAGAGTTATAGTTTGCACAGCCCATTAGTGAAGTTTATAAAGCACTTTTGAGATGCTTCTGAATGAAGAGCTTTTCTGAAAACCACTTCAGTAGTTTATTTGTAGAGCTGACCCACCACATCTCCCACAAATGTTGGGAGCCTGTGATTTCCAAGTGTGATATTTCTACCCGGGAGGACCACTTATCCTCAGTCCTCACCTCTCTGGGAACTATCTCAGCCCCTCCACTCAGCCCAGAAGAAAATTTGCTGTTTCATGAGTTAGAGTAATGTTCATGTGAGGGAGAGCCGGGGGGAAGGGCACCAAGCAGCTTTGGGACATACAACCAAGCTGGAATTCATCCAGGCTCTTCTCAAAGGGGTTTTGTGAGGAAAACCGGAGCATTGCTTGGCTTTTAAAGCCCTGAGGCAAGCTTTGGTCAGAGAGGAAAATGGATTTAGCTGCCTCACCCCGCTCCCTGCTTGCGTATGTTTTTAGGCCAGCCTGTGCCTCAGTGGGATGGATGATCTCCACTTCGCAGGGCAGGATTGCAGGGCAGGAGGAAGGCAGCCCGTGGAGCTGTGCACATGGTTAGGAGGGGGTTGCAGATCATCAGGGCAGCCATGAGCCATTGGGGGCTTTCTCCTGCCCATCCATCCTGGGCTGATGTCATGCCAAGTGCTACTACAAACTGCAGAGTTACAGCTGGCTCAGAACTCGGCATGCCGAGGAGGGACATTCTGGCTCGGAGGATTGTGGTGCTGGGCCAAAACCTTATCTCTGACACTCCTCCCTCACCTTTCAAACCATGCTTTTTCCTTGCAACATTTCCAAAGGAAGAGGCATCTAATGGTTTTGTGCTTGTTTTGGATATACCCATGCAGGGGCCGGGGCGAAGGCAGGAATGCCTGACACAGCAGAGCCGGCAAGCTGCCTCTCCACAGCAGCTGCAGCAGTGACGGCGTGGGTGTCTCGCGGAGAAATGCGGCTGTTAAAATGCCTGCCATCCATCCCTGGCCGTGGGTGGCACTCCGCAACTGCTGCTCCACCCATACAGCCTCCCAGAGGCTTCTCCTTCCTATGCCAGCCCCAGACCAGCTCTGCAAAGAGAGCTTTTTGGTGGTGCATTAGAAACCCTCACTGCGAGTGTAGAAATCTGTTCTTATGAAAAGCTTTGCTGTTACTGTGTCAAAAATCTGAGCACTAACTTGCAATGACTTTTAGTTAATGCAAGGAAATCACACACTGAGAATTTGCCGTTGAAAATATCGCTTTTGAACCTTGCTGCTGTCTTTTCCTGATGTTTTTGTTAGCTTTGGGCCTATAGAGCCCAAAGGGGGTTTTTCTTTGGGCCAGGAAAAAGTTTTCTGAGGAGCTGGGATTTTGGCTGAGCTCAGGTGCCCATCTCAGCAGAGGGCTGGAATGGATGAGGCGTTGCAGGAGTGTAGCCTGTCTGCCCTTGTTAGACGCTGAGTCACCCATCCTTGCATTTTAAATACATGTCTTGGAAAGGGAACAGTGGGAGGTAGGATGGCACCATCCCTTGCACCCATCCTGCTTTCAGGACCGATCCAGGGTTGCTTCCTACCAAGACTGATGAGTTTGGCACTTGTTGTTTGCTTATGGCTGGGGCTTTGCACTGAAGCAAAGGTAGCAGAAATTATTTCATTAGTTTCCCTTTGATATTCTTTTTCCTTCTCTTCATCTTCAAAGGCAGGAAGAGAAAATTCAGCCACACATGCACGTGCTGTTCAGCTGAACGCGTGAGCTGGTGGGAGGGCAGCCCCGAGCCCAGGGGAACTTACATCTTCACACAAGCCCTCCTTGTCAACCCTAGTCCTTTCCCAAGAATGAAGGTCTTGTTTCTGCACAGATCCCCCCCTACTCTTGGGGGAGGGAGGCAGGAAGCCCAGCAGAGCCTCCCTGGTTAACGGGCCACTGTGTTGTGATTTTACTTGCACGTCACAACCTTAGGAGGAGAATTTGCAGCCAGGCAGGGCTTGGTGCACTAAACCCCCCAGCTTTGCTCTGGCTGTGCTGGTTCAAAGGCAGCTGCTGGCAATGATGACCTAATCGTTAAATCAGGCCCAACCATCGCCCCATGGGCGTGTGGCTGATCTGGGCCAGCACCATCATCTGAGAGCGGCAACAGGATGTGAGCTGGAAAGGAGTCGCCCATCTTGGAGAGCTGCCAGCACCCAACCCTGAAACCTGTGGAGGAGGAGGGCCGGGGTGGGAGGGGAGGATGAGTTCCTGGCTGGGACAGGTCATGCCAGGTATAGGCAGAGGGGGAAAAAAGCTGGAGAGGGAGAAAAAAGGGCAAGGAAGGCGCAGAAAGTAGAATAGCCATGATGAAGAAGGTGAGCACGTGTGTTGGCAGAGCTGCGCAAAGCAATGCAGGAATTTTTCTGCTGACATGGTGACTTGTCCCAGTTAAAGGTCTTGCCTTAAATGAGATCCATCACATGTGCAGCTTTGCAACAGAGCTAGGGACATGCTGCAGAGCTGAGATTTACAATGTCCCAAAGCCTGAGGATGTCTGACACGAGGGATCTAATTTAAACCCATTAAACAGAAATTATCTTTCTCAGCAACATGTTGGAGAAGTGCAGAGGGAGAGCCCGGCCTTTTAAGAGGATGGATTTTTTGCTCCAGAAAAAAAAAAAAAAAGGAAAGGGAAAAAAGTGCCTCCTCAATCATAAGAGCCAGTTTGGCAATTGTACTTAGTAATTAGTTTAATTCAAATACCTGGAGGGGAAAAAATAATTGCAAAACCTGCCCAGAGAGTTCAGTGGTTGTGGGATGGTTCCCATTGGCAAAGGGTCAAGGCAAGGTCCCACCCATCGCCTTTGTGTTCCCATGCGCGGGAGGAGCGCTCAGCAGCGCTTCCCCGGGAGATTTCCCTCTCCACATGGCTACGCCCTCGGCTTGGGCTCACTGCACAAGTATTTTAAGCATGCTGATAAAAGCCCAGCAGTTGCTGGCCGGCATTACAAGAACACCTGGCTGCCTGTTCTCCCTGGGAGCTGGGGATCATTTCCCCGTGTTAAATATCACACTTGGCTCCACATCTTCTGGTATATGGGACAGCATCCTCCTCATCCTTCCCAGATGCTGATAGCCTGGTGTGGGGACAACACCTCAATGAATATTAATGGAAAATTGATGCCAGCAGCCCAAATAGTCATACTGATAGTAAAAAAATCATTGCAAAAATCATTACAGAACTGGGCACAAATTTCTTATATATGCTGCCAGCTTGCCATTCCTCTTGGTGTTTGGGGCTAATGATTTTCTGGCTGGCCTTGTATTTTCTGCTCCCCTGAACATGACAACTGTCCCGCACAAAGACCACAGGACAAAAGAGCATACCGGCTGTGTTGGGGGCCAGCTTTGTGTTCTGGGTCATGTCCTGGCTGTTCGTTTGTACATGAAAAAAAAAACCTGCCTTTACCAAACTGGAGGTGCTTCCCCATCCTCTGGGTTCCTGTAAATGATGCAAATGTGAGGGCTGCTGGAGGGGGAACCGGCTCAGCCGGGAAAAGGGCTTGCATACCCATCCAAATGGAAATATCTGTTCTTTTTGCAAAGGGAGGTGGGGGAGTATCTCAAGGGTGTTCAGTCTTTATCTGTGGTTTTATTTATTTATTCTTAAAGACCTAGTTAGGCCTAACCCTCTCGCTCCTGCTAAGCCCTCAAGAGCTGTTTCTCTGTTCCACACTAGAGAATAAATGGCAGTAGTAGTTTGAGTGGAACAAGGCCCACTCAGGTACTTATGAGATTGGAAGAATCTGTGTGATTTGCTTGGAAGTCTCAAACACGACCCTAGAAACTACCTGTCCATCCCTAATCCCATGCAGTAGCTACCAGCTCTGCCGGGTGCGATGTTCAGCAGCATCTTCTGAGGCCAAAGGCATCCTTGGACCCTGGTGATGGCAGTGGTGAGCACCCACTTGCCTTTTGGGCACTGCTACGATCACACAGACCGCCCAGTAAAGAGCAGAGCTGGCTCGTGGTGGAAACTAGTCCCCATGCCTCCAGGAGTCCTTAACATTAGGAAACCCTAATTGGACCGCTATAAATTAATGCAAGAAATTATTTGAAGTGATTTGCCACTACTGCAGGGGAAAACCATTAGGGATGCAGGGGATCCCGCACGCTCCGCTCTGCTATTCCATCCCAAGACTTGCTCTCACCCTGTGTGTCTCTGCCATCTCTCCTAGGTGCCATGCTCGGGATCTGTGCCTCAGTGCAGCCTTTGACACGGACGGTGGGCCCAACCATTGGTGGAGTTTTATATAAACAGTTTGGAGTCTCCTCCTTCGGCTATTTACAGCTAGTGGTCAATATAGGTTTGTTTGTTTACCTCTTAAAGAGTAAAATCTCACTGAGGGAGACGAAAAGCCAATAACTCATGTGCAAGAAAGTAACTGCCTTACTTTTCCATAGAAATAAAGATGGTTTTGAGTTTTATTTTTGATTCTGTAAACCTAGAATAAAGCAATTTGAACAATCCTTGCATTTTGTCAACATTTGCATCTAGAGTAAGGAGCAGATCAGTTTGCAAAGGCATTGGAATCATGCTGGAGCAACTGAGGCCCATGGGACCCCAGGAGCTATCAGGTTCCCCCCAGCCCCCCGCAGTGGTGGCTGTCATTGTAGGCAATATCCCCAGATCCTCACCTGTTGTCAGGCAGCATTCCTGCTTGAATTCACTGAAACTGAGGGGATTAGGAGCCAGTGCTGGCCTTTTATTTCACCCTCGCAAAATAGTACCAAGGAAAATGGTGGGGAGTAAAATTCGGGTATTATTTTGCTGCATTAAATGTACCTCCCAGCATTCTCGTGCTAGAGGGGAACAAGGCCAAAGGCTTTCAAACACTGTGGCCAGAGATTTACTACATCCACAGCTCAGTCATCTGCAACCCTGACTCTGCATGAGCCTGATGGGTGGTAGCAGAGCCAGCAAGGAGGATGAAAAGCCCCTAAGTACCACACTGCAGTGCCAGAGCCTCCCACAAACTGGGCCAACCCTCCTTCCAGGTTTTTTTCCCCTGTACTGAGTCTCTCTTGCTCTTACTCTGGGCCCGTGTAATTACATATTTTGCAACTTCCTCTAGTACAAAGTCTCCTGCAAGAATTGCACTGATATTGGGAAGGGGAAAATACCTGCTTGAAATTACCAAATTTGGAGCAAGTGCTTTGCCTGCTAAGCTCACAGTCCTGACTGCCAGAGTTGAATCGTGTGCTGCATGAGGAAGCTCACGTTAGTGAGTGACAATTGAGCCCCACAAAATAAAACTTCAGTACTTTTATCCAAAAAAATACCTTCTTTTTTCTCCATGCTTCTTGGCGCAGGTGCTATAGGAAAAGAGCCTGCCTCCATTCTTCAGAGTTCTCCTGGAGAGATTTATCTAGAAACTGCAGAGGTGAGGAGAGGTGAGCAAGTTCAGCTTGCTTTGCTGCAAAGCTGAGAAATGCCACAGAGCATTGACGGTCTTGTTCTGAAATCAAGAATCCCGTTTCCTGCCTCAGCACAGCACTAAGCTACGAGGGCTGGGGGAAGGACAGAGGGGGTTTGCAAAGAGCAGCGCTTTACTGTTGCAGGGAGCTCTTGCACCTTCTGTAATCTCCATTACTTGATTGTATGGGAAAGCGCTTCAGAAGGAGCACTTATCCAAGCTGTGGTAGGCTTTTCTACCTCCACCACTGACCAGAATTGAACCTCAACACCCTCTCCCTCACAGGTCAGGAGACGAGGTCAAACACGAACAGCTTATCTGGGCTTCCTCCACCTCCCACTGCCCAGTCTAGGGCACCAAAAAGCCCACTCTTTACCCACTCTTTTTAAGCCAGTTCACCACTGCCGTATCCACAAACATGCCTCAACAAAAGTTACTGCAGCCCAGAGTACAGTAATAAAAAGTGAACATTTCAAGTAATTTATTTGGAATGGACACATTAATGCAAAAGCAATATTAAGACCAGTAACTGCTGAAAGACATTCAACAAAATAAATACAAATATAGATACTACAAATAATTTAAACTGTGTTTAACACCAAAAGTCAGTGTGGAATCTTCCTTGCGCCTCATAAATAGGAGATAATAGTTCACAAAGCTGTGCCACTCAAAACACGTGGACGCTTTGCTAGAAGTCCTGTAACGAAAGTCTTTGGTTTTTCTTTAATGCATCTCAGGCAAAGCTCAGGGCTCTTTGCTCAGCAGCTGCAACGGGCTTGGAGAAAACCAAGCTGATTCCAGCTCTCTTCTTTGCTTTCCTTCATTGGTACCCTGTCCCATTTCAGTCCAAGACACTCGATCTGGTTTATCATTCAGTGGTATGCTCTAAAGGCAACAAGAGAAAGTGGGTTAGTTAAATGAACAGGGCAGCACGGCACGGGAAAAAATGAGGGGCTTTCAAGGGAGACTAAGCACTGAGCATTTATTTTCATAGATATCATATTTTTAGCAAGTTCTGTGAGGAAAGCACTGCCAAGGGCCATTTCTTATTCCCCTCCACCACCTCCAAGCCGTACCCTCAATAAGCCCAGCTCCCACCAGAAATTCTCAGCGGGTGCATCGGAAAAGCGGAAAACCCCCCCATCCAGCGATACACCGGGAAGGGGGGAGCGCGGCCCCAAAGCGCTACGCTGCCGCGGCCGGGCAGCACGGCCGGTTTCGGGGTGCGGCCGGGCACCCCCGCGGGCCGGCGGCGGGGCTGGCGGTCCCTTCGGCCAAAAAGGGATCGAGCGGTGCGTGGGGAGTCCCACGCCCGTCCGATTTCCCGAAGCAGGCGCATGGGAATAAAATAAATTAAAAAAAAAAAAAAAAAAAAAAAAAAAAAAAACAAACAAACAAAAAAAAAAAAAAAACCAAACTAAAACCCCATGAACCGCGGGAGGAGCGCGGAGGGGGCCGGGAGGGCTCACCTGGGGCCGGGCCGGCCGGGCGGGCGGCGGCGGCTCAGGGCGCCCGGGCCAGCCGCCGCTCCTGGGTGCCCGCCGCCTGCTCCATCTCCTGGCGGCTCTTGAAGTCCTGGATGGCCCGCTTGTTCTGGAAGTCGATGAGGGCCATGGTGATGGAGGCGTTCCAGCAGCTCTGGTCCGGGCACCGAAAGTCAATCTCCTTGCGGTCCTTGGTGACGATGGTGAAGTAGATGTACTTGCCCGTGCGCTCCACGCAGTCCACCTTGAGGATGGAGCCGAAGCCCAGCTCCTTGCCCTTGGCCCGTTTGTGCCCGTCGGGGAAGAGACTGAGGCTGTCCTTGGTCAGAACCACCAGCTTCTTTTTCCACAGCTGGAAAAGGCTGTCGCTTCGCTTCTCCAGCTCGCCCTCGCGGATCACCTCGGCTTGCATCTTCATCCTCGTTCCCCGGCGGTGGCTCCGCTGCGGCTGCGGCTCCGGCTCCAGTTGTTACCCCGACTCCTGCTCGGGCGGTGATGACCGAGCCCCGCCGCGATGGGAACAATTTATTGCAATGAATCAGCGCCGGGCGCCTTCCGGTGCCTCCCCCGGGGAGCCCGGCCCGCCGCCCCCTCGCCGCCCCGCCTCCCGCCCGCCCCCCCGGGCCGCGCTCCCCGCCCGTCGGAGCGGGGCTGCGGGGAGCGGGGGGCTGCGGGGAGCAAAGGGAGGGTACTGGTGGCTGCCCCGGGTGGGCTGGGTGTGGGGAGGGGGTTGCCTCCCCGAGGGGCCCCATCTCTGCTGCTGCTGTGGGCAGGGGCGGAGCGGACCCCAATTCTGCCTGCCGCGCCCCCTTGCCTCCCGTTTCTTCTGCCCAGCAGGGGTAACCCCCCCCCCCCCCGGTGAGGATGATCCACTGTGACCTGAGGCCCCCCCATCTTGCCCCTCTAAGCGGTCCCTGCTGCTTCTCAGATCCACACTTGGGTACATGATGCTCCCAAAACTGTGTTCCTGTGGTCCTTGAGTTGGACAACTTCACCACATTGGGTCTGCCCTGGCACGATCTCCACTTGGGGGCAGAGGGGTCCAAGCAGGGCCTGTGATGGGCTGCTGCCATCTCCCATGGATATCTGGTTTGAGTCCAGCCCTGGTCACCCCAAGATGTTCAGCCAGGACTGGGCCAAGCCCACTGGCTTTATTTGAGGCCCCACATCCAGCCAGCTCTGTGCCATCACCATCAGCCCTTCCTTCATCCTTTCCTCAGGGCAACCCACCTCTCCAGTTTTGCATTAACACTGCTCCCCCCATCTTTATTCCCTCGATTTATCTCATTTTCTTCCCCCCAACCCACTCCCTTTTCCCAGGAAGGCACCACAGTTGTAATCTGGCCAGTGCCCTGTAAAGCCTCTGGCAGCTGGAGGTAGTATTTAAGAGGCACGTGTAAGCCTGCAGTTCCTTCCTCTTGGACACCATTCATTGCATTACTCTTTTACGATAGTTGACACAAGGCTGATGCAGCTTCCTAGCCACTGCCTTGATGCTGCAGCCAAGGGCAGGGCTTCGCTTAATGAACTTATTCACACTGTTTCTAAACCAGTATTTGCTCAGCTATGTACTTTATGCAGCATCGCCCTCTGGACTTTGAGCCCTGTTCTCCTCTAACATCTTCCTTGAAGGACCGACACCTCTACAGGTGCAAGCCAAACCCCAGAGGTGAGCTTACAAAGTGAGACCTGGCCTCTTTGAAGAGTTTGGCAGCATTCCCGGGGACTTCAGCAGGGTCAGAAGCCCATTCCCGGGAACCAATCAAAGATAGAGCCAAACCCATTTCCGCTGCAAATCACTCATCTGCCAGAGTACACGGCCACGCTTTGATAATTCACTGCAGTGTGCACATCTGTGGGGAGGGTCAGAGCAAAGATGGGGGCTGTGCAATGCTCCCAGGGTTGATGAATGAGCCAGGAATGGTTTGGCTGAGCTTCTCAGGGAAGGATGGGCTGGAGACCACTGTAGGAAGACCATGCTGGCCATCACTGCTTGTGGAGTGGGGAAGTGGCTGCAGACCGTACATGTAGCTGTGGCCTGGCATGTAAAGAGCTGCAGGCTTTTCCCTGACACTATATCTCACTTTTCATAATGATTTATTTCGCTTCACTAAGGCAAACAGCCCAGATTGACTTACAATTAGGCTGCACATCTACATTTTCAGGATAAATGCTGGTCTGCTCTGTAAAAGAAATTCTTGACCAAAATGCCCCATAAGAATAAGGGTGCTTGAATCAACAAGGAACAGAGCTGGATTTAAGCAGAAATCATTAGGGTATTTTTAATTTGACCCCAAAATGAAACAGGGAATGGTCTTTGTGTACAGGAAATGAGACACCACTTCAAAAAGAGCAAAAAAAACAAGGCAGCAAGTCAGGAGCACAAGCAACATCTGGTGGAAGACTTCCAGTGTGGAAAGGCTGCAGGACTTGGCATGTTTGTGCACACCTTGCTTCAAAAGTTTTGGTAAAAAAACCTGAATTCACTTTTAAATGAAGCTTGTACCTGTGGATGCAGGGTCAGCAGCCCGCTTTGGTCTCTGTCTTTCTGCTCTTGCTTTCATCTGAGTGATTTTTCTTGTACATTTATCCATCATTTTAAAATATTGAAAGCCTCCCCCAGCTGTCACCTCAGTAAACTTGTCTTAACACTGGCCAAATTAGAAAACTGCTAGAAAAAAAAAATTATTAGGAAAAAAACATGAAAAAATTCTTGCAGCGTTGAAAAAGGGAGGTTCTTGCAGAACAGGGACCCTAGTTTTGAACGTATGTCCATTGTATGAAGGTTCCACTTTTTTACTTAACATGGGCATGTTAAGTGGATAACAATATAAAAAGAAAGCCCATTGCATTAAAATACCATCATTTTAGGTCTCTGATATTCTGACCATGCAAAAATTCTGTAAAATTATTTTTAAAATCTATTTACCTGAGACAGAAAGCAAAGGTGACTGATTGAACCCAAAGTGGGCAGCAAAACTAAAGCATGAGCAATTCTCCTACAGAAACATGCCTCAGGAAAGAATGGAGAACTTCAAGGAGCTCAGAGCAACCTGACCTGGGAAACATGGCAATCACTTACAAGTAAGTAGCACTAATCCTAGTGCATGCTGTGGTAGCTGGTCACTGCTGACACATTAGTGTCAGCATTATACAGTATACAGCATTAGCTTAGCTAATAAGAAAAAAAATGTATATTGCCTTATTTTTTAAAAACAAGTGCTATAACTTAGGTGAAGAGCTGACAGCAGAGTTCTAATTTCTTCTTCAGTGCACCTGGGGAGAGGGGTTAGAGACATGATATGGCCCTGCACCATACCCTGGCACCAAAGTTTGGTACAGGTGTCACAGGGTAGTTTGAGTATGTGTAGGTAGTGAGTGGCTTTGACAATTAAGGGCCATGACTTTAGCTAATAGAAGCCTGGGTGATTGCAGCTCAGATGCCTGCTGCTGTCTCTGTCCAAGCTGGGGCTGGCAGCTGGGAGAAGTGTCGCTGCCTTTAGTTCAGGTTTTGTTGTGTTACCAGTGAGACGAAGAGAAGAATTTTTTTTGTTGCAGCCCACCACATCACCATGGCTGTGCCTCAACAGTGTATGAGATCCCAAATTCAACTACCATGGCTGCCATTAATAAAAGTCATCAGGCACCAGCCCTTGTATGTGGGTGTGGATGGGGGGGGGGTGTTGTCTATAGGGATTTTTTTATGGGTGGGACAGGATGGTCACACTCAGCCTCGATGGGTGGGCTGGTGGCGCCAGCTTTTGCAGGCTGGGTCACTGGCTCTGCCATGACACATGTCCCTTAAGTGAGTGCCTGCTCCAGAGAAGGGATTTGATCATCATTTCCGAGTATGAGGCATCGTGTACCCCGCTCCTGGCAACATGGGGTTGCCTTAGCTACGTGAGTCATGGTAACAAAGCACAGCAACCAATGTAGGCACTGCCAGGAGGAGCCCATGCTCTAAGGTCATGATGATGAGTAGGGCTCACAGTGAGGAAAAATGCAAAAAAAAGGGGTTTTTGTCAATTTAACTCCACAGTGACTCTTCCCACATGCCCATCAGTGGGACCTGTAGGATTTAGCAATGCATTTAGCCTGCCCAGTTTTACAGCTGGCCCCAACTCTGCATCTTCCTCCCAAAAGATGCACGAGCTCAAGCTGCAGCCCTCAGCCATTGCAGGGTACTGTTGTTTCTGCTGCTGTCTTGGTTTTATTCCCATTGTCACTCTGTAATCCTGGAGGCATGCATCTCCTCTCCAAGGGGCCTGTCCCTGGAGAAGGACCCCTAATTTGGCTGGCGTTAATGCAGACTTCTCAGCAGCAGAGGGAAGTGGAGACTGAAGACTGTAAAATTGCTTTTATTATAATGATTTCAATATGACATCTGTAGGGGAAAAAGCTAGTTTACAGAACTTACAGTATAATCCTGGCAGCTGAAGTCGATTAGTAACGGAGAAACATATGGTCTTGCACTGTAAATTGTTGCCCTCCATGTTTATATTAGGGTGTAGCTATATCAAGAGGCACTTATATCTGGAGCTCAGTATAGTGGCCACCAGATCTCCTAGGAAATTTGTACTCAAAAAAAACCCTAAATAGCTGTAAATGAAAAGTATGGGTTACTACGGGGAAAGCCTGTAAGGAGTAGTGCTTTTTTCATGCTTTTCACATTTTACTCCATTTTTTTTACATCTTCATACTCCTAACTTTTTTTTTTTAAATTGGATTATTTCAGACTATCTCTGGGAAGTTTTTTATTATAATTCCTTATTATTCTCTTCCTTCAGAAATGTCCTGGGACAAACTGTTGCCGCCGGGTCCCTTCAAACCCACTGGTGAGCTGAAGGGTACCAGTCCCTCTGCAGGCAGGACCTCCTGGAGGGACGTGGAGCCCATCAAGGCCAGCTGCTTATAATGGAGATGCCCTGCAAGGAGGCTCAGTCTCCCTTTGGGGGTGTTCAGGTCTTTCTGTGAGCACAGAGGGAGCTCAGGCACTTCACTCCAAGATGCCCAAGTTCAGGTGAAGAAGCTCTTGTCTTAGGAGCAGTTCACTTAGAAAGGTCTCAGCCAGGGAGATGAAGGCCACCAAGGTTGCTCATTAAGTGATTACAGCAAATGTTATGCTGCAAGATTGGAGCTTTTGGGTTAATTTAAACAAGGGCAGCAGCGGAAGCATCTTTGCTCAATCTGTGAGATTTTTTTCTGTACCATACGCAAACCATGGATTAATCAGCAATAGCACGTAGCCCCGCTTGCTCAATTTACTAATATTTATCTGACTAAGACTCTTTTTTCCTGGGAAGCTTGAAATGTCTCATCCCACTGACTCAGTGTGTTACCATTACATGTTGTAAACTGCTGCAGACAGTCATGGAGCAGTTGTGAGGGGCTGGGGAAAAAAAGATGTCATTTCCAGTAAGCCAGTCCTGGCTGTGCTCTGCGGAAGACAGCCAAATAAGGGTGGTATGTGCCAAATCAAACTGGCTGAGGAGGATTCCAGGCACTTAAACTCAGTATCAGGATTAAAACCTGGGGGGACAGCAGCTGTTTTGCTTTCTTTCTCCCCAGCAGCCTCGGCTGTTGTGTGTGTTGTTTGTAGTGTGTTCTCCACTCTTGGACATTGTATAGGTGTGTGGTTTGGTTACGAAAATAAAAATGGAAAACAATCTTGTGTTATCTGCTCTTTTGAGCTGTTAGTCATGCAGTTCCCTGCTCTGGTCCACCACCTAATACACTTATCTTTGAGCCTCTTGGCCCAATTTCAAGCCCATATGGCAGAAGTACAACAGGTGGAAAGCTGCTGCAAGGTCCGTGTGTAGCTTGACACAGCCCTGAGGAACCTGGATGCATCTTCAAGCGGGCAAGGAAGGTATGGACCCAGCAGACTGGGTTTGGTCCAGGACTGTTGTCTAAATGCTGGCAGACCTTGATATAGCCTGTTCCCATGACTGTCTTCATGAAGTGGCTTGCTGAGCACCATGGGGGGATCCACAAACACCTTGAGATTTATGTCAGTAGGGAGAAGAGAGGCCCATTGCCCCCTGTTGCTGTGGGACCCATGGTGACTCAGTACTTCCCCTTCAGCTAAGACTTCTGCCAAGAGCATGGAAAGACCAGCCAGTGGCTTGCCAAGTGCTGCCCTGAACTATTAGGTTATTTACTGGCCCCTCTGAATGCTGTCAACATTTTCTCATATCTAATGAGCTCAGGAGATGGTTTAGACTACAGCTCACAATTTTAAAATGATGGGACATTCCCCCACTGAATCATTCAATTTTCTGAAGTCTATTGGGACAAATATTTGGGATATCTTTATTTTTCAGCAGCAATAATAAATGTCTGAGACCTCAGCCCTGACTGATGCTGATGTGCTCTATGCATACGAAGTCTCCAGTGGTTACAGCTCATGCCATTGACACTGCCTGCCTGGTACCAGCCAGCCTTTTATTACCCTGCTGTGCTACAGCAGTAGGATTTACCAGAGATTATGAAGGGTGAGGCCTTGTAGTAACATGCTGACATCACATGCCACACTGAAGGTCACCTCTCCAGATTACCTGCACTTTCGAAATCTGCAAAGATCAGTAAAGTGGCTTGTAACCATCTTTGTCATATTTTTCTCTACTTGTGGAGACTGTGGCAGGTCCAGCACTGACAAGTGCATGTGAGCAGGATGTCCTGCATCATGTCTGAGTGTGTTGCTGGGCTGCACTGTATGGCGTGAGCGTGACCCATGTCCTGGCACCCCAGCCTGGCTGTCCTGACAGTGGGTGACCGAGATCCCTGCTTGGCTCATCCTCCTGGCCCTGTTTTCTGCTTTTTGCCTTTTTTTTTTTTTTGCCTTTTTTTTTTTTTTGCCTTTTTTTTAACTAACAGTGTATAAACTTTAAGAGTAAACACTGAAAAGCATCACTGGACTGCCTAACCACAACATCAGCAAACTTTAGGAAGCTGGAGAGAAGATGAGGTCATGGTACTGTCCAGCTTTGGGACATTTCCTGTCTCCAGAAGGGCTGAGAAGCTGTCACAAACAAAACCCTCCAGTGCATCATTTCCAGCAGTGGCCAGGGCCAGACTGTGGGGAGTACCTGGAGGGGAAAGAGCATCCTTTCCCTCCTGGCAGCTGGTGTGTGTGGCAGGCCAGGTGGTAGAGCTGATCTTGTGTTTCATATCGTCCTATGGCCACTGATTTTTCTTTCTGAAGCCAAGACACTGCATTGTGGCAGGTGTGAAGGGAAGCAGTTTGATGAGGGTTTAGGATTTTTTTTCTGCCCATCTTCTCCTGAGGATTTCTCATCCTTGCCAATGTTCCTGCTGCCCTGACCTGTACTGGCTACCATTACCCTGCTGCTCCACCCTAAACCTGCACCTATGGCCAGGTGGGAACTGAGGATGCCATGTTGCCTGACTGGCAAAAATATTCTCCATACATCCAAAAATATTCTCCATACATCAGCTTCAGGTGCTTCAGTGAAATCCAAAAACCATGGGAGAGAAAAAAATAATCCTAAAAACATGGGATAAAACAGAGAAGGGGAATCAGCAACATGTATTTTTCCAGTTTTGATTAGTTTTCCCAAATCAAACCTGTCGCTGATTTGTTTCCCCACTACATCCACCAAATAAAAGGGTATGGGGTGAGTTTGACAGCTCTGAACTGTAGGCTATGGGGTCCATGTGCCACCTAATTTGTACCTGTCCTTTGCCTTTTGGCTTGTGCACTGGGGGATAGCAGCAGTCTGCTTGCTACGCAGTCCTCAAGTTAATATTTGCTGATGGGGCTAACATGTAAAAGTCAAACTTTCTTCTTTCCTGCCAGGTTACTCAGCCCACCTCATGCTCAAACACCCAGCCCCACCTTGGCAAATATTTGCAACAAGTAGCTCAGGGCATGTCCCAGCCTTGGGTCCTGGGGCCAAGACCAGCTGTCCCACTGGGCTGAGGGCTCGGGCTGGGTGAGCATCAGTGATGCCGTTATTCTTCTCCTGAACGAACCTTGAGTCATAAAAAGCTGAGGTTTTGATTTTTCTCTTCTGCTCTTTTAGAGAAACCACGATCTGGTGGCAGGGAGAAATGGGTTTGCAGAAACCTCTGTGTGTTTAGTGCAGAGAGCAAAAGCCAGGACTTTTGGAGATGGGCATGAGCCTGGTGGCCTGGTGGCCCAGGGGCAGCCTGTGCTGGTGCTGCTGGAGGCACCAGTGACTGCAGCCTTTACGAGTGGAAAAAAAGATGAAGTGAGAAAGTTTGTGATAAAGCAGGCAGGCAGTTAAGAGGAGGAAATGAAGGTGCTTGGCACATAACCTTGGCCAGGCTCTGTTCCCCAGGGATAAGCCAAAAATAGATTTCCCTGGAGGCAGGGCAGCCAGCACCCAGGTTAAAGCCCCTGAATGACGAGCCATGTCACACACAGCGGATTGAAGGGGATAGAGACATATCACTCAGCCAAAGGCATCCCACTGCTTTACTGGGGGCAGCTTTGTCCCCCTTTCCCAGGGGTTTTCCCTGGAGCCTGGCTCCCATACCTTTCCATTTGCATCCCCTCGTTCTGCTCAGTGTCTGGTAGGGCTGTGGGGGAAAAAGTGATTTTTACTGAGGTGAAAACACAGTACCCTTCTAACACTGTGTGATAGCTTAAAACACAGAAATCCCCTTACTGTGGGGGAATCACTGAGATCTTGCTGGGACAAATGTCACGAAAGCTTAGCTATTAAACCCAAATTACTGATGTCCTTTAGAAGAGGGGTCCCCCCTGTGAGCAAGGACTGACTGGCATCCACCACCTGGGACAGGTTTATCTGAGCTTTTTCTGGAGGTGGTGTAACCAGAGATGTTGCTACAGCAGGGATAAACTGCTTTAAATTCCTTGTTTCCTCAATCCATTTACTGACTATTGAACATTTGAAGTCTGGAGTCCTGCTGGCCTTTGGAGCCCGGAAATAACCTCCAAATGGAGCAAAACGAGTTAAATGCCTTGGCAGGCAGCCAAGATGACTAAGTAATTCTTCCAGCCTTACTGGAGCAGGAGTCAGTCACGGAACCGGACACAATTCCCATAATTGGAAACCCTTGGTCAGAACTGTGGGATTCATGGCTGCAGCAGAAGCTGTGCTGGGCTGTGAGTGGTGGGGGGTGGCATGGGCAGGGCAGCTCCAAAAAGGAAATTCATGTCCATGAGTGTGAGTGCTTTGCGAGAAAAGTAACCAAGGAGCAGAAACAGCAAATCACTCATTTGGCCAAAATACTGGCAAAGTGAGGTTGGAGTTTCCAACACAGACACTGCCAGCCTGGTTTCATTGCCTCTTTCTAAAAGCCTTTTTGGGCTTACACAGGCACTTCTCGATCCTTAGCTTTTCTTATGAGGCCCTGAATCGTGAACCTGCATGAGAACAGGAGGAAAAATGTTTGATGTCAGTGAGTTCATCTCCTTTCTTCTTTCTATTCCTCTGGCCATGAAGGACAGCACTTCTCTGTGGCCACTCCAGCAATGTTTGACAACAGCCAAACACCCTGCGGGGAGCTGTGTGGGTGCTTCACCACCCACAGTTTCTTTAACCACCCTGTCGGTGCCACTTGGCTCATGGCACCACTGAAACCCATCATCATCATCGGATGCTGCTGAGAAATAGGCAAGAAGAAAACCAGCATCCCCTGGGCTGGTCCCCTGGGCAGAGGTCTCCATGGCACTGGGATTTTTGGCTCTGGCTGGCCTCTGAGCACATTTCTTTGCAGCACACCCAGCCCACAGCCTCTCCCATGGCCGATAAGGAGCCTGACCTTTATCTTTGGTGACTCATGGCTGCTCCTGTTTCACTTGCACGTCAAGGGCTGGTTGCCTCCTCCATGGGAAAACTCTAAAGTGTTGACCAGGAGCAGGAGGAGCACAGCCACACCGGCACCCAGAAATCCCCTCTAGCCACATTCATTCCATCACTTATCACCCTGTGGTGCCTTGCTCGATGCTTCTGCTGCTTCTCTCGTGCTGTGAAGAATGGCTGTAGCAGTGATGTCTGCTCACAGCTGAGGACGAGGATGAGGACAAGGGGGCTGCGGCCAGGGAAAAGCAGCTGCTCAGTGCTGCTGACATGCAGCACCCCGTTCCCCAGCCTAAACTGCAGGAGAGTGGTTTTATTTTCATTCCTCATAAGCAGTTGCTGCAAGTCATCTTGGATCAAGTGACTTCTCATCCCAGAGTAATGAGGGAAGAAGGGGGAAAAAGGCCTTAACCCTGTGAGAGAGGGCACTAGCATGGAGAAGCAGCCATCCCTATGGGAGCGGACTGCATTTCTCTGGGAGATCAACAGGTTGCGGGTCACTGCAAAAAAATCCCCTCCACAGTTCCAGGCTGTGATAGATGATTGTTGCAGGCATCGAGGCAGATGAGCTTTTGTGGAGCATCTGGGACCCCAGGGCAAAGGAAGTGGGAAGACAGAGGGAGGAGGTTTGTGTTTGTGGGGGGCCTGGCAGGGAGCCTGAAGTGGAATCTCAGCCCCAGCCTTCAAAAGGAAGAGGCTGCTGGCTCAGTGCTGACAGTCCCAGCTCTCATCCGGGTGTTTAAAAAGGCAGGTTTCACTTCTCCTCGGTTAAAGGCAACCTTGTTCTTCCATCTGCGCAGGGCTGGGGCGACTGGCTGGCAGCAGCAGGGTGACTCAGCCCGCCCACGCAGCAGCCGCCATCCAGTTCCAGCTCTATTTGTCGAACAGGTGAATTGATCATTGCTCAGAAAGACCTTGGACTTTGTCCTTCTTCCCTTTTCTTCACTTTTCCTTTTCCCTTCCCCTCCCTGGAGCCGCACTCCCCAAAGTGGCGCTCCCTGGCAACCCGCCCTGCCTGCGGCCGGTGCTCGGGGGGCACCGCTGCGGTGGCATCGGGCAACGCGGGCGGCAGTTCGGTGGTCCCGGGGCCACCAGCCCCTGCAAGCCAAGGGCGAGCCCAGCAGCGCTGGCTGGGGCAGAGGGAACGCCGAGGGCGCAGTGCAGCCACAAAGCCGCCAGATTTTTTTCTTAATGATTTTTTATCTCTGGCAAGAGGAAGTCGTAAAGCGATTATGTTTTATTGAAACATGATGAGGAGGGACATCCCAGCATATGGAACCAAGTCAAGGCTAAAGCTCTGGCTTCTTGGCTGCCAGGGAGAGCAATAAAACATAGCGACTAAGCCGGCAGTTTGGCACCTGCAATTATCACTGTTTCCCAAGGGAGACTTCTACCGCGTGCTTCCATTTTTCCCTTACCAGTCATGCATTAGGACAGACAGACCAGGTTGTGTCTATAGGAAAAAAGAACACATGAGCTGGGTGGGTCAGTCCCACCTTTGTGCTTACTCTGTGGGGTCACAGGGAGGGTTTTTCTATCAGAGGATGGATGCCTAGTGCTTGGCATTAATTAAAATAGAATTAAAATAAAATAAAATAAGCTGCAAATTGTGACTCTACTTTAACTTTTAGACATCCATCCCACCCCAGCAGCTCCTCCCCATGCCAACAACCACCCAGTACTTTATCCAGGAGGCGTTTCTGGCTGGTGCAGTGTGTAGGGAAGACTTGGTTTGGCTTTGGAGGGCTTCTTGGTTTTGGTTTGGTTTTGGTGTTTGGGGTTTTTTTGTTTGTTTTTTGTTTGGTTTTTTTTTTTTTAAGCTATTTTCTGCCCCTTTGATCTGCTGGCTCTGACACAAAAAAAAGCTGATTGCAGCTTGCCTGGGGGTGCCGGGGCAGGATCTGAAAGTGCTGGCAGCGTTGCTGGGAGGCAGCTGGCTTCGATGTACTCCTGCCAGTCACCCCAGATCCCCCCACGAAGCCCTCCCAGCCCGGAGGGTTGAGGGGGGAGCCCCCCCCTCCAACCCCTACTGCACACCACACCCGGAGATTGCCCATTGTGCCACTAACACGCTCGAAGGGGGTCGGTCCCCCCTCCCCTGCACCACCACCCCCTTTAATTAAAAATTGAAATCATGTAATTGCTTCTTCATTAAAGCCAATTAAAGCCCGGCTGACAAGGGAGGAGGCGGCACATTTTGCAACTCGCCGCGGAGATGAGAAAGCGCACCGCAATTACGGTGTCTGTTTGCTTTGCCTTCACCCAGCGTCTTCATCAGGGCCGGCTTTGAAATCGGACCCCGAGTGAAATGGTGCTGGCGGGTTCCTCGTACCCAGCAAACCCCGCGTACTGGTCGGGCTGGATGCTGGGAGAGAGTGCTACACACTGCAGTGGAAAAGGGAGGCCAGGATGCCTCCTCTTCCTCCTGTGTCTCCTCCTCCTCCTCCCCTGCACCCGTTAGATAAGGCCAAGTGTGGGAGACGGATGCTCTGGGGAGTGAGGGATGGACAGGACTGTGGGGCAACACTCCTCGTTCCCGGCCAGGGCTTGCTGGGCTGGAGCTGGATGACTACCAGCTGGATGACTACCAAAAGGTAGACCTTTTGGTCTCCATCTCTCAGGGATCCTTCCTGCTGCCGGCAGCAGCTCTTCACCAGGGCTGGGAGCACCGTACATGCAGTTTCCACCCCTGCTTGGTTTTGGGAGCCATGCTGACCTCCTGGTGTGAGGTGGGGGTGCACGTTCAGAGTGCTGCTCGTTTACTGACCCTATCCATACAAGCAATCAGTTCCCAGAGGGTTCAGTCCCAAATGAAAGAGGTTATTTGCAGCCTCTTCAGCCTCACTATGAGAAAGGGACTGAAACACCCATTCCACAGAAGGCACAGGATGAAGCTGGGTGCGGTGAGAGAGAGGGCTCCATCCCCTCTCCTCCTTGGCCAGGAGATCCCAACGTGAGCCAAGCCATCTCTGACTGCAGGAGTTTCCAAAGAAGCTCTATCAAAACTACAAGTGCAGAGCCGAACACTCATGGAATGCTGCTCATTCCTGCTCCAGATGTCAGCTCAGTGATTTACCCTCTTGCTGCTCGGCTTTGAAATGCCTGAGCAAGCAGCCCTTGCAAACGTTTTATTGCACACACACACTTGCCTACATTTTGACCTGAACTGTGCTTATTAACCTCTCTTTTTTTTTTTTGGTGTAATAACAGTCCAGTGTTCTTTGTAGGCAATCTGTCTTCAAAGATCTCCTTTTTGATCTTTTCATAAGCTAAGCAACAATTCATTCTATATAAATCTCAGATTGAAAGTACATAATTTGTTTTTCCCTGCTTTTTTGAAGCAGTAAGAGATGAAACGGCTTAGGGCAATGTCAGCAGCAGTTATATCTTAATTGTTTTTTCTCTGCATCAAAACGCCTTGAACTATTCACTTGTGTGCAGGAGCTCTACGTGACCTTTATAGCAAGTGCTTTAACTCCCCTAACAAGTTATATCCCATTGCCGACTTCAGGAGTTTGCTTTGGTAGTAGCTCCAATACTAATTTTTCTCCTAACCCTCCTTCTCTTGTGCTCTTTCTGTTCAGGGAAATCAAAGAGTCTGGAATGTCCCTTGAGTCAGGACCATGAAAAGGAAGAAGGAAGACCAGATAATTGAGTAAAATAAAAAAGAATATCAAAAATAAGGAAAAAAATCCCAAACCCCTCCTAAGCGTGACTGTAATGCAGTTGATCAAGTAGACATTAATGCTAAGCAAGTTCCTTCTTTATCCCTAAAAGTTGGATGAACGTGGACTCAACAATCAGAGTGAATTTATTTTGCAAAAAGATCACAAGGAATATTTGCACAGTACAAAAATTTGCATCAGTGATAGACCAGTGGTCCTTCTTTTCCAGCATCATCCTATGCTGCTTGGTTTCTGCCCTGAACAGGGGCTAATTATTATTTTAGTTATTTTTTTTTTGTTCTACCCTTTGGGTTATGTTGAATAATGAGTAAATTCCTTTCTCTACCATTTCCCTTCTCTTCAGCCCTTTTTCTTAAGCGAGGTTATGTCTACCTTGCAGATGCTGTGGGCATTCAGCATGGTAGGGGCGAGTCAGTGAGAGGCCACCGTGTCACTGCTGATGGCTCTCTTAGGAAAGGAAAATCTGCTAGCGGGGATTTTTGTTTTTTCAGTGCGAGACTGTTACCAGGAAGGCTCGTACGAGCCAGGAGGCTGCGCGGAGCCGCGCTGGCAATTGGAGCACACGCTCGCTGGGTTGTGTTAACCTGGTTTGGCATCCCCACAAGGTGTCCAAATTCCCACGGTAAAATCTGGAGGGTAAGGCGGCTTGTGCAAGAGGCGAGCGTGCTGCTGGGTGGAGCGTACATTTTTGCTTGTGTAATGGCGAGGTGAACCAGCAGAGAGGAAAGCCGGTCTGGAAACAAAAGCTGGCATTTGGCAAACAGTTCAGTCTTCATTCACATGATGCCTCATTAACAACGCACAAGCCTGGATTATTTTTTTTTAGATTTTTTGCCCTTTTCTTTTTTTTGGATGCATGTCAGAAAGGAGTGACTTATGGCATTTATTGTTTGGAATTCAAGGCTCTGGCCTGTCAGAGGCTGGTTGTATTTAGAACAGCAATATGAGCGTATGGAAAAAATAGCTCTGCCTGCTATTAGGGTGATGACTGTAAACTGTTTGGGAAGGAGAGGATGAAGGTTCTTCCACACGCAGGTCACAGCTACTGCAAAAGACAGAGCTATTTGCACACTGATTGGAATGAAAAATATGGGCAACAAAGCTAAAAACCATGAGGACTTCAGCTTCAGGGGAGAAGACCTGGACAGATATATGGACACCAAGTCAATTCCTTGTGGACTTTATTTGGGAAATAATATGGATACTGATTTGTTAGTGGGCATAAAATGCCACGGGACTAGGTAAAGTACAGTGATGGCAAGGCTTTGGGGCATGTAACACATGTTCCAGCAGCAGGAAAAGCAAGTCTCCCACCTAAGTGCATAACCCACTACTTGCGCTTACAGGCTCAACTAGAAAGGATGTTTTCTGGCTATAATTGTTTCCAAAAGGGCTCAAGCTAAGATGCTTCAGAAGGTGCACAAGGTCCTAAGGTTATGTGCTACCTCAATGCAACATCAGGCAACTGGGGCATGTCTCACATCCTAAACTCGCCTCCTGAATCGCCGAGCTCGCAAGGAGCGAGCGATTTCCTTGTGCTGTAACTGGCCTGACCTCTTCTTATGCATTCTTTTCCAGTGAGGGCCTCCTCCAGACTGCACTGTGCTGAGCTGGCTGCCTCGCTGAGACCTCATCTGCTTGAGGAACTGCCGTCAAGGCAGCATTTAACCAAGGATGAATTTATTACAAGTCTCCTTTATTTTAAAACAGGAAAAGCTTGTTTAATAAGGAGAGTGGAAACACACAGAGACCATTTTAATTTTTCCAGCTACCACAAGTCCTAACCGGATAGCAAACCCCAGATAACTGAACATACTGAAATTGAACCAAAAGCTTTCAGTTATCCCAAATACCAAACTCCCTGGAAGGTACCCTAATGCTGTGCAAAAGACTCCTTTTGCACAAGGAGTGCATGATTTTCAGCTGGAAGCAGAGTACTTGCCATTTGCTTCTGTATCAGATAGGGCAGCAGCGTAGTTACCTCCAAGGCTTTCTTCCTAGACAACCCAGGCGCAGAGGAGCTGTTAATCATGGTGCATCCAGAGTAGGCAACACGCCAAACGAATTTCGCTCGGAGCACTTCCAGCTGCTTCAACTTTCAGACCCAGAAACGGAGCTTTTTTTTTCCCCCTTCAAATGAGAAGCCACGAACATGAAGGCTGCATCATGAGAGCATGTTCCCACAGACTAAACTTCAGTGTTTTTTTATCAGGGTGCTGTGATGGCAGTCAGGCACAGATGCACCTAGACTCGCTTTTTGGTATCACCTCACCATTTTTCAAACCTCCCACTAGTTTTGCATAGGGCCCCCCATTTACTTGTCTTGAGGCCCAGTCCTCAGAAAACACCAGTACTGATTCTTTTAAGAAATTTCTCTTCAAACAATTAATCACTTCTGGTATTTACCATCCAGCCTGGACTTATCTGGCTGTGACATTCTGTCAACCAACTCATCAGTTCTTCATACTCTTTTCTGTTAAAGGAAGGGGCTGTGCAAGTACCAGTTAGTTACCTCTCCTGTAGAAAAAGTCTATAGAAAACAGAGAAGTCTAAGAAATGCTCATCTTTGCCACTATCAGCGAGATCTGCAATGGGAAGAGCACGGCTGGGCTTTGACAAGATCTGTTTTCTATTAGGCTGTGTCAACTCACATGAACTCTGCTTGAACGAATCCCAGCTCAGCTTTCCCATCACTTTCCCTAGGATGAACATCTTGCTAGGCAGCTTCATTATCCACACATCTCATTTGAGCTCCCTGGATGCTGGCACATTTGCTCTGCATGTTCTGGAATTTCCCGTTTTCTCAAAATTAAAGTCCGCCTTTCAGGATTCATGCACATAAATTACTTCGGTGTGCTAATTTGCAGATGTTTATCTCCAGGTAGCAGCACTCCTCTTTAACCATATAGTGGAAAGTGCTTCTTTAGGATGGGGGAACTGTCATTCAATTTCTTCCAGTATAAAGAGGAACAAACCTGGTGAACTCTATTTGATGTTCCTAGCATCCCTGGCACTGCCGTGAGCTAGTCTACATATGGGCAAGCTCCATTCCTTATTCCCTCCTTGTCAGACGTGCCTTTACACTGTGCCTGCCACAGTGCACTGCAGTTGTAGTGGTAGGTTACAAAATCTACTTTTTTTAAAATAAAGCCCAGAACCTATCGCTGTTCCTGCCTTCTTCCCCCGTTCCTGCCCTAGCACTACGTCACCTGAGCATCAGCGTTACACATTTTGTGACTGCGAGGTATTGATGTGGGAAAATCCTAACACATCATAAACCGGTTCGCCTGCCAGCACCTCATTCAGTCCATGACCAAATTGCACAGATAATGTGGAACCTTATGACACTGCCTCCCTAAAAACCCCAAATCCTACAAAACACTGCAGACTGTTTACTTGCAAATTAAGCAAGTTTGTTCTGATTTACATCAAAGAACTCCGTAATTTAATGTTTACAAGAGCTCCTGTTCTTTGGCTTTTGACAACAAAGGAGGATGTTGAGCCAGGAGCCGCATGGGCAAACAGCTGGAGTGTGCCATGTTAAAACACTTCACCATTCCCTACCAAAGGCAAAAGGGCATTCATTTAACTCAGGAAGCGTCACGGATCAGACAGGCACCAACGATCATGTTTCACAACTTTAATAGAATATTCTATCTATTCTGTACAAATTGAAAACACCGTATTAAGTTACAAATGTGTAAGGTAAGGCTGGAGCACTCTACATGCCTGGTCACAGTGTTGATACAGCTGCTATTCAACTGCTGCCAGAGGTTGGCAATGGATGCTGAAACTAGAAATGTGTACCTGAAGTGCCACACAACAACAAAAGGTAGTTTTGAAGACTTCAGAACTTTAAATAAAACAAACTGTGGAATGGAATAATTTCAGTGTTGCAAGTAAGACACCCAAACTTCAGATTTATTGAACTGGTTCATTTTGATAAATTTCTGTGTTCATAGTGAAAGGTCCTTTCATGCTGGACACTAAGCAGTAAGACTACTGGAAATGTTCTGGTTCTTTGGCTGCAACCCACTTCCATCAACAGCAAGAGTTTGGCCTTTTGCATTTTGATCTTCATCCAGAAGAGTTGTCATTTTGATGCAAGTTTGTTTCTTCTGTCTAGACTACTACATGGGGACCAATTTGAATTATTTGTTTTACAAGTACCCATATTGTATGCAAAAGAGGAAGAAGATTTTTCAAGTATATTAAAAACTATTAAAAAGCACTAATTCTGTCAAAGTACTTACAAACATGAATAAATAAATAGTAAGATGAACAACTAAGTCTCAAATATGACACCCTCTTCAATGAAGTAAAATTACTTCAACTCGATTGGTTGTACTGAGATAATAAATATGACATTTAAAGCTGCTCAAGCACTAGTTCAATTTGTAGGTTGCGAGAAACATTAAAAAAGGGGGGAGGGAACTAGCAAAAAAGTCATATTGCTCTATCTGTTTCAGCTACCATACATGTAATCCATTTACTTCAGCTTCTCAGCACATTGCTATTCCACGATTTTCAATGTTTAACAAGAAAATGGATAATCCTCACATGGTAGTCTGGACTATTCCCCTATGCATAGGGCAAAAGGCTCTAAAGGCCTATTGACATACTTAGCTACAGTGTACCAACGGCTGTAGAGTGTGCTTTATTTAAACCTCATATTTCCCAAATGCATTGAAGTTGCCACTGTACATGTTAAGCAATAAAGTTAGTGAAAATCATGCATTTTAAAACAAATTAATTGTAAGCATTGTTAATAAGATTGTGCTGCAGCGATGGAATATCCTGAACTGCAGGCCAGGTATCCAACTATTTGTTACAAGTTGTTCAAATATCACTTCCAAGTGGTATTTCCTTATTACTGTTGTTTGCATTCAGCAGGTTGGCTGGAATCTTTCTGTGTAAAAGGAAAAAGAAAATAAACAGTTAAAAATCAAAATGGCATATAAGAATACACTTCAACAAATAAGAGAAATTTGCTATGCAGTTTCAAATTAACTAGGTATCATTAGCATGTACATAAATGCTACATGCAAACTCAGGCCACATCTTAAGGGTCCAACAGCAGTCACCATATTTATTGGGTTTCCCCCTGCCCCCAGCTGCTTGATATCCCATAATTTTTAATCTACTTTTGTGTTCTTAACACTCCATCCTGTAGGCCGAGGTTCAAACAAACAAGAAAGCAAACCACATCCTACTTCACCCAAACAGAGCCTCATTTGACTTTCAGTTCCCATTAAACAATTTTAACAATAAACTGCCACCTCCTCCAACTCTGAGGAGGGAGGAAGGCAGGGAAGGTAAGCTGCTTATTCTGAAGCACGTTTGAGTTTTTCCTTAGGAGCCTTGCCCTTTCAGGTAAAGTGATAAAAAAGTAATTAATGTGTTGGTTTCTTGTAGGTTCTGCATCACCAGCAGGTAACTATTCAACAATTTAACACTGGGCAAGAAGTCCGTATGTTAATCTGAATATGTAAAAGTAGAAACACCTTCATTAGGTAGTAAAACAACTTCCCCTTTGGCAAAAGGAAGTGTATTTGGGAGTGAGAACAAGTACTTAAACAGCTAAGAACTTCAGGTTTACACTGCACTTCTTGCTTTTTCTGTTGTAAAATAGGATTCTTAGAAAGTAGAATTTATTCAGTGAATTTTTGCTTTGCTTCTCCCTTTACCATTCTTAGTATAGTTTATTATAAACAAATAACAGTCACTGAATTCTAGTAAAGAAAAATACAGGTATAAAACATGACTTGAATGTCACTGACTGCAACATAAAATGTTTCTTAGTAACTATCCTGAAGAAGAGCTCTATATGTTATAAAAGATGTAATCATGCAACAGTTCATTAAACATCAAGTAACCAAGAACTAAGACAACTTAAGCTTTTTGCCTGTAGCGAGGAAGAATAGGTGCAACTAGTTAAAGGCTTCCTCATCATCAAGTTTTGCCCTTGATAATCTGCACTAAATCCAGGCTATTTTTCTGTTCCTCACCTAAACTGCTTGAGGGTTAGAGCGGTCACTATCATTCCCACTACAATCTGGACTACAGTCAAATACTGTCTCTTCTGCACAGATATGTCAAGAGACCTTATGGTTTTCCTCACCCAGCACATCTGGCTAATTTCAACTTTGTTCTCTCTCATCTGCCTGGGGTTCCAGGTAACACTGACGTGAATTAATTTTCACTCATCTGGGACTAAGTACAGGAAAAGAGGGACACCTTTACACAGAACACAAAATTAGCATTCTTGCTCTTAAAAAAGGAAAAATCTAACTGCCACTGGTAGTACATTGCACGCTATTCCTTTTTATTTAGAGGCAGGTAAAACCAGCAGCATTTTATCAAAAACTTTCTGAAGGTTTATGTTCTTCTTGTAACTGCTTTGTATTTGAACATGGCCACAGAACAGTGCACAGCATCACTTCTTGTCTCCCTTGTATTTAGGATGAGAGCCACAATAAAGTAACAAATCTTATTTAAAATATACTTAAAAGTCTTTCCATCTCTCTCCTTCCTTCCTATTCACCTGTTATACCAAGAAGACACATGTAGGTTGACCACAACCATTTCGGCCAAATTTTAATGATCAACCAAAACACTTGTTATATTTTCTATTAAACTCCCATTATCTTCTTTATATCTTAATTCTGTAAACACGTAAATTTTATTTATTGCATATAATTCTTTATCCTGTAAAAACTGAGTCACACAGATCTCAAAGTTCCTTCTTAAGGATCTTTCAATGTTGATTACTGCTCTCAGACAAAAAAAAAAATAAATACAGTTTGAGGGTTTCTTGTATCTGAGTCAGTTGTTGGAGGATTGTGAAACAAATACTGCTACTTTATGCTATTTTTAGCTTACGGTTGAGGGCGTATCTATCTTGACCATATATACAAAGGGTTTAAGCAGGCCATCAGTATCAAGACAGTATCTCAGATCCAGATTCCAACATATTCAATTTTCTCCCACCATTTTGTTTTCCTCAGCACAGCCCTGAGCTCCACACTGCCTTCAGCTACCTGTCAGCCTCATGCAAAGCATCTCATGCCCTGATCACAAGAGGACAACAGCACATATAAACTACAATTCCCTTCAAGTTGCAGCTGCTCCATCGGGCACATGCATGTTTGAACCTATCTCTGGCCTCTAATGGCTCCTGGGAGATCAGGGACCAAGACCCCAAGCTGTGAGTGGGATGGAGGTCCTACAGCCACACTCCCTCAGGCAGTGCTATTAAGCTGGAGCCTGCTCTCCCTGCAGTGCCCATACCAACCCACTGATTTGCCTTAGACAGACCCTGTGCCACTTATCTCCCCATTCTAGCAAGTCCATTTGTGCTGTATTTCCCTAAATTAACTTCCCAAGACATCTTAGAAAGGCAGTGAAGTGCGCTGGCCAGGCAAATAAAGACCAGAGAGATTTTAGCCAAAGATAAGGAGGAATTGCATCTTGTTTTAAAATAAATTTAGCAGTAAACACATGTACTGAAGATCACTACCAATGCTACAGAGACGAGAAGTCTTGTTGTAGAGAGATTCTCTATAGTAGCCATGAGAAAAGACTTAATTTTAAAATCGGTAGAATTTTTTTTTCTATATCTTTAAAGTATTTAATAATATTTACTTATTCCGTGCAAGGAGTTTAAACTACTCTGGGCCTTTAATTCCACTTTGAGGTGAATGAGCTGAATAAGGTGAGAGACTCCTATTTTTTCTCTTTTGCTAACAAAGATCAATATAAAGCTTTTTGTCACTGCCTCTAATTTATTGCACTTGCTCAGAATTAAAAATATCACCTAGAATTTGCAGGAACACAAGGTAAAATGGAGAAGAAAAGCAGGTCTGAGGTAACACTGCTTTCATGACTTTCCTACACAAAGCCCACCATGTCTACCCATCCAGTTAAACTGGTGTCCTATAGGATGGGGACAGAAGCCCAAAATATCCATGCCATTTATTTTAGCAATTTTACTTTTTCCAGACTGATCCTTTTTCACATGAAGTTACCACTAAAAGAAACACTGAATTTTTGTAAGTCTTCAATGTTTAAACATACTAGGCAGGGTACATTCCTAGGTGTTTCAAAGAGCAATCAAGTCTTTATCTCCTTACTTTTCCAATTCACTTTCTGGGAAGCTTTCCATCTGCTAAAGTAGCCATGCAGGCACAGGCAGCTCATCAAGATCTCATCTGACTCCCAAACAACTCTGCTGCCAGCAGTGGGATCAACACAAGCAGTAGGCATTACAGCTGATGCCCATTCTAGCAGAGAAGGTTAGAAAGCCTTTCAGTATTTCAAATGCCTTCAATGAAATAGTTCAGTTAGGGGTCCTAAAGCTGAAACTTATCTTTGGTTATTTTCTATTCTATGTTACTGAATGAGAAAAAGCGAGGATGTAAAACACACACGGGAAGTAAACCCAGAGCTAAGCAGAGTTAAGTAAGCAAGCAGTCCAAACTGCCTCTGCCCACAACTGGTTCTGAAAATGAATTTGCTCCTCACAGGTCTTTCTACTAATGTAACTTAAAAAGACAAAGCACCTTGAAGCACATGCAGTCTCTCTGCACAGCAGTTTTTTTCAGTCATGATTCAAACCAGCATTCTGTATAACCCTGTCAGCTATTTCTCAATTCAAGCACAGCCTCAGTCATGTGAAATAAAGGCAGCAAAAAGAATACAGGGCATGCAAGCACATAGAAAAATGTACTAGACAAAACAAGCTACATTATCCAGTTTTGTAGCATCTTTTTGAAGCTACCTCCAATCATCTGACTGCTCAGTCTTCCAAAGCCACAACTTACTTTATATATAAGTGCTTTGTGTAAGAGGTGATAACGATCTGGTTGTAACTGAACAACTCAAATGTACTTAAAACAGACAGGAGTGAGAGGAAGGAAGGAGGAAAAGTTAAAGCAGAAAGTGTTGACATGTATTGTTATACTACATTTGCTAAAGAAGGAGGTAATATGGAAAAGATTGAAGAGAAGAAACTGAATTTGAAAGGAAAATACACCAATTATTTTTTTGTACATGAAAAAGAAAATTATTCTGGGTAAGAAAAAACGGGGGCAGGAACTGAAAGGCAAAGAGAGGCAGAGGACAGGGAGAAACAGGACCAAAAAATGGGATGAACATAAGAAAGAGTGGAAAACAGGACTGAGGTATGAGTGTTAAAAGACAAAAAAAAGAATTCCAAGCTGACTTCAAAAATTGGAGCCAGTGGCTGACAATTTTTAATCGTGAGGAGGGAAAAGAGCTGTGCAGCAGAGTGCAACAGGACGACAGGTAAGCTGTTGTGACAAAGGGATGTTCTACTCCTGCAGGTGAACAACCAGTGCAAGTGTGCTGAGGCGGGGGGCTGGTGTCTCAAAGCACATCCCATTGGAAACAACATCAACACCAAAAACCAACACAAAAGCACGGCTCAATATTGAGTTTAGGCAAAGAAGGGCATTATCTATGCAGAGGGAATGACATGAAAAGATTATAGCTTTTCCTAAATAAGCAAAATAAAAGACACAGCCTAAAATACAGGGGGGGGGGAAGTATGGAGGCTGTTGCAGGCATTGTTCTCTATGAGAAATGGGATGAAAGGTGAAAGATAACAGTATACAATAGAAGGAACTTTTTCTTTCTTCTTTTAAACAAAGAGACAGATGAGCAGAAGAACAATACCTGTGCAGAATCATGAAAGATCAACAAGAAAAGGCTTCTAAGAGTGACTGACTGCCTTTGTCAGGCAGCATAAATAAGATGTTGGAAAAGACATACTAAGTAAGCTGATGACTTACAAGAGTTTAAGAGCAGAGAAGATACTTAAGAAATAATTTGCAAGTACACTACAAACAGTGAAGAGATGCAACATCAAACCAGATACAAGGAAAAAAAGTCTGACAAGTCTCAGTATCTTTTATCATATGTATATGAAATACAGTTTGACTGCTACAAAGACAAAGCAGAAGGCAGGAAGGCAGAGTCATTCTGAAAAATCTAATTTAATTACACAATTTAAAGGCAGTCATCTCTATACACATTTCTTTCTATTTTTTACTAATAAAACCTAAACTCTGAAGTCACAATTTCCCCATTTCTTTTCCCCATAAAAGGATAAAATAAAAAACAAAACAGAAAACCCTAGAAAACAAATCACATTACATGACTACAAATGTGACTCTTGGAAGTTAGGTATGAATGGAATTCCACCTTACCTAGAAATGTATGAATGATAAACAGACTTATATTACACCTAAATGGGAAAAAATTGAAAGGAACTGTCAGCATGGATGAAAAGTGAAATGTACAAAATAATACAGGAGGCAACAAACCATAACCTTCCAAGATAACCTAAGCTTTTTTTTTTCCTACAGAATGCCAAATCCTTTGGAAGGATATTTGATACTTCACAAAAATGTACATTGACACAGAACTAACACTGTTTCTCAGCTGTCCAACTGTTTCCCATTACAGGTACATCACTGCATCTTGATCTTACCAAGCAGTCAGAATACTTATTTCTGCCACTCTAATCCTGTTTGATTGATCTTGGCACAAGACAGACTTTCTTTAGCACACAATATTTCTCATTAAAGAAAAACTAACTTGATTCTCGACACAGTTGCAAAAAGCATTACTAGTGATATGATGCTATATATAAAACTACACCAGAAGAGTAACACATTAAGCTGCTGTTAAGACTGTCATCCAGAGATCAAGTAGTTTTGCATGCCTTCCACTTTTTCATCTGTCTTTATAAAAAATTAAAAGCTGATGTTTTAAGAACTAAATGAACCCAAACCTGTCATCACCGTCCCAGCTTCAATAAATATAAGCATTAACTTTACCAGGACTGAAGGACTGAAAAAGGCCTATCAGAAGGAGCACTAACCCTTAAGGCTGAATTTTATGCCACGTATCAAAGTTGCAAATTCAAAGTTGAGGACTAACTTTTTTTGATTTCTAACCAAGTACAGACATGTGGAGTCTAACCTGCAGCCATCAGGACAACGATAAAGAACAACTCTAAGGAAAAGAAAATAAACAAGCTAGTTGAGATTTGTCAGACTAATTCTAAGTTGAAGTCCAGCCAAGGAACATTTGAACATGAACTTTCTAAAGGAAAAATTATCTATCAGCATTACGAAGAGATGGCATTAAGAAGTAAAGGCACACAGTTCAGAAATTATCACTTTCTTGGTGCAGGTTGGAAGACAAAACCTACAGTTTCTCAACTGATGGAATGATTAACTTGTAAGGGCAATTTGAGTGCTGAAGAAGATGAAGATGTTGCAGTCAGAAGTTAGGGTGAAGTTTGGGTTTTTTAAATAATTTATTGATATTTTCACAAACTATTATAACCTCAGGTACACTGCTCATGATTATAGTCTGTTGTGACTAAGCACACAAAAATCCTTACCTTAGGATCACCCTCTGCATCTTCTTCCTCTTCTCCCTCCTCTTCCCCCTCCAACTCCTATGACAAAATAGAGATAAACTAACAGAAATTAAAACAGGTTAAAAGTGCAACTTTTTGTAATGGACAAAAAGCAAAATAGCAAATTACGTTATCACTGTATTCCAGAGTGTTTCAGATGTCAGCATTGGGCTGATATAAAAGAATTCAGCATCTGTAAAATCTTTAAAAGATGATTTAAAGGTTTCAGCATGGCTTAAGACAATATTCCTATTTAAGTTTCTGCTGCAGTCGCCCAGCAATTTTAAAACTTCTATCTAACATGACCTGGAATTTTAGTTCTGGTAACAGGTATAATGTCTAATTTTGTTCTTTGTTTTGATCTCCCTCCGAAGAGTCTGTTTATTTGGATTACTGTGGACAGGTTATGTATTTCCTGTATAGAATATTTTCCAGTATTTTTGCACTGTGTTCTATACACAACTACATCCAAGTAATATGGCACTGGAGACAAGTTAAAAATACACATAGACTTCTATCAATACTCAGTTTAAAAAATAAAAGTACATGTTTAGTTACTGAACAGCCTAAGCAAAGAGAAAAAAAAGAGGCTGCATGCTGACAACAGTCAGGTATGTACCTTTGACAAATTAGCAAGAACACCACAGTAAAAGCAGTAAAAAAAAAAAAAGGAATTCTTTGTAAAGGATATTAATTCATTTAAGTGTGGTAACATTTAGTGGCTTTCTGCAAAGCCTTTCATAGCATGTTTGTGTTCATACAATGCTACTGCAAACAGAGCAGAGCTCTTGGTATACTAGAAATTCCAGCCTAAATCAAGCCTTTATACTGAGCAGTTTTACACTCCCCCTTTTTCACTCTACATTTAGTAAAACCCAGTCTTCAAGCTTATGACAACTAAAAGCTGACAGCTGAATTCCACTACCTCCAAAGTAACAGATATTTAAAAATGAGGTTGAAGATTCTTATCATGCAGCACTCAAGAAATAAAGAGTTTGTCTTTAATTTTTGACTCACATCAGAAAGCAGCTTTCAAAATACTGGGAAAAAAAATGGATAAATGTTCTTGCAGAAAGTACTTTTATGAAGAAGAAAAAACCAGCCACAGATTTTTTTAAGTCAGGCATGCTGAAGTCTTTTGGAAAGAAGTATCATCCACGAGAGCATTTACAAACAACTATTTTCTACTCTATGTAGAACTATTTCTGGTACTGGAATGCAGTAGCTAATCAGTTATCTATAAAAGATACAGTGTGCATCTCACCTCCTCTTCACCTTCTTCATCTTCTTCAAACTGAAAAACAAACCCAAGGTTTTATTAGCTCTACTAATATTTGCATGAAAATTTCTGCAGTAATAGATGCAGCATATTCAAACACAGTAACTGAAACTAAGCCCCTTTCAGAAGCAGATTAACAACTCATAGCAAGCTGAATGATTCTTTCCTATTCCCCAGTAACAGGAATCTCTTCAAGGTTTTTTGTTACTCTCTTGTAATTAATACTTCATACCAGTCTAATCAGAAAAGGAGGAGAACGTTTCTACCTACATGGTGACTAATAAACAAAATGCTAAGAGCATACATACGTTATCATCATCCTCTATAGCTTCACCAGTGAAATACAGCACAGCACGAGGGACTATCCTTTCACGGAAGAAGTGTCCAATTTCAAAATCTGCAGCTAAAGTATATTCTGAATCTTCATCCTGTAAGGCAAGTCAGCTTGATTTTTCTACTACGAACATGATGTACTATACAGAAGCAGACAAAAGTATTTCAAAGTTACAGGTTTAAGAACATATTACACTGTCATCATCCACCTTCAGGTCACATGTCCTTTCAGTATACTTTGTAACAAAATCTAAGGTCTAAATCTAGATTTGCAGAATTGAGATTTATTGTAAAAGTTTCCTACTTTCTACACACAGATTACTGTGTCAAAAGCAAAAATAACAATAAAAATACACAGTACTTAATGAAAGAACCCAAATAGTCACTATAGAGTGACCTGGTAAAAAGGACATGGCAAAGTGCAATTGTGCCATTTCAGAAACAAACTTACCAACGACTCTCCATCACCAGATACTGCAAAAAGAAAAAGACAGCAAATTTAAGACAAGCATGTATAGTCTAGCCCACCTCAATATTCAAGATGACAAAACACAGTATAAAGACCTTCTCATACCAGAAAACACTGGGGCTATAAAGGCTTCAGAAGGTAGCTATTAAACCTTTAATGACAATTCAGATTCATATTAAGCTAAACCTACAGATATTGTACTTGTAAGAATTTCACATGTTATAATAAGAGCATCAAAGCTGCCGTATGGATGTCAAAGACTTTTGCACAGGAAATACTCTTTCTACAAAGATGGACTCAGAAGGCATTCAGATCACACTTCTCCTTTCAGAGATCAACACATTTTATTTCTGCATTAATGCTGTAATTACAGTAACTATTTTGCTAGAGCATTACAAACCCTCTCATCTACCCAAATACAGAGGATACCAAGTAGATGAACATTTTGCCATGAATTTGCAAAGTATTGTTGAGAACAGGCCCAGTACTGTAACCAGTAAGGAATAGGGGGGGGTTGTTTGCTTATAAACAAAACCTACCAACCAACAACAACAAAAAAATCAAAACAAAAAACTCCAACACAAACCAAAACAGATTTCCCTTTTCTACTCAGGTCCCATGGCACTGTGATCCTACTATGAAAGTGATCATTTGGCTCAGCCTGTTCTTTAGTTGAAAAATCAGCTACCAGCAGATGTCAGTCTTATCTTTCTTACACACCTCCAGAGTATGTCTTTTAAGTATTTCAAAAATTAATATAACACCTACATGATACAAACAAATCTCCATCGCCTTCTGAAAGCAGCAATGAAAATTAATTTAAAGGGTATTTCTGCACCAAACAACCCCCTTTGGAAATACAAATCACTTGGTTCTCATCTCCATGTACGTGGGGATTTGCAGTGGTAATTAGAAGGGACAGGGAGTTCATAATAGCCCACAAGAGAATCAAGAACCAATGTCCATTTTGTTCAGTATATCTCTGGAATCACAGAATGGTTGGGTTGGAAGGGACCTTAAAGATCATTTGTTTCAACCCCCATGCCATGGGCAGGGACACCTTCCACTAGACCAGGCTGCTCAGAGCCCCATCCAACTTGGCCTTGAACACTTCCAGGGATGGGGCATCCACAAGTTCTCCGGGCAACCTGTGCCAGTTCCTCACCATCCTCACAGTCATTAAGAATTTCTTTCTAAACTCTAATCTAAACCTGCCCTCTTTCAGTCTAAAGCCATTTTTCCTTGCCCTTTGAAAGAGTCCCTTATCACCTTTCCTGTAGGACTCCTTTAGTCCACAAGTAAACTACTTCCTCCATCCATGTTCACAAAAGAGTACAATGGGAGATGTACCAAGAAAAAAAAAAAAGTTTTGTAATCCACCTAAACTGTTTTAAATATGAGTAGACACCTAACATAAGGCCACTAAGAAAATTACAAAGTTGTATGGAGCATTATGGATCATTAATTAATCAGAAAAGAAACTACAAAAAGTTTGTCACTTAAGACAAAGGTTTAAACAAAACCGATACGCTGTAACTTGACCAACACTGGAGGAGATTTCTTTTGCATGTTAGAAACCTCAAATTGATGCATGGAGCCATTCTGTGGTAAAACAAGTCAACTTCTTTAGGAGATTCTACATGACATGAGACTGTTTCCATGCTATGAATCCTGTTTACAATGCACACCTCTTGGCCAAATTCTACAGAATAACATCAGAACAAAATGATCTGTTTGGATGGGCTGCAGTTTGCAATCTTCCTCTCGTAAGAAGACAGTATACAATGCAGCAGCATAAATAGTTTGAAGGTTTAAGCTGCATAAATACACATACATATAAATAAAACAACATATTTTAAGAATCCTCAATTCTTATTTTCCAAGCTTACCCTTTATAGGGCTGAAGAAGTTAAAAAAAGAATCATTAGGTACTTGTTTAGTAATTGTCCGAACTGTGCCTCGACCCTTGTGTTTCTGCTTTTTCTTGATTGTTTTAACTGTAACATTTTTTCCTTTCTTCCAGTCAATAGTACACCTAGAGACAACACATGGAAAACAGCATTTTAACAGAAGACATCAGTGAAAATAGGGAACTGAGTATCAGAGCAGCAACATCAAGGCAAAGATGGTTTATTATTCTCTGGATAAAGCTAGTTTTACACACACTGACAAGCAAATCTGCTTGACAAGATGTGAAGTGGATGCACACAGTGCTAGAGACTAAGCCTATGTTGGACACATTAAATAGTTCCCTAAAGGAAAATGCTGTACAAGTTTGTTTTCACAGAGTAATCACTGCCCCCCCCCAAACTTTAATAACCCCTTTGACCCAACTACTGGAGTTCTGTAACCAAGGACGTGATAAAGCTGTTAGAGAAAAAAAATCTCAGTCAGACCAGTAGGAAACAACCCTGTCACTACAGGTCAAGGCAGTGCCCTGTATCCTAAAAATAAATGCACAAAGAGTGGGCCAAGGAGAGGGATGTTTTAGCTCTATAAAGAGCAGGGCTCAGATTGACTTGGCAGCCAAGTGCAGCAAGCTGGAAAGAGTTTACTTCCCTGTCCTGCTACTGTACAAACTGACACTTTATGTCAACTAAAAGTCTCTCTCCATGCACCTACAGTTTTACCCAAAACTGCACATGGCAAAGAATGAGGGGCAAACACAACTAGTTCTCTTGCAATGGAAATAATGGGGTCACAGTAATCCTTAAGTGTCCCAAAATATATTGTCCTATATATAAATGGTCAAAGTCAACAGTTTTATGCTTAACCTGTGTAACAAGTCACAGATATGTTTTCCTGCTCTACTTGTACCAGTATCTAACACCTTCATCAGGAAACATCAACTGAAATCAAAGTTCTGACATATCAGCAATTTAGGAAAGCATCCCTCTGTGAGACTTAAACTGAAAACATTTTGTTGTAATTAACTAAAGTTTCCTTCAACATGGACTAGTCTGTAACTTGGACACAACCTTCACTAAACATGCAAGTAGATGTTCTGCCTCACTTCAGGTGAATACTCAATTCAGAAGCTAGTATGTAGCACTACAAGTCAAAAGGTTTTGAGGTCGTCAGGATGCCTTCAAAAAAACCCAAGTATTTGGCATTTCTTAAGTGTTAGTTAAAAAAAAAACCAAAACACAAAACCCCCCAAAAAACAAAATCCCCCACCAAAACACATCCTTGAAAGGATAAAAACGTAACTAAAACCCAAGAAAAATATCAACAGAAAAAAACACCAAAGAAGCTAAGAAAAATAAGGTACAAAACCATTTTTCATTTTTGTCAGTTCTGCTCTGGTGTGGTACTGAAATTTGGTTATAGGACAGAGATCACTGACGGGAAGAGAAAGTCTTAGGTTAGATGGAATGATCTTTCACCCCCCAAAAAAACTCTAATGTGGTGTCCAACTCAGACAAGAATTCACCATTCCACAGTTGGTTTCTGAACACATTTTGAAAAAAACATAAAACATTGAAAATTGCTGCATTAGCCACAACTACCAGAACCAAACTACGTGGCCAGTACATTCCAGCCTCAAAACAGGCTGAAGAATGATGGTACAATTCCTGCCTGATCATAATATACCAATTCCTGCTGGAATAATAATTGCTGAAGAGATTACAAGAATCCAAGAGAGTCTAAGGCTAGTCATCAGACTAAGGAGGAGAGGTGGTCTGTGAAATGTAATGAGTAAAATTAATTTACCTAGTTACCTGGAAATAACAGGTTACCTCAATTAGCCAAGTATTACATTTCAAAGGCATATAATTTAAAATATACACTGTGTTAAAACATATCTACATCCAGGTATCTGTTCCTTCTGATGCTGAGGCTAACATCATCATAATCCCTACAAACATTCCCAGTTTTTAAGTCAATAACAATTTTATCTTCATTAATCATTAACACAGTAAGAAAAAAAAATATGCACTATTACTTCAGAAGCTTTTTTGAATTTTAGTTTTCCTTACCCCTCACAATCAACTATTTCAGGTCCTTCAAATGAAAAGGGATCTGTCTTGTCTGGTTCCGACTTCATCTTGTATGTTTTTGTCAGGACTGAATTAGAAAAGTAGTCATTGGGCCCGAAGTGGAACTCTAATGAGAAAGACTGGAAAAAATTTCCATTATAATTTTATGTTACCACGAAATTTTTTTGTTGAAATAGCACATCAGCAAAATTATCATTAATCAATCTCTGAATACAGGAAAAAATGAGATTTTGATGGCAAACATATCTTTCAAACTACAGCAGAAGCAGGAAATTTAAGAACATCAACCAATTCCGAAAGTGCAAGAAGCCTGAACAACCATGGCTAACAATGAAATTATAATCAGGTAATTACTACACTTCATTCACCTTTACACATAGAACTGCTGTCTTAAAAGCAACTTTAGAAATAAGTATTTTGATAAAAAAGTCTTGGTTTCATTTTCTGTGGAAGCCTCTCATCATCCTTGCACTAGGGATGATGTTACTCTGAAGTCATTTTGACATTAGAATAGCACCACAGTAGTTCTGATCAAGGTCATGACCTTAAGAGACTGAAACAAACTTTATTTCTGATTAAACCAAAATTTAGATTGAAGGAGTTTATTTTAACAGTACAGTTCACCAGGAACCAGAGGGGTTTTTTCCATTTGATAACAGAAAATCCTGCAAAAGAACACTGGCTCAAACTGAATCCTACAATTATACATGTCTTAACAGGCTCAAGCCTGAAGCACTTGTAACTGCCAAAAACACTAGCCTTGAATATACTTCCCCAGGCATTCTTCAGAGTCAGGCCAGAAAATGGTCTGTTGTCACCAAGCCTGCCTTGCCATCCTCTTTTTCAAGGCCATCCATGTGCAAACAGGATAAACAACTCTGGAGACAACAGCCTGTTCAAAGACATTTATCCCTCACTCATCTCCCAAAGGCTCCTTAATCTTTCTAAGGCCTCATGAATCTCCTCACACGACTGCAGTCTGCAAAGACAGTGGTCAAGGAGTGATGGAAACTAGTGGCAACAGCAACCTTCCCAAACTCTGTTCAAGTGAAGGAAGCTAGTGGGACCCAGCGGTACACTGGAATATCTGTCTTGGTTTCACATTGCCTATTTTAGCTTTACTTCCATTTTAAAGCAATTCAAGACAGCTGTGTGGTTTGGAGGCCATCTTCAGCTAAGGGTAATCTCTGCCTGGCAAACATGCTCAGGGGAATAGTTACAAACTTAGCTTATCCACTATCAGTGACGAACACTCATACCCAAATAATCCCATAAACCATCACTGGGGCTATAAATAGGCAACCAGTGGCACTACTTCACATGCAGGATCCCAAGGACTAGCAAGACAACAGTATCTGCAGAGGCTGCATTTCAGCATTTGTTTACCTGCTAATTAGGAGACAAGAAACTTCAAGTTTCACATACTATTTGAAGTGTTGCAGTAGTGTTTACTTGGATACCTTTACGTTTTTTATCTGCTATGTTCTCATAAAGCTCAAAAAAAGAGAACTTACTTTTTTAAGCTATTTAAGTTATACCCAGATGCATTATCCAGGTCTGAATATGCTAGCTGAGGATCCTGATGACCAAATAAATATATAGGTAGAAATTAAAATGATAAAATACATATAAGTTTATTCACGTGATTATAAATAAGTAAAAGCAAACAGTGAAGGAATTGCTTATGCTTCATGTGGATAAAAGTTTCTATGTACATGCTATAACAAACAGAACTTGAAAGCATGTTAACTGTAGCCAGGCAAATCCACTTCTGGAGCGCCACAACTACAGTTAATGGCTTTGGGTCAACAGTAACTCAGAAAATGCCTAACTATCATGTACTTCTTTTAGCAGCAAAACCTACTCCCCAGCAGAATTAGTGTATTTATTACACACTGGTTATGTGAAGCTTTCACAGCACAAAGCAGCCACTGCTGTACCAATTTTCAACAGCGAGAGAATTTCAGACAAGAGTCACACACCAACGGAAAATGGGTTTCACTCAAGCAGTTAGTAATGCATCCTTTGTCTCCAAATACAGAAGGGACATGGCATTTGTCAGCCTCCCATTACTGGATTTAATGTAGCACTGGAATGGAACCTATTTACAGAAATGTGCTGTCAAAAGGTTACGAACAGTGCAAGAGGAGAGAAATCCATTGATGTTTGAAGAGCTGAATGAGAACACAAAAATAGTATAGGCAAAACCAATTATTACCAAATCATCCAAATGCCACCAAATAGATATGCTTCAAGATGAAAAGACCTAACTTCTTAGAATACTGTACTTTGTGCTTAGACAATTCATTTTCTTCATAACACCTGTATCCTCTCCTTTAGCCCTAGCAGTGTTTAGAAACTTAATTCTCAATATTTCTCTGCCTGTACTACTTTCTTGCCTATTATCAGCTCAAGTGTTTAAGGAATTAAAAAAAACAAACAAAACTTTGCTTCATCTGGTATTAACCTTTAAAAGCTATTCTGAGAAAGTCCTTTCATCTTTATGTGAATCTTCAATAGAGCTTTTCTTGCATTTATTTTGGATATTGTCAGAAGACTATAAATCCGTAAGGTAAAACAAGAAAAAAGAAATATCAGAAAAAAGCCACAATGATAAAAAATAAAGAAAGGATGTGTAGGCTGTAATCCCATCCTTCTCCCTGTCTCCCTCTAAGAAGGAATTTAAGGAATATGTATAGTCTGGACAAATTAAATAAGCAACAGAACAACTTCTCTCCAACAAACATAGTATCTTTTCTGTACACTGAACTTGAACAAAGAAACAATTTCCAAACAAATTAAAAAAAGCCAAGTTGCACTTTAAAAAATATTCACTAGGTACACTTTTAAAAGATCATCTAATATATTTTCTATGCCTTTCAATAGCACAGTATCCATCATTACTTTTGATTAGTATCACCAAGTCCCTGTATTCAATATTTTATCAAAAAAGATGCAAGTAGCATCCAGAATTTTTCCCACAATTAATTTTCATTCTTAGTTTTATTACTAAGAGCAGCTATACCAGAACTTGAGAGAGAAAAAGAAAGCAAAAACTAGACAGAATTGAACAAGAATTTTTATCTATAAATTACAATGATGTCACAGATGTCCAGGTTAAGAATAAAAGAGCAAAGGGTCAGGAAAGTTGAAGGTAAATCTTTAAAAGGCCAAGCATGAAAATATTAGCTTAGAAAGAAATCTCACACACACATTACAGCCCAAGAGTTGAATGAAAACTTTGGAATGCTGTTCACTTCACTACTACAATCTTCATGAGAAACAAGCAAGTAGAGGAAACTCACCATAGGCTGTCCAGGTTCAGAAAACTTAACTTTAATATCCTGCAGATGTTTCAAGATAGGTTCATCATATTCCTAAGCAGAAAAAAAGTAAAACCCTATTCAGCAGGCAATATTTGGAAGAACCTCCTCTTCTTAATAACCTTGTAATTATTCAGCAATTTCAGCTGAAGTAAAGACCTGGATCCAAATTTCTTAAGTCACAGTTGCAAATACAACGTGCCAAATCTCAATTGTTAGGCCTTGCCTTCAGTAAAAAAGGTGCCAAATGCCAGGCTGTGTGAGTATGACCAAAAAGATAGTAACCATTCAGGATATTTATTGCCAGTGAGACTCACATGCTTCAGGGAATTCTTCCTTAACAGCATTAAAAGCAATTAATATAACTGTGGGCAAAACTACATAATGAATTCAACTAATCCATGGATATTCTTATAATATCCTTGCAAAAATAATCCTTTATGGGCCAAATTAACAGTGCTTGTCCATCATTAGCCTTTCAAGCATCTTCAGGGATTCTAAAGGCTCAAATATTTGGTCTCTCACACACATTCCACAAAGACTGACTACTAATGGGAAAAAGCAATTCATTTACACAACAGAAGTCACTCCTTTCAGAGGAGAAACTTACTTGTACTAATTCACTTAGCATATCTACATTCCTAAAGATAGTAAACCAGAAGTCTGGAATTCCTTTGACATTTGTCTCTTCTGCTTTTTCTTCTATTACCATTGCATTTTTCAGGTCTCCCTGGGAAAAAAATACAGACACATTTGAGAAATGAAATTGTGACTTAGTATATTTAATAAACAGAGGTAGACAAAACAATTGCCATCTCTGAAACTGTGTTTAAGGAACATTTGAAATGTACAGTTTTTTTCTGTCAATGAAGAGATACAGGGTTTACTTACACAACTTAACATGTATACATTTAATTCAGATTTACTTTAATCTCATTTGAAATTCTTTTATATGAAGACTAAATAGACCAAGTGACAGCTTCACTAACTTAAGAAAAATAATTAAAACACATTTCTTTCTCCAAATAGAAAAAAATATAAATACATTTCTATTTTTCTATTAATCTACTTTCTGTAGCTTCATGTGCCATTTACAGTGTTTCATCTAAAAATTAAAAATTTAACTCTGCCCTCTGAAATACTGTTTTACCTTCCCAGTTTCTCAAAATACTTCGTAAAATTGGTTTTCATGGTTATTTTTAATTATTACAGTCTTGAATTACTACCTTGTGATATAGGAGTCCCTACAGACATTTCTCCATCACAAAAAAAATCGCAGGAAATGCGCAGTCTGAATTGGTTGTATTGCACCTTTCCTTTTACACCACTAGAGAGCAGCACATATATAAGATCTTCTTAACAGCAGCTACTTGGGTCACCACTAATTAAGAACATAAAGCTGCAGTTACTTCCCACCTAGACATGTTTCTGATTTCATAGTTGTGTGGAATATGGCCTGTCAATGCTGTATTTACACAAAGCCTAGCAAACGTTTTTTGCTTATGCACAAGGAGCACTCTGTGTGTCATGCTAAATCTCAGGAGATCAGTAAAACAAAGAGAACAATTTGCTTTGTATACAGAACAGCGTCCAAAGAAAACTGAATAAAATCAGGCCAAGGAAAAAATGCAAAGAAACCGATAGAATGGCAAACAACTTTCTAAGTAGGTTACTTCTTTGAGAAAAAGCCAGCCATGAGCAAACATCTCCAAAAATGATGACAGGAAAGTAACAGGTAGCCTACAGACTATATTATCCCTCCTAAATCTAGATAGCTCTTACTCAAGAGACAAGTAGGAATCCACACATTTTAGGCAGCACACATTTTATTAGGTCCGATTCCGTTTTATGACTCTGTGACGTGTCTAATCTGTACGTATGAAAATGAAAGCTAACTATGTCCCCCAAAATAACAGGGACAGGCAGACAAACAACCAGCCTTTATTACCTGGGGGTATCATGTAGCACTGGAATGGAACCCATTAGCAGGAAGATGCTGTTAACAGGTTACGAACAGTGCCAACAAAGGCAACTTTTCAATTCACTCAGGTTACAAATTTGAAAAAAGGCTAAACTAATAGCTTAGAAGCTTTCACTGGACATAACAGTGTATTCATCACAAGAACATGTTACTGATAAAAAGATGAGTCTCTCAATGAAAAGAACAGGAACTAACTCTGACAGTCTGATATACCAGTAGTTCATCACTCAGCTTGTACTCACAGCCAGTTTTTCTTCTTCCTCATTTTCACTGTGCCATTCTGCCTCTGCATCTGTGGGTTCAGCTTCTCCATTAATAAACTCTCTCCTCTGTGTTAGAAAAATGAAGAATGTAATTGAAGATGTAAAGTTATACATACTCAACCAGAACTGACGGGAACAAGAAAATAAAAATTATATACATAGTTTTCTTACCTTATCAAAAAGGGGTTGATAGAGTGCTGCGTATTTTCTCTCTAAGTCATGTACTTCTTCATAGAACTTAGCTTCTATATGGGCACATTTCACCTGAAGCTTTTTCAAGGCATCAATTCTTCTTATCACTGCTTTTGGAAAACTAAAAAACAAACAATTATTTAAGGTTAAAAGTTAGTTGCCTCAGCATTATTTAACATATCACTGTGAAAAAGGCTGCTTATAACTACGTGCAATTTTTAAATAAAAGGCTCATGTCAAATACACATGTTTCTTCAACACCTATTTCAAAAAGTTGAAAGAATCCTCTCCTACCCAAGTTGTTCTCAAAGGTGTTATCTTCTGTTCCATTCCCTGGGGCCACCACCCTCCCCGTGTAGTTCAGAGATCTGAAATCAATACCTTTGTTTACACCTAAACTTTGAGACTAGATCTGTGAAAAATAAGAACTGTGCACTCTAAAGGGAAAGTTTTGATTCATGGGTCATACTTAGGAAGCACACACTGTCCATCTGCACTTTAAGTTATTAAAGTGCAGATACAGTCATGTAAAAAGAACTCTTTATAGAAGTTATATTTTTTTTTAAAGAGATCTACAACCAGCTATTCTATGTCAAGAAATAAAGACAAATATTTACTAAAGGTAATATTTAAATCTACTTCACAGTTAATATAAAACTAACTTCAAACTAGGGATTTACAGATCCTAAACTTTCCATTACATCCTGGACAGCATTCTTACAGAAACTGTCAGTCAGTGTAGCACATGCCCTGCCAGACTAAGGGTCACAGAAGGAAACAGTGGAGGGGAGCGGAGTTATTTCTATCCAAAACAATAACAGCCAAGGAAAACACTGAACCTGACAAAATTTTGTTTGCCATTTTGCGTAAGCGAACTGAAACCTGACTCCTTCTTCCTGAAGCAGGCCACTATGAATCCTGGTTTAAGTCAACCATTTTTTTTAGTGAACCATTTGTTCTAATTTCCTATCTCAATTATTCAGCAATAACATTCTATTATGCTTTCAGTCTTTGAAGAATTTTATTAGGCCCAGTACTTACGTGTCAATGTAACTTGAAGGAGTAAGTGCTGTGTTGTCAAGACGTTCCTGTAGAGCTGCCAAGGCCTGTGGATTTTGCATCACTTGGTCTGCTAGTTTTTCTACAAAGACAGAAAACCACTTTTAAACAAATCTGCATTTATTTACAGTGCTTTTATCATACTGTGTCTTACAGCGGCCACAGTAAAAATATTCTCTGTTTTCAGATCTCAAATAACACTACTACAGTTAACTAATAACACAAAAAAATTAGGACCAGATTTCAGAAATATAATTATATTGAATAATGATAGAAAAAGCACCTTTCTCTTTGCAAATCTATCAGCTGCTTTTACAAGCAAGTATTTTACTGACAACATAAGCAAATTTCCCATTTTCCTCTTATGTAAGAAAGTGCAAAACAGGAGTTTATCCTCCCTCTATATCCCTCTTATATATATCTTATAAGCCACATATAAATTTGCAAGAGAGAAACCACTGAATTACACTTCCAAGATGTTTGTTTTCCAGTTAGTCTGATTGCTGAAAAAAGTCTGACAACTACTTTGTGTAATGTACAATAAAGAAGCATAGCACTATGACGTCGAGAACTGCTAATTTTTTTAATTTTACAATCTGTAAGACTCTTTTTACAGGAGGTCAGATATAAAATGCTTCTGGGTTAGGATTTAAAAACCCTTACTAATAACAACACAGGTTGTCATGGTGGGAAGACATTTGCTTTTCACACCTTTCCATTCTTTCTCACTGCTTTTTTCCCCCCTAGACATTAAAAAAACCAATAAATTGCATAGCACACAGGTTTGGTTTGTGTGTTGCTTTCTCTTACAAAATTTGAATACTCAGGGTAGTAGTGGAACTGTAGCTTTTTTGCACACTGAGGTATTAGTTTGATCAGCAGTTATCTGTAGATCTTCCAAATGGAGAACAAAAACTTCCAAGAGGACACATTATGACGATGCATTTTCCAACAAATGAGACAGTAAAGAACTAGCATAGATACTGCTCATTTTAATAATTATGCTGATAACGATTACATGTTGTTACAGGCTAGTCTGTACAGGCATTATTGCAAGTGTCTAGTGGGTTATTTTGTGCGATAGTAAAGCCTGTTCCTAGTCACAACATACACAAAAATACTTTCAGTGTTACAAAAATATAGCCTTTATTCTGTTTTTGGCTGCAATGAAAATGGAAAACATCAGAAAGTGAACAGTTAGCCTAGAAACCATTGCTTTGCAAACACATCTGTAGTTTTGACTGCAAAGGCTTTGGAAGTGTATATAAAGAAGCTTCAATACACAAGGCAGTAGGTTTATCCCACTTCTGTAACATTACCTATTACTATGTATTTCTTACCTTTTTTGTTGCTTGCATTTTTAGCAGCCTCCAGAGAATCTGAAGCAGTATCTTCTGTTTTACTAAAAGAATTCAAAATGTAACATATTAAAAAGGCATCACGTTACAAAAATGTTAATATTTAAGAACAAGTTACTCTGAATTTTCATTTTACAAGACATGTTTTATAAACAAGTATGCCAATAAAAGACACATATTTGTGCCTAGATTTGTGAAAACTTAAAGGTTTGGATATGAAACCAGATCTCCTAACATGAGTAGGATACAAAGGCAGAGCAAGGAAAGGCAAAGAAAGATAAAAACAACTAACCTCAAAACAAAACACAACCCCAAAGCAAAAACCTTTGACAGATAAATTCATCTCATTAAGTGAATGGCTGGTCATTCATCTGGACTGGGTCACGCCACACAGGAAAAACAGTATTACTCACAAATGAAAACACATGACACTTTAAGTGATGAAGAAAAACACAAGAAAGGATACAGGTAAGACAGGAAGATAAACAAGAGATAAAAGCTCTGTTTCAAACTTCCATAACAAGCTGTTTTGTTTTATAGTAAAAACATTCATTTCTACTCTAAAAAAGATGTCCCTGTCCTCCCCATCTCCCTGCCACAATGTCTTCCATCACACTTCCTGTGCTGGAGGAAAGAGGGTCCAGCACAAGTCAGCAAACAGCAAGCATTCCCTGTGCTCCCTGCCAGTGTATAGGTCACAAAATACACTCTGGACATTGCTGAAATTAACCCTAACTCAGACACAAAATGAGAAAAGGTATCATATATGCAAAGGGGTATTATTAATTACCAGACAGACCAGCTTATCCAGCTTACTCTGGTGCACTGCAAGCCTCAAAAGACCAGCAGCATGTATGGATTTGCAGCTGTTCCATAAGACAGTTATTCGTTCAAAAAATACTATGTAAACTAGAAAATGAAACTGTGCCTTTTGCACTTAAATTACAGATATTACAGAAACACTGAGGATCAGTGTTCTCTTCAGTTATCTAGCGTACTTAAATATGGACACTGAAAACTAAATCAAGACAACAAATGTTAATCCAAGAGAAGACTAATGCTGTATCTGATACACTACAATCTCAGCTTCTCCTGTATCAAAGGAGTACTTTGTCCTAGCTGTAAGTAAAAACAGCCTAGTTAGAGAAAATAGTACCACTTCATTCTTATCCAAGTTTGGTAATCCACTCTTCACAGGTTAAAAAACCCAAACAATTCTCCTGCAGAAGACCAGATATACTGTTGGCTCTGACTACCTTGATTTAACTTCAAGAAAACAGTCCAACATACCTGTTATCTGCCATCTGTGTGCCTGTATCCACCTGCAAGTTGAAAAACAGCATTTAAAAATACTTTAACAGCAATTTGTTTACCTCAATAGATGATGAAAATAGAACAGGTCATTGTTTAAAACCTCAATACAAATTAACAGCTGCTGGTTTTGCTAAGAAACTCATTATGCATAATTCCTTACAGTAAATAGCTACCACAGTACCCAATTCAAACTGGAACTTGCTCAGTTTTTAAATAGTCTGTTAGGTGGTTTAACCCCCCTAAAACTTATTTTTCTCTTAAATACTCCAGATACTAATACATTTCTACCCTACTATGTGTCTTCAGCCTGAAGACAAGTGCCACAGTTTCCTAGATTAGCTCTGCATTCTATTAAACAAAAATAAGCCAAAGAGGAAGACATTATTTTCTAACTCCTTAACAGTATCAAAGTAAATAATGAATTTTTAATCTCTGCCTATACTACAGTAGCATACTAGAGCTGAAAACAATGAAAGTTTAAATGAATTAATTACAACAACTTCCAAATGACTTTTTTCTTGTATCACCCAGGCAGAAAAATATGCTTCACTTATCTGTCTAATAAGGGTTATTTTCATGAATAGCTGCCTCTGCTGCTCTACAGTGAGCCTGCTACTAGATAAAGAAAAACACTGAAGGGAAGAAAATTATTTACCAAGAGAAGGGGTTTTGACAGTAGGTACGAGGGCACAATCCTCTATATAAAGATTTGCCTTGGATATTTTTATCAGGTGTGAGAAAATGAAGAGGAAAGACAAAAGTTAAAATCTTGGTATTAGCAATGACTGGAACCAAGTTTAGCACAACTACCCCAGCCCCCAATATCTAAATTAGCTCTCCTGAGAAACCAGGGGGAGACAGATTGTCTTACCTATTTTGCTGTTTTTTCTTTACTGGGATGAAATATCCGAATCTGTACATCTATTTTAGTAATAGAGATTGTTTTTTTTTTTCTTTCTTTACCCCCATTCTAAACAGCTGAACACAAATTCAAGCAATCACTTCCTACCACACAGAAGCGTAGGTGATATTATCCACTACCAAGAAAGATGTTAGTCTGCAAGTCAAGTTCAGAACAAAGAGGAGCTTCAATCACTTGTGAGAGTTGACAGATATGATTTCTTAGATTCTATAGAGGCCCAGCAGGCTGATTAGGCCCATCTTCCAACCCAGGGCTACCAAAGAAGAACCCAAGTGCTAATGCCAACTTGAGCAGCAGCCCAGAGATTGCACGCACTCTCCCATCTGGAAAATGCTGAATCCTGCTCTAAGCTGGAAAAGCAACACTTTCACAACCACTTTAAATAGAGCTGAAACGCTTTGTTCATTTACAAAAGAACTAGGAGCATACTTCAGATTATTCCACAGGAAGTTGTTTAACATCTACCAAACAAGCCTATGAGCCCACCGGATAGGGCAAGTCCAGGAACAAACAAAAGGGGCTCCTGGCAGAGTAGGTGTTTCACCAGCTCAGGCAGATTTATTTGCAAACACTTCCTCTTGCCTTAAACATAACAAGAGAAAGTGGCAATGCCACCAACCACCTGCTAGGGCAAAACAGAAGATTTTTACTATCTCACAGCTGAAGAAATAAAGGAGCATAAATGAGGCTTTCATAGCAGATAGAAGGCAGAAAAAAAAAATACAATTAGAAAGGTAAGACAGAGCAAATGGACCTAACATCAGAGTTCAGCCAACAAGTTATATGATCCCAGTCACTATTAGAAGAGGCTACAGTAAGCAACTAAAAATGCAGATTTGTGTTACTTAAAAATTATCCTCAAACACTTGTTGCTTCCAACCTATGCCCAGTGACAGAGCTAATGAAAAGCAAATTCCTCTGCTGCACTGTACATGCTGTATTTTCTGCAGGGAACTACTTCTCAACTCTGCTGAGGGAAGGTAATATCCTAACTCGTGTTTGGAAAACATGGAATAAAGCTGCCCATAGCTTGAATAACATTAAAATAGCAGTTGAATTAATCTCCACTAGAACACACATGAATTGGGCATGTTCTGACAAAAGCCATTCACCCAAGTAACAAGAAACAACAACAATCAAAAAAAAAAAGAAAAAAAAAGACACCATTCCCTGGTGCAAATACATACTTTAAGCCTCGTTTCACTCCCTAGAGTTGTGCCTTTGGCAACTGGAAAGTAAAAAGAAGTATATAAATAAATAATTAGAAGAAATTTTCTTAGAAAATGCTTGTGATTCCCAGTTTCATCCCAGCTGCCACAGAGTCACCAACAAAACTGTTTGGTACAACTGCTCATGGCAGGAGAGGGGAGAAAAACGTAATTTTAGAAAGACAAAGTTAAGTGCGCACCTAGCGGGAAATGTGCAGTACCAAAGCATTGAGTCTTCACATTCATCATCGCCACTGCTTTCCAAGCAAGTGAGCTCAGTTTACAACCAATGAAGACATGGAAATGCCATCAGAACTCCAAGGAAGTAACAGTGGAAGGCATCATTGTTATCGCTGCCACCACCAATAAGAGGCCAAATTAGTTTCTTGTTTCTCTGTTTTCAAATGACAGCTTCAGACATGAAGCTCTGGGGAAAGAGGGGACCAGAACAACCCCCTGTCCCACACAGCACAGGCTGCTGCAACTGGTCTGGCACAAACATCACCCACCATCAGTCACTAAAAACAGCAGGAAACCCTAAACTCAATGCATACCAGGATAGGAAAAGGCCATTACAAGGACAAGTAATATCCTGAAGGACACAAATTTAAAGGAAAAGTCTGTACATTGGCAAGGTGTACTCACAAATAAAGTGTACACAAAATAAATTTTCTCTACCAAGAAAGCCTATGACTTGTTATACAAACCTTCTGAACACAACTAAAACACAAAGCAGGAAACCGAAAGACTCCTGCACTCACAGGAAGGCTCCAGCCCACGGCTGTTACTGTTTTTCGTAACTATAACAAATCAGAAGGGAAAGTTGTGACTTCCGCGTTAGAGGCGCTGGGATGTAACCCCGTGGGAAGCCAAAAACGCAACAGTCTGATATTTTCTGGAAGGAAAATTCGAAGGGATCGTGAAAAAACAGTCGAGAGTAAGGAGCTGTTAACCTGTTCCACAAGCCCCGGACATCAGCAATAGCTGGGCTCCCCTCGGAAGCCTTCTTGAGGAAACACTACTTAGTTTAGAGATGACTCTATAAATTGCCTCGTGATTCTAGTTCCACCTATAACTCACACCCTCTCTTCTCTAACTGTGTATTTTGAAACACCGTGAGCAGATGTTAAAGGAACGGAGGAGTCTGGCAAACCCTACGAGCGGTGCTATTACGTGTAGTAAACAATCGTAGCGGCAGCGAAAATTTTAAACAGGCCCTCACTTGGGAGACAGGGAACTCGAAATGAAAATGCGGGCCCTCCCCAAATCCCCCATCACGCTGCTGGGGCACAAGACCGTGGCTGAGGTCAAACCCACGGCCCAGCCGAGAGGCCAAGGGCCTGACTCAACCCGAGCAGCGCGGCGTGCGAGCGCCGGGGACACCGTTCACCACAAACAGCCGCCCTCCTCCTCCTCCCCCGCTCCCCCGGGAGGGCGGGGACAGGGCGGGCGCGCTGCCAGACCAGCGCGGCCATACATGCGGCCGGAACCGTTGCCTTCCCCTCCGCCAGGCTCGGGGCAGCGCGGGCCACCCTTCCCTCGGCCCGAGCTCCTCGAACCGTCCTTAAAATGGTGCCCGACCAGGCCTGGCCTGGCCAGACCGGCTCCCCCCTCCCCTCGCCGGGCGGCTCCGGCCGCCGCCGCGCTCCGCCCGGAGCGGGCCCTGACGGCCGCCGCAGCCTCGCACGGCGGGGACCGGACCGGCCCATGCGCTCTGCCCGGGACGCGGTGCCCGGAGCCGAGGCCGGCGCCGCCCGCCCTCACCTACCCGCGCCCCTCCCGCCGCAGAGGCCGCAGCGCCCCGCGCTCCTCGCAGCCTCCTCGCTCGGGCAGCGCCGCCGCCAACAACGCCGCGTCTCATTGGCCGCGAAGTGGGCGCCTCCCTCAGCAAAGGCGTCGCCGATTGGTCCCAGCAGCGCCGCGGCCGCCACGCCGCACGCGGGCCATGTTGACTGTTCGGGCTCGCGCCGCTCGGCCAATCGGAGCGCGCGGTGGAGAGGGAGGGCGCGCGGCCTTGGCGGCGCGCGGGGCGAGCGCGTGATGCGGGGCGGGGCAGCGCGCGGGGGGGATGGCGCGCGCCCGCGCCCTTAAAGTGACAGCAGCACCCCTGCGCTCGCCGGCTCCGGCGGCGCTTCCAGCAGAAAGCTATCCTCGATAATCTGCAGGAACTTCCCGGACTGTGTGTGCCGGCCCGTGCGGTCCCTCCAACAAAAATCAGGGTGGTTGAAGTTCCCCCAGGAGAACCAGAGCCTGTCACCGCGAGGTTGTTCCCAGCTGCCCACAGAAAGCCTGATCAATTTCCTCCTCCTGATCGGGGGGGCCGACAGCGAACACCCACAACAGCGTCACCGTATGAGCCCTTAATTCTCATCCATAAACCCTCAACTCGTGCCTCTGACCCGGGTAGAGCTCGATACGCTCTCACTGCTCTCTCACATACAGAGCAACTCCACCGCCTTGCCCCTCTGACCTGTTCTAAAGAGCACATGCCCATCCCTGCAAATATTCCCGTCACGTGAGCTCTCCCACCATGTCTCCGTGATTCCAAGTTGTCATTCAGATGATCCGTGCTGGGAAGTGCAGTTTCTGAGGTGCCCGGTGCCTGGCTTGCGAAACGTGTTGCTGCTTTATGGCTCCTCCAGCAGCAAAGACGGACCCAGCAGTGCCCACCTTCTGCTCCAACATAATTCCTGCTAAAGAAAGCCAACAAAACCCTCCTGGCCAGCCCAGCTCCATGTGCATGGGCGTCTGCGGGCAGCAGATGCTGTGCAGCACTGGTGTTAGGAACAGTGCAACTTCAAGCACTGGGAGCCCGAGAAAGTTTCAGTCATCTTTCACTCAATAGGAAAACCCTCTAACCTTTTCTCCTGTCAGGGGATTCCCTCGTTCTAATAAAATGCTTTCTCCAGGTCTGCTGCTTGGATTTCAGTAATTAATGACTAGTGTTTATCACTAGTCTGTGTGTTTATCACAGTTCTTTCACGGACAAAATTAAAAATTGGAAGCAATGAGACCACTGTTTTATTAATTAGCAACTAGCCAATATATTGCCATTGGATTAATTTGGTTATGGTAGGAATTTAAGTTACAGAAATAACTAAGGAATCTTTGACTAAATAGATGCCAAATACTGTAATTAAAAATGAGACAATTTTGAATTGCATTCAAACAGCTAAAGACCTGCAGGCATGCTGTAGCCAGTTGCATCAACAAGCAGATTTGGTGGGCCAGAGAACATGTTCATTGGAAGGTTCTTTTACACCTTCTTTCCTTTGCTTCCAGCTCCCTTTCCCTGTTTCTCCAAACCAGTCCTTTTTCTAACATCAGCAGGTTAATAACCTTCTCATATATCCATTAATTCTTCATTTTGCGACCACTTTATTCATGGAAGTGGCTACTCTTGATTCTCAGTGTTCCAAAGGAAGAACTCTGAAAGGAGGATTTATCTGAAGACATTCCTACTCCACACTTTTATGCTTGTCGATGGTTAATAGCTATCAAGTTGTCTTTTAGGATTTTTGTGTCTACCTCCATTTTGTTAAAAGCCATTTCCCCTTTTCACTCAGATGTTGAGTACAAACTCCAAACTTTGTCTCCTACAAAGACGTGAGATTTTGCCTGACTATGTGATCCAGCTGCACCTTTCTGCACCTGTATATCAAAGTAAACACACATTTCAATTACCTTACACCCCTGGATTTTTAGTGCCCCTCTCCAAAGGCCTCAACTTCCCATGAACAATGAGGGATTTTTGCTGACTGCTGTCTAACCTCTCGTAGCACATAGTACAGTGGTAGACTTTAGGACTGTGGATAAAGCACAATCTGTAGAGTCATCTTGCTGTCAGGTGCTGCTGCCCTGCAGGGAGCTGCAAAAGGATATTTGCTGAATCACCCTGGCTCAATTTAAACACCCAGCCTCCCAGGCAAGAGCTTGGAGAACCAAAACCAAGGGAAGGGATTGTGGTGGAGCTGCCAAACAGATGCACTTGACACTGGAGAGAAAGCTTAGGCTGAGGTCTGTATCAGGCATTAAAATGTTGGTGTCTTCTGCCCTTGGGTGGGTATTAATGGAAACTGCTCTCACTGAGTGAGATGCCAGACATTCACAGCCTAATTTGAGAGATAAGACTTAGTCTGTCAATGACTTTTTCTGCAGGAGGAGGAAGAAATTTGATCATTGCTAAGCAGAGTCTTGGTACCAAATAGCTAATGTGCTTAATTAATCTGTTCTGTCTCAAGAGACATGTTAAATACTATGCATGTGATACATGTAGAAATTGCCCTGTGCAATCACAGAGAGGAGTAAAACTCCTTCCCATATTTGTGTGGGAGAAGTTGTGTAATTAAAGAGGGAGCTAAAGTTGGTCCAACAACTACTAACACCTGAAAATGTTTAAACTTACCTTCAACTTCTTTTTGTACATTTTAAGCTATGTACTGTATGTGACAACAAATTGCTTTTTTGCAGGCTTAAAATTGTATCGGTGGCTTCGTGGAGCAGCAGAGACCAAATAAAAATGTTTAGGATAAAGAGGTCAAAAAGAGTACCATGAATGTAATCAGGCACTCATTAGTTGAAAGTCTTTGAAAAGATCAGTGGCAACAAGTTCAGAATGAACAATTCAGATTTTTCTACCAGTATCTGAACAAGCTGAGTGATGGGAGGAATTTATTCTCTTTAGTGGAGCAGTACACATTTGAGTTAATGTGAATATTCGCATTAGAAGGGCTGAAAGGCACACTCTGAGCAAAAGACAGAAACAAAATTTGCCAAGTTTGGCCTTCAGCCAAGGGTGCAATGAAAAACAGAAACACCACTCTTTTATCTTCCCTTGCCATCTGAATAAATTCTTTGATAGGTGGGAAATGAAAAGCTTCATATTGTATGAGCAGTATGAAGTCTCTGTTCCAGAAAATTAAAATATTTTAAAATTCCAAGATTTTGCTACGGGGATTTTCATTTTCATAATGTTTAGAAAATCACATTTCAGACTGGCTTCCCTGCGCATGTGTATGCATACATGTCAATCAAAAAAAACCAACAAAACAAAACAAAACAGAAAAAATTAAAATACTATGGAGTCTGTCCTCTCTCTTTTCCTTGCTGAGTGAGACAGATGACTAAGACACTGCAGACCATTGCTGTTGCATTCCCTTTTTCTGCTTGCCAGGTCGCTCTCACTAAGCAAGTGCAGGGGAATTCACTTAAGTGCCACCTTGATGGATTGCCAGGGAATAGGTATTGTCTGTGCAATTCAGTAATCCCACAGATCAATTGGCACACCCACACTGAAAAAGTCATCTCAAGCAGCGTGCATCCAAGTCTGGCTGCAGCATCCTTTGTTTGCTACTGAGTTTTCCTTCACCAGGACTTTACGCATACTGAATTTAAAAAAATTACTGAGGGAGAGAGGAAGCTGTGTGTGCATGTGGGAAGCATACAGAAAGACCGGAAAATAACCTTTGGAAAATTTCAGTCTGAAATGCTCCCAAGATCCATGCAAGTAGTTGTCCCAGAAACACAATGAAGCATTTGGGAAGGGAAAAGGGCATTTAAAAAAAAATTCTTTTACACTGATATAGTAGATTAATCATGGAATTGGTTTAGGTTCTACTGAAAACACAACAGGAAGAGAAAAACCAGTGTGTGGGGGCAAAAGCCAGGATGTTATCATGGAGATGTCATAAACTACAGTCCAGGATTGGATTACTAGCATCTTCTCCACAGTTATATACTAACTCTCTTTCAGTAAGTGCTAACTCAAATCACCAAGACAGAATTTCTGTAAGAAAATTACTGACATTAAGTAGCAACCTCAGAAGCAGCACAGGCATGTCCCATCCCCTCATGGATACCCTGAGTGCACATGCATCATGGGGGAGCATGTGGGGGAAGAAAATAATGAGCAGGTACTATTAAAGGGAGTTAGAATCTAGAATGGTGTAAAAATGCAACTGATCCTCTTCTGTTCCCAGAATAAAGGATAGAGGAGTTGCCCTCATGGCTATGGCTGGCTGTTTGAAGTACCATTGTGCAGTTTAAACATGCATTTATACAATTGATTAGAAATTATCAGAATAATCAAACACTGAATGCAAAATGAATTCAATTAGTAATAGTAAGATAAAAGAAAGGCTCTGTAAAACCACATTTCAAAAAGATGGTTGTGGAATAAAGATAAACTCTATATTCTCCCCGCTATACAAAGTTCACATACAACTGGTACTTTACAACAGATTTTATTTTCTGTACACAAGATGCATGTGCTTTACTGACCTTAACATTATGTATGTTTTCAAAGGCAAATACAGACAAATTAGAAAAAAAAACCCTACTAGACCTTTCTGTTACTCCGAATACGTTCATTCCTCAGAAGGAGGAATATAAATATAAAAATATAAAGGAAAAGCAAAGTTGTTTTAACTCTTAATTAAGAAAAGTAACATAGCCTAATGATTTGTAGCATGAACCTTAGGGCTGAGAGAACAGAAGTGTCACAGTATGATTTTCTGCAAGTCACCTTGAGACTACTCAATGAATATAGTTCTGCAAATCAGACATTTGGCTGTTACATGCAGTTACGAAGTAGGCAAGATATTTTTTAGGATTTCATGAACTTTGGTTCATTTAGTAGCTACTGCCAGTGAAATGCATTATTGGGCAACAGAGAACTCTCCTTGCAGATATAGTGTGACCATACTACATCAGAAATGTTATTAACTCAGGGTTAAATTGTCATGTTAAAAACATCAGTCTTGAATACAGAGCAATGTATAGCTGTATTCCCCACTTCCAAACCAATCCACAAACTGTATCTCAGTTGGAAACCCTCTGGTAATTCCCCACAGTTAGGAACTGGTAATTACCTACTGAGTCCTCTGGGTAATCAGGTACTTTGGCAGCGCTCCTGTTTCCTTGGAGGGATAGCTCCAAGAACACACCACTGTCTGCCAATAGCCCTTCATGTCTTTCCCACCTGTTTGTTCAATGCAGGTGCATTTGCCTTGTAGTTACCCACTTGATTCCAACTGCAGGTTGAACACAGATGATGATCCCTTTTTCAACAAAGGGACTGTTAGCTTCCACTATGCAAAGTGTTCTGGGTATACTTATGAAAGTTTTTAATAACAGCAGCTAAAATAAGTATCATAGTGGGACTACCCACTTTTCCTGCTTATGTAAAGATACTAAAGTCATCTGGAAAATACTGTTCTTGCTGCAGGACAAATTGCTCAGCTTCCATGTAGCAGTAAATTTTGCTGACTGTGACATATTCCAGAATGCAAACTACATTGGGTCTTAGATAGAGATCAGTATGCAGGACAAATTAACCAAAGCCTGGACAGCCATAATGAACAAGAATCCTTATGTGGATTTGCTGACTGAGCAGCACCTTCCCAAATAGACCTGGCAACCATTCAGCCTGCTACTGTTGTGAAGAAACTTCTTACAGGTTGGCTTTTTTTTAATGATGGATTTTTATTGCCTTTCCAGATGACATTATTAATCCACGTAAACAGGAATTTTACTTTGCACATAATAGAAAGTGTAAACAGAAATTTGAGCATCAGTATATGCTCCCTTCTTCAATGGGAACCCAGCACTCGCCTTCTTAAAAAAAGTCCTGTTGTTTTCAATTTGCACTTCCATTCTGAACCATTTGTAGATACTCCTTGTGTAGCTTTTCTTGGGTTTCATAAAGTTTCTTTAACTTCTTAATTTGTCCTTTGCTAAGCTCTTTGCCTTCAGTGTCATGGGTGGGAAATCCCTGAAATATTAAAAAAAAAAAAAAAAAGAATATTTAAGACAAATTTTTGGACTGCTTTTGCTCCTTATGGAATCATGTTTTAATAAGATAGGGAGATAATGTCATAATGACAGGCTGTCAGGGTGGCATGTATCTTGGTTAATTTTAGTCACCTAGAAGTCTGACAACTAACTTTGACTATTTCTGTATGTTCCCTTCCTAGTTAACGAAGGGGCATAAGGGTGTATTTATCTTCTGTCCTGTACTAAGTAAGGGAAGCTTAGACCACTAACTTCTGGTTTTAAGAGAATAATGACTAATTCCTGAACAGATGGTTAAAATAATCTTCTAATCATCCTAGCATACGGAATTCAAGGCTTAAAGGAAAAGCAGTAAGAGATTTATGTTCTTGATGGAGAAAGTATGATCAGAGGTTTTATGGACACTCTCCTTGGCTTGTAGAGGTATTTTCCAGTATTTACACTCTCCATTCTGACTTGCCCCCTGGGCCTGAATTTGTGCAGGTGAAGGGGACTGACAGAAGCAGGATCAAGTCCGGAAGAAACAGTGCTTTATGTTTTCCAAGTAACTCCTTTTATCCCCAAGGGGAGCAATCAAGAGCAAAGTTATCCATACAGCCCCTTCAGAGAGACCAAAACAGTGGGCAGAATCAAACAGGAAGCACAGGACCTCTCCAAAAATCATCAGTTCTGGCAGAGTTGGGGAGTTTGTACTTATGAGTGAATACCTTGCCTTGCACCAGGGTAATAAATCTGTGAACAAACACTGTACACGTTCCTACCCACAATATATATTTTGCTTTGCAATGAGAGGAGCCAAAGGAAACATACGATGAGAATACTCTTGAAACGATGGCTAACAGTTAAGAGACCTCACTCCCCAGTGCACAAAAAAATTAATATATCACCTTTTCTTTCTCTCCTTCCCTCTTTTCACTACAGTAATGGCACTGCCTTGGAGGTTTTGGAACAAGATCACCATAAACATATACCATTAAGTATGTACAACTGGAGAAGGAAAACCACTCTTACATTTTCATCAAACATGGAATATTTGTCAAGTTCCGATTTAAACATTTCATGTGGTGGAATCTTCATTTTTTCCAGTTTTGCTGCCTGTAATACAACACGTGCATTAACATCACAGGAAATTACTTAGAACATGTCACACATGCAAAAGGAAAAGTAGATTATAATTTGCAAATCAAAGAGCATTTAATTCACAATTGTTTATCATGTCAAAAGAAACTTTTAGTGAGGAACAACTCAGTGTGTCTTAGCTGTGCTTGTCCACGGTAAAAATGTGTTTTAAATCCATAGAGAACCACTTAATAAAATAGATGTATTGGAGAAACTCAAAATAACTTGCTTATATATTCCAAAAACTACATCTATCTGATTCTTGCTAATTTTGTTCCTTAGTCAACACAAAGCATAGTTGCTATGAGTAAAGAATATTTGGCAATTAACTCACTGCAATGGGAACCACCTTTATCAACAGTTTCCTGCTGACAAACAAAGGTTTCTTTAGAGGTCACAGCAGGATGAGATGCAGTAATTGCACTGAAAATGAACTGAAATTTCATTTATCTCTAAACAAGCCCACCTCAGAATCCTTTCCAAGTAACTTCTACTCAATGCAAGAGAATCACCTTTTTGAAAGAACAAAAAAGGTACTTGGAATTTGAGAATGATAAATGCTATTTATCTGGTTTTCTCTCTGTATGTGGTGGTCTTGAAAAGTTTTCTTCCTCTTTTAACAGGAAAGTATTTCCTGTACTGTTAGAGTCATCAGCATGGAAAACAATATTTTCTTCTTATAAGTTCATCTCCTCTGTCTGTCTACTCCCCATACAAAGCCTAAAACCTTTGAGCTATCTCAATTCCAACTGCAGACACAAAACATTTCACTGTACAGTCACAGGGGACTTCTTAAAGAGAAAAAGAAAAAAAGAATAAGAAACCCTTTTACACATACCTATGATACTGAAAAGCAAAGAAAATAATAAATGACACAAGCAAAATCATCTCTAACAGTACCAGGCATGTAAGACTGTAACAATTAAGGAAGTAATACTGTTTATAGACTGAAGTTAAGTGCTACAGGTTTTTCTAAGAAGATTTTGAAGCCTTTAGTTCTGTTCTCAAAGACAGTTTCTCTATAACAGAAGCTGGAAATTCAAATCTGGACAGCAAGCCAAAGTCATTCTGAGCAGGAAATTGTACAGACAAAGAAACAAACGGAGGCCCAGTAAAGGCCAGGCAGAGAGCCTGTGTTCTGATGTGTTCTTTCCTGCACGTGACTATTGCTGCCTACACTCTTCTTCAAAATAAGGTTAAAAGGATCTGAACACTTACTTCCTGCTGTTGTTTTTTCCTGGCTGCTTCTTCTTTCTTCCTTTTTTTCTCTTCTTCTATCTATAAGAGGCAGTCTTAATGAGTAAAAGGTAACACACTGTTTCATCTGGTTGTTTTCTACAACCCTGAGCCAGCTAGCTCCCCTGGATATCTAATTACAGACAGAACTGGCAGCACGACCTGCAGCAAAACCACCATGCCTTATAATTAGGATTGTCTGATACTTCTCACTGTATGACTTTGATTCCATTTGCTTTTATTCACAGCTAAACCAGTTTTAACTGTTCAGAATGCATTTTGCATGCAAAAGGGATACATAAAAGAATACCTACAAAGGCTGCAAAAGAAATGGTCCTATCATTTTACAGGGGAAAATGTTTTGCAAATGACTTTAAATGACTTTAAAAAAAGACTGTACTTCACTGATATTTTAAGCTCTTGCCTCAGACTGTGAAGACATTACAGTTTCTCAAGCAGCAGTCGTATCCCTTGGTGTTCCTAGGGAAACAACTATCCAAATTTAGCCAACTTGCTAAAAATCTTATCTTGCACTTGTTTGGGAGAGACCTATCAGTTCTCCAAGGGTTCTCCAAGTACTGAACATAATGCTGTTTCCAGGGAAAAAGCTTCAGATCCCACTCAGCAGCTGTATACAAACTGCCTTTAAATCATGTTTTGATGAAAACATCTGGAATTGGCTAAAGCTACTTTTTACTTCTCCCTTTTTTAAAAACATCAACATGGAAGGAGAAATGCTGGAAAGTCTTCCAAACATTTCTATCGTGACAGAATTTTATTATTTGGTAAAACTGAAGACAGACACAGGAAGTGCTACTTTTAAATGTTACAAAGTCAAATATTAATGCCAGGAAGTGCCAAAAGGAGGGTTTCTGTACAGATCTTGTGCGCATGAATTAGAATTCACAATCTTTATATAGCAACGTGTGAATTCTTGCCCCCACATCCCGAATATCTCACTCATCTATACTACATAAATTAAGATTTAGCCAGTTAATTTTTTCCTCACACATCAGATAAATACAGATTAGTTCTATGAAAAATGTCAACTTCATTTATGCAGACAGAAGAAGTCCAAATCATCTTCTCATTGGAATTGTTCTTCCAGAGAGATAAGACAGCATGTATGCAATACTCAACATCCCTTAATTCCACAAAAATCTTAACAAACAAACAAAAAATCTTAGAGGTTTTCATGGGTCCCATACAAAGTTTTCAAGAAGCTACTGTTTCAAAAAATTCTTTTCCCTTAACAAACTCAAACTTTTCTATCAATTCTTTTATGTTATTTTCCTTGTTGTTAGTCTGTTATGATTGTTCTTATGAATTACCGAAGAAATATAAAAGTATCCATAGCTTACACATTACTTTAAATTTAAAAAAATGTAGAATGCTTAAAATAATAACCTTTTTCTTTTCTTCTCTTTCTTTCAATAATGTGTCCTTATCCACTAATTTAACCACAGTTGGAAGTCCTAAAGAAGCAAAAAACAGATTAATTAATTTTTTGATTACGGAAAGATAAATGTGTTTACCCTATGATAACTGTTTTCTTTTTGCCTGCTGAATGCAAATACAACTGTGTACTACTCAAAAGTGACTAAGAATTTAGGTGCTATACAAAAACATAAAAAATATTGCAATGTATTTTTTTATTCTATATATATATTCAAATATAGTTCTATAATATACATTGATACATATGATAATGTACCATTACATATGGCACATATATATGATACGATATGCTATAGTTTTGCAGTCCTCGAGTTTGTTTCATTATTCCAGATTAGCCTTGATACTTTGTTCTCACACTTCTTAGGAAAACAGTAGGATTATAAAAACAGCTACCTACAAAGCTGCAAGACATGATTGGGTACCTTCATGATCTTCAAATCGAACTCCAAGCTCAGGAAGGATGTCATCCCGAAGAGCGTCACTCAACTGCAGCACTTCAGTTACTAAACAGTATAAAAAGTACTTTTAGTGAATTAAGATTTGGTGAAAGTATACTTCTGTCCTGCTACACAGCTATTTAAATGCAATTAAGAAATTGCCACTCTCTCACATAGGCCAGAGAAAGGTCTTTTGTTTTAAAGAGATAAAGCTTTTAAGTAAGTCCTGCATTATTTCAGCTACACAGAGAAGCAGCATGTTTCTTTGCAGGGATTTCAAAATCATAAATTTCCTTCAAGATACCCTCACTGTTCCTGAAGGGGAACAGAAAGAAAACCCATGTCAATTCAGAAATGATGCAACAGTTCTGCCATGGTATAATGAAAGGGTATTTGACTCAGGAAGATCCTAATGGGTGCTGTAGGATTTCCAATAAGAAGGTTAAGAACCTAATTTTAGAAAAACCTGAAATTAACATATCTTGTGCTACATCTAACCTTTGAAGGACTATGATTTTGTTTGTTTGATACACATACATTTGTCAGAGCAACTGTAGTCCAAACATCCTCTATTTTATTTCAAGCAAGCTAGTTGCAGTAGAATAGAGAATTTTGACTTAGATTTCTGGATGGTGATCATCATGACTACTATTTTTTTAACTTGCAAACTTATGATAGCAAATGGTTAAGAACTCAAGACTTAGCCAAAATAGATGCCTTCAGGTCTTTAAAGGAAAATAAAACTTCACACAAAATATTTTCCTGGATGAGAAATTTTATCAGCTGAGCAGTAACAGAACAGTTAAGAGAAACTAAATGCATCAAGGATACCTAGTATGTTGCTGGTGTGAACTCAGTTCTGTGGCATTTTTTATACACAGTCTTGTATTTAGGAGGAACACTTACTAAGTGTGACAAGATAGATACTTGGGTTAGATGATACTAAGTGCTTACAAGAAACAGTTGTTCTTCCTTTCAGCAACTCTCACCTGCTTAAATCTAAGAAGTAATCAGGCTTTCAAAGGTATTATTTCTGGCAGTAGAAACTCCCATCCAGGCAGTGTACTAAACAGTGCACATACTGGTAGATACAACTACCATTGCTGAGCCTTCATCTCTTCCATAATTCTCAGAGCCTCAGAGAGCTGAGAAGTGAACAGAGCACCAACCATCCTAATACCATAAAAAACAACAGACACCCTATTTCATTGCATGGTAGTATTCTGTGTTCTCTCTTTTTGTAGAGGAAACCATTGCAGCTTACAGAACCTCTTTTGTCTGTTGTAAAATACGTCGCTATTTTTCTTGATTCAGAGCAGTTACACACAGTGAACCACATTGATGTTTGATGCAACTCTAAATAATCCATTAAGACAAACAAGGGATAAGATTGCTTCACTGGCTGTTAACACAAAAGATGTTGGCTCTAACCTAGGCAAAGGAATTACACTTATATCAAGACTGTATCAGATATACCTACTGCTTATTCAATACAACAGCATCTGCACAGTTATAAATGTTTACTTATCTAAAATGAATAATTGAAAGTTTAGGAAGAAATCCATCAAGGAGAAATGTATAACAAAACATGTATTATTTAGGAGAGGATACATCCTCTGATCAATCTTGTCATCCAAAGGAGCCAGCACTGTGCTTTTTAAGGCTAAAATGTGCCTGTTCTTTGCAAGCAGTACCATCAGAGCAAAGATGTTTAGGGATTGAGGAGGGGGTTGTTTATGGGCTGCCTCAAGACATCAGGAGGCATTCACTGAGGACAGTGACCAGGAAACTAGTGGGGTAGTGCCTTATCATCAGAGCCCAGGAACAACCCAGCAGCTAGACACACCTGGGGCCTGTGACTCTTTCCCAGACCTCTCTTCACGTTTTCTGTGAATTTCCAGCCAAAGAGTACTGGATGTGAAACAGATGTTGAGCTGTTGTGAATGGGAACACTGTAATGGGGAAGAAGAAGACGAGCTTGAAAAGCACCATGAGAATGATGGATGTTAAGACTCACAGCAAAAGACAAGAGCAGGCAATGTTACAATGAACGAGGGCAGAAGGTTTCCCGGTGTGTCCTTGAAGCAGCTTAGAGCAAGATACCACATGGCAACAGAGCCCATGGTAGGAAATGAAGACCCAGGCAGAGTTCAGACATGGACACCTTTATCAATTTAAGCAGATGTCCTGAGGTTAAGAACCAACAACTGAAGAGACTTACTCTTTTTTGAGCATCTGAATAACAATTTGTTGCTAATAAGAGTTCTTCCCCAGCACTGGCAGCTGCAGTAGATCACAGATCTGCTCCAGTGTGCATCCTTGCTGAGACAACTACACAGGGCCTTTAGCTGGTCAAGTATTGAAGTACTTGACCAAAATGTCAGGATGGGCAAGACAGATGCTTGGACCAACCATTGATGCATTTTGTGGAGGTTTTCTGCATTTTTTTCCCCTGTGCAGCCAGCACAGTGTTTTGCTTTTTCTGTTTACCACCATTCCTAAACAGGTTCAGGAATTAAGACTCAACTGCAAATGATCACTGCAGGTTTCCAGTTTGAATACTAATAAACTTAAAAAATAGAGAATTTAATTTACTAGCATCTTTGAATGTTAGCCACTTTGGGTATTGTAACATTTTTGTAGAGTATATACATTGATTGATTCTTACTAAAACCCATAGTTTCACAAATGGCTATTCTGTGAAATGTTTTGTACATATAGATACATTTTCAAAGTATATGTATATGGATGGGTACATTTGTATTACTCTGGAGGTTTTATAGGAGCCACATACTTTTTATTTAACCTCTAAGAATACTGCAAGCAATACAGATTATTTTAATTAATATTTAACACAATCCTGCCAGCATCAGGCTATGACAGGGAAACTCCCTTTGCTCAAAGCCACATAGAGGCAATATCCCCAGCCACTAATCAGAACAACTTCTACAGTGATTTAACACTTCCTGCAAGCAAGAATTTAATAGATACAGGGAAACAAGTCTGTATGTCAGTGCAGGTCCTGCCAACCACCACTCAGCTTCCATATATCCAAATAGTTTAACAGAAAGGTACCTCTCTGGTCAAATTGCAGAGTGCTCTGTACCCCAACCAAACAGAAACTAGATCTAGCTATATTCTTACTGTCCATTTTCAGGTAAAAAAATCAATACCTTTCAAGTACAAAACTCAAGTCCCTGTAAGCAGACTAGTGCCAAGTATGTTCTGAAAATGATCTACAGGAAGCCCTGTGATATTTAAACCTTACAATTGTTAAAAGCAAAGATCTGTTTAGCTCAACCATCAGAACAAAAGGGACAAAAAAAGCCTTATATAAAATAAGCATTTACATTAAATACAGAAAGGCCAAAGCTCACATTTTTGGCTGAGGATATACACACAAACTTCTTGAATTAATTCAAACCAGAGAAAACATTTACTGTTGGAACTAATAAGCCTATTTCTCAGCATCAATTAGGCCTATAGGAGTTTGACAGTAATAGCTGAGTAGTCTCCTTAACAATTACAGTTTCGTGCTTTTAAGGTAAACTCATTAGCCATTACAAGGACTCCAAACAACAGCAAAATGAGAGTTCACAGTCTTTGCCAGCTGAATATGTTGCCAGACACTAGAAGTAATTTTATATTTCTGTGTAATATATGGGTTACAAATATGTATGTTTTATGTATAAAAATGCCTTGTTTTGCCTCAAGGACAAATCTGAGTGTAGAAGTTTTAAGAATACAAGAATCAAATACATATTGAAGACATGTAAAATTCCACAGGGAATAGTAGAAAATAATAAGAGCTCCATTAGGAAATAATCAACCAGTAAAATCAAAGAGGGCTTAATGGAACAACCTTTTTAACATTATATAGTTCTGCTGCCAACACACACAGCATGATCAAAGCTTTTCAGAAGGATTAAAAAAAGCACCCAAAACAACTTCTAGCAAACTCCCATATGAATTCTCCAGAAAGAGCACTCAATTACCATCAGGGAAGCTACAATTCCAACTATGTTAACAAATAATAATGAGCATCTTGGGCTATTTAAACGCAGACAGTATCATTGTGCAGCAATCTACACTTCTAATAGAACACAAGCTCCCCGAGGAAGAGATCAGGGGTACTTTTATACCTAGAAAGCAGGGAGTGCCTTAATCTAGAAAAACAACAGCTAGACCTTGTCATTCCAGACCTTTTAGATTCTTTAGGAAATTAAAAGAAAGCCTGTAAAAGATTCTCAAATTAAAGAGACAGGTAGCAGAGATGCAAATATTCAAACAAGCTTGGACATAAAGATGCCTTACTTCTATTCTCTAAGCAAAGAGAGGGTCTATAAGCTGCCCCACACCCCCATCCCCACCCTCCTCCACCAGTTGATTCCTACAACCTCCAAGTCTCATATGCAACAATACAGGAAAAAGTGAACTCTCACCTTTCTTCTCTCTGGCAATTTGTCGCACTCCTTCTCTGAACTCAGAAAGAACTTGCAGGTATGGCATCACTGTAGATTCAATCTGCAGGATCATTATTTCCACAGTTAGCTAATCATCATTTAGACATAAAACATGTCCTTACCCACTTCATATTTATGTGCTGTTGGATGGAATTTGACCCTTAGGGCAGATCTGTATCAATAAAAATTGTCTTTGTTCTATTAATGTCAAAGGATAGACAATAATTTGCATTAGCTGTCAATTTTCCTTCTGTGCAGATAAAATCAGCTTGTGAAGTTCAGCCTCTCCCCATTCCCTTTTCATCTCCTTTCAGCTAGATCCACAACTTCCACAGGGCTACGTTGCAGTCCAGCTAACTATAATGCAGTAGAGGGATAAAAATAGCAGTCAGATGAATTTGCTCCTTCATGTTCTGTCTTTTCTTACAAAGGGCCAGCTGTTTATCAAACATAATACCAGGTGAAGCTCATGTTAGCACTTATTTTCATTAGGACACAGATATGTTCCTCAGATGTTAGCTTATGCTAATTGCATGTATTTCCAGTACAGTGCAGTTGTTTGTAGTCCTCACACAATTCCCTCTCTCACAAACAGCAGGGAAAGATTACTGTTGAATTATTTCAGGTGTAAGTAAATGCTGGTCATGAAATCTCAGAGAAAAAGTCCTGTGAGTCCTGCTCTCAAGGGTGGTAATTAGCAACAGCAAGCTATTAGTGGACAGCAGTGACAAGTTACAAAAAAACAACTCCAGATCAGTGCTGTCTGCCAACACTTCTCTGGAATCCCAAGAGGAGAAGCCAGGCACCCAGGGGTCTGCTTAAATTAAAAATTTCATTACTTTGGAGGGTAGGGGAGAGAGAGAAAAAAAAATGCACACTTTTGTCTCCCTTAGAATATCCCCATGTCTAAGCTAAATTAAAATTCACTACTGATGAGCTTGGTAGGGAATACTGAGCATCTTCCTTATTATACCATTATTGGAAATTTCCATGGCACACTAATGTAAGTATTTGCATGGGCAATTATCAGATGAGTGTTCACTGACGCTCTTCAACCACAAGCAAGCTTTCCTCTTCCTTTGATGAATAAAAAGTTTAGCTTTTTTGTTACACCAGTAATGTTTCATTTATTCCTTCTAAGGAGGAACAGAAACACGTGGTCACATCTTTAAATGCAGAAAAATACTTGAAAACAGCACTGATGTGTCCATGACAGATTTTTTGCATGAACAAAGCAAGCAAAGTTGATAGCTTTCACATGGAGTTATTTCTCCTGCCTGTATCACAAAAGGTTACTGTTATTACAGAGCCCATCAGCACTTTCAAGAGGTATCCCTCAAGTATTTCCAGAAAAGTTCTGCATCACAGCAGAACTGGTTGGGTCACAGCTGGGTGACAAAAGCAAAACAGCCTTCAAAAGCCATATAAAAATTGTGGCTACAAATGAGATCAGAAAAAGAGATTGAAATGTGGATAAAGCTCCAGCTGCCTCCAGGCTGGTTTTGGTGTACCACAAGGAAGTTTAATCAGTATAATTATATTTTTGAAACTACTTAGCATACAAATACTTGTAATGAGTCTTTAGACTGTAGCATGTGCTGTCTGTAATTCACATGTGGTTTCTGAAACAGACTCATCATTCAGAAGATAATTATTTTTCTGGTTGCTATACAATTTGTCTGTCATTAAATCAAACAAACCTATAAAAAACCTCAACACTTAAAAGAAAAATCCTGCTTCCTAAGCCAATAAATTATGTCAGATTCAAAAGCTAAAAACATAAATAATGTAATTCAGGTACATATCAGTAATGTCATCACTTTAATAAGCTTTCAAAGGACATAGAGTAATTTTGTATAGTGTACTTTGTCCTTCACTTACATTTACGTTTTGACTGTTCCCTCCAACAGGAAAACCAAGTGCATCATCACTTTCTATGGCACCAAAAATCTGGTCAAGGAAAAAGAAAAGAAAAAAACCACCAAGTCACAGGCATGTGAAAAGTAAGCAAAATCACATGTACTAAGCTTTTGAATAGTTCTCATTTAACCCACAATTCACAAATCTAAAAAGATGATGTTTTGATTTTTAATTGTTACAGCATACTAAGCATTGGCTTTCAGATTTAGCATTAAAGCTGTCAGATTTGACATTCTGACTTGATATTTTTTCTACTATCTAATTTCCTGGCATATGTTGGGGGCTCTCCACTATTCAAGGGAACATTAGCTGAAAATAAAATGTAACAGAGAGGACTCAAAATCGTTCCTGCTGCAGCACACACTGTAGTTTGGGGTTGTTTTGGTTGGGGTGCGTGGGGGAAATCTCTAGGGACCTGTAAGATTTAAACAAAGACTGAACTGATCCCTACACACTTGAAAACACAACAGTTACAAATGCACAGTGCAATAGCAACATTATTACTCAATGTTACATACCTTTAGCATTTGAGTGAGATAGGAACTGATGTTTTCCAAAAGAAGTCTGTTTGGCATTTCTCTGGAAGACTTCTTTGCAGCAATATAGGAGTTACTCTGACTGACTAATGACCGCATTTCTTCTAAGACAGAGCGAGTGTCAATATTGTCACACAGTGACTCATGAATTGCTGCCTTCTTGTCGTAAAAACTAAGAAGAAAAAAATTGGGTTTTACTACTGATGTCAGAAACACCTGCAACTTACTCTGAAGAATCTCTATTAGAAGAGTAAGGGGACCTAAAAGTGAGATAATCTTTTGTCGGTCATAGTTTATATTTGAAGGAAAAATGGATGAGCAAGAAAAAAGGCATTATCATGACACTGCTGTTTTGCTGCTATGGACAAAGGCAGGATAATCTGATTGGCAACAAGTATCCAAACAAACTATATCAAACACTTTTTCAACAACTGGCATTTTCATGCAAGTTTTTTTAAAGGAGTATAAATTGCTTATTCGGTATCTTCTTGTGCTTACTTTTTATTTTTTTTTACAGTATTGCTCTTCTATCCCTATGTATCAGCCAAGTACTCTGTTTAGTATTATTCCAGGAGAGAGCACCAACATGGAAGTTAACTTACCACAAAGTGCATTTTCATGAATATATTACAAGTAGATAAAAGGAATAAATTCATACAAACCTTTTTCCAGTCTGTGAATAGACATAATAAATAATACAGTATATTAAGTACCACTTCAATGACACAAAGCCTTTACTGTTTCAAACAATGTACTTTTTCCAGAGAAAGGAGAATGAGAAGTGGTAGAAGAAAGGAGACAAAAAAAATACCCACTAAACATCTTCTATTCCTCCCACTTCTTTATCCCTTCCTTTTGACCTCTCTATTATTTACTATCTTCTCCCCTTTTTTAAAAAAAGGGGTTATCTCTACAAATCTCGAGTTGAACATCAAATTTTCAGAGGACACCACTACACAGACACATCTGCACTTAGTCCTTCAATAGTCAACATTCGTGACCACAAGTGAACTGAACTAGGAACAATTTTACTACTGCAATGAAAGATGCTTTTATTTTAAATTTCAGACATAATAGAAGTCATATAGGAAGCTGTTGGCATTACAAATAATAATGACAGTTTGATCATAAAAGTCAAAGACTGACAAAATTCATATCACTGTGTCAACAACACATTTTCAAACACTGGCACTCTAATCTTTTGTGGTTTTAATCAGGTCATTTAATTTCTGTTTGCATCAGATTACTCACTACACTTTCAAATGTGTAAAATACTATTTTTCCAGTTGTAACCACTGGAAATTATTGGTCACTTCTCAGATAGAAGGACAGGATTTCAAGTAGCGAAGAAAATGACAGCTATCTAACAAAAAAGTTCTCCTTCCCTTCACAAACAGTGTGATGAGGCATGCTAGTGTACTTAATATAAACAAAAGGGAAACTAACAATTTCATCTTATTTCATAAAGTTATCACAAGATTAAATTGACTGCTTGTAAAGAGCTGGAAGGAGCAGTGGAAATGCTACAGACATAAATATCACTATAAACATTGTAAGTGATTTTGTAAGGAAAAAAAAAATTAAACATGTAGCTACACAATGGCTATCCAGAGAGAAGCAGAAATGCTCCACTCACTTTTTGTTCAGCTCTGCTTCTTGAATTTCCCATTTCTGAAACTGGCCTGTCACATCAGTGGGAGCTCGAAGAATATCCTTCACATTTAAAAAGAACTCCTATAAAAGAAGAATATAGCTAAAAATCAGTTTCAATTAGACATAACCAGTACTTACTACCAAAGGGCATTATTTCTTATTCAGCCTTCTAAACTTTGTGAGTTCAACAGCATTTCAGCCAGGACTACTGAAAGTCTGTCAAGACAAGGAAACTCACACATTTTGCATAACTCTGGAAATCACAGCTGAGCTGTAATTCAGTCCTGTCTCTTGGCTCTGTCACTGCATGATACATTATGATACTCTAATAGCAAGCTGCTCATAATATCATTTTTAAAAAGTCGAGGCAACAGTTCTTATGGCAGATTTTAAAGTTTGTTGCTAACAATGGAAGCTGAAGAATAAAATGGCTTTATAGCGAGGATCTGTTTCCTGTGGGCATCCAGCTTGGCAAAAAGTCATTTTAACCTATTCTGTGGCCCAAAACAAACATTTTACATAAGAGGCAGAATAGCCTCAGCTGGACAGACCAAGCTCAACAATCTCAAAATGCTGTAAAGCATCCTTTTGGAAAACATGGGTTTTAATTACGGCTTCAAACTAAGCAGGACAGGACCTGTGCCTGACCCCTCACATGCCCACAAGGCACAGAGGCAAATGCTCAATGTATGTGGTGTGGAGACAAGGTGGGAATGATACTCCCTCTTTGGCTACATTTGTGTAAAGTCTCATCTGGTAGACATGTTATGAGTGTTTTGGACTGAGTTCTGTAAGCAAGATGAACTGAGAAACTAATCTTGTGTGTAAGTGCCAAGCTGTTCAGAGATGTCAAAACTGGGAAAGAGCACCCAGTTGCACAGAAATGTAGCAATCTGGAATTTACGTGAGCGTTCAGTGGTAGCTCAACAAACACTGTGACATCCCACCTGATGAATTCAGAAAGCAAACTCAGCCAGGAAATAAGGCCTATATATCCTTGGAATTCTATTCCTTTAAACACATATGACAAGGCAAAGTTTAGAGCTGGAGAAGGAATGGAAAACTTACTTACATTCATAAACTTCTCATACTGAATAGCTGACTCCATGGTATTACTTGAATAATCCAGTGTATCCTTCCAAGAGTGCATGAGGAAAGCCAACCGTAACTGTCGTGCTATTAGGAGTTTCAAAATAAACAAGGAAAATTATCATAACCTAAAGCATTTTTATGGCCTCCAGTACTGCAGTGGCTAAGAACCTAATTTTTAAAATTCTTCCTATCACTACATGTACCAAAAAAAGTAAGAACTCTACTATCCATACAGATAATACTGACAAGGAACAGAAAAACAAGGAAGCTGTTCTGAAGTTAGTGAAGAAGAAAGATGTCTGAGGTTACACTGAATAACAAAATTAACAGTTACCACTGGAAGCACATCAAAAGTATTCACATTCCAAAGTAATATTTACCTGTATGTTTCTTCAGTGCATCTTTTATGGTAATAAAATTCTTCAAAGATTTGGACATTTTACAGCCAGCAATTGTTAAGTGGCCAGTATGCAGAAAATACCGAACCCAGTGATCATTTTCAAAGTATGCCTGCAGGAAAAAAACAAAGCCCAAAGACTCAATACTGTTTACATATACATCCTGAAATAGGAGAACTTAAAGAATAAAATCCTGAGAACCAAAACATGTGTTTCTACAAAACACACATCAGGTTTTAAAATTTGAAATATGGATTTATGTAAGTTGCAGCCAAAGCAAAGCACGTTGCTTTTTCACTGCAGAAACTGAAGGTCAGTTCGTTCACCTCAGACTGTGCTAGTTCATTGTCATGGTGGGGAAATCGGAGATCAAACCCTCCTCCATGAATATCCATTGACTCTCCTAGAATGGATCCAGCCATTGCAGAACATTCAATGTGCCAGCCTGGACGACCCTATTAAGAAAAAGACATTACTTGACTACCAGCAATTGTCTAAGCAGTTACGGACCTGAAGAAATGGGATACACTGCTACTAAAACAAAAAAACAAAATTCTCAGTGTCAGTTTCATAAAAGTAAACTGTTGCATTTAAAGATCAAACCTGGCATACACATCTGTAATGTTTGATTATCCTGTTTACTGTTCTTTTAAAAATTACATTAATATTTTTGATCACAAGAGAAAAAAAGGAAATAGAACTTACTGCCGATAAAGCTTATTGATAAACAGAGGACAAATGACCAGTAAGAGCCACAAAAAGCCTGCATGCAAACTTCTGTTTAAAAAGTGCAAACAGACTGTTTCACATCCTAAGTTATTAAATAAGTATTAACAACTGAATCTTATGACTGAATACAGTATCTCCATAATTTACACATTGTTAATATGAGGTGAGGCAAAGTACTTGTGTAACTGTGCTATTTAATAAAGTGTAGAAAATCTAAATCCTGATTACCATGTCCTTACCTTTCCCCATGGAGAGTCCCATGAAGGCTCTCCTGGCTTGGAGGATTTCCATAAAGCAAAATCATTTGGAGAACGCTTCTCACGTAAACAATCAGCTGAGATGCTCAGGTCACCTTTCAAAAGAGAAAATGTTAATATACACATTTTACACCAGCATTATTGATTTTTGGCCTTGCTGTACCTCACATGAAGTGAATTTAAAAAAAATAAATAAATTTAAAAAAGACCAAACAAACCCCCAAATCACTGAACCGTCAAAAATCTTCATAATCAAGCCTTGATAATCCTTTGGGACTTTGATTAATGTTTAGTTGACAGGATACTTGACAACTATCAGCTGCACTGCTTTTTAAGTTTTGACATGAGATTCATCTACATTCTCTCAGCAGGCACAATTCCAATATTGCAGTTACAGAAAAATAAATACAGAAAGAAAAAATCCTCTACCCATTGACAAGTAAGATTGCAGTATCAATTCATTCCAAAGTTAGATGGATCCAAATTAGGACTACAATTGTCTTGATATGCAGACACGAAACGATCATAGGATACTTTTTCCACCCCTAATCTCAGCTGCTGCACAGAATGGCTGTTAAATAGCTACATTTACAGTTCTGTTACTGCCACAGATGTGTTATGCATTATGTGCTCTTAGCTTCTTATGATCAATTAGGTGGTACTCTCATTATAACATCTTTAAAACACAAGGAATTTACCATTTCTGCACTACTGCCCAAGACTAAAAGTGGTCAACAATACCACCTACAGCATAAAAATCCAAGACAGATTAAGGCTAAGATTGTCAATGTTAAACTTCTCAGTTAGTTTTGATGTAGAGGTGGAGATACCTGCAATCTCCATTGTTTGGAATATGATACGTTATGCACTTTAAATACAGAAATATTATGCTTTTATTTGCATTAATTGCAACTTTCACATTTTAGTGTTTCTGCTGCTTGTAACAGTCAAAATTACATTATCTGTCCAGGTAACAATAATCATCACAAATGAGTCAAAGCAGCTAACCTGACAAGTAATAACTTGATATCTGCATATTCTTCACTAGTTACATTAATCACTCAGCATCAGTCACTATTTGCAAAAGGACATAATTTAACAAAAGTGATTGGTTACATGGTGGAAATGACATATTTATGTTACCACAAAGACGGTGGTTTACCTATCACCTTTTATTTCACAGAGAAGATTTCAGCTATAATGGTTTGAAAAAAGGAAAAAAAATCATACCCATTTTAAGTGGCATCTCTCAGATATTGCTAGTTTCACCTAGTATGAGTGTCCTGATTTCACCCAGTACAAGTGCTATATTAAAACCCTTTAATATTCTTTTTATACACTTTGTGGATGATTTGCTATTAAAACTGTACAACCTTGGGAGCAGATAACAAATGAGTCTGGTTTATCGAGCGTTTTAAACTAATCCTCTGCTATATCTCTTTTCAAAAAAAATCTATATTTGGATTTAGTTCAACACAATAAAGTTTACAAAGTAAAAACAGTTCTCAGTATTAAAAAGGAACCCACATATTTGTCATTAAATAACCACAGCCTGATGTGGAGAGCTTTTCCTGGAATGTGGAAGACCCAGCTTCAAGTCTTTGTTCCTACACTGAACCAGATGAGCGGCCAAACAACTGGGCTATGGCCAAATGACTGAGCTATTCACAATTCTAACCAAAGGAAAAAACCCACAAACAAACAAACAAAAAACCACCCCAGAAACATCCTAGAATAAATAACATTTCTTGGCATTTTCTAATTAAAAACTTGCAGGGAAGCACTGCCTCAAGCCACAAAACTTCAGCAAAGAAATCTATTGGTAAAGGAAGTGCAGCAGGTAAACAATTCAACTCTGAAAGTAACTGATTCCTATGTCACTGAAATCAATTGAAGAGACCAATACATCATCAGTTTCTTCAGCAACTTAAGGAAATGTTATTTCCCCTTTTTACCTTCACCCTCTTGAAGAGCTTTTTGATCCCCTACAGCTTCAGGAACCAACTTAGCGTACGAGTGTTTTTCACTGGCATCAAACTTCATAGTATCAAAGTATACAGATCCATTGGACACATACCTGAAAAGTTAAAGATCATTATTTAGCTAACTTTCTACCCTAAGTTAACTGATTTTTATCCCCAGAATCACTATCATAAGTTCTCTAGTGAAACCACTCCCAGTATGGTACTGCTCAGTATTGTAAAGATGACTTAGCTGAGCCTAAGTTTTAAGGTCTTACCATAAAGGCTTTGGACAAATCATTGAAAGTCACAATAAAACTGATGACAGGGAAAACAACTAACATCTTTTGTCAAGCTCTTAAGAGGTGAGACGTCACAAGAGAAGAGAAGAGACATCTATGATACCTCTAGGACTTTTAATATTTTGCAATAATATAACATGGATCACATTTGTTTCACAGTCCATTTTGTACTCCTTTGCTTTCCTCATTTTGTCCCACTGCAGCCATAACAGCCCTGGCACAAAGGTAAGTTTCAGGACGACCATGAATGTTGATACTTAAGTGCAAAGAATTTTTAACAGTCCTCCTGCCCTTTTTTTTTAATATATGTTTGAAGGAAGAGCATGCAAGAAAAATTACAGCACTCAGAACCACAGCCTTCATTTATTCACGATCAAAATATACCCATGTAAAAAAATTCAGGCTATTACCAGAAATAGAATGCCAAAATTTCAGATGGAAATCTCTCATGATATCTAGGGACTTCTGGAGCATTAGCTTGATTTCCAAATATAGACAATAGACAATGGCAGAAAAAGAGTTCACAATTGCCATTTCTAAAAATTTATGCTATTTACAACTGATTTCTAGCTATCAACTCAGGTGTCAACTTTTGAAAGCCCTTGCTGAAGGCCAGAAATCAAACACGGTTCAAGTGAATGGGACTTTGACTATTTATTCTAATGAACAAGGATTTCACCCTATAAATTTAATAATCTAACCTCTCTTTGTAGGATGTCATAAAAAATATGGAATAGCACATTTTCACCACGTGAGAAATAGCAGGTCTTTTGCAAAAGAAACTGAAATTTCTTTATTTGATGAAAAACTGCTTCTGGAAGAGATTACTATTGCTCACGAAAACAGAGAAAACAGCTCACAGCTAAGTGCTGAAACCAATCATTCTGGTTTTGATGCAGTATAAGGGCACAACAAAAGCACCCAGTAGCAAACTTACCCATAGCCATTATCCACAATCTTCTTCACAAAATCCACAATTTCTGGCACATATTCACTAACCCGTGTTAAAACATCTGGAGGTAAAACCTATAGATAAAAAGTAGAATTACATATAGATATATATTTACATATATTTATACATGTGTAAATATGCACTAAGTATATATATATGTTATATATTGGTTAAAAATTACTCAAAAGCAAGTGCTAATAAAATCTAACACTCCTATTTCAAGCTTTCTGCTCTGAATCAATGGGCTGTGGTCATTTTTATCTCAGCCTTTAAGGTGACATTAACAACAAACTACTGCAGGAGATGCCAGCTCTTCTGGCAGAACAGGCAATAAGTCCTTCTGATTTGCAGGTAAATAAATAAACCCTCACTGATCTGAACCTTTGCATGTGACACAGCACTTCATCTGTAACAGACAAATGTCTTCTTGATTGTTATCATCACATAACTTCTTAGTGGCTGAAGACTTTCAAGTAGTCAGTCTAAATGCTGAGGTTGGCAGGGATCTCCTGTGCAGCTGAGAGATTCCATCTCAAACTTCTGGATCAGTTTATGATTATTAACCCATGTCACATCAAGGGGAAGGCATGGAGTGCACATATCAAACTTGATCACCAACTAAGTGACTCTGATAACACGCACAACGGATTTAAGATTGCTGGGATGGAAACAGAACAGGTGCTAATTTAACAGCAGCCTACTCATATTAAAGAAAATTCTTGAAAGCTATTAAGGAGCTAAATCGTATTCTAGGTATTATAAGGCACAACACATACACTCTTAGAACAGAAAACAGTTCGTTTACTTACGTTGAGTGCTTCCATATCTTTATGAAATTCCCCTTCCCAGAATTTGGGGAGCTTTGAGAATATGGAATTGTCAGTCACCTGACTGCCAAATTTTGTGTCCAACCAGTCAGACAGCAAATCTTTGGCTTCTTCCAACAGTTTCTATAAAACAATAACAGAAAGTGCAACTGATCAAAGACTTGCCCTGTTTGAATTCTGCAGAAAGATCTTATTCTGAACAGGGGTTTGCTTAAGGAACAAGACTTCTGGAATGAGGCACTTAGTTATGAATACAGAATAATCCATGTTTCTACCACATTTTTATCATATTGCCCTTCATAAATATAGATGAAACAATCAGAGAAAGGAAGATAAACTGATAATTGATATCTGTTTTGATATTAATCCCTTAAATTGGCATCTGGAAGGTATGCTGTAAACATCACCTGGGACCTGCAGTTAGACCACATTATCTGTTCACCCATTGCTATTGGATAATCTAACAGAAGCCCTACTGTCCACATTGCTAAAAAGTGTCTGAAAGACTAATTTGAACATCAGCAAGGAAACATTTTAATCTTATATTAGAGATTACATTTTTTACACTAGGATATAGTGCAGAAGATGTGATTGCTTAGATTTTAGTAGTTCTTAAAATTCTGTTAGGTCAGTATATGATTTTGTAAAGGCACTTGATATTAGAATAGTTGGGCCTTTTAAAAAAACCCCATAATTTAGAGTGAGATTCTTCTCAAGGAGGGAGCACATATTCTGTATTACCCACAGAAATTGTCAGAAATAATCTGAAAGGAAGAAAAGATCAAAATGGAAACCATTTACTAAAAGACACGAGTTGTATTGGCTGACTTGGTTATTGGGACAGAACCAATGCGCAGTAAAGTCAACATGATTACTGTCACTAAATGTAATTGTGGGATGTATTTTCTTCTCTGATCAGAGACAGAAACACTTGTGTAGAAAACTGCCACCAGTACTGGAATGTCAGAAATGCAGGTTCAGTAACCTACACTGAAATTAATTCATCAAGACAAAATAGTCAAAGAGAAGGTCTAAGTACATGAAAGAGAAAAGTCCTCATTGGAAAGGTAAAAAATAACTGAATAATTACCATAGTGTGAGGAGAAAAACAATCCCTAATTGATAAACACAGCATCCAAAAACTCTATAGCTGAATTAAAGAATCAAATTTCCTGTATTGAATGCAAAGTATTGAAAAGCTCACAGCCCCACAATTCCTCTTTGTATGAATAAGAAGTTCCATAACGTTTCAAGGAATTACCACCAGTTAAATATTATTTTTAAACCTCTTAAGAATTATAAGCCAAATATAAAATATAAAACAGAGCTCAAACTTACCTCGTGACATCTGTTGATCTCTTCTGCAGGGAGTTTTGCTTGCACAGCTTCTTGTAGAGGGTCAAAAGCAGCCTTCACTGCATTTTGAATTCTTTCCAACATTTGCTTTTTATCTGGGTCTGTTGTCTCATTTAATTTAACTGAAAAGAGCTACAATTAAAAAAAAAAAATTAGAAAGCCACTTGCAGCATAGTAGCACTATGTTCCATACACAATATCCTAGCCACATAGTACCTTGCTAGTGATGAATAATACATTATGCCACAGAAAAAGCTTTTACATCAATCACTGAAACATCCTCATCAGAAATAAAGGTGTAGTCAAAAGAGTTTAGTTTGCAGCTGAATTCAGTTTTTCAGAAATACTTCAGAATCACTACATCATCATCATCATTACTGTTATTTTCATTTTCTATGCAGCTGATCACCTTACTTACACAGTTTTTATCACAAATCTGCAAAGAATAACCTTTAATGTGAAACAGAGAGAGATTAAATGCAATGCTTAGGTCAGGCAAAGACAGTTGGGCGAAATTTCCACACCTCCTGTTCCAGGCCTGTATTAAATTAATTAGAATGACAATCTCTTTGTGATCTGTAGTTCTAAAAATTACCAGAGAATCACCTTTCCTCACCTTCAGTCCAGAATACACAATTTATTAAATCCCTAAAGCTTTGAAGCCTTTTTGCTCTTTCCAAGGTCATCAGTGGTACAAAAGGGAAACCTCCCAAGCTTTAAAATATTACGGACATTCCACCATTTAAAAACTCTTAAAGTTTGAATTCTATCACACAAACACCCAAATGCTTTTTGAGCAATACATGCACTCACAAATAAATACTAGGAACACAAAAATTTGGCATGCCTTTTAAAGAATTCATCCATTCTAAACCAATGGAAAAATCAAAGTGATGTGCGGTTCAAATGACATTTCTAATTTGTGTGGTACCAGGTCAATACAATAACTGAAACAAGCAGAAAGAGGTAGCAAAGCATGAGGCAATTTCAGATGCTTTGCTACATTATTGAGTGAGAACCTTAGAGATTACATAGCAAGGATTAAATATCATGCCCACCTCTGAGGCAGTTCTAACATCTTCAAGTAGCTGATCTGGTGTTGATTTGTTCTCTCTATACCGCTCAAAAAGGTAATTTTGTCTTGCTCTCTTGATGATCTACAAAGTAGAAATATGAAAATATTTTTGTGAAGTGACACATAGTGATACATAGTGCAAATAAAATCTATTACATACCAAAGGCATTTCAGAATCCCTATAAATTTAACAAGCTCCAAGATTTACATGCAGTAATACAGATTAAACACACCATACAGTTACCTCAACAGAGTCAAATAATTATCTCAACAATAGGGAAATAAAATAAATTATCTTTCTAAAATACTTAGTCTTCATTATTTATGACAACAGTCATTTATATATGAGAATATAGGGTTTGCTACCATAGGAATGCTACAAAACTGGGAAAATCAATGCCTTCTTGTACAAAATGTATGTCTAAGTTAATAAGTGTAAGGTTTATCTTGGCTTATCAAGTGCAACTACATGTGACTCTCTGACTTCCATGCTCAAAGTACAGTATTTTAGATTGCAATTTAACAAAAAACATTACCTTATCATCAATATCTGTAATATTCATACAATAGAAAATGTCATATTTAAAATAATCCCTCAAGATTCTTCTCAGGATATCAAATGAGATGTATGACCTAAAAACATGAAAGATATAAGGATGTTTTTAATGAACACCTCCAGTGTATTCTATTCTATGCACAAACCACTTTGATCTCAATCATTTTACAGCAGTTGTAATTCGCCCACATCTACTAGTAAGTTTTTAATCACACAGTGGTATAATTTTATAACATGCTTTTAATCTTAAATCTCAAGCATCAGGTTTAAAAAAACATATTTTCTAGTAATACACTCATCTAAATAAAGTACTCTTTTCTATTAATCTTTCATTTCCAATAGGCACTGTTATTACCTATATCATGATAAGGAACTGCAGTACCTGGCATGTCCCATGTGAGAAGCATCATAAACTGTTGGACCACAGCAATACCACAAGACCTTTTTTCCATTCTGAGGCTGAAATATTTCCTTAATTGAAAGAGAAGATAAAGTGATCAGAAGAAACTGAAGACACGATCTCAGGCCAGTAATAATACACTTGGAGATTGGAACATGAAAACATGGATTATAATTCAAACAAATTTTTACCATAAATTGAGATCACCACTAGCTTTATTTTGTAAGAGAGATAACAGGATGTGGCTGCTTATGTCATCTGCACTCTTATGAATCCAGATATCAGGTTACAAAGATCTGGACGAGGCAGGGCATTATTCAAGCTGCAATTGCAAAGCTTCTCTTTTGCACTTAAAAAGGTTACACAGTATAATCAGTTCACAGGTATTTGGATACTACATCCCATGTAACATTAATATTTTTAATATCTCCTGTTTCCCAAAGGACTTTCAAACAAAACCACAAGAAGTTTTACCAGTTTATATAACAACTATATAATTGGCAAGACTTTTTTTACACAGACAACATCCAATGAAAGAAACTGTGATTTTATTCTGCTCACACTGTCTGCATTTACGTGTATTACAATTGAAAGGCAGGCTATTTTGCATGACAACTTGCAATTGGGAACTATATATTATGCAATATACACATACAGACACAGACTTATAGTGTATGTACACTTAGTGTGTGCATTATAACACCTGCCCATCAAAAACACTTGACTGATACAGCATTTCTGGCACATGCTTTTTATCATTCCACAAAATACAACCCAGAGACCTGACTATCAAGAGAGCAAACGCTTCAGAAACAAACGTTTGATGACTGCTCTAGTTGTATTTCTATGGAAATCTCCACTTCTCTTTCATTTACACACCTTACTGCGAGTCAGGCTGTTGTAGAGGCAGAGCTTAGAATGTTTTGTCCCTTCAGGGGGAGACCAGGGGGGCTGCACACGTTTGCCTTTACCTAGGAGAAAAAATAGTTTAAAGAAAACTGAAAAGACATTTTCCACAAACATACTTGCAATATAACATTTTCTTCTTATCACATCTTTAAGTTATTTCGAAAGAAAAAAACTCCACATATAAATAGACAAAGCAGCTTCAATTCTAGTAATCCAGCTACTTCTGTTAGTCTCCTACAAAGCCACCAAAACCAAAGTAAATTATTTCAATCTCTTTTATTTTCTACTCTCTAAGTTGCAATTCCTCACAGTTTTTAATCCCAATAACAGCAAGGAAGAGGGTATAAAAGTAAGAGCATGCAATTCGGTTAAATCATTACCAAGAGTTTTCAAATTCAATGAATTATTAATGAAGTGTTATGGCAGTCCTGGGCTTTCTGCAATGCCACTGATTTTACTGTGATGGTGTATCACAGATCTCATACAGAATTTGCAAAAAAAATCTCCAGAGACCAGAGGTGGTCTCTAGAGCCAATATTGACAGAGTATGTGTACTCAGGGTAAGAGAGAGGGGACATGGAAAGGCTTTTTATCATACAGTGCTGCTATGTACACAAGGCATTTTTGAACACACTCATTTAACACAAATATGCTCCAGTTCAGCAAGAGGCTACATTTTGCCATTAAAGAGAGTTGATAAAGCCCAGAGTAATATTAGTGACAATATTCTTGTTTTTGTTTTCTCTTAAATTTGTAAGAAGTAAGAGAGTTGTTAAACTCAAGGGGTTTTTTTCAAAGTTGCAGTTTGCTATGCATAGGGCTGTTTACAGCTGTAATGATGTTAAACTAATTATTGCATTAACAAGGAAGGAAAGCAAACCAAAAAATTCAAAAATACAGCAAGTTTGCCAGCTTAATACACACAGCACTGTCTTTAGGAATTCTCATGGTATGCATTTTAACTGCAATTAAAATATTATACGAACTATTTGTTTTGACAACAAAATTGCCTTTCTGATCCTGTGTCTCAGGGTGCTCTTCATTAAATCTGTTTCTCCCAATATCTTCATATGCATATTTTGGCTGAAAACCTTCAAGTAATGTAAACATTCATGGTATAAAAAATTTAATCTCTTTTAATCTTCACGTTATGAATCCATGGAAATATGTGTTGATTCTAAACATTTCATTGCATTAGGTATTCCTGAACAGAATACCTCAAGAGCAGTGTATCCATAACACAGATCATACACCAAGGGATGGATTTGTTTACTCTGATTTACAAAGATTACACTGGCATGCTTAATTGTGGCCAACGCTTCCCTCGGGGGAAAAAAGCCTCTGTGGGTTAGTCTAATAAAAGATAAATCTGTAAAGCCTTCTTTACTAACAACCACACAAACGTTAGAAAAAACCCAGATACTGCAGCCTAATGTTCCCAGCTTGTGAGTTAGGTGTCACGTTATATGCACTACAGAGACACCCAGGGCAAAGTATACTGGTTAGTCTGTTCAAATACACCTCTGCCAGCTACAGCCTGTCCCCTGGTTGAACTGAAGTTCATTTGCTCTAGTCCACCCTGGGGCTCTCTGGTACACCCAAAAAACCCCCACTAATAAAGTATTCAAGGTCTAGTAATCATGGCAGATTCATGTGTTATTTTCACAGTGAACACTGCAGAACCCCATTCCAGGACTCCTGATACATGTGCACAAATCAGGAAGATAAAAAGACATAACCCTTTGGAAAGAGAGACTTAATATTAAAGATTTCATAGGCAGGAAAAGGGTAACCTTTTCTCATACTGCTCTACCCTGATCCATGAAAGTCTACAAACTGTAGTTAGTGGCATAAATCTGCTATCAGAGCCAGGGGTGCAGCTGAGGTCCCTTCTCTGCTGAAAGAAAATCAATAACCAGCACAAACACTTGCAGGTACACACACACACACACAAAATCTACTCACAGCAGTCTGATTTTAACTGCTGGTCTGCTAGGAATTGAGAACACACATGATGAGAGGTTGTGAGAAGATGGCATTGAAGTAATATTAGTCAACAACCAGCAGCAAAAATGACAGACATTGTGCATTCATTTGTAGGTATTGCAAGCACTATACAACAGCTCTGTGTTATTATTATTATTATTTCATGACTCCTTGAGCAAGGATCTCACTATAAAGCAATTAAATTAGACTAGCTCATTGGGAAACAACTCAGGACAGTGATGCAGCTCCCAAAAATGCCTGCACCCATGCTTACATGATGACCTAGATTAACCAGTTAGTATTTCCTCAAATCATCAGCAATGCCTAAATTACCAGGGTTAAAAAAGAATCCCAGACATCCTTTTTGAAATTCAGTGTTAATAACATTTGTAAGAGGAAGCATTTAGTTTATTTTACTGTGAATTTGTCTATCATACAACTAATATTTAGTTACCCTTGCAAGGAAAAAGGTGGACTGAGCAAATCCTGATATTTTAAGGAACAAGCCCAAACTCACATATTCTTTTACAACCCACAAGCTAGCTAGCTTTTTAAAGAAAGTATCCATAATCAAATTCTGTACACTGAGGAATTTTAAAATAAAAAAAAATAATTTGGAAACAGCTTTAACATTCAAATAGGTCAGTCTCTATCAATTACACAGTATTTGTATGCAAGAAGGTTGTTATGACTTTGAATACAAGTTGATACTGTAAATTTTAAGGTGTGCAAGAAAGTACAAAAGGGAACTTCTAAGAATTCTCAGCAGTAAAAACCAATACAACGTCAGCTAGTCTATAACCTGCCCACCGGTTTTATATTACTCACTTGTTTGAAGTTTACAAGGCTCATTTTTTTCACTGCTGCCATCATAGATTGCTTCTATGTGTCTGTACCACCGGACAACATGGATATACTGGTCCACAGGTGGCCCCGAAAACTTTCTGAACACCTCCACATCTGCATGTGAAAATGTGAACCCCTGGATATAACTACGAGTGCTCAGGTACTCGTTCAAAGCCTTCACCCTGGCTTCCTCTTCACTAATGCTCAGAATAAAACTGTAGCTGGAAGCTGTAAAGAGAGGCACAGGACATTTGGTCAGCATTAAAAGAAGGAGATCCCATGACCAAAATATATCCTTATAGTATACATCTCCCCCTGCAAATTAGCTCTGGCAACTGACAAGAAATTTGAGAAAAATATGTATTTCCTATTAACAGGATGATGCTCACACTGTTTTAAGTTTTTTGAAGACATCATTACAAGGAGTAGTAAGGGCAAAAGCACAAGTCCTTTCCACGAAGAAATATAATCTACTGAAACTGGAGACAACTCTTCACATGAGGGAACCTAACCAGCCCCTCTTTTTCACGCTGCTAAGACACTCATCCAGCAAATATTTAAATACAATTAATTTTATACACTGAGGTTAGGCTGTGAATATGTCTACTGAACTTGAGCATATCCTTGAATCTTTGTAGGACTGTCGCCCACATGCAGGCTCCCAGCACAATGCTTGGTTACTCCTATTTGCTCTAGAAACCCAAAAGTTCAGCTGTTGCTGTATATTCCCATACTTCTCCTATACCACTTTCTCTCCTCAGCCTATGAATTATATTTCAAATGAGTAAGATCTACACAAACAAACAGAAAGGATATTAGATTCTGCTCCTCTCTCACAATTTTTTAATTACATGATCTCTTTGGAATACAAGCAAAGCAGGTTCAGTTGTGTCTCATCTTTACAAATGCAGGGACACAGAGGAAGCAGCAAAAAGGCTCTCTGAGTTGGTGGGGATGCTGACAGTAAGAGCAAGCCCTGTGCAAGGCAGTGGGTACAAAGCACTTGGAGGTTATGGCACTGGGACTAGCCACTCCCTTTAGGTAAACGCAGCATTTCTATTTTCCTACAATGATTCAATGTTCTGTTCATGTTCAAAGTACTGTATAAACACTAAGCCAATATCCTGCTTAGGTAGTGAGCCAAGAAGGTAATTTAAGTCAAGGACATAGGGCAGTAAAGTGAGAGAGGCAGCGTGAGAGCACCTGTCCCTGCTCCCAAACCACGACAGAGATCATGGCCAGAAGTGTTGCTTCTCACACTGAAATGAACATCTGCACAAGCAGTTCCTAAAGCACTGGAGGTACTCACAGACCAACGCTCTTGGAAGGGCAAGAATGGAAGGAGACAGGGAAGTGATGGCTATGAAAGGATGTGAGGAACTGTACAATTGAAAAGTTTTTCCAAATATCATCAGTTAAGGCTTTATGAGCAACTTATTTTCTATATGGAAATCAATTATTAAAATATCCAACAGCAAGTCAGAATGACATGGAAATGGCAGCTAGATACCAAGCATGTTTTTGTTTGACTCTTTTGGGTATAAATGATATAAGATAGCACATAAGAACTAATAAAAAAGATCAATGATTTTAAAAAACAATTTAAAAAACAGAAGTTCACAAAAGATTCATATACAAAAGCAAAGACAAACTCATGTAAAATCTCTCTGAAGGCCTACCCATATAACTGTTCAGTATAAATAAAGAATAACAAGGAAATAATGGTTCATAACTAGACCTTATGGGTTTGTCTTACCCAGCTGAATGGGATTCAGTTTCAGCTCACATAGTTCATTTTACTATAAACTTTTTACGCTCCTAAGTATTTACTGATGTTTATCATCACAGAACTTCACATGTTTATACACATGAAATAGTTTGAAATAGTTGTGTTCATTAACTCTGGAAACCTAAGACATAAGTCTTCCTTGAATGTGAATTTTGTATACATGAATCATATGAGGGAGAATGCCAAAAAAAAAGTATTACAAGAATGATCTGTGTAGAAATGAAACTATATCTCAAAGAAAAGATCTTGAAAGATCTATTGCAAGGAAATCAACACTCAATTTGCAAAATATGATTAGGGTTATTATGACCATTATTCACACACCAGGCTGCTAATGGGAGGTAAGTCAGTGAATACGAAACAATGTAAGCACTTTCCAACCACATCTGCAAACCAATCTAAAAGGGAAGTTGCACAAACTTACACACAAATCCAACAAATATGACAGAACTCATACAAACCAATTTTGGCAAGGAGAGATGGCAAATACTGCCTGTGAGTATCAGTACCAGCTCAGCTCTGACAAATCAAAATTATTTTAAGCAATCTTGGCACACACATTAATACTTGAAATTATGAAGTTTGGCCTGTGTCTGGCTGCAAGAGCAACAGCAGGCTTGAAAGCCTAATACATCAGATACTCATGTAGCCCAGGGGACCTAACAGGAGGACATCTTTATGCTGAAACTGATCCCTGACTCAAATTCAGCCCAAACTCACAGCCCTGACTGGGCACCACACCACGTGCAGCACAGCAAGAACACAGCTGAGCAGCTGTTGGCAGGGTTTCCTCAGAGTGCAGCAGTAGCTGAGCCACAGCAGTCTCGAGCTCCCAGCAGGCTCACTGTACCAATCTGAGTGTCCTACATTCATTTCACAGGCTGTGCTGAGCTCCAAACTTTATTTTCTAGACCCACAGCTACTTTTCAGAACATGACAACTTGAAGCTATGACAAATGTGCTCTGCTCTCTGCTGCAGCCAGTTGCAGATACAGGCAAAGTTGCTGTGCTTGAGAGAGTGCTGAGTGATGTCCCATCACTGGAAGTGTTCAAGGTCAGACTGGATGGAGCTCTGAACAACCTGGTTTACTGAAAGGTGTCCTTGCCCACAGGAGGGGAATAGAACAAGATGATCTTTAAGGTCCTTTCCAACCCAGGCCATTCTATGATTCTACCATCAGTGCAATTCTGAAATACCTCTGAGCATCCTATTTCAGCACATGCAGGAAAAAATCATTCTCACTTTTGGCATTCTTGTGAGTAGCTCCAAACTGGACTGAACTCACAAAACAAAAGCTTTTCTCATGAAGAACAGGGTACTCTCCTGGAAAGAAAGAATGACTGTGGTAACAGTGTTTTTTGGATGGCAATATAGCAGTGGACCACTTCTTTTCAAGCAAAAGAAATTAGTAAAAACTACTTTTACATAAAAGCCTATTCTGATTTAATTGATATCACTGCTAATACAAGAATAGTAAATCTACAAAATCTTGTTTTTCTGTGACCATTCTGTACCCTCAGTTCCTCCTTCAGCGTCTTGCACTGCCTTTAATTCCTCACACACTCCCACTGATGTATTTCCTGGTACCTCCTAAGCGCTGCATCCCCTCTTCCCATATACTTCAGTATCCCCATCCTCCTGTACAGCTCCAACCCATCTTTGCTCAGTCTGTTAGCCAACTGTGTGCAAGAGGCAGTCCACTGTTAAACGCAATTAGTAAAAATCGATGGATTCAAAAAGTATTGAGGGAGAAGGGCCAACGGATATATGTACATCTGACTTGTTTTCCCTGTTGCTTTAGGAAAACAGGCTAAGAAATCACCTTTCTCTCTGACTGTAATTTTTTTCCACTCCCACTAAAGAAAAACTACAGTTGTTATTGCTCCATTGCATTAAGAAGTGTTTTCTTGACAGCAGAAACATGGGAGTATTACAGAGCTGTTGCATAACACTGAGTTTTAACTCATGTGAATGGAATGATCCATAGATATCAAATCATATCAACAGCTACTCCATTCAGGAAATAAGCACAGAGAACAAGTATTGGAGAGGTAGCAAAATAACCTTGAAAAATCATAAGAATTAATGTTAACAATAAAACATTACAAAGTTGTTTCCAAAAAACTTCCACTGTAGATATTAACTAATGCAGTTCTCATAAAATAGCTGCTGGTGTACAATCTCTTTGGGGGATATAATTGCACACATTCTTCTTTCCATGCATGGAGTGTACTAAAGGACACTGGGAATTTGTCTGCAAGACCACAGCAACACACAGACTCAAAGGCATAGGACTGCTTCTCCATTTTATTTGCACATAAAATACCTTCTGAAGTTTAATCAAGACATATAGACCATACAATATCAATTGTCATGGAAAATTTTCACTTTTATTAATTAGAAAATGAAAATTTCTGTTCCTTGAAGGTGTTGACAGCAAAGTAAACACCGAAAAACCACAAAGGAGGCAGTAAACTAGCTAGTTTAGGTAATTTCTCTTCCAACAAATTTAAAACAACACAGAAAAGACAAGTCTCATTATTAAGATGTCTCCAAATTGGCCATTTATTATTCTAGCTGGCCACTCTGGTGCCTTCGGAAGGAATTCCAATTATTTGCTCAGCCAAGATGAATTATCCTTTTCCATAAACATTTCAGAACCACCAAACCAGTGCAGTGACTTCATCTACGCCAGACACAGCACAGATAGACAGAGGGACAAAGGACTTATCAAGACTCACACATGAGATTCAAGAGGCTTTGGGCTGAGCAGAGATTTTTAAGACTGGGGTATCCCACATGGAGGAAGAGCTTGTCAGTCCCAGGCACTTGAGCCCCGTCAGTTTCACTTCCACTTTTCCTGAACTGAAACTAAATGTAACAATTGCAGGTAAAAAAAAAAAAAAGAAAGAAGAAAAAGCTATTTGCCAAATTATAAACTCAATTAAAAAGTTTCTTAAAGGGCACCTGAACTGAGCCTTTGGTGGTTTTGGTTTTTTTCCTCCTAAGATACTGAAAACACTTCTAAAAAAGGCAATCCCTTGAAAACATATGTCACTTTAGTGGGAATGTTACTTTTGATGAACAGAGGGCAAAGTAACTTCCAGCAGCAAAGAAAAAGGAGCAAAATCTTTGAATTTACAGTTCCTTAACTGGAATGACAGAAATTTCCAACCCTTTACACACCATAATGGTATTTCATACTTGCATGACTGGTATTCCAAGTTTCTATTTGCTACGGTAGTGCCAAAAATTACAGGACTACCCGAGCCCTCCTTCCATATGGAAGAGAGCAGTACAACCCGTCATTAAACCATGACCAAAGAAAATATCCGGAAAAGTTAAGAAGTTCAGACACGAGTTCAAGGGAGAACAGTGATGACTTGGAAAGACAGCGAGGGAGACACAGGGGCAGGTGAAAGAGAAGAGAGGACGCGGCGATAGGCGCACAGCCCGAGCGGTCTGGCAGCCACGAAATACCTCTCGGAACCCATCGAGCTGCAGAACAGCTGTTTCCAACCCTCAGTGCCGAGAAGCTCCGAGGTTTTTTTCCACAAATCACTGCGTGTCAGCATTAACCTTTACGTTCGTGGCGAGGCACGATACGAGCCGCATCCCACGGGCACCCACGGGATGGGCGCGGAGGCACCTCGGGGGGCTGCGGCGGTGGGGTCCCCACGAACGCGCCCTGCAGGGTCCGGGGGGGACCCCGCCACGGCAGGCACCAAGGGATGCAGATCTCAAGGGACGCGTGAAGGAGGCGACCACGGCGACGCCCCACCGCCCCCATCTCCCACCTGACACCGTGACAGCGGCGGGGCCGCGACACCGACCGCCGCCGGGCCGTGACAACCCCGGCGGACCCCCCGCCTGGCCCCGCCGGGGCTCCGCGGCGCCGGTCGCCGACCTACCGTGCTCGGCGGCGGCCGCTGCTGCCATCCTGGTGCCTCGTCCTGCCCTCGCTCCCGAGCTGATGCAACAGCGCGTCCGGAAGCCTCGCCCCGCCCGCCCTACGCTACTTCCGACGGGAGCCCCGCGTCACCGGGGCAACCGGGAGCACCGCCCGCCCTCCCGCCGCATCGCCCGCCCCGGGCACCCGCGGCATCCGTCGGCTTGGAAAAGACCTCTCAGGTCACCGAGTCCAACCCACGACCGAACACCACCGTGCCAACTAGAGCATGGCAATGAGGCTTTCCTTAAATACCTCCAAGGACGGCGACTCCACCACCCGAAAGAAGTCCAAGAGTCAACCCCTGCTTCTGTCTCAACCAGGCTTTTATTGCCGTGCTTCGAACACAACGGTGCTGAGCAGACCGATACAAAACAAAACCGTACGAAGAAACCAAAGCACACATCCTCTCAAAAGCAGCAGCAGCCTCTTTGTTCCCGCCAGACAGGCTAGGACAGCACGGCACTGCCACACACAAAGGGAAGCAAGAGCCCCTCGCTCCCAAGCAGGCATCCGGCGCCTGAGTTCAATATTGTACAACTCAAAAGACCTTAGTGAATATCACAACCGGAGTCCGTGTAAACACCGACAGTGCTAAATTCCTCCCAGCTCTCCAAATGGGGTGAGGAGGATATCAAGTCCATGCCATCACTTTTACTGGAGCTTGTTGATGTCCTCATTTGACAGAAGTCTGTAGACACATGTATGTACACAAGAGCATTTCTCAAGTTCCTCATAAACATTTATCTGTAGCTTCCGCTTTACTTATAATGTTATTACTCTTTAAAGTGTTCACTACATTATCATAAGCCTTCCTATCTATATGCTTCAACTCACTCAGTAACTTAATAATGCACTGTTTTTCTCCCAGTGTGTTTTTCCAGATGAGAAGCATCTGATAGGATTGCTCTTCTATATCATTATGAAAGTTATAAATAATTCTATCAATATCATTGTCATGCAGATGAGTTCTCATAAGCTGCCTCCAGTTTTTTGGTGGTACTTCCTTTATAAAGGCCTCAAAGCAAACTCTCCGTTCTGAAAGAAAAAACAACACACATCAGCTTGGGTTTTAAGACACAGATTCTCTTTTTCATAGCTAATGTACGTGCTTTCCCTTTAATTTTCAGCCAATGCCTGCACAGACCGAACAGCAGCAGCAAGGCCAGGTTTGGCACCTAAGGAGCACCAGGTTTCCTTACTAAGAGATTGTAAAGACAGCTGAAGGTCTGTTGGTCTATATATCTTAAAAGAAGTCTCCTAAGACACCATTCAGCAAAGGTGGTTTTGAGGAATGCTTCACTGCCTGGCACTTTAGCTTAACAGGGCTACTCAACAGTAACTTTAACCATAGGTTTGCCACCCCAAGGCCATCATGAGAAAAACCCATCTCTTGGACATCCAGCACAATTTGCTGGGTACAGGTAGATGTATGGGGATTTGATAGAGTCTTCCATGTCAGTGGACATTTGACAGAAATATTTCCTGCTCTGACCTACCCCCCACTCACTAAAGCAGAGTACACTGCCGCAGTGCAGCCTTGTTTTAAAATATTTGTTAAAAAAAATTTGTACCATTCTTATTCTTAAAATCATGGCTCCCTGTGCAGAAAAGTCATGCTTTAAAAGTAGAACAATTCACCACAGGGATTACAACTTCTCTCAAGTGTAGCAACAATCCTGTTTCAGCATATTTTACAATTTACTAAAAGCCTTATAACTCTAAGCAGTATTCATTAGCCTCCCTACACTATTCTTTAAGTAGATTAGTCAACAGGAAACAAAACCAAATTCCAAGTACTGTCAATTTATGGAACACTTACCTTTTTGAGAGAGATCTTTAACAATTATTCGATGCTCTGGTTCTCGTACCTGTAATACAAAGTTGGACCATGACTCCAACATATCAGGGTGGTTCACTTACAATTATTCTTGACCTACTTGACAGCTTGCTTCTACAGCACACTCACCATTGGGAAGGGAAACAACGTTTCACAGCACAGCTGAAAGCATTTGAGTAAAGAAAATTGCATGATGAAACAGCTCTGAAGTGAAGCAACAAGGCAACACATTTGCTGCTTTTGCTACAGAGCAGCTTCTATGTACATTTTGACAGGGAGATGAAAGAGGCAGAGTAAATTAAACGTAAGGGATTGAAGTTTGCTTTCCCAAGATATCACTTTCCATACTTTCTATTACATCTTTAATGCAAAGTCTCCTCTATCATTCTGCCTGAAAACTCAAGGAATAGTTAAAAATGGATCTGAAATTACACGTGTATTAGAGAAATCATGATAATTTCACATACACGCACTTACCACACAATTTGCTGGTGTTCTAATACTTGATACGTTAGATAGGTTATTCTGATGAAAAGCAGAATTCTGGCCAGGTTTTGATTGTAATGAAGACTCAGGAATCCTCCTCAACCACCTTAGCACACGGTGCTTCCGGTCCCCATGCAGGATGGTGCCCTGCTCAGTAAGTGCACTCTCTTCCTCTGGTGATGTGTCTTCTACTTCCAAGTTAATATTGATTTGTTCTTGGCTCTCTAGGCTCTCACCACAGTTCTCATCCTCTGGGTTCATTGAGTTATTTGCAGATGCAGGTGTCTTCCTTTCTGGCAAAATGAGGCTTTCACTACCACCCTCAGACTTCTGTAAAGAATAAGAACATGCTTTAAGAGATGTTTCATAGGTAGGTCTACAAAGACAGTCTAGGGGAAGAAAAGAGAACACTTGAAACCACCAGATAGAGAAATAACAGGAGACCTGCTAATATGGCAAAGTTACAGCCTTCACAGAACTGGAGTTCAAATGGTTTTAGAGCCCAGCTCTTCACTTTAATGTCTGTTCTGCTCCCACTGGACTGTGGGGTAAGGCTCACAGGCTACCTCCACAAAAAATGCAGGAAACTTTTCCTGATGTTCTCACTGATGTGGGATTTCTCTTGCTCCTCTCTAGGTACAGAAGTTTTGCACCTCTTCTAAGTTAGGAGGAAATTAAATTGCCTTGCTTCACCTGAGCTGACTTAACAGCAACAGGGGCCTCAAGCCTCTTGCTATGTCAAAGCTGATGCTCTCACAACTTTTGCCAAGCTGATTATAGCCTATCAGCTCCATGTAGTGCACTAGTTTAGGCTTTCTTTGGCTGGATTAACTTTCCTGGCAGATTCACAAACTGGAATCAGTTGAAAGAAACCAGGGAGCACCAGTGCACATCACATAGCTTTTGTGAGGGGACAAAGAGGGAAGCAACCAAGGAAGGCTGCATCCATTTCAGCATTGCCAGTTCATTAAAGCATATGCCAGGGAGCACAGCCCCAACTCATCATGAACAGTACAAGCACAAAGCAGACTAGCATCTAACATATCAGCTAGTGCTAAAACCAGAAAGCTTTAGGAATACTGTTTTTAAGATGTGAAAAATGAGGGTGAAGAGTAACTGTTCTTCCCATGAGACGTGTGTTTTTTAAGGTACAGCCTCTGTGAGCATAAGCCAGTGTGCTTTCTGCTTGCACAAGGTCAGTGACCCACGTGTGACACCACCATATGACCAACATGCATTAGCAGGGATGTGAAGGGAACCTCCCCACACATCACACATGTAGTTGTACATCATTCTCATTGAAAATACTTTCTGTTAAGGTTGTAAACAGGTTAAAGAAATTGATCTTTTTTATAAAGCATAGTTCTTAAATAGGAAGCCAAGTGACTGAAAATATATAGCACAGCTGACCATTTTGTTTCAAAATACAGCAGCAGCTATCAAAGTATTAGCAACTGTTGGGATTTTTTTTTCAGAGCCACATAAATTCACTGGTACTTTGGAAAGGACAGTGTGTTGGTGCCAAAATACCTGGTCACAGAATTCTATCAGTGTAACTCTCCTTAGCAAATAAGCTATTACAGCAGCATGAACACTCCAAGTGCACAGACACTCCATCTCAAGTCTGTGACAGCTCTTACACGAGAGCTAAGTGTCTCCATGCACCAATTTGTAATTGCATTATTCTACTACCTTTTAATTCAAATTAAAGAGATGTTATATTTGCCTATTCCTGTGCTACAGCTTTTTGACCAGGTTTTCTGTCTTCAGCTTTACAAATACATGAAGTACTGCAAATCTGGCCGGGGGGGGGGGGGGAGACAACCCAGCAAAAAAGTGTAGGTGATCGACATATTTGAGCCACTTATGGACCTTAAAAAAAGAGAGCAGAGTTTAAGGTGATACTTTTAAACATATTTTTCAATTCTGTTTCTTCAGTCTTCAAGTATTTTTCACATAATTAAAATGCATTTAATTGTTCAAAATATCTAATTGGTAATATTACATGAGCTCACATACTGAGTGAGTAATGTATTGGGAGGAGGACAAGAGAAGAAGCAGGGAGAAGTAGTGTTGTACACATGCTATGAGAGTAATCTGGATATTTTTCTTAGATCCTCATCAAGACTAAGATTCGTTTTACACCTTGGCACTACACATCATTAACTGTACTGCTAAGACTGAGCTAATTTTTGCCTCAGAGTGCTGTTAGGGGTATAGGTTCTAACTTGAGAAGCTAAAGCTAGACTAGGTAAATACAAGCTAATTTTGTATTTATATTGCAAAATGCTAGATTAGCAGTAGTGGGTTTTTTCCTACTGAAACAGTAAAGTTCTGAAATATGTTTGACTAGGCCAGGGTATATCCAGCTTTACAGTGGAACACATGCTAGCAGCCAGCCTTAGCTTGGTAAACCATTTTTAGGGATGCACTTTGGAACTGGCATGCTCTGAGCCCCAAATCCCTCATCTTATGGGACTATTTAGAGCCAAAAAGTTAGACTGTTCTGGTCTGTAGCTTTTGACATGAGCCCAAAGGCAGGAAGGCTCAGTCACTTTACTGGACCAAGAGTAGTAGGTCTTATGAACAAATAATTTTTTTGTTAAATTGCAATAAAAGCTTGAACACCACCATGCAGGTAACTGATAGCTGACACTGATTGCAGAACACATGTGAAAGCAAAAAAACTAAATTGGATCAAGATATCATCTGGAGACAGTCTGAAGTGAAAGCTTGAAGCTAGTCTAATTTTTTTCCACTTTCAAAACATCCTGGTCACAGGCTCTGATGTGTTTCCAAGGGAAGTATTGGAAAGCCCAACTGTAGCAGACACATGCAACTAATCAGGCCCTTGCTAATATCTGCCCTGTATGAATCACAACTTCTTGCATCACAGGAACACATCCTACTGGAGGCCTACAGTGAGACAAACATTGAGGGCTGTGCATCAAGTACAATTAAGCAGTGCACAATTAAACTGCACAAAACTGAGATAAAACATTTGATCCATCACATACTTACCAGACTTTTCTCCACATCTTTATCAGCTGAAGCAGCTGAAAAACAAAATAAGTGTCTAAGAAACTTTTAAGAATTGCAGCAACTTAAACATAGATGAATTCACGCAAGATTTATACACAATAGAAACTTTTGTAACACAAAGCAAAACTTTTACAAGCCATTAAGTTTCCTTAATGTCATACATTTCATGACACTACTACTCTTAGCTTCCACCAACAGCACAAACACTGTGCCTTCATAGAGAAACGAGTCCCACTTAGTAAAATGCAGACAATAAGATGCAGTTTAAGTCACTCTTGCACGCTCCCCCACTCCAGCTTACGCAGCATTTTTGTGGGCTATTGCAATACAGAAAAGATAGAAATTGTTTTTACTGCAATACTATTGGTAAAGCATGATTTGAACAAAGTTAGCATTCAAAATTCAGACCAATTTTTAACGTTATTCTAACTACGCTAGTTTCAAAAACACCTTAATACACAGTAGCGGAAAAAGAAATTTCCAAGGAAAACAGCTCAATTTCACTATAAGAATAAATTCACAGAGGACTTATCAACCTAATGTTCACCTTCATTAAGAGGCTGAAATGATGAAAGGGCAACAATTTGTAGAAAAATCTCCACATCCAAATGCAGAGAACAAAAGTAGTTAATGAACTAATTAGTTGCTACGTTTTGCACCATGCATCTGAGCTGACATAGGTTTTTGTCTTTGCCAATACAAGGCAAGTAGATAGAAAAAGTCCTTTTTAAGGACCTAATTATAATCTTGCTTTGAAGTAAAGGCATCTGTCAGCAAAATAAGGATGCTCAGTTAAGGTTTATGCATTTTATTTACTTAACAAAACCACTCTTCTTCAATCACATGCTAAGTGAACTAGAGCTTAAAAAGGTCCCCTATAAAAGTAACACAAACCCCAGAGATAGCCCTAGTGCATGCTTTACCTAATTCTGGAAAGCAAATTTTATGAATAAGAATCAAGTAGTTACCTTTATCACACTTCAACTTTTTAAATACCAAGAACAGCAAAATCATAACAACCACCAAAATGATTGGAAGAATAACCCAAGAAAGAGCTGTGCTTCCTGTGAAGGAAAAAGAAATAAAATTAGTACTGAAGCAGCCCCCAAAAAAGATATTCCTTGCTGTCCTAGAAAACAGCCTAAGCCCAGCACTAATACAACAACCCTGCTAGCTTGTCCTGGAAGAGGCACTGGGGACTTTCAGCTGACCTGAATGTGCAAGTACTCGTTTGCACTGCACATCATTACCCCAAAGGCAGCAGGGGATTCTGCATAGACCTGCAACACAACTTCTACAAGGTCTTCCAGAACAGACACTTAAAAGGGGAAACAAGTATGCAAAAGATAACAGCAAGCTTGAGGTGCTGTAACATAGATGGTGTCAGTTCAGTCTTCCTCTGGTCTGGCAGAAGCTATCTACCAGCAGAAGAGAAAGCTATTCCATACACAGCTAGCTTCTCAGGCATAGGAAACATATCTAGAACTTTCAGCAGTATCACCCTTGCAACTTTGAAAACCCTGGCAACACGTGTAGCTTTTCACCCAGTGAAACTTAAGATGGTTTGTCACTCCAATGCCTTTGAGAGTTTGTCTTTAGCAAGTAACTCCCAGACTAAAACACAGAAGCTGTTAAATATGTTACAGTAGTTCAAACCACTGTTTTACAGACTGCTGTGGTGTTATTAGCCTGAAACCACAGACTCAACAAACCAAGCTGAGTGGGATTTCTGTACCAGACCTTGATTCGGTAAGTCACATCCTAGGCCTGTAGTAACATTGCAATTCCGGTCGATTTCTTTGCCTTCCGGATACCTGCAGTGGATGGCAACACAGGGTTGTATCAACATTTCCAGAGCAACATGCAGCTCTGTATAGACCTGACTTTTTTCAGGCAGAGCTTAGAGGCATAAACAGATAACTTTGTTAGAAGTGCACCTTTAAACAACCCAAGATAGTACTACAAGATTAAATAGAAGCAGAGCAGATAAAGCTCAAGTATGTTAGCTTGTAAGTAGGGGGGGAAATGCAAAAACCAAACCACAGTAGATGCATTATTCATGCACAGTTAGTTGCCTTCAACAGGTAGTTCTACTTCCCAAAATTTTTGACTGGGTGCTAGAAAGCTTATTCAGGTGTGTACCTGGGGAAATACTAATCTGAAGACATGAAAAGTGCAAGCTTGCAGCCATAAGCAACAAGCACAACAATACCCAAGTTCGTGTCTTTTTAGGTCTCAACTTCACATATTTTGACACCTAAAATTTAAATGCATGAGTAATACCACTTGGCTTCAGGGCAATTATTTACAGCCAGATAACATGTGTTAGCTATTGGCACTGATTGGGCCACAGGTCTAACATTCCCTAGAAAGAAAACTGTCACTTATATTCTTTATCAAACTTACATTTTATTGTGTCTCTGACATATTTCACAGCTCTTGTCAGTGCAGAAATACCCTTGTTTGCACTCGCATTCAGTATTGTGTGTCAGGGTACAGGGTCTCACAGTTACTTGATCTAAAAAATAAACCATAAAAATTATAAAGTAAATATAAAAGATGTGACTCTACAACTGTGCAAAAATTATACTCATATCATAAAGGCAATTTCTTTCTAAGTTCAATATGTTCAATGAGGATCAGATTTTCCACATTAAAAAGGGAAAAGGGTTAAGGCTTCATCAAAATCGTGCTCGGTACCATCTTTGCACTGTCTGCATGACAAGCATTCGTCCAAGCCGTTCTCATGGGCGGTATAACTCTCTCCTTCCTTGCAAGGGTGACATTTTCCTCTCAAATGTGGAACACTGCAGTGCTCAGCAGCAAAAGTACCTGTGGAAGAAGAGAACCGGCGGCAGCAGTCTCAAGGGATCTTTTAAACAGACAAAGGGCTATAACAGGATGTTACAACACAAACCCATTTTGAGGAGAGTCCAACCCCTCCTCACAAATGAATCATGTGCCACATGAACCAGCACAGGAGAGTCAGGAGGCGTATTCTCAGTTTGCTGCTCAGACAAGGAGCGGTGCCAAACGAGGCATACAGCCAGGCCTCTGGTGGGACACACGGGGGACAAGGATGACTCTCTGCAACAGCTTAGAATCTGCTATATGGCCAGCACCATCTCTGAAGGAGCTGATGAGCACAGAGAGAACTGCTTGTAAGAACTATTCTTCTCCTTTCTCTGAATTACCTCTAAATAGCCCTCTGATACTCTCTAGGGGCAGGGTACTTCTCAACACAAAACTCCTTAACTCTGCACACACTGAGCAAGGAGGGGAGAGCAAAACCAAACCCAAGATTTACCTACAGATACAGAAATACCACAATTCCTCATGGCTTGTTCTTTGCGCTAACTGAAGTGTTTTGTTAACAAAAAACCCAACCAAACAATACCCAATTTTGAACACTTTATTTTCAACCATCAGCACAGTCTTCCTGGCTTGCTGCCAAGGCACCTCTCCCAGTCATCACCTGTCACACAAGGGACTCTTGCTTCAAAATGGAGCCCAGCCTTAACAGCCCCAAGAAGCCATCACAGCTCCAGATGGGCTTACACTTTCACCAGATGAAACCGTAGAAAACAATAGTGATCAGTCATCTCCATGAGAAAGAAACGTGGCCATTATCAGCTGTAGCTTCTCAAAGTCTTACCTGCTGGACAAGATACACAGCAGTGTCCTTCATGGAAGTACTCTCCCTCTTGACAGTTCTTTGCTCGGGTTCCAGGCATTGTCAGCAGCATAACCTACAGCAAAGACAAACAGGCATTTGAGTGAATCATCCTCCCAGGACATGATAACCATCTCAGGGAGATGAACCAGTAAAGACTTGGAAACACATTCAGAAGTTTATGGGAAGCCACAGAGGAAACCCAAACTAATTTCTGCTAAGTGCTGCTCACAGCAGTAATTGCAATCACAAAGTTGGGGTTAAAGCACCACCGTGCAGCAGCTGATGGGTTTTAGACAACTATTGCCGCAGATCCCTGACTCCATTTAAAATTCTGTTCTCTTTCCACTAGTTCACTGCAGTGGAACTTCAGAGGCCTAAGTTTCTGCCACATGCAAGGCATTCGTTTCTCCCTCCTCCCATCTTTTTAATTCATGGGGATCAGTGTTAGTCTTCCACCCCCCCACCCCCGCAAAATGGAGGATACGCCCCAGAGACCTCATCCAGCATTTCTCACTGTAATCGTAAGCAGAAGGCAAGTTGAGTCATTAACAAAAATAACTTACTGTAGCCACAGGAGCATTGGGAATGTTTACACACACCCATGTATTTTTACATATGTTTATTATTAATAATTTTTTTTAAGAGGAACAGGCCCGCGGGGCACGCGCCCTGAGTGCCTCGCAGGTAGGCGAGCGCGGAGCTCGGTTTCGAGACACCGAAGTACATCCCTCACTTGTAAACCGTAAGAGAGAGAAGGTCCTAGAACAGAAGCAGGGGGAGAGGAAGGGACAGCCGCGGAGCTCCCCGCCGCTAATTGCCATCAGCGGGCAATTTCCAAGCTGAAATCAAGAGTTCAGCTCCCGCAGCTGCGCTCTTTCAACTCTCTCCCTGGGAGACTGAAAGTCTTTCCTGTAATCGCGTAGTTCAGGAAACTTCCAGTTTCACAGTTTCACCAAGGACAATTAAAAAGCTCACTCCTGACTTGTAATTTTCTTTTTTTTCCGAGGAGAGAAGGCGGCAGCAATTGCCTTAGGGAGAGACTCAGAGAACGCGTCACTAGTCCTTACTCCCTTCAGAGGGTTCCCCGCAACCCGGGGCTGCGTTCACAGCAGCTGCCCTTCCTTACCCTTTTCAGGTTTAGGAAACCCACATAATCAGGATCCCCAAAGTTTCAAGCAACACAAACAAAAAGTTCAGGTAAGTTACTAAAGTCTCTTGAGGAAGAGGAGGGTAGGACAACCTGCAAGGCTCCTCCACTCCAGACTTGGAGGAAGCCTCTTTTCCCGTCAAAAGGAGGGATTTGGCTACGGACAGGTGCCAGCCCCCACTCGCGGCGGGCAGGTTGAGGGCGAGCCCCTGCCTGCAGACAGCGACCAGAGACTCCCACCCTGCGGCCCGGCCAGAGCCCCTCGCTCGGCACTCACCAGCAGCAGCCCCGCCGCTCCTCCGGCTGCCATCGCGGCTCCCGGCCCGGCACTGCCCGTCCTGCCCCCGCTCGGCACGGCCGGGGGAGGCGCCGGCTCTGCCCCTTTATCCGCCCCCGCGGGCGGCCGCCCCCGCCCGGACAGCGACCCGTCCCAGGGGCGCCGTGCCCCCCCCACGGAGCCGAGGGAAACCAGCCTTGGGACCGCCCCGGTAACACGCTTTGCACCTATCGAGAGCAGGCAGAATCCACGCTGGGATACGGCGCGATCCGTGCCCCTCCACCCAAAAAAAAAAAGCTCGCGCGCTGACGGGCTGCTCACCGATCACGAAAAGGAGGGCCGAAGGATGGACGGGGAATTTTCCCAACGACGCACAAACTGGGTTTTCTAACGCCCTGAACTGGTTCTCAGCTTTTCCCCCAGCAGATATTCCTCCCAGAGAAATAACATTTCTGAACGTGATTTTCCTCAAGAATACTCTTTATCTTCCACGTGCATGTATCCGGTATGAACATTCACCTCAAGATGTTGAAATTGGATTAAAATTAATGGCACAAGGATTTATAGACTGTTCCTTTTTGGATTATTTTTAATACCCTGTGGCAGCAGCAGTAAATGTTGGAAACTCCTACTCTGCTCATGCATAATTAGTTTATGTATGTTGATAATTTCTTTCACTGAATTGCTCCTTTTGTGGCAAGTGTTTTACTTAACTGCAGTAACAAGTCCCAGTGAAATCCCTGTGGATGCGTAGCTTGGTAAAATGGAAATGATCCAAACAATTTCAAGCATTTGCATTTACACCTACCGGATGCTTCCTCTCAGCACTGCTTCTCTTTGGTTCAGGTGGGCATGGGCTGTTTTCTTTTCCCTGTTATTGTTTTAGTAAGCATTTCTCAAACCCACACACAGTTGTATCCAAGAGATTGTAAATAGCCCTACAGAAGCAGAGAGGCTCCTATCTTTAACTCAAATAATTCCAAAGCAGGATGTGTGTGATGAGGAAAGCTGTGCTGACAGGCCAGAGATGTGCTGACTTGCTGAAGCATTCAAAGGATATTAGCAGATGTGTTTGCACGGTGAACACTTTCAAGGTGCATACAGGACTTTGCATAGCCTGACAGCCAGAGGTGGGGGGACCCCATCTCATCAAGTTTTATCTGTGGCACAGGTCAGACTTCCTCAGAAAGGGTGACTAGGATGATGTCCTTCAAAAAGACACCCAATCTGAATCAATAATGTTGACATTCTTGAAGTATGATTCCTCAAGGATCAAGAATCCTTTGGTTTTCTGGAGACTTTTGCTAACAAGAGTCACTCAGCCTTTATTATTTGTGATTACTTCCCTGATGGCTTCCAGATGCCAGCTCTCATCCTGTCCACGTCAGAGAGCTGTGGTTCTCTTCTTGGAAGTATCTATTTGCTGTCATCAAGTCACCTCCTTAATATAAAGGTTTTCTAAATCCAAGACAAGTCTGTACCTTTACATGTACAACAGTGAAAACCAAGGCAACCACTTTTCTTTCTGAGGAAACTGCTACAATTAGAAGACACAAACAATTTCAGCCAGAGGGGTATCAAAATGCTATTGCTGTTCTAACTTATGGCCTGTGTCTGAGATTCTTGGAGGCCTTTTCCTGTAGACTTTCCTCTAAAAAGTGATATACCTGTAAAACACTATCAAATACAAAGCCAAAAATAATTTGTCAGATAGACTGTCAGTGAAAGTTGTGTGTAGTTTTATTTCAACATATCAAGCACAAACAGGTGTCCCCTAACTGGGGATTATGACGAGGAATGTATTTAAAAATTTGGAAACATTTACATTGAAAGATAGCCCAGACTGGCACCACCACTAAGTATTTTAAGGCTGTATATATAGCAGTACTTACCACTTGGAACTACTTCAGGCCAGAAAAGAAAGGCTTAGTATTGTCCGCAGTCTACAGAAAATATTGCAAATCTTTAAAAAATGGTGTAAAATAGGAAGACTATTAACAGAGTTGAACAATGCAGTGGCAAAACCCTCTCTCTTTCCTGACCTTTGACGAAAAATGTGCCTAAGACCGAACACACATACACCTATATCTCTCCCATCCTTCTCGCCTATGCTGGGGCAGTGGATTTCTCTCTACAATGCTAGTCTGTGATATTATAAAACAGCCATATAGCAAATAATAACAATAATAGTAAGTGACCAGATTTTACAAACAGGCATATCTGACGTTACACTCGATGGGCCAGATCCAGTACACCAGTCAGCTCCGCAAACAAACAAGGAGCTTTCACTGAATACTTCCCATTTCCTAAAGAGGAACGGCTCTAGGAAATTGTGCATATTTACAGTTCCTGTGGAATGGAAAATAAAACACATCCTGAGGTCTCATTCTGTGTGTGACAAAACAGATCATGACTTAATATCCCGGGGGTGGATTTTTGGACCAAGTGTGCTCCCTCCCATAATTAATTAAAGGCAGCCGGACAGGCACCATGGACATCAATTCTTTACAGCTCCCCAGCTGCACTCCCTCACTCCTGGAGCTATGACCCAGGCCGGTGTGACCTTTCCAAAACACTGGGGTGTTTACCATTTTGGGGTTACCAATACTGCTGGGTAATTATTAATTGCATCAGAAAATGACAAGACATAGAAAACAAATTGCACAATTAAAGCTACATTTGGCTTCAGCATTAAGGCCCGTACAGGTTAAGAGGTCCTTGAAGATGTACATGTAAAAGGCAAAAATGACAAAATCTGCAGGAACAAAGTTTTGCAGGTTCCTAGGTCCCTTTTTAACCTCGTTTTTCCACTTTCTTCCACCTCTGCCGCGTTGGTTCTAAAGTGCTTTGGTGCCTCTCTGGGCTCCTTGCGCGAGTGGCCCCCCTCCTGCAGCCAGTAATCATTATTGCTGCCAAACGTAGTGATTTTATTTGAAGACATAATTAATGAATAGTTGACACGTAAGAAAGATGCAGAGGAGAAACCAACAGCGAGAGTCCAGGAGGAAGCTTTCAGAAGAGGCCTTCCTGTGGAAGGACTTTTTGTTCAGAGCACTGAGGTTTCTGGAAAAGAAAGCAGTACGATTATTTGTGGGTTGGAGGGAGGTGTGCATTCACACGTGTGCACACGCCCAGAACTTCCACATAAGGAGGGAGACACCTTCACAGGTACAGCACTGTGCCCCCACAGACTCTACCTCCCTCTTTGTTTTAACAGAGAGATTAGTACTTCTGTCTGGAGCTGGATCAGGCAGAGCATGCTGATTGGCATTGAAGGTGTAAGGGTACAAAAACCAAGAAATCACTTTATTCAGCACTCATAATCCTATGCCCTATACTTCCCAAATACAAGAGCCTGCCTTGGACACCCCCAAGAGCTAGAGAAGCCAAAGCCATGTCACCAAGGACTCTGGCATCTAGAAATGGTGGGCCTCGTGTGATCCCACCACAGTGAAGCCTCAGGAGAGCTGAATAATACACAGTGGGGAACCAGCAGGGCTCCCTGGAGCAGATGTAGCAGTTAATAACTCCCCTGTCCCGGCTACAGGTGTCTGCAGGGCAAAGCTGCTTGTCAGCAGCAGGTGTGGTCACTACTTCCCTCAGACACCAATTAGCCATTTAAACAAAATGTGGGAAGTTAGTGCTTTTCACCATGGAGTCCAGTTTTTCAGACCACACGCCTGCATCTCTACAGAAAACCAAGGAAATCAGAAACATGCTCTACAAGAAGGGAGACCTCACACCTTTTTGGCTAGCAGAGATTTATTTGTAGCCAGGACACGACCCAGCCCCTCCCAACTTCTGCAGCTGTTTTGCAGTCTGGAATGCCATTAGGTGTGAAACATGCTGAGGTGAAGAGTTTTGGCCATAAAGACTCTTAAGAGGAAGGGATTTCCTCACTCTTTCAAGCAGGGAATGGGTTTGTCTTTGTGTGTTAATTGGTTACTTATAGAAACAACTGTTAAATGCACTCCAGCAGCTGATAGAGACCCTCCAAAGGCCACAGTGAGGAGTTAAACGCCACAGGTTATTTTCAGCCCATTAAAATAATTGATCTGATGACAGCAAATAGTTACCTGTGTATGTCTTGTTGGGCTCTCTGAAGAGATAAGACGGCTGAGTGAATTTCCTTCAGGTGATTCATTTCTTTCCCACACTGAGCACACAGGCTTTCAAACCCTGTGGCAAAGTATTGAAGGAGAATTATGTTTTGCATCACCATTCTAGGGGTAGTGATGAAACACAACACAGATTCACCCAGCAAGCGGCTGGCTGTGATCTAATTGTCACAGCCAGGGGGATGCTTTCAGGAAGAAACACAGGGAGAAGGAGACAGGGAACAGAATCTTCCACCCTGAAGACTCAGGCCGCTGGAACGAGTCCTGTGACACTGGCTTAGAGCCGTTTCTCAGTCAGCTCTCAGGCAATTTTGGCAGCATGCTCCCCAGCTGAGGGGAGGAGAACGGAGTGCTCGCACCTGCCCCTATCTCTGAAACATTCAAGGTCACCTCTAACAAATGCAGAAAAAAGAGAATGACAGGGGCTGTTTCCTATCTGTTGACTGGAATGTCAGTGTATTTTTTCAACATGTTTGTGCCAGGAGTGGGAAGCCCTTGTTGGCATAGATAGTGTAAGGCAGAGAGGCAATACATACAGAGAACAGAAATGCAGAACATTCTGTGTGTTTGCCTGTGGGCTGTTGGCCCATGGTATTAACCGGGCTGGGAGATGTCCCAGGGCTGGCTCAAGGAATAAGGTACAAAGGGAAGAACATTAAAGCCTGACCCAGTGATACACAAATACTTGCCATCATCATCTGAGAGCTCCTGCACTGACTCTGGTGTTGAACAGCTGCTCTCTGTATTCTGGCTGTGGTTGGACGGCTGATCACTGGTTTTGCGGCGCCTGCAGTCCTTGGCAGACCTCTGGATTAAACAGAGATTACAAGAGTCTCAGTTGATGTCAAATTGGAAACTCGGGTGTCTGCTTTAAACAAAATAATTCGGGGTGCTGGGAAATATGTGTGAGATTAGGAAGTCTGACTGCTTTCTCAGCAACTCCTGGTAGTTGGACTCCTGACAGCTACTTAAGGATATTACACACATGCCCTGTAGACAAGCATTTCCTCAAATGACAACATCCTTAAGACACCTATCCAAATATTCTTGTAGCTTTAACTGACACATACTGGTGATGAACCTTATAGTTCCTTTGCTGACTTGTGTACCCACTCAACTACATACATAAGAAAAAAGATGAAAAGAAAAAAAAATTAGAATCAAATTTCCCAGGGAAGATTTTTCAGAAGGTGCATGAAGGATTTAAATATCACAGAAATTTTATGCCTAATTTCTTCATGCGCTTCAGAAAGTTTCTTCCTACCTCTTAGATGGGTAAACCAAACACATTGATTCAAACTTCTCACCAGAGGGTCTGAAAAGCAGTTATAAACCTCAACTTCCCAATGCTTCAGAGACATTCAGATTCAGGTATTATAAAAGAAAAGTCTACATACATAGTAAGATACAAGTTTTTCAGTGTGATACGGGTTATATTTAGCTAGTTCAGCAGTTCAACGTTTAAGAAGTGTGTTATCAATGACATATATCACTCTAAAGATGAAAGCAGTGAGATAAGAAAGTATCATCTCTGTTTAAGGGAAAGGATGGAGAGAGGTTTCTTGTCTTGTCTGAGAGAAAGTAAGTGATGAAGGCTGATGGCAAAGACTGAAATTGAAGTTGCAGGATCTCAATTCTGCACTCCAAAACCTATGTGAAGTTTTCTGCTTTGGAACCACTGAACTGTGAAGTTCAGCTCAGTCATGTGCAAAACCCACTAAAGGGTCATTTTCATTAAGATTAGGTGGAAGAAAAATGCCAAAATGGATAGAATATGTCAACCAATGATTATAATTATTTGGAGTTAATGATGGTATGATGATGCAGGTCTACAGTCATAAGCTGTATTTATCCAAAACAAACCTTTCAGCCTATGCTGTGCTTACATGAAAATGCCGTAGAAGAGGGTTGTGTATTTAAGCAATCCTAAAGAATACTATATTCCCCAAAACAGGCTTTTTACCTTGTGCCGTGTAATTTGATTGTTTATGCACGTTGTTTTGTGGTTTGACATCCTTGTAGATAAGTGTCTTTCCATTGTCTGAAGTATTCCATCCTTCTCAAATTGGGCAATGTCGTTCAAAGGATCCCAAGGCCTTAGACTTTTGAGACCAAATGAAAAAAATACCATCAGAAAAGCAAGAATCCCACACCAGGTGTGTTAAGACCAATACACTAATTCCACATGCCTCAGGGCAGGCAATCATCCCTGACAGTAACCAGAGTTTCCAGATACAGTGACAGGAGTAGCAGATGCTTTCCTCCACATTCACAGTTCCTTGCCATGAATGAGGGGGTTCAGTCTCCAGAGGCTTCACCCTTCTTGGCAGGGGAGGAGAGCACAGTTTTTAACTCTGCTCGCACAGTGCAGAAAATCTCTGCTAAATGACTCCACACTTGATTGCAGCAATAGGGATTCGCACCAATGACATAGTGGATTTTCCTTTGCTGAGCCCCCATTTCCAGCTATTCCCAATTAGCATCAGAAATATGTATTATAATGATGACATGGAGCTCAGAAAGGGCAAGCTCTGGACATAGTTTGGGAAATGGCAGGACTCCAATTACAGGTCTGTAACCTTGCTTGCACCCCTGGGGACTCAAGCAGTGAGGTCTGCTCATAACCCCCAACCCCAGCACTCACTCCTCGTATTTGTAGCGCCATTCGTTCGTTGTGGCATCGTGCTGGAAGAGCAGTGGCTTCCACTCCGTGCCATTTTCCCTCCGCTCCCGGGCAGCATTCCTCTGCTCCTCCTCCAGCACAAATTTTTCCTGTGTTGCCTTGTGTTGATCACCTTTGTTTATTGCACTGGTAACGTGCTGCCAAAGCCTAGAAATAAACAGGGAAGCAAGTTAAACCACCTCAAAACCAATGATTCATTTTGCCAGCTGGAACTGCAGAGCAGACACTTGTCTGGTCTATTGTAACAGGATTGTTCTGCCTCAGTTTTGGCTTGTAAATTAAAGAATGGCAACACTGAACGACCTGCTGAAGTACAGGGGACTTTCCCTTAGGTAACATCACCTACAATATTCATTAAATTCTTCAGTGTTGTCTGTGCGAGTTATAGGATCGTTATGCTCAATTCACCAAGATCAGAGGCCTCTTTAGAGGTGACTGATGGAGAATCTGTTCTCTTCCTTGCCCTTTCAGGCATTTCAGTTTAGAAGCCTTTGTGTTAATGTCTATGCCCCAAACAAAGGCTTTATGTTTAAAGTTTAAAAGCACTGGAAAACAAATTTGTGTGCATATCTTGCATATTGTACTCCTATGTAGAATTAGCTACCAGATCTGCAGGCAGCTGATTCAATCTGCAAGCAACGGACAGGTCCTTGTGCTGATGAACTGCGAGCACGAGCACAGGCTCTCACCCGCACTTGTCTTCAGCTGCCAAAGGATACGTGATCCGTCATATGATGTCTCACTGAGCCTCTGCCCTGGGGAGAGGATCTGCCTTTTACGAGAGAAAAATCATTACTTTTTTTTTTTTTTTTTTTACTATAGCCAAGCTGTGATAGGCCTCTCCACAGTTCCTCTAGCCAAAGCACTTTAATCTTCATTTCAGATTGGAAATACTTCTGAGACTAGCAGCTAGCCCTCCCAACACATTACCAAGTGGTTAGACTATGCACAGGAGATCCAGGCTGTTCCAGTATTCCCAGCTCCACAAAACACTCGTCTTCCATTTAGAAGATGAATACATTACTTCATTTAATTTGGAGCTTGCTGTGAAGCTCTTAATTTAAAAGGGATATTGATGCTTTCATTATATTTCTATCAGCATACATTAACACACTTCCAAAAATGCGGCCTCTTAGATAATTACTGAAGGCAGAGGAACACTTTCCTTTCCTTTTTAACAAGTCACTCCCATTTTTCTGTATATAAATATTTTCTCTCAGAAACAAAGGAAGGAAATTCAATTCAAAGTCAGTGATGAGGGTGGGGGAGGAGTGGAAATAATGGCCTGAGAAAATACTGAGGTGGTGTAAAGTCTGTCCTAAGGAATGCAGTGGTGTAAAGTCCTCTAATTCTAAGAACCTCAGAGGGACATGCACAAAACTGTTTGACAAGGGCAAATTACTCCATCAAGAGCTGCATGTGTCAGGCAAAGAGACCCTCCACAGTGAGCTGCATAGTGGTATGAGCTTCAGAGGCTCTCCCACATTTGTGAAAATAGGTGATTTTCAGGTGATTTCAGGTGGATTGGACGGTAATTTATTCATACAAATGTCAGCATAAGGAGCTCGGTGGAATGTCTGTTAGGGGTCTCTATTTTCCCTCTTGCCTCTTTCCCTTGGATGCATGTATCACTGTTAATCTCTGATGTAGCAAAGAGGGTCAGCTCTGGCCATAACCTGGTAAACAGAGAACTGGAGATTCTTTGTCCACAAGACTGACATTTCTTGTCTCCTTTAAAAAAATCTTCTTCTGAAGATTAATAGAGAAATGTACTGCAGTCTGCTCTGAAATGGCAATTGCACAACTGTAAGTTACAAATACAGACTTTATTGCCCGTAACGTCCACTGTTGTCCAAAACAAACTATATGTTCATATGTTTTTATTTTCATGCAATCCCTTTCTTTACCTAGGAAAAGGGGAATCTTCTTACTGTGATGTGATGCAACACCAAAATCAGATGCCCACAGAGAGGTGGGCATGTAATGCAGAGCCAGGCAGCAAACTGCATGTGCTGGCTTGGCATGTTGCCTGGTGCTGGCTGACCAAACCAGAGGAGTGGCAGAACTAGCTGGTTTGAAGCCAGCACCACATAACGTTGCTCAACAAATAATGTTCTTGCCCAGCAACTGGTCTGGTGACGTATTAGTCATTCCTTCAATTTTCTAAGTTGTTTGCCAGGACTACATTTTTAGGTAACCTAGATCACTAAAAAAACCTGGTGCAGACTTCATTGGAGATCTCAGCTGAGATTATGAAGCAGGGTTAAACATACATTTAATTGTATTCTTTCATAAAAACCTGTTATGTGGTTCAAACTACTGCTTCTCTTGATGCCAGGACTTTCCACAATTTAAGATCCTGTGGTTGAAACAACCCTTCGTAACAAGATATCCAACCGCGGGTTGACACCTTGCCCTTCCATAAAGTGTTCCAGCAGTTACAGAGACTTTGTTCATGGTCTTTGGAGTCCAAGTAGAGTTGTTATATCAAGCAGATAAAATGTAGCCTCCATAATTTGTCAGCCCAGGTCCCTGGTTATTTCAGAGCTACACCTCGTGAAAATACTCCAGAGCTAATAGCCTGGAAAAAAATAGGTAAATGGCTGGGTAATATGTGCAGACAAAGCAGGTCACTGCCTTTCCAGGACTGTGCTGAGGAATTTGGAGCCTTCTGATCAGAGCCCTGCCCCCGGCAGGGAAGAGGCAGCGAGACATTCCACGAGCTCCCTACCTCTCTGACTCAAAGTCCGTCTGCTCCTCAAACAGCACAATGTGGCGCTTCAGCCTCTGCCTTCGTACTTCACTGGTTGGGTTCCAGAACACTTCTGCATTCCCGCTTTTCAACTCATTTATATGCACTTCCCCATCCTGAGAAGCAGAATTAGGTGAAAATGTTAATGACAATCAGAAACACAAGGCAGAAAACAAACCTGACAAATGGAAGCTGCTTCTGGATTTTGATCAGGGATACAGCTCGATTAGGAGGCTTATTTCCCCCTCTATCCCATAAAATCTCACTGAATGCTTCCTGAAAGTTTCTAAGAGAAACTAATGAGGTGAGGCATTCCAGAAGCACTGGCAGAATTAATCACAGAATAATTAGAAAGGGACCCGGTCCCTCCTATTAGTCTTGTCCCCAAACATGGGGACAAGAAGCCCTAAGATACTCTTCTTTCCCCACTGTTCCTCCCAGCTACCACCCAGCACATATAAACAAGAGCCCTAGCTCCTTTTCCAATATTTCTTCCATTCCTCAATGCTGAAATCTCACACAGAGCCCCCTGAAATAACATCCTCTCCAGAAAGGAGAGCTAAAGTTGAGATACTCTTTCACATTTTTCTTCTTTTGAGTTTAGCCAGATTTTTCTACTATTGCTCCCGAATTTCATTTAGCTCTTCGAAATGTCATCAGTCTTCAATTCTTACTCTTTGCCAATCTACTTGGCAACAAACTACTAAGCAGCACTTCCCTGATCTGAGGCTGGCTAGACAATATTGTTATGCCCCTGCTTAACTGATCTGTTTCCCAGCCTGGCTCACAGACACAGCAATGCCACAGAGCCAGAGAGGGTAGTTTACAGAATGAACAGCCTGACACTGACTGCGAGTGGAATGAATCAGATGGTTACAGCTGATGAGCAGCATATTGATGCCATTCAGCTGCCTGGACACGGTGTGAGTATCAGGCAAACCTTATTTAAGTCATGACTACTGGCTTTGCCCATAGCCGCCTAATTTCTTTGCATCCCATTGGCTGCATTTCTCCCCCTGCACACGTTTCGTGATGTATGTCTCAAAGTCATCACATCTTCAGCTGTGAAATACCTTCAACCCTGAGGGACTACCATCCCTCCTCAAAGTCTCCCTCAGGACTTCCTCTGCCGTATCTTGAGATGCCAGTTCCAGCACTGATCTGAGGTCCTGAAGAGACCCCCAGCTGCAGATAGGAGGAGGCAGGCAGGCATTATCAAGCATCGCTACATGCCTCTCTAAGGGGCATATACAAAGCACTCAGCTGCTGCTGTGATCCTAGGACTGGGAAGCATTGGAATTTGCTTCCCTTCTTTATTCAAGTGGGTTTTCAGGTCCTGAGACAGAGAATTTACCTTTCAAATGCAAAGGTTTCTGTCAGGAAACTGGACAGTATCAGAGAAAATCCAGGAGAGCAGGCCAATACACTCAGCAGGGAGGGAGGAGAACAGGCACCCTTCCTATCAGTGTAGCTCCTCTATTCACAGCACACAATTGCAAACAGTGGCTCACAGAGCCACCCTTTCAAAGCCATTTTAACTTCTTTTATACATCATTATAGTTTTGTGCACTGCAACCAACCGGGACAAAGAACAAGGGAGGAATAAATAAACAGAAGGCTGGAAGCTGAGCAGCACACAACCATGTGGCTCTGTGCCCCAGGGGAGCCCCTCGGTTACATATTCTTGCGGATGGTGTTTGCAGGACCCTCCACAGACAAGGTACTCCCCAGCCCAGCACAACTCACAATTGCCAAGGCCCATCCTGCAGGAAAGGGAGCTCAGGATGGAAAAGCTACCTGGGCACAGGGAGCAAATCACTTTGTATAAGCCCAGAAAGGGTAAATATCCCAATTTCAAAATGGGCATTAGCTTTTTATGTAAAAAGACAGATTGTCTGAGGGGACGAGTCCAGTACCAAAGGCTACACTGTGGTTAGGACCTCACTACAGAAAGGGCTTTATCCAGGCACATTTCACCTGACCTATTTTAAATACCTCCTTCAGGATGAGACAAATCTTGTCTCAGAAGTGGCAATTTCTATGGACTGGAAAGGAAGCACAGGACAACTGTAATGACACTGTAGATGTCCAAATGTTGCTGAGAGAAGAAATATCTAGCCAATGTCCATCCCAAAGCCCAGTGCTCACTGCTTTTGCCACAGTTACCAGGAGTTTCAATCAAAACTAGACTACATCCTTCACCGTGCAAGTTTATTCTTGTTGGATTTGTGCTTGAGGATGACTTGAAGTGATTCACTTGTGTATACAAAGTGCACAAAGGTGCTAGGTGCTCTGAACTGCACACACAATAGAATCTCACTGAGTTTATGTCTCTGTCCTTCACCTCATGAACAGAGGAATAACTGTCTGCTATCATAAATAATGAATTTAAAACCCTTTGAATTCAAACCCCTGTGAATTCAAAACCCTGTGAAGTTCTTCCCTGATACTGATGTAACTGAGGAAGTACTGAACACACCAGACAAAAGGAAGCCTCATGATCTTCACAGTCCCACCTAACACACACTATATCCCTTGCCATCAGTGCTCGTCCCAAGCCTCAGACCCTAAATACAGAACCACTGGCTTTGATGAAAACCCTCCTTACTGTTCCCAGCTTTGACCCATGCTCTGGGAATGCAAGTGGATGGGACTACTGAAGTGTAAATGACCTTGAGAGGTACCTTGAGAGGTGTGTCCTGGAAGAAGCAGGACACGCTCGCCTGCACTCCCTGGGGCTGGCGGGAAAAGGCAGGACACGGCCCTTGGCAGCGCCCATTCCATCGCAGGGAGCCCGCCAAGGGCTGCCATCCTCCCACGCACCCTGCTGCCATGAGCACTTAACCTGTCAGCAACTTCGATTATCATGTGTTACCCAGTGTCCATTGAGACTTGCTAACACCTCTTCTCCCGATTTAATCTTCCCAGAGATTTGATTAATGCTCGCGCTGCCACCGAAGAAGGGCTGTCAGGGGAGAACAGGAACAGAAAATTCGATCAGTCTAGTGAGAACTGGAAGGGAACCAAACACAGTGATGCAGCAGTAGGGAAGGAAAGTGCAACCTGCTTGACTTCCACTATTTCTGGGGAAAGGCAGAATGAATTCTAACATGGATTTTGACTATCTCACATTGTGCCCTCTTCCTTTTGTTTGCAACACCAAAATCACTGTAGCTGCAGAAAGGGAGATAAACCTTCAGGTGCATCAACAGTCAGCAGTACAAGGCCTCACTTTCATTGCAAATACACTTATTTATTGTCAGCTAGACACTGGGATAAGTGCATGTGGACAAATCCTTCCCATTGTCCAGAATCACATTACAGTTTGCACTCTTATACTTGCAGCCTTGTCCAAAGAAAAGGAGCACCACCAATGCTGACTTTTCCTGCTTATGGGACAGCAACAACAGTGTGGCAGTGCTGATGACTGCATCTGTGTCAATTTGCCAGTGAAGAAGTTCTCACCAGCAGCAAACAAAAAAAAAAAAAAAGAAAAAGGGTATTTCCAGAATCAAGGAAAAGATTCTCAGAACAATGGAAAATTCCCCTCATCTCCTGTCTGCCAAACACAGGAAACAGCAGTGATAAGTGACCAGCTCTTCTATTCATACCACACAACATTTCTTCAGTCATTTTAGCACCTACTTTCCAATAATATTTGTGCAAAGGAACTTTTTTTTTTTAAATAACAATACAAAACCAAATTTCACACAACACCCGTGGATAAAGAAATCACGAGTATCTCAAGCATTTGCAATCCAGCAGAGAACTGGTACAAATCCAAATTAATAACGGAGTTATAGGGTTTACCTTTAACTTCTAACAATTATACTAAAAAAGGTAGATGAGAAATACTCAAAGCAGAGCATGTAATTAAGACACAGGGTCCTTTCTGAGTCATCTTTAGATTCAGGGTATTGTTTTCAAGCTAGGAAAGAAGGGTCTGCACTTTAAGTTCTGAAGAGTTTGTAGGTAGATGACACTGACCAAAGTCAGGGCACTATCCCATTGGCCTCAACACAGTACACCAGGCCTACGGGAAGAACAGGCTTTAAAGACAAGCATGTGCAAATGTCAAGAAAGTGCACAGGGAAACAGTTCACTTTGTAAAAGGCAAATAAAGACAAAAAATTATTATTGCCCTAGAAAAAAATGCAGTTTGCAAAAGACTCCTCTAACTCCAGTGATCTCTTACATTTACATGGCTAAGGCTGCAACTCTGAAGTCCTGCAGTCTCTCAGTTCTTTAATTTTTTTTCCCAGGCAAGAAATCGTTAGTTGGAGCAGAAAAGAAACAGATGCTCCTTAAAAAGCAAGTTAAGTGCCCAAGGAAAGTTACAGGTTATCATTTTCCTTCCCAAATTTTAATACATGTAGTAGCAGGAATGCTCAAAAATTCTTCCATTTTGCCTGCATACCATAAATCTGCATCATCAGGCTTCCTAGGGGAGGGACTAGATACACGAACAAGTCAGTGCAAGGCTTGTCAGTGTGACAGCCACCTTGCTGTATTTTTCAAGCAGAAATAATTGTACCTGCCTGAACAGAAACCATGCTGTCAGCGCCAAACTTTCAGAACGAAGTTTGGCCAGTAGCCAGCCAGCCGACAGTGAAAAAATCATGCGTAAAACTAAGGCTTCCTGGGTTCAAATCAAGTTGCATGAGGCAAAACTGACTGCAGGGTGATGCCTCCTCTCCAGGTAGGCCAGCTGTGGTGCACACACACGCTGCTGGTATAAAAATGATCTGGTGTGTATGGTCAAACCCTGCCTGGGGCACAGGGACAAGCATGAGACCCATTCAAAATGGGGGCCACAAAGTCTCTTACCTTCAGCTTGAATTCCAGTTCTGCCCTGTGGTTAGTTTTCTCACAGTCAATGGTAACTTTCCCTCCAAGCTCCATTGTCATGGTACCATATAAAAGTCCTGAAAGTTAAAAAAGAGGCTTAAGAAAGGTCCCAAAGGAAACTATCTGCTTTCTCAGGTCAACCCGGCTCTCACTTGACATGCTGTGAAATTCACTACTTGGCTTAAAGTTTTGAAAAGATGGAACTTGAAGTTTCTGGTTGTTTACTATAAACATGAAGAATCCTCTTGAGTCTGTATTCCCCATTTATTACACCAGCCAGGAAATAGCTTGACTCACCAGTGCTGATATTGCACCTGTGGCAAGCCGAAAGTGGGACAGGAAAAATAAAGAAGGTTGTGCCCTGCAACTTCATTTATACCAGTGCTTAAACAGACCCAGTTGCTTCTCACAGGGTGGATGGGGAAGAGACGAGCTGTAATGGGATTCAGCAGAATCTGGGAGACCAGTAGTCATGTAGGGGACTTCTTCTTATACATGTTTACCATTTGCTGAAGAGGTCGTTTGCAGAAAAAGAAAAACGACAAGAGAAAGACTTATGCACTGCAGTGCATAAGTGTGATTTACAGAAGTTACTGTTTTCAGGTATCCAGCCCCTCCATAAACATTAACCTTGAAGTCAAGGTGCCAAATTAAAAAATATTCATAAATCAAAATTGGATCCAACTGCTGATTTTATCACTGTGGTTGAAATGCCACCGACACAGCTTCCTGAGGAGAAATGCTTCCTGAGAAGCAGTGAATCAGCAGCCATCCCCCAGCCTCGGTGCACACTGGCTCAACAGAGCAAAGCCACACAGTAATAAGCATCAGCCTCACTGAGGCAGCTCATACTCTGAGGAATACAATGATTAGAATAACAAAGAAATTGGAAGAGAATTTAGGATTTTCCTTTATTCCCAGAAAGCGAGAAAACATATTAAACAATTTCAGTGTTAACATAAGAAAAACTTTTTATCCTCAGAAGCTCAGAAATGTAGTCTTATTCTTTCCATCTCCACTTTATCTGCAGTGCATATATGCAGTATTTTTCTGTTTCTGTGCAGTGTTAAAACTAATGCAGATGGGCCTAATTCCCTCCTCAGCTCTGCACAGACAGAACAAAAAGACTTCACTGAGGATGACCAGTCTCCTGCTGAGCGCTGTGACTCATGTGTGGAGCAACTGCTCTCTGGAGTTACCAGTCCCTGTGGTGTCCCTTACTTGAGAGGGGAGAGCCAGTGCAAAGTTAGTCAGTAAGATACCATTGTATTATTCTTTCTGTTTGCTTCCTATTTGATGACTCATAACTTACCTTTACAGTGGGCGTATGGCATAGTAATTATATAGTCTTCCCCTCTGTTTAGAAACATCAGCTTTGCTTTCCCATCCAACAGTGCAGAAAGTGAGTTACCTATAATTTAAAAGAACAAATACATATACATTAAAAATGCATGTTATACTCGGTCCCTCATACTACTTTAGAAAAAACATTTCCATTTAAATGTCAGTCACTAATGTAAGAAAAGATATGAAATGCTCATAATTCAGGACCCTGCAAATCATGCAGCTGGAGCAGGCAGTTCTAACAAACTGCTGTATGGCTCTCATTTGCTCTGGCATTTAGCCCCTGTTGCAGAAAGAGAAGTAGATTAAACAGGTCACTAGTGGGGTGCAGAAAAGAGTTCTAATGCTTAGAAGTTTTTCAGGTCCTTCTGTTCTCACAACTTTTCTGATTGTGTATGATCCCAGATAAAAAAAAAAAATTGCCAGAAGGACAGCAAAGACTATTTACAAGTGTTTCAGCAAATACACTTAGTGGAAGATAACAATTAAGAGGCATTTGTCTAAACAAAAAAACTATTTCAAACAGCAACACAGTTCCAGAGTCTGGAGTTGTGCTGTTAGCACTGATATTAAAAGATTCAAGGACATTTTGAAGCTCTGGGGTTCAGCTCTCAGGGACCTGGGAGCTAGATAAAGGGTGTTACATTTATACAGACTTCTGCACTTGTCGGTTGGATGGTCAAATAGCTGTAAAGTGACTCAACTATGAGCACACACAAAGTGGTCTGACAACCAACTGCCAATACATTCTTACAAACTTTTGCTTTCAGAAAAACAGGCTTTTAAAACTCTCAATCTTTCTATCTGTTTGTTTTTTTTTTTTTAATATCAGTGTGGTTTCACACTGTAATGGTGGAAATGGGGAAAACCTATGAAAGCCAAGATAAGGAGTTAGGCTATCCTGATGCTAGATCTTATAAGCATTTCTTTGATCTTAGCTCTCAATGCGCTCAGGAGTGATTGAAAAACAAATGAAAACCAATGCCACAATATTACCTGGGGGATGCTTAAACTTAATGCCTTACCATAAAACTTGGACCTAGCTAGAATGCTGCCAGTAATGCAGAATCCATCCTTCCTATTGCTGACATGAAAAGCTGACACTGGCGGATGATGGGAGACCTAGAACAAAAAATAGGCAGAGGTCATTCAGAGCAGTTTTTACAGGTTAAACAGAGAGGTGGGTACACACACAACCTCACAGGCTCCAGGGAGAGCACAAGACAGAGGCTGCAGGACTAAGCCCCATCTGCACCATTAACCTCCATGTTAAAGGAAGGAACATGATGCCTGTCCTCATTACATATGAGAACGTTATATATCTAAACTTTCTCCCCCACTCTGTATTTTCTTGAGCTTGTATGTGTGAGATCACTTTAGGCCAATAGGTAGTCAGATTTTCAACACAATAAATGAACAGTGCAGAACTTTTGGTCACCATTTGAATAATCTCCATAAAATGAATGCAGTGGCTAAAATAAAAATTTTATCAAAGCAAAAATTATCTGATTAAATAGGAAAAAAAGTGCATGTGAAACAGGGAGTCTATTTAGCAAAGTCCACGTGGTTCTCAGATCCCTGCAGAGGGACCTGGATAGGTTGGAGAGTTGGGCTGATTCCAACGGGATGAGGTTCAACAAGGTCAAGTGCCAGGTCCTGCACTTTGGCCACAACAACCCCCTGCAGTGCTACAGGCTGGGGACAGAGTGGCTGGAGAGCAGCCAGGCAGAAAGGGACCTGGGAGTGCTGATTGACAGGAGGCTGAACATGAGCCAGCAGTGTGCCCAGGTGGCCAAGAAGGCCAATGGCATCCTGGCCTGTATCAGGAACAGTTTGGCCAGCAGGTCCAGGGAAGTGATTCTGCCCCTGTACTCAGCGCTGGTGAGGCCACACCTGGAGTGCTGTGTCCAGTTCTGGGCCCCCCAGTTCAGGAAGGATATTGAGGTGCTGGAGCAGGTCCAGAGAAGAGCAACGAGGTTGGTGAAGGGACTCAAGCACAAGTCCTATGAGGAGAGGCTGAGGGAGCTGGGGTTGTTTAGCCTGGAGAAGAGGAGGCTCAGGGGAGACCTCATGGCTCTCTACAACTACCTGAGAGGAGGTTGTAGCCAGGTGGGGGTTGGTCTCTTCTCCCAGGCAACTATCAGTAAGACAAGAGGGCATGGTCTCAAGTTGTGCTAGGGGAGGTTTAGGCTAGATATTAGAAAGAATTTCTTTACAGAGAGGGTGGTCAGCCATTGGAATGGGCTGCCCAGGGAAGTGGTGGATTCTCCGTCCCTGGAGATTTTTAAAAATAGACTGGATGTGGCACTCAGTGCCATGGTCTAGCAACCGCAGCAGTAGTGGATCAAGGGTTGGACTTGATGATCTCGGAGGTCCCTTCCAACCCAGCTGATTCTATGATTCTACGATTCTATCCCTTTATTAACACTGAAACTGTCGAAGTACATTTTCTCAGGCCAGTTTACTTTTGATCTCTGCCCTTCATTTATTCACAAAGACATAGAGATAAGCCCTCAATTTACTCCTATCAAAATCATTATAGAAAGTTTAGAAATAAAAGACAGGAATTGTGTGTTTTATGTCCCTTTTGACAGAGGTAAAACAACACACATTTTATCAACAATAAGAAAACAGTAGGACAGAATCCCATAGAAAAGGTCTTTATTGAGGAAGCTGATGTTATATATATGGGAGACCTGTTTTTATAGTCTTGAGCGCCTACCAAACCTCACATAACTTCTGTAAATCTGAAAAGAAAAAAGATCAGCAACCAGTTTACCGCATGTCCTGCTCTGGATATTTACACAAAGCTTCAAGTTCCTCTCCTAGGGTGAGATGTATTTCTATGCATGGAGGTGCAAACAGGTTGCAGTTTGCAACACCAGAGCATGCAAGTAAAGCAACTTACCTGTTCTGCTATGTAAAATGTGTGACTGTTCGTCTGAGGGTGAAACCAACAGCAGCGAAATGTCTCTCCCAGAATAGGGTTGTATGGCTTTTTTATTCCCTGAAAAACCAAGTAATCATAACCTGCTACAAATGAAGATTTGCAATACAACTCTACAAATGGCCACAAAACAATATAATAATTTTCTCCCTGATGTTTTAAACTAGCTTACATCTATTCTCCTAATCTAATATTTTAATCTGAGCCATGGATTAATCTGCTATTCTCACCAATTTAATATTTAATACTGCCTGATCAAAGCCTTACAAGATGATCAAACCTTATTATTGCTGCTACTATACGTAGCAGGTGCATAACAATGTGGAAACACAGCATAGTGGTACTAACAGGCCTGAAAAGAGAATGGAGACCAGTTTTCAGCAAAGGGAAAAGTCTTGCATTCCAGGACATGTTACTTGTTAATGACTAGTTTTGCCTTCTAACTAGTGCAAAGGCTCTGAGGTTGATCAACACTATTTTGCATTCACTGTCTACTCTGAAACCAAGTGCAACTTCAGTTTTAAAAGTAATGATCAAAGTCTTCTGAACAATAGAAGAGATAAATTGTCAAAGCAAAGGCAACAGAGAAATACATAACCATGCAGAAGATTGCAATGGCCATTACAACCTGAACTTCATGCCTCCTTTTACCTTTGGCTTCTTATAGAAGCCGGACAGATACCACCTCAAAACTTGCTTCATTCGAGTGTATGGATCATCTTCAAGGACAGCCCTGCAAAAGAGAACATAAAATGCTCTTTATACCGGTCACACATCACATTCATTTCTTACCAGTATAACAACATTAATTTGAATAGTATTTCCCCAGAACTAAAGGATTCTGTGCTGCTGCCAGTGACAAAGGTATCTGCCAGCAGAACTAATAGTTTTTTTTCGTAGCACACATCATATAACACAAAAATAAACTGTTAAAAGGGGCAAACCTTGCCCTGTACTCCTAGAGAAAGGCTAAAAATATTTCTGGAGTGTATTGGATTTGACTGGACATTCAAGTAGGTTAATGTGGGACTGCCACTCACAGTGGCATTTAGTCAGAGCTAACAGTACACTGTGAGTCATAAAAACAGTAATACCTATGCCACCAAAATCAAAGACAATTCTATTTTTGTCTCTTTTTCTTTGTTTCCCTCTTCCTTAAAAGATGTTTAAAGCTGGTGTGCTATAAGGTCTCTATCCCACTTTGAGATCTCATACTTTAGGATGGAAGGGACTTTTAAAGGTCACCTCATCCAACACCTCGAAGACAAAGCAGGAAGTAAACATGAACAATAGAGTTCCTGGTATTTCCAACCATTTAATCAGATTTAAAAATCAACTTGGATAAGTTATTGTAAAATTTAGAAGGATCATCCATACCACAAAGAGGTTTCTTTAACAAAACTTCCAAACCTCTCAAAGTGTTCTTAGATCTCAGCACTGAGGAGAACCACTTCCTGAACTTCAGATGTTACAAATACCACAAACAAGGCTTGAAAATGCCACAGTTTTATAATCAGCCAGATGCAGTGGAATAACTGCACTGAGTAACTAGTGCTGCTATTAGAATATTGCACACAGTAGTTTCACAATCCACCAGGCATACCTCATTGAGAAGGCAGGTCCTGCCTGAAAGCATAACGTTTCCTACTTTCTACTCTGCTGCTCCCAGCAGGCCTCTCTCATCAGTGGTTTTAAAACATGTTTCTTATCTGTTTATCAACCAACATAATTATATTGCTTTTGGGGGCAGAAGTGCTTGACCTCTCCGTTCACTCTCTGTCCCATTCCCCTCTGTACATGAGTACACCAGGAGGTGGCACAGCTCTGTTGTGAGATAGTCAAAGGCATCAGCTGAATCCCCATCAATTCCAGCCAGTGCTGGCAATATGTGCAGCGCAAAAGTAGTTTTGCCTGGAGTTTAACTTCTCCTTTCTCATCCCTCACCGGCAGCAGTTTATCTTTAAAAAATCACTGCAGATGGTGCCTGGCTTGGTTTACGTTGAACCCAGCGACCTAGGTATTATTTGGGAGCTTTTCAAGCATACCAACACATATTTTCATAAATATAAAAAAAGGGTCCAGGTCAGGCACACTCTTCATGCTGCTTACTGGGAAAGCAGGTCAGCATGGTAGTAGTAGTCAGAGAGTTTGTTAAGGAATGAGCGTGGCTCCAGGATGAAGGTGGGCAGCACCACTCGTGACAGGTCCATGCCAGGACGCAGCTGCTTCAGCAGGATCCACATCAGGCTCTTGTTCTCCTCAGAGACTGTTTCTGTTTGAGACGATTCACCTGTCTACAATGGGAAAAGGGAACTTCAGGGCAGAAACAGGAAAACCATTTCTCATGGGCATATTTACCTGGCAGGTCTAAGCTCACCCAGGCATACCTGGCCCTGGCACAAGGGTGAATACTCACCTACACCATCACAAAGAGACATCAGCTATGTCTCAGTAGGAATGAATCCCCAGAGCAATAAAGTGAGTGGTACAGAAAGCCCTGGGCATCTGTGAAAGTTGTTACAAGGCAGGGTGCTCCTTCCTGAGCCGTTGTCTCCACACACCTCAGGACTGCAATGGGCTGACTTGGCCCAAAATTTGCCAAAGGGACTCTGCACTTCAGGTCCTCAGGAGGTGTAACATGCCCAAGGTTGTTACAGCATCACTGTGGCCTGGTGGGATGCATATAAGAAGCTCCTCTCAGTCCCATTCTCAGCAAATGAGAGACTGTAAGATATACTATTATATGTGCAGAAAATTTTAGGAGACAAACAAGTAATCAACAGAGAATGGAAGCAGTTCTCCAATTTCGAAACAAGACAAACTGGTGTGTCAGTAGGTAAAGGTCCCACTGACAGGTGACAGGCTCAAAAACTCCAGAACCCAACAATGCTGCTCAGCACCCTCTGCAGAGAAGTGTGGGTAATGGTGAAAAAAGCCAGGGATTATGCGGTGGTTTCAGTTTCAACTGTATAGTTCCTATACATTCAATGGGGCTACGAGATGTATAACATGGAGGAATGGGCCTTTCAAGCCATCAGAGAAAGAAAATTAAATTAAATTTTCAAATATGAATGTCATTTGAATGCATCCTAGGCATCATAATTTAACAGTGAAAGAGAACACTTAGGCTTAGACTTAGACTACTGACTTTAGGCAAGAGATTTCTATGAGAAAAAAACCACAGATCCACTTCTGGAAGGGACTTCAATTTAGAAGAGGACACAGCATATCCCAATAGGACTTGTAGGTGGTGTAAATCACTAAACATTCATTTTCATCACCTGAGCATTTCCAGTACCACCTTTCTGACCATCAATCAGCCCTCTAGTCATAGTCAGTTTACTAGTCATACAGGGCTTGCAGGCTGAGAGAATTTCAGACTCAGGAACAACAAAGTTCTTTTCATTTAAGTGTTTTTCCATTATTGTACCATTCTTATTTTGACAATCTGATGCAATACACAGCTTGAACCTCCAAGAAGAAATGACATACCACAGCATCATCTAGGGCTTACACATGGGTCTGTCAGAACTCTCATTTTTTATCCAGGTTCTCAAGTGTGCAGGTATTGGCAAGGTAAATTTATGCCATGTTGAAATTGCTGGACAAGGTATTACTCAGAATAAATCACTGCACCAGGGACAGATGAAAACACACAGAGGATAAGGTGCAGGAGGACACAAACAACTTCAAGTAATTTCCGTTTGCTTTGCCCTGAAATACATCATCCTCAATAACCCTTCTTATAATTCATTAAAACTAAAATCTTGGTGGAAAAAAAGGGGTTCTAGGTTACCTCTATGTACTGAGGTATCTATTTTATATTCTAGACCAACTGTTGCAATCTCAAAGTCCTTCTAACAACTGTCTCTGCCTTCACATTCCTACTGCAAACAAGGCAAAGCTGAAACATCAACTGCAGAAGCACACGCCTTTCAAAGCATAGAGATGCACCTGCACACGTGCACACATTCCAGATAAGCCCTCTAAGCCAAGTTGAAAATTTAACAGTGCCAGTTTGTGACCTTTGCCCTGCCACACCCAAACTGTACACACAGGCTGAGAGGCAGTCTCAGTTTAAGCTGACATATGACTTTACTGGCACTTGTTTACCTTGATACATCTGCACTCACTGCTGAGAAAAGCTACCTCATTGCACACAACAACTTACTTCTCTCTATGGTACTCTCACCAGTGGGATCAGACTCAACAACCTGTCCTACCTGTGTGTCCCAGGTGACAACAGCACCATCTCTTGGCCAACAACAGAAATCTAACAAAACACCCAGTGGTCAAGGCTACACGACAGTTCTTTTTGGAAGTCCATCAGATGTTACCTCTGCCTGAGCAGTCACACTACAGCTATCCTTACTTAATGCTGCACAAAGTGTCATTCTACAACAGAAATTGAGTCCTTTACAGTTGGTTTGTAGTGCATTTTTTTATTTTAATGTAAAACTGCAGAAATCTCTCTCTCACACCCACATACACACATCAGTGCTGGCTGTAAGGCTTGTTCAAACACCAAAATATCATCCTACTCTACCAACATTTCTAGGACAAGTTTGTCATGTGCCAAAAGGCGATTTCAGAATAAGCAGCTGACAGAAATTAAGTTTGCTTTCACTTTGCTGCTGCTTAGTTGCTCATCTATATTCAAAATCCCCTGTTTGAACCCAGCTCTCATTTGCTGTGTGTCTGCAGGGGAATTTGAGGGGAAAAATGCACAAAAGAGGAGTTGGGTGTAATTAGGATATATTTAACTATATTTGCTTCCCCAATATTAGTAGTACACTGTCAGGAAAACATTGAAAGAGGAGAATCAGAGGCTGGTGAAGGGGCTGGAGCACAACTCCTGTGAGGAGCAGCTGGGGAACTGGGGTTGTTTAGCCTGGAGAAAATGAGGCTGAGGGAAGACCTTATCATTCTCTACAACTACCTAAAAGGAGTTTGCAGAGAGGTGAGTGTTGGTGTCTTCTCCCAGGTAACAAGCGATAGGAGAAGAGGAAGTGGCCTCAAGTTATGTCAGGGGAGGTTTAGATTCAATATTATAAAAAAAATTTTCACTGAAAAAATTGTCAGGCATTGGAACAGGCCTGGAACAGATTATGGGGGAGTCACCACCTCTGGAGGCATTTAAAAGCCATGTAGATGTGGTGCTGAGGGACATGGTTTACTGGTGGACTTGGCAATGCTGGATTAATGGTTGAATTAGTTGATCTTAAGGGTCTTTTCCAACCTAAATGACTCTGTAATTCTGTGATTCTAGGAAAGAAATAGCTTTCTAGCAGTGCATTTCTTTGAAGCATCAACAAGACATTAGCTTCCTTGTTCAAAGCAATTAGCAAGGGAGTGCTCAGAGCTCTGCCAGCACTGGAGCAGAGCTCCTCTGCTGCCTGCTCAGACCAATTCTCAAACAACACACTTGGCTGCCCCAGCTCTCTACCACTGCCTTCCTCAGAGGTGTCACAGCGACATCCAGCTAACAAAGGCTCCTATATGGAACAGAAATGCATCCTCCTGCTGTTAAATGACATGAGAAATGGCTTTCCAACAAGCAACTGTCATTTAGCAATCAAGTGGCTCGAACGCTCCATTCAGACACACAAAAAGGATGTTCCATGCATAATAAAAAAAGGGAAGTATCATATTTTGTATCACACAAGGACTGAGCACCCCAATTGGCCGGGACACATGCCCAGAATAATAATTCCCCTCCCGCTGGCTCCACAAATGTGCCAGTGCTGTGCAGCTCTTTAATGCAATAACTGGTTAAAGCAATCACTGATGTTGGAAACATGCCAAAGCACAGAGCTGCTGCTCATAATGCATAATTATTAGAGCACATGATAATTCAACATAATTTAGCAGAAAACTGTGCATTGCTTTATCTATAAAACACTGGAACTCACAAAGTTGGCTGTTACCCGCCATACATCTAAAAGGCTGAACAACAAATATTGTGAACAGATACATTTTAACAGAAACAGGGAGCAACCAATTTATTATTTTTTTTTTACCTCTCCAAATTCTTCATAGATCTGCTCAACATAAGTGGTCCCTTTCCTTCCCGGAGAGACCTCTCCATGTATTTCTGACTGATCACTCTCACTTTCATTTGTCTTCCGACTGTTCTCATGCATTTCGTTCTCTGACTCTTCTACGTTGTCTCTCTCGGACTTGTCCGAAAAAGCATCGTTTTCCAAATGGTGGTTGTTCTCCAGGGCTGATTCATTCAAACTGCAACACACAGTTCATTAGTTGCTTCAATATGATTTATAAAGCCACATTATTTAAGGCCTTTTAGACACGATAAAAACACCCCCGGGACTCACAATAGGGTGTGCAACCCAGGAGTGTCTCAGACATTGATTTCCTGGATAACAGGGGTTTTATCACAGAAACAGGGAGATATTTTCCATCAAAATTTTCCCCTCCAAACTGCACTTCTCAAAATGTGCCACACCACACGGCTCCACTTAACCACCCTTACACAGAATTGTCACTGGCTCTGCGTGGGAGCCCACACACCAGAGGGATACAGAGCACACACTAACAACTCTACATTGCCGACTAGAGAACTAAAGTGTCAATCAGGAGAGATCTTTCCCTTTACAGAAGCAAATCAGTGGACTGTAGCATACAGGAAAATACTATGGGATACATTTTCTTTTTGGTACTACTGCTACTTTATTTCAACAGGGTGGTCCTAAGTCAGCCCTACACTAGAAAAGACAAATTTAAAAATCAATAAAAGCAAGTATTTTCACACACACATCCTTCCCTCACCCACCAAACTAATGGGGAATGGGCTTTCCACAGACAATGCTGTGTAGAAGAACTGAATTGAAAGCGTGGACTGGACAATTACATGTAAGAAGAAGATTCAAATTGTAAGAGCATCCAAAGGAAAGTATGAAAGATGTAGCAAACTTCATGCTCAGTGATCCAGGCTTTAGAGAATGGGGAGAATGCCAAAAATTCTCTCTCAAGTAGCCTATAGCATCTCCATTTGAAAAAGCAGAAGCAGTTCATATGACAGATGGCAAACATGATTACATGGGCCAGAGGTCAGATGCTGAGAAGTATTCACTAACTGCCCACTTTTAAAAGTGATATTTAGCACAAGCTTCAGTTTTCCCTATTCATACATGTCTTTGCACACACTTTGCCTCTTTCATGGCCTAGCACTGCTCTCATGTGCTGAGCTTCTCAGCCTGTTCTTCCTCTGAAAATTTCTTTCTCAAGTTCTCATGCAAAATTGCACTCAGAGCAATAAAAAAAGGTTTCCTATACAAGGGGTTTCAGATGATCTAAACAGGCCCTGGATCTTTGTAACTTCCTGTAGTCCTCCTCTCTCTCAAAGCAAGATTTCTTTCCTCAGTACACAGGAATGTTCTGTTAAGCTTGAAGTCTCTCTATGATGGGCCTTTTCTCTGCCCATTCTGGGCTTGCTCCAATTTTTATTAGAGATGAATGCTGAAAGTTCCCATCCCTTGGTCTTCCTCTCTTTCTTTTTCCTTTTTTTTTTTTTTTTAAGATAATTAGGCATTGCTAGGTACAGCCAGATTAACTTAAAAAAAAAAACAAACCAAAAAACAACAGAAGAATCAGAACACAGAACTGGCAGCTTTTCAGCTTTTCAGCTTTTCAGAAGATCTCATCTTCCAACTATGCACTGAAATAAGCTCATGATTTTTAACCTGCCAAGCAAGCCACACTGCAACAGTTACAGCTTAGTTTCTGGAGGAGTCCAGTTTCTAGAGTTCTTTTGAAAGTGTCATCTACAGATTTCTGTGCCTTTAGAAAATCTTTCTTTTCATTCCATTTGTAACTGTAGGTATGTCTGCATATAGAGCTATGTGTGTATATGTATATACAAACCACGAGGTTTTTTAATTTACAGTTGTGCCGTATAGTAAAACTAAGATCATAAATCAGAGAGTCAATGATCAGCACTAATAATTTGCTATTAGACATTACATATATTCATCATTCTAGTGCCAGGATGTTACTTCTCTATTTAGGCAGCAACCAGCAAATATAATGACTGATAACCAAATACACTAGATGCACAGATTATGCATACATTAGTTCGAGATAATAAAAGAGAAAAAAATGAGGTGAGAGCTGTCTAGAGAGATTATCCTATGATTCCTCACCACAGCTACTTCCTGGATGGTAGGTTCAGGAAGTTATTAACTGCTGATCATTTAAATACCTAATTTATTTCTTATTTTTTCAATGATCAGCTAAATATGTGAGTTTTGCCTGTGGTTGCTTTGCTCCCTTTACCTAGTGAAAGTTTTCTCCATGGGATAAAAATGCTTATAAAACAGTGCATTATAAGGCTTTTGGTTCATGGCTGAGAAGTAGCCCTTGTTTTTATCTCACATTTGTAAGAAGAGCAAGTGTTTTTCCGTGTCACCTGCTGTTTCCTGTGACCTCCCCATTATTTTTCAAGGATTTCAGATTTAGTCCAAGTGGGAAATAAATTCACATGAAAGTTCACTCAGCTGTGGACTGATTACCCACCAGCCACAAACAAGGCAAGACTTAACACATCCAGAGCAAAGGAGCCACTCTGGGGAACCAAAGGGAAAACAGATGCTCCTCATTCTCAGGAACAAATATGAAATGTTGGAGTGGAGCCAGGCTCTTCTATCCTCCAAACAGAATTATCACTGAATACGTATGATATCCTAAAAACAAAAGCCACATCATGAGCTTGAAATAAAATCAGTGTAAAGACTTCACAGGGGCTTCCAATGGGTTTTGAATCAGGCTGTAAAAGCTGGGAGGGAATAACTATGCTGAAAGTCAGCACTGGATTTCCACCATGAATGTGAATAGCCTGGAATTCTTCATGACTAATTTACCATTTCAGCATATTGGAGTTGTCTTATACCAGTGCTTTATTCCTTTAGTGGAATTCCTGGAAACATCAGTCACTGACCAGGACTTTTTTGGATTTGATACCACTCTTCTACACAAAGCAAAGAAAAAACTTAAGCTCCTATCAAACAAGTAACCAGCCAGATTCCTGGGGTTGCTGGAGATAAGACATGGAAGCCACAAGAAATACAACCTCATATTAAAAAGAAGAGTGCCTAGTACCTAAAGGTCTCTTGTCTAAAATCAACAATTTACACAGTACTTTAGCCTTTGGTTCACTTGCACTGTTCTCTCCCTCTCATTTTCATATGCTACTAAAGACATGGATTTTAAAATCACTGTATAATCTTGATTTGTTTCCCAGCAGGAAAGGAGCAAATCAGCCAGCAGACAAATGTAACTTTGGCTCAACAGAAAATGTGCCTTTGCCAGCTCCCAAGGGGGTTTTTTTCTCCCTATAATATCCATCATCTCCCCTTTCTTTTTCTGTTCTTGACAGAGTAGTTTGGCTAATTTGAAGATAGAGTTAAATGTAATTAACTGGCCCCCTAACAACAGCATGCCAATTTAATTGGTAAGATTCCCTGTAGGGAAAGCATTTAATTAGAATGATTGAATCCCTGTGAGGAAGTCACTGTCACTGGCAACCAAAAACCCTCTGCTCAGCACTTGCACGTCTTGGGTTTTGTGTTCTCCCTTATTTAAACATTCCTTGTTCCTCCAGGGATGAGAGCAAGTCAGCCCCCTATCCTGCAACCATCAAACTCCCCTGGGCTTTGAGCACTGGGGAATCCAGGTACACATTCAAAACAGTGGTAGGTCTCAGAAAAGAGAGTGTAGTGTCCAGACGACCAGATGCTGAACACCCGATTTGAACCAGACTCAGCTAAAATTTGAGCCTATCACAAAAATCTGATTCCACTTATGGGTACTCTGTCCTGCTGAAAACTCTGCTATGTGTGCTAGTATTGCTGAGACTCATAATTCAAGAGGGCTTTTAATGCTGAACTACTAAGAAGTGAAATAGAGGCACATTTAAGTGTCATTCACGCATCATATTTTGAAGATATACTTTAATACAATTTTATCTGTATCTTCTGCACCTCCTTATAGTAGCCATGGGTTTGCCTGAATATTCTCAGTGCCACAGGCTCTATTTTAATATTATGTGTATTTCTGTACACACATTCATCAGCTGAAAAATAAGTCCACTGCCTTCCTGAATTCATTATCACAGCAAGCACAGAGACTCTCTCTTAGGCATAAAGAAATTAAAAAGTAAAGTATTAATGGAAGAAGCCCAAGAACAATAGAAGCATTTTTATAAATATCAGGGCACATGCCCTGGTAACACATCAGATTTCCTTCTCTTCTCCCATTGCTCTTCAGTAAAGCTCTTCTTCACATTCTAACAAAAACCCAAACAACAGGACTGGACAACACATGCTGGGAATACCAGAGCCTTTCAGGGCACAGGTCAGGCCAAAATGCTGCCACCCCTTCAGTCCCATGGGACCAGAGATACCTTCACACTCTGAACAGGACTGAGATCCCTGCTGTTATAACAGAGCCTAAGAAAACCACTTAAAGATGAGGTCCCACTGTGCAAGGCTTCATCTTTGCAGACTGCAAGAATTGCTACCCTGAAAACTGCGTAATCAATGGTGCATTGCTGTGAGCCTTAAAAATCAAATTTGAATCAGCAGAACTAGAAATAGACACTACCCCTCCCAGTTCCCACTCCAAAGGCCAAATGTCTATACCAGAAAGATTTTTGAAGTTGCTTATTCAGCTATAAGCAACAGAAAGGCCTGGGGGTTTTTAATGCCTACAGAGCTTTGATGTGGGTTGTTCCAAAATGCTGCAGTAACACCAGGAATATGAATAGAAAGGAGGCTTATATAAAAATTTATCTGATGCATCAAGGAAGAAATTGGACACCACTCAAAACCCCTGTAGAGAGAGAAAGTAATTATAAAAATAAGTATGCAGTGTGTGCACTCTGCTGACTATGACATAGTATTATTAGGAAAGAGAACACATTATTAAAAAATAGATCAGTCTCAGAGCCATATGTGCTAGCAACACACAGACATTGTTAGTAACTTGTCTGTGTAACTGCAGGTCTGCTCTAGCAACTAGATTATTCCGCAATCTTTACTCAGGCAAGCCATTTTTCATGCCAACATCTCCAGACACCATTTTGGCCCAAGCAGGGGATAGAAGAAAACTGGTTATTGTTTATGTACAAACGAACACAGCTGAGGTTCCCCCCAGTCTGTGTGCTCAAGCATTACGTGGCAACAAACCTCACACGCACCAAGCCCATATATTAGTGAGGAATTCAAGCAGCAGAATATACAGGCTGGTTTTTAAACAGGTTTCCTTAGTGGACTCTGGCTAGACTGTGCTAAAGTTTGAGCCATAAAACACCTCTCTGTGCATTAAGAAGTGACAGCCCCATCTTACTGGAAGAACTCCTGGTCTGACATAGCACTTGTGTGCAAGAGGTGGTTGATCCCCGCATGCGCAGAATCACTCGAGCAGTTCATTTCTCCATCCTTTCCCTGCTTGGAGGCACTGAGACGGAAGAGGCTGGAGCAACGAAGGGCAAGTTCCAAAGCATCCAGCCAGCATCGGCCTGTCAAAACAAAAATAATTCTTTAAGCATAGGAGAGTAAGTAAGACAATTCATGCATTGCTTCTCAAAAGCTTCTTGCCTGGGAGTAAAGCTCATTAAAATTCAGGAGGTCACTGTGTACAGTATAGTTACTAGGTTATCTTGCCAGAAATGGTGTGTTTTAGTGGCTGCATGAGTAATACATCTGCATTGGTAATACAGTGGGAAACTCATCCAACTTCCTCTTCTCTAATAACATCTCTTCTTCTAAGATATGAACTTGTTCATATCCTTTTGCCCCTTTCTGATTCAGTCTGAGATGCAGGAAATGTGTACGGGTATGGGGCTTTCAAACCCCCTAGCAACTCATGTCTGCAAGTAATACACCCCAAAAACATGTTCAGCATTTGCCATCCCCACCACACACACTACCCAATAGATACTGAGCCACTGTGCTGTGCAGGAGTGATTCCTGCTTAGTCTCAGATCACTGAACTGCAGCCTGCTCAGGGGTCCCGCACAGGGTGTAGTGCTGCAGTAACAATCATCCCGATCAAGATGCAGGATGGTCAATATTTGCCAGAGTGATTAAGACTAGAGAGAGTTGCTTGTCAGGCTGGTCACCTTCCTCTTTCTCTGCATTTTTTTTTCCTTTTCTTCATTCCTTCTCTCTGCCTACTCCATCAGATAATCTGAGTGGAATATCATTTTTTCTTATCACAAAATATCTTAACCTGAGGGGTCTGGTTTGCAGCTTTAAGCACGGCACAGAGACAAGATAAACTGCAGTACCTATGCACAGCCACATTGGATTTCCTTATGGCCTGCACAGGTCTCACAGACAGACAGCAAATGAAAAGCACGGGAATCCAAACTGGCTCTCGGCTCTGTTTGCAATGATCAGTACAAGACTACAAAGCTGTGTGTCAAAGCCTAACCACCACAGTGCTGGAGCTCCTGTATTCCTGGAAGTACCTGAAAATAGTCTGCTTCTATAGTGCAGTCATTAATGAGGCCAGGACACCTGCAAATTGGCTGAACATTCGAGAACTGGAGTATCAAGGGAGTTATCCTCTAATTTCAAGCATGTAAAACAGAGCTCTTCATTACACTTCTCAGAATACATTTTGTAATAATTAGAAGCGTGTTTGAGAGGCAGTGAAGAAAACAAAAGGATTTTGCTCACTTTTGGCAAGTGCTACAAACAGGTTTTCCCTGGACCACATTCATTCCTAGATCGCATTTGGGAAATTTTTCCATTACATTCAATTCTATCACACAGCATCAAGCACGTGCTGTTCTCTTGGGCACAACTCCCATCAATTTCTATATGACCAAAACATGGCTTTATAAGAAGATCAATGAGAGTCTAAAAAAACCTCTAGAACATATGTATATAAAGACACATTTATACATTTGAGTGGCTTTCAGCACTTTGACACAAAGCTGCACCAGAAAAATAAAAATACCTCAAATCTTTGAAGAATTGCACTTGAACATTTAGCCACAAACACTGCAGAGCCCATGACTTATTCTAATTTCATCCTATAAATTCCTTCAGCATTGGCTCCTGATTTAATAATAACATCACAAATAATGGTTAATAAAAGATTGAATGCTGTTGGAATTGATTTCACACTATTTTGTATTTAACAAATATTCTTGCATTAAGGCTTTACATGCAGAGATTTATTCCCTTCTCACCTTGTGGAGGATTTGCATGGATAACCCATTAGAGCTAATGGCTGCACTGAGCACAAATCCACTTCCTCCTACATATCCCCTCTCCCCCAAACCCACCAAGATGGAGGCTATTCCTGTTTCAGGCTATTCCACACAAGAGAGCACCCTCCTACTCAGGCTCCCTGCCTTGACTTACCTCTGCCTTTACCTTTGCATTTCTCAGAGTGAGGACTGCACTATTTGACATTTGGAAATGCTGCATATGTCAAGATATTTTTATATTCGGTGGGCTTGTAAAATCAGGTGCTTTGACAGGTAGGTTGGTTTGTAGCAGCATGAGCCCTTTGGGGCAGTCGGGTCTCCTCAGTGCCCTGCAGCACCCATGTACACACATTATCTTTGCATGGTTGTGGCAAGGGTGACCCAAAGCCTCCCTCTGACATCTCCCTCGCTGTGCCCCTGCAGCCCAACCCTCCCCAGGGCTGTAGGCAGAGGAGGCCACACTGGCCACGGCCTCATGGGAATCTCTTTTACCCCCACTGCCACAGGTATTCACCAGTACTGACGTGAGCTTACAGGCTTGGTCAAAACTTTGGGGTTCACCATATCACCAGAGGAAATTTCTACACAATATATCTAGGGTTTTCATCTCCTTAGATAACTCCCTGGAAGGGGTTATGAGTAATTTGGATCTTTGTTGAAGCCTTATTCAAAGAGCCTAACTTAAAAAAAAAAATTAAAAATTAAATATTCATTTTAATACTCCAAGGCAGATACACAAAACTTTAGAGGAACTCACTGTTCATCAGCAGTCAGCATTACTTGTACTCTGCAGAAAACAGAAATGGCATCAGCCTACACCCTTATTTTCATTCCTAACAGAAAATGAACTGAAGGGATGTGCACCATCCCCAAGCTAAGAAATGGGTCTTCAGCCATCAGGTGGTGCTGTGAATCCAAACAAATATATGTCACTAACCCAAAGGTAAAATAAGGGTTTACCTCTGCAAATGAAAAGGTTACATTTTCTGCAAGTGTGTTAATTGCAGTTCAACACTATAAAATTATACTCAGTTACAGAGATTGCACACAAGATAAACCCGTTTCCTTGCTAAAAGCCTTTATGAAGTGTTTTTACATTTGAGTGACCTTGTTGTTGAGTTATATTCTTCTTTATTGTGAAGATGACACAAAAATGTTAGCATTTGGATTACTTAATTGCTTACCTCACAGGTCTACTCACTCCCTCAGGAACTGCAGAAGGGGAGAAAAGTATGTGGTCACATAATTAAAGGCTGTCATCTACAGTCATGGCAGGCTGCATGAAGGCTACATGACTGCCTTAATTCTCACATATTCTAATTCTGAGTGGTTGATTCAAGTAGGATTTTTTGTATACAAGGTAATTAGATCAGAAAAGAATCCAAAAATGTGGTTCCTTCAAACAGGAACAGCAGCCCAATACAATGCATATAAGGGAAGTAAAAAAAATTTACAATAGTATTCTTTCAGAAGAGGTTTGAGGTGTTCAAAGCCTCAATGTAAGACATTGCAATTGATTATCAGCTATATTTTTTTACAAAAAGTGGTTTAAAATGAGCATAGGTTGAAATTCTGAAGGAAACCCCAAAAGCTTATTGTCAGCCTATGACAGAATCTCCACGTAGGCTTTTAAGCTCTTCTTAAATCAAATTATATAGAATCACAAAATTGCTTACATTGGAAAACACCTCTAAGACATGAAGTCCAACTGATAATGCAGCACTGTCAAGCCACTATTAACCCATGTCCCTAAATGCCACATCTATACATCTTTCAAATACCTCCAGGGATAGTGGCCCAGCCACTTCCCTGGACAGCCTGTTCCAGTGTTCATCCACTAGGCAGGTCACCTTGTCACGGCAGGAGATCAGGTTGGTCAAGCAGGACCTTCCTTTCACAAATGATGCTCTGGCTGGGCCTGATCCCCTGGTTGTCCTGTATGTGCACTGAAGATTATCTGCTATGTTAATATCTTCACCCCATCTTACTTCTGGGCAATTTCTGCAGAGATCATGTTGTCTCCAAAACACCTGCATTACCTCCTTCTGCTTGGGAGCTGTGAACAGAGTGTTCCCTTTGAAATGTTATTTCTGAGCTCGACCCTTTCTTCATTGTATTTAGAGTATTTTTGTTACTGACTTATGAGGGGCAGATCTAGAGTAAGCTGTGGCTCTTACCTGGGCTGCAGAGGGGGAAGGATGAAAGAGGGAGAGAGTAAAGTAGTCCATCTACACATAATACTCCCATGTATCTCACAAGGCGCATAGAGGATTTACAAAGCTCGGCAATAGAAATCTTCCCTCCAAGCTAAGAGAATTCTCAGTGAGAATAATAATGGGGAGAAATGCCACCTCACTGTCAAGTCCAGCTAGACAATTCTGCTTGACAGGCGGCACAAGGAGGACATTTCATATCACCCATCTCTCAGCACCTGAACAGGTCATATGGGTAGGTTGCCCAGTCCCCCTTTGGCTCAAAAGGAACAAAGAGGAGAGAGTGAGACTCTTTGACAAGGCTGTTCCTGGAGCACCAAAAGTGGATGTCCTAGCAGAGTGCTAGTGCTAGCTCCCATTCCTGCTCTGTTTTGTAGAAGCCTCTCTCCTTGCACCATTGGTTTCAACAGCCATTCAATATCCATTCCCACTCTAGTAAATGATGATCACAGCATTTGGCATGTGACAGAAGTCCCAGGAGAACAGGATGCCAGATGAACACATGTGCATACCACTCATCTGCGCTCAACTGAAACATCCCCCCCAACACACACCCCTGCCAAATTCCAGAGTCTCTCCTGAGCACGCCTGTAACCCCTTTTCTCTGTTATATGTGTTTATAGTAAAATGGCAACAGTCATCAGTAACAATTTGAAAAAGGAAACTCTTTGAAAAATCAGTTAAACGCAGTGGGGTTCCAAAGTTCCTTCCCTCTTGAAAGGTTTCGGAAAACAAATGCTAATAAAGGATGCATGTTGCTTTAACTTTGCAAAAACAAAGCTGAACATGTATCCCACATATGTTTTGAAACCTTCCATATGCTTTCTGCAGGCCTTTTGGCTCAGCAGGCTGGAAAAGCACCTTGTTGTCCTTTGAGATGATTCCTGCAGTACAGCTGTGCAAATGGGAAACACTACAAGTCCTGCAGGACATTGCCCGGGTTGGCAGGGCACTGCTGGCATCATTCAGAAACCTGGAGGCTGACAGGCTGAACAGGAGCAGGCACATCTTTGCAACAACTCATTTTTCTCACAGACAAAAGGAACTGCTAAAACCAAGTGACAAAACCCATTTCTTCTCCTTCTTGGAACCCCCCCCCAGTCAATCAAAACAACAGAAGGTGCTTATGCTGCTAACCTGAGTTCAGTTAAGGGAATGACTTGAGTCTGTCCTAGTCTTTGAATAGATATAAAATTATAATATTCCACAGGACAAAAAAAAAGACAGCATTGAAAATACTAAGCTATTTCATTTTGAAATTCTTTGCAGTCACCATCACTCACCTAGAACAACTCATAATCTGATGTGCCAAGTCTACCTGCCACATTTTGCAACAGCTGGTCACAGAGGACGCAGCCAATGTTCTCTCAGCACTCACCAGTAACAAAAACCTGCTCGAGATGGAATCACATTGTTGCACACTGAAATCTGTCTGGGACTATACTTCTTTTCCATTGCATTCCTGTAGCTACAGAACACCTGTGATGAATCTCTTGCCAATTAAGACTTCAAAAGACTCACACTGAGTAACCATACATTCCTCCAGAGAGGCATCACTAAGGGAATATTATTCTTCTTGAATTATTAAAGTCATCCAGTTTTGGCCTCATGCCTCACACTTACAAGATAGATGATTTTAAAAATCAACCTGAAGTAGACTGTCACCTGGAAATGATGAATTCTTGCTCAAGTGCACACAAATCAGGAATTGTGAGGAAGAGGTTGATTTGGTTCAGTCAGTGAACATTAAGGTCATCGTGTTCAGCTGACTGCTTATTTTGCTGTACCATTTGGGTGCCCGTGTGCATGATTTCTTGCACTTTGGCTGTCAAGATACAAGGATGTGAGCTCTCAGTTAGCTGTAGGTGCAATGTATGCACTGAGATAATGAAGTCTGGTTGCAAATGGTTGTATTTTAAACTGCTGTGAAAGGTCTAAGGAATATGAAAGGCAGACATACAGCTAAAAAGGTAACTTCTATTTTCTCCAGAGCTGCCAGGATCCAGAGACATATTTCATCTTGAACTTGGTTTCAATTGCAATCTTGCTTCTGGTTCATTGCTTCAATGTGTGACCCTTATTTCAATAATCTAATTTCCTCTCTAGATCAGAGCATCAGTTCTGGAGGAAGGGCCAGATGCCTAGCAAAGAACAACAACACTGTGAGCCAGACCATGAGGAATTCCACACAGCTCCATCCACATCAGGCAATGGAGACTACTCAAAGCATGCCTGAAAGAGTGGACAGACATAAGGAACAAAACGTAAGTGTGGTTTACAGTTCCACTGTTAAGCTTTTAACCCTTGGTCATCTGCCACTTTGAAGTCCCCCAGTAAACCCTTTGGTGGCAGTGCCTGCTGCAAAGTGGAGATCTGCACTGTGAAATTTAAGCAGGTGACTCAAAATGCATAGGAAGTCTGGGGCATTGCTTAGGAGACCTCAGGGACAGCCCTAGAATGGTCTGGGCAGGAAGTCTGGGGCAGATTTGAACTACTAATTCTAAGTCACTCATCAGCATAAATCTGAAATGCATACACAGTCACCAGTTTGGAAAAAGCAGTTTTCTTTTTTGAAACTGGTAAGAAAGACCGACCGTGTTTGTACAGTTTGAGTCTTGCAGGCTGATATGACCTTCCAGATGTCTTTAAAACACATCACAAAGCAGCACAAAACTGCTGCTGTGGTCTGTGAATGTGAAATCTACTGTAGCTGGGCGGTGGTTCTGCAGGCTGTCCAGAAGTCAGGATCTTAAATCCTACCAGCAGCCTGTCACAGATGGTATGGCAGAGGGGAAAAAAGGGATTCTGAAATGCTGAGAGAAAAAGTAGGCCATGTAGTGCTGATCATGAAATAGCTGCCTGGATAGCAGAACTGTACATCTAACATATGCTGTAACTCAATATTCCCCAGCAAGTCAAAGGCCTCCACAAGTTAGTTATATTTGCCAAATGCCTTGTGGTTCGTTTTCCACCACTGACACAGGAGACTGTGTTAAGAAGAACATAGTCAGGACACCTCCTCAGAGTTGCTGTAGATTCACACAACATTGCATCTACAGAGGAAATGCGAACATATTACAAATATACACTAACATGACACAAGGGAAGAGATTCCATCTGCCCCGCTTGTGTCAGCTGGTTTAGCTCATTCTACCTCAATCTTCCATCTCTCTTGACCGTAAGTGCATCTTCCAGGTTTGTCCAGTGCATTAAAGAAATGAAACAAATTCAGGCACACCCTTCTGGAGCAGCCTCTTTACAACAGGTGAAGCTGTGTAGCAGTCTACAACCATTACAGTAGTGTCTCCTGGGCTTACAAACTGTATTAACTGCAAAGTACAAGCCTTAATTTGCTGCAGTTTATATAGAATTCTTTAAATGTAACAGTTGCTGCACCTCGTATCTTTGTCTGCACGTTTTACATGACCTACTGACCTTAATACCATCTCCAAGTCACTCATCTCCAAGTGTGACACCCATGTGTTTGCCCATTTGTCAGCTCGTCTACCCTGCCCAATGGAGTGGACACCCCCAAACTGCCCCCACAAAGGCTAACTAACAAACAAAAGGAGCACAGCACAGTCACAGCACCAGGGCAGTTCTTGTGTTTGGGAAGGAGATATTCTTCCCTCTTGTCTGCAGATTCATGTCCTTCCCTTCCTGCAAAAGGTACGGCCACTTCTTATTGTTCACTGGCCTCAGCTGTGAAGTCAAACACTCACTCAGATGAAAATTGCACCATTTTTCATGCTAATATTTCTAGTGCAATACAGTATTTTTTTTTTTTTAAGTCAACTGCTAAATGGTCAGATCCCAAAGCCTCACTTCACATTGACTGCAGAAGTCACCTCAGAATCTCTAAGGCATAATGTGGGTGCTCCACACCTGTGCAGGTGGCTCTAGGGCATTGCTGTTCAAGAGCATATATTATTTCATCCTGAAACAAAGGCCCTAGTTACTTTCTACGTACACATTTAAGATATTTGTCTGAGAGGTATCTCAGTTCCTCCTACTTCCCTTGACCACATTAGCTCTTCATCTAACATTGAGAAGAGACAAAGTAAAGGAAAATCATGCTAAACTCTAAAGTAACTCTGCTTTCATTTGCCCGGCCTCTGCATGCTTCCCAAGAATCTTGGCCAATATCTTGGCTTTCAAAATGTGTTCTGGTAACTCACTATTTTAAGCTCTTATGATACCAGAGACAGAAAACTTCCCACAGTCATTTTGATACTGAAAATTCTCATGTGCCAGATATGGTCCATTTTGTGCTTTTTCAACACATGTATGACCCAGAGAGAGAGATCACAGCTAGAAAAGTCTTACCTCTGATGATCTCTTGGGAGATATTGCTAGCTTGAGAGCCTTTACAGGTGACATTAGAACAAATCTAAAGCTATTCTACTCCATGTAAGGAGCACATGGGATACATGAGCCCCCTTGGTGGGATAGGTGAAAAATATCCATAAAATGAACAGCCTGGGTTAATTTGCTAGAAAAAAAAATTAGAGTAGTCTGAAGGTCAAATGGAATGAGAACATGTTTTTAATCTTCTTATCTACTTATAAATCACTGATATTTTAGGTCCACTAAAGTCATTTGTAGAGATTTTCACATAGCAAGCTGGCATGTCTGTTATATATTGACCTAAATTTACCTTCCATAATTTTGTGAATTCCCAGAATGGTATTTTAGATGTGGGCTGGTTTACCAGTATCTGGGCCTGTTACACTGCAAACCCTGGCACAACAAGTTTACAGGAAAATTCTGGTGGCTGAAAGATATCTATCAACAGTTCTTCAACATTTCTATGCCATTTTCCTCCAACGGATCCCTACCTAGTGTAAGATGTAGGCAGATAACACATTGAAGTCTCTGCCGAACTGAGGAAACAGTTAAACCCCCCTCTCATCTAAATTTTGGGATCAACTCCCTTCATCCTTTACTTTATATTGACTTAGTGTTTTTCCTCTCTTAGAAGCCTAGGTCCTTCTTCCATACACATGGACAGAAAGGTGGTTGTTTGGGGAGGGAAATGAAATGTGCCTGTAGTCTGCTTCATCTACTCCAACCACTGATAAGCAGCAGCATCTCAGGCTGGGTGAGTCGCCCTTTTTTCCTTTACATACCAATTTTTTTGCATCAACATATTTTTTTAACTAGCAGAAAGTATGCAATCTGGAGAAAGCAAATGAAACCCAAAACTTACCATCTGATTCGGAGGCTGCTCTGAAAATCAAGTAGCTGCTGGGGAGAGGCTGAGTGATTGAACCAACATTTTCTCCCTTTGGCCCCTGGAAATGCACACAGACACAAAGATGTAAGGCACAGAAGCTGCAATGGACTCTTCAATGTCTTTCTACCCTTCCCAGACAGAGTGTGCATGATTGTGATAGGAAAGAAGGAGAAGATGGAGTAATTTAGAAAGACTCACTGGTAATCATGACACTGCTGCTGCAGCTCCAAGGCAGTGACGAGCTCCTACGTAAATGGGGCTTGGTCTAACCTATGTTTAGCCCCAAACCTACTATGTTCATTCAGATCTTCAGAAATGGAAGGATCTTGTTGCTGTCATTTCGGACAAAACCAGTCAAATATTTTCTATTAGCCAATATTTTCTATTCTTTGTGCAAAACCTGAATGGCCCATGTGCACATCTTACAAGCTCCACGAGGTGCACATGGACTTACAATGAAACACCTTTCATGCACCACCACAAAAGCAGCAGAGCCACACCTTGTGCTGTGAGTGCCTTGAGCAGAGAGGCAACAGCAGCTTTTCTGGAAGGAAACAAAGGGAAAACTCCATCCTGAAAACCTGTCTGTGGGAAAGGTGGAGACAGGTAAAACCACAGATTGAGGACCAGATGTCTCCCAGCACAGGCATGTGCTGCAGGGTTGCAGTCCTTCACCTCTAAATCCTGAGCCTTTGAGAACCCTCATTCTATAGTGCCTGGGGTGATGGCCACCTCAGGCTTTGCATGTTTATGTTGCTTTTAGTTTAGAAGCTGTGGCAAAAGAAAACAGTGTCTTGTAAACATCCTGCCATCATCCTTTCAGCATGACCCTCCAGAAATGATGCCCAGGGAGGCAGAGTCCACCTTGGATTAGGCACTTCCAATGGAGCCACAGGCTCCCACCTTGATCTCCTCTCTGTTTTCTCTACTTTTGAACTACAGAAGCTGCTAAGAAAAAGCAATTCTGGTACCCAGTGAGCACAGCTTCATCCTCTACATGGTATGGACTTTGCGTCATAACCTGTCTGAAATAAACAGGGAACCCTCCTCTTCCATTGCATATCCAAAGTTACCCAGCCTCCTCCAGTTCCTTCTCTTCCTCACTTTGTAACAAAAAACACAAAAGCAGGTCCCTCTTCAAATATGCAGACATGATGTCAGAACTAAAAGCAGAGCAGAAAGCATCACCAATACTCTCATGCCCACTGTGACAACGGCAGGGTGGAACAAGCAATTTTCTCCAGGATGCTCCAATACAGATCTCCTTGAGTTTCTAGAAAATACCACACAGTGCTGAAAATCTGTAGGCAGATTTCTGCAGTTTGAATATGACTCTTCTCCCTAACACAGGCCTTTATAGTATCCAATCGTGTCCCTTGAAAGAAGGATTTCTCCCTGGCATTAGTTTATAAGCGCAGAACTGTGACCACAAGTGAAATCTGCTTCTGTACACAAGTGCCTCATAGTTAAATGCTGCTTTTAACTGGATTTTTGTTTTCAAGTTATACTCAGAAAACCAAAATTTTGAAAGAACGAAGAATGCAAGCATCAGAAAAGCATAAAATTGTATGTGAGTGTATGCCACAAAGATGAAGTGCTGAGAAGACAGCAGTCTCCAGTCAAGCTTCTTGCCTTCCTATCTACGGGGTTCCTCTGCTGCCAGGAGAAACTGGGATCCTCGTTATTCACATTATTTTTCCCCTCCCCTCTCCCACAAGAGGTTCACAAAATTAAGACTGTTTAAAGACTTAATAGTCAGGACTGGCAAGGTTGAGATTTGATTAGTAAACCAGAGCAGAGCAGCTTAAGACATTACTAGTGACATTAATGCAATCAGGCATCATTCCCCATGGCATTTTTCCTTTCAGTGGCTTGCAGCTGAGCAGGGTGTTTGAGAACTGTTGATAACACCATTAATTGTGTTTTCAGTGCAGAGGTTGATATTTGCTCTATTTGAGGAAAAAACCCACAACCAAACAGTACATATACAGAGAAACGATATCAAAAAAAAGGGGTAGATGGGAAAGAAGGGATAGCACATGGGAAGGAGGGGATAACACAAGATTTTAAGAGACATTTAGGCATCTGGGTAAACTCAAGAACCAGCGAGGTCACTCTGTCAAGGAAACATGCAATAGTGAGGCATGTTCATATATGAAGGTGGCCATTTCCCACAGAAAGCAAAGAAAAGAGAGGAGGCCATAAAAATAAAGTCAACATCTGGACCGAGTAAATGATGTTCTGTATCTGCACAGCAGAGATAATGATGCTTTCTGTCTCCCAGCCTATGAGTATCATGTCTGTTTAGAGCCCAAGACCTCCAAGACAATGACCACCTCTCAGTAAAAGTGTTATCCCTGCTGCATCAGGACCCAGAGCTAAGCTGCAGCCCCCAGGCAGTACAGCTAAGAAAGGATAACCTTCATCTCATTACTGTCTTTACATTTGATTTGTGAGTCAAAAGTCATTATCAAATAGGGGGGTGACTAGGCTTTGAAAAATTGAGTGGACTGACAGTTTTAGATAGTATGACATCTTGGAGAGCTATAAATCAAAGCTTAAAAAAGGGGGAAAAATCTCATTAACAGTATTGTGGATAACTGTAAGGATGAACACGAAACTGTATTCTAGAATGGAATAAACAACTGCAAAAGCAGAGGCACTAGCCCATTACTAGGACTTTTTCTTTAAAGGAATGACTTGTATTTCTTTAAAATCAACAAAATGAAAACTATATATATTCCCAGATGCAGTGGGTCTGACCCCTACCTACTTAGTGCTCTAAATAAATGTCAGAACAAGCTGCAGATAATGAAAGCCTTTCCACACCATGTTGTTCAGCCAGCTTCTGAGCAAGCTCAAAGGGAAACAAGACCTATTCCAGGACATTTTTTTGGGACAGCCAGGCAAACCCTGCAAGCTGATAGCCCTACACTCCCTCTGCTAAGCAAGAGGACAGACACCCACATAGGGTGGCATTCCCCAGTCTCCTGCAGTCATGTCTCTTTCCAGGAGCAGCATGGGATCACGCTGCCCTCACACAACAAACAAAGTGCCTCTGCAGCAGCATTTGGAACATGTGGGGCAACCTTTTCTTACTGCTGCTTGCACTGCTGGCTGATTTTGAGACCTTGGTGGTTTTGGCCTTGGATTTACAAAAGCTTGGGCAGAGCAAACAGATAAAAGGTCTAATTCATTTGCACTGCAAAGGAGTTTCAGGATAAAACTCTCAAAAAGCCAGGGAGGTGGTGTAGAATAAAGAACCTGTTCCCTGAGCAACACGCTTCTAAGAGCTCTAGACCCCAGAGAACTTCAGAGGAAAACAGTACCCTGGTGCATGTATTTAGCTTTCAACTATAAGCAATGGCCTTACATTTCACCTTGAAAGGCAGCCCAAAATCTCACCCCACTCTAACCGAAGTTAAACGCCTGCACATCAAATTTACTTAGGTAGCACTACCATAAATTCCTATAGCAGTGTCTGAACCAGTCATCTGTTCCAGGGCTGAACCCTGTAGTTAGATCCAAACATACGCTGGGCAGCCAGGCCAACATGTACAAAGGTGTTCAATAATAACCACAAGTTAGCTGCAAGTCCCCTGATGCAAGTCAAAGTTGGACCATCAACTCTAGTCTGGACAATCCCCGAAAATTTCACAAGCCATTTTGGGCAAAAGTGAAAGTTGTTGATCCATGTTTTTCTATTATCTATTATTTATCTATACATATGTTTCTGTTGTGATGGACAGTAACTTGGGCTTTTTGCTTAAGCTTAGGCTAATCTATATTTCACAAAAAATAGACCTTCTTTGCATAGTTATACACAACCAATTTAGATCAGACAATTCTCCTCCAGTTGCTTTAAAAGGAGGCTGTGAAATGACATAAAGTGAAACTATTTTTGGCGCTTTCAGCCTTAAACCGTTGTCAGAGTGCAGACAGCTTCTTTGACATCAAGAAGTTCACTGGTGGATTTCTTCTTGATGTATATTTTGGTGTTTACCTCATGGCTGAAAGCATCTATCACAGACAACAATCCAGGCTGAACTCAGGTTTCAGGGTATTTCCTAGTATGCAGCTCAAATATAGCTCTCTAAATATGTCTCAAGAGCCTTAGAATATTAGTTTGACTTTAAAATTTAAACCTCTTTGGATTTCCTCTAGTACACAAACACTTTCAGAGATACACTCCCTTCACATTTAATATACTAATTCCTATTTCTATCATGTATTTTCTCAAGAGACACAAAAATTAGATATACATACACACACTCAAATACATATAAATGTTGATAAAAACTTCTTTCTTTTGGATGCTTTATATCAAGGGCAGGGCATTCTAGCACAACACTTCAGATCTGTCAGCAACACTACTTTTCAGTACCTGACTGCACTTTTGATTCTATTTTTCCCTATCTCTCCTGACTGTGCTTCTCAGAAGAATTCACTTGACCTGTCAAATCACAAGGAATGCTTTTATTGACAGACAGTAAATTATCAACAACATTCTTGGGTGAAGGCTCTGAATTAAAAAACTCTCAAAACTGAATAAGAAGCAAGGTAGCAAAGAAACCCTTGGGACTTTGAGCAAAAACAATGCATCTAGGCACAAATCAGAGCTGAACTGCTGACAGAAATCAGCAGCTCTTATCCCTGGTTGTTGAGGTTAATTTTAATTCTCTCCTTCTACCTTATTAAAAATCAAAAGACTTTTTATAGTGATTGTACAGCTGTGTTTAAAACTGTTCAATTAACTGCACTGATGAGCAGAAGGGCATCTGCTTGATCTGCTCTCACAGGGCTTCCCTGTTTTGTTAGAACTTCTGATGCCAGTGACAAGTGTCTTCATTGCTCTTCCATGGGTCTTTCCAAGCACATTTACTCTGCTCACCACCTTGCAGCAAGGCACAAGCTTGTAATGCTTTATTTACACTCATGATATCTCCCAGAGAAATTATGTCTGCAATAACTCTGCCAAGTCACTGTTTTTAAGGGGGAAACAAGAGTTCAAGAACATTTAAGTTTTGTCTTCAGGGTATTTAATAGATGTGGCTCTCAGCACCTCTCAGGAGGTACTGGGATCTTCCTCTTTCCTTACAGGCATTAGATAATTTTTTTTCTTTTTTTGTCTATTCTTAAAGGGAAGAAGAAAAAGAAATGCAGCTCTTCAAAATTTGCAGGGAATTATTTTAAGATGTGTGAAAAACTATTCATCATTTGCATTACAGGGAGATCCAGAGGTCACTGCAGGAGCTACTGAATGTACAGGAAGAGATTGTCTCAGCCTGAAGAATAACTAAAAGTGAAGGGGAGAAAACCTCGCTATTTCCATTTCAAAGATGAGACAATGAAGGCAACATATCCAAAGTCACTCTTTTGTGGAACAGTCAAGGCTTGTGCAGACCACTGAGTTTCAAGTTCATTGCAAACAAATCCAAACCTCAGAAGCATTAGAAAAAAAAAAGTCAAATTATCAACCTGATGTTGTCACTTTGCCAGCCCTCTTCTAGTGTTGTGCAAAGCACTTGGTGCTTTGTGTGTCTGAGTTTTGGGGAATTTAGTTAATTGGGTCTATTCCTCAATTCCTTTTAAAGATGTAGGCCATGGTTTGATAAAACTTCTAGGGATTGATATTTTTTTCCTGAACTGGTACATTTCCCATTTCCTCAGTCTATGCATGCATCCATACACCAAGAATGACAAATCTCTGAACTAGTCACAAGGACTATGTTCCTCAGATGTCATATAATGATCAAGCTTCGGTGTCTTTAATCTTTTTAAGCAGTCAGTTGCTAACAGCAACCGAATAACTGCAAATCTAGATAACATTAGTGCTCAGAAACTTTGGTGACCAAGCAGAGGTTGTTCAACTCATCAGGATTGTTACCTTTACAGCCCAGATTGATTGATCCAAAGGATGAAAAAGTTTAAAGCAGAAGCCATCCTTTTTGGAAGGTCTCTCGATCAGCTCACAAGAATGGAGCAAGATTGTCCCAACCCACTGTCCGATCTTTGGCGTCTTATAAATCAGCAGCACTCCTGGTTTCAGGACACACCACAGTTTGGTCCAGCTCTTCAGAGTCCCACGAATCTGGATAAAAAGCAGGGAGAGGACAAAAAGTTACACTTAGGTTGCTCCTTCAAAGAAAACCAGCATTTATTCAGTATTTATACAGTACTTCCAGTATGTTTATTCCAAGGCCACACCACACGTCCTAAGGAAAATACACTGTGTTATCTGAGCAGTCCTAGGGATCTCATAGCAAAACCACAGACCTTGCAAACCTGAATATCAGAATCTAGTTTTCATATTTTTGTTACTGGCTTAGTGTTCTTCATATTTTTATTACTACCTTAGTGTTAGCAGCTTGATTAATTTTTCAGGCAATCAGCACTGCTGGCCCATATAAGAGTGATCTGTTAATAATCACAGAGGACATGCCAATTAGAACATTGCATATAAAAATGTTATAGCTAGTCTAACTTGACTTATAAGTCATTTTAATAGTGTTCTGCAGAACACAGCTATTAATGGGTTTTGTCAAATACCCAATTTTTAAAAGTACCGTCTCCAGCTGGTTTACTTCTCTGTCAAGCTCAGTGCAGCTCTCTCTTGTATAAAAGACATTAAATCTGATAGAGTATATTAAAGATAACATCTTTAAGAATGAAGAAGCTTCTCAGTAAGGTTAGATCTTGCCTAAGGTCTTCTTGCTTTCAATGTACATAGGCCAAAACTCAAGTCTTATGTCAGCGTTCTGTTTTTGTGGCCCAGCACTATATGTTGCTCACCAGAAAATTCCAGCCACAGCAAACATGCAATAGGTGTTTTTTATTTTAAAAAAATCTCAATATTTATCCATCATTAACAGTAAACACTATGGAAACACTCTTTTGCCAATCTAATTTCTCAAATAAACTATAAGCATGTCACTTTTCCAGCCTCTAATACTGATTGTAGAACAATGTTGAAGGTTTCTCACATCGGTCAAATGCAATTGTATTGTTTCACAGAATCACAGAATCAGCTAGGTTGGAAAAGACCTCTGAGATCATCGAGTCCAACCTATGACCTAAGACCACCTTGTCACCTTTGGAAATTAAGTTCTGCCAATAGAAAAGGGGCAACCAATTCACCACTATTTGAGAAGACTAAATGGCCCCAAAGGAGGAGAAAAGCAGTGCTCAGAGGTAACATCGCTCAATGTCAATCCAAATCTACTTTGCCACATACAAAGTTTCAGGACTTCAATGAGAAGCTGTCACTACTTCAGCCTGTGCACAAGAAGAAATTACAGTTGTCATCAGGTCCAATACATTTAATTCTGTGCCATGACAACATAAACTCCAACTGTCAATAGGACAAGCTGTATCTGCCCAGGCTGTTTCCTGTCTACTCCCTCTTCAGTACAGAACCACATCTATGGGAAGAGGCCAACAGACACTTTCAGAGAGGAACAAAGAAAGAAACATCATCACTTCTATTTGCACTCTGCACTTTTTGAGACCTTATTGCTGCTTAAGGACATGGAACAGATGGATTGAGTTAGGTTAAGACGGAAGGTAAATATTCCACATAGTTCCACTTTTATAGCAGTTATTTAAGTACAGCTTTACAGCAACTTCAACTCAAAATTATTCAGTCTTCCTTCACTCAAAAAAGTGCTTGTGCATAAGTGTCAGACACATTGACTACTTCTCACTTCTTTTTCCCTACAGCTTGAGAAGCAATGGTTTGTATTAAGTACCTTCAGCCAGTCTGCTGTGATCACTACACTGGGATCCTTCAGAGCACTGAAGAGTTGTTTGGTAGCTCTTTTCTTCTCCTGTCTGTAATTTTTTTTCTGTACCTGGTTGAGAACAGAGAAAATATAGCTGCTGTAATCACAGCCTTTTTGGGGGAGGAAGGAACATAATGCATTAAGGACAGCTATGTATAGCACAGCTAGAACTTGACCCAGCACAGGTTCCCCAGAAATGAGCACAAGGAAGAACAAAAACAGGCATTCTCTTTGCCCCTGAAGTTTCACTAAACATAACCTAGTTTGTCTTTTCTTTAGGGGGAATGGAAAGAGGTTGAATACCCAGTCCTCCTCACCCTCAAATTCAAGATATTAAATCTCATTTCACTCAAAGCAAATTATTTATATTTAGGTTTGGTAGACAAGCAAGTGTTTGAGCTGTAATTTGCTCAGATTGCCTAGGCAAACCCTTCCTAACAAAACCAGTGAAGGATTACAATCCTCTTGAGGTGCCTAATGGCTCTGGAACATACAAACATAGTGAAATAATTACACTGATCTGTTCTGCTTTCAGTACATAATCTAATCCTCTATATAGAGCCTGTAAATGCCCTTGGCCTATAATGACTCCTACAAGATTCAGAGGCTTCTCTGGGTCTTGGGAAATGGCTCCAAGTAGTTCCAGTGGTTTGTTTGGAAGGTACTATTTGTTTTGTAAAAGAAAGTCAGCTGAGGCTGACTTGGCTGCTTTGCACATACCTTCAGTGTTTCCTTCTTCATGAATTTGGCCGTGGGAGACACACACTCTTTGTCAGACCCATTGCAAAGCTTATATTCAATCTAAAAAAAGAGGGAGAGAGAAAATAGAAATGTGTTAACATGAAGATATTTAAGTTATGTTCTAATAAGAGTTGTTTATATCTTTTGGGAGCTGATTGCAGATTTCAGCAGCATAACACTAAGCAGGTGCACAAAATGCATACCTGCAGTGCAGTCCAAACTCCCTTCTTATACTCATATCTGGCTGGAAAATTCCCCACCAAATTTTCTTGATATTTCTCCCATGCAGTCATTAATTTTGGTTAAAAAAACCCAACCAAACAACAAACAAAAAACAACAAACACAAAACCCCTTAAAAAACTCCATCCAATAAAACAAAAAAACCCCAATAAAATCAAACCAAAACAAAAACTTATTCCTATCTTTGAAAACTACTCATCTCTTCTCAGATCTGAAAGCATTTCAATTACTGGAATAAAAATTATGGGGAATCTGTTATAGATCTTTCAGAACTAGACTTGATACTGGCAATGACTGTTGCCTTAGCTGAAATGTCCAGAAACAAGTGGGCAAAAAATTACTTAATAATGTTATAGATAATACAGGAAATCACCATCGTCTTGGCCTTGCAAAGCAAGGCACAAAATATATACAGTCACTTCAAATCATGTTTGATACTGTCAGGGTTGTTTAAATTCACTCTCAGAGGCTACTGATCTCATCACTGTGCTGACATGCTGAAAAAATGCTTTACTTCTGTTAGACATAATCACAATATTACTGTTACCAAAATAAAATACACTTAGAAAGTACAGCTCTCTGCAGTCCAGCTCACAACAAAGACTCCCACTTGGACAGGTATTGTCAGCAAGTTGTCAAAAACCTAGGGAGGGTTAGAGGTGTGAGAATTATGGTACACTCTGGACTCTGCTACTTTTTATGTGACCTTGGGGAAGTTACTTTCTTCCTCTGTACCTCTCTTCCTTCCAGCCTTTAATGTGTCTGATACATTCAGACTGTGATCTTCTGGGTCAGGCACTGTCTCTCCAACTTATGCATGACAGTTTTATAAAAAAAGTTCAGCCCTTGGACACCTTGATTTAATGAATATGACAGAAAAATGAGCTGTACTAAGGAAAAAATGTATCAAATATACTTCCCACTTATAAAATTACTGCTATGATGTGAAACAAACCCACTGGGCTCTCAGACTCTCTCTCCTTTATGTCATGAGTTGATGTGATCATTTTACAGTGCCTTCATTTCGAGAGACCCACTTTCTTTTTCCCTCCCAGTGACACAGAAACCTCTCAGGCTACTACAGCCACAAACTATGCTGAACGTTAGTGTGAGCAGAAAAATATTTAATGACAGCCAGATCAGTCCTTTTCACATGACTCAGAAAAAAACCACACAAATGCATGACCAGATCACAGCAAACAGGCCATCAGCTGTGCTTTGGAGACTGTGGCAGGAACAGAAATGGGAGATAAGGGAGCATGCTCAACTGACCAAAACCAGTAGATGACGCAGGATTAGAAATTATGGGCTGAAGGTGCTGTTTGCAACAGAGCCACAGTCACTGTAGAACCTGTTACTTGTTCTCACCCTTGTAGTAGTTTTTCACTAAAAACAGAACTACATGTAATACTTAAGAATAGAGAAATGAAAACTTTATGATGGTGCGTAAAGACCAGTGAGGTCCCTGATTGGACTGTTTAGTTTAGAAGTCAACTTGGTTCCACTCAAAGAAAATGCCACCTCTTGGGCTCCTGAAAACTATTCAGTATTTGCCATTTTTGTTTTCACAGAAAGCTAAGCCTGCCTCCTCTGCCTGCAATGCAATCTCTGATGCATATTTTGTATTTCTGTGCTTGAGACTTCACGGTAAGAACACAAGATTTATGGTGGGGACCTCTGCACAGATATGACATCTGAGCAGAGACTTGTGCCCACAAGGTCTTTGTCACATTTCAAAGGGCAGTAGTAGGCATTTGGGAGATATGCTATAAGCCTTTCTTTATAAAGAAACATTTCCAAGTGCTTAAATGTCTCTGAGCAAGAATCCATTCGAATTATTAGGAGATTATGCTTTCATGATTTGAGACATGTCCTCTGAAACCAGTCAGAAGAATTCTCCCCCTTTCTCCCAATTAGCAGGAAGAATGTCCTGTCCGTGAGCCAACTGTTTATTAGTAATTTTACTCCCTCTGGCCTGAGAGATCAGACACAGAGAGAAACACCGTGTACTATTCCTCATTAGCCAGTGTGAGAAGCAGAAAAAGGACAGATGTTCCCAAGATTCTAGGAAACACTGCTCAGGTGCCTGCAAAGCATCAGGATACAAAGAATGCTTTTTGTTCAACTAAATAAAACAAACTACAGTCCTTTGTTGTCTAGACAATTACACCTTAGCACTTATATAAAGAATAAAATTTTGCCCCTTAAGCTCATTTAGCTTGGGGAAATTTACTTGCAGATGAATTCAGAAAGGCTTCCAAAAACCACTGCAAACCTGAGCCCTAATCCACTGCTCATGGGGAACCAGCACTGACACAGACAGAGGCGCTTTCACTGCTCTACCAGCCCCACCTGCCTCCTCCTTGAAGTCACTCTGGGTCATGCTAAAAATAGAGTTAAACAACCACAAGACTTCAAACCTGGGGTGTTCACAGAGACAGACATTGATTCTGACTCTTCGCGAGAGCTGACTCGTAGGTCCATGACGAAGGACAACACCGTGTGCCCAGCGCCAGCCAATACTGCTATGCCTGTCATAAAACCACAGCACATAACAGCTGATGAAGGGATAATCTCCCCTTACACCAACACAGCCTTTAGGAGCTCAATAAATACAGTGAAACTTGTCGGAAACCACAACAAACTGGTCCTTCTCTTGGTTAAAGAAGCTGGATGAGCAGCCCAGGGGGCTGCTGTAGTGGGCTCCTGAACTGCTGTGCTGCTTCCTTCAGGCATTTCCTCCCCCATGTTTGGGCTACACCTGGACATGCTGAATCTGCACACCTTGCCTGTAAATGGAAACACGGCCACAGGGATGGTGCACACGAATACATGAGAAAGAAGCAGCAGCGTAGGTCCTTCACTGCCTGCATAGGAATTTCTAGGCACAGGAAAACAAATATCTGTGCTGCTCTGTTCCAAAAACTGTGATGTACCTACCAGCTGGGTGATGAATACCACAACTCCATGAGATGGTTGCAAAATGTTTTATGAAGAGAGAGAAAATATTACTATAACCAAGTTTTAACTAGGAGCTGTGGACAAGCTTCCAGATGTGCCTGACCTGGAACTTTTGACACTGTTCCCCAGTTACTTTTTAACTGATTGATTCTCCCTCCTGATTTTGCCTCTTGTTATGCTTATGAGGATGCATCACCACATATTCTAAACAGCAGTTTGCTGGTAGGTGATCTCCAGGTCTACAGAGTGAAAAGCATTGCATTTCTGGGTTTAAAGTTCCTCTTTTTCCCAGGAAAGGTGGGATCTAAGCCCCCAGGACAACATAACATAGGCCTCCATGCTGCTGACAGTAATGATAGTTCCTTTAGGTTTAACCTGATAAGTGACTTGAAGAAATATGATTTCATGTTTTTGCATTAATCTGTCCTAATAATTTTGATTGTACTTTGTGGTACATATAAGATTCAATTAATTTGGGCCATCAGCTCTAAAGATTCCCTAGACACAGCAAGGTCTAAGGCACATCAAGAGCATTTAATGATGTCTTTCTACTACCCTGCCATTCTCAGCCAGGCAGAAAACTAAGAGAAGCCATTTGTCATCACAGCAAGTCTTTCAAGGGTGCTGGGATAACACTTGTGCAGGATATCAGAATCTGGCCCTCTCTCTGTGCAGCAACATGAACAATATTCACCAGATATGAGACTTCTTAAAATGGGAAGGTTAGAAATTGGTGTCCTTGTTAAAGGAAGCCACTGGAGTATTCTAATAAGAAAGCAATGGTATGTTTCCATATACAGGTTCTCATAAGGAGGGAAGACTGTTAATGTGCCAAAAACTTTAACCAGAGTTTATGGCAGCACTTGCAGGGGCAGGAAACTGTTGTCCCTTTTCAGTTCTCTAACCAAATCTGTCCTTTCCAGGACTGAGTGATGACCTTGCCAGCTAACAATGGCTTGTACTGTACTCAAAAACATACTTTTTATCCCAGTTATGTTTCTGTTTCTTTCCATCTCAGTCATGGAGCTCTGCAGATTCACTGCTGACTGTAAGCAGTCATCACAATAGCCTCACACTTCTGCCAGACTTTGTAAGAGAGCATACAGAGTCCTAACAATAGGGCTGTTCTAATCCAGTGTCTTTTGGGTGACTTCATTTCTAAGAGGAATCAAATCATTTCACAGAAAACCAGTCTGTGATCAACTCTGGCGTGGCGGATGCCAGCCCATCAGCATGCCATCCATGCCTTGGATAACAGCAAGAGGAATATCCTGTTATTTAGTGCAAGCAATCCTTGCTGCACAATAGACAGAATTATTCCAAATGAGAAACATTTACATAAAGTCATTCTCAAGCTGTGCTCTGCATATTAACAGCAGTGACAGCTTAGAAGTTGCCCTTTTGTGTTCTTTGCATCCAAATGAGAGAAAGACAAGACCAGATGGGAATTTGAAGGCAGAGCAAAAGTAGCTGAGGTCGTAAGTTACGCTTCACTACAGCAATAGGAGACGTGCCCTTGGTCACAGGTAATTTCTCCAGTATCTTTTCCACATATAATCACTAAAAAACTTGATCACACAAAAAATAAAAAAAAAAAAAATCAAACAAAAGTTCCTGACATAGTATAAAAACTATGGAAAAGCTGCATTTATTACCTTCATTAGAAGTGAGAAACTCCTTGTTACTGATGTGAATATTCACATATATTTCAACCAAATTTAAGCAATTTTGGTTTCAATTTATTATAGGCAGTTTTTTTAAAAAACTTTTTACTGTTGTTGTGAATTAACAGCTCATCCAAAGCACAGTAGAATCAGTGAAACAATTCTTACTGGCAAACAAGCTTTGCATTAGGAAAGATTACCCTTCAATTGATATGCCGTTTTATAGGAAGTTGAATAATCTTCACCTAAAACTTTCCAGTCTGAAATAAAAAAAAATAAAAACACAAAAATCCCTCTTATTTCAACAATGTTACAAAGATATGGCAACTGTGTTTACAACTCTGAAATAGCACAATGATTAGCACAAACTGAGAAGCCTGAACAAATAAACAGTTGACATGACAGCAACATCTGGGGAGAGTCACTGGTGAAATTCAGCTATCCAAGCAACTCCAAATATCAAGTTATACTATTGCTTAGTTAAACACTTTGTTCCACTGCATTGAATTATAGTAAATAAAGAACAAGTCACAGACCTCATAGGATTTCTATTTGATCATTTAGATGTGCCCTGCTTGGGAAGATCATTCTACAAGTTCAGAATATTTATAGAACATCTGAGCTGAGATAGGAAGGTGTACACTGAGAAAAATGCTGTTTGATATATTACAGATACAGTGCCACACAGAAAGTTGAAGCAAAGTTTTGCTTTCCCCTTCAGCTTTAGGCACATCTTTTGTTCCTAGGCTGAGCTTAAACAAAGAAAGTAAGCAATGAAAAACAACTGGACCTGTGGTTTAATGTAAGTTTTGCTAAATTGTTTAGTAAATCATTTCAATTTCAGCACCTCCATTTACTCTCATCTTCTCCATCAGAAACACCAGAACAAGGAATCATGATCACATAACCCAAGGACATGATAGGACTGCTTGTGGCCTACCCAAAACTATCAACTTTGAGACTTCTTTTCTGCAAACAGTTACTGCTGTCTAAATTCACCTCTGTGAGGCATCTGGGAGTGTCAGAGCTTGTGTGCACCAACACAAGTTAGAAAACATGGAGCATCCCTACTTCTCAGTGCAAAACCCCATCCCTTCTCCATGTGATTTTTCCAGGATATTCCAGGTTACATCTCTGCTCATTTTAAATCAGCTGCAAAGTCCCCTGTGGACAACAGTGATTACCCTAAAGTACTGCACATAGTGGAATTGAAGAAACAAGGTACATCAAGCCAGGGCACAGGAACTGAGTGTAAGTCTTGATAGAGACAACTAGCTGCAAAATAATTCCATCCGTAACACTGAGAGCATGAAGTATGGTAATGAAAAGCCAGCAAGGGTCCAGTTGAGCATAACACCACCTGGAAGCACTAGATTCTCCTACAAAGCCATGCTCAACACACACAGGGGATGTTTCACTCCTGAATATCTAAAAGGTGATCCCTGCAAAACTGTATCTGTCTGACAACTGATTTCTTGGTTTGCTGGCTAAGGGAGAACAGAGGGAACGGTACCCTTGCAGGTTGCCACATTTGTAAATGATCTTTTATGGTGGTCCCAAATGTAACCATGTCTTGAGTTACCTCAGAGGTTAGGAGCATGATTCATAGATCTAGAAGAGTAAATTAGAGACAGCATGGGAACTGCAGTTTAAATCTCAAATGATCGGTATGAGCTGTTTCAAACTACTTTTGTCTGAAATAAATTTCTAACAGTCAGTGAGATTCATATTTCAGATTACAAATCACACAATAAAGGCCTGAACAATTCAGGCATGTAGAAAAACTCATTCACAACGCATTACCCTCACATACATCATATAACTGTGCACGCAGCAGCCACACTCCTACAGCTTTATAGACTTCACTGTGGCATTAGCAAGGGACTGGAAAAGTGAAGTACCACTGAGATCCAGCTTCAAGATTATTCTCACTATCCCTTAAAATACACCTCAATTCTTTGTGGGCCCTGCATCATACCAAGAGACTCCAGCTGCCCTCCATCCAGTAGAATTAATAGGTAAGCACAGGAAAGGAAGAAAAAGAATGTGGCACTGCATACTGTAATAAAAGGTGCCTTATAGGACTCTGACAGTGCTGAATGAGTCACAAAATGAGAGAAAGGAGTTTCCTGTCATTATCAGGTGTGTGCTAACTGTACTACCTGTCTGCCTGATGAGCTTGAGGCTTGGTTATACTTTTACACCCAACTATGAGTACTGGTCCCAGAAAACAATGCTAAAGGGCTCTAAAAAAGAGAGAAACTATTATGAGAAACAATCTGAAATAAATAAGATAATAATTTTTTCCCCTTGGTAAAGGACATAAAAGAAACTCGGCTTAAAAAATTAAGTAGGAGAAAATATGCTGCAGGAAAGTTAGCAATGTAATATGTAGCTGAACTGTGCCTTAAATTTGTTTTAATAAAATACGGGGTGAGAAGCCACAACTGAAATCAGAAATATATATAAGTGCTAAGAACCACACAAACATGCTGAAAGCAAATATTCCAGCATCAAATATTTGACTGTCTGTACTGATATGATATGACAACTGGGACGTGTTCACACCTCGGACATAAGAGAGCAGTCCACCTGTGAGCACAGGGCTCTGTGGTTGCAGTCACGTGGCTGCACAGGTCACAAGTTCACAGACATTTATAGGGTTTTTATAATATATTCTCTCTGCTAACCTTGGAAACCTGCAGCCTGTTCCACCATGTGGATATGGCCTGAGTGAACAAAATGCAAAGCTGTTTCCACCTTACTGATGAAGATGTGAAACAAAAAAACAATTAATATGCCCTAGGAAGTGCAGGGAATCCAAGGCAGAGTTGGGAATTTGAGGTTACCTAAGCCCCAGTGCAGGGATTGAATCACTCGACTGGTTTTCCTTTCCTTCTCATTACTGAGTGAAGAGTCAATGTGGTGTGGTACATCAAAATAGCGCTGCTGAAAGAACATTGATTTCCAACAAGGTTTGTTATATCCACTGTGCCAAAAGAAGGGCAAGTATTCATGGCACGGATCTGTTACCTACAACATTTACTTCTGAATCCGTTAATTAAACCTGCACATCCTACGGTTCGGTTTCTAAGAATTATTCCCCCCCTGCTATCAGGAATCTAAACATGACCCAATTACCACACACTCTTCCCTTTGATTCAAGTAGGTGGAATCACTATTTATTTTTAAACTGAGTGTGACCGATCTCTGCTTGCAGTTCTGCACATCTGACAGTAAAGTTTCATTTTAGAGCATTATAGCTGAGTGGATGTGAAAAATTACATATTAAGCAAACTGACTACCAGTTTGCCTAAACTTTTAAGGTACAAGTCATTTCACAGTAAGGGACCCCCTACTGTCACTGATGTTGCAAAGCTTGACAGAAGACAAGTTACATGGCTGGAGAAGAGCAAGGTAGTGTATATAACAGCAAGGTGAAGCAGAGTGAAGTGAGAATGAAAAATGCTACAGTACAGGTTCAGTGAGGCAGAAGGTCTCCAAATCAGACATGATGTGTCTAAGCAGAACATTTGGGCAGGAAAGAAACACCTAGCCCTGGCCCATTCAGTAGCCAAAGCAATTGCAACATTGTAAACGAGTAAGCAAGTTGAAGTTTGGTGTTTCGGTATTCTCATATCTGTTTTTAGTCCACTAATGTTTCAGAGCAATTCTGACTATTGTAAAACCAAAGGCTTAGGTTAGTGAAAGCAAAGTTCATGTCCAGACCCCCACTTATTTTGAATCACAAATCTGATGCAGTTGTTTACTGTTGTGCATTTTCTCTTAACTCTTCTTAACAATTACTCTTGACACCACCAAAGAGAGACCCACCAACAGCTCTCCAGTGCACACAAAGCATGGCAGAAATCTAGGTGGGTACCCAAATTTTCCATGGGTGCTTCTCCTTTCAAAAACACACCTGTGGAGACTAAGTAGCAAGGCAGGCCCAGAGGCTGGGAAAACACAGCTAAGCCATGCTCTCAACCTAGAAAACTCTCATAAATACATTCCTACTCTTGGATTCATCCTGCATCTCAGAAATCAAACTCCCTTTTGGACAGCATTTCACTGCTCTGAGTTGTCCTGTCCAGAAAAAGTCTTTCTTTACATTCCTAAGTCATTACAAAATTCAATGACACTCCTTGTAAGGCGTGCAAAACATCTAGCTTTAAAGCAGCCCTGGATGCAGTTACCTGGTCCTTGGGCTTCTCCACTGCCAGGATAAGTGGGAGGCTGATCTTCCTAGAGGAACCTGCCTGAAAAAGTAAAGCCAAGGTTGGTTTGCAGCTTGCCAGGTTCCCGCAATAGCAGAGGACATGTACACGAGTCCTTGTTCCATACTCCCAGAGCTCCTCTCATCACCATCTCCCTGTGCTGACCTCTGCCAGGGCATCCCAGGAGAACAACCTGCAAGCTCCAGGCGAGTGTAGACAAATGTACTGGAAGATGCAGAAACTATTTTCATGTCTAATAAGAAATCACTTGTCTGCAGCTGTTTCTCTCATGCTATATTTTCATTTCAGCTGGTGTCACTTGCATTTTACAGCTTCGTAGTTCAATAAATGTAGTTAAAAATTTATTAACTGGTCTTGCTTCTGTTTTTAGTTACCCTCCAGAAACATGTTAGGGATCTGCAGCCAAAAAAGCCTGTACATGAATCTCAAAGCCAGATCTAATTTATAAGATTGATTCCATCTCCACAGGAAATCAAACCCAAGCACTCCATAACTCTTGATGTAGAGGCAGGTTTTGAACACCAAGACTCAGAGGCTTTAGATCCAGTTTTATCTCCCTGTAACAGGCTGGATGGAAAAGTTGTGTTCAGGAAATATTGGTTAGTTTGTGTTCCCCTCCTGTTTCACTACTTCCCAAAGTTCTCTCCCAGGATCTCGATTCACAGTTTCAGATGCTATGCACTACACTAAATACTACAGTTTTCTCTTCCAAAACAATTAAGGTTCATGATGACTTGCTGATCAGGAACAGCAGGAGACACCTCTGCTGACAAAATCAACCTTTCAACCATAATTATTCATATCTAATTACACTGCCAAACGAGGCCCAATTAAACAGGGTTCTTCTGCGGTAGGTGCAATCAAGTCAGAGGAAAGTGTAGACTTCTTTGTCATCCCAACCATGCAAAAACACTCATTTTCTTTCTCTCAAAACATGCCCACATAGTTCCTGCAGGAACAGAGGGAGAGGCTTTCTCAATGACTTAAAAACAAGAGAGTAAGAATGATTAATAACAGCCTGAGAAGAAATGAAAGCAAGACAGGGAATGGATCCCTATCCCAGAGTACCTTGCTAATCGAGTTTGGAGTCTGTGGTGTCTCATCCTTCAGTGCTGATGGGCTATTTCCTTCCACCTCTTTTCCTGCAACAAAAAAATGTAATTCAAAACCAGAGAAATTCTGTGCAAAACCGTGGCTCGCCATGGCTTTAGAAAGGACTGCTGCTAACATCACACAAGGGAAGTTGTCATGAGAAAGAGCAGCCACACCACAATCACAGAGAGGGATCTTGCAGAGCTTGAAATAGCCTGGATCCACATGCTTGGGCCATGCAACAAGATACTCAAAAGTTAGGTCTCAAAGTACAGTGGTAAACCAACACGATGGTTGAAAATTCCAGCATATGAAGGTTGGAAAAAAACCCAGAAATAAGATTGCTTATGCATCCTTAATCAGCTCCCTTCTGTGTCTCCATTATGATGCAGTCTTTAATTACATTACCGCAGTCTGTTCTTTTCTTACATACCCCATGCCTCATTCAGAGCAAATAATAAATGCAACTCAGTTCATAAGCAGCTATTCAATCCTCCTTGGTCAGTATCTGGCAACTACATACAGATGCACTTGATAGCATGTTTTGTTGGACAAATAATAACCATTATCACAAAATGTTACAGAAGACAGAACAGCATCTAGGCATAATTAGTAAAACAAAATTAAACACAACTTGCAGAAGATCGATGTCTTCTGATCAAGTTATTTGTTAAAATAAGAAAGATTTACAATTTATAAGTAGTATTTATGAACTCTGTGGCATTTTCCAAGCATTGTAGAGATATATTCCCACTATTCATATATCCTAAGCTTGCATACGTTATACACTGGCATGAGTATGTGCAGTGCTAGTCCAAGCAATAAAATGCTATGATAAATCCTGTTTTTTTGCCAACTGTAATCATGTCCTTACAGTAAAAGAAAGCACAGAGCTTTTATTAAGGAAAAAAGCAAAAAATAGTCTCTGATTGATGAGACTAGATTTTTAAGTACCAAGATAGTCATTGTTAATCAATTGCAATGTAGTTTTCTTCTCAAGATCATTGGCAATCAGGGTTTCAGAATATGAGATGCAGAAAAGAACCACTGAGACAGTGAAATATAATACATTTGTAGCACACTGCAGACATGGGAACTGTTGAAAACGTTTCTAACATTGTGTGGGCCAGCCTTGGAAACAAACACCACATAATGCAAAACCAGAAAGGGAAAATCCTCCTTCTCTCGAAGACCACAGAAGTTGTCACAGATGTGTCAGAAGCCATAATTTCTCCCGGAATTATCAGAGCAGCCTTTTAAGAAGCCAAACACTGTTAGAAAAGCCAGTCACAAGAAGCTCACTGAAAAATAAATATCCTCATGGCCATGCCCTGCACTTCCATCACAGCACACAGGAGAGAACAAGCATGTCCTATTATAACCAGAACTGCAACTGTGCTACAGGGTTCTGCCACTAAAGAGACAGGACAAAGCCGTGCCCTTCATCCAGGCACTAACAGGCAGTTGGGGTTATCAACTCTTAAATGTGAGAAAAGACTTTGTGGGACAACTGACCAACTTTCCACATAGTGACAAGGGCTGGGGTGGGGGTTCAGAGGTGTTTCTCACCCCGTAGCCCAGTGCTGCACTGTGCCACGTGCACACAGCCGTGCTGACGCAGGAAGCCTGGGAGAAGAGCAGTGGCACCTGCGCTGCTCACATGGGTAAGTGAAGCGGAGGAAAGACCTATGCAGACACACAGAAAGGTGGTGCAACAACAGGGTACCCATATCCCAACCTAGTTTCTTTGCTGTCACTCCTCCCCTGGAAACACCGAGCCCTAAATAATACACTCAGAAACTTAATGTTCGTGGGCAGGAGAAAATCCCCAAAATATCCTCAGTGGCCAGAGATTTGACAGTCCCTTTGTGCTACCATGACAAGTGGGATGGCCATAAGCTCTGCTGTGTATGGATTAGAACCTGCATTTCCGTATTTTTTTCTTTCTCTGATGGTGTTTGCCTCTTTATAGGCCCCCACCCTCCTTGACAGAGGAGATTGGAAAAAACTCACAAAGCCATGTAGTTGCTGCAGTTGTTTCCCATGAAGAGTTTTTTCTGCTCATGTATGGGAAAGTAACATATGGTCTAAAAGTTCAAGTAAAGTTAATGGGAATCAGCTGCTGCCTGCTCCGAGGGAATGGTGTCTATTAGCATAACAGAATTCACATCCATTCTTTATTATGTCTCATTTCTTAAAGAAAGCTTAACTCCAAGCTTTTATCCATACAAAAAGCCTGAACGTGAGACATTTCTGCCTTCTCTCAGTAATGCAGGTAAAAGGATTTGCACCTGAACAATGAGATTTTCACTGTTCCTGAGGTTATGGATCATCCTGCTCACAGAGCATTATGGAAAAAAATGGGACATGCAACTGTTCATTCTTACCGTATCATTTATAAGGCTTCATAAGGTATGTTTAAGAAACAACATATATTAGTTTCTTACACCAAACTCATTAAGTCTATTGGGAATTGTGAGGGAAAGGTTGTTTTTCAGAGGAGTGCTATCTTTGCTGCCAGTCCCAAGCAAATTCGCTGCAGCCATGCAGAAGGAGAGAGCCAGTCATTGTTTGGAAAGCAAATTTCATTGAAATGATGTGGAAGTTTGTCAAAAAACCCCACACATAGTTAAGTGCACAGAAAGTCCAAAAGCGAGAGACCCACCCAGAGCACAACAGATACAGCTGTCTCAAGAAAATAAATAGGAAACCACTTAAAAACATACAAGAAACTAAATATTAACTGGCTATAGAAGCTAAAGTTCTTATCTCCCTGATTAAGAAAACACAATGCACACCACAGAAATAGAGCTGAATCTCTCTCAACTTAAAGTGCTGGTTGCTACCAGGGCAGCAAAGAAGGTTCCTCCACAAAGGAACCCAAAAATTTTGCACCAAATAACAAAAAAGGTTTTGGGAAAGGAATCAGTGGTGCTTACAGAAACAGCCTTCACCACATTGTGAAGAAAACTGCCAACATTCCAGTGTTGTGGCTAGAGAGTAGAATTACTGATACCTTCTTTTTATCCATTACTCTCATGAACAGGAAAAATAAATATTTAGTTCCTTTCCAGGAAAGTAACCATTCCTTTTCTTTGGCTTTCTGCTGGGCATCAATCCTACAAGTGCATTTGCCTTTACCCTTTATAAACAATGATACAGTAAGCATGACTGATCAACAAGAGGAAATACAAGCTCTGATACGTGAAATTATTGTCAATAAAACCTGTTTCTGCTGTAAATATCAGCCACATGGCCCAATGGCAACACCTTGACTGAAATGTAGTTCTGTGTATCTTTCACAGTAAAATTCCCATATTCATAAAAGTACATCTTTCAGGATGCAGGTAAGCTGGGCTAAATTTTTATTTAAAGACTGTGTGATCTTGCAGCCTAGTCAAAAAGAGAGATTCTCTAAGAATTCTTTTAGCTACTCACCCAATAAATTTCCTATTCTCTGAAATAGAAAATAGAGAAAGGTTCTCTCTCCTCCTGGCAAAGTGAAAGACAAACATGAACAAGGAACAAGAATTCATGTCTCTCTAGTTTGTGAACTTCCCATAAAAAGAAAATATCTTACTCCATTTTTTTTTCAGTTACGAGAACCATTAGCACTTTCATATGCAAGCAAGAGGCAAAAAGTCCAAAGTGTTATTTCAGACAGTGCCCTCTGCATTTCCCATATATTTCCTTCAAGAGAAAAAATCCTCTTGCCAAACTGAATCTCTATAGTGTAGCTTGCTTGAGGTGTAAAGTCTGTCACTCCCTACTCACTGAAGTATTTACTTGCACACCTTTATTGTTGGAGGGTGAATTCTAGATGATGGTGCTGTGAGACCTGCAGTTCCAGCCACTAAATTCCTGGCAGGAAATCACTGGGCTTTGCTGCCCACTGCACCCACTCAACACAGTCAGCCCAGCACTCACACAAAGAAAATCTGCTGGGGTCAGGCAGCAAAACACAGACCACTGAAAAAGCCTCAAGAACACAGAAAAACAGAGAACAGAGAAATATTGGATGCAGCTTATGGACATAGACCTCGGGCTTGCTGCTATCTATGGTGATAGCAGCATCCTTCAGAGGGATGGGAGAAGGTGGAGGGAAGCACACAGGCTCAGAGGAAAACAAGGCGGAAGCAGCAGCAAAGGAGTGAAAGGAGAGCCCACCAGAGTAAATGGCAACTGAACGTGAAGAGTGACAGCTACTTCTTACAGGAAATATGAGGACAACAAAGAGACTGCAGCTCCATGGGGACAGGGAAAGAAACGAAAGGAGTAGAAGAAGTGTAAGGATAGACAAAACCCCAGGCTCCCTGCAAGAAATTCCCTTGCTGAAGCAGTATAACTTCTGTTTCTTTAAAAGAGATATTCTCTCCTTTACAAATCCTTTGCCCTGTGCTCTTCCTTTGCAGTTCTGAGGGCTACTGCCCTCACTGACAACAACGCTGGAGGTTACCTGGGAGAACTGTGCAGCAGAACAGAAGCTCCTGCATGGTTCAAGGCACTTGTTCTGCTAAGCCCAGCAAAGGCTGTTTGGTCTGGCTGCCAGGAGGGATCCAGGAGAAACAAGGTGATGGGGGAAGCTGAGGAAGAAACAAACTCTTCCAGTCACCTCCTCCAGACTAAAACCCTCAACTTGCCCTGGTTTCTGAAAGATTACACCACAGAAATACCACTGTGAGGAAGTCAGTAACTTTTTTAGCATTGAAAATTCTGGTAAGAACTGAAGAATGGGCAAACTGTAAGCTATGGTTCTCCATCTCCTCGAAGCAAGGGGAAGCGACTACAGCCTGGAAAATCAGTCCTTCAGCTCCCAAGGACAGCAGAAGTGAGCTGTTTACTTGCCACACATTTGTACAGACTGTGCTTATGGGCAGCTAGTGCTTCAGAAGTCCCTCCAGGTTTGAAATGTATGAGATTTTAGGTGTCCCATTTCAAATTGTTTTCAATTTGATTAACCAAAAGGTTGTTGAAGCTTCCAGGGGCCTCAGTGACAGCCAGGATTAGTCAGCACTGCTGAAAATAGGCTTCCCACTGCCTTGAAGCAGACACTCACAAACAAAAATACCTGCAAAATCAGAGGCCCTTGAAACATTTGCACTTAAAGACAATTAGCTCAGGAAATCCAGACCTTGTTTTGCTCTACATTTGAAAAGCCCAGAGACTCTGTTGGGTGTTACATTTATATGAACACTGAAACCTTTTGACAGATGCTATGTTCTCTCTCTAGATATCAGTGTTTTGAGACCTCACGAAGGTGCTGTGAGGTTTGACTATTTAGCACTGACATGGCAGCTGCAGATGACAGCTCTACAACTTGTGACTGCCCCCTGAAGTACTTGTTTATAGACTGGAACAGAAGCATTGTCTGCAGACTGCAATCAAGGAAAGACTTGAATGTTTATTGTGAGCAAAAAACACTGAAACAATAAAATGAGCTCTTTTTCCTTCAAGAGGGGTGTTAGGAAATTCAAAGCAAAAGAGAATGCTAAACCAGTCTGCCATTCATTGCAACCTGTCAAGATTCCTGGTACTTGTAGTGTTTGTAGGTATTTACAGAACATTAACTACAGAAACTCTGTTGTTGTAATATTTATCCTAGGTTCTAAATCTGAACAGGGAAATCTGCCATTAAATGTCTGCAAACAGAGCCAGTAAATCTTAAATGAGTCCAATGCTTAGGGTGAAACACATCAAACGCCTCGAAGTGGAAGCACCTGAAAACATTAGCCATTTTTTAAACGTGAGGCCATGCAGTGTTTGAACAGTTACAAACCCCACATCTGATGCCCTCCATTCCCACTTAATGCCACAGCAATGATAAACAACAGCATCAGGGAAGCAGCGCTATCTGGGATCCAGTAACGTCTGTGTTGCAGTAGCTTCTCTCACATTCTCAGCAGCATGCTAAATTATCTCCTTGCAGTCAAGCACCCGAGACACAACTACTTTCTGCACTGACACACCAGAAACCAACCTGGGCTGAGTGGGTAGATGTCATTGTCGGCCCCGAAGAACAGATTGCGCGTCAGCTTGCGAGGATCGACCTTCTGAGGAGTGGATGATGCCGGACAGAGGGAGAACCTGCGACGAAGAAAGTTCTCCTCCTTCATGGCATGAGCTGTGGGGGTTTTCTGAAAAAGAAAGATAGAAATGACAGTTCATTTTATGACATGGGAAATCGAAGTTTCACACCTAGATGACTCTGCTGCTTCAAAGCCAACTAATTCTATGTAGTGCACCAGATCTTTTTACAGAGTCCCAGAAGGCTATGCAGGGAAAAAAAAGAAAGTGATATTAGTTTGAAGCTACAATTACTGATTTGCTGACTCTCGGTATCTGCAAACTGTAGGGAGCAGGACACTGCTCCTTGGTGAATCCAGGCAGTATAACATCCTCCTACCTACAGAGATCTATTAGGATAATAGCTACTTACTGGGTCCCTCCAGTGCACAGTCCATAAAATTCACTTTTTTTTTTTAATGGTCTTGGAGTCTGTTTCATAAATGCAACTCCACTGCTGTCAGCAGAGTTACACCATTTCCACAAAAATCAACATTAATCTGAGCTGTGTGGAGGAAGACCAGCTGCCCTGGCTGCCGAGAGCAGCAAGCAGAGATCATGCCAGTGTTACTCCTGCTCTAATTTCCAATTATAGCACATATAAATAATTTCAGTTTCCTTTAAAATGCCATTTAGATCAGTCTCGCAGTGTGATCAATAAGATAACCATTGCTGCTCTGTGAGGGTAAAGACCAGCATTTGTCTCCCCAGAAGCCCCCCCTGCATTCCCATACAAGAGCCTGGTGGTACTTTGCTCTTTACCACCACTTGGCTAAAGCATTAGACTATCCTGGCTGGAATTAAAGGTTTCTTTTATACCCATCCAACAAGCAGTTCTTTCTTACCCTTTACAAGCAGATATTATGACTGTCTCCTCCCCAAGTTACAAGCTTTATTCTCTCACCATGTGCAGCCAGAGGAAGGACTCTGGATAGCAGTAAAAAGTGTTAACCCAGCCTCGGGGTGGGCATCACACACCACAAGGTCTGCTGCTTCTCTGGGGGACAATCGCTGAGGTAAGAAAAACTCTTTAGGATAGTACACATTTCCTGAAAAGTGTCTCCAAGTTTTCCCATCTCTTTTAGGCTACTGGTAAAGCAAAGAAGACAAAGCTGCCCAGTCACAGTGCAGTTCCAGAGAGCAGGACATCACATTCTCCAAAAGCCCTATCTGTTATCATGGCCCCGTCTGTGAAGTGGCTGTAAGACAGTACCCACTCAGCAGCAGCATTTCACTGTAACCCCTTCACACAGCTCCTGGTGAAAGGCTTTGCACTTGAGCGCCAAGACATGCACACTGGACAGGGCTGCCACGGACTGAGCCTTCCCCTGGTGCCTTACATGATGACATGTGATGACAGCAGGGTGAAACGAGGTGGCTGCAGCTTTCCACTCACTGCTGCCCTGCCTCCTGTCAATTCAACTGCCCAGAAAACTGCCCTACAAACATATATCCAGGCTCAAAACGTCCTCGGGTTCCCATTGCGGCCAACAGCATCTCTGAGGCAGCAGGTAACACAGCTAATTTGGCAATGTAAATAAACCTTTATTTGCTCAGAAGCTCTTGGCTGCATACAGCTGGGCGGAGAGAAGATGCAAAATTAAAGCTAACTTTAAAAAAAGAAAAGAGAGAGGAGGAAAATACAGCTAGTCATGTGTCTGAATGCAAAATATTTAAAAATAATCCAGGTCTAAATAGCTGGGTTTGGAATGCTAACAGTGAGTTATTTTTTGTCCTTGTTCCCAAAAAGGCAGTCTCAACTCTCTACCTCTAGAACTGCTGGTAAGTGGCTCAGAACAAAAGCAGATGAGTGGGATACTTTCTCCAAAAAGACACAACCTGGCAAGGCTGTGCTAATGTGCAGGAAGGCATTCAGAAAGCCAAGGCCCATCCTGTGAAAAGCAGGCTGGGGAACAGGTTACAAACATAAAACATCCATCCATCAGCTCTTATGCCCTGCCAGGGTAACAGAAAAGCTGTGTCCATCATCATTTTGTCTCAGCAATACCACAAGCCATGTCAGTGGAGAACTGCCAGCCAGCACTGATGTCGGTGGCAAAATCCCTCCAGAGCAAGAGCAGGCTGTGTACTGGGTCAGACACACCAGGACACAATTCCTTTCAACTGTTGCTATATTCACTATGCAGAGAGACCAATACTCTAACATTTCCTTGACTTATTATTTCACACCATTTAACCACAGGATAATTGTCAGAATTCCTGTACTGATGCTCTCTCATTCCCACAGTTATTTAAGCCACGGGCTTGACGGCAAGAATTCTGTATGCCTTGTTCAACTGGGAACCACCACTGGACAATAACAAAGGAAAAAGATTTTCCCCAGGTCTGTAATTTGCTGTCTCTTCTCTTATATATCTTAATACAAACTTGTGGCAGCAACTCATCTCTTTTTGACCACACAGATCAATTTGGGTAAGTTCCTCTTAACTGGGTGCCTTTTGGCAGAAGACCCTCAGTGACCGAAGCTCCACGAGAAGCAGCAGCAATGTGTCTGTCTGTCAGTCACACACACAAACCACGCCACACACTGTGCCACCAATATTCCGGCCTGCTTTTCCAAGATATCTAACATTGAATTGCTCCAGTCCACAGGCACTGATCCTTCCAACATTTGACCCTCATCCAGACAGCCTCTTATGCCATCCATATTAGCAAGACCTTCCCTCCAACTGGAAGCTAAGAGCAGCAGAGCCTTTAATTCCATGTGCTATATGGTATGCTCACAGTTCAAATTACTTTGCCTTTATTTTGGGTAAAAGAGAATAATTGTTGGCTTGCAGTTCATTCCCTGACTCTGCACCATCTTATATTACCATTATATTTTTTCAGAAAAGGCTGAGATGGACAGACTCAGCTTACAAGATTTCACCTCATTACACAGTAAAAAATGTAGCACAAAATCACAGAAATGGACTTTCTTTTGTATTTTCATTTTTTAAATACATCAGATCACTTTTTTCCTTGTTAAGAGAAAATGTAGATCACACTACTAAGATTCTATAATACATCTGAAATACTTGGTTTGGTTTCCAAAAGACATGTCTGTGTGGATCCGCATCTGTATCTACCCTGATTTATGCTCCCTCCCAATGCCTCTTGTAATATTTGTAAAAGTCAATGAACTCTAACAGGCATTGGAAAACCAGAAAATATTAGTTTCTTAAAAGTTGCATCTTAAAAGATCAATGGCTAAAGAAAGGAGGGAAACTGTAGTTGTCTTCTGACAGAAGGGCAATACTATGAACTCAGCTATTACCAAACATCAGTGAATCCAACGTAAACCACAAATCCATAAGAGATTGAGGCCTCATTAACTCAATTACTCTGAGAGCTACTTGTTTTATCTGTCCATAAAGGTCTGACTGCCCAAGCTGGCTTCAAATAACATAAAGCTTGTGAGAGCTGTAGGGGATGATGAACAGTACATGCCAGGGGCAATTTTCCAAAAGGATGTAACAGGAAGGTGGGAGGTGTGTTCAGCGTTAAGACACCTAAATAATCCAGCCTCTGCCCAGAATCACCTGTGTGAGATAGGAGGGTGTGAAGGGTTTCAAGAATATTGCCTTGTACTAAATCTACTTTCATATCATTAAAGTGTAATTATCTAGAAAACATACAAAAGTTCAGTGTCAATGAAATATCTGATAAGAAATAAGCAACTGTAGAAGATAGGCTTCTAGACATGAGTGATTTTGATCTTCAAATCTTTCATGGCTGATTTGAAGATAACATTGTTGTTCTGAAACCCAAATTTTCTTCTAAATCAGTATTTTGGAGGTTGCTTCAGGATATGGGAGATGCTTCACAGAAACCAGTTCTGCAGAGGCTCAGGGAATAGAGAGAAAGTAAAAATCAAAATTGGGCCAGAACTCCAGAAGGCCAAAAATTGCCATTCTGTCGCCAAACCACTTATGTAACACAAGGCAAGCAATTTCACCTACTGCTTCTACATTCCCTCCAAATCCAGCAGATGAGATGGAGAATTCACAAGTTCTTTTAGGAAGCTAACTTCGTAATGAAGAGCCTTCACTCTCTCTCTTACGAATTTACCTGGTTGTTAGTCTTGACAGATTAAAGCACCCTGAAGTTTGCAGCTCAGGTCATTTCTGGCCTTCTACTCTGTGGTCTTGATCATAAAAATGAAGGAAAGGTAATACAGAGAGTAAGGACAGAGCCACCAAGCACATTACTTCTCAGGATTGCCTCTTTTGTGGTAACCTTAGTAAGCAGTAATGGGCTATTAAATGTGGGCTGTTCACCAGAGCTTAAAAAGGAATAAATAACTCAGCAGCAGGAAATAAACTTCTTACTAACCCTGTCTTTGAGGCCACTTTATCTTTTCAAAACAAAATATACAGCAGATGAGAAGCCTATGTCAAACCGCCACGAAACACAGGACAAATGAAAGTGGTGAACTTAACCCGGTGCAATAGCCCAATGAGACTTTCACTCCCAGGCACCTTCAGGAACAGCCAACAAAGATGAATGGGGCAAGAGTAAAAGTTCTTTATCAGCAAACCTCGTGGCTGCCATTAAAGCAAACGGGAACTGTCAGCGCTCTCCTCCTCTGGCACTGGACCCATTTTGGGTGAGGGCAGCAACTAATACACTTACAGATGATCAGTGCTGGTGCAGAGATGCCTTTCACCCAGCTGCTCTGCATTCTGGGCCTTTTGTGCTTGCTGGGAAGATAATGGCAGCTTTTAGCATTGGGCTTGAAGCTTCTGGGGATGGAATTTTCCTGGCTTCTTCTTTAAATTTTCAAAGTTCCTGATATATAATTACCACCCAGATAAACACTGTGAAGATACTATGTTGTCCCTACCCTCTGCAAACTGGGGGGTAGGTTAGTTTGCTTACTCTCATTTTCAGCACTTTAAAATAGATTGGAAATATGTACTTCTCTATAAATAGTTAATTAGCGGGGTTGTATAGTCAAGAAGGCTGTGCTAGTTAGGAGGGACTCTTAATTTATTCAAATCTTGTTTCAAAAAAACCCTCTCTTTTTCTGGTCACTAAGTATTTCACAGAAATTAAATTAAACCATATTATGTATTCACAGAAGTCATTCACTCCAAAACCTGCATCAATAGAGAAAATTAAATCTAAAGATACTGACATTTCCTGATCCAATTAACCCTGAGGAGGTAAAAATTTCATGAATGAAATCAGAAGGAAAATTGTTAGCAGATACATTTCTAGCGATTACAGTTCTAAGTATTCATAAGGAAAAACAGCAGCTCAAATCCTCAAAGAGGGTAAATTATTAGTTCAGTGATGTGCTGGTGATTTACAACAGCTGAAGAACCACAACCAATTCAGGAAGTCTGTGAAATCTGTTTCTGAAAGCTATTCCCAAAAATGCCTATTAATAAGATAGATAATTGGATGACCAACTCCCACTAGCAGTTAAATAAAACCTGATACAATGAAAAGTGGCTGTGCAGGCAATGTTTTTCTCTACCTAATTCATGTTTGCTTGTTGGAGAAATGGCAAAACACATATATTACAGCTGACACTTAATATTTTGGGCTTTTGTGCTGTTAGTTGGAACCTGAAGCAATGGAGTAGGTGTCAGTTATCCTCCAGAATTATTTAGGGTCAGCGATACTCAGTGGTGCTGGTAAGGGGACCTTTCCTCACCAGTGGTGGTCCCTAATATGTTCCTCCTGGACCATGTCACACTCTGCTGGATCCCAAACCAGCCCCAGCAGCTCCATGGTGCCCTACTCTCCCAGTCCCCTACGCATTCCAGACGAATACACTGAAATGCTGGTACTGCAAGAGTGCTCCAGTTTTAAGGATTGCCATACCCTCTGCTGCATGCCATACTACTCAGCTTGATGATCAGTCCAGGCTGGAAAATCAAGTAATGTGGGTTGCTGAAGACACCCATCTGCAACAAAGGAACCGGCTTTGTTAAGATCACATGCAACAGGAAGGATTTCTCTCAGCTGCTTTGGCAAGCTCAGGAGTATGGCTAGTTCGTCCCTACAATCTAACTCGAAGCTCACATGTCCTGAAGAGTCCTTAAAGCTGGCCCCCTTGTGCTGTTTTTGTGGAAGTTGCCTACCACAGCCACCCTCAGCAATCTGCCCTTGCTTTCTCTGAGAACAGAAGAACAACCTCTTTCTATCACCTTCTGCCTCCCTCCCTGACTTTTCCTGCACCGGGCAGTGAAACTTGCGTAGTAATCAGGAGACAGAACTATTTCCTCCCTTAATTCTCTGTAAGATGTCTTGATTTAATGTTTCCTTTGTATACACCAGAACATTTCTAGCTTTAGGCATGCCAGGAGCACTTAGCTGCATAATCTTCTTATGACTAATCTCTCTCTACAGTGAGCATTATGTACAAAGACCACAAACAGAACAACTACAGGCAAAACCAGGCCCTGAATGCCTACAATAAGAAAAAAATATCCCAGATTATTCCTTTTGGGGAACCCTACCTAACTCAGAACAAATAAATTTCAAGGTAGGGTCACAAAGGTCAAAACCTTTATATTTGACGTGCAGGAAAACCCTCTCTTCAGAATCATCTCTGGTTTGGATAAACATCTGTGAGCAAACACCAGCCCATCACTAAAGCCATGTTGTGTTTGGAAGAGGGATCAATGCAACCTTATGGCTTAGAAATGAGTACTGCAATAAGCATTACATACACAATCCTCATGTGGAGTTTTTTGTCTTAAAACGTTGCAATTTACTCTGTAAACATTATGCTAGTGATTTCTTCCAACTAAGAATATTGAGTGGGTCACTGAAATGAATGCTTAATGATTTTTACATCCACCTCCTCTGCCCTTTAAACTGTAAATTGATTGTTATTCTAAGGCTATTAATTTAACAAAGCATATTAAATTTCCCACTAGCACTGAGGAGCTTCTCCTGACTTAGCATTTCACTAGTCTTTCCCCTTGCTAACTGCATAGATCATACCTCACTTGCTGTAATTACAACTAGTACATCAACATTAATTATTTCTCTGGTAATGGCAGGTGCATGCAGAACTGAAGGTCTAACCTGTACTACCAGAAGGATGAGGAAGTCCCCAGCACCCAATGAAAAACAGAAGCAAGCACCTTTCCTGCAAATCTTTTTTCTTGGACCCTCGCTTTATTTTCAGTAAATTATACTTTGCATAATCTCCTTTAAACCCCGATTTCTGAAGGCACCTCTGTTGAAGATAGCTCATGCAAAGGTATTTTATTGTAGGATCTATCTATGCAAGAAGGTAAGGTACTTGCTTTGAATCCTCTTCAGTCATTTAATCTCATGTTCTAATATATTCAGCTGAAGAGGTAAATCACACCTGTTAGGCATACATCAAACACCCTGTCCATCTTACTGAATTTTTATTCAAAGTTTACCATTATTTGTTACTGATCTCTCTTATCAGCATTCTTTTTAAGCAGGAAAACTATGTCAAAACTCAGATTAGTGAAGACTCCCCACCAGAACATTAGGTACATCTAAGCACGTGTGCAATGTGTAAGAAGAAATGTGCCATCCTCAATCACAACTCATCTCCTGGTGCAGTTTTTGTAACAAACTAGCCAAGAAATTCGAGTAATGATCCACTTGGAAACAAACCCAGATCTCTGCCTGTAAATTTCTTTTCATCTAGAAATATTTATATAGGTCTTTAACTTAAAGTTTCATACAGATGACACAAGCATTCACATGGCTGTCACAGGTGCTTCTTGGCAGTGGATTCAAGTGGCCTCGGAGATTTAGTTACATCAAAATTAAGGTATAAGTCTAACTTGGGCACACAGCACATATACACAAATTACCTTTGAGCTAGGTAGCTGGAGTAGGGCTAGCAGCATGGGCTACAGGGAAGACATGCAAGGCAGGCTAGAAATTGTATCTGAGAAATCAAGCAAGCACCAGATGGCCAGATCATTCCAAAATCCATGCTGGCGCCTGCTACTTGTTCAAGCTTGTTCAAGTGTTCAGGTAAGCAGATATAAGCCTTGCAATACAGATGACCCCTGAATCCCTGCTGCTTGTGCTGAAGTGTGGGCACAGTCTCTGGGAAGCACACAGCGGTTTGGCAGCGCATGTCCAAGCCAAAAGGCAACACTCCCTTTGACTTCCATGGGAGTCAGGTTCAGGCACAGAGACAAAGTATGAGTTTAGGCACTAAAAGACAGTGTTGAAAGCTTTGTGCTGGTTAAGGAAATAAGTACTCAGTTATGAATTTCCATAAAAACAATATTAGGCCCAAAGGTGAAAACACTGGACATATTATTCAAAAAAATCTCCATCTGAAAGGCAGATTTGAAGTGCCCTGCTTCCTTTCTATTGCAGTTATGAATACCAGTAGCTCATCTACCAGTGACAGTGTTCATCGAAGGCCCCCTCTGAACACTGTGTCTCCAAGCCGGGGCATTTCAGGGAGCAAGTATCTGAGTCCCATGAACAGTATTAATGAATTGCATAATGGTAAACCACATCCACCTTTGGCACATCGAGCTTTCCAGTAATTATCCATAACTCACACAGTATTTGTTGCTTGGGAACAGCTATCCCACATCCCCCCATGCCCTGAAGTTTTTGTGTGTGCTGTAAGTAATATCCCCTGATGACCTCCCATACAATCCTTCTAAACTGGAGCTGACTACCTAAGAGAACAGCTTTTTAACAGACCATGTTTTCTAGAGGTACCTTAGGGGTGAGAGACCCCAGGCTGTGGTAAGGGTCACCCTGATGGAGTCACCATGATGGGCCTTGGGAAGAGGGAGCCCAGTCCCGCACGGCACCTGCTATTGCCCACTGCCTGCAGGAGAGCTCCAAGGAGGTGGCTCTTTGCAGGGGCTGACAGGATTTGGGATAATCCCAGGGCATTGAGTGAAATACAGTATCAAGTATATGGAAACATAAACAAGATGTTAACTTAGTTGCTTTAGCTAAAGCTAGCGGAGACTTAAAGCCTGACAAGAACACATTGCTTTGGACAGGCATGTAGTTACATCATTTGCAAGCAGGCCACATTTTCAAGGTCAATTCTTGCCTTGATATTTTTCTTTTAAAAAGAACATATTAAAGAGCATCATTACAGCATCATACTGCTATCTAAATCACATAATTAGATCATATTCCCTTTAAATGGAAGAATCTACTTCAAGCTTTAATGACATTTAAAAACAACCCAAACAACTGCAAGCCTCGCTGATGGCTTTCTATGATGTCCACCTCTGGCTTTATACAATTAAATCTAGAAAAGATTGTGCCTTGGGGCTACACTCCCACCACACAATTACTAGGAAATACCAAGCTAATTTTAAGACCTGCTTTCATGCCTGATAGTGTCCTCCTGACATTATTCCCTTGTTTGTGAAATATTGCCCCTTTGTAACAAAGTAAACCAAAATCAACTTCTGTCTCAAGTCCTGTTGAGCCATTTCCAGACTCAGGCTCAGAAGGGAACTATGACACAGCAGTAAGGCAAAGGTAATGGCAGGAAAGGATGTTTACAAACCATCTTACAAGACAGAAAACAAGTCCTGTTCAATGTCACAAAGATTCAGTTCCAGATTATGCCATAAGCATCCACTGTCCCAAACAAACGCTCACAAAGAATGAAATGGACAATCATAAATGCCAAGAATTTTAGCTTAGAAGTATATTTCTTCTTTGAAATCTTACAGAAGCACAAACTGTATTTCCACCCAACAGCTCTGACCCTAAGCCTACCAAATTTTAGCCAACCTGGCTCATCTGCTTTTGAAGAACAGCTAAGCAATGGAGAAATGACCGTATCCCATGGGGCTCCAATCATGCTGATTTTTCCACTCCTCTACTTTCTTGTTTCTGCTATCAGATTCAGACAGGATCTGTAAATCTCAGGAACCTTCATAAGGAGAGCTGAATAAACATGACCAAATAAATTTTAAGGAAGTGTATCTATTTTTGAAGAGATCCTTATATGCCCCTGTTTAGCTTGTCAGATTTTTGGGCTCTGTAGTATAAAGAGACCTGCTGTACAGTGGTTTAAATTTAGCATCCACCTATACTTCCTCTGACACAGCCACTCTCCCCAAAATTCTACAGGAAGTAAATACACTGTTTACTTTTGCATAAACCTCACTGTTTCTCAGAGATGAGAGCATCCAGCTCTTCCTTCAACAATAGTTAAAAGATGGTACTGCAGTTATTTTGGGCCTAGATTTTTAATTAAAAAACTCTGTGGGAGAAGGGAAACTAGACAACCCACAAAGAGCATTCAGGGTGGGGTTATGCTATGTTAAATAAGCCCAAAGGACTCACACCATGCAAAGGCTGATGCAGCACACACAATGAAACCCACTGTCAGCCTCAGTTCTCAAGCCACAATCCTTTCTGTGCCTACCTCAGTCCTTCCTTCTCTCCCAGTTTATCCATGACAGTGAAAACAAGGAGACAGGATAAATTCTTTGCACTGTGGCTTTCCTTTGATTCTGCCAGAGGGAGTTTTAGGCATATTTGGGTGTGAATGAGCACACTCACATCATACAAATTTAACAGCTTATTTGTCTTTTCTGATCTCCTTATACCTGTTCAACTAAAATTATCCCCATATTTTTCCTGTGACTACTCTGTTACTTGTACTGTCCCACTACCAGGTGCAGTATGCTGGGCATAAACTAGACTGAAACTGTGTGATTTATCAGCCATAATCTACAGCCCTGGAGAATCCAGGCTCCTGGTCTTGTGGGCAGCAAACCTAAGAATACAGCTCTTGACAAAAGACAAGAAATCTGAAAACTGTGGAATTCAAGAAGAGAACTCTTCTCCTCACTTTAAAGCTAACCTATATTGACACCAGCTTTTTTTTGGGACTGAATGGAAAGATCTAAGCAAAAAAACCTCGAACTGAAACAAAACAGTATTGCTAGGTTATAATCCCTCCTTGCTACAAGGACTGGCAACTGGAAATACAAGGAGGGGTCAAAATCACCCCTGCCTGGACAGCTGGGAGCTCCCAGCTGGGGAGGGTATGGGAAGCACCAATCACGCAGCACAACACCAATGCAAGGATATCCATGCCAGCTCCAGCACTGCCACAAGGGAAGGAGAGGTCAAAGGAGGATGTGGAGAACAAGGGGCACCTGCAGACCCCCATCTATAGATTTATGGATCACACTGATCTTCAGCATGTCATAAGAATAAATGTGGCTTTAAACGAACAGAAATCCCTGCCTCCCACACAAACACAACCTGAGGCCCGGCCCAGAAGGAAGATCAAGTCCTCAGTGTCCAGACTGGCCCTGACTGAAAGGAAGCCAAACACAATGCAGCCATTCACAGCATTTTCTTTATCTCAGTGCTAAGAGCAGCTATACAATGCTTTCCAATAAAGACCACAGCAATTTATCACAGAGAGACAGGAGTTAGCAGGAAACACTCCCATTATCTCTACTATGGAAAGGAAGTGACAAGGAGAAAGGCTAAAAGGTGACAGACAGTTTTTATGAGGCTAGGCTTGAGCCCCTCTCAAGGCTGACCAGCTCTTCTTTTCCACACCAGGAAAAAAGTGATAGGGTGGGTCTCACACAATAGGAGTTGGAGTTGCCATGCTATGACTTCTCAATAGAAACGAACCAAAACAAATGGAAATATCTGTGCTGCCTCAGCTCCTCAGGCTATGTAAGTCAGGGAAGTTTTGTGGCCTCCTTAGCAGGGTGATGCTGATTGAAAGTGGTGAGTGCAGGGCTGAGCATCCAGCTGGTCGAAGAGAGGCCTGCAATGCTGTAAAGAAGGGGCAGAGGACAGCGAGAGCCCATGGTGCTTTCTGGCAACTCTTTGGTCTATATTACAAAAGCAGGCTTCAAAGTGGTTGCTGCCTACAAGCTCCAAACACAGAACAGTTTATAAACACAACAGCCTAGATGGAAAAGATCTGAAAAGTTTGGGAGGGCAACAAGGGAAATAATAAACAAATATCTCTGAAATGAAGTAAGGAGGCACTTAAAATGGCAGAAGGCTAGATGGTCTGTACAGACCTTGTGGTGCCTCTAAAAAGTACAAAATCTTTAACATCCTATAGCTGTGCACACATACCAAATTCCCCTACAGGGCATAAACACAGGCTGCTACTATCTACTGCCAGTAACAAATACTATTGCTCAACCATCAGCAATCAGAAGGCACAGCAACCGAAAGTGTTAGGAGCTGTACAGATACATAATAAATAATTGTCCCTACCTGAAAAAGCATACTGGGTTTCTATCACTCTCAGGCAGCTCTTGCTAAGCAGTGACAGACCACAGCAGGTAATGTCTGAGTGAAGCAGAGAAAACTAAAGAGCATAACATTATGTCTTCCCCTTGATCAGGTCAGCTCATTCAGTGTCTTTCGCAGCAAAACTAATCTTCCACTGCAGTCATCTCTTCATCTTTAGAGAGGTGTATAAACACAGATATTAACAACTTCTCTCCTGTGCAGCTCACAACGCATCACCTCAGACACCAATGATGCAGTTGCTTGTAAGGACAATTTTGTGTTTCATAACAAACAATTTCCTATCTGGTTAAAAGTGGAGGTGATGAGACAAATATAGAGAAGCTGTTCAAAACTGCTCACCAAAGGACTCTGCAGACTCCTGTGGGAGTGGAGCAAGCCGATACTGCCTCTGTCTGTCAATGTCACATAAACTGTCCTGACTGCAAACCATGCTGCCAAGAACTGCAGGCAAGGACCTGTCTGATGCCTCTGCCACTCCTTCCAAGACTACCAATGTTGCTGGACTCTTTAAGATGAAAGTTCTGCTGTTGACAGCCTGCAACTCCCACCCAATGCAAACAGAACAGACAAAACCTGTGAGCCAGCTCAGGGAGACAAGTAATCTAAACCAGCAAAAGGACTACCACAGATCACATTCCTCCTAGAAAGAACCAGCAAAGACCAGGGCAAGTTGGACACGAGGCTGAGTTATGGCCCAGCTGCAGATTTGTCCAAGGTTAGCTCCTTGCTTTTGATGACCATATACCAGTTTTACCAACTGCTGCCTGCCTATGCCACCCTGACAGCCCCAGAACCATCCAGCTGCAGCCCCACCCTGCAGGCAAGAGTCCTAGCTCCCTCATGGGACTCACTGCTGCCACCATCCCATCATTGGAGTCAGGGGGAGTCAGTGAGCTCAGGGAAAAAACATCGAAGAAGATTTCCACCCTCCTCTGCAAAACAAGCCACTTGCAGTTCGGAAAGCTGTTTCCGAAGCAGTGCTCAGTCTGGAAGTAATGAAGTTGAGAAACGCAGCATGGAAATGGCACTCACAGTAAAAAAGGGTGGGAATTAAATGAGACAAAGGTGACACGAACTCATAGGAGGAAACTATTAGGTTCTGTGAAAATTTATTTCTCTCAGCAACCTGGCAAGGTAATTGTGCCAACAAGCAGCACAACAAACCATGTTCCTTCCAGTAAAGCTTTGCAGTCCCCTAATGGCACCACTTTCTCCTCCTCATAGACTCCTTCACCTCACCATCACCTGCCTTAAAATAACCTCTTATTTGCAGAAGAAAAGGATCACATCCATTTATTTACTCTGTGGTAAAAGAGAACCTAGAAGTTTTAGTTAGGTCCCACGTTTCCAGACACCTGTCATCAGTCATGTGCAATCAAGACAGTTCTCCAGAAGACCCTAGTCTGTTGGTGGCACTGCCTATCTCCAGTTCTCTGAATATAAAGTTTCCCATACCAAATGTATTCCCCCTTTGCCTGCAAACACCAAGAGTCTTCTGTACTCATTTCTTGCTACAAGGCACATATTGATCATCTAGATTAGCAGCAGTACTGGGAACACCCCATCAGTAAACTATGATATTTGGGATTATAGTATCGGATTGGAATTTTTCAAAGTTTCACTCTGTATCTGTTGCCCATTGGTCTCTAGACTGCCCTGCCCTGCCAATGACTGAGGTAGATGACCACAGATAAGTGTTTGACACCCACCAGGCACTCACATTTCACTGATGCAAGAGGCTTTTCAGGACCCAGATTTGCAATGTTTCTGGAACACCTCTGTATTTCCCTGCCAGCTCAAATGCATTTCCAAGTAAGCATTACTGGAATTTGCATCTCTGCCACGGCTCTCTCACATTGCCAACTTGCTGCAAATAAAAACAAAGATCAGCAACCAGTCTGAAACTGAATAAAGCCTTGCATACTTTATTTAAAAATTAACAACCATGATTCACATGACTCACAGTCATGACTTTATACCCAACACACTGACCAGTTCTTAGTTTAACTGTGACATAACAGAAGTAACACTAAGTCTTTTCACTGTACCTCCAGTCACAAAGACAAAATTATAAATACATGGCATATTCAACACTTGCTTGTCAGGGAGCTTTTGAGGCAGTCTGCAGACCAAGACTTGTTCCATACGTGATTTTTGTACCAGTGCACCCATGTTAAATTACAAGTATTATCTGGTGGTATATTTCTGCCGATACAACAAAAGCATGGATGTAATCAGAGCCAAATAAAAGTGCTTTATACTGGAATAGCTGGTTCTTCTTTCCCACAGCGAACAAGCTACACTGGTATAAGCATGCCCATACTGGCATAGCTGAATTCACACTAGGGAAGGGTTATATCAATGTTACAGAACAGTAATTAAAAAGTAGTGCAACTTGTTTACATAGGCAAGACCTAATTTTGTAGAGGATTTGCTCCTCATCTTCAAAACACTACTAAAACTCCTAATCCTACATGCAATCTAGACATAGAGCAGAATTGGGATGATCAGGGGTTTAGCTGACTAAATATACCATAAATCAATATACGCCGTTGGATAAGAATAACAACAAGAGCGACGTAATGAGGAAGTACACATTTATCTGGGTTCTCACTAATAAAGCCTTTAGGTAGGTGAGAAGTTACCCAAGTTGTTCAGCAGCAGAGGGCAGTAAAATGGCCAACCTTGTTATATCAATCCAAATTCCTGAAAATGTCAACTGATGAAGCAAATCACAAGATGCCACTGCCACAGCTGCTTCTATCAGAATTCAAGCCTCCAGGGAGCTGAATGCTGGTGTGTTTTTGAGCAGACATGCAGAAATGCAAATAGGGTGTTCAGGTAGTCTTAAATCCATTAGAGATTCCTGCCAGTCAACAGTTCCTAAAGCATAAGGCTACAAATGTTCAAAGAACCCACTGCAATTGCATGAGACTGCGTCCAGCCTCAGAGGCACAGGGATGGAAACAAAGAAAGCAGACAGAAAGGAGAGGAATAAGAGGTGAGGGGAGAAGAGGAGGGTAGGTAAAAAAGGAGAGACTGAAAGGCAAAAAAAAAAGGAAGACCCTACACAAAGGGAGGGTTTTAAAGAGTTATAAGAAAGTAGGAAGGCTGTGACTCGGGGAAGAAGAAAAAGATACTCACCGCAGTGTTTGCTGTCTCAGACGGCAATCACTCTCCTCTCCACCACAACACCTGCATTCAGAGCCACCATCCCTTCCCCAGGTCCTCACCACCTGCTACATGCATGGAGGCTTTCTGATTCCCTCCTGGATTCTACACTCCTCCAAGCTGCAGATCAGCACAGGACCCGGAGAAGACACCCGCACGCACAGCCTCTGCTCCAGGGGCACATGGCAATCAAACACACCTCCCACACGCTGCCAGCGCGCTGTCTACCATCCCAGCTCTCCCTCAGAAAACCGAAGCAACTCTCCAACCACAGTGACTGTGGAAGAAAACCCTGAAAAGAAGCGCAGCGTGATTCGACCCAGCGATATGTCCAAAGAAAGCCTTAAACAATAGCCCTGACGGGTGTGATCTGCCACTGTTTGGCAGGGGAAGTTCAAGCTGCAATGCCCATCGAGAATAATTAATTGTCAGCACTGTTAACAGTTTCACTGCTGATCAAAGCAGCTGGGCAGCACTGAGAAAATTACAGACAGTTGCTGTCACTTATTCAAAGCACACCAGCAATAAATAATCTGTAACTTTGTGACAGACTCTATTGCTGTCATGCATAATCTCTTTGCACTCTTTCTGTTTCTTTTTAGTGGCTTCTTGGCACATAATCCCTGGGCAATCAAAAGGGGGAAAAAAAAAAGAAATTAAACCAAAACAAGCAGTTCACTCTTTTCTGTAATTAAACTGAAAGGAATAAAGTAAATCCTTGCAACAGTGGGCTGGTGGTGGTGAAAATCACTCAGTGAACTCTCCACGGGGCTCAGATACAAATGTGTTTGACAAAGATTTCTCAGCTGATGTAACTGAGCACAGTAAAAACAGCATTTCCTAAACTGCACAGAACCTAAACCTGCCATGCAGAGGCAGGTTTGCCAAGCACAGAAACAGACTTCAGGCACACTAGCACAGTATTACTGCTTTAGCTTTAAAAATAATCCAATAGATGTTGCTAGTTACAGTATCCCATAGCAATTGTATACATATTTCAGCAGGCAAGCATGCATAATTACAGCCCTGCTTCTTCCTGCATCACTCTGCATCTGGAAAATATCCACATTTTTTCCTCAGTGGGTTTTGCCGATATTGCTAAATTAAGAGATAAGCACAGAACACACACCTTGGCCAAAGCTTGCTCCCAAGGCTATTTGTGTTGCTGCTGTTCTCTGCACCATGTGCTCTTCCCTGGCCCTCACACTCTCACACTGAAGGAAGAGTTTTACAAATAAAATCTTTATCTGCTGGTGTTGCCCACTGCAAGTGTATCAGTCTGTATCTTTTTGTACACAGTTTTACAGTGATTTCATAGAATCAGAATCATACAATGGCTTGGGTTGGAAGGGACCTTAAAGGTCATCTTGTTTCAAACCCCCTGCCAAGGGCAGGGACACCTTCCACTAGTAGGTCAGGTTGCTCAAAGCCCCATCCAGCTTGGTCTTGAACTCTTCCAGGGATGGGGTATCCACAGTTTCTCTGGGCAACCTGTTCCAGTGCCTCACCACCCCCACAGTGAAGAGTTTCTTTCTAACACCCAATCTAAATCTCTCCTCTTTTGATTCAAAACCATTCTTCCTTGTCCCCTCACTGTCTGCCCATGTAAAAGGTTGTTCATCTGCTTTTTTCTAATACCTTTTAAGTACTGAAAGGCCACAATGAGGTTTCCCCAAAGCATTATCTTCTGCAGGCTGAACAACTCCAGTTTTCTCTACCAGAGGTCCTTTGGACTCACTCCAACAGGTTTACCTCTGTCTTGGGTTCAGGTGAGAGATGTGGGAAGCCTGACTGCCAGTGCAGACTGAGGTGAACAACTCATTGAGCACCTCAGCTGTCCCCATATCTGTTGATACCAGCTCTCCCTTCTCCTTTACTGGGGGGGGGAGGGTACACTCTCTTTGGCCTTTCTCTTCTGAACAATGTGCTTAAAGAATCCCTTCTTGTTACATCTTCTTCACATCTCTTGCCAACTCCTGTTTCATCTGTGCCTTACCTTTCTTGATGGCATCCCAACACATTCAAACTGTATCCCTGTACTCTCCCCTGGTCACCTGACCCTGCTTCCACTGACTACATTTTCTTCTTACTCCTCAGCTTGAGGAGAAGGTCCTTGCTCAGCCCTGCCATATTCTGGCCTGCCTTGCTTGATTTCTTACACATTGGGAGGGAGAGCTCATGTGCTGTAAGAAAAATGGCCTTAAAGAGTTGCCAGCTCTGGTCAGCTAAGGACAGTTTCCCAGGGGATCTCATCCACTAATTTTTTAAACAGCTGGAAGTTCACTCTTCTAAAATTCAGGGTCCTGACTTCGCTCTTTGCCAGGCAAAGAGATCATTGAGATCACAAACTCAACTAAAGCATGGTTGCTACAGCCCAGGTTGCCTCCAATTTTAACCCCTGTAATGAGCTCATCTGTACTGGTGAGCACCAGGTCCAGTAAAGCTTCTTCTCTGTTTGGTTTGTCTAACACCTGGACCTGGAATTTATCCTTGATGCACTCTAGGAGTCTTCTGTATTGTTTTCCCAGCAGAATATCTGGATGGTTGAAACCCCCCACCAGGATGAGAGCTCGTGAGTGCAGCGTTTCCTGTAGCTGAGGCCTGTCAATGGGTTCCCCCTGGTCAGACACCTGTAGTAGACACCATAAAGTGTCCTTTGTTGGTCTGCTCCTTGATTTTTACCTACAAGCTCAACCTGTTTGTGGCTGTTTCTCAGCAGCAGTTCTTCACAATCTATCCATTAGAGTGCAACACCCCCACCTATCTCTTCTGAAAAGCTCGTAGCCCTCAGTTACTGTGTTCCAGTTGTGTGATTCATTCCATCATCTTTCTGTGATAACACCACCATTCCAGTTGTGTGACTCATTCCACCATGTTTCCGTGATAACAATTCAATCATAGTTTTCTAACTGAACCATGGTTTCCAACTCCTCTTGCTTGTTACCCATGCTGTGTGCATTGGGGTCTTGGGGCAGACTTGACTGGGTTTGCGTAGATCAGACTCCTCCAAGATATCTGGCACCATGTGACTGAAAACAACATGGACTAAAAAGCTTTGGAAGAACTCCCACTTGTTGCACTAATTTCTCATGAATAACTGATATTCAGAATGATGGAAAATTTAGATGAAAGTGATAATAGTAACAATAAGAATCCAGCATTTCCCCTTAAAAGTATGGTGCAAACAAGGATTAAAATGTTTGCATAAACGCCATCTTCGACACCACAGAGACCATTGTTTGCTGAAGCTGCAGCACCTGCTGAGACATGATCTTTTATTAGATCAGCTGTTTCAGCTATCAGAGACACTGCAGCAGCAGGAAACTATTGAAATTCTCATAGGAGGCAATGCTCATGTGTCAGGCAGCACAAACACCAGTGGGATTCTAACACCGCCACCTTGGACAAAGTGACAGACCCTGGTCAGGCACCATGCAAGAAGTGATGCCAAGGCCAGGGGTCCACAGTCCCTCTCCCACAAGGGGCTGGGAGAACCAGGGCACCCAGAGACACTGTCTCTGTGTCCTGTGTCTCTGTGTCCTGGGGTAACAAAGCAGGGTAGGAATCATGCAGGGTGCACACCGTGCCAAAAAAACATCCAGTCTCATTTAAGAAGGCAGAGAAATCCTGCAGTAAATTCTGGCAGTAATTGAAAAAAAGAGTGGAAAGTAACATTTTTTTACGGCATGTACCAGAGTTGGTTTGGGCAGGGGCACTGTAAATCCATTCAGTGCATTTGGGGTCTGGGAGCCAGCATTCAGGCGAGAGTGTTTCTCTCACTTTCAGACAGTGGTGGAGTATTATGACCTGAAAATAAAAATTGAGATGAATTTGAAGAAAAGGGCTCACAAGCAACTAGCACTGCAAAGGGTCTGAGGTCTCCACTGAGATGAGGGGATCGATGCAAGCAGGTTCCTGTCTAGGAAGGACAGCCTGAGGCCATTCTAGTTGTGAAAATACAGGTGATTTTTCAGGGCACATGAGACAAGGAGGTGCCAGGAACAGTTTTGTCTAGGAGAAAGGTCTGGTGGTCTCTCAAGCCTTATGTTTCCCTTGGTTCACTATTTCACCACTTTCATCATCCAACACTACAAAGATAAGTCAGTCTTCCAGCACTTGCCCGGGCTGTTCAGCATCAGCAGCAACACCAGCAAATCCAACAGTGCCTGGCCAATTGCCTCTGAGACAGGGCAGGGAGTTTTTGAACGGGCACATGAGGAGGCAGCTCTAAGCAAACCCCTTCTCTGTATCGAACCACTAAATATCACAGCTACGTGGAGGCTCCTCGCAAATAGTTTTAGAGTGTGGTCTGCCCTTGGCAGCCATGAGAGTCCCTGGCTCCAGGCAAGTCATGGCAGTCCAGAGAGGGGAACTGTCACTGCACTGTTTGTGAGCAATGGCACATGTCTGCCATCTCAGCCACAGCAAAACAATGGGAAATCATCAAACTTCTTCCCAGAAGGAAGCCATTATAACTCCTTCCAAGACATCCTACCTCTTCCTTACACAGCCTAGTTCAGGATTAATGCCATAACAAAACCAGTTTCTGAAAACTGGTATGTGGTTTCTCTCTTTCTACCTCATACCACTTGGCTGGACTTGGGTCAGTGGTGACTTGCCTGGGGTCAGCGTGAACAGGATCAGTCTTAACACTGCTTGATCTTAAAGAGACTTGCTTGAAAGTGATTTTCCACGTGCCTAGTAATCACATTCCTACTGTTTCTTTCTTTGTTTATGCTACATTTCTGCCAAGTAACAGCCTCCTTCCTGAAAATGGAAAAGCACGTCTGGGTCCCCAGGCTTATATCAGGTGATTTTCTTTACAAGTTTGGCTGAACTCATTGCTTTCCTAGAACAGCAGGCAAAACATCTTGATCTTCAAAAAAACAAAAGGACAGCAGTCAAAAAGACCACTATTAAGTGCTGTTAGAAAAGGCCAAGTAGCACATGCAGCTCTGTGTTGGTAAATTAACAGTGTAAAACCAGACCTCAGAACAGACTGTCCCACTTCAAATCCCTCCAAATTCTGATGCTTGCAACAAATCAATGGCCTGATCAATTTAAAACAAGAAAACAACCGAGCTGGCACATGGATTATGCAAGTAGGTTCAACTCCTACACAGAAATTTAAGGTCTGGTGGTGAAGCTGCTTTCAAAGACGCTATAAAATGGGAAAAGTATGCTAACTTGTCTAGGGAAATCTCAGCATGCTCCTGCCTCAAAGTCTACACTGGTCCTTTTCCTCTGGGCATTTCTTACTCGGTCAAAGACAATGCCCAAATAACATAAAACAGAGCTTCTTCCTACAGCTGAAGTAGCAAAAGCTGAAAGGCATCTCCCTTTGTGTCTTCTGATTTCCTGCAAGAAAAGGAACACCTTTTTCCTTCAAATCTCTCTGAATCACAGAGCAGATGGGCAGCCCTTGACCCTTTTCTGGCCAGGCAGCAGGACACAAGCATTGCTGGAGACCTCCTACATCCCTGCTCAGCCCCCCAGCCCCAGAACCCTTTGGCCATCCCAGTGTGGAGTTGCCATGCAGTCTTCTCGAGTGGCTCTGGCAAGGGCAGCTTAGCACAGCTGAGCCTGCCAGGCCTTTCCCTGACTGTACAAGTCAGTGTATTTCTAGTTTAAAAAAAACCCAACAAACCAAAGCAAATAAACAAACAAGAAACAACAAATTTTTCTTTCTCTTTTTAGATCTGGAATCCTCTTGAAATGTCATTGACATGAAAGGGATTGGGGCTTTACATTTTTTGTGATTGCAGAGAGCAACCACGCACCTACTGACACAAAAAAAACCATGCTGGGCTGTATAGTGCTGCTTTTTCATCAAGCAAAATTAGATGGAGATGGAGGAAGAACTCTGGAGGAAGAAAGCCTGGCAATGCTTTCTCAGAGCTTCCAGAGTCCCCATTAACTGCTCATTTCCACAACTGCATGTTTTGGAATGACACAGGCAAGCCCTTCATTTCTAGTAAGCTGCAGATTAAACTATTTTATATCCAGAATTTTGACAAAGGAAAACCTGTTCATTTGAAACAGCTGTAAGACTGTTCTCAAACAGTCCTACAATATGCTTCATGCTGCACCTTCTCATGCTATTTGCAAATTAAACCTATTTTTTAAACAAATTCTCTCACTACATGGCGAGGCACTGCTGCCTACCCTGACCCTAGCCGGGAGAGAGAGTTCCTAGGCAAAGGATCTCTACTGTGCACTGAAACCTTCACTGCTTTGCTTTGGAGGATGCCACGGGTCAGAGGGAGCAGGCTGGAGATACCAATCCTCCTTTATTATGCTCATGGTCCTACTTGCTCAAGAGCGTTTTTTGCCTAAATCACTCTTTTCTGTCTGCAAACAAACAGGGCCATAGGAAGTGGATAACTGACAGTACTGAGCCATGCTCGCTGCTTTATGCAAAGTACAGCTTTGATGGGATGGTACTTTTTCCCAGCAATGCTGCCATTGTCATCAATTCAGCTCAGGTGAAGGAAGTAACCTTTCTAAATCAGGGCACTTTCATTCCTGAAGAACAGATTCAGTAACAGCACCGATCCCATAACCTGGTCTGAAAAATGTGACTGCAGGCTTTTCTGTGCAGGCAGGCCCCTGAAAGAACACAAATTCAGAACTTGGCTGATTTGTAGCATTAACATCTATTACACAACTCAGAACTTCCCTGCCACCACCACCATCAGTGCACGTGAAGCTATTTTGCTCTAGAGATGACTTTCACAAGAGCTGTATCTTCCTGCCTTCACAGAGGCTCCACTGTACCTGAGCAGTAAAATACTGCAGTAACAGGGTAGAAAAGTGAAAAATACAAGGTACTAAAGGATCAGATTAGAGAGGTACCATTTTGGAGATTTACATACAGACACTTGAAGGTACCTTTTTTTAAAAAAAAGGGAGTGAATTATAGCCAGTTTGTCTTGCAGTTCAAAGAACTCAGGATCCCAGGAGTCAAAGAGATGAGCCAGAACAGCTAGGCAGAAAAGTATCTCAAAATAAAAGCTGTTAGAAACTAATAGAGAAGCCTCAAATGGCAGCAAGGGAGAGAAAACTAAGAGCAGCAAGAATATGTTCACCACCCATCCCTCTAGGCAAATTACTCTTCTCAGGATGTTTCTGGTTAACAGGCTAATCTTGGAAATAGTTTTGTTGCATACTCTGTGCCTATTTCTGGGAACATAGTTATGGAAATTAAGCCTGCTAGAAAGTATGGGTAGGTCTGGGCTTTTAGCCCTAGTTTAGGAGAAAATGTAAACCTTTTTCCAAATATGTGATTAAGTCCCATGATGCAGGAAGAAGCAAGAAGATAGCTAATATGTGTTTATAAATCTTGCCACATCTGCTTCCAAACTTTCCATTAACAACTTGGTGAGTGTCCAGTAAACAGGAGGTTTTCCAGGGCTAGGACACTGAGGAAATACTGCTGGGTGAAACGCTATTGTAATGATATTCCCAAATGACATGATGAGGTTGAGACAGGATTTGTGCTTGCCAACAGTTAGCCTGAATCACTGCCATGCTGCCAATAAATGACAGTGCTTTGGGTTTGGGGCGTTGTTCTTTTTCCTCAGTTTAATAAACAAAAGCTGCAAGGAGAAGTTTTTTTTCTTGAAGGCAGACTGCAAAGCTGCAGAGAAGAACAGGAGAATTTATCTTTGAAAAGTAAAAAACACCACAGAACTGTGAACCAAGATGCAGTTTCATGCCCACAAAAATCAGCAAAGCTCTTTAACCAAGCCAGAAAGTATTGAGTCCAGCAACACACCCCGCAAGCACTCACACAGGCACAGAAGCCTCTGCAGCACCTGGCCCGGTTTTGAGGAATTACAGCAGCAGGGTTAGTTTGCAGCGAGCAGGGCTGTGCTGTCAGAGCAACACTGCCCTACAAAGATCAGCCCCATACTGGGGCCAAACAGGGGAAAAAGAGATGGGCGAAAGTCCAGCGACCCAACTGCTGCCAGAAGGATAGAGATGAGGAGGACTGGCAGCTCCAAGAGCTTCCCCCAGGTTGAGTATTCGAAGAAAAAGGCCACGGCTGAGTGAGTTCAGCAAGCCATGGGCAAACAGGTCACAGAACCAGGCAAACTGGGTGCAAAGGCTGCTGGGACCTCTTTCAGAGCCCACTACTCCCAAGCAGAGTGAAAGCAGGACAAGGGTGCTCCTCGCCCATCCAAGTGTCCTCCTCTGCTCCAGGCAACTACAGAGCACAACAGGAGGTTTGGATTGAAGAACTCCATATGGTGAAACATGTGCTGGCTGCTACAGGGCAAAGTAAACTTTCTAAACAGACTGAGCTATCGTTATTATGTGTGATCCTGAATTGTTTGTTGTAACTTTAGTTACTAAAACTGCTAGGAAAAATATTTCCCCTTAGTTTTATGCATACTGTGGGAAAAAGCCAGCATAAGGGATGAAGAGGAAATTGTTCTTCCTTATGGCCACATGCAGAAGGTGAAGTCTGACTGACTTCTGCAATTAAAAATGGAAAATCAAAAAATGCTGTTTGTTAAATCACGAAGTTGCCTTCTCAGCAGTTGCCTTCTCAGCCTGCTTCTATGAAACAGCATCTCTCCCCACCTTTGAAAGGGTTTTTTTTTCCAAATTAAATCACTTATCTGCAAAAATTGTAACTGCAACCACAGCTCTGGTCCATTTTCAGATTCACACATTTTCAGATTCACACTTAGTCCTTGGTGCCAACATGTTTTGTCCTAAGTACTGTCTTTATATATGACAGAGAACTTCTGATAAGACACATAGCCACAGAGGATGAAGTGGCACAAAGGCTTTTCTTGGTAAGAGTTTTGCAGATTTTAAAAATTTCAGCTAAAGACAAATTTATCCAAACCTTCAGAAATCCAGCTTTCAAATGTTCAAAACCTTGTGGTTTTGTCTCAGAGAACCTGGTAGATTAAAGAAATTTTGATGCCTCCTAACATGACTTATATACTAATTTACACAATAAACCCCATACACTTCAGACTATGTCAATAATTGTTCTATGGTCATTTTTTCTGCAGTCTCTGCTAGTTGAATGTATGGGACACTTACATTAAATTGCCCATTATGCTTTATTTACCTTACTGTAACTACTTAAAGATAAGTTTATTGTCTGGAGCTACAAAAGGATAAGGGGTTCATTAAACTAGAAAGGAAGGAACACTCATAAAAAGAGGCCTTATTTCTTCCAAAACTCTCATTTTCATTATGGCCTTTTACACAGATAAACATTGTGTACTGTAGCTTAAAATTAATCTAGAACCATGGGACTGCATATGAGGTGACATATGTGTCAGCTTCCTTTGAATCCAGCTATAAGCAACCAGAATCAGAAACAGCCTGTTCTGCTCCCTCTTCATGAACCCTTTTGCTTTAATGCTTTCAGATCAACAAGGTTTTGCTTTTACAACAGCTCCCAAAAAGTAAAAGATGTTATGGGAATGGTAAGAAAGCCAGTAATGAAGCCAGATGCAGTGAAAAACAATAGTGAGAGTAAAAAACCTCAGTAAAAGTCACTTCAAATACCATTATCACTGCTGGTAAAGAACACATCAGACATGTGGAGCCAGATCCACAGCTGGTGAAATGACTTTCATGCAAGTGAGGCTATTTCCACTATGTCTTTTTACGTTTAGCAGAGAGCAGGGTCTGTTCGAGAGGACAAGCGTGAGGCTCCAGGCTGTCTCTGAAGGACTAACATATCATTTCATGCTACAGATAGTTGGGTATCATGTGTTGCATTGGCTTCTGGTTTTAAACTGTGCTCCCGTGGTTAAGCAGAGCAGCTGCACAGCAAGGAGGGAATGACTTGCAACCCAAGAGAACGGCCAGTGCCTGCACTCCACCCAGGAGAGTGCTGTACGTGCCGGAGGCACAGCAGTATGACATGTAGCAGCTAACTCTGATAAAGACAGTCAGGCTTGAATCCTGTGATTTAGAAAATAGCCTTTCCCTTGAAAGGGTGGACACCCAAAGAAAGGACCTCCAGCCCCAAGTCTGCTTTCTGCATCAAAGGGCACACTCTAAATACAAAGCAAGCAAGAGGGCTTAGACGTGTTTCTGACAGAACATGCCATTTCTAAAATGGCAATGTAACACAATTGCCAAAGGATTTTTTTTCTCTGAAACCACACCTACCATACTCTTTTGTGCCAAGAAAATCCATTTCTGCAGCTGTGCCCTCAGTGACTCAGAGACTCCCTGATGCTGAGTGTCCAGACTTGTCCCCATGGTAGCCTCATGACAGCATGGGCAAGAAGGGGAGATTCACTCAAGAGGACAGGGAACTAGGACTGACACTTACATCCGAGCCAGACTGGCTTCCGGAGTATTTTTGCTTGTATTATATGGAATGAATACACCAGAGAATGGAAAACTAGATTGTGAGCTGTGATCCCATAGCTGGAACATGGCAGCAGAGGAAGGGAAACACAAATGCCCTTTCTCTGCAGCTCCCTGTATTGAGCAGCAGGTGACCATAGCAAGTGGAATACAGGACCTCATGCCTGCTACTTGTGGCCTGGCATTTTACAGCTTTTCCAAAAAGACTGAGTTCACAGACTGCCATTATTCAGTTTAGGGCCTGACAACAGGAGAAAGTGCAAGCAAAGTGATTCCCTATGGGGACAGGCAAGAAGGTGGGTAACTGAAGACTTGTTGGTGAAAATAAATCAAGAAATAAAACAAGCCAAATTTACATTTAATCCCTTGAAATCTGGCTTAAAATATTGAGCTCAGAGCTGGTGAACCCCAGGTCAAGATTTCCAGGGATGTTAAATGGGCCTGGTACAGCTAAGCATGGCCTAAGAGGGCCACATCCACATTACAAGCTTAGAACCAGAGCACAAAAATCACTGCTTGGCAGGACCATGGCATCGAGGCAGTGCTTGGGGAAAGCCAAACCTGCAAAAAGCACCAGCAAACAGGGCTGAAACACATTCAGAGCTGCCTATGCCAACCCCACCCAGATCTGAAGGCAGAACTAGTTGGACTCACACCACCACACTCCTCATAGCCAAAGCCTTCATCTCCCTCCTAAGCACTGTGGATAACAGCTGACACTGACAGTACAGAGGTGTAATAATGTGGGTGAAGTTGGATAAAAAAGCAGGCAGAGACTGTTTTTTGCTTAGATCTGTAGATGGTACCATCCATCATACCCTAGTGGTTCAGTGGCAGAAGGATCCAACATAATTAAATACAAGCTATCCACAGTTGCACACATAATACAGACATGTATATATACACACATAGCAACACACCCATATATAAATGCATACACACATGTATGGATTCAATAAAACACTCACCCTCACAGAAAAGCACCAAAATCTATCTGCAATGTAACGCTGCAGTGATGATATCTTAACTGATTGCTATTTCAAGACACTGTCACTGGAAAAGATTTGTATCTCCATCACTGCGCCCGCCCATGCAATTAGTCTATCTTTGTGCCAAATTATATTAATGGACAATGAATGGAAAGTTTCTATTAAAAAAACATTCACAGGAAAAAAAAATCTACACAGATTACCTTTAACAAAAGAGAAAGATCAAGACTGAGAAAGCTTAATGCCATGGTTCCCTGCTTAAAATGCACTGGAAAATTCCAATTACTGCCTCTCAACGCCTATATATCAATTTTTTTTGCTTATAAATAAAACAGATCTCTGCAATTTAATCAGCATGATAACAGTACAGATGAGTTATGGTGTGTGAAGAGACATAATTAAGCTTTGAACCCTAATTCTAACCCTAATCCAACCCTTAACACTAACTACTACCCTATGCCCAAACCTTGGTGACGAATATTGCCTACAGGGCAGCCAGGACAGGGGAAAAAAACACCCACCCAGGGGAAAAGAAAAATCCCCCAGCTTGGGGATTTTTATTCTAAATTGAAAAAAAAATAATTAAAAATTGTACATCAAAGGCAACCTGCAAGAGTAAATGCACACGTACAACGTTAGACACATTCAGTCACCAACACTCATTCAACTTCCACTCAATTCCCAGTCCATAAAAAATGAATGGTTAGAAAGCACAACTGCTGATGGAGCCTGGAATGATGTGGCAAAAGAGGTCCAAATGGAAACGTTCAAGATGAGACCCATGCATGTGACCCATCTCCCTGTGCATGAGAAGAAGTATGTGAGTGGCACTGTGCTGATGAGCACGGACATTCGAGACCCTGGGGATGGCACTTGAGCCTGATGATGCGCTCCTTGAGCAAAAAGAGCCACATCAAGACCTGAGGAAGGCCTAAGATACAGAAGATAGACTACACAGCAACATTGATGGAGTTTGGAACTGCCCTGCCAGGCAAATGCTTGTGTGGTGCTGAAAAGGAACCCTCTCCCTTTACTTTTCCAAAGCCTGTTGCCAGACAGCCCTGTCCCGTACACTCACTTCAAATCCCCTCTCTACCATTCCCAACCTTTTGCCCTTCTCACATCCCAATTCCTCAAGTTACCTTTCAGAAGACAAAGGCTCTGAATCCATCATCAACAACAACAACCAAAAAGTGCATTAAAAGTAACTTTGAACCAATACAATTAATCACAACTGCAAAAATTTAGCCTTCACAGGAAGTTCACGTCAATAGGTAGGTTTCCTCAGGAAACTAAACCAGGAAGTTCCACTCTCATGGACTTCTCTCAATGAACAAGCACTGCTGAGACCCAAAGGAACTGCAGACACTTTCTGGTGGCCCATCAGAGGCTCTGCATCCACGCTGGACTCAGTCATGCACACCACAAAGAAGGCAAAGCGAAAGTGGACATGCAGTCTCCAGTGCATTGTCAGACAAGCACTCCAACGAAGCTACTCAGCATGACTGGGGATTTGACCCTAAACACAGACTGCTCCATATTGTGCTGCACAGATTATAAATGAAATACTTTTCACAGGAGTTATGTTACCAAAATTAAATACATCAGAACTGTAAAAAGCACTAGGTGTTTACTCTCCCTAAGGAGAACAGCAGCTAATTTCAGCTGTCTCAAATGGCAGGTTGCTGTCAATACCTGTGGTCTCCATCTGGGAGCAGTGCACAGTAACCTTCTCGTCACTCAGACAGGAAAAGCTCCTCTTCCAACCTGAGTCACTAGCAAGCTACAGCACAGCATCAAAGAGAAGTATCTGGTCTTAAATGAATCCTTTGCTAGGATTTTCATGATGAAAAAAGGGTTTCCCTCTTCTTCCCTCAACTTATCTCACAGTCCTTACATGACATTCACACAAAACTGAGCTTAGGTTTCAGAAAAACACATCTTCTTGGCATCCCACCAACTCTGTGCACTGAGTTGACTTTTACCAAAGCAGAAGAAAATTTCACAGCAGCTTTCCTTGATCAGACCACTCAGCTCAGTCAAACACTGCAGGAGCTAACAAACACGGGCATCTTCATCAAAGTGAATGCAACAGTAGTTATAAATGGAGCTTCTTCCAAAGAGAGGTAGATTGGCAGGTGTCGTTTATTTAATCCTTCATCAAATGCACAGTAGGCACAGCATTTCAACAAAAGCAGAAAAACATGTCAGGGTGAATATACCACCATTTTCACAAAGCATTAGGGTTCAGATCCTGCCTTGGTGAAAGCCGGAACCACAATGCACCATAAAATCCACCCAGATTTCTTTTGCAGGGCAGCCTGAGTCCATGCACATAAGTTAGGAGCTGTCCCTAAGCTGCCACAACTGGATGCCACTCCATTGAAATCACAATTTGTTTCAGAAGGGAGTAATTTTTACAAATGTTCCCTGAGTAAATGAGGTGATCCCATCGGAAACATTGTGATGCAAGAGAAATCTTATTTTTAATTTTAAATAGAGACCAATCTCTGATAATCTCCCATGCAGTGAATAATGCTGTACTCCACAAATAGCCTGACTGATCCAAATGGGTGGTTATCATGAGTAAGGTACTACTCACAGTGAGCAAAGGTGATAAAAACATCTGTTCCTTCCTCATTATCACAAAGAGGTGGCCTTCTACTACTGCGTATATGAGACTAATGGCATGTAGGGAACTGACTCATATATTAGGTGTGTTCTATCTTTATACAGACTGTTACACCAAAGAAAAGGAAAAAGTGGATTTTTACCTTGTATTCAGTGTCTTTAGGCAAACAGGTAACCCAGTTCCTGTATCTGCTTTATATAATTTAAATGACACATACTCACACAAGTAGGTTGAACACATGACAGCCCGTCGTGTTTGCTGGTGAACATACTGAGTCAACGAGTTTCAAATATCTGAGATGGGCATAGGGCACTGTTCATAACTCAACCTGAGCTGATGCTTCTGCTGTCCTCACATCAAACAACAGCCTGAGTCCTGCCATAAGCAGCCACTTACCCATTCCCCTACATCGTTCTCTAAAGTGGACTGAGAGCAGAACAAGCCCATAGCAGCTTTTACAGGACATTGAGCTGTTTAACACCATCACTTCGCAGAAAAGTAACATCTTTGCATATATTGTCCTAAATATATCTATTACTAACCATTACTATGCAATACAAAGGTAAGGATTTGAATTAAATGAACTTCTGCAACACTCCTCAGACTTCTCACCAGCCTGACAATAATGATGTTTTCAGAAATTACATGAAGTAAAAAAAAAATGAAACCAAACATTTTGCTTTAACTTTCTATTACCAGGAAAAAAAAATCTATCCCACTTCTGCTTCTCTCACAGCTTCATTCTGAGCACTTCAGCTTTGTTTGCTCCAGAATATTTTTAAGTGTAACCACACTTGGGAATGGTCAGCTGGTGTACTCACTACTGGTGCTGAATATCCACATGACTATACACATACAGCACTTTATCATAAAGATCTCATGGTCTTGTAGATATAACATGGGAATTGAAAGTTGAAAATAAAACCCCAAACCCCACACCTTCTGCATTTCTGTTTTCTAGTCCATGTATAACTGTACAAACATGTAGGGTGGGGACTTTCACTCTTCCTGTTGGGCAATGCATGAACACATTGGGTTTCTGATCTCAGACTGGGAGGAGAAAAACCCTTAAACTGGAAAAAGAGTTGAAACTATTAGTAGGTGGAATAGAGAGACTCAGGAAGAACCTTATGCCTGGTGGAACAGCATTATGACAGATGGAAAACAAATGGCAGCCCAAATCCTGCCCCACTTTTCTTCCCTGGCTCTCCACTGTGCAAACCCCTGACATGCAGCTCCAGCAGCAGGGAAGATAAGTAAAAAGACTATTGTTCTCTGCAGAGAGACTGCAATATCAACAAAAATTATACCCAGGCTTTCCAAGCAGACATCTGCTAGAAGCAGACTAGGACCTGGAAAGATAAGCAGTACTAATACACATAAATTGCTAATAAACCCAGTTATACCCCGAAACCCAGGAGTCTAATTTTGATAATAAGTAACAGCAAATTCAACCCCAGAGTAATGAGAATAGCTTTCTGGTTGCCCCAAATCATGTCCCACCTGCAGCAGACTCTGGAGTACTCTTCGTCCAGCAGGTAAGTATTCGAGTGCTCTCCTCTTTCAGGAGGATCCTTGTTGCTGGTATTTACATTGCCCAACTTCTGCTAACCAATTATGGTTCCTAAATTAGGAAATTAGTCTCTCTGTTTTTAGCAGAAGGAGAGAGGCTCCTGCCAAGAGTGACTCAAAGCAGCAGCTCTCTCAGCAGGACCCTGGTATCACCGTGCTCTTAGAGGCGACATGTAAGTCAGACACCTAAAAGTAGCAAGTGAAAACACCCATTGAAGCTCCTTTCCATTCCACTCACATATATCCTTTCTTGGGAAGTGAGCACTTCTTTTGGCTACACAGTTTTGGTTCCTGAACAGCTATTCAAATTACCCTTGTACCTTTCTACCACTGAAGTATCTTATAGGGATGCACCTGAGCCAAAGCTGCATTACTCTTCCCCAAAGTCTGGCTGCAGCTCCATGTCGAAGCCTCATGCACAAAGGAAAACACTAGGAGAGAAGGGGGGGGAATTCCAAGTTTGGAGGTTTTTCAGATTTGCAATTCATGACCCAGAGCAGAATTTGGAGCAACAGGCAAGACTCTAACATCTGAGAAGTGCCACTGCAATGACTCTTGATACATGCCATGCAGCATAAATGCAAGATGCAATCCAAGAATATTACTACTGGGTCTCTCTGTGGCTGTGTAGCACTTGGCTGTACTTGTTGCCTTTACCCTCAGAATCAAGGAATTGTTTAGGTTGGAAAAGACCTTTAAGACCATTGAGTTCAACCGTTAACCCAGCACTTCCATGTTCACCACTAAACCATGTCACCGAGTGCCACATCTACATGTCTTTTGAATACTTCCAGGCATGGTGACTCCACCACTTCACTGGACAGCCTGTTTCAATGCTTGACAACCTGTTCAGCGAAAAAATGTTTCCTAATATCCAATCAAAATCTCCTCTAGTGCAATTCAAGGCCATTTCCTCTTGTCCTACCGCTTGTTACTTGGGAGAAGAGATCAAAACACACCTAGCTGCAAACTCCTCTCAGACCTTATCAGAGAGTGATAATGTCTCCCCAAACCTCCCCTTCTCCAGGCTACCCAACCTCAGCTGCTCAGCTCCCTCAGCCTCAATTCATCAGACTTGTTCTCTAGTCCTTCCACTAGCCTTATTGCCCTTCTTTGGACATGCCCCAGCACCTCAGCATCCTTGCCCAAAACTGAACACAGGATTCACGGTGTAGCCTCACCAATAAATCAAAACCAATCCCAAACACCAGCAGATCATCAAACAGATACAGCTGCCCTAGAAGACTTCCACTTGGTAGGACACAGCCAGAAACACCAGATGATATACTTTCCACCCAAATGCTTCTTTCAGACAGGGTGATCTCTGCTCTGTTCCACTACAGCTGCCAATACCCCCACAAAGCTAGAAGAGCACAGTTGTTTGGCTTTCTGAGGCAGTAGCACCCACTGTTGTCCTTAATCTACTGCATCTGCACAGAGGGCAAATTAGCTATAGTTCTGGTGTCTTTTTGATAAAGGGTTGCAAAAGAAAGCAAATTACCACTTGAGGCAACATTCAGTATGTAGAAGTGAGAGACATGTAACAAAATTATGTGAAATGGTTATTAACTCATGAATGTGTTAATAATCCTACCACTCCAGGCCAAAAGAGATCTCAAACAGTCCTGTATTGTATTTCTTCCCCATCCCTCTGCCCAAAGCAGACTGAGTGCATTCAGGTCATGCACTGGCAGGTATTTCTCCAGTATGCTCTCAGTAACTTCCAGTGAGGAAAACCACACAGCTTTTCCTCTGCAGCCTCTTCTGACAATTCATCATCTTTACAGTATATGGGTTTTCCTAATGCTTGATCTGACTAATTTATTTACATTGAGAATGAGAGTACCAATAGGCAGTGGTACACACACTTATCACTGCAGTGGCTTATAATTAAAGTTACTCAAGACTTCCCAGTAGAGGACTTGTACTCAGCTTAATTTCAACTATTTGTGTTGAAATTCAGAATCTCAGTCACCTGCCTCAGGGCTGGTTTAAAGAACATTTCAACCAGAGATAATCAGTGACTACTATGAATGGAGATATGATGTATATTTCATGCTAGCCAGAGACCTTCCCATTTGTAAGAGCAACTTGCAAATAGCCTAGCACCACTCCTATGGAAAAGTACCATAATTTGGTACTGTGTGTTTTCATACCAACCTTCCATCCTACCACTGCTGTTGCAATGAAGGAAGGTAAAATCAATGGCAGCTGAACCTAGCTTCCATGGTAGCAGACCCAAAACAAGAGACAAACAGCTCAGAAACACACACAGGTTGGAGCAGGGACACATCTTCCACACTGAGCCTTTCCAGTTACTGACTGGGAGCCTGGCCTCGGCACACTGAAGGCTGGAGGTGTACCAAGAACTGACAATGGAGTAAGATATAGGGGAAGATGCAACCAGAACTAAGTCTCCAAGAACACAATCTAGGACCTGAGGTTATTCATCTGAGCTCAGTGGCAACTTCCCTAATAATTTCAGTGGAACAGAAGCTGGTTCCTAGTACTTGACTCAATCTGCCCTTCCACCTCTCCTGTGATCCCTCCAGTTCAAGGACAAGGTACACTGGCAAGGCAAGGCAGCAAAAAGCATATGTCCCTGCTCTGAGTACAGTAATCTGCCAGTAAATAAATGGAGGACCAAGTCCTGAGTGCTGTCTCTTCATGGGTATAACATTTTTAAAATTAATAGATCAATGAAGCTAAAGGCATAACACTCCAATCTGCAGTTATAAACTCAGTCTCACAGATGTCTGATATACCACCCTGAATCCCACTCTAATTACCTTTTCCCATTGGTTTCCATCACAATGTATAGAATGGACTCTCACTGGCACGCTGCCTGGAGGGTCATTCCACAAGCAGCAAGCTTTTCACAGCTGGAGCATGGGAAGGGGCGTGAATCACATCAGCATTTTTCAAAGCAACCACTTAGGAAGAAGTTCTCAACTTACAGTCACTCAGTGGAAGGGAAACAAATAAAACTTTAAATGGGCTTAAATGTGGGGACAGATAACAAGATGTGGCAAAAAAATACCTTTGATCTCTTATGGTGTAACGAACCATAATATAACAACATACAAGTAAAGAGTTGGAGATAAGTGAGGGTAGAACCCCTACAGAACCGAGTATCTGGAGATACTATCATCTGTTACACACACATGAAATGATGTATGGCAGTTTGCACCTTACAGGGGTTCTAGCACAGATACAGCATTTTAAGAGGGCATACAGCAATGATTTTATTAAACTTGGACTAATCTCCAAATATTTTCTTCATTCAGTGTAGCAGTTGAATCACCATCCCTGGAGGTATTTAAAAGCCATGTAGATGTGGCACTCAGGGCCATGGTTTAGTGGTAGACTTGGCAGTGCTGGCTTAGTGGTTGGACCTGATGATTTTAAAGGTCTTTTCCAACCTAAAGGATTCTATGACTGTTATGTGCATGTTCCTGTTCGGACTGTGAAGGATTCAAACCTCTGCCATCTGCAACAGCATTGCCCATGTGCAGAGAGCAAGACTGCGCTGCACTTCTGGAGATGTAGCTCTCATTTAAAACTCACACCTTTGGAACAACTTTCTACCAACAGTTCCAGGAGCCTTATCCTTGCTGAAGGCCATGTAAACTTTTACAGTCCAGTTTTCTGTATTACTCATTCACTTATTCATTTATTCTAAACACAAAAATGGGAAAAACATCATTTGGTCATTTCAAATATCCCCAAATGATCAACCACTTATTTTATCATGTTTTCTTCAATTGCAAAATTATTTGTGTGAGCAAGCATATGAAAAGCTGGAGAAGAACCTTTTTGGTTCTAATCACTACGTCATTTTAATGCTGGAGAACAACCTTTATTGAAATCTGTCATATCTTTGTAAGGAAAGGCACTTAATTATGTAAAAGGCCCTCTTACATTTTTCAACTCTTTTAGCATATGCTCCCAATTATAGCACTGGCATTTTGAGAACAGCCAGATATTCAAGCTCTCAGTTTCATAAACAAGCATCTTGTCAGCTTGGAACTAAACAGAGAGGAAGCTGCAAAACCAGAACCACATGCTGCACTACACTATTTTTAAACACAAAAATCAGAAACCAACACTTCTTCATGAGGGGAATTTTCTCTAGGTTCAGATGACACCACAACTGACCAGAGGTGAACACTCTCTTACAGTGAGGCACTGGGCTATTTTCTGCAATTTTAACATACTGAGGCAAATATGAATTGTACCTTTCATGTAGATTATGAAAGCTGCCTTTAAAATTAATAAGTGGGACAAAAAACAGAGAAAAATTATGCAAAGTAGCAATTTTTTGTAAACAGCTGTTAGGTAGATACTTATTAAAAAACAGCCCAAACTAGGAGGCATTCCTCAAATCCAACAGCAGCTCTGAACATACATCAAAGGGAGAGCTCTCAGATGAAAAGGCTGGCATTTCAGAAAATAATTTGACATTGCCTCAGTCTTGCCTCCCATAGAATGACTAAGCCAAACAAACAGTATCTGTGAGCTGTCAATGTGAAAAATCACTGCAAAAGGTACTGCTGGTTTATTCACAATGGCTCACCCAGAATGATAACATGAAATCAAAAGCCTAATCTTTTCCAATTTACTGCCTCAGACAGAAGTTCCTGGCAATGATGGAAGATACTGAGAGCAAAAGGGAAGCTGAAACAAAAGTAAATCTACTTCATAATGTGGTTGTTGGGATTTTTCCCCCCTGCAAGCAGCTATGGTGTAGCAGAAATAGTTTTAAAAATTAAATGGTGATGTATATTGGCAGGCTGTGACGCAGCACGTGCCAAGGACCAGCCAAGAAAAGCTTCCTTGGATTCCTCTGGCTTTCAAACCACTTTTCTAGGGCAGCAGCACCAAGTGACACCTAACCAATAAGCTCAGTCCAGAACACAAGCTGGCTGACCACGTGAACTAATTTCAGGAGTAGGTACTACGTGCTGCGTAAGATACATGGGATCCCAGCTCTGGTACCCTTTGGTACCTTTAGTCAGGCTTAAAGACATTGTTACCAAACAGAGAAAAACATTAGGTTGCTTTTGTGCTTCAAATGACCAAGAATACTTCTGATGGAACCAGTGCAAGCAATGTCATTTGCTAACAAAAACCCAGCATCACTTGACCTGGTGATTAGGAGTGATTTTGCTGCCACACAGCTGGGAAAATTAGTCTGTGAACTGACAAAGACAAAAGAGAAATCTGCAACACCAGAAGGGCACAGCAGTATGTGGTATATGTTACACTCTAAAATAGTTACAGTATGTTCAAAACTCCCAATATACTTCAAATATAAGTTTCAGTCCAAGGTTTCTACATTTCCATCACAGACACCATCACAAGGATAGTCTTTGGCTCTGGAACTCACTGAGGTGACTCAATGATTTTATGAACCAGTTATCTTCAGCGGTCTGACGCAGCTCTTCAGATGTATCAGGCTGTAAGATGTGATTGTTCCCTCTGTATTGTCACCCCCCAAGTCTCCTGATTATATTTTCTGCTTTCTGTCCTTTTAACCTTCTGCTGACTATGTTATATTGGGTCCAGACTATGACATGAAACTCCCTGTGGCAAGAGCTTTGACTGCATCTCTCAGTCACAGACTATAATTTCTCGGCAGGACAGTCACCAGTAAAAGTTATTACACCAATTACTGTGCAGTAATACTCACACAAGCATTAAAAACTCCTGGCTCATGGAAGTCTTAAAAATGCCCGCTACAGTAGATGACTTGCTTTATGTATTTTCCCATTAGCAACACATGAAATGATTAAATGAACCCCTTTTGGTGCCCTGCTCGCTTTGTGACTGCAAGCATTTTCTTTCCAGCTGATGATGTGGCTGTTTGATTTGCTTTGGATGAAGTGCCAAAGAAAGGTATCATCCAATCAGAATAGCAGAATATTTGTCTCATATGTCTCATGCCAAACTGAAGGTAATTTCATTTTGGTCCCGCATCAGGATCAACTCTCCACTTACCAACAGCAATGAACTGGCAGTAGTCTGGGATTGCTTTTCTCTACATGTTACACAAGAAAAAAAGTCTAAAATTAATAAGAGCACTCACCAGCAATCTCATGGAGTCCATTCCCAAAGCATATAATAAGAGGACAGTCAAATCTAGTGATTTTCCCAGAAGTATTAAAATTATGTTTGACAACCTCCACTAGCCTGAAATTGTTTGCATCTAATAGGCAACCATGCATTCTCGTAGCTCCAAGGCAGTCCTCCCAACTCTAACCTTTCCTCCTGTCCCTTCTAACACACAACTCTTTCAAAAACATTCAAATCGGAAATATCCTAATTGAAGTATATTGGAGCCCTTCCTTTTTTCATATATAAAGATATAAATACATGTATACACACACACACACAAATAGAAGGTACCAGCACTTATCCACGTTCAAAAGAGTGTATTGTTTGTTTCCAAGGTAGCTGTGAGTGCACGTCCCCAGGACTTGTGACTATCGGTTTTAATGAGCCACTCCTCCAGCTCGCATCATTTGGTGTGGCTCAAAATATCTGATTCCTGCCCAAATGCCAGAACTGCCCTCCATGGACACCAGTTGAGAAGCTTTAAGCATCTTACAGAGAGACATGTAAAATATTTTCCAACTGCAGTTTGGTCTGTGTCCTATGTGTCCAACTCAATCTCTCATTCCAGAGGAATTAGGCTGAATTCAACTATCCACAGAGCTGGTCTATTTACATACATTTCAAGAGGTGGCTTACATTCCAGAAGAGTGTAGCTGACAATGAAAAACCTGATTTGCTGACTACTTGAACTTATTTGTTGACAGGTTTTGTCCATTAAATCCAGGAATAGTGAGCAAAGTAAATACATTTGAACAGATGCTTTTGCAACAGCCACATCAAAATTAACAGAACTTTATATAATACCACATCTGTAGCCCTGTATAGCATCTCACTCTCTTAATTTGTAAATTATTTATGTCCTCATCCTGCAAAGATTGATGAATAGTCTCAATGCAGTACACCTGCAAGAAGAGTGCCCTCAAAAGGAGCAGGAATATACAGTGCACTGCTCAACAAAAGCAGAGATGCTCAAAGTAGCAGGACAAAAAATTGTCAAGCACGTCATGTTCGCCCATTTGGCAGAAGTCAAAGCAACGCTGCAACCACCAAGAGACAGCTGCCTATTAGGCTGCAACCAGAAATATCTTCTGCGAAAGCTTGAAATGCACTGTTTATATTTATCTTTGGCTGAAATTCATCTTCTCTCCCATAGCTCACACTGTATTTCAATGTCCACAGAAGATGTCTGTCTCAGCTAAGATCACATCCACACAAATTTCGAGACAAGCTATTTCCATAAAAAGCAGTCCTTTCAGTATTCTTCTGGTTACAACTATTTAGAAAGATCAAAAAGGCTTTGGTAGTCAACTTTAATATTTCCTAAAAGTGGCTCAATGGCAGAAAGCTGCACATCTTTTGAGGTCTCTTCCTCTTTTTGAAAGTGATTAAAGATTTAATATCTCTCCTTCTGCCAGTTTTAGTTCATCTAATGCAAACCTCGGGACTGGTTTAAAGATACTCCGTTTTGTTCTTCTTATTAATGCACTGTTTATAAAGCTGTACTTAACACTGGATCAGCATTTCAATGCTAAAGACTCATTTTCTGGAATCTGGAATACATTTTTACCTGGTGCAAATAACATTCTTCTCTACCTGAAACTTAGCATAGAGATTTCCAGTAAAAACATAAGCTTTTTATCCAGTTTGCTTTTGTTCAGAAGAGAAACTAATTTTTTGCTTCTGATTTGCTCAGTTCATTTTCACATATTCATTTTTGTTACCACAATAAAGTAATGTTTTGATGGGAGAACCTTCTCCCCTGTTTTCCTTGTAAACCACAGAAGGGACCATATTCAACAAGCTATTTACATTCCTTATTTTACCACTGATTTCGTTAGAACGGGTCTATATTTTATTGGCTTTTCCATTTATTTCACTAAGGATTTAGAACTGAAAAAGTCTTTTGTATCTGACCGGAAGCATCTGCTCCATTACCCCTTTTTAAATCACAGCCAGAAAAATCTTCTCCCAGCTCTTAATTGTTCTTGTCTCCTATTGCTGTACCAAATTTAATTCAGAACTAAAACCTAAGCCCACAATTCAACATGGGTGTCTCTATGAAGAGAAGGAAAGATTGATCTACATCAACAGTTTTTACAAGCACATCTGGAGATTCTGCTCCTGGGATCTGACAGTGTAAGACAAAGAGTTAATTCAAAACACATGATCTCATTATTTATGGCAGAGGAATGGGAGTTACTGGCAAGATGCCAAGTCATTACCTATTTTGTGTCTGGGTTGACAAACAGACATCTGTTTTAAATGCAAAGTTGGTCTTTGCATGGAGGGTTTTGAGTTTTTCTATATACTGAGAGCATTCTGAGAGTGAAACTCCTTGGCTGGTATGTGAAAGAGACTTCCAGCAAGCAAAATAATACAAATAACACACAAAGGTGTGACTGGTGGATTATCAGCATAATAGAAGGATGTTGGACAAAAGCCATGCCTGTGACATGAAAAACGCTGTTGATGGAAGCAATAAGGGAATAATTTAGCTACAATTACTATCCTCCAGGTTATGATTTGTGCTGCTGTCATAGTCTGCAGACGCCACAGAGTGTCCGGCTTGTCTGCCAACATCGTCCTGAAAAGACAGCAGTAGGACAATTTTTCCTGATTTAAGAGGTGTGAAGATGCCCAGTTTATTACACTCCAAAGAATTCTTAATATGGAACCCTGAAACCGTTCTCCACCCCCAGAATCAGTAAACAGCAACTTATAAGCAGCAAATTACAGGTGTTGCTACTGACTTCCCCTTCAAAGAGACAGTGTCTGAGGATGTTTGTCAAGACTAAGCTGAGAAATGGAGCCCCACAACCTGAGGTACGGGATGTGTGGGAAGTCTACAGGAGAGTTGTTTTCTGTCAGGAAACTCCATATCACTTCACAGCAAGCCCAGGCTTGACAGCTCTTTGTTGAGATCCTTGGCCATGACTGCTTTCTGAACTAACTTGCAGGTTCAAGCTATGCATCCTATTCCAGGTGACCAATATTGTTTGGAGCTTCTGTGCTAAAACACAGCTCCTGTTTCCTGTAGATGTTCTTCCTAGACAGAAGTTTCTCCTACCTCGAAGTGACCAACATGCTGAGGACAAAGGATACACGTGTCAACAGTGCTTTTGAAACAGATGCCACCATCTTCTGCAAGTAGGCCAGGTAACAACATGAGAGAAGAAACAACATCTTGTTACACAGCACCACAGCACTAAGCAAGAGCAATCTGCCCAGAATATGTAGCTGGTTGGCTAACTTTATTTTCTGTTTTCCTACTGGTGAAGTCACAAGACAAGAGGGGGAGCATCACAGAAACTTAGAAACTATGCAGTTCCAGATACTTGTTGATTTTCTTTGTACAGAAAGACTGGAACAATTATAAAGCTGTATTTTTCCTTCATCATGATTCCCCATGTTCACCAAAAGACTCCTGCATGCTCACAGAATCACTAAGACACAAGCACTATATACTCATGAGTCAAACCATAAAACTCATGTGGCCAACTTAAAACAAAATAAAACCAACAACAAAACACCACAAGATTTTAAATTATATTTTTTCTGTTCTTTTTTCCTTCCTGTTTTTCAAATAGGAGATGTAAGATGTTCAAGATGTTTCAGCACTTTCAGGTTGCATTTCTGGGCAGCTCCCTAGTTCCCAGAACTGGGGCCTAAAGGAAAATATCAGCTATCCCAGGCCTAATAGGACAAGAAAAGGAAAGCAACAACTTAATAAGACACCCATCTGAGACAAGAGCGCGAGGTTGGCTCTTGGTCTGTTTAAATCAGCTGGACTTGTATTGGGGATTGCAATAGAAGCCTCCAGGTCCTGTGCCTCCAAAAACCCAAGGGAGGGAAAGCCCAATCAGATACCACTTTGGCTTGTCTCCAGTCCTTGTCCAAACAACAGAAAAAGGCAACCTAAGAAAAATCAATCAGTTTTACAAAAGGCATATCTGAGAATGTCACATTTACACAGGAGCTGTGCCCTGTCTTAAATAGGAGGACTAAGCATGCCCTAGCTTTGAAGCATTTCCTTGGAGCAGCTTAAGAAGTATTTTTAGACCGAGGTATTGGATTTTTTACTGCAGCTACCAATGCATGTTAACTTCTGATATTTCTGTTAAGGGTCCACTACTCTCAGGAAAATACAAGGGCAGGGAGTAGCACCTTTTACAGCTGCAGTAGCCAGATTGTCCAGAGCTTATCCATCAACATCCAGAATATACAGCTCAGTAAAACACTCAGGAAGATGATTGGCCTCTGTTAGAGAAGATACCAATCACCATTTTAACCAGCCCAGGGGAGTTCAAAGAGTCAAAAGTGGTTCATTCTTGCCCACCTTCTCACTTAATAGCATTTTAAAGGGCTCATTTCAGAACCGTCTAAACTGCAATTCCAAACTATATGCAGAATGATTTGTAGTGTTTACTGAACTTCTGTGAAAGAGAAGTTGGGGTGAATTTTTGCCTCGAAATATCGTACGTCAAAACAGCTAGGATGATCTGGGAGGCTCGTGTAGTGAAAGGTTTCAGACAGCAAGATTTAGGAGCATACTTATGAAAACTGGCTTTTGTCTGGGAATATACCCATGTTGGTCCCTCTGTTACAAATCAACAAGCAACTCCTGCAGACAATGGCTCAGAAATACCTGCCAGTCCCTGGTCTGAACTGCCACATAGCAGCAATCTTCCTTCCTACTCAACTGACTACAGAGATAGTTAGTGGGTCTGGTGCACCCTCCTTGGCTTTCAGCCATCCACAGAGCCCCTATTCAAAGCATCCCAAGGTGGGAATGCAATCCCAGGACACAGGCTTTGCCCTTGGGATGCAGGCTTCATCATACAACAGCTGAGCTTCTACAGTGAGCTGCTCCCAAGAGGAATAATGTTTGCTTCTCACTGGGAGAGGAGACAGCTCTGAGCACTTTTGTCATCATTGAGAGGCACAGTGAACTGATTCAGGGAGTTTAACCAAACCAAAATAAATAGATGGCTTTGTAGGACCTGTTTTTATGTGCATGGGTGCCAGTTCAGAAAAAGAGACAAGAGTAAATGGTGATGTAAAGGGAGTTCAATGAAAGGAGCAGCAGGCCCTCACATCAGCTGAGTGTGATATGAACCTACACCCCAAGTACCACTGCTTTTGGCATCTCCCCACAACAGATGGGAAAAACATATAATGGACAGGTTTATTTCTTTGCCTATGAGCAGCAATTCTGCCACTCATCCATCAGTGCAATACACCAGTGTCTCATCCTTTACGCATGGGTAGGACAGACCCCACAGGCACCTGAGCCTGCAGACATATAAATGCTTAGGGCTTTCAATAATTATTTTTAAATAAACTGCAAATTTGAAAGAGGAACAGACCTCACACTTCTCTGAATATAGGTAACAGTCTGTCCTAGTATTTAAGAGCCAGTCATACTCCTCAGCTGGAGAAAAAAAAGAATGGGTCATTTTTGTTGTATCAGAAAAGCACCCAGTAACCTGGACGTCCAAGTGGAAAGAATGCAAGAGATTCCATTTTCAAAGAGCTCAGTAACCACACTTTGCATGCCAGGATCTTCTCCAGCACGTCCAAGTGTTATATCAAAAATTTAAGATAACCTGAAATCAGGACTGACGTTTCAAAAACTTTGGCCACTCCACATCTGTTAATCCTTTTCAGCTCATGAGCAGAAATCAGTTTACATGTTGGATTTCCCAGGAGATCATACCTCACTCAGAGAAAGAAAGCCACATTTTTGTAGATGAATTCCTGATATAGCTGTAATCAAACTGAAAACAAGAACAGAGAACATCGAAGGCTTGGGACTGAGAATAACAATCATGACTCTGCATTTAAACCTGATGAAAAGGAGACAGGGAAATGAGGAAATAAATCTTGAGACCAGCAGTTCAAAACAAAATGTCCTCAGCTGAAAATAAAGTCATTGTCAGAAATGCCTAAGGATAGATTAGAGTTTTATTTCACTTAACAGAAGAATACAGTCTCCAAAAATGTCTCTGAATTAAAAAAATAAAATAATTAAGAATATATATTCAATATATATTATTGAATATTCAATATATTATCAATATTCCAATATTAAGAAGAATAATGTGACAGAATATTTAACTTTATGAAACAAAAAGAAAAACAAAAACCCTAGCACATAAATGCTAGCATAAAAGGATCCAGAGAAGCACCTTCCTCTAAAGTATTCATTCATTAATTCAGTGTATTAGAATTACATAAACTCAATTCATACTACCTTTCTAGGCCAGCAGTTCAGCGATGCTATTGCAGCCTGTACCACCTAAACTGTACACTAGGGATTTGTAGAACAGGACCACTTGCTCGAATCAGGATGCACAACTGTCAGCAACAATAGACTCAGGCATGTAAAGAGTTCTGGGATATCATTATTATTAGGCACCTTTTCCAGCCTTGACGCTTTCTCACCTTCAGTAAATGTTTCTGCAGTCTTCCCATCTGCAGTCTGAGAAGATGGGCTTCAATTGGATCTCAAACCTACATGGGGACTCTCATATTCAGTATATTCTGTTATGAGGTATAACACTGCATCGAATAGGAGACTTGAAATTAGCTTTGATTTTCTTTCTGCTCACATGCCCAAGTCAGAACACCTACCTTTCTTCCTAGTACATCCTGACAAATTGTAAAAGCACATGCATATAGGACAAAAGAACTCTAGTAACCTCTGCTGCACTAATAAACATCAAACCTAATAACCTCTCAGCTAATGCCACACTTATGTTGGCGTTGGCCTGATTATTACGATGTGATGATCTTTAAAAGCAAAGGGGACTTCAAGAAAGTTATCAGGAATTGCTTTTTTATATAATTTTCCCTAGGTGATAAGATAGAATCATGTAAGGATCTGTTACAGGCCAATTATGCAACGTGGAAAAATAAAAGGGAGTTTTGTCAGTGGCTTCAGCAGACGTGAGACCAAGCTACAGGTGAACACAAACAATGTGAAAAAGCAGACTGGGCAGTAAAGACGACACAGCAGATCTAAATCTAGCACATGATGGTCAGATATCTACATCTAACTCTACAGCTCCACATCTAAACAAAACCAGCCCAGTTTTCAAGGGTCTGAGTAGCCACAGGTTTTACCAAGTCCAATAGTAATTATGAGAGTTTTCACTTCTGAAAGCCAACAGCTTTTACACAAGTGTCTAAAGGACATCTCAGCTCTAGAACCAAGCTCTGAGCACCCTAAACTTCTTTTTCTCCTATTGAAAAGTTCAGAAACTGGAGTCATATAATAATAAATACATTCATAAAATAATAAGGTGTCACTAACATGCTACTTACTTAGTTGTGAATACTTGCCTTTTCATCTTCAGTTTAAAGGGATTTGGTATATTTTCTCATGTGAAACATGAACTCGAGTCATAACAGCTTTTATGTAAGAAAATATAGGCTTCTAGCTCTCATGACAACAAAAACATGAGAAGTGGAGACTTATAAAAAAGGCCCAACAAAAAACTGGGAGAGCTGACTGATAAAGTAGCTCAGATGCTAAGGAAGCCTAGAGCACGTTTTTCTCACTGTTGTTGGCAATTCAGTATGTACTACTCGGCTTGATCTTGAAAAAACACAACCAAAATGTTGCAACTTGAAATAAGAATAGGGGCAAAAAAAGTGCCCTGTGTGCTGAAATATCATTTACCTGCCTGCTAACTGCTCATTTGGGTTGAAAACTCCATGTTACAACAGTTGAGATGAAAAGGTAGTTGGTTCCATACCAAACTCATTGGCTTCAGCTACTTCTAGAAACTGAGAGAACTAGGTTAGCATTTGCATTTCTGCATACCTCCAGGGGATGAAAACAAGCTGATAAATTATAGTGGCACAGAGAAATCAATGTGAAAAACCATAGGCTGTCCTCACAATGCCCATGTGAGCTGTGAGCCTGCCTGTATGAAGTTCAAGTCCATCATGATCAAAAGATAGATAGTCCTATCAGATGGATCTGGGTAAACACAGGAGAAAAATAAGTGATGCCTAGATGAGCTGACTTGAATGAGGAAACAGCAGCACTTAATTTTTGTTTAAATGTGACCACTTTCATTTAGAGCAATGAAGTGACTTTTATGAACATTTTAAGTGCTACATATCCGTATTGAAGTATTCTTTGTCTTGCCAGAAGAAAACTACAGGGTGTAATTCTCGTTTACAGCAGCAACTGCTTTCCACCGATCTGTATAAAGAGACAGAAATGTAATTATCCAAATTTGAAAATCCTTTTGCCTTGCCAGAGCAATGAGAGCATTCAAAGTGCAAAATGTTTGTCTGGGTTTCTTTATCCTTTTAAAGAGAGTTGAAGTGATGTTAAAATGTGCAAATAGGGGAAGAATACATAATTAGTCTCTTGATATTATTTATAACCTTGATATTATATTATAACCTAAAAGCTGTTTCAAGTAACTAACAAAACCCACACCCATTAAAACCAACATAGATCTAATTTCAACAGAAAGACAACCAGAACATGGGGAGGTTCTCATATCCTTTTCAGGGTCTATCCAGAATTTCAGTGATGAAGAGAACTTCTGGTACAAATAGGAAACAGGAACAATAATGAATCAGGACTAGATGGTGTTCCCTTCAAAATGTAAGAACACAGTTGAGATAGCTAGGTTACTGAAAAATGAAAAACATGCAGCATTTAGAAAATATTTTTAAAGATCTGGGGAACCACAGGCCTATATGACTAATGTTTGTATCTGGAAACTTTGTGAAGCCTATAATAAAGGACAACAGATACCCACATAAATATAAGCTCCTTGCAGTGTCAGTACAGCTGCTGTAAGGGGGAGCCCTGCCTTTCCAGCCTCTTGGAGTTCCCACAATGTCAGCAGCCACATGAATAAAAGTGATTTGTCTCACATTATCTGGATTTCAAGAAGAGTTGTGATCTTCTTTAGATCTTCATCTTAAGCTCTTGAAAGCTAAAAGCTGCAGGATAAGAAGGGAAGTTGCTGAATAGAAAAAGAATCATTTAAAAATTAGGAAACATAGAATAGGATTAAGCATTCAGTTCCCAGTGAAAGGAGGTCATTGGCAAAGTGCATTAGGAGTACAGAACAGAGTAGGGAAGATGGCATTATAAATCCACAGCTAGTTCACACACTGAATACTACATGAAGCTCTGGTCCTCTCACCTCAGACAAGGTAAATTAGAGCTGGAATATGCTCATGGAAAGGCAGCAAGAATGATCAAAAGTCAATATAAGGAATGACTGAATAGTCTGGGAACCATTAGTCTGGAAAACACCTGGTTTAGGAGAAAAGAGGCCTGTAAAACAATGACACATCAGTGTGGATAGTGACTGCTTGCTGTCATCACCAAAGCAGGATCTTGAGTCTACTGAGTGAGCTAAACAGCATCTCTGTTCTTCACACAGGCAGGGTCACCCTATGAAAGGACACTGTGAGTACAAGAAGCTCATATGGGCTCAGGAGACTGAATCAGGAAACTGAGTTTTGTTGTTAAACAGAACACAGGACATGAAAACTAGTCCCTGGTTTTCAATCAAGGGCTTTAAAATTTAATTGTCTTGCAGCTGGGTAGGTGAAGGTGTTCAGGGGTCACTGCAACATAGAGATCATGCTAATGATGTCTCTTGTAGCAAAGTAAAAGGATACCTACACTGAAGCTCTTGCATTAATTTTTACTTTCAATTTAGGTCTCTTTCTCACATATATGAATACAGAGTCAGGATGTACACAGACATCCAAGCTGAATTCTATCCATACACTGCATTAGGGAACCACTTGATATTCATTCTGCAGTCACTACCTGTAAAACTGCACAACAAAACAGCAGACATTGCATAATTATTGCTCATCTCTTTGTTCATCCCATTTCCACTAGGACGAAATCACAGCTTTGTCCAGTGTGATTTGAAAGCTGCAGTGGGCAGTTGCCACAAACGCTGGCTACATTTCCCCAGCTTCATTACAGGTTCTGTGCTGGTCTGGAAGCAGAAAGCTCATTAAACTTAATTCGTAGGTCTAATAGTTAACTTACAGAACAATGAGAGAAGTCTGCATTAGCTCAGTCCAGAAGGTGGCTGCACTGACTTGCTTCTTTCAAAGACCTGTTCCTTTGTGAAGAATCGTGGAGAATTGCTGATCATTATTACCAATTTGCTGAGACACTTAAAACATCAACCTCCTTACACAGAAAGCATTTGCTGAAATTATTACCATTTACATTGCCTGATGAGCTTTTTCTCCTTTTTGCAATTTGGAAGTAGGCCATCCCATTAATAGATTCCTAGACAGATTTAAGAAGGAAGGCATTAGTATTGTCCTTGCTAGTAATAATAATATCATAGCAGAAGTACCAGTGAGCCTGCTGAAAGGCAATCACAGAAGTGTCTATAAACTTTGTGCAAAATTAAATTCCAGACACAGAAATTAAAATCAGCACTGGTTTGTTGGTTAATGAATGGGTGAGGTCTTACAGAATAGTTCTAATTTTAATGAATAGAGGATAGAAATGCTAGTCAAGTAGATATTTGACCCTAAATTTGAAAAAAGATGGTTCTCTGATTGCTGCTGAATTAGGCTGCGGATGGAACTAATGGCATATTTTTGTCCAGATTTATGCAATCTTATGCCAGGTACCTCTGCAAAGAACTAGCCTTGAGAGATGCTTGGAGAACAGCAACAGCCCCATACCCTTGATGCATCACTTAAGAGCCTGAGGTTTAGGGGAAGGGCTCTGATCCTCTGTTCCTTTACCCGACCTACTCTAAATCCCCCCTCAAGCACAGCAATTGCTGATAATGACAAACCAATTTCACAACTGTAGCCTCAACAGCAATCATTTCAGCACAGGAAGAAGCAGCACGGAGCCACTGATATCAAACAGAAGGATGAGATTCTTCACAAAGGGCAGCTCAGGAGTAATTTCTGCCATTTATCACTGCACAGAAAGGCCTTGGAGTCCTAAAAGCAAGCTTAGCTCTTTTCCATGTCCCTCTCACTGATATTAAGCCCATAAGCAGGAACATCATGATACAAAAACAAGAAATGAAGACACAGGAGGTAATGTTTTGGGTGGCTATTCTCCTAAACCCTGACTAAGCATACTTCAGTACACTGAAATCATTAATACCTTGTTCCCATGGCAGCAGCTCATTTTGCAGCAGTTTAATTCCATCCAAGACTAACATGTAATGTTGGAAATTATTCAAGTACCTACTACGAACTTCCTCCCACAGATTCACAGCACGTGATGCAAGATTCAAAGCTTATTTCATTATTTTTTGGCTAAACTTTTGCATTCAAGAAGCAACATAAAACACCATCCCAAGACCTGGAGCAGGTTCAAGTGTATACATTTCCAGAGCCACAGGACTATTTTGGAAGGAGGAGAAGGTGGGTGCAACATGCAGTTGGCAGTTGTGGCACAGGGTGCTGCTCACCTGGCACAGCCCTTGCACACAATCCAGGAGGCTATCAGGCTCAAAACTCTTTAAGGAAAAAGTGAAAGAGGCTTGAGTATTAAACAAAGCAACTGATGATAATGCAATGCCTTTGAAAAGCTTTGGCCTACTCAAATATTAGCTCCTTAAAAACCCACAAAGAAAGAAATACGGTAACCAGACACACCTACAAATAGACTCCTGGAGTTATACATTTACCATTGCTGTACTACTGAATAACATAGGCCAAGTTAAATAAGTTGCACACTTCCAGGCACGTTTTAAAATGTGCTTCTAGCCAGTAGTAAAGAGCCACGAATTCCCTTACAGTTTAGATCTTAAACCCAAAGATGTAAAGGACTTCAGATACTAAGTAGTTAACTGCTAGTCAATTTTAAAATAAAATAATTAACACACATACAAGATAGTATTTGTCCTGCAATTAGTTATATGCCACCTTGTTTCTCAGCAGCCTGTTTATTTTCAGCCCCCTCCTATCCAAACAAGCCAGAAATAGCTCTCCAATTCTTAAAATGTCCCAGTCATTCTCCAATTAAAAGCAGTCTAAGAGCTACCTAATACAGCCCTCCTGGCTACAGTCCTTACAAAGGTATACCCTAAGTCTGTTTGCATTAGGGAAATTATCTCTTCTCTGCCCTCTTATACCATCTTCTAGTCAGGAAACATCTTTCCCTGCCAGGCAGCACTAGCATTTCCCTACAAATATGAAGAAGTGAGGAGATGAATCAGGAAACTAGTAAGTAAGTTAAGCAAGGAAACAGGGATGGGCAGGATGAGGTGACACAGAGCCTTGAGAAGTAAAATTAAGTCTAGTCCCGCATCAAGCCTGGCTGGAGGCTTCTGCTCCCAAGTTCTCCCTGGGACCACTGTCACCTAGGGCCATCACCATGGCAAGTAATGAAGGCATAAAAGAAGAAAAGTCAAGTGCCCAGCGGGGCTGGGTCCAAGGATGCTGTGCAGTCTCATGCACAGCCAACAAGCCTCTGTTCCTAGCTATTCTGAATAGTAACACTAAAAAATGCCTTCTGTAGACCTTCTGTTCTGTTTAAAGGCAGAGAGACCTAAATTTGGATCTGTATGTTAAGCCTGGCACATCTCTGAAATTGCACTCACCAGCAGCAGCAACAACAGAAAGCCAAGTGTGGGAGCCAGCAGAAAAACAGAAGTGCAGGCTGTATAGATCCAAGGTGGAAGAGATGTCTTGCTGGCAGGAAAAATACACTGCTGTTCCAAAAAAAAAAAAAAAAAAAGGAAAAAAAAGGAAAAAAGAACAAACAAGACAACAAACAAAACAAACCTGACCTCGCAAGCTTTAGGCACCCTCCTATTGAGACTGATTATGCAAAAGCTGATTTCTTTTCAAGGACACCACCAGACTTGGGTGGACAAATCCCAACGGTACCTGTAGGATTGGCATTTAAACCCTCCATTCCCACAGGAGAGGAAATTCCCATACTTTATGCTTGCTGGGACACATTCAGCTTTCCCTTCACAGTACTCTGACAGTGTCTCAAACTCACTGCAGTTTTCCTCGCACACTGAATGGGGTCAGCAGGTTTGGGCCCCCTCAGCTGCTCCACAACCCCCTTGAACTGAGAGGGCACAAAAGGGTAGAAGAAGGTATCAATCCCTTTCAATCTGCTGGCAATGCTCGTTACAGTGCAGCCCAGCAGACAGTTTGCCTTGTTCACAGCGTCAGCTCACCTGCAGTAACTCTACGGTCCTTCTTGGTAGGGCTGCATATCAACTAGCCAGTTTCCAGCCCTGCTAATGCTACCAGTTCAGCATATGACAAATACTCAGATTTATCCAAAACTAATATCCACTTAATTCCTTTAAACTCGGTGGTGCTGCCTCTTGTAACACAACTGTAGCAGACAGGCCAAGTAGGAGTAACACGAGTCATGTCAACTGTTTTGCAGAAGTGGTCAGAAGATGCAGAAGCTTACAGGATCCAGACCAACACAAGGACTTACAAGAGGCTCACGCCAGGTCTTAATTCCAAGGAGTATATATTTGACGTTTGTCATGCAAACTTCTTACCCAGGATTTCCTAATTTCTGTGTAAAGAAACCTCTCGTGCCCATCGATTGGTGAAATTGGCTGTAGTCCTGCAAACAGCAGCAAAAACCATTCTGTGCTGCAAAAGCACTGCAAATATTTCGCAGAGGCAACAAAAATGAAAACACTTTGATAATTGCTGTTTTACTGGGGAAAACAACATTTTCTAGCCATAATAATTCTTTTTCTTTGCAGGCATTAACCTTTGCCATTTTAAAACAAAACAGCTGGTGTGATCGTTGCTGACTATATAGTACTTGAATGTTTTCCTGTTACTTTTTTCTGTCCCTTCTTCCTATCATATGGTAAGCCCATACATTCCTAGGACACTGAATACTCATCTTTAATAAACTAGGTCTGGGTAATATCTACCACAATGGAGCTTTGATCCTAGATCAGACGCCCTAGGTATTACCATACAAGTAAATAATAATTTTCAAACAGGATAATAACATGAAGCCTAGATAAGCAAGTCCTAGGAAATAGTTGCAAGGGGTAATTGCTTGTCAGAAAAACAAGCACACAAAAATAAAAAATAAACCCAAAAGAATCAGACTGAAATTGCAAACTTCCTCTTGAATATTCCATTATAAATGACAAAAGACTCAAAACTTTCCAAACAGAGTCTCTTTGTAAATTATATTTCCTAATATTGTCTTCTAATAGCTGATTAAGCCCTCCAGCTCAGCAGGCCGTGGCAGACTGCTATCTAATCTCTGCTCACACAGATACTCAGACAGTTCTCTCGGGTATGTAGGCTGCCTCACTGGATAAACCAGAGCATAAATCACAGAAAATAACTAAACACCACATTCCCTGTCGCTTGGCTTTTCATTTATACTTGTATAAAACCACACAGGACAGCAAAATATTTTCATAGGTAGGAGGCATTTAACTGTTGTAGAACAAGTGAAGTCAAAGGCCAGAAAACCACCACCCAGCCAACCTTGTGCAGAGCAGCATTGCTAGATAAGCAGGCCAGGCTTCTTCCAAACAGCAACAAAGAAAATGCTGATTTTTAGCAGTGTTTCTCAATTACAGCACGTGTTCCCACATTTATGCATGAATTTATGAATCTAGTCATTCCTACAACATCTCCAAGTAATACAGACAAGTTACAAAATGCATTATTAACTTTCAAATATTTGCTTGGAACAGGTGATGCCCAAGCCCCCCCGACTTCATCAGGGCTTTCAATTCACTGAGAAGACTCAAGGGGTTTATTAAGGCTTTGGAGCTATGGACTCTTCTTTGGCCAACATAAACAAGGCAGATGGAACGAGCTGCCATTCCAGACATATTTCTAGCTGAATCATTTTGTAGACTTAATAGGGCTTGTTGGGCTTCTTCACACAAGAAGAGGCTGATCTTAGGCCAGGTGACTTCACTTACCTGCTGTTTCAGTTCTGCTGAGGAGTTACCAAATACTTTTTTTAAAAATACCATAGATGAAGCCAGTCCTACCTTGGTCTTAGGCTCTCAGGGTGCAAACACTCATATTCACACAGTCCAATAAGCAACACTTTTTGGTTCCTCCTATCATGCTTCCAAAACCTTCCCTTTCTGTCCTCACTCTTCAACATCAAGAATACATCACAGTGTGACACCAGTCTGCAAGCACCACGATGTCTATCGCTACGGACCTTTTCTTGCAGCTGCTACCAAAGGAAAATCAGACAGCATTCTTCCTTCCAATTAATCCTGCTGCTGAATTGGCTAGAGGAGTCGATAGTGAGCAGCACAACGCCTTCCCACCGCTAGAGAACAGATCAACACAAATGCTGGGGCTTGACTATGTAATTTACTCACATCAGCGAACACTCGTTCACAGAAGAGGGCCCTAATTTCAGGGAAACCACTTTTACAAAGACATGCACTTCAGTGTGAGCGAACACTGCAACAGGAAGACTGAAAAAGTAAGAGGGTATAAGTACAGTATGAAGTATATAAGATATAAGTATATAAAGTATAAGCATTATAAATCACTAAGTCTGCACTTGTGGTACCTCATGTTTCTCCACACAATCTTTCCCATCCCATCTCCTAGTGTACTGTTTGCCCCTAATCATAAAGAGTTGCCGAAGTGAGCTCTGAGGAAGACACCAATCACTATTTCACAAATAGAAACCCAGCTTTAATTTCACCAGAAGCTGCTCTGATGAGAAAAGGAAATATCGAACCTGTTCCCATTTCTTGGAGCAGTGCAGTAAGACGCAGCAGTCTGTGAACTAGCAGGCTAAGTGTTCAACAAAATCAAGAGTAGCAAGAGAGAAGTATTTTGGTCTGGAAGCATATGGACTGTTTGGAATTAATATGCTGGCTGGCACTTATCAACTGTGATCAAAGGTGTATCTCAAAACTCACTACAGCAACACCATGATCCAACCACTCATTGCCTATTTCAGAGAACAAGTGAGGAGGAAAAGAATTAAGAAGCTAAGTCACTACTAAAAGCATTTAAATATTTCTGCTCCTCAAAGCACATCTTATTTAACAGAGCTGGTGCAGATATGACAGAAGGATGCAGGGAAGAACATTGTTCACTCAGAAATTTGCCAGCTTGTACCTGTATTTTGGATCCATCTTAAGATCGGATTGAGCTGCAAAGAAGGGGAGAGATGACAGAGGAGAGACCAAACCAGCAATCCTATCTCACACTTCCAACTAGCTTGGAATTGTAGCAATGTCAGACCTTTCAGCTCATACACCTGACAGACTCAGCAGTGCAGGTTTCAGATATCCAAGGTCCCTATTAATCATTTCCCCCAGAGCTCCACAGTAGACAGCTTCATATTTTGTGACCTTAGGGGAGAGGGAATTCAACTTTTATGGTATATCTTCATATGGGACTTTGCCCAGCTGACACACCACTATACACCTTGACAGCTGATGGATAAACCCTACCACTGCAACAGATCTGTCTCAGCCTTGGGAAGCGGATTGGGTCAGCTGGAAAATGTACCTCTGGCCTGATGGGCTCTCAGAGGTTGTGTCCAACTCAGTATTGACCTCAAGACACTCAGTGTGACTGGGGAAAAGGTTGACAGCTTCACTTTATTTTGTTTAAACCCATACATCTGCTAAAATAGCACTTTGTTTCCCAAGCTCTTCCATCTCCAAGGCTTAGGATAGGCAGTCCTTATTGCCAGTGCCTGGATGGGAGCCCTGACACCGGTTTAGGGTTGCCCCATCCCACACCTACCTTGGAGATGTTTGTTGGGTAGATATCCTGGCAGAATTCAGACTTTGATTTTCTATATTTTAATTCTCAAGAGTAAGCCAAGATCTCCAAGAATCCTGCTGCCATTAGGCAGGCACCTGAATAATATGTCAAAGTATTTATTACCAATCAAGTCTGCCTGGGACACAAGGCATGTTCATATTCCAAACCTGGCATCAAAGATGGGAAAAATCAACACCACCTACAACCCTTTGCTACAAAGATATAATTTCTAGCACTTATTTGTACTTGACATGAAATCAACTTTGGAATCCATGTTTAAAATGGTTTTTAACAGTGTCTTACTAAGTAGCAACAGCCAGATTGAAGAAAACAGCTTTGTTTTTTAATTCAATTTGTGCCTCACAGAGGACAGGGCATTTAGCCAGATGGAGCAAAGCCTGTACATTTTCCTGGGAGTTGTGCAAGGATAAGTCAACAAGAAACAACTTAGACTACACCAGCCTGTTCCAGCCCAGTAGAAACAACTTTCTACTTCCTAACTGCCAAAATTGTAAAAAATTAAAACTATTTAAAAGAAAAAAGAGAAGACCAAATTAAGGAAAAAAGGATCAGAGTGTTTCCTCACAGCATTCTATTATTTGCAAAGTCATTTGCATAATACACAGAATGCTGAAGAGGAGTTCCATTGTTACCCCTCAGGAGTTCAGTGACAAGCCTTCCCACTTCATTAATTGTAAATCTGCTCATGTAGGTTCAGCTACAGGATGCTCTAAGGTTATCAGTCAATGTTCTTGGTTGACCCAGTGAAATTTAAAACAGGATCACTCAACATTATGAAAACAAAGAAACTCAAGCTACTGGTAAAACATAACCTTTTTGGATGACAGCTGTGAGCTGCCTCTGGTCCCTATGACATTTCACGCCAGTAAGGACTTTATCAGCAGAGAGTTGCAGCACAAAAAAAGATTTTGGAATTGAGGTCAGCTGAAGCTGTTCTACTAACACCTATGCAACTCACTGCCACACAAAGGACCTTATCCCACAGGTACTGTGAAATATGGGATGGTAACATCCTTCCCCATGTCTCAGGGGCCTGACTGTTCAGTTTCTGTGTAACCAGAAAGGGCAACAGCTTAAGAGTGGATGGAGAGAAGCACTTGCAGAGGATGTCCCTGCAAAGGAGAGCCCAAGGATGGAATGATGAGTCACTGAGCTCTTGGAGTCCATTAAAGGTTTTATGAGTGTTGTTCAGAGCCAACTCAGACACTGGCATTTTTAGATATTTAAAACTTTCTGGTATTAGAAAGGTATAAGCAAACGGTTCTCATGGAAAACAATTCCCTATTCAAGATCAAGCAGAACACATGATACAAATGTTAAGGAATTAGTTCTGACAGTGAAGGGTAATTGCACACTTGCTGCTGGTCCTCATCCCTCAAAACAGAAGTCTAACACTCTGGCTACAGTTTTCTCTTTTGGGCTGGTAGGGGAATTTTTCTCACACCTCAGAACATTGTGACCCTCTCCTACAGACCAATACATGGGAGCAGACTTTCCAACCCTACAGCTGAATTATACAGAGCTTTGGAAAGGCAGCAGTGATGTGACAGTGTTGGGGCAGGGGGAAAAATATCAGGGCTGGGCTCCCAGATATGAATTCTTAGAGGTATAGCTCTGGGTTTTAATATGTCTCAGAAAACGAGAGCCTAATTTAACTAGCATACCCTCTGACACTATGTTAGGATGCATAAGAAAATGGTATGGGACGATTAACTTGGTCAAATTCAACTCTGATCATCCTAATGAGACTCTTAGTAGACTTCTCAAGCTTTACATATGACACAGCCAATCAATTGCAAACTACATTATTAGAGCCGGGGGGGCGGGAATATCCTCTTTTCTTCCCCTGAAGTCATGCTTGATATGGAGATTTTACTTAATACATTCCCAGAAATACATTCTTTCCTTCACATCTATCCTCCTGGAAACAAGAGCTGCTGGGTTTCCTTAACTTACTGGAAAGGAATGCTGGCATATGAAAAAGGGACTTGCATGACAGTTCTGAGAAGAGCATTGCAAACTGGCTCAGGAAAAGCTGCTCTTGTGTGCTCTTCAGTGCTGGACAGCCTACCATTAATAGGGACACATCCTCTTCCCTATGCCACTCACTCGGAGAGTTACACAGCACTCTGCTCTGCCTTCTGGTAAAGGGGGAAGAAGCATGTTCATACCTTAAAAAAACCAGCAAAGTGTGGGGTGGAGGCCGTTGGGTTTGTACACCTCCTTCCACATAATCAACTCATGCACATGAAGCTAAACCAGGAAGAGTAGAAGAATGGTGAGATAAGAACAAAACCAAAAAACTAAACCCTCATCAACCCACTCTTTCTTATGTGAAATTAAATGATATAGGAAAATTTCCAAATCTAAAAGGAAAAAAGCGTATTTAGAGTTTAAATTTACAAGTTAAAGTGTGATCTTCATGTACTTTGCTGCCAAGATAATTTTCAGGATTCTGTGCTTTCTCTGTGATATTTGTTAGCAATAGTTACACTGAAAGATCACAAGAGTATTGTCTCCTACAAGTTTAGGTGTAGCTACAAGAAAAAGTGCAAATATTGAACTCCAGTTTTGAGAAGGCTAAAAGCTCTCCAGCTTGCCCTGGAGCACAAAAGACCTTATGAGAACAAAACTGAGCTCTGACACTTGTTGGTCAGAACTCAACAACATCGGTGACCACATTAAAAGTGTGTTCCACTCTGCTGGGACGAAACTTAGGAGCAACGTGATAACCCACAACACTTCAACCCTACTAATCTTCCACCACACTTGTGAAAGATCCTCAGACAATGTGTCTCCTCCAGGCCCACATGGCACATGGGCCAATGACTTTAACACCAACCTGATTTCTCCCACACTGCTGATGGGCTGATGCCTTTCACAAATACGAAGATCCAAGCTCATGAACTGTAATTACCAAGACTGCAGACGAATCCAGATTAAGGAATCAAGTTGCAGGACAGGTTTCACTCTGGACTATCTCTTCTGGTTATCATAAACACAACTTAGTTTCATCTGAAGGCAAACCAGTTTGCATACTCCAAAACTGCTCCACAACATGAAACAGAGCACAGGAAGTGGAGGTTACTCCACAAGTGGAGGCTGCACCTGCAAAGCACAATCCTTATCTGAAAAAAACAAAAATGCTACTGGAAACACCCTGAATCCCCTCCCACTGCACATTGCACAGCACAGTACTCAACCTCAAAACCAGATGAGAACTTAAGTATACACTACACCTTGGTAGGTGCTATAATTCTGGTGGTACAAGCACGTGTGTAAAAATAGACTTGCTTTTCCTTTTCTTTATGAGACTTGAACTCACACATGGACCACACTTCATTTAATCAAGACTCAGAAAACCACTACAGCTGAGAAACTTAGGGGGATCACAGTTCCTTCTTGCTAACACCACATACCGTGTTTTCGCAGAGGATCCATACATGCCTGACTCGTGCGGGTAATACAGTAATTGAAAATGCAAATCCAACAGCCTGGGCCATGATTCAAGCCACCAAAAAGGGAAATTTAGGTCTAGGACTCTCCTGGACGCTACAAACACAGCATTGTAGGGGAGAGCATCGCAATACTCTACAGGAGTCCCAAGAGCTACCTCTTAAGTTTCCTGCCTTGACCACAACTCAACTGTGCCTGTGGGTCCTCGATCAATGAGCAATTAGGAAGGAGCCTTTCTTCCCAGATAAGCTTCTCAGTGTGAACTGCACAGAGCCTTTTCCAATTACATTGTGTGACACAAAGCAAAAGAGAAAAAATTCCATGTATCACACATGGGACAAGAAGACAAAAGACTATTTTGGGTGACAAAGGCCTGACATTTCAAAGTGATGGATCTGTGGTCTGTGTAAGGAGTCAGCCTTGCAATTTGCAGCCCACATTACAGCACTCCAAAGCTATTCATGCTGATTTGCCAATGACGGTATTGTGTCTGCATGCTTGGCACTCCTGGACTATTCCAGAGTTTCCCTCAGTGCTGACTAGACATATTCTTCACCAGGCTACGAAGGGGGTGACCCATTGCTTCAGGCTTGAGGGAAATGCAGATAATTGCTTTTGAGAGGCACAACCACCATATTTCTCCATATTTCTGGCTCACGGAGGAACAGCTCGACCGTGCTCTCCCACCCATCAGACCAGAGCAGCTATGCTAGCTCAATGCAGCTGTGCACTGCCTGGTATTTATAAGGAATTTGACATTCATATTCTGATTCAGAAAAGCATAGAGCTCAATCTGTTCAAAAACCGGCTTTATTTGATTCGTACTGCCCTTCTGCCCGGTTGGCTTTGGTGCATGCCACACGGCCCTGGTGCTTGTCATGGTGTGACTGCCTGCATTCAGCAGCAGCAAAGGGAGCCTCAAGCCTCACCCCCAAAACTGTCTAGGCTTACCGCCTCCTAGGAACATGCAGGGAGACTTCTCAGAGCAACGGCAGCTTTTCTGTTCACAAACAGTTAAAAAACCCACCAAACCTCAAAGATTAACTACAATCATACCTTCCAAAGCATAGCTTCAATAGACTATGTCCCCCTTAGATTCATTCTGATTCATGCAGTTACAGGGTGTGTCCATACTCGCAGCTCGCCAGCACTGGCAGACCTCTGTGCAAGTGAGACGCTCTGGAAAAGCCTGGTTTCAATTATATGTGAGGAGTGGAGCATTCCCGCTTGAAAAATCCTACTGTCCGACAGTGGTATTTTACCGCTGACCAAATACAGCCTTTCAGGTTTTCCAGTGCATTTGGGACATACTAAGTAAGCTTACAGTGCCTCAATGACAGAAGGGAGTATCATCACAAACATGCAAAGAAATAAGGCCCGAGACTGAGAGACAAATAGAAATTACTTACGGATGGGTTAGAAAAGAGTCAAATGGCAGTGACTTTCCACAGACGGATCAGTAATAAGGAAATAAGCTGCTGGGAGCTGTTTCCCGCAACAAATTAATTTGGAAGGACTAATTCATCATGCTGCACTGGAGAATGCAATGGAAAGTGGAGCAGAGAAGAGGCCAGCAGGCAGAGCACCCACACTGCAAAGGGTGGGTGACCCTGGGGCTGGTAGAGGCACCCACTGGTGGGACTGTCTGGAACACAGCAATCCTGTTTTGAAAAGGAATTCTGGGCCTCAGTGTTTACTTTCACATTGCACTAGAGCTACAGATGGTGCTGAGCTCCAGCAATGCTTCCTATTTGAAAGGCCAATCCATCCAACTTGGTTCTTGGCAATGAAAAAGCCTTTAATGCTCAAAGGTAACTACATCTTTAAGGCCCATCAATTGCCTTCTATACAGAAGAGGCACATATAAATTATATGATGCCATTTTATACACTGGGGTCTGCTTTCCTCAAACACACCAGTGTAAGTGGATAATGAAGTCAATGAGATTCCAAATCCAAGGCTTTGCATGTTCATTGGTACAGTCAAGTGAACACATAGCAATCCCTGCATGAAAGCAATACCATCCATAAGGAATTACTACATTAAAGATAAAAGTTGTAAACAGAAAGTACTGTATTTATACTCTACTATGGATAATAAAATATATGGCACTAGTACATATTGAAATGGGTGTGATTACATATCAGCAAAGCCAATATAACGAGATAAAGAGGCATTTCCTTGGTTAGCATGTTTACAAACTGCAATCTATCATGGAACTTACAGAATCATTTTTCAGAGACTACAATAAAATGTCAATTTCTGGATAGTTTATACAATATACCTGTTAATAAGGGGGGGGGAGGTGGGCAGGGGGATATGGGCAAACACATACAACCCAAATATGAAGTGAACCGAAAATTAATTCACAGATATTGAACTAAATGTTTACAAGATGGTGTCTGGTTAAATAAACAGAAGGCAGAGACAGAGAGGAAAATGACCTTGTTCTGCACAATAGAGTGATTCATATGGATGAACCAAATTACCCCAAATTACCAGCTACTAGAACTGTATTGTAAGTGTAGCTCAACCTCCAACACATCAAGTCCTGACTCAGTCCTATTTGCAAAATGAGAAAGCACAGACAAAATAACATCTCTCACCTTTCTCAATTTGACCATTTTCCACCTGCTAAAAATGTAGCAGCACAGTGAACAGGAGCTCCAGGTGGTATAAATCAGTTCATCTCTGTTGACATCATGGATGGCAAAAGATAACGTATCTTTGCAGTAGTTGTTCTCCCACAAAATCAAGTGCACTCGTTGCTTGATCTCCTCTGGCAGCCTACATGAGTAGGTACGAATGTGGGCAAACCCACCGTGAGACAAGTTTCGCAAACCCACTGTGTTACACACCTGAGTCGCAGAACAATTCATATGAGCTCTACTTTGCCATGGCCTTTTCCTGGGCATCAAGGGGAGAAGATTATACAGATGACACAGTTGGAGAAATCCTGTTTCAATTTATTCAACAAAGATGTTTTCTTCTAAGGAGCTCTAGTCTGCAAGACTGTAACTTTCACTCTCCAAACAGAGCTCAAATTCCTGACCTTGGCACAGCATCACAGAGGACTTGTTTTCACTCACATGGATTAACTGCCACAGAACAACTCATCCAGGATAATTGGCACAACCACTCCTCTTCTTCAAAGCTAGCATTTCCTCACCTATTTTCTCTTCTTCCTCCAACGAGTACATAATGTATAATAGTGAGTACATAATATATAACAGCGACTTTAATTACCACCATACCAATTGGTGAGAATGTTATCCCAAATAAAGTCTGCCAATTACACTAAGGGAAGGTAAGCACAGCACAGTGCTGTATAAAAGGCACCTGCAAGTGCCCTGCTCCAAGTACCAGGTGCAGTTGTGCCCAGGTACCTGCTGTGCCTGCCTCCTGAGAATGGAGACGCAGCGGCGCGGGAGGACCACCTGGCACACACAGCTACCTTGCCTCCAGACTACAAGTAAGTGTGCTGATACTGACCTCTTCCTATGGACAAACCTATATCCATTGCTCTTATCTGCACATATGAACACAGCTCACACGCCAGTGGGGAGGCCTATGACCCAGCCATAGCATTATCTTGGAGTTAAGACCAATATATTTTGTTCTGCTATCAAACGAATGCCTTCCTCTGCCGCTAAAGCTACTATTCACAAACTTTAGCGCTTTTGGGAGTGCAAGAGAGGATACTAAAGAGGTATTGGCTCTATTTTGTGTTTTAACCAGGGCTGCTATGATTTGCCACTTTGTAATCAATTTCACAATATGTTTTTCCTGTTAAACCTCCGGGGATTGCTCTGAAAAAATGTTTGTTTGCTTGTTAGTAAAACCTGAAAAAAAAACAACCCAATCTTCTCTGGCTGGAGAAAAAAGCTTGGAAGTGTGTGGGGAACATAAACAAGAATTTTAAAAATTTAACTGTAGAGAAGTCCCCTTAACCCCATTCCTTAAAGTTTCTATTTTTAAATTGAGATTCACAATTTCTAACATCATTAGTATCTCCAAGACTGACACTATTTTCCTGGATTCTTAATATTATCCCTAACAAATGGGTGAGCAAGGTACTTTTTGAGAAGCACCAGCTATTTTGACTAAATCTGCATACTAGAACTTTCATTTTGAACATCTAGTTGTATGCAATCTCTCTTTCCAGCCTTGAATTGGTCTCTATCTCATTTAAATTTCAAAAAATGCTGGAAGAACAGCTAACAGCTCTGAAATAGGGCAGTATTTTGCCCATTCTCCCTCCAGCAATTTTTAAAGGTCTGCTCTTCAATGCTCCACTGAACTGCACAAACACAGATCTTTCCCCTCTTCCTCCAGCTGCACACTCCCTCCCCTTCCCTTAGATCCAGCAATCAAGTAGCCTCTGGGGATGTTCTCAAATGATGGTTTGTGACACAGAGAGAAGATGGACCAGTTTCCCCCAGATCAGCTCAACTAGACTCTGGATTTTATACGTGGGACACAGTGGGCTTCCACAAAACGGTGTGCGGAAAGAGCCCGATTAACCTGGCTTATAGGGAACATCAAGTCACCTCAAGGAGAGTTAGGAACCCAGTGCCCACACACTTTCAAGGGATTTACACAGCTCAGGAAGCCTCCCTTGGTAAATTCCAGCCCAGATCAACTCAAAAGAAAGCAGATGACATGAAAAAATCAAATGCTGCTATTGTAAAGCACCTCCTTGATTTACAGCATACCTCTGAAGCAAGCAGCAGCAATTAAACACCAGCCTTCATAATTACAGCACAGCAGCCTGTCTCCACCCTCACAAGAGCTGCAACTGCTCTCGCCTCTGGAGAGCTCTTTGGCAGCCACACTCAACCACATCTCCAGCTCACTACTGGCCTACACCACCACCTCTCTGGGACCTGTTTGAGCAGCATCCCGCCTGACTGGACAGGATAAGGACTTTGGGACACTGCTGCAATACTGAATCTCAACAGTAACAAAACAAGCCAAGAATCTTGTTTCAGATGAACTGAGGTATCTGTAAGAGGAAGGGAAGAAGCTGGGGGAAGCATCAGTCATCACACAATGAGATCTGCCCTAACTTCATCCATGAAAGACAAAATGGTAACACCGCCTGTCCAGGGCCCACAATCATTTAGATGCCAACCTGATTTATCTATAGTGATTTCTGCTCCTACACCAGCTGTTCAAGTCTCTCCTGGGCAACTTGATTGGGAATTTTATACAGTGAATGGGACATTTCAACCCCAGTATATTACTAGCTTCTCACAAATATTCCTCTCTCCTTGGGGGAGGAACATTCATCCATCAAATACCTTAGGTGCCTTCTCTGCTTGCCACTTGCTTCAATTATTTCCCTTGGCACAGTGGATCTCTGGACAGCAAGCAGGCATGCTGTTATTTTCCCCAGCGACAGCATTGCAAAAGGAAAGCATATAAATTATAGTAGTCTTGGGGCTGCCTTCATTTATCCTACAAGGAATGGGACTTTTGTGTGTGTGTGTGTGTCTAGTGCTATTTCTTTTTGAAAAATGATGCTGTAAAACTGCTCTCATCTTTGCTTGCCCCAAGAACAGTGCTGAATACATACCATACTCGGCCTCCCCACTGAGCAAATAAAACTTCATGGAAGAAATGTTGTGTTTTCAGTACAAGGCACCTGAGCTCCGCGTGCTCTCGGGGAGCCAGAGAATCTTCTCTGCCCTGATTTTACACACACTTTGCATCATTTTACACTTCTAAAGCATCTGTTGTCTTGTATACTGGAAAATTCATGAATACCTAGTAAAGGGTGTATCCTGCTTGCACCTACAAACATGACAAGTCCCTGACTTTCTACGGGCCTATTGCATGACACTGTCAGTCTGTGAAATGTGCATAGCTCAGAGAAAACTGGATGACAATGAAAGCTCAAATATGGATGAAGACAATGCCTTTACATATCCAAGCCATGAGTACAACCCATGGGCTTGATTTACTATTTTTTCCCATCGTCCACCTGTGTTCATTCTCCACTCCCCCCCCCCCCACTTACTGCATAACTTCAGTGGGATTTAGATCAGGACTTCAATGGATATACAGAATCAAAAAGAAAAAATACACTTAAAGCTAAGGAGAGATTGGAAACAATTGATCACTTTCTTTGAAAGTATTTAGATCACCTCTCCTGGAGAGAACTGCAGCAAACAAAGGAAAGTAACGTGTCTACCTGAGTGGGGTGGCTGAAGCAACAGGAAGACAGCTGTGGAAATAAAGCAAGGGCTCTGGATTGCTGCAACTCTAATTAAACCTTGATTTAACTGGGACTGCAATTTTTAATCTGTATTTTATTACTACTAGTAAGGAGGGTTGCTGAAGCATTTCTTAACATTATTGTATCCAGTAGTCCCTGGAACGTATTCCATGTCAATTGGTATCTGTTTCCTGGAACAGACATCTACGCTGGCAGCTTCTAGCACTGACACAACACATCAACTCACATAGAGGAAGAATCACCATTAGCTAAAAATATCTGAATGAAAACAAAATAGTGTTTCAAATGCCATGGCATTAACCCTGCCTTCCTTTTCTTGGCTCCCTCTTTGTTTTCTGTGGCCTCTCATAGCTGCAAAACTGCCTGATTTCTTAGTTTTTGAATAGAAGTGGGGGACTTTTCCTTGAATTGCATTTATGAAAAAAAAGCAACCTGATAAATTTCTTTTGTTAACAATTCTTCCAAAGTCTATGAAGAACTACTGAATATATCAAGAAAAGGCCCAGTAAATGAACTGTGAATGAAAACAGTGGCAGGCATGACATGCTTTTTCCTCCCACTTTCCAGAAGCTGCTCATTAAGTCCAGTTTTAAGCCAGGGTGGAGACAAGCCACAGAAATTCCCAGGATGAGATACCACTGGTATCTGTAATGTCAATCCAACAGACTCGTAAGAAAGATATGACTATTGCATGCACACAGGCACTGACATTACACAATGTGTTTGCCCCAGAGCATCCTGCCCACCTGCTCCCTTCCTGTTCAGCCTGAACCTTCCTAAAATTAGGACCATTTCTCCAGTCTCATTCAAAGTTTCCACCTTTATCTCTCAGCCTGCCTAAAGCCAGCACTGGCTAAAGAAAGATTTTCAGAGCGGAAATGACTGTATTCTGTGAAAGACATACTCCAGAGAGCAGGAGGATGAGGACACAAACCCAAAGCAGAGCAGTGCCGGATGCTTTCACAAGGGAAAGCTTCTGCATCCTTTCTTACAGTAGAAATGAACTCAGAGAGGAAAGAATTACCTCCAGATGTGAGTCATTCTAACAAAAAGATACTTTAAAGGTAAAGCTCAAGATTTTGTACTTTACATGCTAAATACAAACCCCTGGGGGGGGGTTAATAAGTCTCTCTAGGTTCCCTGCACACATTTGCTGGGTGAAAAAGATCAGTGTGTCTGTTTGATAGAAAGCAAGTGCAGAAACACATTAGGTTATTCTGCACAAGAACGATAACTTTCTAAAACACTGAAATATAAAAGGCTAGAAAAGAAGGCATGAATGTAATTCCCCATATCCCTTTGGATGGCAAGAAGCTGGGAATGCTTCTTCAGCCCCCACACAGCCAGTGGCTCGCTCCAGCACATTTCAGCATTTTACAATGCATCAGCCATTGCCAGGACCAACACATACAATGCTCCATGAAAAAGTAAAACCCACTGAGTTGCCCAAGAGTGCTTTGGCTGAAGTAATTCAAATGACAAAACAGAACTTTAAAAAATAAATCCATTTCAAGTGGATCTGGCTTGTTTCCAACACCAATTAATAGTAATTTTGAATTCCTGGGTAGCCAAATACGCAGCTTCTACCCACTGGACTTTCCTATAATGACATCATAAAACACTAAAAAACTGGCTCACTTTGCCAGACACTACACATGCTGTTCCCCCCCCCAATACAGACCTTTCAACACTCTCTTTTTTGAAACTATTTACATTCAAATTCATTTTGAGGGTGGTTTGGCAGTTAGAACTGCAGCACACAATTTCTCCATCCAGCCACATAATTGTTGTAATTCAGCTTTCTACGCATGCATTCTTACATATCTACAGAGATGCTTTAAGGAAGGGTAGCAGCAAATGCCCTGCTACGAGAGAAACAAGCCAGCATTGCCTAGCAAGACACTTTTGCTCCTTTAACAAAAGCACACCAGCTCTGCTGCCTCTGTGCACAAAATAACAAACTACCCTAATTCACAGCACTAATACTCATCAACCTGCCCCAGGTGCCTGCTGCCCCCACAAACTGTAGCCCTGTTCAAGCTCCCACGCACCCTTCCAAGCTCCTGATCATGGATGGTGTCAAAGCACCTCCAACTTCACTGTTGATGCTTACCCACCACCCAACCACTACTGTTATATTTAAGCAACAGCCTTGCCTCCAACAGCGGGATCTGTGTATCAGAAAGCACCCTTTGGAGTTACAAGAGAAACAGCACTGCAGTTTCAAGCTGAGGCCTCTCAGAGACAAAAATCAATAGGGAAGTTTGTAGGAAAACTAAGAGGAAAAGGATACAATGTTGTGCTTCACTGAATTAACAGAGCATTCTTAATAGATGACATGGAAAGCCATTGCAAAAAATTAGGAATATATAAGATTTTGTGAACCTGGGACTACAGAGATGATTTTAAGTCAACTTAACGCCTCATTTTTCAAGTATTAACTTCTAATGATTTTTTTCTGCTACTGTATTCAGCATTCAAGGCAAACTTTTTTCTTGCATCTTCCCTATACCTTGCTTCAGGAAAGGACAAATCACTGGAACAGAGGCCAGCAGCATAGAAAGAAGGCTTGGGAAAGGTGCTTTTTCATTTTTATACCTTTGTACCAGCTGGTAATTAATCTTTTACAGCGCTGGAGATGGTTGAAATTTTGTTGCAAGGAAACCATGCTCCATTTAATAAGAAGAACAATCAAATGCCATGATTTGTAGGAAGCAACTTTTTTCCTTGACCTTTTTATTACTGGCAAAATGTCAGCACATTATTGAAGTGCAGAGAATACAATCTATGATAAAAAACCTTGTGTTGCTGCATACCAGACCAAAACGCCCCCTTCTCTCTGGCCAGACACGTACCTTAGTTTTCCCAAACGGCTCTGATTTATAAAGAATTATAGATAAACAACAGAGTCTGAATGTCAAGTGCAATACCATGGGTGAATAGGGCTTGCTCAATTCCTGGAAGCATAAATAAGAGGGAAGGAACAAAAAGAGCAAGAGCCAGAATGCAGCCTTCCTTCTGTATGTCACAGCTACAAGATCACTGCTGACATGACACATGCAGTCTTCATTTTTACCTGAAATACATAATGAAAAATTGGAAAAGACCCAGTAAAAACCTGTAAGGCTGTCTCCAAGAATTAAATCAACTGCAATGAGAGATTTAAGATGTTCAACCTACTTAACCAACTGAAGACACTTTAAGGATCACCTGATCATAGCCTGAAATCACTTAGAGGGAAAAGGTGTCAGAAAGCTGGAAAAATGAAGGTAGAAAAAATCCAGATTGGAGAAGAAAGTACCTATCTTTTATTGTAAAGAAAACTACCTTTTGCACACATTGCTGAAGAGCACAAAAGAATCACCAACAAAAATTACAATGCACTGCTTGCCTAAAATAAATGCTCTAATTCAAACAGAAATTACTAGAGATGAGGTAGGAATCCCTGGCTAAAATCCAGTGGCTTGCAGATAAAAAGTCAAATGAGCCCAATAGGATTGATACTTCTGGTTTTACAATCCAGGATGCAAAGAAAAGCTGAGTTGTCCAAAAAGCAAACTCCAGCCTTTCTACCTGAGCCCACTTGCTCACCAGAGAAGGACCCTATGAGATCACCATGCCAAGTGTTGCACAGTCCCTCTCCAGGCTGCCTTGAGTGCTGTAAGCAAGCAGCAGGGCAGCCTGTGACAGGCAGCTTGTGTTGCTTGTTAAACATTTCTAGCCCCTAAACATTTCTTCTCCACTTAATTCTTATAAGGTCTGTTTCCAAACCAGCCTGAAGAAAATACTGTTTTATTGACTTCAGTAAAATAAACCTTTTTATTATTTCATATGCCGTTTCATTTTCTGGTACTCAAAGCTAAATGGCACAGACATTTACAGTACTGGGAGTCTCATCTGGTAGCTCATCTAAGACAGACTCCCTGAGCCAACAGCTCACAGCGCAGTAGGACTGCCCATTAAAAATACTACAGGATAATTCAGGGCTTCCTATGGGCACCATCCATGTGCACAGCTCAGCTAATTTTCTACACATTATTAAAAGCTACACTATTTAACTCACCATTTAATTTTGATGTTAAATGAAAGCAAAAAGCATGACAAAAGAGTGGTAGTGGGGAAAAAAAAGAATTTTTAAAAAAGGGGCCTGAGGATTTCCTACTAGCTTTATCCAGAGAGTAAACAGGCGTACTCTGGCTGGAACTGGGCTGGCAGACATGGTCGAATAACCTCAAGAGATCAGACCTTCTCCCTGCTCTCATAACAGAGCCTCGTAGGCCAACACAGGAAAATAAATAAAACCCAACTCCAAAACTTACTTTGTTATCCTTCCAGTGCAGAGTCACAGAGGTAAAAGCAATCTCCCCACAGCTATACGGGACCTGTGATGGAAGCAGGAACTAACACTGATCTCCTGACTTCAAAGCCAAATGCCCTAACCACAAAATTATCCTACTTGCATTGTCTCAACCTGTCTTAATCCAGAAGAACCAAATTACTGGGTAAGGGAAGCAGGGAGAGAAGGGAAAAAATCAGAACATTTATTGGGAAAATTTCTGATCCACTTAAAATCAAATACTGCTTACATTGGTGTAAGTCTCCCATATTGCATTTCAATGAATTTGGAACAATGGTATGAACTTTACTACTCAGCTTTTTGAGAGTTCAAGTAAGGCTGACACAGACCCTCTATTAAAGCAAGCAAAAAGCCCCATATTGCTTAATATTTTTTAGACAGGGGCCTGGAATGCTCAAGAGATGAAATAATTCACACAATAAACCCTGCCTTTCCCCAGCAGTTCACATCCAGCCAAAATCACAAGGGTCAAGTACGATCACGCGTACTCTTGATAGATTTTGAGAGATAAGAGAAGGACCGAAGTGCAATTCCCAGGAGATAAATGCTTGTATGGGATAAATCCCTGTGGATCAACTTGGCAGTAGTCCTAGGAGGACAACAAGGGAAGCCAGTGCAGGAAATACTGCACAGAACTGGTGTCTTGGACCCCAGGGTACAGAGGTGAATAAACGAGGGAACGTGGTTTGGTTTTCCCCTCGACAGCTTCAGCTTCCAAAGACACAGTAAAATCCTGCCCCAAATAAATCACTTTTATCCACATGGAGGTAGGGTGTGCTTACAGCAGCTCACATTAAAAGTGGTATAACGATGCTGTTCTCATTTGCACCAGATATGCCAAAACAAAGAGCTGGTGGGTTTTTAAAGGGAATACACAACTCCGCACACCTTGCGATTTGCTCGGGCACTCAAATGAGGGAGCCAGAGGGAAGCAACTGTCTACACAAGCTGTCCCCAGCTCCGGACGGGAAAGAACAGGAGAGGTGGCTGCTGGCATCAGGCACAGAGAGATGGGGTGCACCCACTCAACCTGCCCGGGGACTGAGCTGTTGCAACTTGCTACAAGCAGAAAAGAGCAGCAAACTACGACTTGCTCTGCAGCGTGGGCGAAGCAGGGAGGGAGCAGAGCCTCCGGGGAGCCATGTGACACTGCAGCTCCTCCAGAGCTGACTCCTGCAATGGCATTTGCTATGTGTACCCCTGCTTATGTAGCTCCAGGCTTGGCTTGAAGGTGCAATCTGCTTCTTCACTCTATTTCCACAGTCATTTTCACTTGGAGTGCCTGCTGTTTCCTTTCAAAAAGTGCTGCATCCCTGAGGTACAAAGGGCAGAAAGCTCTTCTAGCATAACCTGGGAGTCAGCAATAGAGATGGGAAAATAAATTATTAAGGACCACACTGATGCAGGTTTTCTTTCTGTCTTGAGCAAAACTTAAATTACTTCTTCCTTTCCCCATTGTGGCTATGGTAATAATGCACAACTATTCATTATCCTCATCTTAACTAGAAAAGCCTCTTTCAATTTAGCACTTAATATAATTACAGTAAATTAAATAGTGTCTAGAAAAAAGTCTTTTTTCAAAGCTATTATCTTACCTCTATGAAACTCTATCAGTTAAAAGTGAAACTAGGTATTAAACAATAAGGGTTTGTATCTATTCAGTGAGCAGAAAAGTGAGATATTCAGCTGAAAATTGTTCAAATTCTATTTCTAAATTCAACACCACATCTCCAAGGGAAAACCGGAGAATCTCATTAATGGTATCACGATGTCCCTCTCACACTGTGGAGACATGACTTGAGCACCCATTCGCTGTTCACTTTCATTCACCTCAACAAAGTTTCCTTTTTTAATATGAAGGAAAAAAATCTGCATTTTATAAAATAACAAGGTAAATTATTGCCTTTGTGTGCTTTCAGCAAAAGCTCTCCCTGGCTAGTGATGCATCGTTAATTTGATTTCTCCAAGAGACACACAGGATAAAAAGCATTTGGCTGGCCATGAAGTCAATGGGAAAACACACAGATTTCAAGAGGGCCAGGATAAACAAAAAATAAAAGCAATACATTTCTACACTGCTACTCTGAAGAAAAAAAAAATGAGAAAAAAAGAAAGAAAGAAAAAAAAGACAAAGTATCTACAATAGGTATTTGTTATTACCAAGAGAGGCTTTTGGTAAATGGTCATTCTGTTCTCATAAATAAATCAAATGCTGGCTTGGTAATACTTGAACTGATACTAGAAGTACTAGAAGCATTATTTTTAACACAATGTAAGCATACCAGCCATCAGGAACAAAATATTAAGCAGGAAATATCTTTAATACATTGGTTTTCAACAACTGGGAAAACATAGTAATAATTAGCAGCTGGCACGGGAACTCTGCTAACTGTGCATCTTGTGGATAACAGCAAGTTTTATGTTAATACAATGATGTCAGCTGACGACAGCTTTATGGCAGAGAACAGCATATTGTGCATTTCTGGGAAAAGGAATCTTTAGCACTGTGGGGATTATTATGGCTAAATTGCTTCTGAGTCACAGTCTGTTGCTGCTCAGTGTTTCTCACTTGGTCCCTACCTACCTACCTACCTTTTATTTCCTCATGGGGATGCACCTGTTCAAAGAAGAGAATAAAACTGCACTGTTGCACCCACTCTCTTAGCTCATTTAGACGAGTTATTCAGGATCTTGCTTCCACAATGGGATTATTTTTATTTATATTACAGAACAGCCCAGCAGAAGCCAAGACCACACAGCACTAGGCATTGTGTGAACTTATCATAAGAGACCTTGACAACAAAGAACATGTAATTCAGGCAGGCATAAGAGAAGATGAAAAAGGCACAGAAAGCTGATGTTAACACATCTTGGCCACGTACCTTCTCAAGGTACTATGAAACAAGAGACCCTACACTACACTTCTCAGATACACTCACAGCTACAGGATCCTCCCAGTTTTTCAGCACATCTCACCCTCTTGGAAAAGAAAGCTTTCAGCACCTACGCTGAGGGATTCCACAAGCCAGAACTTGAACACCAGCTTGGAAAGAATTAGGTTAGATGCCTGACAGTCTGAGCTTGGTTTACACAGCCTCCAGCCCTGTCCAAAACTGGAGATCCCCAAGTCTACTGCAATGCACAGATGTATGAATAAACGAGTGCAGGTATGCTAATATGCCTCCCATGACCTGGAGTCCAGAGAGAAATTAAAGTGGTAATAGCAGTTTGATTACAGGCATCAAAGCCTGGGTGGCACACCAGACAAATAAAAAATAAAAAAAATTGAGCCTTGTTTTTCATCCACTGATCCTGAATTGAAACAAAACAAAAAAATCCATTTATACAGATTCTTATGAAATTACATTTCTTCTTCAATCAGGAATGTTACTAAGGCAGAGAAAGAAAGCAAGACAAGGAGGATAGGCCAAATGTTAAATGGATGGGCCAGATGTTAAAATGGAAAGAAGAAAATCTATTTTAAACAAAACTGAAAAATACAAGGACTGCATATTTCATACCTAACACACCTGGTCTAGATTGACTATAACAAGGTTCCATGGAAGGCAGCTTAAATTACTGCCTTGTCCACTAGTGCTGTAATTTGTATGGTACATTCAGTGTTCACAGAAAGCCTTCAAAGTTCAAGTGAGGATTTACAGATTTACCAGAAAAAATTAAAAATTGCTTAGACTGAACTGTCTTTGACACACATATGAAAGAAAAGATCATGAAATTATCTGCAAATCCATATTCCTTTCCTTAGTAAGGTAAAGGGGAAAATAATTATTCACTGCATCAGCAACTGTCAGGCTCGGAGCACTCCGTGAGGTTGTTTTCCAAGGCAACACAGCAAGAAAAGACACAAAGATTCATCTTATAAAATGGAAATCTCATCTATTTGCATCTGTGCCAGGAGCTTGCCAGAATAACCCCCCTGACTGAGTACTAAATCCAGTGGCAATGTCACGTTCAGATTTCAGGGATTTTACAGCTAAGCCAGCAGCAGCTCCCCGAGTGAACTGCACAATGTTTGATAAAGTGTCTAAAAGCCTTGGTCACCTCACTATATAAAAGTGATTTTCTCCTGATGCTGAAAATCATATCAAAAAGAAGTGCAAAAATATTAAAACAACAACAAAACAAGAAACTTAAATAGTTCTTTTCATTCTGCCACAGTGAGCAATAGTTACACACACCACTCCACGCAGCAGAATTCCCTTCCTCCCCTCACTGGGATGTGGCAATTTTTTGCTGTGAGGAGACAATTTCCCATCATTATAATCTGAGAAAAGAGCAAAACAACTGAATAGTGCAATGCTAGCATAGGTTTAGCATTCTGGCATCAAACAACACAGGTAAAAAAGCCAAGCTGTCTCTGCAGCACTGAAGGTGGGAAGGAGCAATGACACAAGAACAGTTGTCTGGAACAAACTGCAATAGCATGAAAATTAAAATGCCTTTTAGAGCAATCTCATGTTTTTGCCATGAGAAAAACTGAAGGAGAGCTAGCAGGACACTGCTTTTTTTCTTGAAGTGTTGGGATGCAGAAGGATCAAGTTCACATTAAGCCTTCCATTCAACACACAACGAGACATTTCATCCCTCGATGCCTTTCTGCCACATCTGACGGATAAGCAGTTAAGTCTGCTTTTATCTTGGCCTCTGCTGATCAATTTAGACAGCATACCCTTCAGGACTCTACTACAGTAGCATTCCAGTTTGAGAATACACACAAAATAGCTATTGCATTATTCCTTGGGGGTACAATTTCACATTGATTGATTCACTGACAGATTAGATAGGATGAAGCAGGCAGACTCCATGTTGAGTTTTTTTTCCCCCACGAGGAGAGCTGCACACATCCCAGTTGATTAAGGATGTGCTTATTTCTTTTTTTGCCTTTAGCTGGTTAATTTTACTGATATAACAATCATACAGATGGTAACTGGTTTGCCAAAATACTCAAATTGATACAGCCCTACAGTCAGTTCCCAGTAAGCTGAAGCTTGGCTTGGAATTTAGCAAAACACATACAAAAACTACTACCAAGAAGACTGCTAGCAGGGTAAGGTAATTGATATTGGTGCATGGCACTGACCTCAGTGACATACTGCAAAAGGAAAGCATAGGTATACACCTGGCTGTTTATTAAACAAGGAGGAGAATAGAGCCTTTTCAATTCAGAGTTTGATTTATACACCTATAAATCCTTCAATCCAAAAGAAGCATGAAGAAAAAAATGGCACAATTTCAACTGTAGCTCTACAAACACTACAGAAAACTGAGACTAAAGAACAAGGGATATGCCCATGGTTCTTATGCAGGTTGCAAGAAATTAAAAAACACCACCACACGTGCAGCTGGACTATTCCAACACCCCCCCCCCAAAAAAAATCCCCTTTTCACATCACTTTCCTTTTGTGATGGGCAGAGGCCATTTACAGGTAATTCTTACTAGCCTGCTGTTAGCTACTTCCAATTTTGCAGAATTCTCCCCTCTAGTCCCTTGATCTTTTCATATTACACAGATGCATATACAGTACTTAGAGCCTGATGCAACAACAATCCCCCTGCACCTTGAGTAGAGACAGAGTATTCAAAAAATTCAGAAATGTGAAAACCTGGGCAGGTTGTACACTGCTCCTTAGTCCCACACACAGGCTCAGCAGCTACTTATCAAAAGTGTATTTTTCAGGACAGTTGTCTCCTTCCTCCCTCATTGCATGACCAGAAAGAGCCACAGTGGTGGGGAGGGGCTGGGATGAAGGCAGAACCTGTGATTTAGACACAGCCCTGTACAATTAAATGCACCACAACCACATTGCTCCACACGCAGCAGCACCTGGGAGGAGTTTGCTCAAGACACCTGGTGCTCTGAAAGCACAGCATAAACACCAGCAGTGACAGCCAAGAGCCTGCATGAGCAGTGAGCAAGCCCAGACCTACACTGAGACAGGCTGGCATGGCGGGTCACTGTCATTCCTGCCCAAACCCACGTGTATTTGGCATTTGGATTGTTCCCATTTCCTGACTGCTTCTTGTGTTTCCTTTACCTTAGTAACCACAGCAGGCGTGCACAAACACCTACAACGTGCTGCCAGAGACATCTCATGTTGAGGAGTGGAGGCGTGAGGAGCAGCACTTCTCGCTGAGAAAACACTGTGCTATTAATGCTTCAAAGGCAGGGAGGTCAGGCGAAAAAACACTAAATGCAGCTTTTTCCCCAAATAAAACAAGAGATCAAATAGCACAAATCTGTGCATTTGCAGAGGGAGGTCTGTGCTCCTCGGCTCAGAAGCAGCAGGGCCTTGCTGACACTTCAGGGCAGTCTCATTTTTGCCTCTTAAGCCCCAGGTTGAGCCCTAAAAGACCTTCACCATTGGCAACACTGGCAATCTCATAATTGCCTCCAGCTGATAACAGCTCTCTTGGATGTGAAGTGAGTCTGACCCACTTCAGATTAGCTTAACTAAAATTTTTATGATCTGTGAACATAATATGAATCAATCGAGTCTCAGTTTTGCTCTGAACACAGCACACTGATTTCAAACACTGCACATTACAGATTACAGGAATGGCCTTTCCCTAGAGATATCCCAACTTCTAAACCACAGCACTGTATCAGACACAGAGCAATTTTTCCAATGCTGTAGCCAAGAAAGCACCTTGCTAAATATCTAACCCAACAAAGAAAACTGAACCACCTGTACTGTACAAGCCCTCCTCCCACTCACCTGATGAATCAGTGTTGCAATAAAGCACATGGAAATTGAATTAACTACCATGAAAAGATTACAGCAGTAAATCCGCCTTTCAGTTACATTCATGTAGCACCATGATTAAATCATTTCTTTGGTTCACATTGTCCACTTCAAACCAAAACAGGTGGCAGGCAGGACTATGGTCTGCATTACTCGCCTTGCATCAGAGAACTGCTATCACTACTTTGATCAACAGCAGCACAAAGTGACCCTGGTGCTGAATCGGCTGCCCTGCTGCCCCCACACCCTTTTGGCCCAGCTCAGCTGTCACCCTTTTTGCCCAGCACACTCCCAGAGTCACCCACCATCCCACTATGAACTGCCCAGCTGAGAACAGCCATTCTCCTCTTTTGGCATGAAAACTTAACCACCAACAGAGGGGAAGCCACAGCAGAGGTGACTTGAGGCTTCTCTCTCTCCCTCCACACTCACACCTCTTTGGAAACTTGCTGCCAAGAAGGAAGGTGGCAGCTGGGGATGCATCCAGCAGCTGTTCCCTGCTGTACAGACCTTGCTGAATACTGTTGTTATCTTATACATCAGTGCAAAGAGGAGGAAGGAATATTTTGACAACAAAGATACTGCTGCAGCTAGATGAAGTGAGGAGGTGACTACACAGCTTAAAGAACTTTCCTCCTCACTTATGTTAAACAATTGTTTCACACTACAACACTTTAGGTCTGCATAACACTTGAAAAACATGGTTTCTGATCCAGCAGACAGTTGTATGTGCTTATATATTTATTTCTCCAGACAAGCTGCCTCGCTTCACTTAGTGCAAGCTAAAAGCATTTCCAAACTCAGGTCTATCTGGTTTTTAGATAGCAATGCATATGGTCTTCAGTATGGTATCTGTACAAGTGCCTATAGGAAAGGTAATTGCCATCCTCAATCAAATGTAGCCCATTAGGAACAGTGCAGTCTCCCTACTTGTTCCCCACCATCCTGGAAGAAATACATTAAAAATGGGTTCCACCTACCAGATATGCCCATATATCTAAAGAAATCATGTCTCCTTGACAGCACGCCATCCCACATGCCACATCAGCCACATGCTGGACCCCCAGCCCTGCCATGCAGAGATGTCGGGGGCCGAGGGAGGAGTGGGAGAGCACCCCACAGCTCCCATCGCCAAACCCCAAAAGACAACACACAGAAACGGCAGCACACAACCTGGGCACAAAGCACGGGCAGAGGCAGCAGGGTTACCCTCTTGGAGCTGCCAGCGCTCAGTCCCTCATTGAAATCACGCCGCTCTGGGGTACCACGCTATACTTAAAAATAGGCACCCTGGCTTTGCGGGAGAGACGAGAACAGCAGATGTGCAAATGCCTTTCAATTTTGTCATGGGGGGGGAGAATGGATTCATTTGGGTAATCGGGGGGAGAGAGGTATTTCCTTTTATAGACTATTTTGGGGAGGATGGCTTTCGGGGGTTATTGAAGGGAGGGGGAGCGGGGAAGTGGCTTCTCGGGGCAGGGGGCAGCGCGGCGCGCCTTACCTGTGCGGGGCGGCCGAGCCCCCGCGCGGTGCCGCGCTCACCACGCCGCTCCCCGCCGCCGCCGCCGCATCGCCGCCGCCGGGACACGCGTGGGACGGGGCGCGGGGGACACGCGTGGGCCCCGCGGAGCCGCTCCCCCGGCGGCAGGGAACGCGCCGGGCCGCGGCCGGACAGCTGCTCGGGGGAGGCGGCGGCAGGAAATACCAAAAGACTGATCCAACCACGCTAGGGAGGGAGGGAGGGAAGAGAAGGGGGAATAGAGGAGAGAAATAGAGGAGGGAAAAAAAAAAATAAAAAGGGAGGAGAGGAAAAAAAAAAAAAAAAAAGAAAGAAAGGAAAGGAAACGTGCAAAATCCGGGCGGGATCGGCGCGGAGCGGGCGCGGTGCTCGGCTCCCTGCGGGAGCGCCCCCGGGGAGCGCCCTGGCCGGAGCTAGGCTCCCTTCGGGTCGTTGTTTCCCCTCCCGCGGTTTGTTCCTTTCTTCTCCTCAAAGCAGGGAGAGGCTGAAGCCAAGGCAGAGTAAATAAGGCAAAAGCACCAACCCCCTAAACAAGAATCGGGGACCCCCTGGCCAGCAAGTAGCAAGCCGACCCTGGGGTTTACTGACGCCACGCGCAAGGTAATGGAGAAAAGCCAACCTGGGGGAATCACCACGCCGAAAGCTCTCCAGCTGCAGGAGCACTTTGTCTCAGCATCCAGCCACACGCCTCCGCCGACGCCGTGGCTCAAAGGCGCCCATGCAATATGCAGCCCTGACACGCAGCTGGGCACGCTCCCAGCTTTGCCTGTGCATCCAGAGCGAAAAATCAATCCCATGGCAAGCACGGACCCCTAAGCTCCTCCAGACGAGGAGGACAGTCCAATCATCGCATCCCTGGCCGTAGCCTGCCTGTCCCTCGGGGGAGGCATGACTTTACAGGCAGTACAATATCTGGTAAAACATCACGGCAGAAAACGACCCAGCCACACGGATTTTACTGCTGCTTCCTCTCCCCTCCACTCTGCCGGTGAACCAAGAAAAGGAAGCCAAGCAGGACTTCATACCTCCTCCATCGCCGTGGGAAAAGGAGTAGCAGAGTTAAAGGCACCCAAACTTTCTGAAACCAAAATCACATGAGGGGATAATGTGACTAGCATGAGTCTGACGTTCATCACTGAAGTCTGAATCACCCATGTACAGCTGAACCTTTAGTGCAAAATACAGCATGAAGCTCAAGACTCATGCTTCTGAAACCAGAAGCATTAAACCATGTGCCTGAAGCGCTCTGTTACCCCACCCTTCAAGAAAAAGCCAGATCCTTTTTCTCTTTAGTGTGTGCAGCCTCAAAACCAAGACAAAGACCGACTAGATCTGATGTTCCTCATAATACCCAGGAAGCCAGCTTCCAATACTACTCATTAATTGAAAAGGTCTACCAGATCTTAATGAAGAATCCTGAATTCATCCAAAGCTGCAAGCTCAACTTGGACCAGGGCACAATTTCTCTCACTCGCTGCCTCCAGCGAACTACAGCCCATCCATGGACTACAGTGCTTCACCCTGCATCACTGATATCCATGCACCCAATGCCTGTAGAGGTAGTTGATTTTCTCCTGTTGAGCTTGGTGGGACATAGAGCAGTATGCACCACACCTAGCTAGGAGTAGAGCATGGTAGTGGAGGGAAAAGTCACCATCTATTTTTAGTCTTTCCTAGAAGTTTTAGTACAAAGCTGGACTATAAACAGACCATAAACTAAACTATGAATGGCTCACACAGCCTAAACTGTCTCTGCTATTCAAGAATCACCATAGCCCTTCTCCACCCCTTAAATAAGCTGCTGAATCATTTGCATAGAGAAGGTGATTTTAAATTTACCTGCATTTGTAGTGATTTCTGCCATCCTCTGCACTTGTGGAGACTTGTCATGATTCCAGCTGCCTTCAAGTTGGTTGGGATTTTGACTTAATCCTCACCAAACTTTTACCCTAAGGGCAAGCCTGTACTGTGCAGTGGGGCAGGATGCTGCAAGGAGATGCCAGAATGATCATGAGCCAAGGCCTCTCATCACCCTGGCTCAGGGCACTGCCAGGCAAAGCCACAGTATTAGAGACTGAAGCAGCTTACCCTGCCTCATACTGCCTTCTCCTTTTCCCTGCTGCCTCCTGTCCTGGAGGCCACAGTGGGGTCCTTTCTGTGTCCTCTGCTCCCTTCACCCTTCTGCCTTTAGAGTTGGCTCACTCAAATGCAGCCAGGTTGTTTGCCAGCACCTTGTCTGGTAAAAATGACTTTATCATTAAACTATAGACTTGACATTGGTCGGACTGTCTGCATCCGGATTGGCTTTGTCCCACCATGGCAACTGAAGTGGCTCCTTGGCTACTTTGGTACAGAGATCTACGGTTTCTAGCATCCCTACCCAAATCACAGTGGGACTCAGAGTTCACTTCCCACGTATTCCTAGTTTAAACACTTTTAAAACCCTTTTAAAAATGTTTTGTCTAAAGTTTTCCACTTAATTTTTTTTTTATCAATTTCTTATCTTACCACTTTCTAATCATTCCATGATTACTAGTACTTCATCTGTTGACTGCCACATTGCCACACAGAGCTCATTTGTTTAAAAACTGAGCATCCAAAAATATTCCTGTTAAAACAGTTACAGACGGTGATAAAGAATAATACTTTATGTTTTCTTATGTGCTCTAGGACAGTGCATGTGACATTGGTGAAGTGGATACACAATGCTTGACAGTTAAACTGTCAATATTTTGTAAGTAAACTGGACCATCAGAGAAAAATTTACATCATACTGATGCTTTGCATCATGCAGCCATGGCATTTCTGAAGTGGTCCAGGGAGCCCTGAAATTGAATTTGATGTGTCTTCAGACCTTGCATCAGATGAGTCTTCTGAGTCTGGGTTAGACAAGAAGAGTAACATTCATCACTTCCCTCTGTGTGTGTCAAAGACAGGACCTGGACTCATTCTCCCTGGAAACTAAACCATGCAAACACTAATATTTTTAAAGACTATTTTCCACAGCCCTCTAGTGTCTGTTCTGTTAACAGCCATTCAGAAGAGACATCTGCTGGGGTTCTGCTGGTTATGTGCTGTCTGCCCATTATGTGCTGCTCATGCAAATATACCTGCTCTGCCCATAAACACCTAAGCGGGTGGATGTGCAGTACAGAGCTCGTGACCCAGCCCTGCACTTGGGGTGAGCCTTGCTGTGTGCACCATCTTATGTCCTAAGACCACCTGAGCTCCCCAGCTTAAAGCTAATTCATCAGTGTCCACAAGATATCACATCTCCCTTTGACAAAAGCTCTCTGATATATGTACCAGACAGTTAGAGCTGAGAACTCTTCTGGCTTTAGTTCTCCTTTGCAAGAAACCAGCCTTCCTTTTAGAGGGTCTGCAGCTGTGATATTTTCTTTGGGCACTGGCCAGTGTTTGCAACACTTAACTTTCTCACCACAGCAATATAACTCTGTCCTAAGAGGGCTTGTAAATTAGTGTGAACTCTATCATAAGCAAGGGTAACAAAAACAGTAAAACACAATTAGCTGTAATTCTAGTGCTGGGGGAGTGTTTCAGTTGTGTTACTCCAGTCCTTACAATCCAGTAAGGCAAGTCCAGGAGTACATCATCAGGACAGTGAAAAGCAGTATCTAATGTCTTTTTATGACAACCCTTGGAGATGTGCTACCACACAGTATCAGTGCTGTCTAAAAACTGTGGTAAAGGCAGACAGGGAGGTGAGCTGCAGCAACAGATAGATCACTCGATTCTCTTGGATCATCAGCCTGCCTAGGACATGGTTGCAGCACTTTTCCTTGCATCCTCCTTTTCAAATCCTTCACCTTTTGCTAGCTGCTAAGCTCCTCTTTCCCCCAACAGAGATCAGCCCCTACTTATGTGAATTGTAAATACATATTTATGTTGCAGAGTCCAGAAGACTTGCATTTTATGCCTTCCTATATCTCCCAACATATCCAGAATAGTTCTATAAGCTCCCATTTATGACTAGAAAGATTATTAAATACCATAAAAGCCATAAGACATATTTATTGGCCTCTATTAAAATGGAAATTGAGAGGAACAATCATATTCCTATCATTGTAATTACTACAATGTCTCTGCAGCCATAACCACATTAATCAGACATCATATGAATGGCTGTTAGCATTGTAAGATACTTGCCCTTAAGCTCACGGCACACAGTGAGACAAGAAGCAGGAAGCTCTTAAAAAAATATGTTAAAAAAGACATTATTAAACATGGGTCTTTATCATTAGCCACAAGCTTCAACACAGCTGTATACAATTAATGATAAGAAAAAGATCACTTTTACCCATAAGCGTTTTCCAGTGCAAGGTTCCTTAGCAAAAATATTTAATGCCGTAGCTGGATAGAGCAGGAACTTCTTGTTAACAAAGAGTAGTCTGTCTGTTTAGAGCTTTGAAAAAGTAAGTCCACACTAAACTTGTTTGTTCATTTTACATTTTGAAAAACAGAGCTGCTGCTAAACCAGGTTCTTAATTGCTAGTTTGCTGGAACGGGTCTCTGAGGAAGTTTGAAAAAACCCACAAACATCTCCCTGGGAACCACTGGAGACTGGAGTCCTCTTGTGGCAAAAGATAGAGGAAAATTTTCCATGACTGATGACTGCTGAAAACTGGGTCTCTGCACAGGAGGCTGCACGGTGAGTAACAGATACAGGGAGTGTCTGCTTTGTAAAGAGCTTGATGTCACATTGCAGAGCATAAAAGCAGCAGCATGAAGACTTCGCAGTTGGCAGTGGGCAAGCATCAAAAGGAGCAGGATGCCACTGTGTTTTGATATTGCAAATTGTGCTTCTGTTTACTGTGGTAGCTCCAGTCTGTCAGAGTGTTCCCTGCTGAGATGATGTTTCTGGCTGGGTTTTTTTTGTTGTTTGGGGTTTTGTTGGTCTCTGTTAGAAGAGGTAATTTTTCCTGAGTGTCTTGCCAGCAAGAACTTTTCTCCTGGCTAATATATTCACTCTGCATTATCAGAGGCCAGCTTCCATCCTTCTTCTTGTCAGTCTGCTGCTGAAATGGGGGGATAACACAATTCTAAGATCTTGTTTGGATCCTGCTGCTCTGTATTCCATCTCCTTTTCTGCTGTGTTCTTTTCTATCTGCAATAGTCCCTATGGACTGCCTCGAGTTCAGCTTAGCAGACGTTTCTGTGAGGAGTAATGGATGTTGGCCATGATAGTGCCATGCTCCCTGCTAGGAGCAGCACTGCAGAAGGTAGAATAAGTAAATAATCTGAAAGTCTTTCTTTACCCGCACACTGTGGTCAGAAGATTTTCACATGTCCTCATTTGAGCTTGGGTTACAGCAAAGATGTTATCTGGCCAGCAATTTCACCCAGTAGGCTAAGACTCCAACAGTCTCATGAGCCACTCACAGCTCTGATGATCCTGCAAAAGAGGTCTTGAACTATCTAGTTCAAGACTAGAGTCTCCAGTAGCAGAGGCTTTGAAGGCAGCTTTAAAGAACTTCTCTCTCAAGGGGTCTCACCTTCAGGAGTCCTAGATTAGGTAAAACTGTTCCACACACAGCAGGAGTCAAATGATCCTAATTTCTTACTGTTCAGCTGAAGCCTATTCACATAAAGCACCATGAACCTATTTTATTTTCCTCCAAGCTAAGATAGCAGATTAAGATGAATGCTGCTATTATGGCTTTGGTGTGAAAAATAGAGCAAAGAGTTTGGCTGCCATTGATTTGCTCCTGCAGGTCTGGCCAGTAACTAGTTGCAAGTCTCAGAGAATAGCCCAACACACTGAGCTGATCTGGTGAACAAGGTTCCTTCTGCAGCTAGCAGCAGTCTGGAAAGCAGCCGAGATATCCAGGATCTGACAAATTGTCCAGTGAAATCTGGGCTAGATTTCAAAACCCTTGATAAGACATGACACAAAACCAATTTGGTATTCAAAAGCATTCCAATAGCCCTTGTTCTTGGTCATATTTCAAGCTAATTGCAAAGCAAGCTAGCTGTTCCAAAGCCTTGAAAGATAAAACAAAAACGCACACATATATGTAAACATATCCATACCAACCCCCTGCAATAAGCAGGGACATCCTCAACTAGATCAAGTTGATCAGAGCCCCATCCAATCTGACCATACAAATATATTTGTGAATGCACTTTTTGCATGGCTGGAACATCACCATCGGTATGGACAGCTGACATGTTTCTGAATGATCACAGATTTCCTCAACAGCTAATCAGAAATGTCTGTATGAAGTCAAACTTGGTTTTTTTTAGTTTGGATTTCTTCCTGCCCCAAATAAACTTTGGAACAGATGCTGACAAGTTTAATCTGTCTGGACTAAGTTCTGTTGTCATACAGGAAATATTACAGTGAGAAGAAATATAAACACATGTATCTCTTTAAAAGATTTTACTATCAGACTCATAAATGTAGACACACAGATATATAAGCCAGTACCAGTCTCTCCACACATATTTAGTTATGTATTGACTGACTGATACTCTGTCCATAGATAGATCTGGATCTAGACACACAGAAACCACAGTTTAATTCCAATTTGTTCACTATGCCATTCTCTCCAGAGAGGGGTATTTTGACTTACAGATGACTGAATCTTTTTCCTGACATCCAGTGTCTTATTGATCTCGAAATCAGGCCAGAGAGTCACAAATCAGCTCTATTAGTAGCTTTGTCATAACACTGTATCATATTCCCAAGCTTGCAGCTGCTTCCAAACATTACAGGATATGTTTGTTCTCATACTTAACCCTTTTTATTTTGCCTGACTCATGACTCACTCTTGCATCCAGCTCATCTCTAATAAATTATGGAACCTCTCACAGCTTCTTTCTTGCTCTTCTCTCTGAAATCCATCATCTGTCTCCCTTTGTGATCAAGCAAAAAAGTCTCCTTGGCTGTTGCAATTCATTTTAAGGTTTCTTTGTTATTGCTGATGCCTCCCATGAACTCCCACAGGAGCTTGAAGGAAGATCAGGAAGAGAAAGTGCAATAATACTTTTTGCTACTGCTGAAGGCAGCTGCCTTATTGGTTTGTCTGCACAGAAGGATACCAGTATTTTTGTCCTCCTTTTGCTTCACACAGGGAGACCTGTCCAATGTTCCTGTCACAAATTACAGTTATAGAAGCAAAACACAAAAGACTGAAGCCTGAAAGAGAAATCTGTTTCCCCAGAACAGATCTAACACTATCAAAGACCATGCTCTGACTAACAGCCCAAAAGGACAACAGGCAAAAGTTTGTTCCAGAGCAAATTGTCCATCCCTTTTATGCCACAAAGGACCTGATTTGATCTCAGAGTCACTGATTAGATCTGTACTATTGAAGTCCAAACACAAGGCACTCTCACAGAGGATGGCTGGATTTAGCTACTGTTGGGGTCTTGAAATAGTGGGATAGCTTGGGAAGTATGATGTCCACATGGGTGACCTGGCAGTGGCCACAGAGAACTATAGATATTTGCTCCATCATTTTGCAAATAAAGTTATTTATAGCCCTGATGAACTTTACTGTTCCACTGCCATTTACTGTCTCCTGATGCCTTCATAGAGTGAAATCAGGCCTGCTGTGGTGTGTGACTTTCTCATACTATGTTACATTAGCAAGCAGGAGCACATCTGTCAGGCAAAGAAATTGATAGCTAGGATGCAACATCCACACTATTTGCATTTCAGAGAGCTGCCTTTGCACTAGCTTTAGCCTAGTCCCATCAAGTCAGCATCCATCAACAGCTACAGCAAATTAGGCATGCTCCTAGAGTACATCTTCCCATGCTGATTCACTGAAAGGGATCCAGGTGCATGCGCTCTGAGACTGCTCTGGCTATGAATCAAGGAGCAGTAAATAAAGACAATCTAGAGATCTACCTCAAAACCACCTTGCTGATCTGTCTGAAAAAAAAAAAAAAAACAATATGTGAGATACGAGCAGGCTGCTGACTGTAAAAAAGTTAAAAAAAAAAAATACCAGTGAATGCAAAGACATGGATTTTAGGATAATATTTCACCTTGTCTACCGACTGGACCTTGTCTACCGACTGGTAATAACTCCTGCCCTGGAGCAGGAGTTATATACACGAGCCCTGGAGCATATTGCTTAGCTCTTCTATTCTACACTCCCTCAGTTACTACCTGACCATGAGGGTCAGGCTACTTGTCCCTTCTTCACACCCAGGGGAAAACAGCTGTGCAACAAGTGGAGCAGCTAACCCACAAGGGACACCGCTGGAAGCAGATCCCACGGCTGGAGCACCATAGCCCCGTGTTCCACCCAGGCCTCCACTGGGTACAAGCCTTGCAATGAGGCCAAAGGCTCCTTTCTTCAATCAGATATTGTCATGTGGTGGTTGCATGCTCCTATTGTGAAGATGAACTATGTTTAAATGCAGCAGCCGTTCACTTTAAACTCTCATGATAAAGATACAGGGATTAAACGTAAGACCAGCTTCTAAGAACAGATGTCTTTTAAAAAAGCAATCAATGAAAAACATACCATAGGTTTGAACAACAAATGCTGCCTTTGGTTACATTGACCGAGATATTGTCGTAAATACACAAATATATTGAATGTATTAGTTTAAAGTGTTATTATTTATATTTTTACAGTTAGAGGAGTAATGTTGATCAGGTATATAGGAAATAAACCAGAGTTCAAGACCATCCATGATCTCTTGCTACCCAGAACAAGAGACTGTGACATGCAATTAATCGTTGTCCTGCTTCCCATTGGCTACAAAGGAGAGAGTAGAATAAAAAGTAGAAAAAAATATTCTCTTTAACTGGCCTCAAGGATAGACAAATAATTGCATTTGAGCTAATTTTGTAGTACTTTTCAAAAGTACCCTAACTAACCCTTGGGAAAAGAGGTTTTTTAAGCAGAGCAGAATCCAAGTGAAGCTTCCTGGGTGTAGGGTCATACTAAAACCTTAAAATTCAACCTATTTTCATCAGAGTTGTGCCAAGCATCTCAGGCAGCTTGGGCTTCTGTAGCAAAACTTTGTGCTCCTCACAGGTCTGTCAGACTCTCCAGTGAAACCAGATAAAACTCAGTAGTTCTGGACTCAGAAAGCTCGTAAAGTACCTGTTTCAGCAGTGACACGGATACAAAGCTCTGCTGCTTAAAGCCAGAGAGAAGTCCAGCATATAGATTGGTTTTGAAAAATTCCATTTGCCAGTGACAGGAAATTCTTTTTATCAGGCAGCAAAACCATAATGGAGTATATCTGCAATGGAGCAATACCATTTGCTGTCAGCTGGGGGTCTGGACATCATTATGTGTTCTTTTCTTTACCTGAGAAGATTGCTCTGAGGTTGAGTCACTGGATTATGTTGAGCAGGCAGGTAAATTTTAGGGATATTTGAGCAAAATTGTTTTCTCTTCTTCTCTGAAATACATGTCTTGGAAACCTGCTTATACATGTACACACAGTTTCTCCTTGAACAGATGTTACTTTTCACAAAATTGCAAGGCTATCATCTGTGATGAATACTAAGTAGTTTCAAGAAGTCTGTTCTGTGAGCTGGTACAAAAACCAGAGCCCAAAGGAAAGAAAGGAGGGTCTGGTGAGGAAAATAACATCCTTATCAGACCAGGTCCTGGTTCTGGCCTCTGATACTGAATTTCTCTTTGCAAAGCTTTTACTCCTTCACAATTCTTCATCTGCAAAATGGAATCTTTCTCATAGACTTTGTTTACTTACATTTTATACTCCTGACGTCAGTACATGTCTTACCTACCATGTCTAGAACTGCAATTACTCCTATTGTGATATAAATAACAATATTTCATTTCAGTTCAGCATTGCACTTTAGAACTTGTACAGAAAAACACAGTCACTGACTTGTTCTTCTCTATTGCTTTACTGTGGATTCATTAGATTTTCCCTTAAAAAGACTCAAGAAATTTCTAGAAGTACCAGTTTACAGAATGGAAGATATTTTAAAACTAAAAAGACCTTCAAAGAAGAAAAGTTACTTTTATAGAAGAGACAAATCAGTCAGAGATGGTGCTTCTATTATGTGTTTAGGCTGTTGCCTGTGCAGAATAAAACCACCTAATAAATGTCTTTCTATGCCTTTTTTTGTAAGAAACGAGTAAGATACACCCTAAATAATGTAACCCTAAAAGCATAAGGTCAAGAACTGGCAATGATTTCTCTTCCCCTCTCATCTCTAGTTTGGTTTTTTTTTCTAACAGAAAGAAAAGCTTTCTTGGTGGAGGGAGGCTGGAGATGGAAAGGTAGGAGAACACTATCTGGGGAGCTGGCAGACTCTCAGTTCTTACTCAAAGCACAGGTAAATGCTATCAGCTCTACAAAACATAAAGGATTTGATATCTGGCAGTTCCTTGGCAGACTCACAGGTCACTTGTAAAAGTAAATTCTGTTCTGTTAAAATAGGAAAGGATCTTTCTAAACACAAAGTGAATATAAATAGATACCTGTGAGCTCATCTATGCAGTTGTTTTTTTCCTGGTTATACTGGTCTAATGAGATGATTCATGTTAGACCAGGGTGGACATTCTGATTTTAGTTGAAGACTGGATCTTGTGAGAATAGCTTAAAGAATATGCTGCAATATATGGTAAAAAAGACAGGCCTTGATTTCAGACACAAAGTGTCCTTCTGGGATCTACTGCTGGTTTAATTACAGAGGCTTGAAGTCTCTCCCTTCCCCTTTCTATTATAACTATCCCATGTTGATAACCTGAGTTTGAAGACAGACTGAACTGATCTCTGTTGCATATTTGCCTTCACTTGAACAGATGCCAACTCAGCAGGCAAATATTGTAGCTGTAATGCCTGTAAACATTAACTATTTCACTTCTTAACAAAGCACACAAGGAAATCAAAGGGCCTGCAGAAACACTTCCCAGAATACCAAGCTTGAAGAATACAGAGCTTGGCTGCTGCTATGCATAAAAATGAATGTATTTAAGTCAACCTACTGTTAAACTGCAAGGAAGTTGGGGTTGGGGGGGCACCAAATGAAGTGATTTTTCAGGAAAAGGTTAGATATGGGCTCAGTTTTGAAATGCTAGAGAAATAATACTCTTGATAGCAGGTTTCTCTCTTGTTTCCAGAAAGACACTGTTTTTAGGCTCTGGGAACAGAACTCTTTCAGAGTCCTTCCAGAGCTATAGCACTGACCTGATGGGTGGGCAAGAGTTGTTGGGGTGTTTTAAATAATCTACAGTGGCTTTCCTCAGGAACTTCTTCTTAAAATGCTGACTGCAGTTTGTCTCAAAGTATAACAAAGGGGAAGAATGATAAAGGAAACAGAGACAGGTCATCTGCTGAATTCATTGCACTGCACAGAATTCTGCCTTGACAATCTCGGTCAATTGTCTGTTGACGAAAAAGAATTTTAAATTGACAGAAGGAGGTAGTATTGATGGCTGTGGATGAATTATATTCCATGGTTTTGGAGGAATTCTGTGAGAAGCCTTCTCTGAGGAGTTCAGAAATTCCTGCCAGCTTTTTGAGCATGGAGTGATGTGAGAAGCGAAGCTGGAAATCACCTCTGCAGAAGGGCATACATACAAAACACATACCATGAGCTAGGTCTGAATATAGACATCTTCCATCTCCAGCTTGCCAGAGCCACCAGAACAACCAACACGTTCTCCAATGCAGAAAGGGTACCTGCACACAAATCCTCACAAAATGGAGCAAATCCAGCCCATTGTGCAACAGCTAGAGAAGTACACACAGTTAGCCACAAGCCCAATTAACCACCCAAAGTGTGGGTGTTAACGCTGCGAAAATTTGCTTAGAGTAGTAAAGATTAAAAAAACCTCCTAGAAGAAACAGGACAGCTCTTTGCAGTAGCTGTTTGACTGCCATCACATGAACACAGATTTCCTGATTATGCATTCCTTCCAACAGTGTTGCTTCTGGAAACTCATAATTCTAGCTAAGAAAGCAAATCTTTACCAGACAAAAGGAGAAAGTGTGGTGGAAGAGCAACTAGAGATAGATGAAGCTCACTAAAGAGATTTAAATATTCTACCTGCAAGTGAATTTGGAGAGAAAATTAAGCAGTCTCTCAGTATCTCATGCCTAATTGCTCCCATGCAGGCAGGACTGGTGATTGTTCTTAAAGTCACTTAAAAATTAAGAGTCCAGCTACCATGACACGTGCCAGACAAGTAAAAAAATCTGCACCGTTCCCTACCACATTTGCAAAAATCTAGAAAATTTGGACAGAAAAGGCCTATTAAGTCAGCTCATTGTGTCATGGTCCAGGATTGTTCCTAGTCCTCTCTACCTATTCCTCATCATTCCAGTAAAGCGTCCCATTTGCAGCATGAGGCTGAAGCAGCTCAGGGCTAAAGGTACAAATTGGGGCACAGAAAGCCTGGAAAGAGAAGCTTTATTTATCTCCACACTCAGATAACCACAACCAAACTGAGCTAAACAGATGCACTCTTTCGGGGTTAGTTGTTTTTACTGTTTCTTTTAGAAGAGACAGGACAGGGTTTTATTGTGTCTTTAAAACAAACTGAAAGAAGCAGAATTTCTATCAGATAATATGACCAGCTTTTCATACAGCATGCACTGGCAACTCCAGCTATAGCTCAGGAAAGCTCTCCCTCTGGTCAGATCCTGAAAGACATTTTCTCTGAGAGCATTCAGAATCAAATGTGCATTTAACTTTTCTTTCCATTTCACACTCCATTTCTAGTGATTAATGCTTGTGCTCTAGATGGATGAAAGCTGAAACAGATGTTATCCACTCACAATGCCATTCTGATAACCCTGAGCCAAAGGCTGAAATCCTTAGCAGATTAGGAGCTGAAATAAAAAATGGATAAATAAAGTGGAGAGTACGGCTGAACAAATTCTTATAGGTTTTATTTCTGTGGATAACAATGCACAGAGGTTGTGTTATCTCTGTGCTAATCTGCCAGAGAAAAGATTAAATGGCAAAATTCCAGCACTGAGACCTGCAAGTCTCCTTTGCTGGACTGCCTCAATGTGAACACCTTACTTTTTAGCAGAATGTCACTGTGTAGACTCCATTATGTCATTAAAAATGTGGGGCTTTCCATTCTATTTTCTTTTTACTGAAACAAAGTCATGTTTTTTCTTACACTTTCCTATGAGTTTATGATATTTCTGCCATTAAAAGTACCTGCAGCCTGTATGGTTCACCTGGTGCTGAGAAGGTTAGGAAAAACATTTGAATTTTCACTTAAGTGAAACTTTGAGTGGCTTTTATGAAAACGAACACACACTTTTTAGAGAATTTGGGAAAATTTTTTTTATATTCCTTCAAACCTTGAAAGTCCATTGGAGCAGTGAACTTGATATAGCTCTGTCAGGGAAAATTTAGTTTCTCTTCTTTGTTCTTTACCTCAGAGAGTTACAATATGTCAAAAAGCTGTGCTTTATTAAACTATAGGTAAGATAAACCAACTCAGCTGAGGTCATGCTATTGGAAACTGGAGGAAAGGATGTGCAATATCAATACCCCAAAGACCAGAGAACTGGCTAAAAATGTGCCAGCTATATAGATTGACTTATCAACTAAACCACTCTTTTTTTTTTTTTAAGACCCTCCAATTATTTTTTTTAAAGCCCAGGAATGAGAACATGGATGCAATAATCTAGTCCATTATCCTGCCTCAGACAGTAGCAGATGTTTCTGGGGAAGGAACCAACAACCCACAGTAGGCTGGTGTAGGATAATCTTACCCCCACATCAAATCACAGCCTGGTTTTCAGTAGTTAAGAGACTGGCTAAGAGCAGAGTATTTAATATCTGGTTGAAAGGGTTTTCTACTCCGGCCACATTACTGAGGAATTTCTTCCCAGTGCCCATCATGGAGGCAGGTATCTTAAATGTCTCTGCTTTATGTATCAGATCAAGTGTCGTAAGATTCCCAACATCAGAGGAAAGACTTACAACAGTAAATCAAACCACCTTTTCCAAAGGGAGAGGACAGCAGCCTGATGTGTATAACTAGTTGGTTTTTGCTGAATTCACATTGCAAGCTCCTTGCGGCCTCTTACGTCACTGCCAAATCTGTGCTAGTTCTGTATCTATCAATAATGTGTAATAAATCATAGCAAAGCAATTGGACAGAAAATCTCAGCTTTTCCTCCTGTCCGTAAGAAAGGGCCTAAAGACCTAGACTATACAAAAAAGCATGACAGTTGTGCTTTACAATGTAATGTTGACACAACAGCTGTGAAGCAAAGAGCAATAACATAAGTGCATTCCTTTAAAGGTATGTTATAAAAAAGCACCTCCAAACTCATGAACCCCTTTCCACCACCTCCCAAGAATCACTTAGTTTTGCTACAGACCATAACATGACTTAGCTGAGGAATAACACAGCATTGCAAGTTTCAGGGTATTCATTCTCTGATGCAAAATTCTCCAGATCTTCATTCCCCAGTAGCCACAGGAATCTCTTGACTCCAAATTGCTTCTAACCTTCTCCAGGCTCCACCTCTCGAGGCTGCAGTTAAGACCCCAGTTAAGACTATTACTAAACTCTCACCTTTCCTGGCTCTTCAGTGACACCTTCTGGGGCAAAAATAGACCAAGTCAATCTTAGTTTTTCTGCAGCTGTTTTTACCTATGTGTAGGAGTTACGTGAGACATTTGGAATCTGGTTCTCAAGAAATGGTCAGCCTACAAGAAATGCTACTCAAATACGGCTGCCTGTACATAGGGCCCTGAAAAGCATGATCTCTCTAGAGACTGGGCAGGAGATGAGTCCCAGATGGTCACAAATCTGTAAGCTTTCACTTCTCCCAACACATATTTTGATTTCCTGAAATTGCTAACAGAGGGGAAGAAAGTCACACTTGAACAGCTGGATCCTCCCTGTAAAAACAGTAAAGATGAAGGTGGAAGTTTATATTAAAATGTTTTATTCTTAGTGAGAGTGACCTCATCTTTTCTTGAGGGCAAGTTTTAAATGCAGCTGTGGTTTGACTCCAGCGCACGACACTTTCATTTCACTGTGGCAGTACTGTAGAGGGCTTGCCTCCTACTCCCATGCAACTCCAGTCACAAGGGACAGGGGCACATGGGGAGGTTCTCTCAATTGCAGAGGGAAAACACCTCTTTATTCACTTCCAGGGGAATGTGCTGGGAAGACAGGCAGGCTTTGCTAGTGGGGTATCAACTCACTAAATAGGCTGGAGCTTAGCCGAGAAAGAGAGCACACTTAGCAAAGAGGTCTGATCTTCAGGACTTGTGTGTGTACAACCCCAGACTTCAGTAATACTGCACAAATTTACTGCCACTCAGACAAGTAGAAACATCTGATTATCCTGTGTGCATAGTCTGTCACAAATAAATGTACCCTTGATCACTGTGCTCCGCCAATGATCCATCTGGTACTTTTTGGTATTTTTATCCTGCCTGCCCCTGGCCTATTTATTAATCTATAACTTTTTACTGTCAAATCAGGCATCTTGAGCAACAGTTCTTTGTGTCTCGTGCAGCTACTGTTTTGCAAAGAGAATACACAGTGAGTGAAAAAAATGGTTTAAAGTCTGAGATGTTTTTCAAGTTTGACACACAACACACTTTTGTCTGAACTGAACAAAAGGTAAGCCAGGAGAAGGGCATCCTCTCCAGTACTGCAGTGGTGACATAGACACTGTGCTCCACGCCCAAAGGCAGAGGGTCAGCACTAGCAATTACATTAGTGTGACCTGCTCTAACGTGCCAAGTTAAGCTCCTCTGTATAACTCTTTCTGGGTGCTGACAGCTTTAATCAGTGCACATTTTCCTGAAGAGGTAGGGTTTCCTTGCAGAGGAGGTGTATCTAACGTGACATTGGAGCCTGAAGAATTTACTTATTGTAAATGGGGAGTGCTGCACAGACAAGAGCTACAGGGAAGGTTGGCAGTGTGCAAGGTAAACAATGTGATTCATAATGAAAGCATAAAGAATTCACTCAAAGTCTCCTCTGGACTGGTGCATTAATGATCCATGTCCTTCCCGTTGCAGGGATACTAATGTAACCCATGCATCATGCATAGCTTAAAAAGAAGAGAGGACCAAAGAATTGCTGTGCTATCGGATCCATTAATTTCTTCTCCACAGCAGCCAAAGGCTGACTTCTTTGCCTCAGTGTTGAGCTGCTAAGTACATTGCCACGAAGTTGAAAATAAAGGAAACAATTCTCTGCATTTCTCTTCTCGCCCTGTGGGTCTGGAGCAGAGGAGTCCACATCTCCATGTGCTTCCTAGACAAATGTCTAGTCCCAAAGGGTAAAGTTGTATGTCTGTTTTCACCACTGCATAAATAAATGCGTCAGTCAGCATCAACTAATGCTTGAGTCCTAAGCAGGTGAGTTCTTGCTAAACAGATAGGACCAGATCTGGGAATTGTCCTCTTGCTGTGGCTCTTGGTTTGGATATTGGAGAAAACATTGCCCCTCAAAACTTCCCTACTTCCCTTTCAAACTAGAGTATTATCGCCCTCCTATACACTCCCAAATACATATTCTGGGCATAAGCCTGGACTTTTTTTACTTAGATAAATTTATATATTGGAATGCACAGAGAGCTTTTTCTGAGTATTGTGTTCTTTCAGTGTATTAGAGCTTCCCCTCACATCTGAACACAGTTTGCTGTCACTCATTTTTTCAGGGTTAAAAGACAAATACCACAAATTGTAAACCTCTGTGATAACAAGAATGCTCAGCAAGAATATTTTCTGGCTGTTCTACTTTAAAGAGACAGGATCTTATGATTACTCTTCACTCATGATACTGAGACAGCCTGACCCAAACTGAGGCCCCAGCATGCTGGGTTGTTTCTCTAAAGACACAGAATGAAAGCAGCTCCTGAGAATAGAAGGTTTCCAAGGCAAAACATTATGACTCACATTTGACCTCTTTAAAAATTGCTCTCTACTGTCCTCAAGGACTCTGCACATTTTCTTTTTACAGCTCTCTTACTAGCAACCTTTGTCATAGTCTGCATCCTGCTTCCTACCCCTGGAAGCTGGTTCACCAAGAGCTGCACAGCTATGGGTCAGTGCTCCAGAGAAAGGGCCAGGGGACACCCTACCAGCCCACCACACTTCAACTTCAGAGCCTCTTGTCCTGCCTCTTGTCCTGCACTTTGGTATCTCCACCCTCAAAACCAGGTTATGCCTTCTTTTTTCATATGACTCAGAAGGGATCCCCTGTCTGCTGTCTGGCATACCTGTGCAGGAAGGAAACACGCTTCTGTCCTCAAGTGTAACTGTGCTAAAGGGGTTGCAGCCTCTCTCCTGTGCACATTGCACAGGCTGCCCAGGGTGCAACATGCCTCTCTGCCCCACTTTCAGGGACGTGTCAGCCTTGGGAAAGCAAAAATTGGGATCAGACAAAGCCAAACTGAGCTGCCTACACTCACTCAGGGCTCAGTGAACTGTGTACCACTGGTGCACATCACTTGGCTATCAACACATGTTCTGGTGTGCTCATATTTTGGGCATGTTCATGTTTTAGGCCTTCTTTGCACAAATATTATGGAGTAGCTCAAGGGCATGGCAACAAAGCACCAGGACTTAGGATAGAATTATAACCACACCCACCATGATGTATCAAGCAGTATGCCAGAGTGCCTATTATGGATTTATGCTTTTTGGGTTATTATTTGCCATTGACTATCTTAGCTCATCAGGAAAAGCAGTGTGTTTTCAATAGACTTCAAGATAAGAGGTAGATGAATTGTCTTGACTACAACAATTCGGTGACTAGACTTCTAGACACAGGTTGTTTTTGTTTTCTCCCTAATTGTAGATTGTGAGGGACTGTAAGTCGACCTGGCATGGGGAAAGACTTCCTGTCTTATGTAATAACAGTAAGATGCTATTTCCTAACTTGGAGTCAAAAAAGTCAGATAAATCCTCAGCAAAGCACTATGCCTGGAAATGAACAGAAAAACTGTTCCCTGAGCTTTGTTCAGGTGCTCTACTGCAAGTGCCAGCAAGAGGGCCTCTTCCTTCTAACAGCAGTGGTGACCACAGGGTGGGGATCCTAGGAACAAGGATGTTAGGCAGGAACAGGCTGGAAGTACCATCTAATTTTAGATGGTACCAGTTAGCCACGCCTAAGCAGATGTCCCAGACTGCCCACACTGGGTCAGACCCTGAGCTTCGGAAAACACCAGAGCAGCAGAAAACAGGTAAAGTGTTCCAATATTAGAGTGTGCTGTGAAAGCCCAGAAGCTTTGACCTGCCCTTGTTACTCCACATCTTTGAAGTAGAGGAGGTGGCTGTGCTCACAAAGGAGTGAGCAGAGAGTTCACTGAGCTCAGGCAGGACTGGTACATCCTGCAGATGCTCCGTGACAGCAGCAAGTGCCCCACCATCATTAATTATGAGGCTGAAGGAACCCAAAGATTTAAAGCTTAATAGTCTCTGGAGACATCAATCTTTCCAGAAAAGAGGGAAAAAAAAAAGCTTGGGAGAAGTTTTAGCAGCAAAACTGCTTTAACAGCTACTGTAGGTCTAATGAGACTGCTAGGGAAAGATGGAAAGCATATGGATTAGATTTATTGGCATAAATCTGGGGACAGCAGCATAACTGCAGAAAACACCATTATCAGGTCTTTGAAAATCCAAAAAAGGACAGCCTTTTAGTACAGAGATATGGGAAAAAGAGGAGGAGATAGGATATGGTATCTCAAAAGAAATAGATACCTGTCTTATTTCATATGTATTTTTGGACTCAATTTTCTGCTTGCATAAATCACTAGAAAACTCATCTCCAGCAGCATATTTAGGTACATAATTAGCTTTAAGTAGAGGCTTCATCCTGATTAAAATCAATCTGTATTTAATCACATTGCTGCATTTGTGCCTAAATCAAAATGCTCTTAAGGATCTTAAAGCTACAATAGTATAAAATAGATCTAAGAGGTCAAAATCAGACATTCTAGGGCAGAAGGTAAATTGCTACTGCCGATGAGCTGCTAGAACAAATGGTGTTATCTTTTACCAAGAAATTACACTTTGCTATGTTATGACAAAGAGAATTTGTCTTTTCAGCTTTTTCCTACTCTGTTTCCCATCAGCTGACAATGATTCTACAGGAGTCAGAGCCCAAAATACAGCCCTAATTCTTAGGACAAAAGCTAAAATGCAGCAAACTTTGCGCATAACATTTAAAGATACTCAATGAATTACACGAACTGATTCCACAAATAAACAAAGCAGCTAGTAATCGATACAAGTTATTCGGGCTGACCAGATATTCTGAGACTCTTACTACTGTAAAACATCAGAACTGATGTTGCAGGTCTAGATAATAAATACTGCAATTTAGTAAAGTGGTTCAACATGTGTTTCACTCTCATTGAAGTGAAGCTGAGATTAGAGAGCACCACATTCTGAGGTGGGTTATGCCTTAACATTCCTCATTTCAGTGAAGAGTAGCACACAAACTTCTGGAACTTACAAGAACTGAAGAATCTTCTAAGACATCCACATTAAAAAATAAAAGAGAAAAACAATTTCACTAGTTCTCTCTAGCACAAAAACTAACACATTAATTCATACCAACATCATGGATTGCAGAATAGTTTAAATTGCCCTGTAAGTCAAGAACATAAAAAGAACCACAGCTTGTTCCAGAGCTACTTTCTAATGGGATACTTAAAGAATCAGCAAGCCAGAAATTTTCTTGGCAACCCAGTGTTATGTATCTTCACCTTGTTTTCCCTTTGTCATTCTTCAGTCAATGATTTGCAATTTTCCAACACAGAAAATCCTTTATGAGTACAAATGCCTCTTCCCAGGAGCTATAACCCTTCAAACAGTAAAATCTTTGAAATAATTGCTCAGTACTTACATATTCAGGTCTTGGACAGGCTTGTACTGCCCTGCAGTACATGAAGTCTGCTTTAGCACTGCTTGATCTCCAGCTAGCTGGAATGAATCCATCTTAGGAGCATCAGTGCTTTGTGCTGATTTATTTTACCTCACTGTCTTGCATGGGACAAGGGCCTATGGCTCAAGCTAATATGTTACAGTGCCAGCTGCAATAAATTAGGCACATGTGCAAACCCTCAGGCATCTAATTTATGCACCTGTAAAAAACTAGTTTGGCACTTCTGGTTCAATACTGGCATATGTGCAGCTGTTGAAGCTGAAAGGTTTCAATAAGTGTTAAGGAAAACTGCCTGCAGACTGCTGGCCTGTCTCCTTATCCCAAGAGGGGGGGGGAAAGCAAATCCTTTTTTGGATCCTGTAGAGTCTAGTAAAGCTCTGCAGAGAAACAGAATAAAAAGACATAGGAGACAAGCCACCAGAAACACTCCAGAAATGCCTAGCACAAAGTCTGGATAAAGCTTTCCTCTCTGAAGCCTGCAGTGCACCAGAGACAGTCTTTACTAGGAAGTCAGTCTGGGGGCTATTGCTCACCCAGAGCTCAGTGCTTACTTAGCAGGGTGGAAGAGAAAGAAAAGAAAATTCCCTTGGCTCCCAGCTGAGGGCTGGGTCCAATATACAGTCAGTGTTGGGGCTGCTCAGGTGCTGGATATAAAAGAGAACAATGCTTTCTGTTTAAGATGCTGCCTTTTACCCGTAAAATGTATGCCTTTCTTATTTTACTAGACATTTCTCTTGGGCATTAGCTTGCCATGGTCACAATCATAGCTTACTTTAAGCCATCTTTATAGAGATTTTGGCTGTCTCTCTGGGTCTCAGTGCCCTGAGCTGGAGGATCTTGACTGTGAGAATGATAAACTCCCAGTCAACCCTGAAACTGTGTAGGATCTGCTGCTCAAGCTGAATCCCTACAAATCTGTGGGGCCTGATGGGGTTCATCCAGGAATCCTCAAAGAGCTGGCTGATGTCACCCCACAACCCCAGAGCTGACTGGAAGATGTGAATGTTGTCCCGATTGACAAGAAGGAGGACCATGGAAGCTGGCCTGTCAGTCTCACTTCAGTGCCTTGTAAAATTATGGAGAAGATTATTCTGGGAGGTATTGAAAAACACCTGCAAGATAATGGAGTCATTGGTCATAGCCAGCACTGCTTCATGAGAGGAAAGTCCTGTATATCCAACCTGATTTTGTTTTATGACAAGGTAACCCACCTGACTGATCAAGGGAAGCCAGTTGATATAATTTCTTTGGATTTCAGTAAAGCTTTTGATACTGTCTCTCACAGGATCCTTCTGGACAAAATGTCCATCACACAGCTGGATAAACACATTGTGTGGTGGGTGAGCAATTGGCTCATGGGTCAAGCACAGAGGGTAATAGTGAATGAGATAACATCAAACTGGTGACCTGTCACTAGTGGGGTTCCACAAGGCTCCATCTTAGGCCATCTGCTCTTCAACAACTTCATGAGTGACTTGGACACAGGACTGGAAGGGATACGAAGCAAGTTTGCACATGACACAAAACTGGGAGGACCTGTTGACTCTCTCAAAGGCAGTGAGGCCCTGCAGAGGGACCTCAACAAGTTAGGGGACTGGGCAATCACCGACCATATGAAGTTCAACAAGGGGAAGAGCCAGATTCTGCACCTGGGATGAGGCAACCCTGGATGTATGCACAGACTGGGGAATGAGATGCTGGAGAGCAGTGCTGGGAAAGGGACCTGCAGGTCCTGGTTAATGGCAAGTTGAATATGAGTCAGCAGTGCCCTGGCAGCCAGGAGGGCCGACTGTGTCCTGGGGGCATCAGGCACAGCATCACCAGGCGGTCGAGGGAGGAGATTGTCCCGCTCTGCTCTGCACTGTGTGGCCTCACCTTGAATATTGTGTGCAGTTTTTTGGCACTGCAATATAAGAAAGATATTAAGCTATTAATTAGCTTCCAGAGGAGGGCAACAAAGATGGTGAAGGGCCTTGAGGGGAAGCTGTGTGGGAAGTAGCTGAGGTCACTAGGTCTGTTCAGCCTGGAGAAGTGGAGACTGAGGGGAGACCTCATTGCAGTTACAACTTCCTTGTGAGGGGAAGAGGAGGGGAAGACACTGATCTTTTCTCTGTGAACCAGTGACAGGACCCGAGGCCATGACCTGAAGTTGTGTCAGGGGAGGTTTAGGTTGGATCTTAGAAAAAGGTTCTTCACCCAGAGGGTGGTTGGGCACTAGAACACTCTCCCCAGGGAAATGGTCACTGCACCAAGACTGACAGAGTTCAAGAAGCATCTGAATGATACTTTCAGGCACATGGTGTGACTATTGGGGATGGTCCTGTGTAGGGCTAAGAGTTGGACTCGATGATTTTTGTAGGTCCCTTCTAACTCAGCACATTCTGTGATTCTGTGAGATATCCCACCTGACTTCCAGAAGATTTTGGGGGTGAGATTAAAAAACACAACAAATGGGGAAGGTGCTACTTTTGTACATCAGTTCTTCTGATTCCTCTTCTAGGCACATCTTCTAGAAATGCCTTAGGCAGTAAAACACAGCCCTGTACAAGGAGCCCACACCTGGAAGCATTCAGAGTCAGGACCCTGCTGGGAAGGCTTAAAGGGAGGCTTTAGGAGATATGTAAGCTCTGTGCCAGCCTTAGGACTGAGATAAATGTCTCTCCAGAATACTGAGTACTCTCATTTTCCCTATAGCCCTTTTCTCCCTGAAAGAGCTTTTTAGAGAGGCAATATTATTCCAGCTCCAAAGAGATTGACTAGTACAAATAGAAGCTAAAGTAACTAAACCTTGGAATTACAAAAAAAAAGAAAATAAATGAGACCCCAGTGCTACCGACGATACAATTAGCTGATTGTCACATGAGACTGTTAATAGACACTTTTCAAGAATAAATCCTTATGCTTTCAAGAGATATGTCTTTTCAACTGGCAGCTCTTTTAAGAGTTTCAAGATAAATGAGTGCAAAACAAATTAATGGAGAACACAATGTAGTCACTTAACATTCTTGATATTGATTCCATTTCATTAACTGGTAAGCACTTTACTCTCCCGCAGAGAGATTTTCTTCCCTCCTCAGGTATCTAATTACAAGAATAAAAATAACTTAATAGACTCTTCCCCTTGGAGCCTTCCTCTAGATATATTTCCAGAACTATACCTTGATGTGATTTTTTTTTTTTTTCAGTCAGGACTATGTAGAAATTTTAGTACTGAGAAAGGCATGTGAGCAGTTTTTCTGCAGGCTTGAAGCATTTGATTCGCCTGTTAGAAACACCATCCATAAAACCTGCACTGCAGTCCTCATCCTTCAGAAAGAGTGGCAGGGAAAGACTGTAGATGTGTCAGGATGATGTTTACTGTGCCCAAATTAGCAACGGGTGTGTGGGCATCAGTGTGCATCTTTGAGCGTTGGCTTCCTGTTTGTGGAAGTCATTCCAGTACAAAGCTTGAGCCTTTCCGAGTCATGTTGGCCATTTCACCAGGGCTACAGCAGTACTGAGGAAGGGAGCTGTGTTTTAGCCAGAAGATGGTTGTCTTGCAGTACAACATATGCCAGCTTTCCTGCCAGCCCAGCTGGAAAACAGGGCACACTGGAATCATTCTCCATGGCTATATGACTCCTCTGGCACTCAGGGTACCCTGTGCAGAACAATCTTCCTAACTTTACACATCCCAACACTGTATCACGCAGATATAGCCTTAGCTTTCAACAAAGCATAATGGGTTTTCCATGCAGAGCAGATGAGTAAAAAAACAAAACAAGATTAAAAACCGTGTCTCTGACTAGAGAAAGTTACTCGGGTCTATAGGTAACTTAAAGTCAATAATGCCTGATAAGAAAGGATATACTGGTCAAGATTTGGGCTATATTGTAATAAAACTTTTTTTTTTTCTCTTATCTGAATTATTTGCAACATCAACACAAATTTTCAAAGTGTTTTGCTGATTGTCAATTGGCTTTTTTTGCTGATCGAGATTGACCCACTTATAGCCCTGACTAGAATGGAAATGACAAAATAACTACAGGTAATTGCTTCTCTCTGCTGCTCTCCACATCAAATGTTTAAATGCACAGAAATTAGCACAATTTTCAGAGATAGAAGTTATCCAAGAAATTAAGGAAGAACAATATGTCTTAAAAGACTAAATCTGCTCCAGTATTTTCAAAACAATATGCAAGACCTGAGGTGTGTGACTCCTGCTAGCACTAGGGAGAGTAACAACACTACAGCACAGATCTTTGAGACAAACATATCTGAGATGTGATTTCACTAAGCTTTAAGCCAGCACTGCACTGTAAGAGCTTACAGCTTCCTGGGAATACAGAGGAGAAAGCAAATAAACAAAACCAGTGAAGAGAAAAATATCTGAACAGCAAAGGCAATGTGCAAGGGAAAGGTAAACAGAAATGACAGTATTATTTGCATTTGTTGCCTAGAAAATTGGCCATGATCAAACTGATCAAGATGAATGCTTTTAAAGAATGGGAAATCTGAGTTCTTTTAAATTAATTTCACCTCCAGTATGAGCTGCAACTATATATGCATACATACATTTTGACAGAGATGAACTGACTAAGTTGAACCCTTTTTGTAAGCACCTGAGCGTACGTGGTAAAGAATAAACATTTGGAGTGAACTACAGGTAACTGTAGTCATGTAGTCAATAGTGTAAAAATCCCAGTCAGTACACAGAGACCTAGACCTTCACAGTGTAGTTAATCCTGTTTTCAAAAGGGCACCACTAGTGGCTACAATGATTTGCTCTCTGTAAATGCTCACTCTCACTGACTATTGGGGGATTCCTACCAACCAGAAGTCTAACTAAAGTTAGACAAAAACTTACTTAGCTAGTCTAACAAGGTAAAATAAGCCCTGTAGAGTTAAAAATTTGCCTGGAAGGCTTTTCTGGCATGGCATTTTATATTTGTTTCCATTGTAATGAAGATTTTGTGATTGACTTCAATGGCAGCGTGTTTCCGTTAATGCCAAACATTTTGAGAATGTTGTGTTTCTTATATTCAAGTGTAAAATCAATGATCCTTAAGGTATTACTATCAGAAAGAGAGCTGGACTTCCTCCAGTGATTTAATTTAGTCTGCAACAAACCACACTTGAAGATACAGTTATATCCAGGCTTTTATACAGAGGTTCATCACATTTCAATTTCCACAAGAAGACCTTGTTTAAGTGAAGGCATTTAAAGCAGCTCCTCAGCAATGGAGCACACAGAAACTAGTTTGATTGACTTTTTTTACTAGCAAGGCACTGGACAACACTGCCTGGTACCTTGCTGTACAGACCAACAGACAGCTGAGAAACAGATGGGGGTATGACCTGACTTTGTATTTAATTGGAAAATCATCCTTCTTATGCCAAAGGCTTCTTCACCCCCTAGAAACAATCATATAAAGGAGATGAAGCTGGCTTTTCCTGTTACACACTGAGAAAATAGATAAAAAAATTAATTCTTACCCCAGTGTTGACTTACAGATACAGCAAAATTCAGTCTCTAAAACAGTAATCTCAGAAGACGTGAGGACTGCCCAAAGGGATTCTTGGTAGGGTTTTTCTCTCTTCCCATCCTACCTACTCTTGGACCTTACCTCAGAGCCAGCTCTTCAGTCTTGGATAGACACCAACAACAATCAGTAATAAAACCTCCTCGGTAGGATCCCCTCTTTTGTGAGTAGCCAATATTTTGTTGCAATCTCAGGATTACTATGAATTGGAACCAGCTGTTCTTGCATCCCCTCTGTAGGCTCTGCACAGGGCCATGGAGCACATACTGTCATGCCAGGCTTGAGATTGTAGTCTACCAAAATGAAGTTTGTAAACTATGACACTGATAAATTTTATCCAATAAAAACATTTCCAGTGTGAGGCCAAAGAAGAGGGTTGCAAGTTTAAAAGTCATGGCTAAGGGTACATTTTTCTTCTAAGCAGAGGGAATATGAGGTAAAAAGAAGCTAAAAACCAAGCTACAAAAATAAGTGCTTCTAGGCATGCCCAGAAACAACTAAAGAGAGGATTGTATTTTGTTTGTTAGAAAAGAAGAGCTTTGTTGCCCAAATTAAAAATAACTGAACTTCATTTCTCTGAATTTACTTCACTACACTGCTGGCTTTATCTATGCCTGGCTTAAATCCTGAAGTAATTGGAAATCATTTAAGTAGAATAATTCATGCTTATAGCACTTGAAAATTCAGTCCAGTGAGTTTATAAGAGTTTTTGCAAAAAGTTTACAATAGAATTTGCATATTTGGACCTTTGCTGGTACCAATATCAGAGGACAGAGTGGTGTGTTACCTCTGTCGACACATCAGGAAACCACAAGGCAAAAGATTCATGTGCAAGAGCTGATATCTGACATTCTTAGGCCAGAAGCCAACCTGGCAAGCACAGCACTTACAAGGCCCAAGCAAAAAAGGTTTAAACTGTACCTTAGCAGCTGCAAAGGCTTTTGAAATCCTACCCTCCGGAAATCATAACCTATTTCTTCTCAGCTTCTGGCAGAGCACACACTCTTCTTGTTAATAAAGCAAAGTATCTCCAAGGAATTCACAACCACTGGAAAAAAGTCTAATGTAAAGTACTGATTTCATTTACAGAGCTCCAGATAAAGGTATTTTACTTTGGTATACAATGTGAGGCAGCTACTAGTAAGACAACACATTTAATCGTGAATAAGGTGTTCATAAACTTCCTTGACTGCAAATACAGCAGAGCCAAGGCCATGCAAAATTGTGTTCCTGAATTTTGGCGACCTGACCGGTCTCAAAATTTGATGCCTTATCTTGATGGACTCTGAGACTTCCCTTCAGCTTTCCATTCTTAATTCTACAGGGATATTATAAAATAATATTATCTGTTTTATGCCAGAATAAATGAAGGTCACTAGCTAAGAAGAATCAACTTCTTATTAAATCTACTTATGTGTGTAAGAAAAAGGATCCAGATATGAGTATACATACTTAAAGACAAAATTAATACTGTACTTCTAATATTCATTAGAACCCTATAAATTATGTATAGAGTCATTTTTATAAGGCCAGAAAAGATCATCGGTCATAGTCTGGCTTCTTGTTTAGACAATATCACTGAACTCACTCATACATATGAATTTTATATTTTAAAAAAACATACATCATCTTTGTTTAGCAATTTAAGTGGTAAAGGGTCCCCAACAAGCACTGATAAGTCGTTTCAGTGATTGATTACCCTCTTTCATGTAAAGATTATTTTTATCTGCTTATCTTCCAACCCCAGTGCTGACTGCCAGACAGCAGAGCCTCTGTAGTGCTGTCCCTACAGCAGGATGCAGAGCTGGGCAGAGACAGCTAGAGTAAACCAAGTGCAACCAGCAGCACAGCCTCCAGATACTGCTCCCCACCTAACACAGTCTTGTTGCAAGGCAGGCTAACTTAGCCCAGATTCTGGGAGAAGCTAAGGCAGTTGTGCTGCTCCTGGTACCCAGAAAAAGCCTCAGGGAAGCAGTTTGGGTGTCCCTACAACCACATCCTCTCATGATGCCAATATCCATGGGCTGCAGTCAGGTGGCCTAGGAAAGGAATTCCTCCCAGCACAGTGGCAGGAGGCAAAACAGACAAGTCCCTCCCAAACTGTAGTCTTTGGTGAGAGGACTCCAAAAACCAGCTGCACCTGCCTTGCCTCCCTGTGCTGGCACAAATGCCTGAAGAGAACATCTTCATCCTCTTATACCATAAGAAACATATAGAAACACATAGTTTGCTTCCTGTGCCCACTTCCAGCTGAGCCAGACAGCCCTGGCCCAGCAACCATCTCCTGTTTCATGCTGTCTCTGACCCACATGTCATCTGCTGCCAGTGTCAGCAGTGCTTTTGCTACTTCCTTCCAGGTCACTGCCCTGGCTCTGAAAGCACATTCCCTCCACCTTCAAAACCTTGACAGAGTCTGATTTAAAACAGCCACTGTCAGCATTCGCTGCTGGCAGCTCAACCCTCAACTGACAGCAAAGCAGGCAGATCATTCCCCCTCCTGATTCCTGCCATATATATGTATTTGTGGTAACAATAAACGCTAGGGTACCTTCCCTATCGCCATTCAAGATGTTATAGCAGCCACTGGAAAAAGCCTTTTCCTCCCTGATTCTACTGTTCACTGAACATCTGCTCCCTGCCCATCCCCACTGCTGCCCAAATAGATTCCTATAACGAAAGCCAATCAATCTCAGATAGTTACTGGAGGAGCAAAAAAAAGAGAAAATTTGGTTAGGTCACAGTCTGATTGCTGCTATGAATCTGCCTAGTCCCATCAAAACTCCTTTTGAAGTCTTGTTCACATCTATTTAGTAGACTTTAATAGCAGATGTGTTTCTGGCCAAGCAGGAATATTTTTCTGCAGATCCTTTCAATGAAAGAACCCCCTGACACCTCGTTGCTCATAAGGATCTGAACATACACTGTACAGCTCTTGTGTTGCATCTGACTGATCCTTGTGCAAGCAAAACCAAACATCCTCTCTTCAGAGGGGTACTATTTCCTTCTCTCTCCCAGAGATTTTGGGGATGTAGTCCAGCTGACACATGCTAGGCCACAGTCAGTACATGGGAATCTCCCTGAAGACACAAAAATATGTCTCCAGTTCTGGAGTTCTGTCAACTCAGATAAATCTTTATCTGCATCTAGCCATGGCCAGAACAGAAATGCTTTTTCCAGAGGAAGCTGATGAGCTTGGCAAACCACATCCTCCTGCACCATAGAGGGGCAAGGGATAAGCAAATCCCTGGCTGGCAGAACAAGGAACAATAAAGAAGAAAGCTGCAATGTACCCTGCCAGTAATTTTTGATGGGGGACTCAGGGCCAAGCTGGACAGGCTTGTCTCTGCCTTCCTCTGCAGCCTGGGCAGCCTGTCACACTTCCAGACTGGTTATATATTCTCAGCATTGGTTCTTGATCAGACTTTTCCTGTCATTTTCTTGGGCAGCAATGCTTCCTTTACCAGACAGAAATGACTGCTAAGACACATGGAGTTACTCTTGTAGATTTGCTATTTAAGGTTAAGAAAATGGGGAAAAAACCCCAGGACTTTTACATATATTGTCAAATAAAAAAATGTCCTTTGTTTCTTATGGGGAGGCAAGGGGCAATCCATATTTAATGCTACATCATTTCCGTTATGAAATCCTATTTTATTCTCATTTGTGAAAGAAATTTTCTTTCTTAAAAAAAAATTGGTTGAAGTTCCAAAGGGCCTGATTCTCTGCTGCACAAAAATGGTAACTAACTTCTCTGTGAGCACCATGTATTCACTTACAGTTGGATGAAGCTTAAGTGACACTTGTCCTTGTAAGTGACCAAAGAATGTCACTGATACCTGCCCATGGGGCTGGGTACCTGCTGGGTGATGAACTCAACTGGCTTTGGCAGCACCCCACCAAATGGTGCCAGGTAAAACTCTGCATCTAAGCCTGAGGTTGTTTTTTTCAAAGGTTTAGCTATTGGTCTTATTTTGAGGGTGTCCTCCAGGAAGAACAGCTTGCCTCAGCACTAAAGGGTCAGGCTGATCTTAAGGATGCCCTTTAGAGTTTCTTTTCTTTTAAGTGGCCTTGCAAGTGGCTTATTAAATTGGCATCAATTTAGCAGCAATTTTTGCAGTTGAATTTTGATATTTCAGTTTCCTACGTAGAGTTTTGCATTTCTTTTTTGTGCTCAAGGAGGAGGAGGCAGAGGTTAAAAAAAAGAGTAGTGAACAGAAGATTCATGAGCAGGATAAAGTAACATTCTGCTCTTGAAGCAATGGAACCAAGCAATTTTTAATGGGATTTGACTTCATGTCATATAATTTCAATAATCTACTATACATACAGTGATATTTTCTCAAAAAAATGCAAGTAATTTCATTTAAAAAAACCCCAAACAACTTTTCTTAGTTTTTCCTGAATTTGTTTTACTCTTTATGGTAGCCAAATAAATAAATTTCAATAAAACAGTAATATATCGAGTGTCAGTTTTTAAGAAATTCCAGTAATGGGGAAAATATAGTTTCATTTTTTGAGAAGTTTGCACTTGTTAAAATGACAATTCTGTCCTAAGATATTTGCCAAACTATTTTATATTTGAATAGAGGGATTGCTATATTACAAACAGGCTGTGTTTGTTTTGCTGGCCACACTGATGGTGTCTCCACAAATTTGCATTGTTTGAAAACAAATGTGATATATATAAAAGGGATCACACGAGTTTTTTGCTTAACTACCACAGCCACATCCACATCTATTTCTCTCTAGATACTGCAGACAAGGTGTCCTGCCAGCAGAAGTAATCAAGTCTAGAAACATCCTGTGCATTGATGCACCATATTCTTATCTCCCCACAGACCACCTAATGGGTCCTGTATTTCTGTGTCTCTCTCCTCCTTACTCCTTTCTATATCCACCAACCACCAGTGGCTCTGGAGGATTGTCAACACCTGATGACCCAAGTATATTCATGCCAATCAAGCCATGGAACTGCCCCATCCATGCCACAGCCTTCCTCTCAGTGCAGACACTTGTCATAAACTTGTTTGCCTTTGAGAGTTGTACCCCTCTGCTGAATTTTGTTGTAGGGTTAATGCTTCATGGACAACAGAATCACAGAATGGTTGAGGTTGGAAGGGACCTCTGGAGGTCATTGAGAGCCCCAGTCCATGCCCTGCTGTGGTTTTACAAGCAGCTGAAGTCTCCCTACAGCCATGACCAGCAGAAGCTCTGCACCACCTACCTTCTCCTGTATGCAACATATTGCAACATAAATTTTCCAATTCATGAACACATTGGCTGGTCTCTGCTGTCTTTTTGGGGAAACCTTTTGGGCCTTTTGCTTTTGCATAAGGATTGCATAAGCCTCAACTTCCTAGGAAACTGGGCTAAAAAAATTCAAAGCATATTAAGTGTCACATCTAAGATTAGAGCCTGCAGGCAGGGATATGTAAACCAAATGTGTGCTATGAAGAAAACAGCAGAGTAACTGAACCCAACCGGCTCCCTGCAAGCTCAGGAGAATCTCTTTTGCACCTAGGCTCCAAACCTCTGATGGACACTCTAGGAAGCTGGAATAAACAAATCTTAGGTTTAGCATCAGAAGAGACAGACACTGGGCACAGAAGAACCAAAGGACTTGCATTAATTTATGGGCACCAACTATCACACCCTATGATAATTAACTCCTTTAACAGGCCTGAAATCAATCCCTCATTACTAAAGAAAACTGGCAGAAACAGCAGAAATTGCTCTCGTTGCACATCTGCTACACTTAGACCAAAAAATACTTTGCTCCCATGCTGGCAGGACTGCTGATGTCACGGGACCAGCTCCATCACTGGCTACGCTGGCAAAATGAGCTTTCTTACAAGACAAGCAAACGCAATGTACTGTGAAGTTGCGTGTGAGGATCTGCGCTTTTAAGGATAAAGGAGCATTCTGCACAGCAGCCAGCTGACCTACATTTACAGCTGAAGACATAAAGCTGACCCGCAGGGAGTTCTGTCTAACCTACAAACACAGGAGTGCTAGTAAAGCAGACCATGTCTTTTAAGATTATAAACTGAGCAGGAGCAACAGCATGGGGACAGGCTTTTCCTGCTGCCATATGTAAGAAGCAAACCAGTTCAATATAGCACAATGAGCCACTGCCAGCAGGGAAGCACATCTCAGGGTAACTCCTACCAACTCAGTGTGCCTCGCTCCGGGGAGGAAAGCACATTGTTGCTATGTGTAGACAAACTGAGTGAGCACTGAAATGGCAGCATGGGCTGAGCTGGGCAAATCAGGTCCTGGGGTCCCACTAGAGGCAGTAAGGCAAAGCCAGTGCTGCTGTGCTCTCTGCTACCTCTCTCATGGCTTCTAAGCTTGCATAAGTAGCAATATCAAGCCACAAACACAGCTGGCCACTTGAGCAAGGATGACCTTCCAAAAACCAATACTGTGTTGTAGGGTTGCTAGGCCATAAAGAGAGAAGAAGAGAAGACAGGAACAACCTTCCTCAGGCACAGGGGTGATAATTGCAACAGCATAAGAGAATCACACACACTTGGGACTAGATTTTCAATCCCCACCAAACAAAGCAGCTCTGTTGAGATCAGCACAGTGCTGCTCCACACTGTAGGAGGATCTCCCTATTGGCATAAATCAGCCTTTAGAAAAAAGGCTCCCAGTTAATTTGCTGAGTCCTGCCTTAAATACACTGACTTTTCTTGAACAGACCATTCCCTGTCCCTCTGTGGAGCTGCATGGTCATATGAAAGCTAAGGAGTGCATGAACTCTTTTTCCACTGCTACAGTGGTAGAGGAAAGATGTAAAAGAAAAACTGAAAGTTACTAGAAAACAAAATTGCGTATCCTAAACCCACCTCTTAAAGACAGACTGTAAGTGTTAATTAAGCCACCTTGCCTACAGTTAGATTACATCACACCGTTTTACCCCTGGCAAGCATGAATGACAGCTCTATATGAGGCAAAACCAGAGCAAGGAAAATAGCTCTGCTGGGCTCTGTAAGTGTATGCAAATAACCACAGAAGGAAATGACCACTAATAAAGCCTGGATAGAAAGACATTTCCCAGATTACTCAGTGTTACTTCCCTTTTAATTTTACTTTTCAGAAATCTAACCATCTTTTATCGAAACTTCACACAGACAAGACTTTTCCTGGGACCATGTAAATGCCAGATATAGATGCAATAACCTGGAAGCCAGTGCAACTGAACTGCAGTATAAAGCAGGGACTAACTGCTGAGACACAGCCACGTGAATTACCTGCAACTCAGAGCTTGCGTTGGTGCAAGTTGCTGCAGTGGGTATCTAAATATATCACAGACTTGACTGAGTCAAGTGTGTTACCTTTGTTTTCACATAGAGGTCACTGCCCATATAGGGTCTTCATAGCATTTCTGTGACACTCTGATGGAAAGTGTGCTGCCCACATTCTGGAGCCAACATGTGACATAAACCTGAACACAAACCACTCATGTTTCCATGTATCATATCTTTGTCCTTTCACCTAGCCAGAGCCTTGCATGATAAAAGGGGGGAAAGAAGTTGACTTAATATTTCCTTTTTTTTAATATTAAACTTTGATGCCCACCATGTTAAACAAAGACAAGAGGAATGGAGTTTGGTTTGCAGGCCAAGCAGGAATGTTTAATATAAAAACCTAATTTGCTGTGATAGAATGCTTGAGGAAATTCCTGTTTCCTGTGCCATGGATTCTGGAGAATAATTAAGTCACAAAATCATAGAATATCCTGAGTTGGAAGGGGCCCACAAAAATTGTTGAGTCCAACCCTTGGCTCTGCACAGGGCAAGTGCTCACTGTTCTTATGCTGAGACAAATGCATTGTCCATCCATGTTTAGTTTCAAGTGTAATCATTTATATTACAAAGGTTGAGGCATTTACCTATTACTGTCTCTGACAATCTTATCATTTTAGCAAGTCACTTCCAGATTTTACTCCTCTCAGATAACCTTTCAGCAAGTTCATGATCAGCAATTATTTGTGGCCAAAGTTAGGCCCTTCCTACTTGTATTAAATAAAGACATTTCTATTCATTTAAGGAAGATGGACTAGAAAAACATTTCAAAGGTGATTATGGGAATCAACTTATAAGCCCCTAAACCACTTTTAATGTTACAAAGTCAGAGGCTTTAAAGCTGCTTTTGATAACTTTAAACATTTTACCCTAATCTTGAGCTACAGCAATTTACAAGAACCTGAGGAGATGACAGATCATTCCACAGTAGGAAACAGCGTGTCAGACATAGTTTTTGTTAGCTGCCATCTCCTCTAAGAACAGAGGTAGTGACCAGCATATATTCCATGTGGCAGATTACATATTACATAAGACCTGTACTGGTCATCTGGATATATGAAACATTGCAGAACTCTCTAAAGGGAAACCAAGATAGTAAGTATATAATCCCTTTGTAGTCTAGCCTGAAAATTACATGCCTGTAACATCACGAAGAGCATTTTTCTCAAAAAAACCTTCCTAAAAAAACCAGAGAAATCAGGTATGTTGGGGAAACATTTTATATACTAGCACCAGAGTATTGGCTGAAAGTTCACATCACTCCTTGTTTTCACAGTGTCTTATATTTGAGTTCCATGAAACAGTAAATTAATTGATTACACAAACTCGAAATGTTCTCCCCCCCCTTCAGTTACCTTTGTGGAGAACAACTTTTGCAACCTTCTTCCTTGTTCTAGCTCTCCATGTGAGAGCCTATTTTAGCCTAGATTCCCACAGATTGCCACATTTTATTGGTTTCTTCTTCAAAGGAGCAATGCCCGTCTGGACACACTTAGCCAGCCACATTTCATCATGCATACAAAATGATGCATGGTACAGAAATGCACCATCTGCCTTGGCATTTAAGCTATCATATTGTATCCATCATTTGCAAAAGGTTAAGGGGACACAAATCTTTGCTTATATGTGGTAATGGTTGACTGTGCAGTTTTGCCATTTGCTACTGCCAGAGCAGAAGCTGAAACTACTCTGGGTGTGCTGACAGTGTTGCAGCAGTGACAGGTGGCCACAGGTTACTGTCTTACTGATGAAACTTTCCCAAAGCAAGACCAATAAGCTTTCCCCCCCTCCTTCTTCCTGTTTTCTTCCTGTATCTCCTTGCCCTGGAAGGATCACGTGAAAACTGTGAGAGAGGAAACCTCTTGTGTTTGTGGAAATAGAAGTGTATATACACACATGCTTTGTAAACATTTAAGTTTACATTAAAGGTATGAGCTGTGCATAATCATTGTCCTTTTCTGGTAGGAACACCCCAGAAAGGTCCTAAACAATGACTGCCCACCTAGATCAAAGTGGCTGCAAGAGCTACACTGTAAGGGAGGGCATGAGCTGCTCTGAAGAGATCCTATCACCCGTCCATCTGTTGTGAATGCGGGTGCAGAAAACAGGAGACTAGTTGTCACCTAGCTCCTGTTTTCTCCCAGACTGCAATGCTCTGCAGATAATAATGAGCAAACTTCAGCAAGCTTTGCTTTCCAAGATGGTATTTCCATGGAGATATTCCTGAATGCCTCCAGCTGGTGTCCTGGCTACGGATTTCAGTTTTGTTTCTAAAAGGTATGATAAATACCATGACTAAAAGCAAATAGGTTGCCTTTATTCCAAGGTGTGTGTGTGTGTGTGAGGTTAGTGGGGTTTTTTGTGATGCATATTTCTCACACACAAAGAAATTCTAAGTTTGCTTTGCTTTACTTTCTAAATAAAACCCTCCTATCTGGTTAGTTTTTTTCTGTCCCTGCATGCCAGGCATCCTGGAATCTCGATTGTGCACCATGGAAAAACCATTCTCACATATTCTGTGAAAGAACGAAATTTGCTGGTGGGGAAAAACCCTTCCGGTTCTTTGATTTGGAGTGTGAAGAAGCTTCTGGCTCTGCTTCTGAGGTGGGTGCACCATGCACCAAGCCTTCAGACCGGAAAACTCTGAGCTACCTAAGGTACCTTTTCCTGGTAGTTTCTATTTTCTTGCTCAAGAGAATATTCTGATCAGAAAGACCAGATCAAATGTTACGTTCCGTATTCCCAGAAAGTAAGTGCCTTACTGTTGCAGAAGCTGTAGAGCATGTGATCAAAGGATGCCATATGGGCCACTTATTAACAATGAAAAATGAATGCACCATTTGTCAGGCTGTAATTAAAATGGAAGAACAATTCCAGTTTTCATTCCCATTGTTGATCTGGCTATCAGTATCACACAGCATAAACAGTTTCTTGCCTTATTACTAGTAGCATGAATCCACAGCACATCAGGTTTATACATGAATATTGATAGTAAATATTTCATACTTTGGCTCAGTAATATGCTGATATATATGCAAGCACATTGCCTACCAGCTTCCTACTATTATACATGTTAATGGGATTATGTTTATATACATATACAGAAATACAAATTCAGAGGCAAACTAGCCAACAAACCCAACAAAGATAAAAATAAAGTCACTGCAGTTTACGTGTCATTCTGAATTCCAAGTGCTTTAAAATATTCCCGTAATTTGCAAGTCCACGTTCTAAATGAACACACTGTAAAAGCATTGCACAAAAGCTATTTTAAACTGTCAAAATACAAATCAGTGTATTTCCACTTTCTTCACTCAGATCTTAGTTGAAAACTGAAACATTTCCAGATAAATGCTTTTTTAAAAGTCAGAGAATCATAGTTTTCTCTTGGATCCATTTCTACAGAATTGCTAAATATAATCATTAAAAAAGATCACAAGCTTTATGATATTTTTAGTTGCCTCCTTTTTCCACTTTTCGCCATTCCCCCCTCATCTTCCATTTAATGGCAGTGCCTGTGATTTCTAGAAGGGATGTTTCAAATCTAATGAGTATGAATGTCAGCTTCCCATGACTCCCTTAGAAGCCTCAGACAGCAAGAATAGGAACAGGAACAGGGTAGAAACAGAGGAACAAGCAAAAAAAATAGTTTAGACTATTTACAGGGCCAACCGAAAAAATGTTTAGAAGACACAGCATCAAAGTTAGTCAATGCTACCTGACACAATTGCACCAAAGTCATGTTAAACCATATTTTATGCATAATTTCTCATTGATATAAGGTCCTAGTTAACTTTCGTAACCATGGGTGATAACAGAGCCACACAACTTCATGTACTGCCATTCCATTTGAAGTGAGAGCCAGTTCAATAAATTATTTCCTTCTGCAGCTGAAATACAGCTGGAATTGCACCAAGGCCTCCCCTCTCCCCCACTTGAACATAGTGGGGAGACTCTTCCTTACAGCTACAGCTGCAAGTCAGTGTTCGTGTCTCTCCTCCACCTGCAAAACTTGGCCCTCCTACACCGTCCTCTTCCCAGAGTTCTCAAAACATAACTTCAACACTGCTTGGAAAGGCAGCTGTGGTGCAGGTGATTTTAAGAGGCTACAGCCAGCACCATACCATCTACTTCTGTCTCCTTAAGGAACATCAAAGGCCAACATGGTACTGCAAAGCTATTCCAGTCAAGGCAAATCATGAAGCTGCTCAGGTTCCCCATTGGCCCTCAGAAAGAAGAATGCAAAAAAGCATCACTGCCATCAACACAGTTGTGCTACACACAGCCCAAGAGTATGGAAAGTTCTAGTTCAGGAAATCTTTGAGGATTGTTTATAGCTTTACTCAGTTTTAATTTAATACTTTGTCTTAGACCCGGGGAAGTTATTTTGTCCCTGCACTATGTTTAGCAGGGATCTGTTTGCAGAAAACGCTGTCGCCCCACTTCCTGCACCATCTCTTCTAACAAAAAGAATGATGAAACATTAGAGAGAGGTATTTTGAACACATACAGTAATAAAAGGTTGTTTCCCAAAGCTATTAAAAAGACACAGTTTCAAACTCCACTCTGAGTATTAGGGGCTCTGCAGATCGTTAAACTCAGAATACTTAGCATCATTTCTGAAGCAGCAGGTATGATGTACTTTCAGGATTAGCTGCATCTTTGTATATTATAGGACTGCTGCAGTCTAAAAAGCTGCATTCATTCTGCTCCAGTGCTGCTGGTCAATCATCAATTCCTTAGGTAGCAATAGTTTTGGAGGCTCATCAGAAATGTTCATCTGGAGAGCTGTTTGCAAGTGATGTAGGTGCATTGCAGTATCCTGCCACTTTGAGCTCCACACACTTTGGGGGCTACATTAAAAACATTCCCTTCCTTAGCTCTGCCCTATTTTTGCTCTGTTGCAAGGCACAACTTGCAAAATGATCCATAGCATCAAACTTCACAGAAGTTACCCTTAAAAAAAGAAAGGGCAAGATTAATCAGCAATTTTTAGAAGACTTGAGCAAATATTAGCAAGCAGCTCTGGTATTTTGAGTTTCCACTAGCAAAATAATAAAACTGAAGAAAACATTTTAATATCAACATCTTGCAGCTGCATCTTGTTCTCTCATGCCAAAAAGCTTAAATCAATGTGTTGCAGCACAGGAAATAACCAGAGTAGGACACAAATACAGTGTCTCAGATCATTGCAACAGTTAATCGAGCATTTTGTGACAGCAAGCAATTTACCAAGTACATTTTCACATAATTAAGCAGCAAACGAGACACAGTCCACAGGAGCTGCACATTTAATTGTGTCAGCAATTATATTATAGAGCACTTCACGCATATCCATGTGGGTATATGGACCTATCGTTATATACTTACCGTGCAGCAAGGCATGGGTGTTACGTTGGTCTCAAAACAATTGCTTTACAGCCCCAGGCAGAGCAACCTTCCTCTCACTCTCATCTCGGGCAAGTCAGTGTTTCTGGAAGGTGGCCAGACAAGATCAGATTCATCAGCCAATAAAATTGTCTAAAGCTGCCGTTCCACAGGAGACCGTTCCTCCGGCTGCAGGCTCAGGAGCAGCCAATAAAGGAGAAAATCAGCATCAGAGTGCAGGCGAGCATTTTGTCCCATACCAAGGGTCTGCTCTCCAAAAATCTGGCTTCCCCCTCCCTGTGCTGCTGTATGCAGTCATCCTGCATGAAAAACAACTCACACTTGGCTTGCCTGGCTAACATGGGTGCACAGCTAATTCTGAACAACGACAAGGGTAAAGAAATAAGTCAAGCAGGTGCCTCATGTGCTGGGAAGCAATACAGCAACATCCAGAGCCGTGGATTCACACTGCTTAAGGGGGATACCACACCAGACCTAGCTTTTTATGGGGCAATGGAAATTACTGCTCACAGAATGTAGCATTCACCCGAAGACAGAGGTGTTATCCATGGTGGGCAGTGTGGGGGCTGTGAAAACTTTACCCCTATTTTATCTTCCAGAGCTGACCTGCCGCAGTGGCTGCAGGAAGTCATCCTGTCCTCAGACCCACATGTTTGTCCTGAACTTCAGTGCCATTTGTAGGAGCCCTTGATTTCACCCTGCCAGTCCTACGGCAGCAGCAAAATATCCCAGTGTGCAACAAGACTTCACAGAATTGGCAGTCGGAGGTGGCTGACATCGGGGAACCTTAGGGTTTTCCTTTTCAAGGAAAACCAAAAGAAGTCAGTCTTACTGTGTGTTAGCTAACCAACAGTAAAGCCTAAAGATGACAAGGCATTTGTTGCAGTTATGCATGTTAGCAGGTCATGAAAGGCCTTTGGAGGTCTTCACCTGTAAATTAACACTCTGAGGAAGACCAGGCCTACGTGTCACCAGTTTGAAAACATGTATTTTGGCAGCAGATGACCCATTTTGCCACAAAAATCTAAATAGAGAAATAGCACAGGTGTTCTCTGCACATTGCTTTACTCCCTTACTGTAATTTATCTCCCCTAACTTCTCTGAGGTAACTTCTGGTTTCCACAGAAGTTTTGCACAAAAAGTGCTTCATCTGCAAAGCTGACTCGCCATCCAATCTGAGGCCAGCCAAGCCAAAGCCCACATTTCCAGCAACATTTCTTTCAGTCTCCTGACACAAATGAAGAGCAAATCCCATCCAATCTCCACCAGTAACATAACATAACCTCACCTATGTGTAATAGAGGACAAAATTGTCTGTAGTTCAGATAACCCCTTGAAAGGCTAAGACTTTGCAAAAAGCTACACTGCGCCTTGAAGTGAGAGGAGATTCTTAATGACAAAGCAAATAGTAAGGAAAAAAAGATTAGAATATGAAGATTAGAAATTAGAATAGATTAGATATTAGAAGAGGGTCATCAAGACTGTCATTAACAATAACCACTTTTCACTTTCATGTGCCATTGCCTTTAATTTCCTGGTTCAACATGGATATATTTTCACTTATTTATGTGAGACCTCTGCTCTCTTTTCATGCTGATACTACAGCTCTTTGGAGGACCACAAGCCAGAGATGGTACCCCCAAGAGCTCTGAAAGCTGTGTTACACAGGAGGAGCTAGAAAAGAGGCTCCTCGAGAGCCACAGTAGCTAAAATCAGGCAGCACAGAGGCACAGCCTAACAACTCAGCAGCCTGGACTTTGCACTCTGATCTTGAAAAGCAACATGTGGAAGCACTTATGATCTGGATTTTCCTTTGATGTAAATTAGCATAGACCCATGCTAATTCACATAGGCTTTTCTTCCAGCTGGGGATCTTTTGCTATCTTTGGAATACGCAGGGTTCCATTTGAAGGAATGGTATTCCCCTTTCATATTCCCCTTTCAATGGCAGTTCTAGGCAGGGAAAAAATGCCAATCTGAGGGCAATTACATGCTGAGGGCTCCCTCAAATAGGGTCTTGTCAAGTAGTAGCTTAGGAAAACAGTGTCTTGGTTGCAGAGGCAGCCAAGCTGAACATATACTTACTAGAAGCAACCGTCTTAAGGAAAGTAAGGGAAACATGGCAGCAAGTGAGGAGCCCCCACACCTTTGGGAGTAGGGGAGCGCAAAGCCAGCAGCAGGCCAGGGCCCACACCAGTGGCATACAATAGAGGGGGATGCCAAGCAAGTTACCAGAGCAGCCTGCCACCAGGAACTTCTCAATTTTCATACAGCTGAAAACAAAAATCACTCAGATAAGCAGCTCTGCTGGTATCCCATCCCATTGGCAAGCATTGGGTTGATTTAGTCTGCAAGTTGTGCACGTCATGCTAGAAACCTGGTGAACACCTGCATTTTCTCCTTCAGTGTGTTTGGAGTGAGGTCAAACTGCACAGAGAGATGCTGGTGCAGGGTTTGGTTTATAAGCTTTAGGCTCAGGATTTAAATGCAGTAACAGAGAGTGTTTTCTAAGCTGCTTTCTACACGTATTTGAGGTGGGTTTGGCTCTAATTAATTTGGAACAGGGCAGGGAGTTCAGATATTTTCCTTTTCTCTCTCTCATATCCCTGTGTCCCACTTTAGTTTTAAAGTGGTAAGGCCCATCTAGATTAAGGCACTCAGAGGGAAAAGAGAGACAAAGAAAAGAAATCTAGCTGAATTAGAGAGGGCTGACAGGGCATATCATCATCACAATCCCATGCTCAAAGCTTTTCAGTATCCATAAACAAGAGTGGCCATGCAAATCAGTGAGTCATTCCAACAGCTGAAGGGGTAAAACCCTACCAGACAAAAAAACCCGGCTCACCAAGAACTTTCCATAGCTTTCTTGTGCTTTGCCTGTCCATAGCCCATTTTTATTCTCTTGAGCATATTTATCCTTAGGATAGCTTTGTGAAGTAGGGTGTTCTGTCTAGGAAAGCTACCTCACCTCTTTACTACTAGGATAGCCCAGCAGCATGCAGGAAGCCTGTGACACTTCAAGGAGCTGAAGCATATCTTTGTAGTTACACAGCTAAGGCTGTTAAAACTGCATTGGGCTTCTCTGTAACACAAGATCAAAAGCTGCTTCCCCCTTCTCCATCTCTTCCAGCACCTGGATATGCAGTTGCATCTGTGTGTCCTCAGTGAGGGGGTTATGCAGTCTTAACTGTATGTTTTATGGGTTCGCTATTTGCATGCTTTTTAACATTTATGTTTTTAATAAATAGATGACCTCAGTGTTTAAAGAGAACATATGGATTTTTGGGAGAAAGTTATTTTATATTCAACTCTTCACACTTACTTTGCACACAAATGACAGGGAGATGGTGTGACTTTCCATAGGTTTACCTTTTCTAGCAAGGAATGTTGAAAGTCCATGTATAAGAAAAAATAGTAAAACTATCAGAACTCAGACTGGTTTTTCATCCACCTCAAGTCTAAGCAGTCCCTGCTTGAGGGTTCTGTTCTGTGAACTCCAGAAACATGAAGAAATCCAAGTGCAATAAACACCAGAAAGCAGGCATCAATCCTAGAGAAGAAATAAAGCAGGCTGCAGAGAGTAACAGATTATTTCCCTGTGTACTGTCTACACTTGTGAGAAGTGAGATACCTTCTCTTGGAGCAGACAGGTCAGCAGGCACAGCATCCAGTGGCCCTTAAAGCAGCTTTAAGGCAGAAGGCTGCTTTGGAGTGAGCAGAACACAGGAGAGACAAGATCAAAGACCTGGTGTTTCAGTGCTCAGCTCCATATTGCTTCACACAGTCCTTTTCCATATACAGCCTGAGATGAGCAAAAGCTCTGTCAAAGCTGTGGTTTCTGTGTGTCAGAGTACCTGTACCAGCTACCTGTAATAAACATCTTCTGTGTATGGTGTCCTGTGACACCGTAATCACCAATGAGCGATTCACCATGGGGGAAAGAAACAAGTCATATTGTTCAGAACTCACTTTGATTCAGATGAAGCAACTTTGCAAGTCTAATAATGCAGCTTTTGGCCTTTAGTGTTATTTACGGGAAAAGTAAATTTGAACAGACTTGCCAGGTTTGTTTAAAGAAAGTAAGGGACTGGGTTTTTATTTACACCCCCCCCCCCCCCTGCCCCTTAAATCAGTTTGACACTGCAATATAGAGTCAGTGCCCTCTGATTGGCAGCCTCATTACCATCTGTAACAAATGTAACATCTTATAAATAATTTATGTTGTAACAGCAAAGACAGTTTGGAAGGAAGAAAACATTTAGGAAATCTGGGATCAGAAAAGGCTAGAGTGAGTCAACATGGGCCTCACTGTTTCCATGGAATTAAGAGTATTACCCTACCCGCCTTAGCTGCAGTCAAATTGCAGCCCAAAAGACCAGGAGGGAAATATTGCATTAGATTATCAGAAAGGAAAGCACTAAGCAGGGAGGGAGATCTCCCAGGCAGAGAGCATGCCGGACTGGGACCTAGCAGGAACCAAACTTATTTTCCATCTCAGCTGCTGATTTCTCTCCCACTCTACGCAGACCCCTAACTGTGAGGGGGAGGAAATTTGTATAAATAAATGAAAAATTTTAGCAAACAGCTGTTCTAGCGTAAATACCTTGTCACATCCCATTTTATGCTTGTTGAAAAAAACTTTACTCATGCTTCCTCTGCTGCACTTGGACTAATTTATCATGCATTATGTATGTTCCTCCGTCTCAGAGTTTAATTATTCATTAAACTCTCCACCCTCACCTTCTTTCCCCTTCCACTTGCACAAGGACCAACCAGTATGATTCATCAACTCAAGCCCTCCATCACCATCAGCTCTCAAGGGTGTGAACGTACAACCTGGCCCAGCTCTGGACACTGCTGGCTTCTACCAGAGAAACCCAAATCCTGCATGTTTACTGACTGGTTTGGTTCAGACCTTGGGAAGAGGTAGGAGCACTGTGTCAGAGCCAGTGGCTGAGGCACAGAAATGTCATCTCCCCTCTGGGCTCCCTAACAACCCTCCTGCCCCTTGAGCAGGTGCTGTGGGCTGAGGGGAGCCCAGTGTACCCCCCCAAAATCTGGTGTGACCACCAAGGCGTGCACCAGAAATCCTGATGTGAGGTTTGAAAACAAACTCACCTCAGCCCCCCCCCCAGTGGTAGAGAACCCCAAGGAGCTGTCTCAGCGTCCCCTCCCACCTGCCCAGGGTGATGCCAGTCTCAGAGAGCCCTGAGGAAACCCTCACCTGGGATGGGACTTGCTGTTTCTCTCAGCACCATTTTCACTTCGATTCTGTTTGGAAGAAAATGTCTGAAGAAGGCAGACCTAGCTGCAGGGTGCCACAAGGGCTGGGTACCTGGTTACACAGGGGCCGTGCCAGTCCTGTCCCCAGCAATGCAGGAAGTGGAGTACACTGGATGTGGTGGCCAGGTCAGATGAGGAGCCTGGGCCCAATGGTGGAGGGGGTGCAAGGAGAAGATCCATGCCAGGTGCTGCCAGCAGTGGGGAGGTCGCTGTGAGGAGAGGACCCAAGGGCTGCCCTGTGATGGACCCAGACCATTCCCCATCGATCCCACCACAGGGCACTGCCCAGCCTGTCACAGAAGCTGGTGTTGCCTCTGGGAAAGGGCAAGGGAAGGCACAATACACACCAGCAGTGAGGAGTGAGGGACACTGTGAAGAACAGCCCTGCTGGCAGCCAGGGGGCCACGAGAGGAGAGGTAGTGTGAGGAACATGCATAACCCCATGGAATAAGGTATTACATACAGAACAGTGTACAGTACAGTATACATACAGTAGCTTTTTCTGAGACCCAGGATCTTAAAAGCTGTTTTCAACTGCCAGTGCCAATGGGAATCTTGGTTTAACTCATGTGTGTTCTCTACAGGATCATGCACGGGAGCTATGAAGCCATGTACACTTGATGCCAGCCCTGGTCCTTCCAAGTCAGTTCCCCAGCAGGCAAGTCCAGCCAAACTAGGGAAAAGTATGAAATTATTACTGGTTTCTGCAATTCAAGTACCAGATACCCTTACTTGCATTTTATTCCAGCCCCCATTTCCAAGCAGCAGCAGATAGATTTGTGTTAAAAAAACTCCAAAGCACCTTTCTCCTCTTTTTAGTGACAGTGATGTCCTGCAGTGTAGAAGTGGTATAAATCTGTTCTCACCACTGCTGTCCTTGCCCAGCGCCCTCACCTGCATTGCATTGCAACTTCAGTTAGCACAGAATGACTCAGTCAGCATCACCGGCAAATGCATCAAGTGTAATGTGCTTTTTTTAACTTTTAAGGCTTCCCCTCCAGCTTGTATAACATTACTCAGCTGATCTCTTCATTTCCTACATGCAAAAATCGAGCTCTTTGTTCTCAAACCACACAGCTTTCATCTGCTGCCAAGGGGAATCCATCTGGGTGCCGTGACTTCCTCCTTTTGAAATGAGTCCTCCCCACACCCGTTAGCAAACAGGAGGCCTGTGGCCACATTCAGGATGCCTGCCTGGTTTTGGTTTACCAGAGCAGCAGCACAGATTAGAGAGAGCAGGCACACTCAGGCTGCTCACAGACCTTTCCTTGCAATTAAAAGTCAGCTTCTAGGGCAAGGGTATTTGCCCAGGTGTAGCAAGACCCTAATTACCACTGTGTTTTCCATTTGCTTTCTGCTTTTGCTGTGAAGTTACTTAGGAGAAGTCGGCATTTCATTTAACTGAAAGAGTTATTTTTCCATCCATTACAGCCCTATTGAATCTCTTATTTCCTGTGCTGTGGCTCTGCTTGGCACAAAGGGCCCTGGGCTGCTTCTGAGGACTGGCCCCCAACAGGGAAATAGAGCCTTTGCAAGGCTGGCAAGGCACCACTCCACTGCAACTTTTTGGGCTGGTCCCTCAGCTGCTTTTGCATAGCAAGAACCAGACTAAAAAAAGCCAGACGTTCTAGGACAAGTGATGTACCCCAAACATTTCTTCCCCCACCCACAGTCTTCAGCGCCAGCAAGTCCCCCTTGCCTGGCCACCCTCACACCTGGTGCCTGTGGTTCTGTACAGCTGCAACCCTCACCTTCTGTTTCAGTTTCATTGTTGAGGTTATTTCTTGCTGTAATTACTCAATTCATTCCCCCATATGTGAATACTAAGCCATCCTGAGACTGTCACTTCAAAGGACTTTTGTCAGATTTGTCACTAATAATTAAACCATCTCCGCCCAAGCAGACTGCGCTTTTGATCAAGGATATGCAGTTTGCTCCTGACTGTGGGCCAAGGAAAGCCATAATTTGATCACAGCGCTGGCAGATGCCCTAGTGAGCAGGGAAAGCTCACTTTGTTATGCTTAGCAGCTCCTGCCTTTCAATCATGGGAAATCATAATTTGACTATTAGCATGTATGAATTTTCCTTACACATCAGCAAAGTTAAAAGGCCACTGCCACCTTGGAGCATGATGCCTTCTCTACGGAGGCTGAGGAGAGGCTCCACACTAATCTCTCCCTGCTCTTTGCCTGGTGGTTTCTGGTACAGTTACACGTTATTGAGATGTTATATTTTTTGCAATGGAATTATTTAACTATGCAGAAAATATTTTTTTTCTTTTCTTTGTTGTGTGAAAGAAGAAGCACCACAGCTTCACTTCTGCAAATATTTGCAGTGTACATCTGTAACTTAACACAGGTTTTCCCCACCACAGCCCCTCGGCACAGCAAGAGTGCCTTCTGCTCCCCCCAGCCTTGGGAAAGCAATTCACTCCCACAACGCAGCTGCTAGCAAAGACGTCATTCATTTTGCCAATCCTTTTCATGGCATTTCATAGATGATTGTTTGTCTTTGTTAATGATACCAACATTGAATCGCCCACAAAGCCCTCTGATTTTATTCCTACTCCACCCATTTTTCTGAGAGAAACTACTTCTGAGCAGTTTGCAAAACTGCTTTCAAATGTCTCCTGAAAATTTCGTATTTAAGTAGTCCAAAAAATGATAGACAATCACAAATGCTGCTTATTAGGGTGACCATGGTCATCACTCTGCTGCCTTGTGCCTCATGCACCTGCTGGTTGAGTTCATCTCCTGCTTCTGGCCACAGCACTGATTGCAAACTCTAATCAGATGGTCCTTCCCTCCTCAGCAACTCTGTCCTTAGCCCAGGAAGCAGCCACCTGAGTCCACCAAAGCCATCCTGATTTTTCTAAAATAAACTGAAGAGCAAAGTCCTTGAAAGTCAAAATGTTCTCTGAGTGAAAGCCCAATCCCAGGAAAAGTAGCAGCGTTGTGTTCTGTCCGAGTGCAGAAGAGAGCAGTCTCTGCAGACTGTGGTGCTTCTGGTTGTGTTTTCACATAGATTCTGGCTCTACCTTGTAAAAGCACTTACAACATATTGATCACTTCATGTAATAAACTGCAACTACAATACTGTTTCATCTGGAACCAATTGACCATAGTTCGTACTTCCACTAACTTCTAATATCATTTAAAGCAAGTGACTTCGAGAGAGCCGTAAGGCTCTGGTTTGGTAATAACATTTTGCCTTCCTAGGACTGACTTGTAAAACTTCATCACAATAGAATAATGTTGCTAGAGGGGGAAAAAATAATAAAAAAAAAATAAAAAAAAGATATGTAACTTCCACTGAAATAGAAAGTGGATACTCAAATACATGTGATGGATGGATGGATCAGTGCAATGCTCTTCAGGAAAGAGCATCTACTTTCCACAGCTCCTTAGAATAAGGCCCTAACTCACATCTACTAATCAGGTAGGAGAATACCACGGAAAGAATGCATGTCTTGAAATAGGTCAACACATATAATACCAAAATCTACATATAGTAGAGCTATTTGGGTTAGGCTAATATGTCTTCAGTTCTACATAACTCAGAATATCATCTACAGAAAGTTTAAAGGGATATTACTGATTGACAACAATACATATATTCAGATTCTGTATTCTCTGTGCCACGCTTTTCTAACTTTGTGCTTAATACTGCTCAAAAAACCCCTTTGGTTTGCAAAGGCCCTGTGCAAGCTGTTCGGTTTGGGTATGCCTACATTCCCTCTCTTGTCTGACTTGCAAGAATAGGTGAGCAGAGATAAAGTCATGTTCCACATGTGACAGGGATCAGTGCTTTCTTTGGATTTCTCAGTATTTCAGTCCTCTGGACTACAGAACACATTTCAGGAAACAAAAATAGAATATACTTGTAAATCCTGATCGAAACAGCCTGGTTCATCTTTATTTTAAACTGCTTTAAAAAATGTCCAAATGGGAGAAAATTCCCAATAAATATTTTTTTTTTCATGTGGAACTGTTCAAACCTCTGTTTAGTGGCATTTCTTAAAGAAAGCACTTCCTAAACCCCTAAAAAACTAATTTTTAAAATACTCACTTTCTAAACCCCTAAAAAACTCATTTTCAAAATATCAAGCAGCAACATCAAGTGTCCTAACAGAAATAACATGACTGGTACTAATGTGTTGCCAGCGAGCTTGACACATGGAAATATTGATTGCAGCAAACACTATGAAATCTATTTGCTGGCATCTCAGTCACATTATAGAGATCATCACGCAGAGAAAAATCCAATTCAATAGCTTTAGACCTGGCTTAAAACTAAATTACAATGATTTTAAAGGTTTGACTGATCCTTATTGTTCAGAAATTTTTCTCAGTATTTTGGTAACTGGCTTCCAGAGCTCAGCTTTCCTTCAGCTCACGTCAATCTGGCCTGTCACCGTCAGCACTGGGAGCATCACTCAGACCAGGAGGCAGCAGCTGAGAGCTGTTCAGCCCAGCCAAACCCTTCTCAGAGCTGATCATCCACAGGTTGGGTGCTGATACACAAGCATGGGAAGTTCTGATGAGAAGTGTTATTTCTAGTTTTGATTTATTCCTTGCTCAAAGGCTGAAGGGTTTATAAGCAGCAGGGCAATTTGCAGACACATTTTCCAGCAGATTTAGAGTTCTCACACACCCATCTCTGCTACTGCCTTCTTGTAAAAAATGCATCTATCACTAGAGCTTTGCATTGAAATCTCGCTGTATTTCAAGTGGGAGATGGAAGAAACCAAAGTAACTCAGCAGATGTTGCCGGATGCTTTAAAAGCTGCATTTAAAACGTCCCTAAGGACCTGTGCAGAAAAAGGCAGGGAAAAATCACAGTTAGTGTTACACACACACACACACACACACATAAACAGATCCATTGACTTAAAACAGACTTTTAGCTGTTACTCATATTGAGCAGTACAAGCGAGCACATCACTGTCTGCTGTCTTTACTGATGTATCTGCACTGTGTTCAGCAATCCTATAAATCCATTATTGCTGGGAACAGCTGTGGAGCAGACCGATAGGCTGGGAAATGAGCACACAGCTGGGAAAGCTGCACAACTAGTGCCAGGCTGGCCCCAGCCAGAGCCCTTACACCTTGGACTACATGCACCATCAGAAAATGCCTAGGTATCAACAGACTGAAGTGTAAGAGCACTTCCCAAGGAAGCAAAGGATTATTTGGTGTTACCAGCTATTGCTGAGCTTAAGACTTTCTGAAAAAAAGTCATCTGATCAGGTGTACAACACTCTACATATCCCTGTGGAGGAGGCAGCCATCCATCCATAGGCACAGTGGCCTGGACTTGATGACTGACGTGGGCGAGGGCTGGAGGGAGCATTAAGCAGGACTGGAGGAGACAGGCTTTGCCCCTACAGTGTAGGGAGAAGGAAGGGGAAGGAGCACATGGGGTGGAGGGAGATGATCAGAACCTGGGAAGGAAGTGAGAAAAGAGCAGCCTGGCAGGGAAAGCTTTCCCTGGAAAGAACAGTGGTATCATGTGCCATCTGGAGGCTTAACACAGAAATGAACAGGATGTATTTTCTTTCTGGAGTGACAGCAATGGTAGATATATACCTTAATCAGAGCTGACATTAGATCAGTCTTTATCACAAAATCTGTTTTCCTTCTGATAGAATATTCCCAGCTCTAAAAACACCACATCAAAAAACTGCCAGATAAAAAAATTAAAACAAGTCCAGAAATCTCTTCCAGAGGATACATGTCTTCCTGTCCATCCTGCCCTGTAGTGAAACAAGGGCAGAGACATGGTAGTGTCTGAAGAGAGCTCTGACCCCAGTACAATGAGCACACAGCTCTCGTGTCTCTAGCAAACTTCTTGTCAGCACCATTAATGTCCATGAGACATTAGCATTACACTCAGAACATTGTTCCAAGGAATCTGTTTTTTTCATGCTTACTTGGAAAGCTGGAGGTAAAATGCAAATTAAAATAACTCACTTGAGATCAAACTAGACTATCTTTTCTCAGCAAGAGGGGATAATTTGCTAGCTTTTCTTCTTGCTGTCAGGAAATTATGTCTATTAATATATAATGAAATAACCCCAGGGAAAGCAGCTTGAATTAATAAATGGGGCTCTGCTAAGTACCAGGGACAAAGAAGAACAGGCCTGGATCACTAATCTTTTTCTTCAGATCTAAGAAACAGTCTGAAAAGGGCTCTCAGCTTCTCCCTCATGTGAGATGTTCTAACAGCTCCTTCCCTTCAGCCAGCAATGCAGGCAGGAAGCAGCTCCTCCTGGTACTTCAAACTCAGGATTTCTGCTTCATTTGCCTCCTCCTCCCTCGCAGGCAGGAGGCTGGCATGGGCAAAGGGTTTGCCAAGTCCAAGGGCAGAGAGAATGGAACAAAATACAAGATTGGAGGGAGGCACTGTTTGGTACCAATTCCTTAAACACTTCTGCAAAGTGCTGAAATGGAACAGCTTGCAGCCAGAGTTTTCAACACCCCGAGGTCTTATGTGAAGAGCTGAAAGGAACTCTCTGCAGCAGTGCCAGAGTAATTGAAAAAAGGAAGTACAGTAACTTCTCTGGTGGGTATGGGAAGTGGGAAAACACTGTACCTGCCTACCTCAGAAGCAAGTTAACTACTGATCTTCACTTGCCCCTCATTCTGGCCCTAGACCAAAGTGATTACATCTGCATTTTTTAATTAGTTTTTACTCAGAAAAAACAGGAACTGTTAAGACCTAGGCTTTTTCTTTTTGCTTCAGAAAAGCACAGTGCGCAAAGTTTTCAGGTGTCCTTCCCTTCCAAGCTCCCATTTCTGACCCTCTTCCACAAAAACATCCACATCTGTTCATCTCCAAACTCCATTTGCTGCCTGATAACTCCCCCAGCCAGGAAAGGCATGCAAGGGCATCATCAACATATCCCATTTATCAAGTGAAGAACAGGATAGAAACATTATGTCCTCTCCTCTCTGACCTCCAACTCTTTAAACTCAAAGGCATTAGAACCAATGCATGACAAGACCAAGTACAGAATGTGATTTTCAGATATATGGGTTCAGCTCTACCCACCCAAACAGAGTAACACTCCAAATGACAACCGGACAGTTTGCTTTACTGAAGTTCTAATATCTCAAACCCATGTAATTTTTGGGGGGGGGAAGTGAGGAATTTCACTTCCCAGAAGTCTCCCTGAGGCTGATTACCTCTGGCAGTGGTGGTCACCTGCTGCAGGTCCTACACGTTCATTGTCACAGCTTCTCTTCTGCCGCATGAGTCTCACTGAGAGCGCTCAGACAACATCATGTGGCTGGCACATGCCCCCACTAAATGATGATGAGACAATCACACTGCTCTTCCCATCTCACCACCCAGTCACTTCAGAAAACACAGAAGTTACCATGGAGAATCACAAGATTTTACAGTTAAGTGTCAGCACCCCATGATGAACTGGAGAGCTGCTGAACGCCAGTATCACCCTCCAGGCATGTGATCCTCCTTGGGAGTGATTCAGATGGCAGCCAGGAATGGAACCTAAAAATTTTAGGAGAAAAGGACTTACCTGAGATAATGTTATATGCCTCTACAGACAGCTAATCTGTAATCAAGCAGCCAGCTGTAACATTAATAAAACATACTTCTGCATCCCCTTCTATCACCTCCCAACAAAAGAACATCTTAAAGGGATTGAAAAATCCTCCTTCTTGTTCCTCTGAAAGTAAATGAGTCCTAGAAACACTGGACCTCCCTCAAGGCTATTTCAGTGAATGTAAATCTTTTGATGGACCTTGGAGGATGGTCCTGTTCCTTTACCTGGTATCAAGCTCTTCATTTTGAGAATCCACCAAGTGGCAGGACACAGTAACATGAGACCGAGATCCTGCCAGGCAAGTCTGAATGACAGATTACAGCCTTGCAGGGAGCTCCAGTGACTGTAATACAAAAATTACTCAAAGGTCACCCCAGAGAATGGGTGCCCACCTTCCTTATCTATTATAAAGCCTTCTAAATGAAACTTTAGGAAATTAATTTTATTTGAAAGGAACTAAAAAGAAAACACCAATAAAGGAAAAATAAGACAGAGTGCTCTAGGATGATGCTTTTTAATTGTTATTTTATATCTTTAGAAACAAATCAAACCATTAAAAACATTATAATGTGCAGAAATTTCCTGTACAACAAATATGAAAACAACAAAATTTGTACATCATTTCATGATATTCAACAGTCACTTATTTGAAACACATCAACTTTTCCCTTCTTAAGCAGGCCCCAAATGGGAAAAAAAATAGAACAGAAATGCAGGAGATGTAATCGTCACACAGTGCAGCTTTCAGTGGACAGCTTTAGATAAGCAACAGCAACAGAAGACATTGACCAAAGAGACAGATCTCAGCAATTATAACACAAAGAACATCAGAGGGCAGGGAGAAAATAATTTCAGGAATTCAAGTCATCTTGACCAAGACAGATCCACAAGGTAGTAGAGCATTGCCTGTGCTCCTTCTCTTCCTGCAGAGACGTCCTATAAGGCAGATCCTACTTATTCACATTGACATTACACCCAACTTTATCTTTACAACATTTTAAGCCTTACCAACTTTTTCCACCTATCAACATGGGATCAACAGGTCATTTACCTCAAACTTCAGTCTCTTCTCGCAATGAGTCAGTTTGGGGAAAACACATGCATACAGTTTTATTTAAAATGGATACTCATTAGATGATGCCACAAGTGAGAATCTGATGTCTGCTTCCAACACCAACATAATGGGACAGATCCAACTGTTTTCTCTAAGAGGATCTGGGCAGTGGTCAAGCAAAAACAGTTACTGTTCTAGCTAGTTTTCTGATGTTCTGCTGCAATATTATGAAATCAACATCATCTAGCATGGAAGACTCATCTCCCTCTCCTCTGTGCTATACAAAACAAGGGCCTTCAGGAGCAAGACAGCATTCGCCACCCTAAGGCAGCAAAATCTTGGGAGACCTGAAATAATGAATACTGGCTCTGTGCTCTGCACAGATGTGCTGTAACTAAAAGAGTAAGAGACTTAAAAAAAAACAACCACATGACTGTAAGGGGCAGACTTTCCTCCCTCCCAGTTCCTTTGGAATGGTTCTGTTTGGTCCAAGTGGTTTATCTTTGTTTGTCAACTGACAGCAGCCTAGGAAGAATATGGGCCCACTTTGTGGACAGCCAGTTTGGATGGAGCTGGCAGGATCATTAACCTCATGGTAGTTTTTTTGTTTTGTTGGCTTTTTTTTTCTAAGTATTTCAGAGAAAGCGAGAAAAAAAATATATTCAAGTGGCTGCTAAAAAAAAACATATATAACAAATTTAACCAAAATAAACAAAACTCCAAAACCCACCAACCAAAAGCTGAACTGCACTGTGGCCTGTTCTCCAGTTTTGCTCACACAGCACACCACAGTTTCACACCAGGTTGTAAAGAATTCCTCAGGATATTCATAAAGTTACAGTTGTGCACCAGGAATTCCTACATTTTCCTTCAGCTGACATTGGATCCCGTGAGGTTGTCAGGTTCCACTGTAAAGCCACATACACTCTTAGTATCTGCAGCTTTTTTTGACAAGTCTACTAAAACAAAACAAAAAAAAACCCCAAAACAACAAAAAAGCAGCAGAATTCCAGGGACTCTGGTTATTAAACCTTCATAAGATTTTTCACCACTTTATAGCTATTCTATAGCATTATTCATGAACTTCATATTCATCTGCAATGCAACCAGTGCAATGATCCAAAGACCAAAAAACACACCCTCCCCCCACCCCAAGCTACTTAAGTCCTTCATTGGTAATGCCTTCCTAAGTCTAACAGTTATGTACCAGCAAAATAAATCCAATCTGATCCTCGACTTGTGAAATCAACAACTGGAGGATTTCTGCTTGCTTGTTCTGTTTCTAAAAGGACCAGCTAAAACAACAGCAGCAGTACATTGCAAGTAATTATAAAACAATTACACTGGATCAATGAGATGCAGGCAGGTAAGACATGTCTCAGTTTTGAATGGCTAAAACAACCGAGAAATTTGTCTTTACAGCAGAATTTTGTACAATGTGTTTTGGTAGAAACAGTAAAGCCAGTCAATCATTTGGGAGTGCTTGAACACTTGGAACCTTAGTTTCAACATTTTCACAGATTTATATATTTGAGGAAAAACAACAACAATGATAAAAAGACACCAACCTGAGAAAAACTCTATTAGAATAGAGTGAGCATTATTCAGTAAATCATATATTGCACCTTTAAATAAATCATTATAAATTGTATAAAAACAGAAATATCAGTCAGGAACAGGGAGGAGCTATTCTGTCCTTCATACACACCCACACACACCCCCTTGCACACACATTCACAGATTCACTTTCTCTGGTTTTTTTCTACAGTTAAAGCTCGGAGTGACAGACCACACTCCTTTTCCTCTGGCAGAGGCACCAAAACATTAAGGCAGGGGATATTTGTGGTGAAATGCAAAAACAAAGCTCACCTCCAAACTTCTGGAGAGTCCTGCCAACAGTGCAACTACAGTTAAGTTTGACATAAGCCTTATTTAAAAATCTGTGTTCTCATTAAGAGTTTCATACAAAAATAGAATCTCTGCTGTTTTCTTTTTTCTAGAGTAGCAACTAGAAAAGGCACAATTTCCAAGTATAAATGTCCATTTGAAGGAGCCGTTTGTACTCCTTTTTTTAAATAAAAAAGAACACAGAAAAAATAGATCACAGAGGCACATATCTATTAACTAAGTAACCAGATACAGTAGATAAAATATGTTCCTGAAACTTATAATTAAATATATTAAAACAGCTCACAAGCCTGGTGTCTGTAAATGAAATCATACAAAATTGTAATGAAAAGCTTGTGTTATTATTTTAATATTTAAATTCTAGTTCACTGTTCATACTGCAAATGCTATTTCACCTATCAGTACTGTTAAATTCCTAAGAAAAAAAAGCAAGATTCCTCTGTTAACTTCAAATAGTTTTGCTTGTGTTGTGTTGGTTTTTTCTTTTTAACATCAACCTGTAGCTCCTGCCAGCATTTTGTTTTCCCTCCTGTAGATCACTTCTTTGAATGCAGACAGAACTGCAGAAGCCAGACACGAGACACTGCACACAATCCCAGAAAACATGAGTAGAACACCTCCCTTTCCTATGGGCAGGTACCATCTCCTGGAGAAACTGCATTCCTGCTGGACTATGCGTGGTAGCCATTGGCCTTCCCAAAGCCTGGTCCAGGTGTGAAATTTTCATAGATTGCCATTGCTGTCATGTTTTGGTAAATAAGATCAGTTTTCTTCTCCCTCTGGGATCTAATAATATCCATAACACACTGGTTTAGGAAGACGTACTGGTCCTGACAGGAGAAAAAGAGAGGTAATGCATTTCTAGAAAACATCTGATTTTCAAATTAATTCTGCTTCTGAATGTAGGTTTTGGCACTGCACTGAAAGTTATCACAGAGTAAGTTTTAGAACTTGTGTGTGTAGTTCATAGAAAATAGAGCTGGAAGGGACATCATGATGTCATCTGACCAACACCCCCATATAAAACTAGGATCAAGTTTACTGTCAGGCCTAATGCCCTCCTAAAAGACTTTCGCAATGGAGATTTTACAGCCTTTTTCAAATCAGCTTGAGTTAATCCACACACCTTTTTGGATCAAAGAGATAATTTCAGCAGGAACACTTGTATTCCTGCAGAATACAAAAGAAGAGATGCACATCGAGACCACCTGACTCAAGATAATTCTGGCTCACAGCTAAAGGATAAAACCCACATGGGTAAGACAAGCTGCACAAAAGTCTGCTTTGGGATTTGGCTCTTTCCAGCTGCAAATGCCAGTCCTACAAAGTACTCTTGCTTGGATGTACGGTGGCCCCTGGCTGCAACTACTTCTGTGGGAAGAGATGGAGCAGGAAGGAGGGAAGTTAAATAAAGAACAATTTTAACTCCTTAATATCTTATTTTCCTGTAGTTCTGAGCTACATCCCGAGTCCATGCTTCCTGAATTATTATGCACACTTGAAAAACGTGCTGCTGGGTCCAAGACAGCCTCACCTCAGTTTGCACCATTAAAGGCCGGTGCATGCGGAGGTCGTACACCACTCCGTACACATCCACAGTGTTCTCCATCTCCATCTGCTGAATCAGGCGGTCAATGGCGATGAACGTCCCTGTCCTCCCGACACCAGCACTGCAACGACACGGGGAGGCCATTTACTGCTTTCTACCAACCACCTGCTCCCTGCTGGTCTGATGAAAAGCCAGTGAAACCGCTACGATGCCTCCTATTATTTCAGTGGCACAGGTAATAAAAGTCTTGGCAGCCCAGAGGGGTGGCTCTTACCACCACCAAGAGGAAGGAGGGATATGCTTCTGGGCTTCTCAGCCTTGCACTAGCACAAGATTATATTGAAAAGCACTTGAAAGGACAACTTTTTCAGCCAAGTTTTCCAGGCTAGGAGAGATTCTAATGAAATTTTGTATCACTTACCTTGCTACGTACATAGCATTGCTAGTTTCTGAAGCACAAAAAAAGGTTTAAATTCCTCCCATGTCTTTAGGCAAAGAAACTTATTTTGTTTTTAATCCCATTAGAGAAAAAAAAAAAAAAAGATCATAAAAAAACCACAAGATAAAAGCATGTCTAACAGAAACACGTTCTTCCTACCTGCAGTGCACCAGAGTAGGAGAGTCAACTGGATTTTGACTGTTGTACTGATGAACGAGGTGCCTAAAGTCGATGAGAAGGTCTGTCGTCTCTGGCACTCCGTGATCCGGCCAGGAGGTGAAATGGAACTGCCGCACCGTGTGGCTCTCTGGTGTGTTGGACTACAGGAATATACATTAAAAAACAAACCAAACCAAACCAACAACAAACCCACAAGACAATGAAAACTGGCTTCAGAGGAGCAACAGTAGGGGCTTCCTGTCATATACACTGGGCCAAGCTCAGCTTCAATAAAGATGCCTGTTACAAAATGTGCAGGGATTTGGATCAATGATATTCCAGTTTCCCTCTTCCTTGCACTACAGTAGGGAATACTTTGAAATAATTTTCTTTTCCTTTGACTTTACTCTGAGCTCATATCTGCTGCATTGTATTTGCTGATGTGGCTAATTGTTCAGTCCAGCAGATATTACAAGTATCTGCATACGCACAAGGTTATTTTATATACTAACAACTAACAACCAAGGCAGTACTTACTTTTTCTACAGTGAAGTCCCTTATTGTCCATTCTGGAAGGACAATTTCTGAGACCATTGTCACCATAATGTCACCGTAGGTCTTGGACTGCTTGTCTGGCCAGTACTGCTCACATTTTGTCTAAGAACAGAGTTACAAAGTTAGACACATTACACACGGCAACGAAGCAACTGACTCTTAGTTTTAAATAACACACCACCTGAAGCAGGGCTAGAAAGCATGCCACCCTTCTCAAGGGCTATTCCAGGGCAAAAGAAGCTCTGCCAAAGTCATTCTTTAGAGAGAAGAACCCACCCTTAAAGATAGCAATTCCACAACTCTCCTGAGGCAATCTATTCCAATAGTCAGCAAACATGAAAATGGGAAAAAGCTTAAAAGAAAAGTTGTGCCTATTTAGAAGATAGTCCTCCACCAAGAGGATGGTTGTTAAAAGAAAGCAGTCAGTCTCCAAACTGCTACAAAATTAGAAGGGATCCAGCTGCCTTCAAGAGACAGTTCAGTTTTGATAAAAACATACCCGAGCTTGTTCCATACATTTTGTCAACATAACAATAGAGTAGATATTCTTTTCCCAAATCATTTGCCAGAAGTCGTCTATAGTATTGGGTAATGGACCCTGTGCAGCAATAAATGCCTTCTTTGAGTTATAGCCCTAAGAAGAAAAAAACAAAATCAATATATATATATACACACACAAATGGGCACCAGTGAGACATAAAAACTGATTTTAAACATCATTAAGAGTTGTTAAGCCTACATCAGAAAAACACACATTATATTTCATTTCAGTTAACGAAGCAACTTACAGGTATATAGTTTGCATTAATATAATCACCAGTTCCAGAGCTCTCATTTGAAAGTTTAACACGAGAAATATCATCTGCAGACAGAAAAAATGAGAAGACAATTATGAATTTTAGAACTGGAACCTTTCACCAAAATACTGTTTATTTAATGCATGGTTTCTAAATAAGAGGTGTTTTGGAACAATGTGCGTTTTAAGAATAAGAATAGAACTTCAGGAATCATAACTAGTAGTATTTATATAATGAAAGCCTTCAGAAAAATGAGTGGCCAGGATAAACACTCAGAACAACACTGTTTATTTTATTTTTAAACATGGTATGGTTTTGCCTATTTATATATTTCTAACCCAACAAAAAATTTACTACAGTTTTAATTACCGGATTAAAAAAAAAGTAATTTGTCTCCTGCTGCCATTGCAGCTGATGTTTTTCCTCCAAAGCATCCAAAAGTACCCATCACTGTTCACCTTTCAATTCCTTCTTACACTCTGCTACCTTGGGATGCCCACAGGTAGCTTGGCAGTGCTTAAGACTCTCTGTTCATCTGCAAAGCTGGTCTTATATTTCTTATAGCTCTGCATATGCATCTGTCTGTGGTCAACTGTTATCCTTTTGTGTTTTCAACCCAGACTGTAAGTTTCTCACAAATGGAAAGAGAAAGCTATTTAATTAAGGGAAAGTTCTTTAAAGGAGTTTTCTTAAGAAACATCCTTGAGGGAAAGCTCTTCCAGGTTTGCTTATACAGTGATTTTGAGAAAGCAGCAGCTCAAATTCAATGCTTTGGTAACTGACAACACTTGAAACCTCTGGGTAGAGCCAGATTAGTCAAATCCAAGGTTTTCACTTAAACATTCGACCAGTAGAAGATGCAAAACCAAAGAGAGTAACTCACATGGTAAGACATTGTTGTATCTATTTTTTCCCCTGTTCTCAGGTAGTTCAGCAGCAAATTTGGGCTGATGAACACCAGCAGACTTGAGTTCCTACAGTAAGAGAAGGATTCATGAGCACCTGGTCTGGGTTTCAGAATCACACAAACACATGACAAACAGATAAAAATACTCCAAACCCTCATGGTCTGTGCTGTAAAAGCAGGCATGTTAAACTGGGATAAGTGACAATAAATATCACCTTATTACAGGGTGGGAGGGTGACAGTGACAAACCTGATGGAGAAGGGATTAATACAGAATGTAGGAACTGTAGTGTGTTTAAAAAACAGAGATGGGCTTTAAAAGCCTGTTGTGCTAAAACACAACACTGATATCAATGGCACACTAGTTCTGGCCCCAAGGCACTGAACTACTTTGCATAAGCTTACAGACATTACAGGGAGAAAGGGAGCACATACATAATGAACACACTGAAGGAAGGCAAGGTGGAGCACCAGCCTGTTAAGTACAATCCCAGAAAGAATTTGAAGAATAAAGTCAATTAAAAACTTCGAGGAGATGAGAAAAAAAACCTAATTCTTTAACAGCAGACATGACAACACAGAATCCTTCCCGACACTTCCTTCCTGTCCTTTGTACCTTGGAACAATTGAGCTTTAGCACATTTCACAGAAAAATATTTACGGTCAGTAAGCAAATCATAATTGCTTTTTCTCAGACTGCTCCTCTGAGCTATTCACAGGTGTGGTTTGCAAATCACACCTACACACTGAAGAAGTCAGTGAAATTAGCAAGAGACCTGTCTTGCTGTGTATTAAAAAACCCTCCAAGATGAGAAAAAAGAAGTGTAAAAGTTAAATAGCATCCCCCAGGCTAACTCTGCAGTGTTGACTAGGGCAAGGACTCAGGAGGTCCTGTCTCTGGTGACAGTTCTGACCAGCAGGCCATGCTGTAAGCTCACAGGTAGTGGTAGTAATTCAGGACATGAAGTATTTATCATGCACCTCAACTAAATTTGGAGTTGCATAGGGGAAGGGAAGGCTATACATACAGCTTAACAGTCTCTATAATAAAGGATCCTTCTCTTTCTCTTCAGTAAGCCTTGTGTATGCTCCCTAGGAAAGCTGATTTGACTTGCCAAAAATATTTGTCATGAAGCTCTCTCCACTGAGGACACATACCTCATACTCTTCTGCAAAACCACAGTTGGAGTCAGCTTGCTGCTTCTTAAAGTAGGACTCAAAGTTCTCCACTTTAATCATTTTTGATCTAAAATGAGAAAAGCCATCTATTAGCAACTGGTATTAGGTCAAGAAACCATGGATTAATTCAGTCAATGTGTTAGAAAGTGTTCTTTACTTACTTCTTGACCCTTCAGGGGAGGGAGGGGGGAAGAAAAAAAGGCTGATTAGACACATGCAGTTGTATTTTTCACTATGTGAATCTAAGAATGAAAGCATGACTGTTAGTTGCAGCCACAAAACTGTGCATTTACAGGGGACAGGGTATCAAGCATAGCATATAACTGCTCTGTTAAACCAAGGAGAGAACAGTACATCCTTCAGGAGAGGAACATTGCAGAAGGTGTCAGTCAGCCACTTACTCCCATTGGATGGGCCCTATTCTCTGGTGTATTTTATGTCAACCATCAAAGTCTACACAGGTGGGATTTCATGGGATGCTCTGGCCGTGCCTTTCCATCAGCACAAAAAGGGGTGTAAGAACCAACAATGTTGTTCAATTGTACTGCCTGTGACTTCCAATTTATTATGGTTACTCCCCCATGGCCAGCCTTTACAATCACAACATTATCTGAATTAAGGGCTCAGCACACAGTGGTCACAAACAATAGAAAAAATTTAGGTTACAGTGCTCATTTTGCCTACGTGCACTTTATCAACAATTTGGTTTGTTCCCTCAATGTGCACGAAACATCAAACATCCTGTTTTTCAAAACCATGTGGAGCATTTGTGTGTCTAATGGTGATTCATGAAGTGAACACAAATCTCTGCAGTGGCTCTAGAAGTCTTGATCAATATGATTATTTTTAGTCTGGAGGTTGAGGTCTTTAAATTCCATGAGGAATTAATACTTCAAAATTCTATATAAAACTGCACAGAAAACACGTATCTGGGTTCAGAGTAATTATTGCAAATATCACTTGATCTCAAAAAACAACATGTGAAAGGATATGGACTTACTTAATTGGAGAAAAGGACACTTCAGTATTTCTTTTATCTTTCCTGTAAGGTGAAAGAAAACAACACATAGGTTCACAGTAGAATTTAATGGAATGCATATGAGATTTCTGATGACAGCTATCTCCTGTGCCTGCTGAGAACAATTTCTTTTAAAGCATCTCATTCTGTGAAAAAAAAACCCAACTCCTGAGGCAAACCTTACACCTGGAATAAAAATAAAATACTTCATCCTTTATTGGGTGATGTTGTTCTTTCTATTTCTTTCTGTTGCAACCAGAGTATAAAGCCTGAACATAAAGCACATATTTTGGTGGAATAAGTACATCTGAGGGATCTGCACTGCTAGGTAACATCTCAGGAGAACTGCTACTAATACCAGAATCCCTACAGTAAGTCTTCAACAGTGATGTGTCAGTCATACTGGAAGTGGTTGTTGAATGAAAATAAATGTTCTCATTATTGTACACAATAATTGGACACAATTTGGAAAACAAACTAAAAAAGCTGGACTAAAGGTCTTACAGTTAACTCTTTAGAAAGGAGGCACTACATGATCAGAAGCAGAAAAAAAGCCTTTGTGGACTCTTACATCCCAGATTATTTGGAAAAGACTGGAAACTGAGAGATCAGCTCAAACCTTAGGCAACCCATCAGCTTCTGGAAATTCCAAAATGGAAGTTTCATGTGACAGGAAGTTAAAAAGGATATTAATTGAAAACTTAAAATCAAACCATATAAGATACAATTACATATGCCTTTTAGCACAATAATTTGTGATGTTTGCTCATTTCTAAGTGAATGACTTCATCAACATGCCTGAATGGTGAGGCACTAGAACAGGTTGCCCAGAGAAGTTGTGGATGCCCCAACCCTGTCAGTGTTCAATGCCAGGTTGGACACAGATTTGAGTAACCTGGCCTGGTGGAAGTTGCCATGGCAGGGGGATTGGAGATGATCTTTAAGGTCCTTTCCAACCTAAGCCATTCTATGATTCTATTGATTAAGATTTATTTTATTTAGCTCTTCTGAACTCATTAGTTTGTAACTATGGGGTTAAACAAAGTGATTTAACAACTGGTTTGATACTTCAATTCTAATCTATAACATACAAACAACATTTTTAATACAATGCATCTTAAAGCATCATGACAGAGGTGTATAAAACAGAGAGAGATACAGAAGTGAAATACTGGTGTTCCTCAACACAACTATAAACATACATTACCTTCTCCTTCTCCAGAATATGAAACCCCCTATAGCAACTACAGCAAATATGGCCAAAAGACATCCAATAACCACTCCAGCAATAATGCCTGATAAAAGAGAACAAGTATTACTCATTACTGATCTACTTCTTCAGTAATGATCTAATTCAATCAACATACTACAGCAGAACCTTACAGGTGACAGAGCATGCTCTACTCTACTAAATGTCTCGCCTTTACTGTGTCCTTTGGCAGCACCAGTATTGAAACCTCAGTAAGAATAATAAAAAGAAGATGATAAATTAATAAAAAATTGGGATCGAGGGACCAGTACCTGCATTCCAATACACCTGCGTTTAGTTTACCAGAACTGTTAGAACATCAGTTTCTTTTTGCTACTTGTTGCTATACTAAAGTCTCACTGTGCCATCCAATCCCTTTTAGCATGCCACGAGTAGCACAGCTTTTGGCTACTCCTCCAGTGGAAGTCATACATGTTAAAAAGGGATCACCTGCAGAACTAGCAAGGTATGAATTTACCTAGAGTAGTGTCACTGCAAAGCTAGAAACATTTCACACAGAGAAACCAATGGGTGTTTTGATATTATGAGACTTGCCATAATTAAGGAATCTCCACACGCTGTGTATGTGCCAAGCTGCCAGTGCTATATTTGACATTAACTATACCTGGATCCTGGGGTAGTAAAACCGGTTCAGAACAGGGTGAAAATGACACATAACTGTCTTCCCCCTCAATCACGTTGGCCATAAAGGTTATATTAGTGAAACCTGCAACACATGCCCTGTTGAAAAGGTAGAAGGAAAAAACCAAAAAAAACCAGGTACGTTATAGGTTCATTTAACAGCCTTAAGCAAGATCTGTAATCTTTCCATTAGACGATCTTTAAGATTTCAATCGCAGAAAACTTAACAAAACAGTGATTTGAAATAAATACCTGTATGAAAGAAGTGGAATCAATGGTCCGTTTTCATAGCCATACATTGTATTTCCCTTGCCTACATTAACGATGTTTTTACCATTCTGAGAATGGAAAGAAGGTGATTCTGCCTGCTCTGTTTCTATGACATACGTAACATAGGTAGTTGTCTTCTTCTTCTTGAAATCTTTGTATGTGTTGTTCAATTTAGACTTCAAAGACTCATAACCTTCAGGAAAAAACAAGGATATATGTGGTATACACATCATCCACTGGTTTTATATCAGTTGGCACAATGGTTGAGATGATCACATTAACGGCAGTTGACATTACTCCATAAGTATTGCCTGAAATGAAAGGCTAAATCCAACAGATAATCTCAGAAATCTCTTCTACTGCAGTGCAATCTACTGCACTACCTCCCTATTTCCCTGTGTTACTTGTTTCAATCTGCTTTTGGCTTTACTTCTGCCCCACAGAGCAGAGTTTCTGTGTAAAGGTACATTAGTGGTGGAACCTGGTGCCCCATGGACAAGTTTCACTAGCCAAGTAAGCTATATCAATACATGTTCTATCAACTATCATATGTAGAGACTACAATGCAAATGGTGTAGAAAAAGTCAATCGGTATTTGGTAACATTGTGCTACCCAAACAGCATCAAGCCTCATTCAGGGTGACACTAAACTTGTCCTGACCTTGTTCCTTGTTCTATCTTACAAGAAGTCTCACACCTAAACCCTAAGAAATGAAAGAGGTAATTTCTGCCTTTTCTTGACATAGACAAGCAGTGGACAAAATGCTGATCAGAACAGTTTCCTTTCCAGAAGACTAAAACCAGGCTACCACAGTGAGCAGTGACCAACAGGACACCGTTCACAGAACAGCACCACTTCGCAGTATCTGTTATAGAAGATGAATCTTAGAAACTTGAAGCAATCATACAGTTGAGGCACATGTAACCTAAGAGGTAATAAACAAACTCAATCTACCAGTTATCCAAGAACTCAAGAGCAAGCCAACTGACATGAATATTCAGTGTTGAGGGAGAACGAAGAATCTTGCTCATTTGACTGAAGTTTGCATACACTGCTCTCTAGTGACTGCCTTTACAAAGCTAAAAGCTCCTTCTAAAAGCAGATATAGTATTGAATTCATCTTTACAAAGGAGAAGCCTTGCGGGAGCTCTGAAAGAGGGAAGAGCTCTAAGTTTTGTAGAGTTGTGTAGAAACAAGGGTTGCTCTGACACCAGTGAGCTGGTGGCTCACTGCCACCAGCAGCAAAGTTCCCATCAACTGTAACTGTGCAGGAACAGGGTGCAAGACAACTCTTCTAAAGCACTAGCTAGACTTCATTAAAAGCAGCTGAGGGTGCAATTAACTAAGTTACCTTGAAATGTGTGTTCAATACTACCTGAGATATGTTTTATGTCCTGTCTTGTCCCTAGTTTCAAATCCAACAGGAATCCCAGGTTATACCTGCAGCACCTTGTGGATGTCTTGGATATCATCCTAAAACAGACACTATTCCTTACCTAGACAAAGTCCCCTCTGTCTATCCTAAAGGCAATGATGTCTGTTTTAGAACAGAGAAACACATCTCAAGAATATTTGTGCTAATTGAACACCATACAGCTGAAGCAATGTTTGGCTGTAAGGTTATTTTCTGCTCCTATCAAAGCACTCACTCTACATTGTAAAGGCAGGCAATCTTCCTCCCTTATTTTTCTCCTTCTTGAATACCTTATAATTAAAGAAGAATGCACCAAATCTCATCATGACTTACCAGGACTGGCTGAAAGTACAAGCAGAGCTGCACACAAGAGACTGGCATTCAAACCAGCAACTCTGGGGCAGCTGAGTAGGCATGTGAAAAGTAGGTATTTTCTGCACTGATATGATATATATACATATACCTATAACAGTAGTACAGAAAATTCCTATTTATATTATATATATGTACACACACACACACAAACATTTCTTGGACATGTATTATATGAAAAACCATAGTAAAAAGATCTACGGTCAAAATTCTGCAAGATGAATTTCCAGTGTTATAACAAAGGATAAGCATGAATGTCAAATCCTACTTGCCAGAAAATATCTCCATCAGGTGCTTTATTCCTTCACTGCACTGGCAGAAATGAAAAGTTGTTCAACTGGAAACTACACTGCAAAGGTAAGTTCCTTAATTTAATGATTCAACACTAGACATTCACTAATTAAAGATATTTCTCAGTTTTGATGTTTTAAAGACACCAGTTTGACAGACTACTCTCTGGTTTTCTGTGACATTCAACCTCCCACAGCATTAATGCTGTCAATGCTATTCGAGCCTTCCACCTGCATCCCATCTCTCTCAGTTAAAAGTGTTTTAAGTAAAATCAGGAGGAAAGCCCTCTTCTTTTTAAGATCTTACTGCAGACATCTTCCAGCTGAAGAAAGGATGGGAAAAACATTCCAAGTTCCAAAGCTGCTTGTGTTAGCTGCTCTGACAATTATTTGGGAGCGTGGGGGGTGAGGAGAAGAAAAGATACTACACCATCTTGAGGAAGGGAATCACTGGTAAATCAGTTTGACAACAGTATAGGGGCAGTACATATGAGACCTATGTACAAGGATAAGTCAGGAAAGAAAAGACCAACTGAAAATGGGCTTACTGAAAATAAGGAATGATCTGACAAAGCAAACATGATTTTTGAAAGGTGATTGAAAATACTGAGTCAGCTTTTTCTCTGTCCATTTAACACCTATTTAGAGTCTAAAACATAATGCCATCTGATAAATTGTTTCACATAGCTAATGTCATAACATCTTACCTTGTTCTGTTGTGATCATTACTGCGTAGGCTTTTAATGGACCATACAATGAATCAAAATCAGAGAATTCAACAGACAATGAGCTGTGACTGACTACCTTGACTGAAGGAGCTTCACTTGGATGAGGTGGGTCTATCAACAAAAATATTTTTTAGCATGTTAAGGACTGATAGAAATTTTCCAAACAAGAAAATTCTGTAATACTGATGCTGTTCATATAATGCATATTTATTGTGCATCACATTAGACTTCGCATTAATGTAGTGTTTTATTCATAATCTGTAGGCTGATAATGTATCATACTAACTCTGGCATTCTACGACCATGAAGTTAATATTTTTGTCCTACAAATTCTCAAATTTCATGCTCAAATCTTAATGCTTACCAGTAATGCTTGTGTGACACAGCCCGTATACTGGAGAGCTTTCAGAACCATTTGAAACAGTTATGATAGTAACATTATAGGTGGTGAAATAATCTAAAGATTTTGTTTTGAAGGTTTCCTCTGAGCCTTCTCCCATGCAGGGTGGAGCATCTTCTTCATTCTTCCCTGAATTACTTATATTAGATATTATAATTTTGAAGCCAGAGCTGTTACCAGAAGGACATTTCCATTTCAGCATTAGGAAAGGCTGCTTGGCCACTGGTTCACACCAAAATGAATTCACTGAGGCAGGTTCTGCCAAAAGAAAAAAGAAAAACAAAAAAGAGGAGTAATAAATCTAGTGTTGTCCTTAATAGAAAAAGCTGACTATTTGTATGTTATGTGTATAAATGTTTGTAAAATTTCAGTTTCCCTTTTCACTGTTAAAAAGATGCCCACATGGCATTTACTGCCTACACAAGGACTTGTTACCCCATGAGAAAGACAAATATTTAACACACTAAGTACACAGACCCATTCTGTGCTCTGTAACTCCTCTACAGACAGGGTTACTGGGAAAACTTGGGCTCAGTATCTGTCAAGATCAGTAACGTTTTCAAAATGATGTTCAACTCTTTAATATACTACACAAAGAACATTCTTAGAGTAGTATGTAGACTGACACTAACTCCCTGTACAACTACATAAAACTCTTAGTGGCCAACAAACAAGAAAACAAATATAAGCTCTGTGCATTAAGAGCATAGCAGCAGCCATCCTTAGAAACAGCAACTACAATATGTCAGTTTGGGTGAGAGTCTTCTAGGACACAATATAAAAACTGCAACCTTATGACCAGATACAAAAAGATATTCAAAAAGTTAATGTAGCAGTAACACTGAGAAGAAAGGTCTCTGTAAACTGAGAGACGCACAACCATGCTTCCATGTTTCAGACAGACTGAGATTATGAGTTGCCAAGCAGCACTTATGGAGTACCAGCAACTCTCTTAACAAGTTCATCCCAGAGCCCCTTTGGAAAACCCACTGGGGAGCTCTGGGACAGATTCATTTCACCTCAGTCAAAGCGGGACAAAAAAAAGGAAAGGACAAAGTAGCATCTAATCACAACAAGGGGGAAAATAGTCCCAGTGCCTCACATGAGGAATGCAGGCGTAAGTCAACCTTCTCCTGCCTGCAGATGAGCTGCACAAAGCAGCGTGGCTGACAGGCACCCAGCACAATGCTGCCCACAGCCCAGCTGCAGCCATGGGCCCCTCCAGAGGCAGAAGTTCCCCAGGCACAATGTACACTCTGTGTGCATCACTCACGGCTCAGGATCTGAGGGCTTCATCCATAGGGAAGAGAGGGCACCAAAACCCCCTACAAACACCAAACACCAAAACCCCCCTTCCACACCATTAACATTGCTGACTCTAGATAGGCTGTGTGCAGCACTTCTGCCTAACCATGTTGTATTTCAACCCTGGTGGGCAGAGCCCTGTGCCCCACAACAAAATACAGACCACCAGGAACAAGGATGCAGGAAACTGTGACTTACTTGTATACAGGCCTATGGACCTTCCTTCTCCTTCCGTCTCATTATCAGCCACTACTGCAAATACAGTGAAGCTGTACATTGTCCCAGGAATTAAATCAGTAATTTCTGCTTTGCGGTCAGTGGATGTCACGTTCCTAACAGTCATATCTTCTGCAACCTCTATCCTGTACGTGTAGGAGTGGGAAGCAGTGTCATTCACCTCCCATGTTAAGTTGACAGAAGTCACACCAACATATTCTGCCTTGAGATCAAGAACTGGGCTGGGCTCTGTGAAAGGCAAGACAACAATCTGTCAGCCTGCAAGAACAGCTGCTCACAGGCACAGACAGAAGAAACACAGGCACATCAGTACTTCATTCCCTTCCCACCACTCATGGTTCAGAGTGCAGGATGAGGCCAACAACATCACCCGGCACTGCTGGAGCCTGCTGCACCAGTGGGCAGCTAAGAGAAAACTGCTGGAAAGTAATCTCGAGTGGCATTCATCTCCCTGGCACTCCAAAGCAGGAGCACAGGTCACCACAATGCCAGCACTCACAGGATTTTCCTTGGGAATTCAGAGATATGGTCAGGAAAGACACAAAGTTGCAGGGGGATTGGAGAAAGGAGATGGTGGTGTACCTGTCCACCTCATAAGGTAGGAATTTCAAATATCACTGAAAGAGGAACAGAGGTGATGGAAGGTGGCAAAGAAGCAGCTTATCTGGGTCATGCCATGAGTGCACTCCTGAGCTAGTGTTGCCTCAAGTTCACTCTCCTGACCCAGCCCAATGGCAGTCACAGGCCCACAAAAGTTTCCTGGGCACAACACATTATCTCTGTGTGGGAGCCCTTTAAAAGAACGTTCTGAGGCCCTGATCCTCCAAGAAGTGAAGGCATCAAAAGTACCCATGCAAATCCCAGGACAGGAAGGAAGTTCATGGGAAGAGTTCATTGTGTCACAGGCCTTAATGACCAACTTCAACAACTACCATTTCTGAGGTGTTTGTTTCACTTTGCTTTTTAAAAGAAGGCTATATCTCTTCCACATAAACATCTCTCACTGCAGGCAGGCAAAGCACAGCACCTCTGTCTCCAGCAGTATTACATCTTGACCCTTGGGCAGGTGGAAAGAGCCCCTGTGCCCCACAGCAAAATACAGACAACTAAGAAGAGGGCTGCAAGAAACTGTGACTTACTTGTATAGATGGGTATGGACCTTCCTTCTCCTTCTGTCTCATTATCAGCCGCTACTGCAAATACAGTGAAATTGTACATTGTCCCAGGAATTAATCCAGTAATTTCTGCTTTGGGGCCACTGGATGTCACATTCCAAATACGCATATCTTCTGTAACCTCTATCCTGTACGTGTAGGAGTTGGAAGCAGTGTCATTCACCTCCCATGTTAAGTTGACAGAAGTCACACCAACATATTCTGCCTTGAGATCAAGAACTGGGCTGGGCTCTGTGAAAGGCAAGACAACAATCTGTCAGCCTGCAAGAACAGCTGCTCACAGGCATGGACAGAAGAAACACAGGCACATCAGTACTTCATTCCCTTCCCACCACTCATGGTTCTAAATGCAGGAGCAGCCAACAACATCACCAGACACTCCTAGAGGCTTTTGCATCAATAGCTGAGTAACAGGAAAATGAGACAGAGCCACCTAAAGCATGATTCACCTTCCTTTCACAGGCAAAGGCATGAGCAGCACAGGCAATCACTGTGACAGAACTCCCATGGCTTTCCCTGGGAATCCAGAGAGGTAGGCAGGAAGCCGAGAAGAGTGGAGGGGAAAGACAGTGGAGGTGCAACTCCACACAGCAAAAACAAGGAAGAGAAAACAGTACAAGAAGAGTAACAGAGGTGATGACCCTGACTCCCTTCTTCTCCAATCCTCATGCCCTGCACTTGACTCTCATAGCAGAGAGAACATCTCTAAGACCCCTCTTCCAGCACCCTATTCTCTGCACATCTTCAGCAGAGGGTAACTAGCCCTTACAGACAGACCAGCACAGGTGAAACTTTTGCATATTGACTGCATGGATATTTCAGAAAAACACAAATGACAACAACAGTCATCTGTTTTCTTTCAAATGCACTCTGTGGAATGACCAGGCTGGGCTACTGCCTTGGAGGCCAGCTCCAAAATGGTTCCTCCAACACCATACATCAAGACTTTTGATACTTAACATGGCAAGGGGTTGGATGGCAAAAGGAGTTCTGAACTAGCACTGCCTGAATCTCACTCTCCCGGCTGCAGCCCGATTGCAGCTACAGGCCCCCAAATCACTCAAGCTCCCCTGGCACAATATGCTGTGTGTGGGAGCCCTTAAACGGAAAATCTGAGGCCTCCATCCTCTAGGAAATAAATGCAAAGGCCCCTTTCCCAAATTTGGAAGAGATTAGTTATCAGGGAAATGTCTCTCTTCGTTGACAGCCTAGGGGCAAAATTCACCAACAGTTTTCCATCAGGGCAACGCTACTTCTACACTTCAACACCTCATGCTTGGAAGATTGGCCATATCCAGCTCCTGGACCAAATTATCACCTCTGCCTGCAGCTGTATTAAATTACAACTCTCGGGCAGGTGGACAGAGCCCTGTGCCCCACAACAAAATACAGACCACCAGGAACAAGGATGCAAGAAACTGTGACTTACTTGTATACAGGCCTATGGACCTTCCTTCTCCTTCCGTCTCATTATCAGCCACTACTGCAAATATAGTGAAGCTGTACATTGTCCCAGGAATTAAATCAGTAATTTCTGCTTTGAGGCCACTGGATGTCACATTCCTAACAGTCTTATCTTCTGTAACCTCTATCCTGTACGTGTAGGAGTTGGAAGCAGTGTCATTCACCTCCCATGTTAAGTTGACAGAAGTCACACCAACATACTCTGCCTTGAGATCAAGAACTGGGCTGGGCTCTGTGAAAGGCAAGACAGAAATAAAGGAAGAAGAACCACAGCCACATTTCCCTATTCCACATAGAATGAGCATCATTTGTAGCCAAGCAGCACTTCTACAGTACCAACGTCCAGTTTCAGACACTCATGCTGAGCCATCTCTGGAGAAGCCACAGGAGTTCTGGGGGATTTTCTCTTTCAATTCATATGCCAGAATTACTTGTTTCACAGTGGGTTTGCAGAGAGAGAAACAGATGGAAATCAGTGAAGGAAGAAGAGTGCAAGCCAATCTTGGTCTGTTAACTCAAATAAGTCTTAATCTGAGACCTTCAGCCCAAACTCTCCCCAACATCAGCATAAAGAAATGGGTTGCTTGAGCAGGTGCAACAGTTGACACACTTTGGGGGGCTGTGTCTGCAAGCCTGACTCAGCATCAACTCCAGGCAGACAAGACTCACCTCAGGCAGCTTAGAAAAGTTTATCTACTCAGTAGCAGCTCCAGGACACACTGCTTCAAATTGCTTTGTAGGGACACTGCCTGTTCCCTTTGTGTCTCTGAGCTACACACAAAAAAAACATCTCCTCCTTTCCATCCCTCTGGTCTGGGAAAAAGGTTCCATGGCACAAAACCAGCAAGATTGGCACCACACTCAAGAATGTGATCATAAGCAATGGGACAGTCACAGCCCTCAGGAACCTCAGGCCATAGACTTTGCAAAGAGCTCAAAACAATCTTCAAGAACAAAAAGCCTCTATGACTCTGGCCACCACATCCCTGCATACCACATCTTTTGGTAAAGCTGTGATAACCTGCTCCCAGAAGCATTTTAAGGGGTCTATTTGGCCCTCAAGCATCTAAAAGAAGTCACACTGTTGTAGCAGCAGGATCTCTACATAGTCTTGAGCAGCAATGCTGGTGAAACAGCTGATTTACAGGCAACACAAGCAAGCACAGACAATCTCAGGTCTTTCCCCTTTAACCAAAGACCACTTGGCATTCACACACACAGGCACCTGGAGCAAAACAGTGTCCCAACCAAGAAATAAAACGAAGATGCAAACATAAGAAAACAGAGCAATTTGGTACAAATGCCACGTTTACTTGCAACCGAGAGGCACCATTTCCTTACTTGTATACAGGTCTATGGATCTTCCTTCTCCTTCTGTCTCATTATCAGCCACTACTGCAAAAACAGTGAAGTTATACCATGTCCCAGGACTTAAATCAGTAATTTCTGCTTTGCGGTCAGTGGATGTCACGTTCCTAACAGTCATATCTTCTGTAACCTCTATCCTGTACGTGTAGGAGTTGGAAGCAGTGTCATTCACCTCCCATGTTAAGTTGACAGAAGTCACACCAACATACTCTGCCTTGAGATCGAGAACTGGGCTGGGTTCTGTGAAAGGCAAGACAACAATCTGTCAGCCTGAAAGAACAGCTGCTCACCAGTACTTCATTCCCTTCCCACCACTCATGGTTCAGAGTGCAGGAGCAGCCCAACAACATCGCCAGGCACTGCTGGAGGCTGCTGCACCAGTGGGCAGCTAAGAGAGAACCGAAGACAAGTCGTTCTGAGAGGCATTCATCTCCCTTTGACATTCCAAAGCAGAAGCACAGGTCACCACTGAGCCTCAGTTCCCAGGGCTTCCCTTGAGAATCCAAAAGATGAACAGGAATGGCATGTGTATGGTTGGCAATACAGGGGATTTTGTTCTAGTTGGTTGGTTTTTGGTTCAGTTGTTGTGGCAGATTTTTTGTTTCAGGGTGGGGGGGTAAGAGGGATTTTGGCGTTTAAATAAAGAAACAAATAAATAAATAAATCAGGATTATGTTTCCTCTACACATTAACCTTTCTTCTTAGTATTCAACCCAGGTAAGATTTGTATTAAATTTTGACCCTCAGGCAGGTGGGCAGAGCCACGTGCTGCACAGCAAAATATAGATAACTAAGAAGAGGGCTGCAAGAAGCTGTGACTTACTTGTATACAGGTCTATAGATCTTCCTTCTCCTTCCGTCTCGTTATCAGCCACTACTGCAAATACAGTGAAGCTGTACATTGTCCCAGGAATTAAATCAGTAATTTCTGCTTTGCGGTCAGTGGATGTCACGTTCCTAACAGTCATATCTTCTGTAACCTCTATCCTGTACGTGTAGGAGTTGGAAGCAGTGTCATTCACCTCCCATGTTAAGTTGACAGAAGTCACACCAACATATTCTGCCTTGAGATCAAGAACTGGGCTGGGCTCTGTGAAAGGCAAGACAACAATCTGTCAGCCTGCAAGAACAGCTGCTCACAGGCATGGACAGAAGAAACACAGGCACATCAGTACTTCATTCCCTTCCCACCACTCATGGTTCAGAGTGCAGGAGGAGCCCAACAACATCACCCGGCACTGCTGGAGCCTGCTGCACCAGTGGGCAGCTAAGAGAGAACTGAAGACAAGTCATTCTGAGTGGCATTCATTTCCCTTTGACACCCCAAAACATAAGTACAGAACTCCCAAGGCTTCCCTGGGGAATCCAGAGAAATGGATAAGAAAATAATAGAGTAGACTGGAATATTCTAGTTGGAAGGGTCCTGCAACTATCATCTAGTCCAACTGCCTGACCACCTCAGGCCTCACCAAAAGGTAAAGCATATTATTAAGAGTATTGTGCAAATGTCTTAAACATAGATGGGTTTGGGGCATTGACCACCCCTCTAGGAAGCCTATTCCAGTGTTTGACAACCCTCTCAGTAAAGAAATGCTTCCTAATATCAAGCCTAAACCTCCCCTGAGGCAGCTCTGAACTATTCCCACATATCCTACCACTGGATACCAAGGAATAGAGATCAGCATCTCTCTCTCTCCACTTCCCTTCCTCAGGAAGTTGAGGAGAGTAATGAGGTCACCCCTCAGCTCCTCTCAGGACATGACTTCCAGCCCTTTCACCACCTTTGCTCCCCTCCTCTGCAGGCATTCAAGGACCTTCACATCCTTGTGTTTGGCCCACAAAACTGCACCCAGTACACAGGGTGAGGCTGCACCAACACTTATTTTGATGGGCTGATTCTACCACATTTGATGCACCCCGGGAGGGGGTTTGCCAGGGCACACACTGCTGACTGCTACTGAGCTTCTGTCAACCAGCTTCCCCCGATCCCTTTCTGCAGAGCTGCTCTCCAGCTACCCCTCCCCCAATTTACACTTCTGTTCAGTATTACTCTGTCACAGCTGCAAAATGTGGCATTTGGTCTTGTTACATTTCCTCCCACTAATCATTGGCCAATGCTCCAATCTACCTAAATCTCTCTCCAAGGCTTCCTGTCCCTCAGGAGTCAACAGCACCTCCCAGTTTAGTATCATCAGCTAACTTGCTAATGGTGCATTCAACTCCTGCATCCATATAATTGACAAATAAATTGAACAGCTCGAGGATTGAGCCCTGAGGAATAGCACTGGTCACCAGTCAGACACGGTTCCATTCACTACTACCTTGTGAGCTCTGCCCTTCAGCCACTTCTTCACGCAGTACACCATGAAATCCCTCATCCCACAGCTGGACAACTCGTCCAGAAGGATGCTGTGACAGGTAGTACCAAAAACCTACAGAAAAACTACATCCACTACCTTCCCTTCACCCACTGGCTGGGTGATGTTATCATAGAAAGAGATCAAATCAGTTAGATGGGACTTTGTGAATCCATGTCGACAGTACCTCATGACTGTGTTGTCCTTTAAACACCTTTTAGTAGCATCCAGTATAATCTGCTCCATAATTTTTCCAGGAACTGAGGTTTGTCTAACAGGTCTGCAAGTTCCTGGGTCTTTCCTCACACTCTTCTTGTAACTAGGAATAACACTGGCTAGTGTCCAGTCAGCAGAGACCTCCACAGGCTCCCAAGACCCTCAGTAGCTGATGGAGAGGAGTCCTGCCATAACATCAGCTAAATCCTTCTGTACTCTGGGATGAATCCTATCAGATCCCATGGACTTGTGAACATTCAGCTGATATAAATGTTTCCTCACAGTTTCAACATCCACAAATTGAAAGCCTCTGTGGTTCTCCAACTCCGGGGACCAGGCAGCCCAGTGTCTATCAGTATTACTAAAGACTGAGGCAAAATACACATGGAATGCCTCTGCTTTTTCTTCATTCCTATTAGGCAGGTGACCATCTTCAATAAGTATCAGTCCAATGTTTTCTTTAGAAATTCCTCTTGCTATAAACATGTTTTAGAAAGCCTTTCTTGTTATCTGAAACAGCACTGGGCAGCTTCAACTGTAGTTGAGCTCTGGCCCTTGGTGTCTTCTCCCCACATATATGAACCACAGCTCTGTAATTCTGAGAAGCCTGACCTCACTTCCCAAAGCTCACAGGATTTCTTCTTCCTCTTGAGCTCCATGAGGAGTTCCCTGTTCAAAGCTTGTTTTCTGCCCCACTTGTTTGACTTCTGACACAATGAAATTGCCTGTTCCTGTGCTTCTAAAAGGCTGTTCTTAAAAACTGCACAGCACTGATGAATTCCTAAGCCCTCAAAAGCAGATCCTCAGGGTAGGCTGCTAAGTAGCACCCTGAGTAGCTTAAACTTTGCTCTCCTGGAGTCCAGGGTAGCAACTCTGCTGTCTCTTTTCTCATTACACTGAAAATTTGAAACTAGATCATTTAATGACCACTGTAGCCAAGTCAGCCACCTACCATCACATCTCCCATCAGTCCTTCTCTATTCACAAACAGCAAGTCCAGAAGGGCATCTTTCCAAGTTGTCTCACAGAGTACTTGTGACAAGAAGTTATATCCCACATGAAGAGATAGGAGGACATAAAGATGGAGAGGAAGGAAGGTGAATTACGGTTGCCTGGTTGTGCTTTTTAAAAGCAAGGATGTATTTCGTCCACACTTCAAGACCCCATGGTTAGTAGACATCCCAGATTAGGCTCCATGAATAAGACATCATATATATATACAAATATATATATAAAACATCTTTATATTTTAGCCCTCAAGCAGTTAGGCAGAGCTTTGAGCTGTCCAGCAGGACAAGGTTGCAAGAAACTGTGACTTACTTGTATACAGGTCTATAGATCTTCCTTCTCCTTCTGTCTCATTATCAGCCACTACTGCAAATACAGTGAAGCTGTACATTGTCCCAGGAATTAAATCAGTAATTTCTGCTTTGTGGTCAGTGGATGTCACATTCCTAACAGTCATATCTTCTGTAGCTTCTATCCTGTACGTGTAGGAGTCAGAAGCAGTGTCATTCACCTCCCATGTTAAGTTGACAGAAGTCACACCAACATATTCTGCCTTGAGATCAAGAACTGGGCTGGGCTCTGTGAAAGGCAAGACAACAATCTGTCAGCCTGAAAGAACAGCTGCTCACAGGCATGGACAGAAGAAACACAGGCACATCAGTACTTCATTCCCTTCCCACCACTCATGGTTCAGAGTGCAGGAGCAGCCCAACAACATCGCCCAGCACTGCTGGAGCCTGCTGCACCAGTGGGCAGCTAAGAGAGAACTGAAGACAAGTCATTCTGAGTGGCATTCATTTCCCTTTGACACCTCAAAGCAGAAGTGTAGGACATCACTGTGTCAGAACTCCCAGAGCTTCCCCTGGGAATCCAGAAAGGTGAGCAGGGAAGAGACCAGGATGGAGGGGAAGCATGATAATTTAAAACAAACAAACAAAACCATCAGGGCTATGTTTCTGCTGCACCCTAACATCCCATTCTTTGTATATTGCCCTGATATATTTTAGTCGTCCAGGACTAAAATATACACATAACAGTATTGAATTTCAATCCTCACATAGGTAGGTAGAGCCCTGACCTGCACAGAAAAGTACAGACCACTGGAAACAGGGCTTCAAGTAACTGTGACTTACTTGTATATACCCTTAAGGGCACTCCTTCTGTCTCACTACCATCTCCTAATGCAAATACGATGAAATTGTACATTGTCCCAGGGATCAACTCGGTAATTTCTATTTCGGTCTCACTGGTCACCAGGCTCTTCGTAAAGGTATCATTTACATACTCTATCCTGTAGGAGTTCGAAGCAGTGCTGTTCACTAACCACGTTAAGATGACAGAAGTCATACCAACATATTTTGCCTTGAGATCATAAACTGGGCTGGGCACTGTGAAACAAACAAACAAAATCTGTTAACCCACAAGAGTATTTGTTGACAAACACATAAAGCACTCTTCTCCCTGCCCTACCCTGGTCTCTGTAAAACACTAATCAGCCTGGGAAAATAACCAAGCCATCATTCCATACTGCAAGGCACACCTGGCTAGCTCTCCAAACTACTCTAATTCCTCAAATTTCTCTTCATCTCATGGAGTAGAACTATCTAGGTGCTGTAGTGATTACTGTGCTGCCTCAGCTGTGAACTGGTGCTGAGGAAGACTAGAACACACAATCTGCTGTCATTTTTTCCTAAACTGGTTACCCCAAAGAGAGAAGCCTTTCTAGCAACAAGATTCATACACCTCTCCTCTAGATACATGACACAGCATGCTGTAACCCTGTTACTCATGCATTTAAAATCTATACGTCATAGTGAGGTTCGACTGTTGAAGCTGTAACCTAAAAAGCCATAGTAAGCAGGGAAGGGGGCCTAAGTCTAACATAAATAGAACTATTTCAAGGCCATGAGCCAATCACAGCATGAAATTGCACTCCTAGTCAGCTGTGCAGACAGATTTCTTTGGCTCGTTCTCTATTCCAGTAAATCAGTTCGATTCATGCCCCTGCAATGCTCTTTGCACTCTGGACTACAGTTCAAAGTGTTAAAATGCTAATACAATATAAAAATACAAAACATCCTGAAGATTCACATCCCAGCCACATTTCAAACCACGTACATGTTACGTTGCTTCCATCACTTATTGTCCCATCAGATGGTGACACAGCCCTGATCGATCTTCCACCTCCATGTGTTTTGTTTCCACTTACAGAGTTTATTGATAAATTATCCTTACTACTGGTTCCTTGTTCTGCAGCTACATTTTTTGAGCTGCAATCCTCAGTGCCTGAAAGAAGAACACCAAACAATAAGCGTCTTTGCAAAACTTCTGGGCTTCCTGTTTGCAGAAGTAGATAGATATTGTTTTTAGAGACATCATGCACAGATCTGCAGTCATTTCCTTTCTCTCAATTTGTTCTACAAAAATTTCACTGTGCATTTCCTGGTTTTACCTCTCAACTTCTGCGAGATTATTTGATTTATATCAAGCAAGAGACCATCACATTATTTCAATCATTCACTGACACTACACACAGTTCGGATGAAAGCTATCATGATTTGCTCTTTTCAGTGCAGTTTTGCTTGAACGGAGTTAAAGAAACTTGCAGCCACATTCTGTGTAAGTGTGTTTTTTCTTTTGTTATCAGAAGCTTGTTTAACCTGGAATAGCAATTTTCCCTCTTCTCCTCAGCACATGAGGAAAAAAGTTCTCATAGTCCCACAGTGTGTTCCCACAAGTAAGGAACAGACATTATGTATCTACAGCAAGAAAGTTTATATTGATGTGGCACAGCCCAAAGTGTGAAGAGAGTTGATTCAGACCCTAAAAATTAAAGCTAACTCATATAAGTCTGATGTTCAATATTAATGCAGAACTTATCTGCATATACTTTCAGAAATTTCTGCCATGTGAAAACTTGTCATCTTGGCCAGTACAGCAGTTCTAGACTCACTTCAGAAAATTATTAAAAGCATCACTTTGGGTGGCGTTTTGTTTCGGGTTTTGCTTGTTTTGCGTTGCCTTCAAGTTTATTTTCCCATCTTTCTTCTATACCTGTACTTGATTTTACCAGAACTCTTTACAAACTGAAAAGCAAACTGAGAAGTATTTATATATCTATATCTTTAAACATCCTTAAATGCATTGCAGGAATTAGAGTCACTAAAATAATTGAGTCTACATTTTTAACTACCATTTCTAAAATTTTTTTCAGGAAGTTTGGTTGGGTTTTTTTAATAATTTGCTGATAATGTCTGATCTTTCTTAAAAGAAATTAAGATAATGAGACTTATACAAAAAAATAAAAAGCAAGACACAGAATTATACTTACAGTCAATTGTACATCTGACCTGGAAAACAAAAATAAATAACAGAAATTAAAACTTAAAAAATACCAGAAGTTCAAACAGGAAAAAAAGGACTGGTTTAATTAACAAGGGGGTGGGGGGGGAGAGAAATCAATTTTAAAAAGTCTAAACTGTTCAATCTGCAAAAGAATTACCTAAAAATACCAAAAAATCTACATAAAAAAACCACCAAAAAATATACCAAACTATTAGAGAAAAAAATCTAAACATGTTGGTAAAATTTATTTCCAGTTTTTCAAAAACTGGAAATATTTTGTCACACACACAGAAAAAGTTTGAATAACATAAGCTAGTTATTTTGCACATAACAATTTAAAAACCAAACCTATAATATCTTAGTCAAAAGATGCTTTAGTTAGCATCTTTGACACCATCCCACAAAAAATGACAGATGTCAATTAGGTCTTTTTTATTAATAAGACTTTTCCTTTCATCGTATTGCTGTATAAACTTCATTACTTCTCACAAAAGAGTACTTTGCTTCACAGAATGCAAACTCAGTGTAGTCAAAGTTGAAAGCACTTAGTACATACCCTGAAATCTAGTTTATATATGTGCACATATCCACTCTTGCCACTCAACTGCAGTCTAAAATTACTCTGCTAGTAATACTGACCATCACACCAGAATTTGCTCCGAGGATGATTTTTAGTCTTTCAACTTCATACTTTTACTTCAGAATAGCCATTTCCCTTCCTGTTGGTGTGCAAATTGGCCCATAAATTGTCAACTTCGTGTCCCTCCAGGGGAACCACAAAATGCTCCTTAAAGGAGTGAAATAAAAGCCCCAGACTGAGGTCTGCAGGTGCTTGAGAGGAAAACTGTGATTTCCTGGGGCTCTAGTAGCCAGCTGATGCCAGCTGACTGCAGCAGCCACTTTTGTCACATAACAAACACATTACTGCAGCAATTGTATCAAGCATTAAATACAACTTGAAAAGCTACACATGACAAGGCAAAAACAAGCACGCAGAGGTAAGCGTTCCAAGCACCAGCAGGTTCCCAGTGTGGCGCTGGCGATCCACAGGTTACAGTGCCTTGTGCCAGGGAGACCTGTAAGCATGGGAGGTTTCTGGGTCTGGTTTTGGCACCATGGTGGGGGCAGGCAGAAGGAATCTTTCATCTAAAGCACTTGAAACTCATTTTCTCTTCCCCCATTTTCTTAACTCCTTAGCTGTTTGTGCAATTCCACAAGCTAACTCAAAATAAGCAGCTATACCACAACAATCTGATACAATGCTGGAATCCTAAATCATTCGCCCCCCACTCAGCTCACATGTTGCTCGTGCCACAGGTAGCTGAAGGAGCAGCAGCTCCATGTGCCATAGTCATGGGCCCAAACAGACCCTTAAAAAGTAGTCAGAAGACACCATTAAATCTTGTTCTCCCAATGAGAGACTACAAATAACCACTCTCTACAAAGATGAGCCAGGCCAGTTGAGCAGAAACAACACTAGAAACCACCCCTCCAGCTTTACAGTAAGGAGAAGAGCAGCAGAAGCAAACTCCAAGTGGAGAAGCACCCTTCCAGCCTGTGATGGTCTCAGTGCAACAGCAAGAAGAGTTTGGGCACAATTCCCAGGCAAAAGAGCACTTGTAGGCATCAAAGACTTAATTCCAAGTCTCTTCTACCACAGGCTCATGGACAACTCAGCCTGCAACAGACATGACACAGGACAGGAATGTCCTGTGTACAAGTTTGAGGCTCCTCCTCAACCTTTCTGAGTTTTTGAGAGCTCAGCCAAACTGCAAGGCTATTAGGAAGTGAGGAAACATTTGTCTGCACTTGGGTCAAGAGTCCTTTTGTAGTCTTTCACCCAAGGAAAGGCAGGAAAACACTGCCATGCAGCATTCAGAGCAGAAGTGCTAAGCTCTGTGGAAACAGCTGCTGAATGATGGAGCAAGAGGCAAGATTCCCCGAAATGCAGGGCAATCTAAAAGCAAAGCCAAAAGGGTGTTTTATTAAGAAAGGGAAATTGCAAAAAGAATGAAAACAACAAGAAATGCCATAGGACTAAGCAACAGTGATTTCTCCAGCCCTACAGACACAGAAGCAAGAGCCTGACATTGTTTACCTGTCCTTTAGTTACTTTCCTTTCTGCAAAACTACCTGAAGATGAACTTTCTCACCTCCTTCTACCCAAATTTTGAATTCAGGGGCACAGCATCCTTCCTGAGCAACAGGAGCATGGTTGTGAAACAGGTATGCCACCACTAAGCCTCCTGTACCCCTCCTCCTTACCACCCCATTACTTCCCTGCCAACTCAAACAATGAGCATGTTGATTCCTGTTTTATGGCTATCTGATCTAATGGCAAATCATGACCAGGCTGCTAGAAACTTGGTTGTACTGTCACATGTGGGTTTTGTTAAGGATGCTCAAACAACAAAAGGAAAGTTATGCTAAAATTCCTGTCACATGATGAATGAACAGCTTCCCATCATTCCACTTGCTCATCACACAGTCTCACAATACTCCTTTGACTTTCCAGAAGACTATGCACAAACCAAATTAAAAAAAAAATCAAATTAAAAAAAATCACGTGACAGGCAGGCCTCCTTCTGAAACCCAAACCCACACAAAACAAGTGATCCCATTCCCAAGCATCAGCCTGCCTGACTCAGTCATTCCATGCTGTATTTTTCAACACCAGCCATGAACCAAACTGTTCTCCAGCCTTACATGAGTATTTATAAGAACTTAACGAGAATTTATACAAAACACTTGTTTATTATTTCAGAGGATATTTGCACTGAACATCTGCTTCTCCTTGTGTTTGCATCTAATATATCATGAACTCTGCCGTCTCCACTTTTCTTATTCAATGACACAAATACCTACAAATATCTAGTATTCATATGTACAGCTGGGTAATTTCTTAACTTTTGTGGAGTTTTGGGTAGGGGTGGAACATCCCTCCCCAAGAAAACATAGTAAAATGCTAAACACTGGCCATTTCAACTGAAAAACAGAAGAGATGTGTATACACAAAGTCATCACTGTCAATGTGATGGTAAATGAATCTTTTCATTGTCACACAGCAATGCTTAGTGCCTGACCAAAGGCTGCATGTTCCAGAGGAGCTGAGGAATTCACCTGCACTTGCACAAGGTGTGTCCTGGGCTCCTTATGTGTGCAGTTTTTTACTGACCAGGAGCCGGTTGCCTATAATATATGCAGAGTTCAGCTCCATCCTCCTCAGGTATACATTGGGGTTGCCTGAGGAATTATTATTAGTCTCAAAGGTAATCTTAGGGAGAAATAGGAAGTGTCGCAGGAAAACTTCTTCAAAAATAGTGACTGAGAAGCCCAAGTCCCACTGATATTTGACAAACTACCCTCTAATGAAGTTAGGGTTCCTGCACTGGGGAAAACCCTTGTGCACAGTAGCCCACCTACCTGGGGTGCTCCAGTTTTCAAAACAAACAACGTGGTTTGGTTCATGTAAATACAAGGTTAAGAAGCTGGCTAAACAGTCAAAGTTAGCAAACCAAAAAATCCCAGCCAAAAAAAAAAACACCCTTAACCACAAATCCTTTCCGAGAACACCACTTGAGGTTACTGTTTACTATTTCTTGTGTGCTACCAGTGTGTGCCCTGTGACTCAGAAGAAAAAAGCCAGGAAATTATTCACACCCCTCTCAAAGCTAATCATCTTTCAAATGTGTATCTTTAGATCTTATCTTCTCCATCCACCCATCCTCTCAAAAGCTTGGAGGAGTTCCACAAAAATACCACCAAGCTATCACAGGGGTCTCCAAATTGCTTCGCAACACCCTTTCACAAAAGCAACAGCACAATATAACAAGATATACCCCATGTAACCCTGATCTCACACCTGTTTTTTCCCCTTGCTATGTTCACTTACCATTAGTTATCCCACATTCATAAATATGGGCTTCAGGACAAGCCACCACACAGCAACCATCATGATGGTTTTAAGACTCCAGGCTTGGCTTTGCTGGTGCTCAGTCACCACCTCTCAGCCAACAAACATTAGCCAGCAAAGGCATAATAACTTGGACACTTACAGACCCCTCTGTCACCTCTGATATTTCATACTTAGCATAAGGCTTATTCAGAAAGCATTCCCACAGAAAGCTTTTATTCAAGGTCACACAAAGTAAGTGAAAATTAAACCCCAGAATGCCACTGGGAAGCTCCACAGTTACAGAAGTGGGATTGCCCAAGTATTGCATCCACAGATTGATACAACTTTCCAACACTTGCTGATTTTTCTAGGATTTTTAAGGCATTGACTGCTATTTCAGCTGGGGACGTCTTCCCACTTCCCTGGGAGTGTAAAGTCTAAGTCAGCAGGGAGTGACACCTTCTTGCAGAAGACTGTTATCCTACAACAAGAAAGGATGGGGTTTGGAAGATGAAATGATTTTGTGTCTTGCAATCCATCTCCTGGTTATTTCATCTCATTAATTTCCATATTATTTCCAAATTAATTAAGTTTGTAGGCTTACAGCACTGGGCAAGAAAAATGAGATCACCTGAACTGGGGAAAAATATGTGCTTAAACCCGTATGACCTAGTTCAACTAACAAGCCTTACTTTGGCAATTTCTGGGTTCTTGGGTGCCAGAGATACGATACTGGAAAATGAGCTAAAATACACTTGAGTAATATATTGCCCTGTTTTCTAATTTCTTCATAAAGTGTCAAAAATCTTCAATTGCAAAGCATTTCTGTGCATTTAAGCAGAAAGCTTCAACCACAAATCATTATACGATTGCAAAATGCAGGGAAATTCACACAGAATCATCAAGGTTGAAAGTGACCTTCAAGATCATTTAGTCTGTCAACCCAGCACCACTATAATCACCCTTAAACCAAGTGTCACATCCAGACACCTCCTGAACACTTCCAGAGGTGGTGATTCCAAATCTCAAACATATGCCAAGCCAAGAAAAGCAAGTGCTTTCCCCTGTATTTATTGTATGAAAAGAAAAAAAGACAAGGTGGATTGATTCTGTGTGCTGTAGGTCTGCTAAACAGTTCACTTACCAATTTCAGTGGCATTTGTGAATACTTAGCCCTCCTGTATCAGGTCCTTACTACTAGAGGGAGGAAATAATCAACAGGAGGCCAAGTCAGAAGCTAACATTTAATTATATGATAAAGTTTCCTTGAAGATTCAGTGCTAGGGTTTGGGGTTGGTTTTCCTTTTTTCCCCTTTCTAGTGTGTATTTACTCCGCTAAATTAATTTTAGCTGTAATCCACAATAGTCCCTTTTTGATTCAAATTAACTCCAGTTGATCTCAATAACATGATGCATTCCCTTCCAATGAAAAATGGAAAATACGCCGCAGCAAGTGTCAGCTCCACTTGTTTTCCCTCTGGTATCTTAGGCAGGTACTCACAGCCCACACATAAAACACCATTTCACAGAATGTTTGGTGTAAGTGGGTTATCCTGGGGTAAAAAACCCCACTAAGTTTTTGCAAGATATTTGGGGTCTTCTCTTTTAACCCTAAATGAGCAGCTCTGCCAATGATACTGCATAGGACCAGATGGAGACTCAGAACTCAGAAGAAAGAAACACGAGCTGGTGTTTGTTATTAACTGGGTGGGGCTGGACCCTCTTAGCAGTAGGAAGCTATGCAAAGCCCTGAAGCAGTCAACAGCCATACAGGCTATTTTGAGCTATTATGCAGTTATGTGAAAGGGTAAAGACTATTTCCACTTTGCATGTATTTATATTTTACCCCTGACATTTCTAAATTTTGCCTTCCCTGAAGCAAGCTTTTCTCCAAAGAAAGACCAAATATAATTTTTCCCATTGGTTTTTATGAAAACAGATGAGGAGATTCTGGTTTGCACAGCACCTCCAGTAAACTAAAAATGCAGCGGAAGACAAGGCCTTGTAGGAAAGTCAAGATGAGATACCAGATGGAAATTTGTGACAGAACATATGGAGCAAGTTCTTTCTTCCTCTTCTGATTTTTGTCCAAGTTTTACCTGTATCTGCTTTTCAGATGGCTAGCCTAGGAGCCAGGAGTTTTCTGGATAACATATCCAAAATAAAGAGAAAAATATAGAACGGATCTCATCTGAACTGCACCTGTTAGATTTGCTTCTCCTTCCTAAGTCCTGCCTTCAAGGAAAGATTTCTCAGGTAAGTTTTCCTGTGGTTTGGTACAAGGAAGTGATTCACTTACCGGGGTACACATAAAACACAGAAGCTACAGAAGTACCCAAGACCAAGTAGCACAGATTTTCATAGGAAATGGGCTGACAATAGGCCCAGACACCAAACACAACTGCATTGCAACTGATAGCTCTCTCACCACTGACCCTAGGAAGCACCATTAGACTTAATTCCAATGACTTCCAGATCAAACTTTTATATTAAACTTTTCCATGTGACCCAGTAGTAGTTCTGTTTCACCCAAAATTCCAGATCCTCATTAATTACAGGCAGTAGTTGCTGCAAACCACCTCACAGTAGAGTTGGATCACTCCAACTGAGGAAACAGTAAAACTTCATCCCAGAGAAAGGCTGAAATGTTTCAACAACTTTAAATAATTTGCATAACTCATTGTCATTGTACCCATGTAAGTCGTACATGGAATGGTTTTTCAGAGATGATGCTGCTGAAGGAGTTTATAAAGAGAACAGTCTGCTTATTTGACAATGGTAATGAGTAATATTTAAAACAACTACTTATTAAACCCCAAATTGTTATCCTGCTCAAGTTACATGTCATGCTGACATGGGTGGAACTGCAGTCAGATGTGCAAGAGCAATGCCTGAATCGAAAAACCAAAAGTTCCTCTTAGAAGAGGAGGTTAACACTGCCAGTTGCCTTCTTCCAAAACTAAGGAAGCATCAATTTTTATTTTATGTGAACAAGCCACATTCCTGCATGTAGCTCAAGAGCACTATTTTTTCACTCTGAGTCATCACTCAGGCACACCCTGGAAGAAGAAGGATTCAATGAAAAAAAAAAAAAAAAAGAAAAGAAAAGGCAGAAAAAAAGGAAAAAAAAATACCCTGGTGGCAATGACACAACACTAACTGTCGCCAAGTCAGCAGGGTTGGCCACCCAGACACCACGGAAAATGCACACCAGCGCCAGCAGCCGCCTGGCCTTTGCAGCACAGTCAGGAAAGTCAGCAGCATTGCCTGACAGAGCCCTATTTCAGATCTGCTTAGCTGAGAGCAATTGGCACTCTCAAGTTTCTCCCTTATCACAAGTAGATTTCACTTTTCTATGCCAGACACTTTGGACTCTGCACAGTCTTTGCTCAGGGAAGCGTTAAAAGATGCTTTACAAGGAGAATGACATTGAGCTGGATTTGGTTTGAGAGTTTTCCAAATAAAACCAGTCATGAAGGGATTTTAAAACTTACACCAAAGCTCAAAGACAATATCAAGAAAGATTATTGACACTGACAATAAGGACCAAATTTCTCATCTATGACACCCTGTCTGATGGCAGGAGAACCGTGGCCTGTGAAAGCCTACAAGTTTGCTCACATAGAGCTCAAAACTGTCTTGTTAGAGACAAAAATCCTTTTTTTTTTTGGTGACAGTCTTGGCATTGGTACATAACAACTTTGCTCTTTCCTGCCTTAATTCCACACTTTTCTTAGTAAAGTATCTTTTTGCCCTTACCAGGGGCAAAACTTCCTAATTTAAAAAGCAACGAGGTGTGCAGCTGGGGGAAACCAGCCTGTGACCACTGCCCAAAACAGAGAGCTTTCAGGCTAACCTTCATCTCCTCCTTCACGCTCTGTTACCATTTATTACCATTTATTTACGCTCCTTCAGCACATTCAGTTCTAACTCCGTGTAAAATGCTCCACTAGAATCCAAATAAGTTATATGTACGGCACTGCCTCTGCCCCGTACATATCCCCCCGTAAATCCATCCAAAGGGAGGGAGGAAAGCAATCCTTCCTCCCCATCTCCAAACAGCAGCTCTGGCTGGGTAATGCAGTCTGAGACCACTAGAGGCCCCAGTAAAACCATCGAACATCAGCCTGAGTGACTAACAGCAGGGAAATAGGCCTAAAATCCCATAAAAGCGGACTTTCTGGAAAGTCCAGGGCTAAGGATGACCATGTTAAAGTGTAAAGTGTGATGCAGGTGTTAACACCAGCTCAGATGCAGATTGCAGGAGATAATGACACCACACTGAGCTGGCTTGGCTCAGTGCACCTTCAAGCATCACAAACCTGTCAAGAGGCAAGTAATTTCATGCAATAAATTACAGGTTGGACCTTAAAATTTCTTCACAGTGCTTATTTACTACATATCACATCTTCACCTGCACTGGTTTGTGGTGAATCTACATTTTTCGATGGGACCTAAAAGCAAAGTAGCATCTGATTGACTTCTCCAAAACAAATGCAAATTGCCTTACAGCAGAAAATGTGAAGTTAAACCTTTTCCAGCTCTGAACTAAGTTACAGATCTGGTTGATCTACATGGATCAGATTATCACAAACACAAATAATTTGATTAAACCCTGTTTTCCCATATGCTGTTTTCACACAGCAACATGGGGCTGAAGGGATACCCTTGAGGTTTGCCTGCAACTGTCAGCCCATTTAATCCTTTAATGAATTTAAACTGTAGCAAAAGACAAATGGACTGCAAGCGTTCAAAACATGTAGTAGTACTCCTGGGAGGGAACAAAAGATCTCATTGTACAGCTCCAGTAAGTTCATCTAGGGCTCTGGTAGAGTCTCTCTTTTCCTCCTCTTTGAACAGAAGCTGAATAGAAACAGGAATGAGAATTGGCTCTGCCATCATCCCATCACCAGACTCGCCTCTATGAATACACTGAGGCTGCATGAGAAGTTATTCACTGACAACAACATGGGCTCTCTCTCATTTACCAGTCAATAGATATGTCTATTAAAAGGTCAACTTCATGGCCATCTGGGAGGACTGGGTATGGAGGAAAAAGGCTGGATGATGCAGGGTCAGAACCAGAGATCAAAACGACACTGCAGCCTGACCAGCTGCAAACTTTTTATTCTAAAAAAATAATATCCATGGCTTCTTTCTCCTTCCAAGACACATGAAGGAGTTCCTGCTGATCTGTATATTTGGCTTAGCTCTGATACAGATCAAACAGCTAGTAGCTCATTTCAAACTCTTATATCTAAGAGGAAGATGTTTATATTATTATCAGTCTTAAAACATGTTCATTTCAAATAAATTACATATTATATGTGCAGTGTTTGCTTAGCCTTGAAAAAAAAACATAGAAAGCTTTCAAAACCAAGAGTCAGTTTTCCCAACATTTTGGTCGTTCTTCACTTAGAGCAACAGTACCACTGATGTGGCTTCCAATAGCTTTCACTGTTTCCATACAATTACAGATTTTCCGCTACCTATACTACAACCAGAATACAAAAAAATACTTCTTTCCATTGCATGGTCTTGACAGAAAAGCCCAAGGTTTTCATAAAAGATTACTGAAAATAACCTTTTAAAAACCACAATTAAATTAAGGACAAATATTCCTTAAATTTACTCAATTTCATCCAAACTTGTTGTATTGCCACTGAATTAATGTCCACTACCAGTGAATTTAATGATGAAGAACAACTATTTCAATCAGAAATTCACTTCCAGTTGGTGACGGTTCTTGCAAATTTTAAGCACGCAAATGTTAAAAAGAAAATTTTTATACAAGTTCTGTTTCTGAAGACACATACATATATATTTTATACAGGCAGTCTTCTGATTAACAGATTGCCTTGACAAAATACTTTAAATGCACTTTGAAGTTTTGTTAGAAGTACCGGTACACTGTTAGGAATGGTTGTGTCACACAGTCCTCCACAGCATCTGACCCTAATGCAAAGTCAGAAAGGAGCAGCAACAAGTGCAGTACCATCCTCCAAGCACTTTGGCAGGTTCTCACTTTGGCAGTCTGTAGTAGCAACTATTGCCTCAACTGTGGCAAAAAAAAAAAAAAAAAAAAAGTGAAATATTAAAAAGTACTAATACAAGTCAGGCATCGATTCTGCAGAAGAGACTGGGGGTAGGAGAGGGCATCACTGGTATTTCTCTTTTTCCTTTATATACCATTAACCCCTTTAGTGCAATTATTTTTAAAGCATATTTGAGACAGTTAGAAATTCAAAGGAAGGATCCTCAATGTATTTTAGACAGCCTCTCTTAATGCTTATATACAAAATGGCAGGATAAAAGATGAGTACCAGGTATTACAATCAATCACAACTCCTCATCCTTCCTCTTCATTTTTGCTGCATCTTCAACAACATATCAATTAATTCCTTCAATTAATTATTCTTTGACTTAAACTGAAAGTCTGAAGAGTAGATTTGATTTTATTTCACCCAGATTATATGTTCAAAGTCTTTGAAACATTAGATGTATTCTCTTTTGCTCCTCTATCCTCAACAGACCACAAATACAGAAACTGAAAAAATATCAGTACTTCTCTGAAAGGTTTCTAACCTTGACCTAAACTATATAAACTGTTTTCCTGCACCACTGCAAAATCCCGAGAAACCCTGAAGGACAAGAACTTCATGATTCATACACGTACAGGTTTATATGGATATCACCTTAAAAGATGAAGTAATGCCTACAACAAACAGCAGCAAAGCATTTCCAACCAAGATAATAACAAATGGCAGTAAAACATATCCAAATCAGACAGATTTCTTTCTGGCCTGATGTTCAGTGTTTAATTTTTTATACTTTGCAATAGTTAAAGTGTAATACCTCTGTCACATTCAGGGAGGAAACAAGGACATACTCCAAACCAGTTAGCTAGAGCACACTCACTGCTATTATTTATTTGCTAAAAACACCAAACACAAAAGAAACCAATCCATCAAACCAATGCCCCTCTCCCCCACAAAAACCCTGCACAAACAGGTAAGGCTATGAAAAATAGTGCTCAAGTACTGCATTAAAACATACCTAGTCCACAAACTTTGATCTGCTAAAAACAGGCTTCTAAAGTTTCTCATCTGCATGTTCAAGGCTGACAAGTCCCAAAGCTTTGACTAGAAAACCCATGTAAATGTGTCTGCATGTTTGGAGCAAAAGCTTTGGAGAATGTTACAGAAGAAACCCTTCAGTTCACTGTGATGCATTTTTACCATGCACACACGGGGCGAAGTTTCATCTTCCCACTCAAATACTAAAGCCACATTAAACTAGCTTTAAGACAAAGATCAAACTAAGTCCTCCAAGCTTTGCATCATATTTTATGTGCATGTCACAGAAGGCTAAGCCATTTACTGTATTTGCTCATGTATAGCCAGATTTCCCTGAGATTAGGGGGATAACATATCTGTAACCACCTATAAACTGCTGCTTGCCAACAGTAAATCCTGTAAAGTAGCAATGTAAAATGCAAACCTTAAGCACTCTGCACCACACTGCTGGGTAGGATCTTCTTAGGTCTTTAAAATTAGCACAATAAAAACTACATACCAACTCAGAGTGCTGAGTCAGAAATCAAAGCCTTGGATCAGATGTCATAAATAATTGACCTTTGCTACATGCCACATGGTGTTCACCTGCATGAAACGTACAGGTAGGGGAGGAAGATAAGAAGGAAGAGGAAGTTAATTGCATTCCAGCTGCTAAAAGCTCAGTATCTTTTACCTTTTAATTGATGTGGTTTTACAGACTTTCACATCACCTTCCCCGAACTGCTCTCTTAGTCATCTTGGGCTCTTTCTCCACCTTCCAACAAGGGTTAAACCTAGAGTGATTCACAAGCTGGATTCCTTTGCACCTCTTCTGTCTCTAACAGAGGTAGTCAAAATGTCACAGAGTTATATAATGCTGACAGAAACGTGACTACCTGAAGAACAGGTTTGAATATAGAATGTAAAACATTCATAAGAATGATTACATACCAGAATAAAGTAGTGAATCCTTCACAGGCTGTGGTAGCCTCTCCTCATCTCTAAGAGATACTATTTTATTGTTCCTTATAGCAACTACACTGCAGCAGTTCAGCTGCAGAAAATAAACAAACAAGAAAAAGCACTTTAGAACAACTTGCCTCATAGGCAAGAGGTGCCAGCAGAGTTTGATGCACACCTTCACAAGGTTTGATCCCTTGCCTGCATGGCAGAACCTCCACCCTGTGTTTCAGCCTCAGTGAGAAGGCATCTTGCAGACACTAACCAGGAAGAGTTTCATTGAGATGAAAGGCTCGGCTGAGAAGACACATATAAATGAGACCAAAGGCAAACCAAGCCAAGTCGAACTAAAGACCACTGTTCACTGCACCCAGACTGCCTGGTGCAAAGCTAAAAGACTTTTCAAAGGACTGAGAAATACATTAGCTTGAATACACTAGTGTAGACAAGGCCCTAGTTTAGAAAGATGCCTGATCCATCACCTGACTCAAGCTATGAAAATGGAAGTGTACCCACAGACTTTTTTTCTGTTAAGGGAACACCATGTATTTGGACACATAAGCCTCCAGATGCCAAAAGGCATGAAGGCAGATGTCTAGACAACCCCTAAGCACTGAACATCTCTATAAAGTTATTTTCTATGGTTTTTTTTCTAGTGATATACCCCATCTGCATGACTCAGAACCTTTTAAAGTCCATTGTTACAGCACGTTCTTCCCTGCACCAGGGTTTTTATGTCTATGCTGCTTCTAACAGCAACTACATGTTGTGAACTCTGTGTTCAGAACCCACTTTAAATGCAGACTTTAGGGTTTAAAGCCCAGGTCCTGCTCCCGTCTCCCAAAGACACTTACAAAGCACATTCCTTACAAGTAAGCCAAACAAACAGAAAAGTGTTTGGATGACTAAGGGGTTTCCTTCTTGTTTGAAAACAGAGGAGAGACCAGCAAGTGTGTGCTCCTGCACAGTTACCCAGAGGGTTCAGATGTAGGCAGCCAAAAAGATGAGTTCTTACATTGTTCTTTCACATACCTCTCCCATGTCATATGAACATTTCATGTATCTATCAATTCTTAGCCCCTATGAAGTTTCTTTCATTAATTTCATTAGTATACATTTTACTATAATGCCACCAACAGAATGCAGAGTGTATTTATAGCAACCATCAGAAAAGCTGCATGTAAATGGTGGGTCAGTCACCCAAGAAACAGTATCTGCAGAGCTACCCAAAAATAGACCCAAAACATCACCTTCCAACTGAGCTGATCTTCTGCAGAACCAGCCTTCCCAATAAAGCACCAGAGCTTCCTCCTTCATTTCAAACAATGAACAGACACCCAAGATACAGAACACCTTTGAATGACTTTAAAATGCATAACAGTTTCCTCTATTATGATAGAGTTTATGTGGTCTCTTAGATATCTTGTGTTACCATATCTACAGCAGTACCAGAGCTCTTGGTGCAAAGCTCGCTTTTTAAAAGTATAGGCTTACCAAAAAAAAAAAAACAAAAAAAAAAAACAAAAAAAAAAAAAAACCCACAACAAACAAACAAAAACAAACCTCAAAAAACCCCAAAACAAAATAAAAGCCTTCCTTTCATTGCAGAAATCAGGTTTGCTTATTGGTTGAACTGGAACCACACTGCTCCCAAAAAGCCTAAAGACTATGTAACAATAAAGAAACAGGCTTAGCAAATTTTAATATTGCTGTTTCTGAATGGAAGGGTTTTTTTTTTCCCTTGCTCAATCATTTATTCATTAAGAAACATAGTTGCAGGGAAGACTAAACTATTCATGAATTTGGGCTGAATTTACAGAAGGGTTCACTCGAGGACAACCCCCTCCAACTTGCACTGAAACCAAGACAGGAGATCAAAATGAACTATTTCGATCATGACAAAAACATTCAGATGCTGAGCACAGGGAATAAAAGCCAAGGCAACAAAGTGCTATATTCAGCCACAATACGGTGAAAGTAGTCCCCAACAGCCAAATGGTTACAGCACTCGGCTGGCACACAGCAGATTCAGGTTGAAATTTCTTCACTGCCTGGCCCACAGAGGCAAGGGCAAAGCACAGAATGGGGCCGCTACTCCCTCTTCAAGAGCCTGGCTCAGACCTGTCCTCCACTGTGTGCCCAGTTGCCCTTAATTACCACCAAGCTCAAAACACATTCCTGGCTATAAGGGAGACCAGAGTTCAAGACCTACTGAAGAAAAAGGGCTTCAACAAAAGACAAACAAGGATGTACCACTGGGAAAAAAAAATGGGCTGCCCTCCTCTCCCACTGTCTTCACCTCAACTCCTTCCCCTGTGGCTCTTGGTTTTAAACACAAACCACACAGGCAAGAAAGAACCCCAAGCTAAACCACTCTAACATGAGGTCACACCAAACAGTGAAATTAACTTGCCAAATTGGGGGTTTCTGTGCTTCTGTAAGACTTTCCCCATTCCCATCCTCCACCCTCACCACTTAGTCGAATTGCCACAATTTTCCCCTTTGAAAGTATTTTCTGGGGGGAAAGTTGTTTTCCCATATCTATGCCACGAAATGCAAAAATAAAGACACAGATTTTTGTTTTCTTCTTATGTTGTACTGAAAAGAAAATCTGATTACTGCAGAACTGCATGCACTTAAGGCGAGTCTGGGACATTCACATTTTATCAGCACCTAGAGGCCAACACCTCTGGGAGCAGACAATAATGTAAAAACAATAAATAAATGTTAAAAGAAGCACAGGGGAAAGGCATTTGTTTGCACGCCAGGGTGGAGAGGCAGCAAAGTACAAATGGATGGATTGTTCTTTTTCACACAGAATCACAGAATCAACTGGTAGAAAAAGACCTCTGAGATCATCCGAGTCCAACCTGTGACCACCTTGTCAATTAGACCATGGCACTAAGTGCCACTTCTAGCCTTTTCTTAAAACACCTCTAGGGACAATGACTTCACCACCTCCCTGGGCAGTCCATTCCGACACCCAATCACCCCTTCTGTGAAGAACTTCTTCCTAAATTCCAACCCTAAACCTGCCCTGGTGCAGCTGAAGACTGTGCCCTCTTGTCCTATTGCTGGTTGCCTGGGAGAAGAGACCGACCCCCACCTGGCTATAACCTCCTTTCAGGTAGTTTTAGATCAACAAGGTCTCCCTTGAGCCTCCTCCTTTCAGATTAAACAACACCAGCTTCCTCAGCCACTCCTCACAGGACTTGTGCTCCAGATCCTTCACGAGTCTCATTGCTCTTCTTTGGACATGCTCCAGCACCTCAACATCCTTCCTAAATTGAGGGTCCAGAACTGGACCCAGCTCCTCTCTGTTTAGCTTCCTGCATAATCCCACTAAAGAGCAGAAATTTGGAGAACAGCATTAAAGTCCTCTGTCAGAGGCCAGGGAGTACCTACCCCTCATCCAAATGCAGTTAAAAGCACAATGGTAAGAATGATATTTGTTACTTTCTACTGCTCAGGGTGGGACTAAATGCTACTCACCAAGCCTGTATAGAGACATCTAAAACATATTCACTGCAATTAAGAGCCTGGGGAAAGAGAGGTCTGAAACCCAGCTTTGGGTTCTTAATCCCAGCTTTGTCAATAGGCAAAAATAGTGAGAATGTAGACCCAAAAGTCATATAATTAATCAAAGTTATAGGCAGGACAATGCTATGACATGACAACAGTGAAATCATAATGCAGTACTCTGACTCACACCACGTATGCACAGCAAGGCAAAATTCTCCAGCCCAGGGTAATTTGGAAATCTGTGTTCCAATATATGCTGTAACTGCAGCATTCCAGACCTCTGAATTAGGCCCAAAGAGTTCCTTTTCTTGTTATCTTTACTGGAGATAAAAAAATGCTGTGTTGCAGGTGCAGTTTCTTACCTAGAAAGTGGCCATTCATACACAAAACTACTCTTTCAGTACCCACACAGCTCTCATGAGGCATTATACCCAGTTATGTCCCAGCAGGGATACTGTCAGTGATTACTCAAGAGACTGGATGTTTCCAGCTCTATGGTTTTGGATACAACTTGCAATCAGCCAAAAGCGCTGCCCCATTTACCCAAGTGTGCACATCTCTTGCATCTTTATGATCAATCTGCAAATTTAGATCCCCCTGATGACAATGAAAAGCAAATAATTAAATATAAAGGGGGGGCAGCTGCTCAGGTTGAACTGAGTCTAGCATTTCTCCCATACGATGGCTTCTGTGAACTGCTTTTCCCACCTGCTGCTCTGACACCTGGCCAAGCTGGCAGGACCCTCAGCCTCACTTCCCAATCCTGAGTGGGTGCATCAGCAGCATCTTGGCACAAGAGACTGGGCAGAGGCAGAGGAAAGCCTCCACCCTGTAGCACAGCTTTTTCAATCACCACTCAGCGTCAAGACTTCTAAAAACAAGATCGAGACAATGAAAGATCTCAGTGATATGACGGGAGCCAAAATTGCCTTTTTTTTTTTGTGTGTGTGTGTGTGTGCACACAAATGAATCAAAAGTTCCTGTCTGATAATGTCTTCCAGCACACAGCTCCCAGCCCGTGGCACATGCCAGGCTGGGGTGGAGAGCTGCAGGCATTTCACGGCTGTAACTGGAAGGACACCCAGTGCCTGTCAGTATCAAGAGTCTTATTTCCCAATTTCCACTCCAGGAACAGCTATTGCAGAAAGAGGGGGAGGGGGGAATATTTTTTATATATGTTCATTATTTATGTAAAAGAAAAAATTGTACAGTTTAATAAAAATAATCACTATTTAAGGTATCTTTTCTGTTATTGATTCCGGATTAATGTTCTGACAAGCAGCAAACCTCTGGTTTTTGCAGAAAGTGGGATCTCCTCTTTCTCCATATGGAAGAGGGCCACTTTAAAATAATAGGGGAAGAAAAAAATGACAACTTTTAGCACTTTTTCCCACAGTTCTTGCCTCCACTAGCAAGAACAAGGCTTTAAATATATAAATAGCCTGGCAAGTGTGTAGTATAAACCACACCCCACCTCAGGGCCACTGTCTTAAAGGAAACTATTAATATTAAAAACCCCAAGGATGTGGAGAACATGATAAGGCTTGCACTTGACATATTTCTGTATCTACTTTTGAAGAACACCAAGTACCTCACACAAAATGCTGCATTGGGTCCTTTCCCCCTTCCCCCTTTTAGTTTTCATGGGCAGAAACTTTTCAGCAGCTCTCCCAGTCCCACTGTTATCTGGCTCCTCCTGAAGCCATGACAGCTTTTAGTCAAGAATAGTGGCTAACAGAACATATACTCTGGGGTTTGGAAGGGGAAGGGGTCCCCCCCAAAAAAGATATACACAAGAGTTTCAGGATATTAAGGCAGGAAAATGCACAGAGCACATCTTGCACGACCAAGGTCCCAGCCAGCTGCAGAGGAGTTCACCCCAACCCAAAAAGGATGTGGCTGTCCCAGCCTCCAGATTGCTCGAGATTTCCAGAGCAATTGCATCAGCAGGAGCTGCAGTGTCCTCTCATGTAACTGGACACTTGACACCCAGAAGGTCCCACATTGCCAAATAAAACAGAAGGCAAATTTCCAAGCAATGCACACTATTTCTGTTAAGCAAATTTTTATAATAGTTATAGGAAGTTGCTGAGAAGTAAGATCTCAGAGGAAGCTGAGGAGAGGAACCAGATCTTCGTGGAACTAAGAAGAGTCAGAAGAGTTGTAATAAGATTGCTAAAAAAAGAAAAATAAATCCCTTAAGGGCAGGATTAAACCTTGCACTTCAGTTATAAAGACAATTCTGTGTTCAGGGGATATGGAGAACTAATATGGAATCCCTCTCCACAGCTGAATTTTAAGTTCCTTTGTTCTGCCAGAGGTGGATATATGTACCTTTCACTAGCACTTTCCCCTCTTGCTGCACAGTTTAAGTGGTGAATGCTCCCCATAAAAGCAGTTTGCATTTTGTTGTGCGTTGAGTGAACAACAGGAAAAAGAGAACAGGACTCCTCGAGAAGCTGAGACTTTGCTAACTCTGTCAAAGCTGGAAACTACAACCTCAGCCTGGCTGTTCTGTGTCTGCTGAAAGCCTTTGAAGAAAATTCTTTGAAGTTGGCCAGAAGCAGCTCTGAACTGGGGAGAGCTACAAAGGGTGGCTGGGGGGGGCAGACGGGAGCTTTGATTCCCACACAGTCAAATCCAAGTCAAGCTTGGATTCAGCAGATAAAGGTGCTTTTTTTTTTTAAAGTCATCCCATCATTTTACAGGTAAAAGGAGACATAAGTCCTAACTTATGCTCACAAGATGACCACTGGGTCAAACTGCAACTCTCAACAAATGCTACAAGATACAGAAGCGTACACTTATTCAGTCGCACACTGCTGCAAACATCACCCCTTGAAAAACCACATCTATGCCCGGACTGGACCGGGCACCAAAGCCATTCACTGAGCATATTTCTCAAAAAATGGTTGAAAATGACCCTAAAGCTCCCTGCTGCATTTCTGCTACAGGAACAAAAGGAGCTGTTAATGGAGGTTTGCTTTTCTCAGGGACAAGTCAGAGTGGAAGGCACTTAAAACTGGTCTTTTCTGGAATCTTTCTGCAAAGGACATCTCTGATCCTCATATTCAGTATACAGCCTAGTATCACACAGCCTGTAGTTTCAAGGGTTACAACTTTGGAGAGCAGAAATAAGAAGTCTGGCTTAAAGTAACAGCCTGCCTTAAAGCAACTCTGATCCACTGGGATCCAAGTACACGTTATCCCTCTGAGCGAGGGGCAAAGGAACATGATAGTAATAAAAAAAAAACAACACAGCTGAAAGTACTACACACTAGAAACATTTCATCCTCCTCATGATGTCTGAGAACCAAAGGAACAGAGACAGTAACTGCAGTGCTGAACACATACAGGCAGTTTTTTAGCAAACTGATGAATGGGAATGAGCAAAGTTTCTGTTGCACTGAGTAAGGAATCGGGCACAGCAGGTAGCCAGGATTTGGCCCACAGAATTCTGAAAATGTTAGGCATGATTTCATTATTAAAAAAAGAAAAAAAAACAGTTAAAATGAAAACAGTTGCATGTAGAAGACTGCACCAGGAATAAACTGTCTGAAATTTTGGGACTCTGGGTTTAGTCATATTCAAGTATTGCTTCTGTTTTCCCTTTCCTAAAATCTATATTCTTTAATACAATTAATATCCCTTATAATTTAGGGCTTACTGTAGAAGTGTTTTCTATTCAGTCCCTGACCAGCTTCACAAAACAACCAAGAGGACACATGAAGATTTTCTTTCAGAAGTTCTCTTGCTGCATGTTATAACCATTTCTCACAGACCTTTTTACAAGCCAGTATTTTTAATAATCTTGGTAAGGAAGAGGAATCTGTCAACACTATTTCCTCTTTATTTGCTCTGTTAATTTTGTGGCTTTTTGCAACAGACTAAATTAAACGATTTTCAGTTTTGAAATCTAAAAAAGCTTTGAAGCCTGCATTTAGCACATAAAGCTTTAGAATACACATACTATTTGAAACATAGCACAGCAAAGTCTCATAGTGAAAGAAAAACATCTCCCTGTGATAAAAAAGATACAGGACTTATTACATAGCTCTGAGTATAAAGTTCTTTAAGGCTGCTACAAATGGTGCAACAATTTTACTTTATTGCGTCTTGATGACTTGTACATCAAATTTGCAGAGTTTGCAAGACAAGTTGCCAGTGTCACTGTTCAACCTCACTGGGTTATGGTTTTCTGTTTTGTTTTGGTTTTTAATTAATTACTGTAGATCTGCAATTTGAAATCACTTAACAGTTCCACAGGGCTGCTATTAGGAACGCTTCTCATCTCCTTGCCTACAGAAGCATAACTTGCAAGAAATTACATGAAGAAATATAGTTCTGCTGCAGGAAGAAGAGATTACTCAAAATAAGCAGAGTAGCTATGACTTAAGTAAAAATATATTTAACTGACCTGTTGACCATGGCCACATACTGAAGCCAGAGAGATCTTTATGCAAAGTGATTTCAGTTAACATCGCATTAAACCCACCTACTGCTATTTTAACAGCTTTCAGTTTCAATAGGGTTTAACCAGATAAAGTTTGGTTCTTAGCACTAAGGTCTCCAAAATAGTCTCCAGGCATAAGAATTCTTTTTTGTTAAGGACAGCATAACACACTAATGAAAAGATTTTGAACTAGATCCTGAGCTAAGCCCTCTCAAACTGTGCACTCTCTGCTTGTGTATTTAGCATGTCATCAACACAATAAGCCAATAAATTGCTGCCCCTTCCTTCCATGCTTTGTTTTTAAAGGCTTCATTGTATTTTATTTCAGTTTATTTAAGCAAGATGTCTATCACTGCTGGTACAGAAACAGGCAAAACTTGTTATCTTTGCAAAAATGAAAAAAGCCTCTGAAAATGCATCTATCTATATTAATTGCTCTGACCTTACAATTTAACAACTTAAAACTCATTTGTTCACTCTAATCAGCAACCACAAATCAATAAGCCTTTATACCTTGACAAGTTATGGAAATGAATGACATCAGGAGCAGCACTTTAAACATTTTCCTTTTTTTTCCTGACAATCTCCATGATCAGCAAGAAAGCCAGGCAAAACACCAGTTGTGAAACTATTACTGAGCTTGCAGCACTTTCCTGAACATATAACCTTTGGAAAAACTTTCTCACTGAAGAAAAACTTCACGTTAATGAAAAAGCTGAAGACTAATCGCTGAATGTTGTGGGGACTTCCTGCAAGCCTGCAGACACCATATCTGAAGAACAAATCTGACAGCAGCTCCCAAACGTTTTCTTGGATCAGCTGCTCAGGTTCTGATGCACACACAACGGTCAGCAAGTACTCTTTTGACAGACTTTCTCCTATTGCATGTTTTCTGAAACACCCTAGACATCCAAAAGAAAGACATGTGACTTATTTTCCCAACCAACTGCTTACAAGGATTACTGATTTCATGGGTCATTAGACACATTCCTGCCTTTTTCATTGTCTGTCCTGCAGAGTGGTGATGGTAGCGCAGCAGTTGCAAAATAATTTTGATTTTAAGAGCAGCAATGACAGAGGAGGGGAGGGGGGTGGGGGTTAGGGTGTGGGTGACAGAGACAACCCAGAACAGAACACCCCTAGTTTTAGCACAAGAATTCCCAAAACACAAAGGAATGCCAAGCCATCTCTTTCTTCCCAAAGCACCGTAAAGCAATAGCAAACAAGATGAGGAGTTTGATAAGGAAAGAGCTGCAACAGAGCTGGGAACTGTGTTTGCTGTTTGCTGGTTGTGGGTAAACATACAAACGTTTGTGTGACTGAGATCTCCATCATTAGATTTGTATGTAAACTTGCCTATATCAAAACATTTCATCTGTGTATATTTAGAAGAGAGTGTTTTGCTGCTTTTTACAATTTCTATTTTACTTCAGAAGCCTAAGAGAAATGGTACACAGACTACATTTATTCTCCAATTACTTTTTTCCAGGTGGAAACTCAAATAAAATATGATCAACAACACCTCAAATAGCTGAAAACAGGTGACCTACATCCAACTGTATACAAGAAGGTTTGCTTATATTATGAACAACTGTACACAGTACTTCTCTGCATCAGCTCAATACTAATGCTTTGGCTGTGCACTTAGACCAGGAAGAGGTGCCAAGTGACAATGGGAGAAAAGAACTTTTGTTTAGCTTTGTTCTTCTCACTCCAATCTGTGATTATTATTTTGATCCGTTCTAAAAGGATCAAGTCTGCATTCTGAAGCCTGCTCTGTGTGAATGAAGCAAGCCTCTCTCTCTGTAGGAGACTACAGACAAGGGGCAAGCTTTCCTCCCATTCCTGATTACACAGAACACCCCTGCAACTGCTGTCAGTGCAAACAGTCTGGTGGTCCAGCAACCAGATCCAAATTCCTGCCTACCTACATGATGTCCCTTGCAAAGTCCTGCTCTGCTCCTTTGGTGCTCTTTTTCAGGTGCAGCACATGGGCAGGCTGAGAAGTGGCAAGTTTCACTGTAGAGGAGTCTGAAACACTACTGAGCCCAGCTACCAACTCAGTCCCTGCCAGGCAAAGCAGGAAATAAATTACCAGGGCAAATTTTGTCAAAGGACTTTTTGAATCCTTAGGAGAATCCCCTCTGCCTGGCTCCTCTGACCAATGTAGCCAAACATAAAACCCAGCTCAGGAGCAACCTGCAACAAAAGCCAAAGAGAGGAAACTATGCCACAAAAAGAGCCCCAGGTTCACCTCACCTAATATCCCTCTTTAACCATCTGCCACCGAACCAAGACCCAAAAACCATGATGGGTTTTTCCTACCACTTGTGTTCAAAAATGTATTAGTTTCTTGTTGCAAATGGAGGCAAAAAGGAAAAATTCAAAGGTACAAAAATTACACTGAATAAAGTTGACAGTATGTCTATCTATTTTGACATCACTGTTTTAACCGAGACCTTGTTCATCGGTACAAATAAACACAAAAGAAAGGTGGAGTGGGCACATATGGACCTTAACATTTACAAGTGAAAACATCTGGCAACAGTAGCTTAAAACTGTCAGAGCTGTAAAGAGGACTTCAGCCTGCTTCATAGCTTTTCCTGGTAAAAACTAGTAGGCTTTTAACTCAACCTTCTAATCAGAAGAAATTCCTTGCCAGCATGACTCCAAGAAAAATCTAAAAATCACCTTTTTTGTTAAAATGTGTAATAAATACCTCAGACAATATGAGTATTAAGCCTCAAATGCAACAAAATGTGTTTGGGGAAACAGATAAGAGCCTTTAGCTAAAATAAACAACAAAGAAACAAAAATTAATTCCCTAATGTAAACTGGAGGAGGAAGAAAAAATATTTGCCAGTAGATTCCCATGTTCCGACCTCTGCATGAACTCTAAGTAACCAGTCAGCAATTTCTAACAGCAAGAAGAAAGGAAAGTGCACAGAAGATACTGGAGGATCCCAATCCTTCCAACTTTCGCTAGGCAGACAGGACACAAGGTAACTGAAGAAAAAACTTAACCTGCTCAAAGCTGCAGCACTCTGCTGCAAATCGCCAAAATGCTTCACTGCAACTATTATAGGTGGAACACTGCAAGTCACAGATCTACACATGCCTTAGGGTCCAAGGCCCAATTCCTTCTGCAAGTTTCTTCCAAAATCTCTGTATGGCTTGGAGTTTAGCTACATTATCAGTTCAAGGTAAAAACTGCTTGATTTAGAAGTGCCAAAGACTGGATAATCTATCACACCACAATGTTAATGATTCCACAGCTTAATTAGTGTTAGCATAATCACCTGCATCTACTCCAAAAGAAAATGCATTGACAGGCAAATATTCCAACTACTTTAGTGTACCTGAACATGTGGATTTTTTAGGCTCATGCTGAAATAAACAACGAAGACCAACTGCACCCATTGAAAGCATCAGAAAAATTACAGGAGATCTTTAGCAAAGTAGGTGTTTTACCCTCACATGGTGTTAATAAGCAATAACAACTCAAATTAGTGTGGACAGACTCGTCTTAAAAGTGGCATAAATATTGGAATAAGGTAACACTACAGTGTCTATATTATACTACGGATTTTTATTAAAAGACAGTTATTCCTAAGTAATTAATAAATTAACCTTTGTCGCTAATCTCAGGTTCAGCAAGGTACAAACATATACTAATACTTTCTTTCTCATATCCCACAGCTAGTAGCAGACAAGTCTCCAGAAAAAGCTGGTAAGTTCATTTTGTTTTGGCTGATATGAAATAACTTGCTTCTGCTACAGAGGCGTGCAACATTGCCACCACACTGATTCAATTTTTCTTGAAAAAAACAGGTTCAGAAATTATTTTAAAAAAGAAAACTGATTTTTATGCTTGGAAGAGCTCCTATTCTTTGCAGCTTTAAGAAAAAGATTGAACTCTGAAACAAACTCAATCACAAGCATATTGCCATTACTATCACACTGGGCTTTGATTTGCTCAGGTAAAATGGTTCAGGTATTTAGCTCTGAAACTGGCATTTGATTCCAGGTTTACAGAGATGGATGATATGACACTGCATGAGAAACTAAAATACTATGACTATAACTTTTACTACTGCTGTTGCAGAACGTAGCTGACCCTACCAAAGTTTGGTTGTCGCTGAAAGGTGCAAGCCATGCCTCCCCTCCTTAGGCTGCCCTTAATGAGCCACAGTCACTCACCTGACTGCACAGTGAATTTGTTTAAGCAGCTCATTTGGCAGAGAATTTCTCTTCCAGAATAATGGGAATAACTTTCTGCTAGTTTAGCTATCTCACCCAGCCCAGCATGGGGTCAGACATGGGCCAGCAGAGTGAAAGGGAGCAGCTCACGTCACTGGATGACAGCAGGGAAGTAGATGGTCCTTAGATTGGCTCAGCTGTTTCATAAAGCCTCACCCTCCTGCAAGCATAAGCGTTCTAACACTTATCCATCTCAATGGCATTTGAGGCAGGAAACTGTTCACCTTCCACCAACAACAGACATTTCACAGGTGTGACAAATATTTCAATGAGGTAAAACAAGTAAACAGAATAATCTGCCTATCATTCTGTCCAGTGAAAGCTCTACTGGTGGCCTACAAAACGAAGACATGTTCTTTACTGACCAGGAATCTCAAAATCCACTCATTCCCTGCCACTCATTCCTATCTTTTGCCCATCTGAACCAGTCGAAAGACACGAGACAGGCAAGTGACTCCTTTAAAAATCATAAGGTCCTTTTGCCTTAACAGTGTGCATTTCTGGACATGAGAACATTCTTTTAGAAAGACTCTTTTCAAAAGCACTCTCTATTCCAGGCACGCTAGTTTATCATTGTCATTACTGAGATGCACAAGGCACTTGCAGAGGGATTATCCTCACAGAGCAGGAACAAATCATCTTTCAGCCAGCACCAATAATGAAATGAATGAACCAGCTGGGAGCCTCGATGCAAAATATTTCATTAGATAACCTCCACTACTCCTTAGTAAAATTTAGTACAGTTTTTATTCACAACAGAAAAGGTACCATGTGTTCTTCTAGTAATTACTATAAATACCACAAGAATTAACTGCTATGAAATACTTGTTTTTAAATAAACTTCTCTCCTTCCTCTGTGCAATATTAGCAGAGAAGACAAATACAGCAGCTTGAAATAGCAGAACTTGAAGAAAGCAGGAGGAAATTTAGCACCCTTTATTTTGCCTCTTCATGCAAATTACATATATTTGCACTTCAGTAACACCTAGAAACAGCAACCAGGGCATCATTCTGCTGAGAAGTCTGCTGTGTCTGGCAAAAACGGATCCTGCCCATTGCCCTTTGAACCTAACCACAGCAACACAGGAGGGTCTTTAAAGTAGTTGGCAATTGCAAAGGATTTCTCCCTTTCCCCCAGTGCAAAACATTAGTTCTACTTGCCACAACACATTTTTTGAAAGATGAATCTACAGCATTCACCAGATATAAATACTTCATTAATATATAAAGACTCAGCACCTTTTTTGCCACATGTGGAGGGTACAAAAAGTAGGAATGACCAAGTGAGGTAACTTACTCTTTCCTGTTTTAGAAGTTTTTTAGTAAGGAGACTCAAAGTTGCTGATTCAACGGACCAAAGTTAAGACTTAAAAAAACCCAACTTTGCAAAAAGAGAAAATTAAGTCATACGCAGAAATGCAAAACCAGCAGCACCAAAAAGAAAAAAAATCTCATTTCCTTTGGCATAGAAAGGGAACAGGCAAGTGAGATGTCAGAAGAGCTAAGTCACAGGCTGTAACTCCACTTCCCATCATCAACAACCAAACAGCAAAAGGGTTCACTTCAACAGACAACCAGACCTTCCGTGTTCCATGAGAAAGGGAGAAAATTTCACCTGGTGCAAGTGGTGATGTTGAAAATAAAATAAAAATTCTAAGAGGAAGAACAGAGTAAGTGACTAAAGCCCTTCTGAGACAAAGGGGGGAATCAAAAAAAGAGGGTGGGGTAAATAATGACCCTGGAGCTCTTCACAGCTTTGAGTGCCATTTTGTGAAACAGTAACTGAACTCTACGCAGCCAGTCAAAAATTACATAATATGCTTTCTTTAGTGACACAGTGAGAATATTTTCCTTATCGTTTCAATAAAGTGAATGAAAAAAATATAAAGAAGTCATACAAGAAAAAGAGAGGTTGCACAAAAGTCACAATGTTCAAAACAAATGCAGTGGCAGAACCACTGTCGAGGTGTGCTTTTTGCATATAATAAAACCTCGTTATGTATAATCCCAAAACATATTCAAGCAACTCAAAAGGCCACACATGCATTTAAAGATTAGACAGATAGCTCAGTGCAAAACAGTACACTATCTTGTACACTAAACTTTTCTGATGAGCAGGAGAAAAGCAGAATTTCTGTTGCTGTACATGCCAAACAAATTGTACTACTGTAATCTTTCTTCCAACATACTCTTAAATTCTCTCTATTGATAGAAGGAAGATACAAGTTAGCCCTGCATTCACTGAGCTTAGCATAAACAGAACTTAAAAGTTGCACTGTTAGACTTTTTTCCCTGATTTTAATCAGCTGAAAATATTTATCAGGAATAAACACAGTTCCTGAAATCTACAAAGACTTGGGTTTACAGATGTATCTCACTGTTTCCTACAGTACTTTTCCCTTCCCTGTTATGTGCCTGCCACATGCAACACAACTGAAAACACAGAGCAATCAAGACACTGACTTGGCCAAAGTGGTGCCAAAAGCTCCAGGAGGAAGGACACACGTTTTGGGGCTGGTTTTATTTTTTAAAGAACTTCCAGTAATCATCATGTTAGGAGTCACAGCAGTAGAAAAGTATCATTAAAAAAAAAATAAAAATCGAAGAGCAGAAGAGCTGTTGCTTTATGACTTATTCATATATCCAAAAGGAAGTAAAGTTCACTAAACATTCATAAGCAGCACTGAAATGCTGAAAGCTAGAGCACATACCCCAAGCTGAATGACACAATAAGAGTGAAGCATGTCTTACTCTGACATTTACGTTTTATTTCATAAAGATTTGTAAGGAAAATACATACTTAGATATTTAAAATTTCCTTAATATTTAGGGAAAAGTAAGGAGCACATTTAGCCAGCTCTACAATTGCAGAGCTCATTGCACACCCACAGCTCTAGTGAAATGAAGGAGAAGGGCAGGACAGCGCTTAAGTTCACACCACAGAATTGTGGTTTTGGCCAAGTGGCTTCTCACTATCACATCAGAGTTGTCTGCCATGAGGGCAGCTGTGCTGTCCTTGGAAATAAGCATTAGGTGACACATGGAGAGGTAGCAGAATTAGGAGAACAATGAAGCACACAAAACAAAGCCTCCAAATTCAGAATAATATTATTTCTGTATGTGTGGTATGTTGAGAGCTTCTCTGTGGCTCATGCAGCGTGTATACATTGCAATCCTTGGTTATTAATTCCTATTACAGAGTACTGCATAACAGGTGCTACTTTTAAGGACTTAAGGGAGGCAGCTGGTTATTTGGGGGGAAATGCTGGGGACTGTAAAGAACTTCTTTTTTGATGAATAATAGTCCCTCCTCATCCCCTCCACAACTGAAAAGACAAGGAAGAAAAGCAAACACTGAGTAAGGTTCCTGTTTTCCAGTCTACCTGTGCTGCTTCTAGCTACTCATTAACTTTCACACATATTAACCAAACAATAAAAGAGAGGCAAACTCGGTTTTTCCCCTTCCCCACAAGAAACAAATGAAGTAAATATTAGGTTTAGAACCACCAAAATCACTCCAGAGATGCATCCTACCATCAACAACAGCAGTGTGGCTCAACACTCAATGATGGATCCTTACTATTGCCACAGGGCCATAGAAACACCAAACACACACTTCTGGAGCCAAAGTTTTATCTGAAAATTCCCATTCTGTAATGTAGTCAGATACAGCACATCAAGTGATGCCCAGAAAAAATAAAACCTAAAAATACTGGGTATCGCTGACCATCTGTTCTGACAACTTCATAGCCAACGTTCCTGCCATGTCTATTTGAGAAGCTCTATATATACAAAAAAAAAAAAAAAACCAAAACAAAACAACAAACCCCAACCCAAACAAAAAACTCAACACACACCACGAAACACCAATTTGCTTTCATAGGTCAGGTGCTTGAAATGACAGCTTTCTTGTCCGTTTGTAATGCAACACACTACGTCCAAAGCAAGACCTCAAAAGTAGGCTTAAGGGCAACTGACAGTGCACAGACTAGGACATTCGACAGATTTTTACACCTCAGCAGCTCTCAGGATTTAGATTTTGCTTTAGGCTCTAGTGAGGGGTCAGGGGGGACTCAGTAAGCAGTCCCATGGGTAAGAAGCCAGTTAACAGAGGACAAGAGCAGTACTATGAGGAACTTCTGACATCAGAGAGTAAAGGAGTACAGGTTCCTCCTCCACAAGGACACAAGGTGGTAAAGAGTCAGCATCCACCTGAGAAAGGTGCCAGCATCACCACCATCCACCAACACCAGTGTTCCTTCAACTCCAAATCAAGCAAAATCACAGCAGGTGCTAGAGGATTCCTCCCCTTAAAGAGCTTTCTTTTTATTAGCAATGAAAGAAGAACAAAACCAAGACCACAAAGCACAAACCCCCCTGTTGTGACCCCTAAAATGATGCACAGTCTACAAAAGACAAACTAAAATGGACAGAGCAATGGACCTTTCACTCTCCTTAATTCAATTCTCTCCTTTAAGTCAGTGCACTGTTATTACCCTAGCAATGAGACTGTAACACTGAAGTTTTTCAGCCTGATGGTAAAATCACGTAGTGTCCATCCATCTCCAATAATAGCAATATTGAGACAATGAACTCTATTGAGGCATCTAATAAGGCAGATAGTCATTTGCATAGTACATTTTCTGTGACTCTCTGTAATACAACATCTCAAAGACTCAATTCAGACTATTCTCCTTTCCCACAGACATTTTAAAAAAAGGATTCTTTTACTAGAAAAAGAAACAATGACCCCTCCCATAATAGGAGAAAGCAAAAGATAGGATTTTCCTGTCTACCATGGGTGCACCCTTTTGCCTGTGTATTTTTATTTAGTTGGGTTTGCCCTTTTTTTTTTTTTAAACTCTATGTGCTTTTCATCTCTGTTGTGGTTTGAATGCTCAAAAGTATATTTCTGATTTTTTCTAACAGGCTTTGAGCAGGAAGCACTTTGGGATCCCCATTCACGGGTACAGGAAAATTTCATCTTTAATTCCTCTCCTATGGTCTTTTTCTTCCTGTCTTCACATACTCCTCTGCTACACGACTCACTGAACATTTGCTGGACATACCATAGTTCTGTAGATACAGCAGCCCGCTTATGAACCCTGAGTTTTAGGATGGGGTTTGCAATACAGTACTTGGGTAAACTTGACAAATCACTTCCTCTCCAACAGAGTGTAACAGCCTTGAAGAAAATGTACATGCATGCAATGTACACTGTGCCTCAAAGTCCAGCTCAAATAAGGTCTCCACGTACGGCCATATAGAAGCAGCAACAATTATGCCCTTGCTTTTTATAATCCTTCTGCTTTCTCCTCTTTCAGTAAATAAGCCTGGACTTTGTCAACGTTTTAGTTCACACAAGGAAGTACATATGTTATTCCTGGAGGTAGTTAAGTTACCTCTACCTATACAAGGAGAACACACACTCAAAATACCGTTTCACTCTACTAAAACAGCTCCTGTCTGATCTGCCCTCCGTCCCTCAGCATAGTCATAGGCAAGCTCCAGGATATTTTCCTAAATCATCCACCCCATTTCCTCTGACAGTGCCCACAAAAGGAACAGCATGAGGGAACACATCTCCTTAACTCATCACTCAACTCCCAGCTTGTGATACGATCATTACTCTACCTTTGGCCATGAACACAAGCTCTCTGCAGCCACCCAGGCCAGGGTGCAGCAGAGACAGATAACTCAGCTGTTTAAGTCCTTGGAGACTCCCCTGCCAGGTCCCAGAAAATCAGCAGCAACACACACTCTTCAGATGGGTCAGGCATGACAGACTCCCTGGGGAAGGCTCAGCCATAGCACTGCTCTTCGGTTAACCTTGGGCAACTCAGTGCTGGGCCTCTGTGAAAGCGAAACTAGATGGCATTTTTGGCAAGTCAGAGAAGGTCAGTGGAAAGGGAGAAAAAGCTGCCACACAACAGCCCCAGTGAGGAACAGCACTGCACTCTTTATCCAAGTTTGTGCTTTTATCAGATTATGCCACAGTGTTAACATTGTTTATGGCCCTATTTTGTGTCTGTGAATCACCCACTCCCAGAGACTCTTCCTCCACCCCAGGTTATAAATAGCACCATATACAGAATGGAGCAAAGGAGACTTGTGAAACAAAATAATGTATATTGAACTGACAAAAACCTTTCAAAAGCCTTTTTCATTTATTTATAGTGCTGGCTAGACAGGCAGATTCCCACATTTTGTAAACCCTGTAGGTCACTATCTCCATTGCTCATTCACAAACAATTCTGCTAATAAAAATAAAACCCCTCTGGTTATAACTGAACTTATTTCCCAGTACACTGCTTCTTGGCACGTGCCTCTTGAAAAGAATCATTTTTAGATAAGTAATATTATGTATTTTTCCTATTTGAAGGCAACGTATCCCTAGACCATGATATAACAACATGACATTATTTCTATATCTGGAAACATTCAGGCTTTGCAACCAACCTCTTAGAGCTCTATCAGTACAGATAAGTAATCTTCTACCATGTCGCAGTAGACCGTGACTTAAATGTCCATTGATTCCATTTTCATAGGAAAATACATTCTTGATAGCAAGAATAAAATCCATCATGGGGTTTTTAATTCCCTCTTCAGAAATAATTTGCTTGCAGCAGGAAGTTCACAGTGCTATCATCCAGACAGCAAAACAAAGAGATGTGACCAAAAGCTTCAGAGAACAGGTTCCTGGAGTTCAAATGACACCTTGTTGAACCTATATATAATGAGCTATAGTCCCTAGGGCCCAAACAAGCACGAGCCTGGGTATTAAAGAAACCCAAATTCCCCTTAAGATGGGCTGGATGGAAAGCGAGCTAGCAGGTTCCACTTCAGCATGGAAGACCTTCAGCGCCTGTGCTGAACCCCAGGCAACTCATCCCATCTTTCCATCCCCACACTGGAATGTATTTGCAACACATCACCTTCACACCAGAGAAGGATTTGGACTGGATACAGATCAGCCTAGCAAGGGACTGCTGAGCTCAAACACCCACATCAAACCCGCACTCACAAATACACACCACTGCAACATCCCCACCAGCTGCACAGCCCTTTTTACCAGGCAGGCACGCCAACATCAGGGATGCTGAGGCTGGAAGAAACGCTTGATTTTTCTTCAGTTACAGAGATGTGGGTACACAAAATGCCTGCGAAAAGAATCCCACCCAGATCGATTTAACAGAAACAGGAGAGCCACTGAAGTAAGACTGATGGTGTTCTACTGATAAAATTCCTTGTAAGGGCTTCAGGTGAATGCATTGAAGTACTTCTCTATTCCATTCACCAGTTTTTTCCCCCTGCCCTTAATCACATGGTTATTTATCAAGCTAATGAGTCCCTAATCAGTTATAGAAGTTAAAGCCTGTTGTAACAAGGTTCCTCTTTAAACACAGAGGAGTAAAACAAAGCACTCAAATGCATATTTAAAGAACAGTTAAATGTATTAATATTGTGGCTCTTTGTATTTTGTAGACTCAACAAAAATCAACTGTTTATAATCTTAACAAAAAAGGAAAATACTAGTGCCTGGAAAATATCACAGTAAGTCTGGACATCATTTAAGCCAAGTACATGTCTTTTTTTTTTTTTATTCTCCTACTGCTTATCTCAATGCAGAGTTCCTTTTCCTTTAGCCTCCTTCAAACAATACTTGATACTAAACAAACAAAACTAAATACCAAAATAAATTATTTCTCACTAAAGGCTCATTTCTTCTCTCCTGTTCTACATTTACAAATATATATGTGTGGGCATACACAGTCTCATGGATATAGATATATATATACAGATATCCTTGAACTGGCTAATGCTACTTAAAGTATCCTATTATCTTACAGTTATGAGAAATAAAACACAGTTATATGAAAACTGACTTAAGTATTAAACATGACTTTCTGGCAGAAAGAGAAAACAAGAGTAGGGTCCTCTTGCAATCACACAGCAGCACTGAAACTCAGCAAGTCCAAGCTGTGTGCCATCAGTTCACTATGTTACTTCAGACCCTTGTGCCTTATCCTCCACATACAAGAACAGAAGTTTCCCCAGTGGCTCAATATATTGATTTTCATCATCACTCTGAAATACAAAGGACCTACAGAAGCAATATTTAACTTATCATAAGCTCTTTCAATATAAAAAAATGTGTCTGTAATGACAATCTTTGTTAGCAAGTCTGACCAATGCAGACGGAACTGAGATAATAAAACAGGGCCGTGACACAATGACAACGGTGGGGATCTCCCACATAAGTTCTCACTTATGCACACAAAGGGGAAACAACCTGAAATCAGGGAGGAAAAAGAAATTTAATTAGAGCTGACTGAAAAGTGAGGCATATGGTTCACAGGAATTTTTGCTTTCAATTAAAACACACTCCTCCTCCTCAGCAAGCTAAATAAATACAAATTAAACAAAACTATTCTGTGACATGTATATCCAAACCCAAAGAGAAGCATGACAGAAAATTCAAGTGGAAGCCACATCATATACCACATGTAACTACAATCTGAGTTCTGCAAAAAACATATTTCGCTACCATGCTAAACAGGCAGTTATTCCTCCTCATCATCACTGCATATAATTGTTTCCCCCACATCACTAAAACCCATTCCACCCACATACCTAAAATTTTACTTGAGGTGTAGGTAGAAAAGGAAAGGGGGAGATAAAGAGCTGTAAAGAACAGGACCGAATTTTAGAAATAGACTTTTTTGAAGAGGAATCATATTCTGAAGTTTCATATTGCTAAAAATGCTAAAATATGAAAGCAGCCATGTTTCTAAAATAATATATAATAGGGAACTGTGTAAAAGACTGGGTTAGTAGGGAAGGATTTTCAATCAAGATGACAAACTGAAATTATGTATATACAGAGAAGACTTAAGAAAACAAGATGTATTTGGTTCGGAAACAAGTATGAGAAATGCTATGAGAAAGGCTGTCCATACTTGCATTAAGAAAACTTAGAATGGGTGGAGCTTTCACTTACTTGAAGTTATAACAGGATTATCTGTAATTGCTAAATACCCTGAAGACCTTTTTTCCTTATGGTCTGGCAAGAAACGGGCTTTCTGCAACCCCTTTAGTCCTTCCTTCGCTGAGGCTGCCCTTGCTGTAGCTAGGAAAAGCTTACATAAATCATAGACACTTGGGATATCAAAATAAAAAGTCTTAATTGACTTGTGGCTATTGGAGCCTTTGCAGAAGTGGAGCAGAGGGGAATAAACGCATCATAAAGCTACTAGTAGTTGCTCTATGCTAAATCAAGCACTGAAAGCAATTCTTACTAACCTATACATGGAAGGAGAGGGAGAGTGGGGAAGGAGGACAGGGCAAAATCAGGTGAAATAGTCAGAAGACACATGTAAGGGAAGTGCATGGGAAGATGGAAAGGGGAGCAGGGAGCTGAGCAGGGCAGCACAGCAGGAGGTGGAGGCTCCACCAGCCAGGTGTGCATTGCCATGGTACCCAAGTATGTCATTCCCTGCAAGGAATGGTACCCAGGCTCAGCCCAGGGTTAGGATCACCAGCCATGTCCTGAGTAATGAGGCAGGTCTAAAGTCAAACCAGGAAGTTAATCCTATGGGAGAGGATCCAGATCTGCAAGGCACCAGTGGGTCATCTTCCCAGGCACCTGCTCAGCTGCAATGCCCCCAGAACCCAGTTGGGCAGACTTTCACCTCAGCTTAAAGGCTGCCCCAAAATCCAAGCAGACAAACTCACTTCTTGGCAAGGCTGTACAGGGGGAGCTGCACTGGGACATCCTCCATCTACATCTCAAAATGCATCCAGGCAAGGTGAAATGTCTACAACAGCACTCTGTGATGAGAGGGCTGGCATGCTTATAATAACATTCATTTGGGCATTTCAGAACAGACTGCCTTCCTATTCATTTTCACAACAAACAAGGTAACCCCACTCCTATCTAGGGAGCTTTGAGCAATACCCTGAATTACAAATAAGCAAACAGTAACACCAATCACATCCTCCCCTCAACAGCAGTTACTGTAGAGACTGGAGACTTTGCTACAGTGTGGTGCAGGAGATGAACCAGACAGGCTCACTCCTCCTTAAGCTTTCAGATCATCATGAGTTGACCATCAGTAGACACTGATTATCATCACCTCGTTGTAAGCAGCACACAGCTGGTGATCTCATATAGCAAGAGCCTGCAAGTTCAACACTAGCTGTGTAGAAATGCCTTTTATCACTTTTAAGCAGTACCCAAATTACAGAGGATAGTGCCATATTATCACAGCTGTCAAGCATGCAAAGGTCTGAGGCGCATGTGTGAATTTTATCTTTCTCTCATTTCAGGAAGGGATGTCTCATCCCAACAGGATGTAATTAAAAAGAAGGAGGTGGACTGGTCAGTTTTATTTCGGAGAAAATATAGTTCAGCTCTGTGTAACGAAACAGCACATATTTGGGCACTGCTTCAACAGCTGAGACACGCTGTTAACTTACGTAGGCTGCAGCGATCTTGCTCCTCATGTCCACTTTGTGTTTACTCATCATCCTCCCCCAACAACACATTTCCTTTTCTTTAGAAACTTGTCTTTGCTTTTGGTTCCGTAGAGATGGACATGATGAAAGAGTGAATACACCCCAAGCTCAAGTAGCCTCTCATACACTTACTTTTCCATGTCCTCCTCAACTGTACCCACACACGGTTCTAGTTTAGCTCTCTGCATTAAAGCAGGAACAGGAACATCTCAAATTAGAGTCCTTCAAACACCACCCAATACATACAAACCACAGACTGCCCACAAGACCAGTCACAGCACTACAGGACATCCAGAAACAAACTGTAGATTTTGTTCCTCAGCAAAAAGCAGGATTTGCTGTATAAAGGTAACAACAGGTTTGTTTCGGTTCTGTACAATACACACTGTCTAGAGCTGGAACAGCCTGAGGGAAGTCATTTACAACAGACATTTTACCAGCATACTGATTTTTGCACCATTTGAATATAATGGTTGCTATCTTTAGCCTCAATTTCTCAGCAGGATCTGCACTGCCATGTACCATCCCTTCATAAGGTCGGAGGCACAGTTTGCTCCCCAGCATCCCAATGCCTCCCACTGCCCTAACTTGCTATGAGTAGCTGTTTGACAAGTGGGACTTGCTCCATGACACATCAAGTATCCAGGGTGATATTCGCTGTTTTGTACAGCCTCAGTGACACTCCTACTCCCTCTTCCCAAGCAATCAAGTGGTTTACCACAGGCTGCCCTGTGTCTAGAGGTGAATGTCTTTCTCGCAGCACAAGAACCCCTTCCCCATCTGTGACTGATGTAAGGAATGCCTCTCCTAGCTACAAACCCACCAAGAATTAGCCAATTCACTTAGAGAAGAAAGCGATGAGACCCCACAACCCAGCTTTTGTCTGATTTATAACCCATTCATGATCAAAAAGGAACACTGTATTCACAAAATAGAGGAAGTTGTATGAAGGAAGCTTTTTTCCCCTCCAGCTCTCATTTTTGATACAGTTGGTGAGCAGAAGTGAATCCTGGTGGAGACAGGTGTGGTGGGGCACTATGTTGAGTTCCTACATGAACCTGTTGACTGAGAAAGATTTTTATTTTGAAGTCATTGCCAGAGACCCTAACCCCATCAAGATTCCTTAGTAGTAGCCATGTACAAATGCAATGTCCCATGGCATTTACAACCTCCAGGTCACAAAACACAACTAGCGCAATAAAGGGGAGGAAAGGGTGAAGAGAAGATATGAGGAGTGAGCAGATCCCATGTTCTCAGACAAATATTGACACAACAACCTACTGTAAGTCCTAAAACTCCTCAGTCATTAACTTAATCATCAAAACTCCATCTGGATTTCATCAGTCCTATGGATTCCCTGGAAGATGACAACTTTGGGAAAGGAAGAAGTAGGAGGTCTTTGCTCAAAAGAGAAACCAAAGTTTGGCAGTATCTTATCTCCCATCTTTTCCACACATTTCTACAGGAGAAGACAAAATGTTCAACTGACCAGTTTTCACTGCAAAACTCAGATTAACATAGTTGGAATTAATTTTGAGGAAATCTGAAGACAATAGTGACAAATACCACATGTAGCAAGTACTGAATAAATGTCTACAGATGAGATATCTGTTTTCTTTTTCATCTTCCCTTTTTTCAATTAAAAAAGTCATTTAGGAGAGAGAAGAAGCAACTAGGGTAGCCAGCTAGCAGGAACAGCAGTGTGGGAGACTCGCATCATCTGCAGCAACTGATCTTTAGCAGAGCTGGGCATTACAACTTATTATTCTTCCTAACTTGAAGAGGAGATGGAAAATAAATAAAAAGTAGCAACTGTGTCAGTTGTTGTGAACAGGCCTAAACTTAGGCATCGGACGAATCACTGCTTATAAATCATAAATGCACTGCACATGATCCTGCATGCAAGCATAACCTGTGAGGCACAGCAAAGGCTTTCAAAAATGACCTTCTGTCCAGCAACAGCACAGCAAGCAGGCAATGGCTTTGCTAGGATTGAGCAGGGGCTGCTCTGTGTAAATCACTTAATCATTAACTTAATGACTTAATAACTTCATTGCTAGATGGACAGCAGTCCCTTCCTGCAAGCCGAAAACCAAAACAGTGCAAGTCAATGAAAAGAACGCCCTCTTTTTTTTTTTTTTTTGTAGGCTGCTCAAACTTTCAGAAATTTAGAAGAGAATTATTTTACTGGTGGAAAAGAGGGGAAAACATGCTCTGCAGTAAATAATATCAGCTCTGACCTCCTGCTCACTCCTTCTGCAGTGTTATGCTTCGCACACTGAACCAGGAAATAGTTGAACAGATACAAGTGAAATTATGAAGACTGAGTCAGAAGACAATAGTTAAATAAATACCAGTTAAACCACATACCGTAGAACTGTCTTTTAGTACTGGGAAATGAGTATCGCCTAAGGCTGTTCCAGATATTGCATCCACCTGCAAATATTTGCTGCTGGCTAGAGCTCAGCACATAAAACTCTCATCAGCACTGTCAGAACTTCACAAAATATTGCAGAAAAGAAAGAAGAAAGTTAGCTTAATACAGAGTACAATAAACTAATTATATTTTAATTAGTTATTTTAATAAACTAATGATATTTTAATCACCAAAAGCATATAATGCCTGGTTGGGGGATTTTTTTTTTAGTTTGAATGTTTGGTGATTATTTTAAAGCACATTATCATAAAGTTAGTTAAGGATACAGCTTTTTTTTTCCCCAAGTATTTTAGGTTTTCAATGTCATGACTATAGAGAGCTGATTATTAGCTTCTTTACTGTGGATATTTTATGACTAGTGTATAGCAGACTTCAGAAATTAGAGTGTTACAGAGGAATCAGGCACACACAATAAAAGCTCAGAAGCAGTTACACTTTAATTACACAGTCTCAAATCCACAAAAAATATGCTAAGACATTTATATTTTAGATCAATTACCTTTCAGCTATTGTGAAAAATCATGACAGCTGGAGAAAAAGACAAGAAGATAAAAATGCACTAACATAGTGCTGGAGGACTTGGCCATTAACGTCTTGCCTTATGAAAAAACGGCTAAACATTTTATAACAATATTTCATCTGTAACTGTTAAACTGGAAAAAATGGCCCATTTCCAAACGGATTCAACACATAAAAGAATTTTTTTTCTGCTTCTGTTAGCTGGCTAGCTTTTTTATCTGGAACTATCTCTCAGAAATTTTAACATGTCCAAATGCAAGTCCTTGATAAGTTACAGACAAAGGAAAGTTTTCTTTCCTTTAATAGGGACAAAGGAGACTATTGTTGAGATTTATTATATACATACAATTACCTTCATTGTTATGGAGATTAAAGAACAAAGGCCCAACAGATCTAATTCCAGATCTTACAGCCTTGTCCTTTCCCATAATTATTTCTTAAAATTGGATTTCAGTTAACACATTCACAATACCAATACCTACCAGTGCTTTGCATGGGCTTAGAGATAGTTTCAATTATTCTAACACAGATGTAGGAATACATTTAACTCATCACTGATCACTCAAGTGAACATGTTTGATTTAACAGTACCAACAAAGTGTGGGTTTTTTTAGTTGGTTGTTAGAAGTCTTAAAACTAGTACAAGGTTAATCAGAAAGAATAACTGGATAGTCTATGACTCACTTTAAAAAAATGCAAAAAGAACTTTCACAAAAATTTTCCCATTTTTTTTCTTTCATCTCAGAAATAGGATTTTGAACTGCAGAGAGATATTGAATAATAATTTAAAAAAAAATACTTTTATTTGGCAAATATTGATGCTGCTCCTTTATCTCACGTGAGAGTATGTCGGCCTCCTTTCATCAGCTGTCAGATACAACATCTGTCAGAAACCCTGAGTCTAAAACACTAGGCCTGTGTCTGTGGCATCCATAGTATGCCAGCTAAAAAGGCCAGATTCTGACCTCAAAGCTTATTTCTCCCTGGTGCTCATCAGCATGGAACTAGTCCCTTGAGGTAAATTCCCCTCAAAGAGTTATGCAAACTGAACCAAAGATAATGAACTTCCCCAAAGAAAGAGCTTTTTATTTTTTTTTGGTGTGGGGGGTTTTGTTGAAGATACGCATTTACAAAGACTGTGGAAAGGAAACTGTGGCTACACTTCCCATATTTCTCCTTTCCATTAAAAAAAAAAAAAAGTATAAATCCATAGAAGGTGAAACCATCAAAGACCTCAATTAACCAGGCACAGTCTACTTTACAAAAAAATCATATCAGAACAAGGACATTTTTATTGGTACTGAACTTCAGGCCTAGTATTAGAAGAAGCAGCTGACCCTGCAAGGAGATGGAAAGAACACTAGAATTTCAAGAGTAACTCACACAGCAGGGAGCCATGAACCTGATTCCAAACTTGGTTATAAATGGACGATTATAATATGTGTAGTGTCAAGAAGACATTAGAATTCCCTTATCTGCTTTCACTGGAAGAAAAAAAACCTAAAGAAAACCGAATATGATGATCTAAAAGGACCCTATCTATTTATTGCTGTTCTCAGTTTGAGGTATTTATAAGTATGTAAAGCTCTGGTAGAATCAGAGAGCATGATCTCACAAGCAGGAAAACCCTAAACTCCCTTCTTAACACAATAAAACTAAACATATGTAAATTTGATGCCAGCCACAGGCACCCATTTTTTCCCTTCACAGTGTTTTTCATAATAAGTCACATTTTAATGTTTAAAAAGTACACTGAGACCATGGCATGCCTAATAATGTAATGAAACCACCAGCAAGGCTGAGTCAATACCTTTCGGTGGTTCCACACTGCTACTGCCTGATAATGTGTATTTCTTTCACCTGCACCCCAGAGGGTAACAGTAGAAGTCCTTCTCTTTGTCAGCCAAAGGTACATCTTGGTCTCCGAGAGGTCATTTGCCCCAAATCCCTGCCAGCACAGCAAACTGGTCCCCTTTCCTATCAGGGCTATTCTTCCTGTTCCAGGATGTAGCTGGTGGTCCATTTTCAGATGGACACTATTTACCACTCTAGCATCCTCCCTGCCCTTTCCACTTCAAAAACACACAGGCCACCTTGCACAAAGCAGAGTAAGTTTATACAAATGAAGACAAAGATGTGATCTCTCTTACTATGAAATCAGACAGGAACAAGTCAATTGTACTTAAGCTGATACACGCTGCAGGCAGATGAAGCTAACTAAAGTAGTCTCGCAGTTTTCCCCTTTGCCCATCTCATCATGCTATCTTTGGCAAAATTAAGTTCAAAATTTCAAGGGAATGGTCTGGGAATCAGTTGTGTGAGCCACTTCGGGCACAAGGAAACCCTGGGGAGGAAAGGCAGCAAAGAAGCAGCAACTTCCATTTACCTATAGGGACTACTGACACCGGAGGCACAACAACTGCTTCAGGGAAGCAGCAGAAAGCTTTCCCAGTCTGTAAAATCATATATAGTTCCATGCTTTGCTGCACGTGTAAGCTGGCCTGCCCCAAAACTGAGTTGCTGCATTTTCTGGCAATGGCCCCATCCTTTGCAGCATCCTCCAGTCTCATTAATCAATACAGCACTTACAAACCAATCCTCCAGCTGGGTATTCTTTGCACAGCTCTTCCCTTATTTCCAGAAACAGAGCTGGTAGAAATTATAATCTGAAAAAAAGAGGACTCAAAAGCAGGTACGCAGAAATAGACTTGCCAGCAGTGACCTGTTCATGTGTGTACATAAGAAAATAAACAAGGAAGATGATTCAAAATGCTCTAACTTAGTAGAATCCAAGTACGCAAGAGGAAATAACGACTGAAAGCTCAGCCGAAGCTCCACCATGATGGGGAATGCAGAAACAAAAGTCACCAGCATTCCTGTGTGCAAACACCCTCCAGAGACATCCACAAAGAGACAAACCATCGGCAAACAGAGCAAGATGTGTAACATCATAACCTTGGCTAGGAGTCTTCCTACAGGTTTGCAAGGTCCCCTATCTTACCACTCATCTACCAAGATAACCACAAATGATTCATCTTGACACACTCTATTAAAAAAAAAAAAAAATCCCGCTGAACTAGTAAAAGTAGAGGTTTTTAAATATGCATTTAAACCCACGCCAAGCTACGATCCCTCAATGACCAAGGACACCCTGGGTTTCCACAAAGCTGGTTTGCACAAATAACCCCTCTTTGGATGGCACTCACATGCAGGCTAGGTTTAGCCCAACTGCTTGCAACCTGGCAGACACAAAGAAAACCCTACCAAAATATTGCCAAAAGGAAGTAAGGAATTAATCTGTGAATGCACCTAATCACAGAGCCAGCTGTGTTGTAGATAAAAATACAGCAGCCTAAAAGGGACAAGCTCCCAGGCGCTTTGCCCCTCCGTCCACCTGGGCTATGATGGGAGAGAGGGCTCCAGCACTTCTGGGCTCAGAAGAGACTCTCTCAGAGCCAGGATCACATGTCACCCTTGCCCTTCCTCAAGCACCCACGGCCTCCAACACAGATACACTAAGAGTCTGCATCTGCTTACCAGGCTACAGACAGACTGTAATTTACAGTAAGTTCTGGACCTGATGTTCAAGTCTTTACGTGATGATTTTACACTCTCAGAAGCAAAAAGTTCTTACCTTCAATGGGGGAAATAGGGGTGAAGTTCACACAAATTATTCCTTATACTCAATCTCTGGCCCATATGGTGCAGAGTACACAGAAAATAGTACTACACTACGTTGTCAGCATTCTCCTGCACACCACAAAGCCAAACCAATCAACCAAAAAACCATGAAGACCTTCCAATAAACAAAACGTCCAACCCTACATGTAAAGAGAACTCCCACATTCTCAACCTTAAAATAGAAGCTCAGATGCAGTACACAACAAAAACTTTGCATGCATTAGGAACTTCCTAGTGACATACTAGGTATTTCTTTTAGTTGTTCAGTTTGGTTAAAACTGTACAAAACAATGAGAGAAGTCACATGTGTACCAAACAAATCAGAGGTACAAAAAAAATAGGAAAAGGAGACTAAGAGCAAGCAGATAGGCAGCACTGGAGAGAAAAGGACTTCTAAGCATTGGTTAGGAGAGTTTGAAGGTGATCCTTACAGTAGTCCCTTCTCCTTCCTACAGTAGTACTCCTGTCAAACACAGGCTTTAGCCCACTTCCCCACACATACCAACTGAGTTTGAAGCACCATGTAAAGCCAAGGCCAGTTCCAGACCCCACAGGTCTGGTACCACAGCAGAAACCAGCATCATTCCTTCCTCCATTTATAGCTGTTGGTACAATTTCTTCTATTCTGAGATGCAGCTAAAAGCACAGTTACCTTTTCTCCTATTGCATTGCTACATGGGCCCTTGGTATCTTCACATAGAGCACAGAGGGAAAACAGTGATGGTTGGACTCTGTGGTTTCTAATATCAAGGGATTCCTCCAATTTCCTGATGATGGTAGGAAAATAACCCTAATTGCATTCAGTGATGTGCCAAATACCAACATTTGTGGAAGGACATGGCCATATCTTCCCCTGCCTTTTCCACTGGATGCCCACAAATGGCATAGAAGACAACTAAATGAGGCCACAAATTTATCAGTTGAGCTCTAGCTGGACCCCATATACATGTCCATTCTTTTTTGGACTACAGAAATACTTTTCCCACTTAGTCTTGGATTTTCTCCTGGAATTTTGGATTAATAGCCCCAGGGGTCCTGTTTATGTGCAGATACATTTGGGAACAGCTGGAAAGCACTTATAGAAAAGCCTTGATGCAGCCTTCTAGAGCAGTGCATATGTTTTGTTCTTCCCTTCCTGCACATGCCTGATCACTCTTTCCCAACTCTCTTTGTTTTCTATCACTTCATACTAGCACATGCTCACCTACATTTCATTGTCTTCCCCCCCCACCAATTAAAGTCCTCCCCTGCACAGTCATCTCCTGCTGAAAATTAATTTCCTACTGATAGCTCCATTTAAGGCAAGGTTCTCTTTCACTCTCCCATTTCTACATAGAAGTAGGCCCTCTCTGATAGAGAAAATTCAAATAGCTCCTCCTACACTTCCAGCAGCCTTTCATGATGTTCAAGCTACTATTTACATTCAAATTTTGGAGTCTAACTAAAAGCAGTCACATCAGGCTAACAACCAGATGTGCAGCCACTGACTGTTTTAATGGCTTCTCTCTCCTTGGCTCATATTGGGAATCTTCTTTCAAGCAGGCAAGCATAAACCCCAAGTAAACAACATGAGATAGGCTTTGTACCTACAAACATCAAATTCCCAGTCCCCAACCACTCTTTAACATTGTCAAAATGCTCACTCTACGATACACTGTAATTGTAGTAGAAAGAAGGAAATGCATAGATTAAAATTATACGGATTATGCCCTATACAATGAACAACCAAAGATTTTAAAACAGTAGCAATTTCGCTCATATTTAGAAGGTCCAACCAAAAAAAATTACATGCCATGAAAATTCTCAACAAAGACTTGCATGTAGCTCACATAATTGAGGAAGTACTAATAATAGCGTGTCTGTTTGCACAGGCAACATTTCCACTGTGGGCCTGAATTCTGATCTCAAACATGCAGAAGAAGATATTTTGTTGTGTGTTGCTGGCTGGAGACACAAAGTATTGGAAATCATCTGAGTGTGCTGCAATGTGCAGCCAGCCTATGCCGCTAAGGAAGCACTACACACATCCACGCCACACTGGAAACAAAGCATCTATTGAGCACTGCAGAAGGTGCTTGTGTTGTGGGGTTTTGTGAGGAACATAAAGAAGCACAGGAAATTAACCTGTGTTGCAGTTTCAGACAAAAATGAAAGCCCTTGCACTTCAGCATCAACTGTCAGTCATCATATAAAAATAACTTGTCCTGACAGATGAAAAGTATATTTCTAAGCTCCTCCGACACAAGCACACTCAGTTCGCAGCTACAGCTTCTCTTTCTGGCCTATGCTGTGTATGTTCAGGCCTGCTCAGGTCTCCAGATAAGCAATGCTCATACCCTTGCTTCTAACAGTGGCCATTAAAGGCTTTTACCCCAGAAGTGCACATATAGTAGCAGCAAGGGAGCCTCACATTTCTAAAGCTTTATTCTTTTTAAAGCCTCTAAATGAGCTGTATGTAGACCTACCATAAAGTATTTGCAAAATACTTTTGTTAGATGGTACTTACTATTAAGTATTTCTTGCATGTGCTGAAGATAACCCAGAATAATTTCAAAAACTAAAATTTAGATTACTATATAGGAGAATAATCAACAAGAATGATTAAGGATGATTAATAATGACCAATATATAGCAGAAGTTATCTTACATGCAACATGCACACATGGCAAGCCCACATTTGAGATAAGACGGTTCTTCATTTAAACTCCTCAGTTGGAAATTCAGACCAGTAATTAAGTCATAATCCTATATAATCAACTCACACATTATCAGTAGTTTTGTGCATGGAATAAGCTGTAAGAACAAGCTATTAGGTCCACATAAAAGGCATTTATAATTCTAAGCACCAAAATAAGCACACAAACACCAGAGCTTAAAAGTCTATTGCTCTTTTAGTAGTAGACATTAGTTGTCATTATCAGTAATATAATCACTCTCAATAAAAACACACAGAGCAAGGTTTGCTTTTAAACAACTCCAACCTTGCCCACTCTGTTGGAATTAATCAAAAATACAGAAGATGCTTATCCTTGAGTAAAAGACACCACAGAAAGATCATATGCCAGTCACACCCCTCCAGATCTGCCACGACACAGTCCTTCCATAGCTTGGGCTGCTTCCCAGTCCTTGCGTGTATTTGGGCCGACAATGCTGTCTGTGTAAGGATTGCTGTCCCCTCACCGACCCCACAGTCATCTGAAAGGCAGTGCAGAGGCCAGATCCAGCCAAGAGCCACTTCCATCCAACTTGCCGCCTTTCCGCTCAGGGGCTGGCTGGGAGACTGTAGACAAGACGCAATAGTTCTTACTGGCAACACACAAAGTCCAGCTCGTGCCACATGCCTGACAGTCCTGCCAGCTGCTGTCATCTTCTTACACCAGCTAAATACCTCACCAGGTAGTCCCAGGCCACGTCCCTGCACCTGAGCACATGCCAGACCACAAGCAACAACCGCCAACTCCAATATCTGCCTTAGCCTATGCAAAGAACCCAACACAAAGCGCAAAAGTGTGCCCTGTCAGAGAACATCCTGATATGTGAACGCATCTTGGAATGGACAACAAGACTATAGCGCTTAAAGTCAGGATTCCATCCAAGCAAGGCTTTATTCTGCATCCTTATTGCTTACAGGCAATATAAACGACCTTTTCACACATGAGTGATCCCACCCTACCTTCCGTAAGTGAACACAGGGAAATTTAGTCATTTCAAATCCATGGATGATTTGCAGAATCACACCATCAGCAAGGACTCAGTTTACATCCTATTACTCTAAGGAAAAAGCTCCTAAGGGGCATTTCTCCCCACTTCTCTCTGTAGATAAAGGAAGTGCTCCTAATGTTCATAACTTCACCAGGTGCTGATCAGCACTAGTTAAGAAGTCTGGTGAATGAAGACCTCCTTGCATCAGCTTTCACATTCACAGGTACACCTAAAGTCACAAATGAGACTGTTGTCTTCTCAGTTTTCAGTAATGACACCAGGAGCTGGGGAGCTCCTACCTAAAATTACGAGCCACACCAGAATCTGCAGATCTGTGTCCTCCTGTTGATGGGAACTCTGATACCACTGCGGATGACAGGACCTACCTGAGAATCTGCAGCTGGGTCCCAAGATGATGAGTTCATAAATATAACTACATGTAATTGAGGAGAGGGTCTATTTTTTTTTCATGTTATTATTAATCATACTAGACACCAATTAAGACCCTGGCTTAGAAAATGTTAGAAGTAGATCATTATGTCACAAGATTCAGCTTGAGAAGAAAAACTACAAACCATAGAGGTCATGGTAGACAGATCCTGCAAGGCTATACCCAAGGACAATCCAGGCCTGCTCTGAGCTTTTCCAAAATGCTGGAGTACTTTGATACCCAATTCAGTTTTAGCTCTTATTTAGAAGATATTTTTAAGCCTAGGCTTGGTACAACAACAAACAGATGGAATGACAAAACACTGCAAGGTACCTCAAACTGAAAGACACAAAAGGAGAAGGAAGCAAAGGTTTACAGTAGTCATTGGCTCCAATTACAAGCCAGCACCAGTGTAAGATAGGGGGAAAAAATAGTTAAACTAAAGCAGTGGTACAGTTCTGTTCTGCAGCTCTCAGGCAGAACTGTCACCAAAAATTACTGAGCACCTTGGTTCATCCCAATACACGTTCACACTTCTGCAGCAGAAACTGTTGAGGCAGAGAGGCCAAGGAGGTACATCTGGAATCAAAAGTTCAAGAAACCCCAAAACATTAGCATTTGCAGCAGCCATGAAGTGTTCCTGCGGGAACACCAGGAATCTATCAGCTGAGAGAAGCACGGGGTGAAAGTCTATGCCAGCACGCTGTCAGTGGGTCACCTGGCAAGCGATTCTGATTTACATCACTGAAAAGTGTTCTTGGAAGAACATCCTGAAACACACCTGGGAACAGAGCAGGGCCTCAAACCCAAGTGTGCAGGCAAAGTCCTCCTGCTGCCTTGCATCGCCAGGTCTGCTCACTCCGCACAGGGCAGGATTTTCCCGTGGAAACTCCACACCGAGCCTGAAGGCTGTAACCCAGCGGGTGATGTGCACCACCGTCACGGACAATGCGCAAATAACCTATTACTAATTAACCAGCAGCGACACGAGGACGGCAGGCTACAACGCTGGGGAGACGGGAGCCGTCCCTATTCTACCTAAGGCAGCTTTTAGCGGGGTAAACAACCGGGGCAGCCTCACGCCCCGACAGGAGCCACGCGGCTGTACCGCAGGGTCTCACCCTACCCCATCCCCGCTGCGGCCGGGCGGGGCTCAGACCCCCGGGGGGGACAGGCGGGGAGAGCCGGCGGAAGCCGAGGCCGCGGGGATCCCGCCCCAGGTGAGCGCCGGGGCCCCCCCAGCCTGCCCTGCCCTCCCCGGGCGGCACCGGCGGAGCCGCTGCGGGACAAAGCCCCAGCTCCGGCCGCACACCTGCCCCGCCGGCCGCCCGCTCCCCGCAGCGCGGTGGGGCAGCCCCGGCGGGGGCAGGTGCGGCAGCCCCCCGGCTCCCGCACGGCGGTCTCACCTCGGCCGGCAGCAGCAGCAGCAGCAGGAGGCAGGGCAGGGGCAGCGGCAGCCGCCTCATGGTGGCGGAGAGCGCTCCCCGCTGCGCGCACGGCCGCTCAGCCCGACGCCGCCTCCGCCGGAGACATGGCCGGGCTGCCGCCCCGCACCGCCCGGCGCCCCGGCCCTCCCCCGCGCCCCGCCCGCCGCCGCTCCCTCCAGCGCTGCCCGCCCCAAGGAAAGGCGGGGGGACGGGAGCCGCGGGGGAAGCCGTGCGCGGGGCGGAGTGAGGGGGCGAGCGGGACAGCGGCTGCTGGAGAGCCGGGCCGGTCACCTCCCTCCACCGCTGCCTCCTCCCGCCCGCTCCTCGCCCAGGGCTTAAATGGCCATCTTGCAGCGGGCGGAGGGTCTGCGGCTGGCCCTTCCCCGCCTTCACCCCTCCCTCTCTCCCGCCCGGCATCTGACATTTCCCCCCAGCAGGGCGGGCGAGGAAGTGGTTCCCTCCGAAAGTTTCCCGGCCGCGGTGCGCACCCCCAGAGGGAGCGGCGGCGCGGGGAGCGCCCTGGCCCTCGGACGATGCCCGGGGACGGGCGATCTGCGAGAGGGTCGGCGGTAACACGAGGTTAACCCCGGCCCCGGGGGCTGCCCCGGCCGCCCCTCCGCCGGCGGGAGCGCTCCGCACAGGGCCCCCGGCGGGGTAAGGGGCAAATGAGCCCGGCCGAGGGGATCGTGGGTTTGCTGCAGTGAGTGGCTCCGTTTGTTGCACCATCCATCACCCCCAGGCAGTCCCCCCTCTCCCTCTCTAGGCACTGTTTTGGACATGTTTTATCCTTGTCATCAAAAGGGACATGACATCATCAAATGCAATTAGTTCTATAACCTTAACTTACTTCTTAGGCTTAATACGCTGTTTCACATTTCATTCATCTTGGAGAAAGGAAAAGGAGAGACAGGGACAGTTTAGAGAGCATATCTTTAATTACGGAAACACTGGCAGTCGTCATTTTCTCAAAAGTTTTGAGCTCACATGTTTGTAATTTCCCTGTCTTTTCTGAGCCCTCAAAACATATGCATAGCATTAAGGAAGCAACTATTTCAACAGGAGTTCATGAGAAGACTCAGAAGAATGAGGACATTGGGGTTGTTCAGTCTAGAAGACTCCAGAGGGACCATATTACAGCCCTTCAGTATTTAAAATGGGTTTATAAGAAAGATAGGAAAAGAATTTTTAGCAGAGCCTGTTGTGATAGGACAAGAGGTAATTTTTATAAACTAAAAGACAGTCAATTCAGACTAGATATAAGGAAGAAAAGTTTTACAATGAGCATGGTGAATCACTGGAACAGCTTGCCCAGAGCAGTTGTAGATGTACCATCCCTGGAAACATTAGAGGTCAGGTTGTACAGAGCTCTGAGCATCCCAATGAAGATGTTGCTGCTTATCAGGGGAGTTGAACTAGATCACCTTTAAAGGTCCCTTCCAACCCAAACTGTTCTATGGTTCTCTGAAGGCACATAGATACCTTACTGTTTGGGAGGTTGAGACTTATAGCTGGAGTTAAACAGTGTAGGGCACCCCTTCATATCAATAAGATTTGTAGGAAATAATTACTTCAGAAAAGTATTTTTTAAATGCTAGGGAGTATACACTATACAAAAAGAATTAATAAAACCACCTTTTCATCACTTTCCATTCAGTGCAAAGCACCTGAGAATTGTTTTCCAGCTGAAGATTCCTCCTGGTAAACCACACAGCTGACAGAAGTCTCACCAGCTGCAGTGCTGACATAAACCTATCATTTGGAAATTACAGCTCTGACTCCTAAAAGAAATCCCTCGTAGCTGCTCCCTGTGCCTGGTCAGAGCTCCAGTGGGTCTAAGCTGCCAAACTGCAGCTTCTGGCCAGGCCAGGTTCCATTGTCTGGGTTGCATCCTAAGTGCAGCCGACTGCCTTCGTGGGTGACAGTGCACAGCTGAACTTGAGCAAGCACACTTGGTCATCCTTGGCTCCAGCCCAGTGAGAACAATGTGGTAGCTTTTTTAATTGCATGCCTTTTCAGTACAGCAACCAGTAACTAATCCAGTTGCCCTTGAAATTCAGTGGGAATCTCTCCACTGATGTAAGCAGTAATGGCAGCCAGCCCTGAAAGAAAAAAATTCAATAAATTTAAAAAACTTGGAAAATGCACTGAGAGAGCAAGAAGTGGGATTCTGATCTGTTCAAATTTCTAAGTATCTCCAAACTGATGTTGCCATCCCCAGACTCTAGACATCCCTGGGCTCTCAAGTTCACTCATTCTTCTCTTCTTAAGAGGCCACAGAACCCAATTTAGAAGCGACGGGCATTGTATTTCTATGTTAATTCCTTGCTCCAGAGAGCAGCTGGGCAGCTACATCACTATTACAGGAAGCTAAACTCCTTTCACCACACTGAGTCTGTCTGGATCCGGTATAACTGGTGAGGATTTTCACATACAAGCTACATGGAATCTGTGATTAATTACTTTCTCATTAACACTTGTGGCTGAGTGTATGTCATGTGACTGCTTGTGTGTCAAGTACCTGAACCAGGAGGCCTATGAAGTTCTGGAACACACTCACATTTCTAGAGCATCCAAAATAGTTGAGGACTGTATTAAATTTGCTTGTAGAGATATCTAAGCAGAGTATTTCTAGGACTGTAGTATAAAATTACTGCGTATCTTTAATTTTAAGCATAACTGGTGCCATCAGTAGGATTTATGCACAGTAGGTTAAACTGACACACACAGAGCATAGAAGGCTTGTTACTGTTTCAGGTACCTCCCTGACTGACTGTTGCCAGATGTCAAGGAAAGGACTAACTCCTTTCCAGAGACATTTCTTGGGTGGGAGAAGTGCTTTATCAGGGACTCTGTCTGCACTGAAGGAGTGAGCTGTGAAGATTCATTGACATTTGAATAGACTCAGATATGCTGAAAATGGCTACAGAAAAGAGAAAAAAAAATGCCAAGAAACATCGGGCACTAAAAGGTGTAAATATTTTGTAACATAAAATAGAATTGCAATTTCCATTTGATTTCATTGAAGGAAAAAAAACTGGTAGCAATCGAACTTTTTTTCTTTTTTTATTTACAGATTCTGATGAAATGTTTGTGTCCTCCAGACTGTTTAAAATTCTGGGAGGAATGTTCCAAAAAAGCTTTTCTGATTTTGAGAGCTCCACGGAGAAAAGAATCACATGTGTACCTGATTGCTTCCTTGGATCAATGTCTCAGCTCTTTATAGGATGCTCTAGTTCACGGATAGCTGTGCAGACCTCCTGAAAGAGGTGGATCTCAAAGAGCTGTGATTCATGCCAGAATCAGACTTCACATGCTGAAAATGGAAAAGAGAAATTAAAAGCCAAATTTTTTTAAGTCTTCAAGGTGTTAATTGTTAAGCAGCAATAACCACCACAACACAAACAATTTCCTAGGAATTAGAGACTCAAGGTTGCCTTTCAGGCCACAGGCTCTTCACAGGTTGTTACTAATCTGCTGGAAGTTCCCTGAATTACAACTGCTATTGCCTTATTGTTTCTATAGCTGAGTTTTGTTTATTCTACAGGCTTTTATTAAAGCTATATGTGTGACAGGGTTATAAAACTGGGTAGGTGTTGCTCCTGGGCTAAAGCTTCTACTATACTTTCGTCTGGAAGTTAATTTTTGCATCTGAGTCATAAAACCTCTTCAAAAGGGTGCATCAGAAGTGTTTCCACATCCTTATAATCAAGTTTTTGAACAAGAGACCTAAGCTTAAAAGTCACCTTGGGCCCCTGCACACAAATGCAGAAAGAACATGCAGGCATATTACTTATGGGTGCTCTAGTTTGCACCATAAGGTATACTACTTATGCTCTGGGTAGAGAAAAAGGGAAGACTACAAAAATACGGTGACCCAAAGCTGTCCAATTTGGAGCAGTTACCCTGGCTGATAGTATTTGTTTTTCACTGAGACTGGCGATAGAATATGGTTTAAAAGGAAAAGTTAAATATGGCTATATTTAACTGCATACCCCAGCCAGCCTTGATCACAATAGTGTGTTCACATTAGTTGTTCCCTGTTTCATTCATCACCTCAATGTGCAGTGTCAGCCAGAAGCACCAAATTGTTGAGCATCGTCAGGAAGGGTGTTGAGAGCAATGCAGAGAGCATTGTTTTGCCAGTGCATAAAACCCAGGTGCACCCACATCCTGACTCATGCTTCTCACTGCTCTCAGCATTGCAAGAAGGACATAATGCACTGAGGAGAGGTACTGAGAAGGGCAGTACCTCTTATCAAGGGAGCCTTAAAAAGCTGAGGATTTTCAATGAAGGGAGGAGAAGGCTCCCTGGAAATAATATGAATGAAAAACTTGATCAGTAAATCCCATTTAACAGTTATAGTAAAGTACTTTCTTACATGAGCTTGTAAAATATGTAGTCACGGCATGTTTTAAAGGCAAACAATATGAGCAGTTCCAAAAAGAAGGTAGACAAATTCATGGACAACACGTCCACAAACAGGGAGAAGGCAGAGATGAGTCTATAACTTTTGGATGCTGGGAATGGTACTCAGATAGGAGTCATATTTGTTTGCACTTCCTAAACAGAATCTCCTAATGTCACTGCTGGAGACAGGATACTGGGTTGGATGGATTCATCACTGACTGAGCAAGCAGCACATTCCTTAGCTGCTTACAGCAGCAACATTCAAACCAGTACAAAGTATAAGCATACAGCATATATAAAACAAGTGGACTACCCTTTGGCTTGCTACCTTAGCAACACAGGTAAAATGTAACAGCATAAGTTACTATTCTGATTCGCAAGGGAGGAAGCACTCTGTGCTATGATTTCAGACTGAGGTCCAGGAAGTGCTGCCTTGAAGTCCTCAGATTCAGTCATTATGGGACCTCTGTGACACACACAGAATGCCAAATGAACTTCTGTTCTGTCCAGCCTTGCTCAGTGCCCTGAAGGTATGTTGGGCCAAAGTGCTCCTTCTGGTTGACATTGCTCTGGCTCTTCTTTACACCACTTCTGACCATAAAAGAGCCCATCAGGCTTTCATGTACCCTGAACCCAGAGATGAGTCTTTTGGGAACAACTCACAAAGCAGAACTACAAGCCCCTTTTACATTGCAATAGAGGAATAAGCAGAGAATAAACTAAATTGTGCATGCACACAATGTGCAGCATTGTCGCAGGAACAACTGCAGTTCTAATACTTTTAAATAACCTTGAAATAGAAAGACTGACTAAAGGTCTTTACAGTAGAGGGATTCTTTGATTTTAGTTTTGGTTTGTTGGGGTTTCTTTACATATACACAAAAGTAGTAAGAAAACAGAATGTAAATCGGTACAAATATATTTTTGTTTATATATTAGTTCAAATGGAAGATCACAGCTCATCAGGAACACAAGAAATACAGCACAGTAAATGAGAAATCCTCCTTGAGAGCAGAGCAGTCCATGGGAAAGATGTTACACTCCTGGAAATGTTAGTGGGATGAATGTCTTCATGAGTGCTGAGGACCTTCCTGGAGTGTCAATCTGCAGGCAGAAATCAAAGAATTTACAGCAAACACTACACTAACCACAGCAGCAGCTTTGGTGACAAAGCAGAAAGTGGCTAAATATCACATCTGGGGATGGTCCTACCATCAAAAGTGATGCAGAAAGATTTCAGATGCTGGGCATGGTTCTAACCTGGTTTCTGCAGGTACAAGCTCTCCACAGCCTGTAGCTGCAGGAGGTACTGGCTGGGGACTGCTGTGTAGCATTTTAACTCCTAAACAGTATTTTTAATTTTTTTCTTCTCACATTCCTCACAAGGAATTAGAGGTGCATCGAGCTGCTGGCAGAGCCATCTTTCAGAGGGAGGGTAAAACAGACAGGATATTCAAAGAAAACATGTCACTTTTTACAATGAGAAGAAAGTTGGTTTGAATTCTGGTTAGGCCAGGTTTGGGATGGTTTTCTTTTGACTGAGGGGGAGAAGAAAGTTTTTATGTGCTGATGGTCAGCAAAGAAAACAGAGAACAAGCCTTTTTGTTGGTTATTTTTTTTTACACAACTTTCAAAAAGACTTCTAAGTGCAGTAACTGAAAATTACTTCTTGGAGGTGGGTAACACTTTCCATCTATGAAGTTCATTCAGTGGCCAGCTTCCTTTGTGTGGGAAGGCACATGGGTGGGAGGATATCTTTCACATAACAATTGAATGGAAAATATGCATTAAAACCCCACAGACTGCCACACTCCAAAGCACTGAGTCAGCAGTGCCCTGGCAGCCGGGAGGGCCAACCATGTCCTGAGGTGCATTAGACAGAGCATCACCAGCCAGGTCAAGGCAGGTGATTGTCCTGCACTGCTCTGCACTGGTGTGGCCCCCCCTCAAGTTCTGTGTGCAGTTTTGGGCGCTACAATATAAGATAGGTATAAAGCTACCCTTCCAAAGAAGGGCTATGAAGATGGTAAAGGGCCTAGAGGGTAAGCCATATGAGGAGTGGCTGAAGTCATGGGGCTTGTTCAGCCTGGAGAAGAGAAAACTGAGGGAAGACCTCCTGCTGGTCTACAGCTTCCTAACAAGAGGAAGTAGAGGGGCAGGCACTGATCTCTTCCCTCTGGTCACCCAAGGGAATGGCCTGAAGTTGTGTCAGGGGAGGTTTAGGTTGGATATTAGAAAGAGGTTCTTCACCCAGAGGTTGGGCACTGGAACAGGCTCCACAGGGATGTGATCACAGCACCAAGCCTGACAGAGTTCAAGAAGCATTTGGACAATGCTCTCAGGCACACGGTATGATTTTGAGGGTTCTTCTGTGCAGGGCCAGGAGTTGGACTTCAATGATCCTTGTGGGTCCCTTCCAACTCAGGATATTCTATGACTCTACAGCACCTGACCTGCCTCTGACACAACAGAACATTTTTGTAAGAGACTCGAGTCACCAGCCTTTTAAACAGGTAATCTTCTATACAGAAAGGAATGGACTCTGTTGCAGTAGGAAAGAAGTCATGGTCCTACAGCCTGTCTCAAATGCAAGGTCCTGTGTAATCACTAGGCTTCAGCCACGAGTAATGTCATGGGTTGCAAAGGGTTATTGCACAATAAATATACATCAGAGTTTTACTCAGACTCGAAGAAAGGGCAAGAGGAAAGCCATGCTCAGTATAGGCAGTCCCTGTAGTATTACCAAAGGGTAGAGCCATAGCTCAGCTGCCCCATATTGGAGAGAGAGCTCTGAGGTGGCATTTAGAGCCAGGAAACAGTGACTGGCAGGATTCTGGGAAATACCAAAAGCTGGCAGCCTGTGTAGCTGGCAGGAACGTTTCCCCTTCTCCACCTGCCAATTTTTTTGTTCGTCTCCAAGCTCACTAAAGAAATGCATAGATGTTTCTCAACATATCAGTGGAATCACTTTCAATCACTATTTATGTCCCATAAATGATGCCATATAATCCAAATGAAATAACACCAAGCTAATTTTAAAATTGGTACTACATACATTACCAGAGCTGAGTCTGCTCTCATGAACGAGTGAAATCACCTGTCTCATGCAAACTAGCAGGTGTGTGTATGACTGGGGACCTCTGTCAAGGGCACTGGAAAACAGAGTGGCTGGATAGCTTATGCTGTCCAGAAGTCCCATCTACCATGATCTCTTACAACACATCCTACCCCTTTTAAGAACTGAAACCTTAAGAAACTTACCAGAAAAATCATGGTTGTGACACCACTTGCAAAGATACCGATACTTTAGCAGCACCAAGATTTCCACATCAAAGGATTATCATTCTAGAGTCACAGATGACTGCTGAAATCCCAAAGTGACAGATACCCATTAAAGAAAGAAAAAATTAAACGGTTAAAAATTAAATGTGTTGAAATTTATGACAAAATGACCGAGCCACCTTTTCCCTTCTGACATTACAAATTGGGGCAGGTGGGTACAATTTGAGTGCTAGGCTTTTATAACTTGTTTTGCTTATGCCCCCCCCCCAAATATAAATAATAATGTGGAGAAATGATGAAAAATTGCATCCTTCCAAGTAGGATGCATGTCAACTACATCAGGAAAGGACCATTTATGGATATCCTAGGAGAGTAATTAGCATCTATAGTGTCACTTAACTTTTTGTCTATTGAGGAGATTGCCCCTAAAAGCTGTGCTCATTTCACACATGGTACTGAAGAATGAATTATTTCCATAGCAATCTACATTTGGCAATACTGTAATAAAGTGGGAGAAGCAGTTATTTGAGCAATAAAACTACTGGCTGGAATACAACTGGCCTGTTTTACATATAATCAGTATTTTCCTGCACAAATACCTGCTTTAAGATAAACACCTCTTGCTTTTTGCAAAGGTATGCAAAAAAACTGTCAGAAGTAAAAAGGCAAAAACGAAGCAGTGAGACTGAATCCCTGGAGTGTTCATATCCAGCACCGAGAGACCTAGATCAGCAAGATATCCTAAGACTCCTCTTGGTGGATATCATGTCCTTATTTATTGTGCTCAAACCACTGTGGTTGAATTGGGAAGGTTTCAAGCATCTGGGCAGCAACACATAGCAATTGAGCTTAAACAGCAGGATGGCAAGAAGGCTAGGAAGACATCTGCCTGGGAAGAAAACAAAAGCTGACATAAAAAAATTATCAGTTCACATCCCAGCTAGCATGGCTGAACTCCCTGGCTCTGAATTTGCATCTCTGCACTTGCAACTCTAATACCTGGTGATGTGCTCTGATCTTTGTTCATTTACTGGTCCTGTCTGACTGGAAATAATGTTTTGGCAACAGCCTGCTATTTACTGTGGCATCACAGCCCTAAATATCCTTTAAGACCTACTGAGGCTTAGCTGGCCAAATTCTTATGCTGGCCTTTCAACTCTCAATGACATCTGAGTGCCTAGCTTGCTTATATCCTTTCCAAATATCCCACGTTCTGTTTTTTGATAACATATTTTGAAATATCTATTTTTAAAACTATCTCCCTTCTATCTACCACTTGAACAGTCAGTGCTGTTGTACAGCCTCCTGATACTACTGGGAAAAGCTCTTAAACTGATGCTCACTAAACTCTAGTTGAGTTCTAGTGAGCAAATGAAATAATAAGCTACACATCAAATGATGAAGCTTTGCTATTGCTGTTCCCCCATGTTCTTCTTGCATGAGAACAGCAATGATACACCAGCATATGGCTCTTAGGATTACTAGTTTCCATGTGCAATGCTTCCACCTGCAATTCCTCAGTTAAACAGGCTGTTTTGAACAGTATTTCTGCTCTGCAAGAAAACAAGAGTCCAAACAGCAAGGAAGCCATATCCACAACTAATAATTCCTGTGGAAGGTACAGCACCTTTTAAAAACTGATGGATTAGATTCAACCTGCTTCAATAGGCACTCACCAGGAAATAGTCCAAGTTAATTTTACAGCTGACAGCTTAAAAGGTTGGGTGAATAATCTGTTCTCTTAAAATGGAAAACTTCCATTCTCTGAAAGATCCTGGACTTCCCAAAATTCATCTATACAGATATACGCTGCTGCAGCAGCTTCACGGGATATGAAAACAAGCAATCATTCCTTTCTCTACTTGCCCTCCTTACTCATTGCTGCAGAGCAGAGTAACTCCAAAGCTCACTAGTGCAGGAAGGCAGTGGCTCTGTGGACCACGTTCCCTGCCAGAGGTGATGTGGCTTTGCTCTCTCTTTTAGTCCCCGTGAGTCCTGACTAAGAAGCTGTACCTGTCACCTCTGTTGTTAGTTGAGAGATTAGGCACTTAACTCCTTTCAAGTATATACTATATGTGGTTCGACAGCAGCACAGTTGCTCAAATTAACTGTGTCACTTTAAAAACATTACTTTTTGGCAAGAAATAGCAGTGACCAGGCAGAATGGAAACAGGAAGAGAATAGGGTGAGGGGGAAAACAGATATCAAGAGCATGGCAGAGAATTACTGCCATGGAGAAAATGCCATTTTCTCCATGACATTCATACCTCCAGGTGACACCAAAGCAAGGAAATAAAGATTTTTAAAGCAGCTGATCAAGAATAAAGCAAACTGTCTAGAACATGAAATCAGGAGGTGAAAAGCAAGGAAATGTTGAAACTAGTATTTTTTCTTTTTAAAGGAACATTGCTGCTGCTGTACCATCAGTCTAAGTAGAGGTAGGACTCAGTCTATGGCTGCAAGCACTGCAGAAGAGGCCATAAACACAATGCACAGGTTTTCTGTCAGACTATGCTGTCATATTCCACAAAGCAGACAATGCTGAGGCTTTCTGCTAGGACTAAGCTCTTCACTCCCAGTAACTGGCTTCTTTGTGCTAATGCACTCTAAGAGCGACATTCAATGACAGATACCAGGGAAAAAATCATTGTCTTGAGAGTACTTGGCATGCCCATCTACCACAGTGATTTGACCAGCTTTGGCTGGGTCCCAGGCAAGTAGGTGTCTTTTCATTTCATAGCAGTATGTCCTTTTAAAAGATTTCTAATCCCTGTAGTTCAGGAAAGCAGGAGATAATGGAGGATGTGCTTCTTAGTGATTATCAGAGGGAATCATAATGGAGCATTTGCACAATTAATTCATTTCCTATATCCAGCATACTAAATTAATCTAGGGAATAAAACTGATTAAGTTTCTCTTCTAAGAAGCATATTCTTTCTGCACCAGAACTTGATCTTGCATTTACTATTTATATATGATTTGGTGAGATAAATATGATCCAATTTAAATGACTGGTTGCAGCATCAATCTTACCTAGTCTGTAAGCCAGCTCTGATTCTACAGGAAGGATGTATCTCCAGTATGGAACAATTCTTTGTCTAAAGGTAGAAGATTCAAAATTAAAGATAAAACCATGAATATGTTGATCTGAGTAACCAAGAGATTCTGTTTAACTATCAAAACTTCTGTTTGCTGCTGTCCTTCTCAAGAGGTCCTCAGGCCTTGGCTTGTCCAGGTCTCAAGACACAGGAGGATTAATCTTGATTGCTGTCTGCATGCTCATTAAAACTTTTGGTTTCTTAAACAAGCCTTATAGTTAAGAGAAATAATTTGGGTTTTTCTTTAGAGGATTTAAGATTTGGTGCAGTAATTCCTCCCTTTCTTGTATGAACTTACTTTTCTGGTGTGTGAACTTACCTCACCGGACCTTGGGGCACTGTATGGGCTGAGGTTAATGCATGCATAGGCAGGAGAAAAGTAATAGCTATAGCAGAAAAACAGAAGAGGTGGGAAATTTATTTAGCAGTCAGTGGTGGTGCTATTCCTTTCTAGAGTGTAGTTGCCAAGTAGACTGTGTATTTTCTCTCCCCTTGTTCCTCAGCCCTCCTTTTCTGGACACACAAGACTGCAGTACATGTCCTGTTTCTTCTATAACTCATTTATCCACAAATGTGGGCCATATTCCTTCCATATATCCCACCAGCTACAGAACTTGCTTTAGTCATGTGAGCTTTACTGCCTCATCTAGGCTGTGGCAGCATAAGCTGGAAGAGAGCTGTTAGTCAACAGATAACCTTGCTCTCAGGATGTCCTGCCAATGCCCATTCCCTCCTCAGATGACATCAGGTAGGCACCTATTGACTAGTAAACCCAGTAAGGAAGCATTTATATCAAAAGCAGGAAAGACTCCAAGCTTTTATTTAAAATAAAATAAAATATGATTGGATCCTGCAAACATGATCCAAAAGTTCCCTAAAGGATCATCACCCAGAAGGTGGGAGGGGTGGGGCAAAAAGGGCGAAGAACACGTGATTTACATGTTCATTTCATAGTCTCTAAACACCTGGCAGAGCCAGAATGAAAGTCTGGGGTATGAGGAGCTTTTGACACTTTAGAGGTCACAAACTTTCAGTCCTTTGCCATCTTTAACTTGGATTGCAAATCAACATTCAAGATGCAGAAGGTAAAGACGGAACTCCTTGAATTCCTGTGTTCCTGTTAAAGCTGTTCAGTGTCCACAACTCTGACCCTAAAGGCCTGGCTTGGCTAGACAGTGCTGTTTGGACAAGGAAAGTCTGCCCAGGTGCTTTTAATTACCAGGAAAGTAGTTTTCCAGAAATAGCTTACTGGCTGTTTGCCAGATCTATTTCTTCCGACAGGAAAAGCGAAATGTAAACATCCAGCACTTCATAACAGACCACAGAAATCTCTCTCCAACTGAAACAGGACTCTGGAAAGATTGTGCTAGCCTCTTGTCTCCTTTACAAAACCCTGGGCTACCCCCTAAGCAGAATTATCCCACCCAGCTTAGGAGACTGCTGCTGGGAGATTCTGAGAGCGCCCTCACGCTGCAGGAGACATTGCAGTGCTGAAAAATCCCCTGGCTTAATACACAAATGCTGCTCCTGAGAGCAGAGCAAACAGGGAGCTACTGCCATGCAAACACTTAACAAGGCCTTTGGGTACTGCCAGAAGAGACCAGTTCCACCTAGTTGCCTACGAGTGGCAAAACTGGGCCCACCTGGAATTGATTGAGAAGGAAGGCTGGTGGATATATAAATGTCTGCTCTCATTTAGCCCCTTCTTCAGCATTTATTTCTTCTTTGCTACTGTCAGATTTTCCTGAACTTCAGAGCTAGTCCTCAGTTACATGGCAGTGTGCTTACTAGTGATACGAGTATAGAGGTATCTCATATGTTGTAACATCTCTAAAGGCAACTCTTTAGGAAGTATTTCACCTTCCCTTTCCTTGATCTGTGCCTGGGCATGTCTTACAGGAGGCAAAACCCTGGGGAAAGTATCTCCTAATAACTCTAAGCATGACACACATGGGGAGGCAAGAAAGCTTGTTTTCTGGGTTCTACTGCAATACTCTGGCAGGAAGAAAATGAGACAGAGAATGTTACAGTGAATATATAGAGCTTCACTCTTTGCAGCAACTGCCAGGCAGCTCATGGCTCCAATTCTCACTTTGCATTCTTGCTCCCTGCCAGCATGGCATCTGTGCTCAGTCTTTCAGCATTGAAAGTTCCCTATTTCTGGAACCTGTAGCCAAACTCCATGACAGGAGATATGTTCTTATTAATGCTTTAGTTTCTAGTCTGGCAATTTTTGGAAGACATCCAGAGGATATGTGAAAGAGCTGTAGGTTGAAATAAGGAAATTTTGATTGGTTTGATTACTCAGATATTACTCTTAATTCCAGTGATGCTTAGGGATTCCCAGGAGCAAGGCTTCTTTGCTGGTAAGCGCTATACAAATATGTAGGATAACATTTGCAATAAAGAGGTGATGGATAGAATAGGAAACACAGGTAAGGGGAGTTTTCTAGAGATGGCACAGTAAGCGATTAAGTAGCTTGCCCAAGGTTGCAGAAAGAGACTGTGTGAGAGCCAGAAACTGAGACTATGTCTGCTGAGTCATACAACACGAGTTTACTCATCTGAATTTTTTCCCATTGCCTAAATACCAAGGGGCTCAGCTGTGATATAATACACACAAGTTGCTTCAATGGAACTGAACTCAGTAAACAGAGAGTGGTTTCATTAGCCTAAAGAAAAAAAGACCTTTATCTTACAGAGGGTGAAAAATAAACTACTTATTTGCAAGGAAGGCAGTGGCCTACTCTTCTGGGTTGCTGCTGGGTAGTGTCACTATTGTGCTTGGTTCATACAGGGAGATGACTCACTAGTGCTGACACTGTGATGCTGCTGTTGGTCTTTCTTGCACATCTGACTTCCTTACTTTGGGCAATTTTTACAACTGTACCCATCCTCCACAGTTCTTCAGCCCGTTCAAAGTCTCCATAGCCAAACTCAGGTCTGGAGGGAGCGATGTGAAAATAGTGCTATCTGCTACATGTACAGGTAGATGCCAAGGGAGGTTTCCAGCTAAATGAAATCCTTGCAATTTATGGTAAAGAGGATAGGAGAGGGCATCAGGAGGAAATTGCAATGCAGAGCACTGCAGATTGCATTATGAATTTCTCCTCTGGAGACCAGTTGTGAAGAAAACCAAAGGGATAATCTTGCTTCCTCTTCACAAGAGGTCAGCCAAGGCAGAGAGTTGGAGTCAGCCCCAGACAGCTGAAATTAGCAAGAATTAGCAAAAAATCCAGTGTCCATAAGTAACCTTTATAAAAATTAAGAACCTTATGTTGCACCAAATAATGCAAAGGAGAGCTTCTCAGGAGGACTGTGGAAACATCAGCCCAGTTCCATTACACAGTCCTTCACATATACCCACAAGGCAAACAAACAGCTAATTCAGTCACTAAAGAGATCTGATGCTTTCCAGGGAGACTCTCGGAACTGAAGAGATGGTATGAGACAGGATGGTAAAGAAAGAATCAAAGCTGGAGCAGAGGGTCCCACTGTGTAGGAAAAAAGCTCCAGTTGGCCAGTATTTGACTGTTTGCACTGTTTTTCCTCTGATCTGGCAGAGTTCTCTCAGCTCTGTAACTTGCAACATTTAAGCAGTTCACTGAAGGCAGTGGGGCTGCATCTGGGCTTGGAGCATAACACAAACTGAACATGCTACTACACTGCTGTCTCGAGGTGCTTCCCAAAAATGCAAGAATGAGCCTTTCTGGCTGGATATTTGCCTACACTAGATTTTTGCTAAACATTTCCCACCAGTCCCTATCAGGTCTGATGGGGACATAGCAACAATGTGGACTCTTGAGCAAGGCTGACTTTGAATTTACATATTAAAAGTCTGAGTCCATGAGGAAAGATTTTTAGAAGGCCAAAATGCATTAGGAGGCTAGCTAGCATTGATTTGCACATTCTAGAAATAAAACCTGTACCTCAGAATCCATATATATGTTTCCAGAAAAATAATTTGACTTTCAATTTAGCATCTGTTCTCACCTCCAATGAGACTTGCATATGTCCAGAACTTATGAAAAAGCAATATATTCCTCTGTAGGAGGCCAATCCTAAACATTTATTAACATAACTTGATATTCACATTTGTAAAATGTTGACCTTCTTCTAAAATATTGTTTTACTAACTGATTTTTCTCATTATCTAAAAGTTGTTCATGCAGTGCTGTAGAACTACCCCAATAGGCTGGGTGTGTAAATCAAGACTATGCTAAAACAAACTTAAAAAAAATTCCTGAAAATTTGTGTCTGTTTGGGTGGTTCCCACAATTTGTCTTTTCATAAAATGGCCTCTTGCCTGGGGAAAAATTTAGATGCACTTAGTTTTTGAATATTGTCCAATGAAAATTTCTGAAGGTTATTTTTTTCCATTTGAGAACAGAAACGTCCTCTCCATGCTCCCCTGCCCGCAGCTGTTAAAAGATATGTAAAAGCACAGAAAAGAGCCCAACCCAAAACAGTAGTTATTAAACTTCCCCCTTCCTCTTATTTTGCAATAACAGTTCAGAAACATGCACAGTTAACTTTTCATCATGAAAACTATTCTCATCTAAGTTGCTAATACACCCATAGAACTGATAAGCTAAGAATATTTCCTGATGCTTTTTTTTTTATTATTTCCACTTAGTATTTATTTCCATGCCAAGTATTAGTATATTCTCTACCCATTTTGAAATTCATATCCAAAGACACATTGCGTGTAGAAATGCAGACTTTAGGAGGCTTTTTTCCTTCTCTTTTTTTTTTCTTTCTATCTAATACTTTTGCTGATTATGGAAAATTGTTCTAGACTGATCACTCAGAGCAATCTGAAAGAACTTTTATGAGTAACAAGCAAGGTTAATAGGCCAAGGTAGCACATAAACAAGAAGTTTCTTCTTTTAACATCAGGATCCCTGAACACAGGGATCTATTGATCTTCTAAACTGTAAGGCAGATCACTCAGCTTTCTCTGTGTTGCCTACAAAGGCTGCTCTAACTTCCCACCAGGAAAATTATGTCAGACTGACTTCATAAAGCACCCTAAAAGTGGTTTGAGCTCTTATGAAAACTGGAAATTACATATCTATTCTTAATACTCTTATAAATATTACTAATATTGTTTGATTAATAAGCTGTTAAGAAAATTCTGTGTTATCTTCCTCTATGAGCTTTTACTGCAGTAACATTATGCAGATCCTTACTACATAAGCACACTTTGGTAGTGGCAGGAAGAGGATTTTGAGCCCCTGAGCACAGACACTCACACCACTTGTCACAGGACCCCAGAGGATGTCTGTGAGTGGGAGTTCTGTTTCTGCCCAAGGGGCAACTCGGCTGCTCTTCAGTCTCACAGGCATTGCTGGTATTGGCCTTGCTTGAGTATACTGTCCCACCAGTGGACTCCCTGCATTTAAACATGTCCCAGGCATCATGGTGTGCCACCTGAGGGCTGTGTTACTTGGGATTTAGGAACTTTGGTAGGACTGGCCACACTGGAACTCAACCAGGCAAATAAGTGACAGCTCTGCTACAGTGGCAGGTGTTTGTGTTCTGCAGGAAGTGAGGCCTGAGAGATGATATCTAACCTCCTGTTAGCCTGATATCCTATAAATGACAATGGCTAATAGCAGCACCCTAGGGAATAAAAGGAGAAGAAAATAACAGCATGTTAAGCATGTAGTAATGGTTTCCCAGGGTCTTTCCACCAAGTTTTCTGCAGCATCCAATCTGCAGCTCAGAGTTCTGGGATGTAAAAATATAGTCATTTGTATCATATCTACATGGTTAGACCCTGACATTGATACTTTTTATGACAAAGTACACAATTCACCAAGAACCAAAATATAGATGTTTCTTTCTTCAAAAGTTAATTCAGACTCACAAATACCAGAATCATTTGATGAAAGCCTGGAGAATTTTAGGGAAAAAGAAACTAAAAAGCAAGAGAGAGGGAACTTCTCAGCCTGCCCTGACCTCATATTCCCTTGTCTGCACCCCACCCATTTGACACTGTTGAGCTGAAATTGGATCAGTAATATGATAAACTGCAAACTAGGTGAGGTTATGCCAGTAGTAGAGGCAATCATCCTGTCTTAGCTAAACCATTTTCAGAGGAGAAAGAGGAAGGACTAGGAAGACCTTTGTAAAGTGCACAAGTATATCAGTACTTTTATAGTCCCGTTACTGGAAGCCCTACACATGTTTCAGTTGATAAGGCAATCACAAGGCTTTCATTCTCATCTGAATAAGAACATTTAATCTTTTCAACATAAAGTCCCATGTGCTAAATTAAATTTCCTGCCAGCTCAGCAAACAGTTTTGCCACTTTGAACTGCATTGTGCATGCTTTCCTTTCATCACAGGATGCATTCTGTCTCGGCATCAACAGCCAAGAGGGGAAAGACCAGTCTACTCCAGCACAAGCATCAATATGATGTGGGTTTCAGAACCACCATCAACCAGCAGGCAACTGGGGTGGGATGCAAATGACCAAGCAAAGGTACCTGCAATGGGGGTAGCTGTGTCTGAATAGTCACTGCAGATTCCTTCAACTGTCCACAGAGATAAAAGGCCACTTGGTTGGTACAGTGCAGTTCATCTGACACAAGCAGCTGGGCAGACAACATCCTAAAAGTGCCTCTTTCTCTGTATTGGTGTTTAAGGATATGTGGAGAACTATCTCAGGTGTAGACAGCCACATTGCAAATCTCTGTGATCAGGAAGGAAGAATCTGACTTTCAGTTCCCCCACAGTTCTAGCTAATAGAATTCTTTGCCACAGTAGGTTTGGGGAGGCTTCTCTATTTCCCCTGCTGCAGCTCACTGGTCTATGGGTGTTTCAAAATGCTTCATGCTTATAGGCTAAATTTTGCATATTCATTCAAGAGCCATATAAAAACCTAAAGCAGAGAAAGCTGGTCATATTTTTCTTTCACGCAAAGAGAGGGAAGAAGCTGATTGCACTATTGAAAAAGCAGAGGTGTTTTTTTCATGTCATATATTCTCAACAAATTTAAAACATCTTGGTAAAGTTCACCAAATATTTGTGCTGATTTTGTAACAAGTTTTAACTGGTTTGATTATTTGTTAAACTTTCCTTATTTACCTTTTTACTACACAGGAGTTTGTGATTTAAGAAGATCTTAAACAAACAGAAGTTCTATGGATGCTACAGTACAAAGCAAAAGGAAGACTGGGGGAGGAATATACAGTGAAAAAACTTTGTTTGTTGCCTTTGGTTAGGTCTATTCACAGCTTAGTTCCTTCCCAGCTTTTCTTGCATCATTTGGAGTTCATATCATTTTAGAGATTTGCTGACACAGATTCAAAAGTAAATGGATTTTGGCTATTAAAATCAAACTCAAAAATATACTTTTCTTTGTTATACCAGAGAAACATCACAGGAAGATGAGTTTGACCTATAAACCTCAATTCCTCCATTTACCAAACTCTAGCCTTACTTGATCAGAATAACTGAACATGCCTGAAGAAGAAAAGCTTAATTTGCTATAAGAAGGAATTAAATGTGTATAAACAGACACTAGGTTTTGGCAGGCTATCCTCTTTCCTAATCCTCAGTATTTCCCCAATTACTATACAGCCCAATCATTCTACATAAGTTGTTTTTATTAACACTATAAGAGGCCATCTGTCTGCAAATACCCAGTCAAATAATAGAAACCAACATGAAAATAATCAAATTCAGCTACTGACAGATCTAAAAGATTTGTGTGCAGAATAAATATTTACTTTTTAGGCACTTCAATATCATTCTGGGAGTTTTCCAAGCATTTATCATTTCAGGGTGGCAGGGTAACAATTGTTTCTCCACCCATTTCAAGAATTTTTATTTTCAATCACCAAAAATGATGTAACATGAGGCCTTTCCAATATGCATCGTGTTATCACACCCCCAAAATACTGAGCACGCTGTGAGTGTTACAGGCTTATAGAAAACAAAAAGGTGCATTTTGATCACAAAAATTTTATCTCTCTTAGAAATGTCTTGTCTAAAAGATCGGAGTTCCTCAACAAAACTATGGCTGCAAAAATGGGCAGGTCCTCCGGATGGATTCCCTAAATCAGTTTAGATGGATTAAGTTTAGTAATCTAAACTAAAATACTTGGATTAACTGAACAGTTTCTGTTGAGAACTATTTTGGATTTGATTTTAAACACACTGATTTGCATAGAAGCTTCCTTTGGTAGTTTCAGTTTGAAATCAGCATTGTTTGCCATAATCAATATTCCTTTAGAAAACAAGGAAGAAGAGGCAGAAAAATGGGGGCGCTACATAGAATAACCCTCTGGGCAGTGCTAGAAAATATAGCAACTTGTATCCTATGGGGCACATGCAGTGCTACAGGGGGAAGAGCTTCTGGAAAGCTGGCCAGTGGAAGAGGACCTGTGGGCGTTGGTGGACAGCAGCTGAACATGAGCCAGCAGTGTGTCCAGCTGGCCAAGAGGGCCAGTGGCATCCTGGCTTGGATCAGAAACTGTGTGACCAACAGGGCTAGGGCAGTGATTACCCCCCTGTACTCGGCACTGGTGAGGCAGCACCATGAATACTGTGTCCAGTTTCAGGCCCCTCGCTGCAAGAAAGACATTGAGGTGCTGGGACATGTCCAGAGAAGGGACACAAAGCTGGTGACGGGCCCAGAGCACAAGTCCTATAAGGAGCAGCTGAGGGAGCTGGATTGTTTAACCTGGAGCAAAGGAGGCTCAGGGAGACCTTATCACTCTCCACAACTTCCTGCAAGGAGGCTGTAGCCAGGTGGGGGTCAGTTACTTCTCCCAGGTAACAAGTGTTCAAAAAACATGTGGGTGTGGCTCTTGGGGACATGATTTAGTAGTGAACACAGTGGTGCTGGGTTAATAGTTGGATTTCATGATAGTAGAGGTCTTTTGCCATCTTGATGACTCTATGATATTATGTCATTATTCTCTTCCATCCAACGTTTTCATGGGGACAGAAGAGATTGAAAGGATTAACTAGGAGTTGCAATAGATCTCTGAGCAATGAACATAACAAAATGCATGCCAGTGTGGAAGAGAGTGGTTTCCCTTCCTGTTCAACAGTCTAAGAAATGATGATGATCCAATGTTGCGTAGCTATTTTTCAGCTACCCCTCGTGTTTCACCACTGCTCAAGCAGATGCCTAAGAGAGGAATACCCACTTACCCTGTGAAAGAAACAGCTGACAGTCACAGTGCCTCCTCCCAGGGAAGGCTGTTGCTGCACTGCACAAAAACAGCTGTAGAGCTGTGCACTTCCCACTTTGCCACATGTAGGCTGGAGCTCCCAGCCCGTTCGTAGAGCAGTTACTTGTGTTTGGCCCTGATGCTGGAAGGTAAACATCCAGAAATGTTGCAAGCACATATGATTGCTCTGTTTCCTTGATTTTCACCAACTTACCTCAAAACTGAATATGCCTCAGTGGCCATACTGATTCTAACCTGTAATCGTAGGTTTAAATAAAATGTCAAAATAAATTAAAAGCAGCTGATCACAATGAAAGACAATTTAATATGATGAAGAAAGGTCTGAAGTCCCTTTATGGAAATGGACTAGATTGCCTCTTGAATTATTATCTCTGCTTGAACACAGAGATGCTTTAAATAAAAGCCTGTCTTTTCTTAGAAAGCCCTGCCTTCAAAATATATTTCTTGTTCTTAAGAAGATAAAATATACAGGAGGAATATCTTTTCATAACTATCTTACACTGTAGATTTATGATATACTGAGAACAATGACCACGGTAACTAAAAAGGTACACATACAACAGGTTTGTATAAAAAAATTACATAAATGTTTGCAATATGGTCTGAAGTACTATCATTACTGGTTAGGGAACTAAAACTTTTCATCAGGGATCACTACAACTGCCAAAAAATCAACTATTATGTAATAGCTGAAAAAAAGAGAGAGAAAGAGGGAGAGGGAAAAAAACCCATTTTGCATCTCCTCATGGTCCCTGGAGTATCTGTCCAGACCAGATGTTAGGAGGGAAGGATGTGCTTGTACAGCCTGCTGCACAACAAATGACAAAAGGATTAGGCTTCTTACAATAGGGTAAGTAAAGAGGTGTCAGAAATGCTGGGGAACTCATGCTTATGGAAGGCAACGGGGAGGAAGAAACTTCTGTGCTTAGCTATAGGTCTCACCTTCAAAAGATGAGGGACTGGTATCCTGGCTGTGATGTTTGGTAAATCAACTCCTCTCTTTTTGTGCCTAGCTTAAGCCAAATTGCAATTTTAACTCATTCAGAGTCATATTAAAAATTGACTCATTAATTTTAAAATCAAATAGTCATATTAATAGAAATTAGTTATTATATGTTGCTATACAATAATGTAGTTGTTATAAACTATATTTGTATCTGCTTTGCAGATGAAAAAAAGTGGAAAACAGTTCTTCAACTACAAAAACTACACTAATAAAACATATTCCATTTCCTGCTTAAGCTATACTGTTCTAAGGCACTTACCACCCACGTAGCTCAGTAGAGTGAACTTCAGAGCACAGAGAGGGACCAGCAATAAAAAAAGCTCTTCAGCTGTTAAAGCCACACACCATTTTGCTGGGCCTGAAAAAAGGATGGACAAGTAGCAGGAGAGTTAATGTCAGGAAATAATAATAACACTAATACTTCACTAATTACTCTTTTCCTCTGCACTCGATCAAAAGTGAGATTAGGACTGCAGCTAACCAAAAAATAAACCCCAAAAATTTATGTTAAGAATAAGAGGATGCATCTGTTTCCTGCTTTAGCCAGATCTGCTCACCCTCGCCATCAGAATAGCTGCACCGAGACGCGAAGTTCTGAAGATTAAAGCTGAGGGTCACTATTTTTACTCAGAAGAGCTCAAGAAAATGCGTAAGAGTAGTTCATTATGTCATCTCTGCCTGTGACAATGCAGAAGTACTGCCAAATGGGGAAACTCCTAATTGTGAAAAGCTCATCTGAGTGAATGCAAGTAAGAGATTAAGGAAATATCTGTCCCAAAAGAGTTCTTTACTCCATTTATGGAAGTCAAAAAGCCAAGCTTACCATGGATTTAACTAAGCACAGCATTGACATTTGGCTTTAGCAGGACTTTGCCAGTATGTCCAATGTGTCTCTGTTCCCACAGTGAAAAGTCTTTTCTGTATTTTAGAGCTGAAAAAGAGATATTTTGAAAAAGGACTCCTGCATTTAATTTTTCTTTCACATATCTCCAGTTTTGGCCCATTGGCAAGATTTCTTAAAAGATGAAAATTGCTACAAAAATTATCAGAGTGGGAATACCTAGTCACACTGACAACTTAAAACCATCTGTTACTGGTTACTCATGAGTGGCTGGAGTCCCCTTTGTGCTAAGCACTGCATGTATGGATAGAAAATGAGAAAGTGCCTGCCCCAAATAGCTCAGAACAGACAGAGCTAAGATTTGCCCAAGACTGCAAGATGTACACAGTAGAATTGGGAAATGAGCCCAGGTTCTCTCATTTCAAATTCAGTTCCAATTCATCTTTCTATCTGAAATAGATTAGAAACTGTCCTATGTCTATAAGGAAAAAACATCTGTATCACTGAAAAATATGCACAGGGTATTCTATGGCTAAACAGGAGGATGTACAGATGCCGTGAACAAAAAGACTGAATTATTATTTAAGCTGAATGAAGATGGAGGCTCTGATACTGCCTGCACTGTTCCAAGTGACAGCAGCAGAAGTAATCACTTTGTTTCAAACAGACTTGTCTCCCTGTGAAGCCTCTTGTCCTAGAAGAAATAACAGTGTGGATTTTACCATCCTATTTTTCCCTTCCCTAGTATACACCCCAACTTTCTATCATTCTAGCAAATTTCTATCTTTGAGATGCCTGAACCAGATTTCTACAAATCTGAGATTTACAGAAGAAAAATACCTTTGGAACCCTTTTTAGTTGTCTTGTTTGGGTTTTGTTGGGGTTTTTTGTCCAATATCTCAGGATCTGGTTAGGCAGTGGATCTGAGTAGGGTGGAAGAAAGGCAGAAAAGATCCCTGCTCAAACAAACAGCCTGTTCTTGCCCCTCACTGGTCCCTTGCCCAAAAGACCTGCTAATATCAGTCTATGTTGTAGACATAGATTCACAACATCTTGAACGATTAACAGACAGCAACTGGAGTTACTACCCTCCTAATTCAGACATTCAGTTAGATGGAACAAATTCCAGCCCAGGTATATGCCTGGATTACTGTTATATATGCCCCATCCCTGGAAGTGTTCAGTGCCAGGTTGGATGGAGCTCTGAGCAACCTGGTCTAGTGGAAGGTGTCCCTGCCCATGGCAGGGGGGTTGGAACTGGATGATCTGTCTTTAGGGTCTCTTCCAACCCAAACCATTCTGTGATTCTATTGGAGCCTCAGAGACATGGAGGTGCAGGAAGTTCAGAGAAGCAACGTGCAGGAATTGCATGTATTGGTGCAGTGATTCCTTCTGTAGCAGGCAAACAGCAAGAGCTGTTGTGTGCCTGTATTTGTCCTACTGATCTGCAATCAGGTCTGTTCCTCAAAATCCTTCCATACAGGAGCATAGAGGAGGTCATAGCTACGGCTGCAGGCCAGGAGCCATGGCAGCGACCATGCAACTGTTCTGTGCTATGTCTGCCTTCATGTTGTACCACCACTAATTCCAGAGCACAGGAGGTACTCACACAGACCTCTTTTACCCTAACTTTGCAAGGAATTAGTTTTTGGAGTGAAATAGCACTTAATTGTAATGTAAATGAAAAACTGTGGAAGGTAGTGCCTGGATTTTCGACAGCAGGATTGACAGTGGTTACTTTTGTCCTTTCAATGAAAGTGATGTAATAAGGGAAAGCACGGTCAGATTGAGTTTGCTTTACTGAAGGAGGCAGAACTACAGTGATGAGCACATAATAGAGCAAGGGAAAATCAGCTCTCCTCCACAGGTCATGCAGCACTCACGGTGTCGTCTTTGAAGTATTTTACAATGTATTTTGAATAAAACCTTACATATATGCCTGGAATAAAACATAGGAATCTTAACACTACACTGAGTGGATTTTGTAAGTGGTTAACTCATAAATCCTCTTAGTCAAACAAATGTGTCCAGGCTGAAGATTGAGATTGTTTTTAGGAATTTTTTTTAAAGTCACCACTGCTGAATTTCAACTGTAAGGGAAAGTGTTATATGTGCAGTTTCTAATGTTACTGCTTAGCCTGCAATGAGATTATGGCATTGTTAAAATGAAGGAATTCCTGTTCCGTGGTGTTGTTTTTGGCTGATCCTGTATTGTGAGTTAACTTCATGTGATGTATTTTCTTTAGAACAAATTTCCTTCAATTCAGCAGCAGAGGTTCAAGCTGCTCTGCTAAGAGTTTGTGACATTTTTTTGGAAGTAGTTATGAACCCACCAATGCAAAGTTAACAGATTGTCAAGAACACTCCCTTGGGAATGACGTTTCTAATTTTTCTTTATCCTTTGTCTTTTGTTTATACTCTTTTCCCTTTCAAGACTCTGTCTTTCCAGCCCAGAAAAACTTGTGTGGAGCTTTTGACATAATCCTAGAGAGCTGCAGAAGAACCCAGAGCAGGGAAGAAAGATCTAATTATCTGCTGAAATGGAGGCCTTGAGCAACAGAGATTCAAGAGCAAACCTGCAGTTACTGGTTACTGTAGACTCTGTTCCTGGCTCGTTTGCAAACTCATGGGATAATCATAGTCAGTTGATTACAATGGGGTGTTTCAGACCCAGCCATAAAGATAATCAACAAATTGTCAGTGGTGCAATTGGTGCAGAACAACCTGCAGGTCACCTGTGGAATTATCTCTAAACAAAAATCGGTTTGTGTTCCTTTGCTTCACAAAGGACAGAAGCAGGCAACATACAGTGTAAAATTGGAATGAGCTCTTTGACAGAGTCATCTGGATCATGACAAGAGTATGCTATTAAGTATTTAGTCAGAGGTATGTTATTGTAGATAACATAGCTAAGTCACTAGTCTTGATAATTACAGGTAAGAAATCAGTATACTCAGCCAAGCAGTGGAGAAAAATGGATTAAAATAATGTAGCATCAGTAAGAACAAGTAGTGACAAATTCTTTTGCTTTCAAGCTGTTTATTTTTCTTTGAAGTTCTTTATATTTTATAGAAATGGACCATTTTAAAAAATTCTGATTGGCTCACTTAACACAAATGCCTGTCCAAGCCTCTTCAAATCCATTGAGAAAGGCAAAGAGGATTAGTTAAATTAAAAACACCAATGGAAACAGCCAATGAATGACCTTGTCTTATAGTCCTGTTCAATCATACACCTTCCTTAACAAGTGCAGTAAACTGCAGCTTTGAATTAGATACAGAAAGAAATATCCCTCCAGAAAAGTAGGATTTAGCTCAGCTGTGAAAGCTGCTCTCTTTAATGTGGCAACAACAGGAATACAAGGGCTTCACATTCCCCTTTTATATGTTTAACCTTTGACAAAAAGGTTAAACACTTTCCTCACAACTGACTCACATCAGGAAACGCAAGAACTCTACTCTCCAGATGAAGCCTGGCTGGCTGAAAATGCAATGTCAGCGTCTAAGTGCATTAAAACAAGGATTCCTTGTGCAGTTCCTAGTACTGCTACAGGGGCAGGAAGTGGGTCAGCAAGAAGGTCTTTTACAGAGAGGAGAGAGATGAAACGGTGACAGGAACAATAAGGAAGTTCAGGGTGGAGGACGAATTGGCTCCAATTACAAACATCTCACTGAGATCTATTTTAAATACGTTGATGTATTAAAATCCCCCTAGCAACATGGCAGGAAAGTTTACAAAACATTAAATAGAATATCTATGAAAGCTTTCCGTGTTTTCCATTCTTTGTCTTACAGATATTTTAGGGCCGGATTCTCATCTGGTGTCAATATGACTAATTCCCTTCACTTGGCTGATGAATGTAAGCTCAGGTCTGGGTAGCTGTGTTGGTTTATTCATTGGAAGACTGGTGGCCAAACTCCTGAACCATAGCAGCTCCAAAGTCAGCCAAATCTGCAAGTACTTAGTACATCAAAAATTCAGGGCTGGGGACCAGGTAGGGCCATTGATTCTTACTTAGTGCCCTAACTGGTATGTTCTTCAGGATAAATACAGGCCCTGTGAGGTGGGACAGAGTTGCTTGTGGAGTGCTGAAGAACAAAGGCTGCAGGAAAAGAGGAAGAGCTGAGCACTGACATCTACTCAGGATAAAGTATAAAGAAATTATTGGAGGTGAATCCAAGGGTGACTCCTCACCTTTTCTTAATATTTGGAAGGATCACTCACAGGTAAGAGTGCACCTCCAGGACCCAGCATAGGAAGATCCAGAAATGCAGTTCCTTTACTTGGAGTATGGTGAAGAATGAGAAGAGTAATTGTTAAGAACATGGTAATCAGCATCTGGAAGTAAGGTCTGCCTGCATCCATGGACAGACCATGCCTGGTATAACAGCCAGGCGATAGAGATCCCGAAAAGGTGTTGGTGGAGGTAGGTGGTGCTACTTTCCTTCTGCATACTCTGTGAGGGAAAGGAGAATGGAGGATGTGAAGAATCAAGCACTGTTTTCAGGAGCAGATCCTGGAAATCCTCTCTGAGGATTGCCATCTGCCCCAACTTAATCTCTTCACTCTAGCACCCACTGTTTTGTTCAGCCTTCCTCATTCTGTACCTTGATTTAAATCATTCTTCTCTGGCAGGACAAAATCCACTATAAAAAGTCATAAGCCTCCAGAACTTTTTGCTCCTCCAGGTTTCCTAGCTGCTCCACCTTTCCCCGCCACTAGCAACCAGCTCACCCCACTGCCCTGCTCATCCCCCTCATGACATCATATGGCCTAACACTGCCCATGCTTTTGGTGGTGACAGCACACAGGGGAACATTTCTCCTGCCTGAAGCGTGCATTTTAGGGTAGAAGGGTGAGCTGGCACCTCCGCTTGGCCTAGGACACAAAAGCTCTTGAAAACCACAGCACAGTGTAAGGAACTTAGGAAATGGTTGTGGCCAAGTTCCCGGTTCCCTTCTGCACAGTGAGGCAATTGTGAAACTCTTCAGCTCAGCACAGCATGGGATGGTGTCCGAGTGTTGGCCAAAAGTATTCCCTTCAAGACAATGTGCAGAAAGGATGTGAGAAAGAGGCCATTCCAGGACTCTCTTGACTCAGAAGGAACAGAACTGCTTGTCACAGCAGCACAGACTCCTTCAGCCAAGCTGGTGTGGATGCAGGCTTCACAACATATTAGGGCATGGAAATAGAGTTTTCTCTGGATTGAACCTACAAGGAGGTGATCCTAAGCCATGAAATAAAATTATAAAGTAAAATCAGACTGTAGTTGTTATCTGTCCAGCATATCTGGAGAGTGACAATGCTCTACTACCAGCTGTCCTGAAGGCCTGTCTCCTGCTTCCTTCATTATGTGTGCAGTATAGCAAAGGTAAATCCCAGCTCTGGAACCCTGTGGGACTTCCTCCATGATCAAGAACAAACCCACTTTAAGGGAAGCAGAAACTGGCTCTTGATTCAATGTCCCTCCCACACCAAAGCCATATAAATGAAAAGGAGCTCTTCTGCATTAGAGGAGTGTTCAAAAAAAGAGTTTTCCTGGACACTGGGATGAAGAGGGTGAAAAGGTATTGTCAATACATTGATCTGCAGCTAACAGGGGACACAGCCACCACCTCAGTGTTCCCCAGCAGACCCACCACTGCACTAAACTACAGGGTTATACTGACTTGACTAATGCCAGTGAGGACTGTGGCAACCAGCACATTCCGGAATCATCAGGCACCCAGGCATTTTGGTATCAGCTGTGCCCATCCTGCCCTTCTCACAAGAAGCCTTTTAAGCCATGTATTTTACATCAAGCCCACAGCATCTGCTGCAGAAATTGCCATAGAAACGCAGCCTTTCCTGCAGCTTGGTATATGATGCAGCAGGCACCAGGTGGCGATGTCATTACAAGATTAGCAGCGACACTGCAAAATCACATTGTAGTAGAAGTGTTAAAATTGTTACCTAGGCACTTTCATATATCATTATTGATCCAAAATTAAAATTTTATCGCTCTCTAGCAACTATCTGGTTTGTCATGTGCTGACTTTCAGATCCTCTGCAACAGGATAGATTTGACCTTTAAAAGACCAAAAAGAAGCTTACCTCAGTGTGGGATAACTGACAGCTTTCAGCAGGAGTTTCTGAGACAGATTCTGAGCGGGTTTACTCGTGTTTTCATGTGCACATGCACATGTGTGTTGCAAAGAGTCAGAATAACTTGTTATGAACTCCTGCCCTGCTCGTGGAAATGGCAGACACTGCATCACTGTACTTTGCAACAATTTTCCACTGGGTGAGAAAGGGGGAAAAAGGAGTGGGTAGAACAGTCATGTAAGGGCTGAGTCAGTGGATAAATGCTCACTTAGTGGAACAAGCAGAAGAAAGTAATAAGACAGTAACGAACATCCCAGCCTGCTGACTGGAATAGCTGGCACCAAGTGCTCAGACCTGTACCACTAACAGGCTCTCCAATTCAGGATCAGGAGCAAAGAGACCTCAGGCCTGTTTCTCCTCTCATCAGGAGTAGCAGATTAAAGTCAGAAGAGCTACTCTGACATCCATTCCCATATCTGGATGCCAGATGGGAAATAAGTAACACATTTTTAAGAGTGACAGTGACTAACCATTGGAACAGACTAGCAGGGAAAGCAGCAGATTCTCTGTTTCTGAGCCCAGACTGGATGCCTGCTTTGTGCAGGTTGTGTTTTAGTGAGACACACAAAGCTCATTGCAAGGACACCAGTCTGAAGTCTATGATTAGAGAACGTACTATTCAATCTGGCTCTTAATTTTATTAATCTGAATTTGCTTCTTTTTGCAATAAAGTACAACTTTGAAAGTTCAAAATAAATAATAGTAATAACAAAGATTCATTGGTACATCATCTCTTCCAGATGGCAAAGCCTGTGAGCTAGTTTAAAATATTTTCTTATAAAAAAAGACATATATTTCTCTCCAAGCAACTAATATAGTTTGTAAATGTTTGTCTATATGTTTTCAGACGCATACATTTACCTCTAGTGAACTGCAGCACAAAAATATCCAATGAAGATGGGCCCGTGCTCCTGTAACTGGCAGTTGACAAAACTGATTTGGAGAACTTCATTAGCTGAGTTTTGTAACAAGTGTAGATGAACCAGCTTTTGATAAATGGGCTAGATTTAACAACAATGAACATGCCACTGGCCATAAGGTTTTCTACTGGTTCAGTTAATTCTGATGGTCTGGAAGAGGTAAGATATAATATTTCTAAACTGTGACATTTTATTCTTGGTGTGTCATTATTATTCATTCAGTATTCATTGCATTGCATCTCATCTTGATTAATGCAGTGGATATTCATGTGGATTTCCCCTTACTTGAATTAAAACTGTGCTATAATTCACAATTGGCATAACTAATGCTTCCTTTTTCAACCACATAATCTATTCATTACAAAAGTATATAACAGTCTTATTGTCTGCTCATTAGGAAGTTGCATGAGAAGAATAGACCAGAACTCTGTTTCTTGAAATAAAAGAAAAGCTACTTTCTTCTGCCATTTAAATCTGTAGAGAGCTATGAATATTTGTGAGTTTCCCATACATATATGTGCTCATCTCCATCTCCAAGCATCACTGCACATAAAAAAAAGAACTATCCTGTTCAGAAAGGAGTAGTCCAGAATAGTCCCAAGACACCTTACTGGACTGTATGCAAGAGAACACAGTGAACAAGCCCTTTGTCCATCCAAAAGCTCAATTTCCAGTCACTGTGCCATTCTGCCCTCTGTGTAAAACAACTAAAGCTATTTGGGATCTCTGCTACCTTCCTCCTTCAGAGGTCAGCAGAAAAGAATACTTCTTTACTGTTCCCAGGCAGAGAAGTCTGAATCCCCAAAGGACTGACTGTAGCAGAGCAGGCTAGAACACTTCCCCCTCCCGTCACAGGACCCAGCCTATCAGTGCTGGTGTTCAGGTAAAGCTGACTCCTTCCAAAACCTCAGCTTTGGGTCCCAAATTATTAGTGGTGTTTTTCAAATTTTGAGATCAGACATAGATCTACATAATCAATGTCATTCAGGAATGAAGTCATGTGCCATGGTCAATATGGTGAATGAGCCCACTTTTGTTCCCTATTTTACATAGTGCTGCAGAAAGTGGACTCTTCTGCTTTTATAAATTCTAATCCTGCCTGAACACTTGCACTCTCTTGGGTCATTGCCCCTTTTCTTGAACAGTGTGTTTTGTTCTGCTTCAAACAACAAACCAAACTAAGCATTTCCTCAGTACTCTTCTAGTTTTACCACCTCTTTTACATTGAACAGGATTTTAAAACATTGTTCAAAACCCATTTTTGACACGTTCTTGCACTGCACCAAAGTTAAATGTTATGTTCCCTGGGGTAGGCAGATACTCATTCTCTTTTCAATTAGTGGTGCACTTTGTAAAGCACAAACAACAGCCAGCTATTTCAGCAGAGCCGAGCCTAAGCTGTGTTTTCCTGGAAAAATGTATTACCAAGCAGTAACAAACACAGCTGTCTCTTTTTTGTTTTGGGTCAGGTGGTAGGAGATCTGATTAATTCAATCTCCAAGATTGAAATCATGAATGAACATAAATAATATGAAAATCTACCACTTGGGGAATTATAGTATATGTTCATTTTTCACTGCCTCTCTCTTAGGAACAAATTCTACTTTCTATTACACCAACATAAATTCACAGCAACAGCACTGATGGTGATCTTGCACTCAAGTATACCCTTGTATATCAGATTAGGGGACGGCCCTCCATCCAAAGGTAAAAGGCATGGTATGAAAAATGCTAATTACTTATTAACAGTGTAGTGTCTGCAGTGTCATTACCAGCTGAACTAATATGTATTTTCCAAGGCTTGAGGATCGTTTACTAACAAAGCTTTTAAATATATTTTAAGTTGAAAAAATAGGATCCTGAAGAAATCACACATTGTTTTTTAGTATTTCTCCTTAGTATTTCTCCTCACTAGTCTATTTCTTGAAAATCCAAGAGAAAGCACTGTCCTGCTCATAGTATCCTCCCTAGCTGGATGACTATGGACTAGCCAGCTCCGTGATCTCATGGACTAACCTCTAGCCCCAGCATCCCAGCAGCCAGAGCCTACTGCCCCTCTGCGATGGCCTGCCCCTCTCCTCATCTCAGTCTCTGTTCTCTCCATCCTGCTTCCTGTGCTAAACTTCAAGCTGGGAAAGTACCACTCTTTGGGGCAGTCTTGAAAATAAGTCTCATGAAGGACTGAACAAAGCCTGTGTCAAAACGCTTTACTGAGACTGATGAGTGTTTGGCCAGGGCTTGCCTCCAGGAGCAATGGCCAAGCTCTAGCTCTGCTGGCAAAGCCCCTTGCAGATCCTTGTTGTGCAAAGACTAAAGGAGCTTCTCTGAAAGTATTGTTACATCCTCCCCACGCCTCCAGACAGCAACTACTCGAGCCAAACACTGTAGGGTAAACCTGCCCTCAATCCATCTGCATCTTCCCGTGAACACAACAGCACTCACCTACAGCATTTCCCTCCTGATGTATCAGAGATCAGCTGTGCTCAGAGCCCTAAGCAGAGATCTGACTTCAGGAATCAGTAGACCCCCAGTACCACCAAGCAAAGGTATGTGTGGTGGGACAGGAGCACAGATGATGCACAGCTGCCCTCTCCACTGCAGCTGCTCCACTTGGGACTGAAATCTGAAATATCTGGGTGTTGCTCTTTAATTAACAACTCAGTCTCTCGCCCAGATTGTTATTAATTAAAGAGGTTACTTTATGCTCAAAAAAATTCACCTTAATAAGCAAATCCTCCTCCTTGTTCTCTGTTACCCTCCCCACCTTGCCCTATCTTCACACCTTTGGCTCCTTGTCTGAAATTGGCACCTAAGTCATTGTCTCTGAGGGTGTAAGGGGGTAATTTTCCTTCTGTACTATTTCTTTTTTCCTTTGTGGAACTGCCCTTGCCATTTTGCAGACAAGTTCCCAGCTCCAAAAGAACAGTGCATGCCTGCTGTGGGTGTTATGTGAACGGAAATGATGTGTTTTGGATTTTTACAGGAGAATTCCAGGAGAAGGCAAAATGTTGCAAATAACCTTCATAAATCCTTTTAAACAAAGCTCAGGAAGTGCCATAATGATTTAGCTCTCAATATCTAAGATGAAGTTCACACTGTTCTCTGACTCCTGGTAAGTATGTTTGCTTAAGATGTAATTGAAAAAGTACTGTGTTACTGTTTACATGTTCCGTTTTGTATCTCCTGTCCAGGCACAGCTCACTGCTGGCAGCTCTTAATTTGTACTCTGCAGTATTTCATCATCCAAACAACAGTCCCTCTGGGGCTACAAAATGAATGGCTGGAGGGAGATAGGTACGAAGCAAAACGTCTGGGTAAGGCTAGAGCGAAAAGCTGGTGACATCTATGGAGCTGCGGAGTAACTGCAGTTTCTTTTGCCCTTCACTTTCCTCAGTCACTCAGGGTGAGAAACCCTTTACTCAGCGTGGGATTCCACACTTAAAACACCAGTCTGCTTTTTTGTTGTCCTGTACTGCCTCAAACACCTATTTATGTCATTGCAAAATCCTGCCTAAGAAGATTATTGTTTTTTAAGGAACGCTCTTTACAGATGGACAGACAGAAAGTGAAGAACCTGGCTTGTTTAGTCCACACTGGTGATGATTATTGGTTGGGAAAGAGATATATTCTCTACTGTAAAACACCAGTTTTAGTAACCAAGTTTAAGGAAACAAAGTTAATATTACCAACCAGAGATGTAGTTTCAGGACAGCAGCAGATGTTGCATTCAACCTTTGACACCCAAAGACATGCTGAAATGGGATTTGGAAACAAAAAGAACAACGTTTGCAGAACAAGAGTAAAATTTAGGGGTTTATGACAATTCCACTTACTAATTTACCACTGGGCTTAAAGACAGGAAAATGGATGAGCTGTTTTGAGTTGTTTTGTTAGCATTTGCAGTTACAAAATTCTCTCTTGTGTCATTAGTTTTATATGAAGAAATTAGTTTTCTACAGTCAAGTCTGTTTACTTCTGTTTCTCCCAGGTAAGTTTTATACTGTTAAATAAAAGCTCACCTGTCTTCATAAATAGAGAAAATCTTCTTATTTAATATATAAAAGCCATACCAGCACATCCTACGTTAATTTCAAGGTGTTAGAAATAATTTATTTTCCCTACTTACAACTATTTTTACTTCTACTTTTATTGCTTAGCTAGCCCAGGAAGGCTGGGATTCCAAGACATCTATTTAGTGAGAAATGGCCTCAGTCTGATGCTCTGATACAAGATAGAGAATAAAAAATATTATCATCCTTTTTTCTTAACAGAAGCAACTGAGGGAGATGGTAATTTTCTCATATACTCCAAAGGTCTGTGTCAGAGATGGAATTTTAATTTAGATCTCTTGAGTCTCTGCAGTGCCATTTCTAATGTCTCAGTGAAAGCAGACTTGAATTTCTGTCACATTTCTGAAGGTAGCAGGCCTCACACAGGCCTCCATCAGCTTCCATACATGACTGCAATGCCTCAGAGAGTTGCTCTGAGTGACAGGAGGCACTTTCTTTCCCTGCTGGTAAGATAAGTGTGTTTATTATTTTCTCAACCTGCATTTTGGAAGGTTACTTATGCAGGCTTAGAAGTTCACATGTGACTCTTCTGTGCCAGTACTCAAGAGCCATGGTCCCTGCTGCTGAATATTTGCAATGTGCTTTTGATCCATAGCTTTGAAGAGAGATCTATCAGAGAAGAGGGGTAACTGCCACAGCTGTCTTTTCTATAAGTATTTATTTATGCTTATAAAACCAGATGGGAAAGGTGCCCATCCTGTGCCCTAGGCAGTGCTGATGATTATTTAAAAGCACAGCATAACAGAAAGACAAAACCAGTAGACACACAGCAGTAACTTTTGCTTAGAACCCACATCAAAACAGAGAGTAATATAAAAGAGAAATATCCAGACCTCCAGGGTGAAAAAAAGCCCATGCACTAAGAAGCAGCCATGTTTCCAAAAGCCCTAGAATTTGCCAGCTCCTCTAATCACAACAGATTGGGGAATTCTGCAAAAATACAGGGTAGAAGTTCCCAGGTCAAGCTGTCTGACCAAAACTGAGCAGGTCTCGAGAACATCCCGAATGTGGTTTATCTATGCAAATGAAAATAATTAACAGTAACTTTTCTTGATGACTGAAGAGCTTCTCAAAATTTCTGACCTGGAAAGATCCAGTAATTTGCTCATCATTGGTCACACATATAGACAACTCTATATGAAAATTCTTCACCTGCTCTTTTCTCTTGCTCAGGCTCCTAAAGGTACCAGGGATAAAATACAGCAGCTTCACAGTCTCTGCTTTAGTAAAATAACATTCAAACACAGGATGCAACCATACACATTAATGTCACTGGGAAAAAACAAAACCAAAACCAAAAAACATTGACAAATGCCTTTCCACCCTCCCTCTCCTTCTGAGGCTTTTCTAATCACTCAGTGCCGTTCATGGAGGCTGTTGTTTTCACTCAGGAGGTGACAGCTGCCTTGAGAGAGTATTCCTGAATTACCTTAACTGGCTTTCAGAGGAAGACGTGATATTTAGATGCAGGCAGAACAAACCAGAAGGTTTAGAACACCCCACTGGTGGGGTCGCTTAGAGCTCAGAGTGCCTCAGTATACAGATTTACAGTCCTACTCAGAGAGGAGGTAGGAATTGAGAACCCATTTTCAAACATATCCCAGTGAAATCCCAGGCACTCCAGTTGCAATTCTTTTCCTTCCTGAGGTTGAGTTCGCAGCTAAAAACTAAACCTTTCAGTGTAAGAAAATATGCCATTATTTTCTTCAAAAATCATGTCCTAGTTCATAGTCTCCTTAGATGTTAATTTCCTAGAAGGTCTAGATTGGTTTCTGTAGGTTCTGTGTATTCTAAGCAAGCTTTTTGAAATGTCTCTGCATTTGGCATGTTGGTAAATATTTGGACAGCATGAAGGTTCACTGAATTTACTCCCATTAGACCTATATATAAACGTCTCAACTCATGACCAAATCCACCTCAGAAGGATGGGGAGAGTTTGCTTAAGTCATTGATTTAGGTTTGGAAAGGCATTTTCCAGGTAAAAATATAGACTAGCTTCAAGTATCATGAACCAGTTATGCCTGTGACAGAAATACAGGCTTCTGGAATTTTATGTTAACTATTCTTTTCCTCACAAGGTACAACCATTTCACCTTATCCAGATTTTGAAACTCACATTAGCACTGTTCTTGAATATCTTGCATTCTCACATTTGTCCTGTCACATATTCTATTGGATTTCACCCTAACATCACTCGCATGAACATGGTAGATTAAGGGATTGCTTCAGTTTCCTGATGCCAAGAGCCCTGGACTTTGCTTCTTCTCACTAATAAACTTCAGGTTTTTGAGCCAAACTGGAATGGTTCCAAGTCACATCAATGTTAATTTGCACATATGATCTTCAGTACAGCTGCCTTGTGCTTTTTCCCCTTCAGTCCCAGCTATCTGAGTTCTCCTGTTAATACTGAAAAGGCACAAGGTAGGGCAATTACCAGTATGCCCTGGGACTCATCTGACCCTAGACAGCTTATAGAAATCCACTGGGTTTGCATGACAATCATGAATAATTCTCATGACACGCAGATAAGTCAAACACAGAGACAAATAAATTGAATTCAAATAAAAAATCAAAAGTTCAGGAAACATAATACAGCCAATTCACTTTGGGACTACAGAAATATCTGAGGCCTCCATTTCCTAATCAGCACTTATTGTAACTTTTCAGCCCACAGAAAGGAAAGCATATCAATATTATCATGTTTGGCCCCATTCCTGATAAACACAAATTTTCAAATACCAGACTTTTGTGTGGAATAAAATGCTTACATTTATTTGCTCTTTTACTGCAGAGAGTGGGAAGGAATCCTAGACATAAGTAAATGAACCTCAAGACTACTTCTGCTTTTAGATGGAAAGATGGAGGCATAAAGAGACTGAGCTCTGACTGATTCAAGGACAAAAAAATAGTAAATCACCCAAATCACTCTCAGGAGCCAGGAATTCTGACTTTTTGTCCACTGCTGTAATGATTAAATGATGATGCCAGCCATGAAAAACCATATAACAGGAGAAAGTGGGTGTTAGAACACCTGCAATTAACAACAACTAGACTAATCATATATAGTCTGTGTAATCTGAATACTTAAAAAAATACTTTCTCCAGCCCACAGAGGAAAATTGTATCACTCCATACTCCTACGATGCATTGTACTACATTTCTTGTTAAAACAGTATCAACAGTTTGTGTAACACTCTTACTAACACATTCTTGAGTTAGAAATGGGAAGTGAGTAGTAACACAAGTAAGAGCATCTCCTGCCTTACTTCTGTGTGTGTATACAATATATTAGTGATATGTGTTACTACTCTGAATCAATAAGAGAGATACTAGATAGTTTGATTCCTGGGTGGCATTAAATTCAAATGGTCACCCTTTTGTTTCTCTCCTGCTCTCGGGGACATTGCATCAATAAATACAGACAGGACTTCCATGTTGTAAAACAGTTAATGTCCAGAGAACTGAAATTTAAATGAACAGTTTAAAATAGTGTAAATTTAACAAACAAAATGGATCTCAGATAGAATGGACTTTGAAATACGGATCTACTCATGTCTCAGTACTGCTTTAGGCAAGTGTCTCACCCTCACATGGCAATGAAAACTGGAAAGGGAGCTTTCAGTTGATACTTTAGCAAACAAATAGGAACTTATTCTTAACTCTTCTGTTTCTCAACTGTTGAACCGTTCCAGTAGCTATTTGCATTCAAACAGCTGTAGGCAGTCATGTGAAGAACATGGAAAAATTAAAATCAAACTTTAGGTTTTTTAAGACTCAGTCTACTCTGGATACAAGCGGACATAACTTGCATCAGCTTCAAAAATAATTACCCTGGCTTCTGCCATCAAGTGTGACTTTTGAGCATATTTGTTTTATATACTAAGTCAAGTATATGTAGGTATGAGTTCAGAATAGCCCCTTTGAAGTTAGGCCTGGGGGCAAGAGGTTAAGGAGGCAGTAAGGCAGCTTTGTGCACAGCCATACCATTTAAATAAATTACAAAAGTTCAAAGTAAAGTAAGCTCTGAAGAATTCAAGAAACTCCAGTACTTGATAGTCTTGACCTATCATTTAGGTTTAGAAAGAATTTTTCTATTACTTCAGCTAGAGTTGCTGATGTATTTGAATCTTCAGTGACTCTAATACACAAAACAGTACTGCAGTCCCATCAGACAATGTCCTATCTCAGCCCTCCAGACCAGGAACAAGACAGAGTCCTCAGGCTGTGAGGCCTTTTTCTTCCCTCATATACCATCCACCCCACTCTCAGTAAAGTCGCAGTGTGTGGGCCATCTCTGGTGAAGCCTGAGAGCACACTGAGTCATTAAGCACTCTTTGCCATTTATCTGTCTTCATAGGAATTGGGTGGCACTACAGGAAAGTCAGGCTACATCTCCAGAGACAGAGTCTGCAGCTTGTCCCTTTGACAACTCCAGCCAGAGGGAGACTTTTTTCAGAAAGTAATAGTTGAGAGGTACAGTACAAAAATGAATCCCTCCCTTTTGTCCTACAGTACCAAGCTACCAGGTGGGTATTAAAAAGCCAGGTAAAATCAAAACTGTTTTCAACAGCACACTTTCAATTAACCAGACTCCATTTCCCTGACAAAGTAGCACTTTGCAATAGGCACTAATGACCAGTAGTCACAGAACCAAGCTTGTTTATTGCTTTGTTCCAATGATGTTGTTTTATATTGAAAATAGATGAAGAGATGAAGTGTAACTATTGGCATTCAGAAACAGAGCAATAGTCCAGTTTGCTCTGAATACTACCTCTGTATATGTTTTACACAGAATGTTTATAAAGACAACATGAAAGAAAGGAAAAGAAAATCCACATTCTTACCCTCTTTAGTGCCACAGTCTTAACCACTTTTGTTTGAAAACTCTTTACCTGACTCCATGTGGTCATGTCATCACAATATCATGAAATGTGAACATCAGTATTGTGGTTCAGCTCCAGCCCTCAACTAGACACTAGTGAGCTGCTCCCTCACTGCCCCACCAGCAGGATGGGGGACAGAATCATAAGGGTAAGAGTAAGAAAACCCTTGGGTTGAAATAAAGACAGTTTTATAGGTAAGGCAAAAGCTGTGTGTGCAAGCAAAGCAAAGCAAGGAATTGATTCACCCCCTCCCATGGACAAGCACGTGTTCAGCCATCCCCAGGACAGCAGGGCTCCATCACATGTACTGGTCACCAGTGAAGGCAAACACTATCACTCCAGACATCCCCTCCTTCCTTCTTTTTCCCCAGCTTTGTATACTGAGCCTGATGCCACATTGTAAGGAATATCCCTCTGGTCAGGTGGGGTCAGCTGTCTTGACTGTGTCCCCTCCCAGGTTCTTCTGCACTCCCAATCTCCTCGCTGGTGCAATGGGGTGAGAGGCAGAAAAGGCCTTGTCTCTGTGCAAGCACTGCTCAGCAGTAAAGAAAACATCCCTGTATTTTCAACACTGTTTGCAGCACAAATCCAAAACACAGCCCCAGACCAATTACTGTGAAGAAAATTAACTCCCTCCCCGCCCAAACCAGCACAACCAGCAACTGTCAGAGCTGTATAGCTTGGAGTAAGTACACTTGCTTTCTTTAATAATACCCATTTACTTCTTACTTGCTCCTCCTCCTCAGGCCTGTGACAGTCCACTCCTGCTTTATTTTAGGAAGATAAAAAAACAGAGTAGAAATATAGATAGAGGGTAGGGATATAGATGTTATATCACTCTATATAGTGATATAACAGTTGGCCACAGGTAAGTATTTTTTTTCCTGAAGATGAAGCTCGCACTGCAGTTTAAGTTTGGATGACCTTTCAATTTCTCTTGCTGAATTCTATGCTGAAATGCCATATGGATCCTATGTCATTACTCCTACTGTGAGTATCACACACACCAACTGGTGTGCGTTCCCAAGCACTAAATAATGGAAATTGCTTAGTTATTGCTCAAATGGTTATTACGGAAAATTAAAATTCTGTTTCTTGAAGTATATAAACTTTAACAGCGTTCATGTTTTGTATGTAGAGAGGTAATAAATTGCACAGTAGACAGTACTGTTAAGCAATAGCAATAAGGCTTTGCAAAGACAGCTACTCCCAATTGTTAGTTTAAGTAAAGCAGGCTCAAATCAAGTATTTCTGAAAGTGTATATTTATACTCTCTATATTATTTTTTTCAACATTATGGTTATTTGTGCAGAAAATTTGTGTAATGGCACAAACAGGCTAAGAATTAAAGATATATGTATCTATTGAGAAGACACGACATTAACAATGGGTTCCTGCACATATTCTGTAAATAGCATTCTAGAAAAATGATTATTTTCATCTACTGAAAATAGAGTAGAAAAATGCCAGCTGCACTAGAAAACTTTTACCTGACATAGGCTATTGCTATTTAGTTGGAGTTTTTTAATTGTCATTCTTCATTATTTCAAACAGGGAAAATTTAACTCACAAGGCCCTACATGTCACAGTTTGGAGTAACTTTTGAGCACTGCCTGGTGAGCTAAGCTTTGACACAACAGGCAGAAAGAAAGGGTGCTGCTGCTGGCAGTTCAGTAATGCTAAGTGACAACGAGACTGGGAACGAATACCAACTAGAAAAATTCAAAGAAAAAGCTTGACAACAACTTCAGGTGCCAGACAAAGCAGTCTTGCAGAGCATATGTCAGCTTCTGATGACTACATACAATGTGAAGGTCCTTGGTTTCTTGATCAAGTTATTTTCAGCAAAGGGATATATATCTTATCTTTACATTACCTGCCGTGACATACCAATTAAAATTCTTAGCTGATTATATGCCCTGAAACCTAATTAAACCAGAGACAAATCTTGTCTTTTACCTATAGATACACTAAAAAGCATTTTTTAAGACATCAAGATACTATCAAAACCAAAAAAGTTAGTTTCTATTGTGGTGATCTCCTAGAAATATGATACCAATTTATCTCTGCTCAAGGTATTGATCATAAGGCCCTAATCAGTTTGATTTCCTCAGTTTAGTATTTTGGCCTGCCATCCCTCAAGGTCACCATTATTCATATACATCATATACATATTCATATACATGTCTCTGTGCAGCCATAACTGCTGCTATATACTGGCAATGAATGAACTTCAATAGCAGAGGATATTTATTTATCACAGACACATGGAAAGCTTGAGAAGTACCACTGAAGTTACTATTTTCTCAATGAATTGTCTGAAATCCCATGTCTTCAAGTGTTTCTGACTTCGGTAGGACTATTTCAAGTCAGAAGATACTTTCTATGAAACATTTTTCTATGGTACTCTTGGACCAGATGTACTTGCTTGTACTTCTGCTTCCAAGGATGATTTTTTACATTAATTTTCTTCATTCTGGAGCAAGAGGACTATTAAATCAGACAAACAGGTAAAAATCTTTAGCCATACTCAGCTATATATATTTCAGCTGTCTCAAGTGTCTATCAGTGCTGCTTAGCAGCAACGCATGCTGTGAAAGGCTTGTTTACTAATATTTGCGAGACTACAACAGATGTACAAAATGAGCCAGGCTACAGTGAACATTAAGAAAGGGCAGCTGATTGTTTAATCTAGAGAGAGGGAATTTGCTAGAAACACCGCTAGCTGTTTGCTGGCATGGAAATTTTTATAGTCAAGAGGAATATTCTCTACAGCAGCAGCCTTTCCTTTTGGACTTCTGCTTTTACCCCCCCCCCTCCATTCCCTCTGGAATCACAGCAGCTGAAGCTAGACTATGGATTTTTATTGGTGATTTTTATATGGTGATTGCTGTTATTTTTGCCAAAACATTTGTGATTTGACTATTTGTATGCAAAATATGCAACAGCACGAAAGAAAAATGCATGCAGAGCCAATGTTTTGAATGCTAGAAGTGGATAGAAGGGATCCTGCAAAGGTCAAATGAATCTAGGGATAAGTGGGGTACTTTAATGCTTTGGGAAGCTCGACATGCATTAAAGGTCAACATTTTAGAGTTGACTGTACACATCTCATTGATTTCTTCACAGTTAGGTTTTCACAGTAGCCACTGGTCCTTTTTCTTATTGGATAATAAAGAATATTTCATGGGCCGTGAGTAGATATACATAAATACATATATGTGACATACTGTACTTTTCAATGGATTGCATTTCTGTTTTATCATCTAAAATCCATCTCATGTAGTTTCACGCTTTAGTAAGAGTCTCACATGCTTTGTTATGAGTTGGTGGAGAAAACTACAATCCTGGCTTCAGAAACTTACTATCCAATTTAGAAAAAGATGCTTTAATCAGTGACAACAAGTATTAGGGGAAAATGAAGGAAGAACAATACAGGTGATAATATGAGGCAATTACAAAAGCTAACAAAATTGTTTTGATTTTGAAATTTCCCCATCAATTCTTAATACCTAATATTTCATTATTTTTTTTCCTACCTGATTTCAAAATCAGCCTTGCACCAACTGAGCAATCCTGAACTCACAAGAGTTCCAAAAAATGAATTTGAAATTTTAAATGCATTGCATTTGTGGATTCTGTCTGGAACTACCTGCCAGGACCTGATACTGACAATGTGTGGAATACCCAGCGATTTCCTTAAGCAGTCTCAAGTTGAACAGTTACTAATACCAAAGGTCCCACAAACACCAGCTGCTTTTGAAAATATAGGCATAGTCTGTTTATTTCTGCCCCTTCTCAGATTCACACATAAAATGGTCTAAAGCTCTTCCACATCTCATTATCGGACCATTTTCAAAATTGTACATTCTCACAGTACCAGAGCACTTGTTCTCTCCTTCTGCAAAGGTATCTTTCATGCTGTACCTGTAGAGGTCTGGAGGCATGATCCCCTGAAAGCACTGTGCCACCAGTATACTTTTTGTCCTCAAAAAAGGAATAGCAAGCTGCTATTCTGATTTCCTCTGAGCCATATGCTTCAGCATCTTGAAAGCATCCAAGCCAAGACTTCCTTTGCTTTCCTTGAACCTCTAAAGTAAGATGACCTCACAGTCCCAATCTTATACTTTTGGATTTTTTTATTTCTGACATTTGTGTAAAATGAGGTTTACAACTAAATCCAAAATTATCCTTCCAAAGTTTTGAATCTGACCACATTAGCCTTCTGCGATGTGTGTTTATCAAAATAGCTGCTGGTGACACAAACTGAGAGAGGGGAAACCCCAGGACACGCACCATATGGTGGCAGGGACAGCAGCAGAAACAGTAAGAAACAGTAAATACTAATTAAAACAATTCTTCATGGTTTCAAGAGGGCTTTTTCATGAAGTATTAATAACTGCTGGTTAATCCTTCCTTATGACTACTCAATTCTGAATAAACACATCTCTTTCTCAACTTTGGGGAAAGTTTTTTTTTCCTCCTTCTGCCTCTTTTAACATTTGAAATATAAGGAGTATTACAGTAACCATGGTATCCTGATGACATAATGGTTACCATGAGAACAAAGCTGAAATAGTGTCATCAGAGCCCCTTCTCACTGCTGTGTGTTGAGTTTTATATTTAATAGAGATGGCCAAACTGCTGCCACCCAGCCTGGCCAATTCTATCTGGCTTCATGGTTTCAAAGCTCATAAAAGCAAAGCTGCCCTGTGCTGCTGCCTTCCACCTTAGTATAGGTAGTTTCAGAGCAGCTGTACCACCAGCTTATAAGATTAGTCTGCATAGCAGGCAGGTAAGAGTAAAACTGTTGTAACAGATTCCCCTAAGTCAGTGGCACGTGTCATGACCGTAGGACATACTCCAGTACAGCCTTTGGCCATGTGTAAAATGGCAGCTCTTGGTCTTCATCTGCCAGGCAAACCAGATTCTAAATTGTGTTTACTTATCTGTGCTAGAAGATTTCTTTGCTAACCTGTACAGGGTCTCTCAGTGCGTGATTGTCCATGGTCCTGTCCTGTAATAACCTCTGCCCAGAGAGTGCTCTGCACCCACAAAGGGATCCACTGGCCTCAGGGGGTACTAGCTCAGTGCAGAGATGTGTCACACTCAGCCTGTTATGGGACAAGAGTGCTGAAGCAGCCAGCAGGACTCAAGAAAACACTGTGACTCAGGATGCACACGATTCATCTTCCTGAGTGCTTCTGAGTGCTGCAAATTCAGAAATTGGTTCAGATTCTCTGTTACCATCAGTCTGACTGCTGTGAACACGAAGTGGTACCTTGCCCTGGGGCCAGCACACCCCGTTGCTACAGGGCAAACAGGCACTGCCAAAATGCTGTACCCAGAGGGTGGCTCCAGCTTCAGGTAAGTAAAAGCTATTCCCAGCTAGTTTGCTCAGAGAAGCTCCTCTTTCTTTTACTGCAAGAACCGCTGGACATGACTCACTGCATATTGTTTGTTCATTTTGCTATATATATTTCCTAAATGCTATTTTAGGTCGCATTTGTCCCTTATGCACCTACCAAGTTTACTGTATGAAAACAACCCTACAGTTTTAATTTCATATTTAACCCAAACAAATGTGACGTGGCTCTGTTCACTTCAATAAAGCTATCTGGATTTATATCATGCATACAGAAATAAGAAAAGTGGTCAGATAGAAAGACATGGAAGGTACTACAAATCAGAGGCCAATGAAGCAGGCAACATTTTATACAAAACTTCTTGCATTCTGCCTCTTTAACAAAATGTTTCCACACCAACCCAAGTCAGTTCCTGCAGATGGTTCATATGCATTTCCTTCCTCTTCTTCCCAGAATCCGCTGCACAGGCTCTTCCTAGAGCTTCTGGCCATAAAGTTGGCCATAAAGTTTCTATTGTAGCCCCTTTTCAGTACTTACTACCTGACTGGTTTATTTCACTTTTTTCATACAGTTCTTCCTTTTTCTTTGCTTTCACCTTTTGGGAAAATCAGCATACATACAGAGTCATTTTCAAAGGCTAACTGCAAAGATTCCCTCTAAATCCATAGAATAATTCAGTTTGAATAGGACCACTGGAGGTCATCTGGTCCAGTTCCTACTAAAAGCAAGACCAATTTGAAAGTTAAGTGAGGTTGTTCAGGGCATTGTCCAGCTGAGTTCTGAGTACCACCAAGTATGGAGATAACACAATCACTCTGGGAAGCCTGTGCCAGTTTTTAATCGGACTCACTGCAAAAGTGAAAGTAGTCACAATTTCCTTCTATCTGGTCAGAATATAGCTCTTCCTACAACTTAAGAGCACTTATTTCTCTCTGCTATGCAGAGGCCGATTCTGTCTCTGTTACTTGCTATCAGGTAGGTGAAGACAGTGCTATGATCCTCCCTTTGCCTTCTCTTATACAGATTTAAAAAAAAAAAAAAAACAACAACAAAACAAAACAACAAACCTCAGTGCTTTCAACCCCTCTGCAGCTGCACGGTCTGGTTCCTAACTATCGCAGGTGCTCCTCCAACAAGACTGTCTCCTCCAGTTTTTTAATCTCTCTCTTGTATAGGGAAGCTCAGAACTCCTGATGCAGGCTCACAAGTATCTCACAGAATGGAGAGATCCCTTCCTCCAACATAGCAAATATGCTGTTACTAGCATAACCTAGTATGCAGCTGACCTTCATTCTGTAAGGGCACGCTTCTGACTCAGGTTCAACTTGTCATACATTGGAATTCCCATATCCTTTTCTGCAAAGCTGCTCTGTGGCCAGACAGTCCCCATCTTGTTCTATTACATAGAATTACTCCATCAATACAAAAAGTACAGTACAAAAATACAAGAGTTTGCACAAAACTTTACATTTGCCTCAGAACATCATGAAGTTTTTGTCAGCCCATTCCTTAGCTTCTTGACAATCTCTGAACAGCAAACAGCAGCCCTAATGTGGTTTCATTTGGAAAGGAGGGTGTAGTCTGTCCCCTTGTGTGTGTCATTGATATTAATGTTAGACAGCAACAGCCCCAGAGGAACATCATTAATAACAACTCACCAGATAAATTTTGAATTGTTGACCACCACCCCTCAAGCCCTGGGGCTCAGCAAATTTTTTACCCGCCTTGCAACTCACTTTTTTATTCCATACTTGCCCAGTTGCCTAAAAGGATGCTAAAGAAGACTAAGTCAAAAGCCTTGGTAATGTCAAGGTAAGAAACACCTATGGTTTTCCTCTTGTTCCCTGAAGTAAATTTTTCATCACAGAAGATAGTCACACTGGTTAGGTATGGTTTGCCTTTGGTAAGCCCATTCTTGAGCCCATTCAACCATCTCTGCACAAGATCCATCCTGTTTAAAAGAAGACATAGGCTGAAGTAACCAAGAGAGTGAAAAGAAATTTAAAAGCCTGCCAGGTTTCACTGGACTCTTCCCACTGAAAGCAGTATGAATCCTTTCCTAACACTGCAAAATGAAAAAAAAAAAAAAGGTTGTGGCCCACATGTATTGACATGGCCAGATAATTGCAGTAGGTTTGGGGCTAATTTGCAAGAACTGAGCTATCCAGGATTGAGGCCCAGAGCTGTTGCATTATTTATTAACTGTCACTTTGATACTTTTCCCCAAGATCATGCAAGTCCACTAGGGACTGTGTTGCTTTATCACCTATGTTGTCTGTGAGTCCCTACTTCTCTTTTTGAAAAGAGCAACTGAATGGCAACAAGAAGCATGAGAGCTACAGCTGAACAGTTCAGTGTTTTTCTGAGGGTGTCACCTTGGTGTTTGGAGAGGACTTTTGCTGCAGCAAGCTGCTCCTACTCTCTCAGCCACAGATCCTAAAAAAAACCCACAAAGATCACTTGTAATGGTACCTGTGATTTGATAAGGTTTGCTGTTATGTCTAAGGAGAACTGGGTTGGTGTAAAGTGGTGATTGTTTATGCACGTCAGCTGTTCTGCTGCAGATGAAATGCAGAGGAAGGAAACAACCTCACTAGTCCACCTCAGGTAATATTTTGACCTCAGTATGTCTATTTTGTCATAAAACTAAAATCTTTACTGACTTTTACCCTTAGAAGGCTGATTTGCATCTAGGAACCTGAGGTTTAAAAATATATATATAATCTGTATCAAAGACAGTTCCAGAGAGCAGCCTCAACCCACATTCCTCATCTATTAACAGGAATTTCACAAAAATACCCCATGTTGTGAGGGCCTGACTGCTCTTTGCTGCAAGCATTTGGAAGTTGCAGAATCACAGAATCCCAGAATGGGTCAGGTTGGAAGGGACCACAGTGGGTCACCTGGTCCCACCTCCCTGCTCAAGCAGGATCATCCTAGAGCACTTTGCACAGGATTGTGTCCAGACAGTTCTCCAGTGAGTGAGACTGCACAACCTCTCTGGACAATCTGTTACAGGATGTGGTCATCCACACAGTAAAGAAGTTCTTCCCCATACTCAGGTGAAACTTCCTGTGCATTCGTTTCTGCCTGTTGCCTCTTGTCCTATTGCTTGGCACTACTGAGAAGAGCCTGGCTCCATCCTCCTGACACCCTCCCTCCAGATACTTATACACATTGATGAGTCCCCTCTCAGTCACCTCTTTTCAAGGCTGAACAGACCCAACTCCCTCAGCCTGTTCTTGTAAGAGAGACATGTTCCAGTCCGTTCATTATCTTTGTTGCCCTCCACTGGACCTGTTCCAAGAACTCCATGTTTCTCTTGTACTGAGGAACCGAGAACTGGAAACAGTACTACAGGTGAGGCCTCATCACAACTGAGTAGAGGGGCAGGATCACCCCCCATGACCTGCTGGCAATGCTCTTCCTAATGCACCCCAGGATCTCATTTGCCACAAGGGCACACTGCTGGCTCATGGGCAGCTTGTTGTCCACCAGGACCCCCAGGTTCTTCTCCATAGAGCTGCTTTCCAGCAGGTCGACCAAGGTCTAATGGGTCCCAGGCCCAGCAGGTCAAACGGGAAATAAAACCCAAAGCCATTTAGAAACCAGATGGATTAGATTTTTCAATGACTTCCTGGGCCATGAAATCAAATGGACATTGAGCATTAACAAGGACACAAACACAGTGGTGTATCAGCTTCAAATATTACACATGTATAGCTATTCCCACCTTAACCCTCACCCAGGATCCTTAACAGCTGCCTCAGACGCAGCTTAGTACAAGTGCCTCACTCTAAGCAAGATTAAACATTTATACAAAATTCACCTATAGACTCTGCTCCACAACCATTTCAGTGGGTGCCCAAAACTTATGTAGGTAGCACCTTCTGAACACTACTTCAAACTCAGCTCATCAGCCATGCTTCACTCAAAGTTCAACCCTGATCCCAGCTGTAACCCCAAGTCAGCAACCTCTGCCTGCCTAGGAGAGAGCTGCTGCCACAGTCAACACTGATGTCCCTGGCATAGCTGGCAACAAACTCAGCTCACTGGTCACTGAATCTCTACCCTTCACATTCTGCCCCATGTGTGATGTTAGCCTCACCACAATCTCACACTTAAACCCTTCCTAATTGTGTCAGGGTGACAAAACACCAGAACAAACCCAGATTGCCACCAGCCTAACTCAAGGGCATCATGCCCTCGTGGCTCAGCTATATACTCAATCCCAAAATACGGCCCCTTTTCTTCTGATATAATTTTAACAGAGTAGCTGGTTGACCTATTCCGGCATGTTCTCCGCAGTGAGCAGTTGGCAGAGTACAGGGTATCCAAATTTTGTTATTCAAAATCAGTTCAGGTAGATTTGGGATGCTTTTCAGCTAAAAACCTTCAGAGAACCACATGTGGCAGCACATGTGATTTTAATGTCATACCTCCTGCACTTCTGTAAGCCCAAGAAGCAAAATGGTTTCTCAGAATAAAACAGAGAAGCCCTGCTGCCTCTCAGCTATTTGCTGCTGCTGGCCCCACACTCCTGCAAAGCTGCAGTGCACTCCACAGCAATGAGCAATAGATGACTGGTACAGCAACTAGGATCATTTGGGACCAAGGAGAACTAATTCCGTGGTCCACTGCAGTCTTTCTGAACTCTAAAAGGAGGTCCCATGACAACCTCATTCCAGGTTTTTATGACACTGACTTTTGGAAGGGAAGAGAATACTAGGCTAGTCCAGTAGTAAGTGATGAGTCTAGCTTTTGTCTCTTACATCAAACTCTGACTCACCCTGCACTGATACCAGCTCGAGTTCTCTTTTAATTGGGAAAATCGCTAGGATAGTACTCACTGCCAGAATTCTGGGTCATAAAGTCATTCTCTGACTCAGAAGAAGGTTTACAACAGCTGTGGCAGTGATATATACTGTAGGTGAGTCATGTTGAACTATTAGCACAAATATAAGAACCTTATAAAACAAATAGATAAAGAATTGAACTGACCTATCTAAATTATAACAATACATTTGTTATTTTATAGCAAAAGGCTTGACAATGTTTTATTGTGCACTCAGTTTTCAGAAATGCAAAATTTAAAAAATGAAGTTACTAAGACACTTCTCATCATATGAATCCAAAAGAGCTTTTTTAAATTCAGAGGTTAAAATTTCAGCGGATACAAATTTTCTGGCAGGCATTAAATTTGTGGAGGCACACTGATTTAAAACAGCTCAGAATCTGATTCCAGATTCATGGGATGAAATCCCATGTTTATTGATTATGTAACTGCAAATGCAGATTTGTCTCAAGTGCAGCATGCAATGTATCTAACAGCATATAACAAAATATTCCATGCATATTCAGAAGTAGAAAATGTCCTGCTCAATTTAAATTGTGTAAGATTTAAATAGAGAAATACTATTGGGTTTTCTAATCAAGGATTTCAATAGATAAAGTTAAGAAAATGCATAAAATATTAATTAATTTTAATGAATTACTGACCTTCAGTGAATGGACACTAAGATAATTTCACTGACTTAGGAGGCCCCCATTACCTGAACATTTAATCCTTTGACTCTCCAGTAAGCTAGACTACTACAACTAACACCACAAACCAAACTCAGCAATAATCATGCCAAAGCACTGGGAAAACCTCTGGTCTCCAGCCAGAGATTGTGAAGTATGTGTTTAACAAGTCACAACCATCTGTGGGACAACTGATCCTAGGGGAAAACGGACTACAAGGCTATCCTGCAGTACCAACTAATCACTGGGAAAACCAAGTGGTCTTAAAGCAATCTTTGAGATCACTTTCTCCCTTCTATTACTTCCGGCCAAGAGTCCTAGTCCAGCTATTAGGTTCTGGTTTTTACAGTATAAAATGGGTTGCCTTTGGTGGAGTAAAGTAAGTTTACAGATGCCTACGTATAAGGCCAGAGTCATGGCCCTGGTGTGAGAAGGCAACAACCATCCACCTGAGGGAACAAACGCCAGAGCAGGTATAGCAGTGTCTTCAAAGGGCCCGTGGGCTCCCTCCGAGAGGAGATGCTGGGGGTGCCGCTCGCAGTCTGCGGCCGCCGGCAACCCACGCTGAGGAGTGGCAGCGGGGCCGAGGGGTCCCCATCGCTGCCCGCCAGCTCATCACCCACCCGGGCCGAGCGCGGGGCCCTCGCCCCCAGGGCAGCACTGCGGCAGCGGCCCTGGCCCGCCCGGGGGCTGGCCCGGCTGCTCCCGCCCGCTGCCTGCCTGTTTCATTCATGCTTTCTCCTTCGCCATCTCCCTCTCCGGCTGAGGGGAAACGGGAGCGCGCGTGGGCGGCCGCTGGAAGGCTCCCTGTCAGTCAAGCGGCCGAGCTGAAAAGAAGGCGAGCGAGGGAGAAGGAGGGAGAACAGCTTTCCCGGGGGAGGGGGCGGCTGTTGTCGCTGCCAGCCTCGCAGCCCTCCCCGGGGGCATCTGCAGAGACGGGGGGGAGGGAAGGCGGGAGCGGTTTTGCACTACAGACCTTCCTGCTTGGGGAGAGAACGGCTCTTTCCTGCCGCTCGTCACCTGTCCCCCCCCTCGGCACACACACACACACACACACACACACACACTCAGCGGCGACGGGGCGGGGGGCGACAGTCGCCCTGTCTGGCGGAGGGGCCGGTGCCCCCGGCGCTGGGGGGGCTGCCCGTACCTGTCTGCCGGGGGCTGCGGGGGCGGCGTGAGGGAGAAACGAGCCCAGTGGGTGTCAAAGGCGGGCGGGTACGTGGGGCGGTGTGTCCCCCTCATCTCCCCCCGGGGCTGGGGAACTTCCCGGGGCTGAAGGGCGCTCCGTAGTGCCGGCACCAACCGCAGCACTGGGGGGGCTGGTGAGGGGGTTCTGAGGGGCGGCTGGGGGCAAGTGGGACGGCTCCGGGCGGGAGGCGGCCCCGCAGCAGGCTGAGGTGGGCTGGCGCTCGGTACCGGCAGGGGAGGGGAGGGGAGCGGAGCGGGCGGCTGCCAGCGGTGTGGTGCAGCGGGGCTGGGGGCTCGGCGCGGGAGGAAAGACCCACTGCTCCCCTCCCCGCGTCGCAGCGGGCGGCACTGCCTTTGTGCTCCCTCCGCACCTGAGCGCCGGGCTGGGAGGGACGGCGCAGGTGGGGGCGGGCACCGGAGGCAGCGGCGGCGCATCCCCGGAGCCGGGGCGGCGAGGTAAGGCAAGGCAAGGCTGTGCCGTGCTGCGGCGGCCGCTCCCGGGGCTGCGGGGGGCGGCTGCACGCCGGGGGCTGCGCCTCCGGGTGGCGGGGGCGGCGGGCGGGACAGGTCTCCTTTGCTTGGCTTTTCCTGCAGCCGCTTCCTATTTCGTCCTGCTGCACGGAGAGAGATGCAACAGCGGCAGCCCGGTCCCCCGGGGAAGGACGGGTTTTGGAGGTGGGCGAGCCGCATCAGCCCGGCCGGTGCGCGGAGGGGCTGCCGGGCGAGGGGCTGGGGCCGGGGGGAGCAGCCGGCGGTGCGTTCACGTTCGCGTTCCCGCGGGCAGGGCTGGGGGGGCCGCACACCCGAGGCGCCCGCTCCGCTCTCCCGCTGCCCGCCGGGCGCAGGGCCCGGGGCGCGGTGGCGGCGTGCGCAGGGCCGGGGGTTTTCTCCCGTTTTCCCTCACCAAAGAACGCCAAGATACGCGGGGCAGACGCCGGTGTACGCGCTTAGCGGATCTTGCTCGCGAAGGGGTGGGAGATTCGGGGGAGGCTGCTTTCGAACCGGCACAGTCGGTAGTTAACTACCGGGTGCAGTTAAAATTTTAGCAGCAGCAACAGCTTTGCGATGCTTTCCGGGAATACTGCTCTCTGAGAGCTGATGTTCCAGGCAGCCCATGGTACGCTGCCGCTTTCTACTAGATGGCAGTGCTGAGAGCGGGATAGTTGCCGTGGTAGGTAATTAAGTGCTGGGAAGCTGGAGACTTGTGTGCAGCTGGATTTTGGTGGAGTTATGGGTGGAACAGAAGACAATTCACATGTGCCCTGTGAGCTCATTTGCAATTAAGACGATTTTTTTCAAACCTTACATATGGTTATCTTGTTATTCAATTACGTTTTGGTGAGACTGTGATTATTACATTATGTTAGAAAGGAAAAAAGAAATTTGGTAGGTTAAGCTCTTTTTACAAAGTTGCAGAGGTTCGGATCCAACTGTGTGGCTGCCACCTGATCGGCAAAGATTTGCAGCTGATGATCAGATTCTGAGCTTGTGTCAGAGCAATACATTACAGATTCAGAAGAAACGTGGCTGCATTACCCTCTTTTTTTAATTTAATGTTGTATATACTGAGGAAGCAACTTTTTTTTTATTTGATCACAATGTTAGTCAGTTTGATATGATAAATTCTTTGTTGTATGAATTATGCAGTTAATGGCTCAGGTTCCAATCTTGGACAGACCCAGGGTTCACGTTGGTTTCAGAAGTTGTGTGGTACATGACAGAGTGCTGGATTTTACTGTGTAGAATATCTGAAGTAAATTTTCTCACTGTTTGCCCTACATTTCCAGTTTGTTCCTTTGGAGTAGCAGAATGTAATGATTTTTGCCAATGTTTTTATTGATATATTTGAATTAGGGTTGTATGTTGAAAGCCAAGGATTGTTCAGGGGCTCAATATGTGCCTATTGAGAGAGAAAATTTAGCTCCTTGACTTCAATGGGAATAAAATGGACACTAGAACTCTTACTTTACATTTGCGTATAATGAGTCCAAACATTTTCAGTAGGTATGTGCAGAAAGGTAAGCACATCACATTAGTTTTATTCATTTTGTTATAATTGAACAGACATTATTCTTTGTAGTATTTTGTCATTGGTTTGTAGGGGGTTTTTTACTGCTTATTTAGCACTGTTATGGTTTAAGGGATAAGCTTTAAAATATTTGTTACTCCACTGTAGAAAGAGTTGCCAACTGGATGTCATGCATGTAAAACTAGAACAGGAGCCTTTAAATAGCAAAACTATCAATTCAGTAACAATTTAGTGTGATAAATGGCAGAATACACTTAAAAGAATGCAAATCTGAACAATTATAACATGCATCTTTTGGTATTGATATTGTTAATGTACAAAGCGCAAAAGGAAATAAGCACGTACAACTTCTAAGTACCTAAACTGGTTTGAAATAGAAGGGCTGTTTTCTATTGTGCAGTTTATGCTTTAAAAAAAAAAAGGCAGAGTGGGGAAAAGATGAGAAGTTTTTACAAGCATTTATTTTGTTTTCTGGATCTCAAAATTCCATTATGTAGCAGGACGCTTTCCAGTATCTGCTTTCTCAGTATCTGGAAAGGCAGATGTTGCTGCAGCACTAGCAATTACACTGATTTGCAGCACAGCAGAATAAAACCCTCTGTTCTGACTTTCTGCCTCTGTCTAAAACAGTCAGCCATATAGCTCTGTTTTGAGCTTGTCAACAGAAGAGATGAGATAGGGAAGTTAGGTTTGTTCAATAAAGGGAGTGAATATAATGTACCATTAGGAAATCTCTGTTCCAAGAATAAAATGATTAAATTTGCCTAACAAACTGCATTGAAGAATTCCATTTGCTCGGATTTACCTTGCAGTTGTCCACAAACCAATCCTTGCCAGAAGTCAGGTAGTTTTGCCAGGTTTGGTTGCTTGTTAGTTGCCTAACCAAATCACTCTGTCCTGTGGGATGTTGAGTCAAAAGGCAGAAGAGGCAACAGAGACTAGAGCCCTGCAGGCTTTTGTCGAACAGCCTTTCTGACTTGTAGCTTTTTAAAAGGTGCATAACAGAATCCCAGCTTCACTAAAATGACTGAGAATTTTGCTCTCACAGTTTCACAGTTCTTTTTCGGTTTGCTTCTTATCCTGTGTGGGCCACAGCAAAATGTGACTGATGTGACCCGAGATTCAACCTATGATAAGGAATGGATTCTTGGTTTAAACTGATGATTATAGAGTTTATCTTTAGTTTTCAGAGGTAAAGTGTTTCTACTTTAGAGAATATTTGAGACTTCCTGCAAAGAAAACATGCAAGTGAAATTTAAGAACTGAAGGGTTGATTTGTACTAAAAGCATCTTTAGCAGAATAAGACCAGAAGAGATGCAGAGTATGTGTGTGCTATATGTATGTGTGCTACCATATAACAAGTGAGCCCTGATATTTAAGAAAGGCGAGTGTTTTGAATATCTCTGGAAGGTGACAGGATTTTTTATCTCACAATCGAGCTCATGCTTTTTTCAGACTCCTCCCTTAATCCTATGGAACCAACTTGTCCTGTGATTTTGAGCAACATTTTAAAGAGCTAGTATAGTAATAATCTCCTTGTTAGAAATCAAATTCAAGCTCCTGTGCTCTAAGAGTCCTCATTTGTGACCATCTAGAATGACAGTAGTGGTATGTTATTGGTTTGTGTCTTTTTCCCTTTTCACCCTCCCTTGTTTGGTGACCTGCTACATGTAACCTGACTCTTAACCTGTTTGGAGCAGGAGAAGCCTTTCCTACCTTGTTTCAGTAGGGTTCAAATCCCTGTTTGCAGCTCCGAGAGATGGGTGTAATAGAAAGTAAAGTCTGACCCTGGTTTAAGGTCATGGGTAGCTGCCCAAAATATTTAATATTTTTAAGAGTTGGACCTCTAGCATAAAAAAATTGCTTCTTGTTTCTTTGTGATTCAGTATCATAACTGCTTCATACTGTGTTTCACGGCCATGTTTATGGGTGGGTATAACATCTAGATAGTGCAACCTTCTGTATTCTTATAGCAATTCTGACCTGTGGACACAACTGTATGTGCTAATGGGAACTTTTGTGTTTGATGCAAACTCACCTTTTAGGTATAAGCAGCTCGATTAAGTTACAGAGAGATTGTGACCTCCCTTATCTATCATCAGATAAACACCTTCAGACTAGCCTTGACAACCACTTGACAATATAATAAAGCCATTTAGGCCATCTTTTAGAAAAGAATATCTGAGGCTGAGCTCAAATAGCAGTGAGTGCTAGAATGAGTGAAAACTGCATGCAATATCTTTTATGTGCATGCATGTGTTTAGCATGGAAACTATCTTCATAATACTATGTGTGCAAACTTGGTACTTCTAGATGAGGCATAGTTTCAGACAGGTTTTGAAAGCTTCAGTGGGAAGGTACTAGTCCCTGCAGTGTGCAGAGCCTGCTCCTTGCTAGTTATGCCCACTGTCACACCCACAGCTAACAAGTCACTCTCCAAACTGATGTCTGTGTGCATCCACTGCTTCATCAACCTGCATAAGCTATGGCACAGCTAGTCTAAATTACGTTGCTTTTAAAAAAATCATTCAAATGTAATTCATATATCACTAGAGTTGTTCTACCACTCGTTTGTCCACAGCTCATGTTTCATTAAAAGTGCTGATGAGCACTCAGGACTCTGAAGACAGCAGTTTTGTGCCAGATAAGAATGTTCCTTAAAGAAGCTGATGGAGGATAGAACTCCAGAGTTCCTGGCAGACACTGACAGCATAAGATGGCACCATAGTCTAGTCTGAAATTGTAAGTCTTAAGGAGGACTAGATGCCCTTGACTTTACAAGGAGTTATTTCACTGAAAAAAATTAATAGTGGGCTAGAGATCACTAGAGTGGACTAGGAGTCTTGGATGCTAACACTGTATATGACACCTTGAAATACATTGCACAGTTGTAGCCCCAGTGTTAAATACAAAACCCACCACCATCCTTGGCAGATAAGTGCCCTGGGGGGGGAAAAATCAGTGGATATATAGTGGGCAAGTCCAGTGGACTTAGATTTTTCCCTTTCAAAAAGGGGAAGAACCTTATCTCTGTCTTCTGTTTCCTTTCACCTTCATTACACAGTACTTGTAAGAAACAATAAATGCAGAAAGAATCTTGCAAAGTGTGTTTCTATTTGTAAGCAGGCCGTTATCAAATGCCGGCCTGCATTCCTACAGTACCCTGAGAGATGAAGGAGATGGATGTATGTCATTGAGAGATGGAGGGCTAATTTACATATGGAAATTTGCTAACAGTAGTGCACCAAGCTTATTTTCCATGCATGCATGCCTGCCTCTTACTGAAACAGGCTGTGAATGTGTATATGCCTCAATATTCAGAGTGCCTATTGTGTGTGGACAGATCCTTAGATTAAAATTACTATTCCAGGAGTTGGTGAAATCAAGTCTAAACTTAAAGGAGAATAAAACAACAAAGGGAGCCCAATAACAATGCAAGTAGAGGTATAACAAGAGCCCAAATATCTTCAAAGTGCATGTGCTTTGGCAAAGATATGCATTTTCATCTGTGAACCCAATATGAGAATTTAAAGTTAAATATCTTCTTACATATGCACTGTTTTGTTTATTCAGTATATGTGTAGTGAACAGAATACTTTCTATTTAGGAGAATAGACACTGATCTCTTCTCTGTGGTGACCAGTGACAGGACCCAAGCAAACGGCCTGAAGTTGTGTCAGGGGAGGTTTAGGTTGGATATTTGGAAAAGAGTCTTCACCCAGTGGGTGGTTGGGCACTGGAACAGGCTCCTCAGGAAGTGATCACAGCACCAAGCCTGACAGAGTTCAAGAAGTGTTTGGATGATACTCTCAGGCACCTGGTGTAACTCTTGGGGATGGTCCTGTGCAGGGCCAGGAGTTGAACTCGATGATCCTTAAGGGTACCTTCCAACTCAGAGTATTCTGTGATTCTGTGAATGCTTTGTATTTACAGCTGTTTCTTCAGGTAATGATGTATCATTTGTTACTACTGCAGCAGAAAATGACAGACATTTGTTACTTCTTGAAATGTATGTTTATGAAATCAGAATTATACCTAGAAATCGACATGTCCCTAGACCCCGTGAGTTCTGTGTGTCTGGAGATGTATATACATTTACCCAATGCAAGGGGTACAGGTAAAGATAACTTTCATTATGTGCTCTTAAGAATTAGATGTTGAAAATTGGTATAAGAATAGCACTAGTCTGTAAACTTAAGTGAGTAAAGCATAAAATTGTTTTAAATAAATGGCAGAGGAGGAGCAGATGTGGAATGGGGGGGACTATTGATGCAAAACAACAAACAAGATGCTTGTAGGAAATAGTCCTTTCAGAATTGTAGAAATTTTGCTAAAAATCAGTGAGCAGTTTAGATTTACTTAATAATACACAAGGTATAAGTTATGTTTCTCATATCAAGCTCTGAAGTAATTGACAGTAATTTGCACTCTGGGACCACATCAGCCTATGAAGTCATTGTAAAGGAGAGTCAAAAGACATATTATAACAAATTCAGTGCTAGTGAGATAAAATATATTCTAAAATTGTGATTGAACCTAGATCTAAATAGAAAATCTTTTCTAAAAGAATATTTTTATTGAGTAGATATAATTTGTGATATTCTGGTCACCTTCAGTTATTTAATTATTTGTTTTTTAATAGCCTACCTCTGTTGTTTCTGACATTCTTAGAAGCAGAAACTCAAAACTTTCACATCCTTGAAGACTGAACAGGACCATTTGTATTTAGTAATATTAAGGTTGTACATACCTTATTTCATTATTGAAACTACAGTATACTACTTATTGTTTCATGCATAGCTTAATTCCCTTCTGATTTCACCTCTTAGCAGGGGCCACTTAGATGAATTTAGATATTGAATTCATTTGGACCAATGTATACCTCACTTTCAAAATGAGGTTGTATCTCTTTTTTTCCTTAATTCCACACTCCAGAAAATAATGGTCCTTGTGGTTCATACCCTTAGAGAAATGTTTCCTTTTTTCCTGTAGATAGTTGCTACTCCCCTTCAGTGGGAGACCATATTCTGTTTGTAACACCAGAGATATAATCCTCTAACACTATCTTAGAGTTTGTTAGAAAAAAAATGCTGCCATTTTGTAAAGACGCAGAGAACATTTTCAGATATCATTGAATAACCAAAACTTCTGGGGGGGAAAAAGCTCAGAATTTTGCACAGTGAGGGTATTTGTTCTGAATTGTATCTCCCAGTTGCTATAAATAATAACCATTTTCATAATAGATGACTTGCAGTCTGTAAAAGCAGGTCATTCCTATTACTACCTTCTTTCTCTTCCTGCTGTTTCAATGGCAGGAGACTTGTAGCAACCAACAGCATTGCAGACTTTTTTAGGTGGAGGTGACTGCAAGTTAAGGGGAAGGCTCCACTAGTATAACAAGCTTTGTGTCTTTTTGGGAGGTAGGGTTAAAAAAGCTAAACAAACAGTTACCTTGCTTTTTGTAGTCCCATTCGTGCCACCCACCAGCTTGCCCAGACCACAGCTTTACTTTGCTTGTGTAGAACGACAGTTGTTAAATGAACATTAAGGGGATGGGGAGAAGAGGAATTGAGAAGTTTCTTCTTTGGCTGAGAGAAGTACAAGAGATGAGAACAGTCTATTGAACCTGCTCACTGATCCTGGCTGGTTTCTGCAAATAGGGTTGTGACAAGCAGTCCACGGGTTGTAGGTCGACAGTTGTCCTGTGCAGCTCTGGTGACAGCACAAACAGCAGATTTTCCACACGGTCACTCTGGAGAACTGTTCTTACAATTCTCTGTTGAGTAGCTGCCTGTTCAAAAGGCAGGTCACTGAATCTCCCTGGATGCATTCCATGTTTCTCAATCAGTAATAAAATTTTGCAGCTCATACTGGTGTCCTGGGCTTGAACAAAGTTTGGGCTATTTAAAATTTAGGCCTATACTCTCATAAAATAGTATGGAAGACAAACCACTGCAGGCCTTCTAATGATAGTGAGAATCCATATGGGCTTGAGATTTCATTTTTCTGTGCTCTTGCAAGATTTAGGTCATAATGTTTAGGTTAGGACACTAGAAGAAAGCTAAGCATCTTGATTCAGCCTCCGTAAGAGAGTACTTGTTTTACCAGAGATATTATTTGAAGCATTCCCCTGGATATGTGATACCACTTTTGAATTTACTGAATTACACTCGCTGTTTGTTTTCTGGGGGTTGGTTTGTTTGTTTGTGTTTGTTTTTTATAATATAGGTAAATAAATTATGCTTAGTATGTGTTTTTTTCAGCATCATCCAGAGATTCTGGGAGTGAGAATCCATTTTATTCATCAGGCAGTACATTTTTTTCTAATAGTTCTGCATAGCCCTTTTTACTTCTGGAAACAGAGACTTCCTGCTTCCTTCCTGTACTTTGACTGGTTGAGTACGGCTAGATTTGGTTTATTTCTTTCCCAGAATGTCTTCCATTTGGTACTTCAACAGCATCTGTTCCCTCATTTTCAGTATGAGTTGCAGTGTATATTACCAGCCTGGGGCTTGGCTGTAGCTGTCTCCTTTAGGAGCAGAGCCTCCCTTGCCAGTGGAGATCACTGCCACCATTCCATTACACTGACTGAAGCCTTTGCTCCTTAAGTCTGAGAATAGCAAGCCAGAGAGGTGGAATAATTTAAGTAGTTGACTTGTTTCAGTCCTCTTCCAAACATGGAAATCACAGCCTGCAAACATTTGTGAGATGAAATGTTGGCACAGACATGATCATTTCTGTGAAACTGCAGATGTGACTACTTTGTTATGAAACTGCTGGGAGCTTCAAGAAGTACTGTAACAAATCCTATGACTAAAAAACATATAATGGCTATTTTATTCTGCTGGTGATTGCTTTCGCATCTTCAGAGCCTGTTTAGAATGGTCACATAATTGAAAAAGTTAATATTTTCTTTTGAATTAGAGGAGGACTTCTCTTATACTTACATGATGCCTGACTTGTCCTGACATACACAAGGAGCTGAGTGCCCAAATGCTATGTGTATTTAGCCCATTACTTATTGTCTTAAACCATGTTTTCAGATGCTACTCTGTTCTTTGTGGTAAATTACTGCAAGCATGTGTAATATTCTCCATGCTATGTACATTCGCTAACATCCCAAATTTCTTAATTATGTATTTTGTCCCTGAAACAGGCACTGCCATTTGCTCTTTTAACTTTTTTGAGCTTTATGCATCATGTACAACAGTGTATGACCTGAATTTTTTAGAGAAAAAAACATCATCCCTTTGAATTTCCTGTGTGCTCTCTGGCACCCTAACCCCTCAGACTCCTGACTGGAAACACTGTAGATCTTGGATGTAGTTTTGACCCCTTGCTACAGTTCTCTGTGTTGCCAGTGGGCAGCAGATCACAAATGGAGATTCAGTGGTCTAAAGTTATGTAGTGATGAGAGAACCAGCAATTAAAGCAACAGAGTTTTATTTGCAGTGTAGTCTGTGCAGCTCAGAACATCAATTTTCAATCTGTTATCCTTGAGTGAATTAGATTACATTAGATTAGTTTGCATTAGTTTAAATTGAGAACTGTTGCTTTGTTATAGTCCTGGGCATGACTTTAAAGTTACACTTATTAACTTTAATAAAGGGGATTTTTAACCCCAAAAATTGTGCCAGTTGTAAGATACTGAATCAGTCATGATGCTGGTTCCAGTGTTTGGACAGAAGAGCCCACTGATTGTGCATTCAGGATTTAGAAAAAGATTCTATTCTGCTTGGCAAACTTACTTAAAAGTTCTGTTCATGCTAACTCTGGCTTCACTGTGTTCTCTCACAGCCTGTTGATGTCTGTCTGGTGGCCTGGGATTTGTAAAGCTGTGCCTATGCGATTGGTGATTACACTGGGAAGAGAAGGCAGTCCAAAGCTAGCTGGAATAGCATCTGCTGTCATTTGGGAATTTGCTTTATTAAGGCATCCAGCTTACTCCCTTGGTTGTTGATGCTGAACAGAAGTAAAAACTGAGAGTAAATCTCTGAGCTAATTCACTGTCTGTCCTTGAAGCCGGATGTTTATTCCAGTTTGGAATACAGAGTTTCCTATCTGTGTCTGCAAGCTTTTCTTCCTTATTTTTTTTTCCAGGTGATACCAACCTCTGCTACTCTCTGCATGGCTTTCACCCTGTCCATCTGTGTCCATCAGCTCTCCAGTCCAAGTGTCAGCTCCTCTAGCTGTGTATTTCCCTTCCTCTCAGAAAGAGCTGAGTAACCTTCTGCCACAAAGGCTTCAAACCAGGGAAGTAGAAACCTCCCTCTCCACTACATCCTGTCAGATTAGCAGCTACTGATTTATATTGGTATTGTCCAATTATGAAAGAAGCAGCTTCTTCCCAGCAGCTATAGAATCCCTTGTTTGTGAGGGACTTTATCATGGGCCGAAATGAACTGATGGCCACCACTACAGGATACATGAAAGTAATTTGCTTCTGGTTTCTTACTCTTTTGCAACTGATTGCTGTGGACATCATTCTGATTCTGAGAACACAGCAGGTATTTGGAAATATCATCTTGATGTACTGGTCCTGGAAAATGCCACATTAATCCATCCAGCCATTTTTAGGCCAATTTCCTGGAATATTGAAGTTAAGAATTGCATTTACCTGGTTGTGATTGCCAGTTTTCTTTTTTTTTAGGTGCTGATGCTTCCTAAGTTACCAGAGGTAAAGATGAGCAGAAATCTGAGATCCTGCTAACATGTCAGGCTAGATAAAGCCTTGCTTGCTAATCACAGTGATTTGCATGGTATTGGTCCTTTGTCCTAGAGAGGTATTTTTTTTTTTCCTGTTGCTCAAGAATTGGTCTCAGACCTTAGATCAGTGTAAATTTCAAAGCTCCTCTGCTGTGCTAATCCCTCGTGCATTGTTCTGGAGCTGTTAATTGATGATAATTCTGAATGCTTAATGCATTTCGTTTGAGGATTTCTAAACCTTTTTCTGGCAAAGTGTTCTCAGTGACACTGGTTAATGTGTGGAGTGGTTTTGGGGAAGCAAAGGGATTGGAAAGCAAAAGAAGCTGTTTCTCTTTTGTGTCTTTTGTGTGCATTGGTGCCATGAAAAGCAAGAGTTGGAAAGGGTGAGAGACTGATTGTTCCTTTCCCCCTCTGCACCTGCCAGGCTTTCACATTTGAAGAGTATGATGGAGTAGCAGGGCCCCATCTGCTGATGTTCCCTTTTATGTGAGATGTTTCCTTAAAGAAGGGGTCTTACATAAACGACTTTACTGACCTGTGTTTCTGTGTATATGCCATATCATATCTGTGGGTGTTAACTACTGCACAGAAAAGGAAAAGTGAGAAACCAAGTCAGTGCTAGAGCTGGAGAAAGTAAGCACCCCTTTTAGTTGTATGCAGGTTTAGCATCTTCATAAAGCAAGGTTTAGCATCTTCATAAAACTTGGACCAAGATAACTTCAGAAGTTACCCCAAAATGAAGCTTAGTTTCTCTTCATGTTTAACTTTGATAGCAGAAATCCCACAGGTGGCACAGGGAACAAGGTCAGACTAGGTGTTGTTGGCTGGCAAGCTGGGAAATTTCAAGGCCTGTCCACACAGACCATAGGTATTTTTTTTCTGTCTGAAAGGATCCTGATACTCAGCTAGGAGGCAAAAGCTGTTCTTCTGTTTTGATTTGAAGTGGTGTCTGGGGAAGAGGAAAACAGTATTGGCAGCAGCTTCTTTTGCTTTGAGCATTATGTCTGTATATTCCCTGAAGAACTCATTAATTTTTAAGGCTGTGGCAGCAATAGGCTAAATGAATACAGTAGTGATACACTGATGGTTTGATATGGTGCATTCATCCTTTTGGCATAACCAGTTCTGCTCCCTTCAGATATGTGCGGCACCCCAAGATCAGTGGGTCAGTTTAACCTGAGAAGGCGGCTGTTTAGCAAACAGGAAGATACCATTTGGAAACAAGAAACATGTTCTTTCTGGAGCATTGTCTGCCTTCTGTTTGAATCCTCCATAAAATTCATTTACTATGTCAGTAAACTGCCTATTTGTAGAAAGAGGGAAATTTTTCATGAAGGTCAGGCTCACCATGGTTTATGCTGGTGTGAGACAACAGTGTGTGAAACAGGTTCTGAGTTACGTTGTGATTTCTCATCAGTAATTGCTAGTCAGGATAAGTGTCAATTGTTGACTTACAGGGTCTTAATGTTAGTATGTTGTGAATGGATAAGTTTTTCAAATGCGGTGTGCTTTTCAAAACTGGTAATGTTTCATGTGCATGTTTACGTGGCCCTTTGGTAGCTTGTAATATCCAAATACTTAATACAATTTAGTAAAATGTAGAAAATACTGTCCTAATGTGGGAAGTCTTACATTGGACAGCGTGGGGAGCTACTGAGTCCTGACCTAGGACTTGAGCTGTTATATCTAACTTCCTTTCCAAGAAAAGTCATAGGAGGTTGCCCCTGCCTCCTGAGCTACACAGCCTGGACTCTACGAGAGCCATATTGCTTTTTTTTCAAGGGGTGGGTGCTTTAAAGGGGTAGTAGTCAATGCTGAGCTGCGAGTCAAAAAAAACCCAAAAAACACCACCAAAAAACCCCAGCAACAAGCAGGGGAGGCTGTGGCATGGCCCTGAAGCCCCAGTACCAGTGTGCTGTCACCTGTCACACAACCACAATGCATGAAGCAGGATAAAAGGGGGATCCTTGCATGCCCCACTGTGGGTTGGCTGGGGTTCACAGGTGGGACAGACCTGGCTGCAGCCAAGGCCTGAGGCACTGCAGGTCATTCTTGGGCATATGTGCACCCTTGTGAAGGTAACAGGAGTATTGAAGGATACAAAGTGGTGTATGACAAGATATTTAGAGGCACTCAGGACAGCAAAGGATGGAAGCAGTCAACCAATGCGCCTCCATTTGGTACTGGAAACACTTACTGGCTTTACTATGAGCTTACCATCCTTATTTTCAACCTTACTGGCCTTACTTGAGTTCTGAGACCATTTAATGATGTCTAATGCTGCTTCCTCTCCCCGCTACTGCAATCCCTTTCCAAGAACTAGACTTCAGAAGCATGCACTCTGCTCCAGCTGGTGGGATTGGAAGCAGTAGGAATCCCAAATTGGATACAGTATGTTTTGTAGTTATAAAAACAATGCCAATATCGTGAAATACACCACATACAAACATCCAGGGGAAAGTAATCGTCCATCTAATGCAAAATATATTCTGTTCATAAAACTCTTGTATGTACTGTATATTTCATCATGTTTGCAAGTTTACAGTGCTTATCTTCCAGACCCTGGAGTGTAGGTATCTTCAGCCTTGTGATGAAAGAAGGATCACACTCTCTAAACACAGAATAACAGAGAAAGTATAGACGGGCTGTGATCCAGACCACAGAAACAGCTACGAGCTGTAATGCCCATCAACATGTCCGCAGGCACTGGTGATCCCTCATTCTTTGGGGGGATGCTGGCGACTCATATGTCCACTGAGATTAGAGTCAAGGGCTCTTACCACCTCCAGGATTCAGCCTTAAATGCCTGCCAAAATACTCTCTGCCTTTGGAACTTGAAATGGTTCAAAGCTTCTCTTGTTTTGTATTTTTAAATTAAAACATGAAATCCAATCTACTGTGGTACTAACATTTTCTCACTACCTCCCTTCCAGACTGGAATCCTGTATATCATGTTTCGGTAAGCTTCAGGAATGTTTTGCTAACATATAATGAGGGATTTATAACCTAAATGCTGACACAACCTTAACTAGCCTATTGCAAATGTGACAGTATTCATTAAAGACTCTCTAGGGTGCAGTATGCTCCTTGGTGGACTGGGTTCCTGGAAATTTAATGGCAGTTTGTGAATTGGCATCAAATTTTGGTTTTAGTCTGTCTCTTGTTATTATAGAAAACAATTTTGGTTCTGACAATGTGAGAGATTCTGTTTTACTTTGCTTTCGTGCTGTACTTTAGGAATGAGGATGAGTCAGCTGGTGAAACAGTACAAAGAAAGATTGCTTTGTGTCCGCTTACTCTTCCTGAACTTATGCAGGATATTCGTGCCCAGCTGTCAGTAACCAGTTGAATTCCTGTCTCACCTGTTGGTGAAGCTCAGTTAAGTTCAGAAAAGGCGTCTGAGATTTGTGTGTAATTCTATCTTTGTTTCTGTTCAGTAACTTCATGGAGGTTGAGATAAGCATTATAGGTTGTTGTGGGATTTACTTAGTTCTTGGTACATCTGGAGACTCGATTATTTTGCTTCATCACAGAAAAGTGTTGAATTGTTTTTATTGTAATATGATACAATATTCTGCACTATTTACACATTATCCATACAGCATCATTGTGCAATAACTTTCTAAATAACTTCATGTATTGACATAGTCATTCTGGAATAGTTATTCTTAAAATACTCATCCTTCTATACTGTGACATAATTTGTATCTGTAGACAAATTCACAAATGGTAAATAGTTCTGGAGAGTTCTACCTGTAAGACCCTGGCCTTCATAGATAAAATATCATCTGAGATCAACCACCCTAAATTTGTTGCTTGCCAAATACCTTCCAGCCGCTTCATTTAAATACTTAAGTGAGAACAAATATTTCTTGTAAAATTCTAGCTCTTTTTTCCTTTTCTTTTTATTTTTTAAGAGAGAGTAAATGAGTTAGTGGGTCATTTAAAATGCTTCACTCTAAAAACAACTGTCCCTTTTCAAGCAATTTTATAGATTGAAAATATGCTGCCCTCCCCCCCCAATTTAACATTAACCTCAAAAATAGCTTACTTTTTTTTTTAATTGTAGATTACTACTGAAAACCAAAGCTTATTTAGTGATGGTATTTTTCTTCTGTGTTTTCTGCTGTGGGTTGACTGACTTGTGGATGTACTTGACGTACACCTTTTGAACTGAATGAATGCTGGGAACTACGACAGTTTTGGCTACCTTTACTCAGTTCCTGCAAAGGATAGACATAGGTGAGGCAGTTTGGATCTGCAGTGCAAAACATAGTTGTCAGTGGCACGGGGGTAGGAATGTGCCCAGTTCTTTCAAAGTAAGGCTGGTATAGAGAAATTTATGTTTGTTTAATAAAATCCTCACGTGGCTGAGTTTGATGCAAGTTCTTAATGTGGTCTTAAACCATCTAGCGAAAGTGACTCTAAGTATTTGTTCAGGTTTCCACAAGCCATTTCACAAGCTCTCTGGACATATTTTGAATTCAAACTTAAGTACTTGCATTTGTATATTACCCATTATATGTTTTTGCTCTTTGTTACTTATGACCTGTACTTTGGGTCACCCAGAAGCACACAGACCAACATGCACCTTATCTGATTAGCTTAGAATTCCATGACCAGGGCTGCACCACTTGTATTGAAATTCATGTGGGTGAGAATGGACATTACATCGTTTTATCCAGTGGTTAGTTTAGAGAAAAAGAAAGGGGAAATTGCAGAGAGGTGGATGCAGAGCTGAATAAAATTGGTAAAAGGGTGAAGGGCCATGTGGCAGAACAATAACTCCTTTTTTCATATCAAATTTCTTTGATGCAGCTGCAGTGTATATCACGTGTCAGTGTTAATGGCCAGAAGGTGTCTACCCCTCTTTAGCCTCTTAGAAAGATGACCTTGAAAGATTATGTGGATTTTGCTAGGGTTGTAAGACTGGACTCCAAACTGTGCACTCTGTGGATCAGATATTCTTAATACTCTTAAGAGTCCTAGGCAAAAGACTGTAGTAATTTCAATACTTGCTGTTGTGCTTTGTGAAATCCAGGGAGAGGGAATTATCCTTACTGCGTGAAGACTGAGAACTAAGGGGGATATTGTGACCACTGGTAGTGGCAGGCTCTGTAGCGGAGCTTTTGTCTGTTATGTGGGAGGCTTAGGTTTCATCAGAGTGGGGAATTTAATTTCCCCATTTCACTGAGGTTGGATTTTTACAGAAATGTAACTCTATGTACCTTGCAGAATCTGCAGGAGAGCAGAGCTGATTTGTGTTGAGACAGATCTCCCACACGGCTGTGAAAACAAGTGCACAAATTCAGAATAGCTGGATGTAAATCTGAAGTAACTGTCATGGAGATTGATGTTCTCTCTAGGAGTTAATCTAGATTTACATCAGGGTAACTGTGACCAGAATCTCTCAGGATTCATCTTTGCTAGACTTTAGTACCTCACTAAATTAATTGCTAATTAACTTGAGATGGTTGATTATTGTGGATGCTTCCCACATATTTCTTCTGCCTTACCGTCATAGAATTTAAAGACAGAGCTCCACTATATCAAACCAGATCTTACCTATTCTGAATTCCTGCTTGTCAAAGACTATTTTCTTCACCTAAATATGAGCACTCTGAGTGCAGTCAGCAGACGTGACATGAAAGTGCTGCAGTCCTCAGAAATCTAACCTTGTGCACATTTGGGTCTAAACCAGCAGACATGGCAGCCCATATTGCCAAAGGCACTTAGAATAAGGAAGGGGTTTAAAGAGGTCCTGCAAGGTAGTTCCAGATTGCCCTTGAAGGCTGGCCTTGCCAGTTTCTGCAGTGGAGAGGGCAGTATGAGACTTCTTCTTGACATAAATACAGCAGTCAGCTTGAAGTGGTTTCACCACCGAGACATCTAAGAATCATCATGAGCTACCTCCACTCCAGACACTCCTTCCCTTGTGTGTCATGTGCTCTGGTGCTTTAATTCTATACAAAACAGGTTGCACTGTGAAATACCTCATGGTAAAATACTAATTTGCAGCATCCAAGGCCATTGGGAGGGGAAATGCCCAGACTGATTCCTTCAAAGTCTGACATTGAGGCACCTGAAAATTCTGCTTCCTTTCCTCTTCAGATTTCACTATCAACATTACACTAACAAGGCACACCTCTCTTGTATGTGTTTTGTATGGTTTTTAAGGGATGCCAGAATGATGGGGTATGTCTGATCCTGCTGTAGTTGGGGCAAAGAGGTTTTATGACAGCCTTACTTGAAAACTAAATCCAGGTTCTGCTCCAAGTCCTTCCAAAATGGAAGCAGAGCAGAAGTTAAAGCAAGTTAACTTGAGAACCTCTAATGTCCTTGAAAATAGTAAAAGGATCTGCACTAGGGTTGAAAGCAAAACTAAATTCGGCCTCTACTACATAAAAGGTCCTTATTCTTAAATAAACATGTTGTTGGGTCCCACCAGAAAATGTGTATAAACAGCATGAATATAAATGTCACCCTTGGCTTTACAGATGTGCTTAACAACCTCCCTGGCCTTGGGCTTCACTTTGAGCTGGTCTGACTCCTAACACCCTGTAGTTTGAGTTGGGAGGGCCTGGTCATGCTGATTGATGAAATGCAACAAAGATGTAAGGATACAATAAACTGGTGATCATCTTCCTTGCCTGCATATGAAAGTAAAGGCATCGTGCCAAGCAAATATGCGCATTAGATGACTAACAGCTCCCACACTGTCAGTGTAGGCAGGGAATATGCAATGCAGCCACATATGTGTCTCAGAACCATACTGAGTGCTTTTTATTCTTAATGTTTGGTTTTGTTTTTAAATAGGAGTTCAGATCTTTGAGCAGGATGTTTATCTCTATGCACAGAAAACAATATTGGTCATAGTTTTTAATATACAATCAAGTTTTTAAAACTACCAGCTGATATATCTATTGTGAGTGACATCAGAATTTCAAGCAATTGCTATAAATGTTCACTAAGATAGCTGTGCATATCATGTGTAATTATCTGAGTTTACTTTTTTTTTAATGGCTGGAAAACAGTTTTTTAGAAGAGTGAAAATTTTTTCCAGTTGAAATGCTGTTGGAAAGTTTTGTATTCAACTGTCCTGGTTGAGATCTGATCTCACTTTCTTCGATAAAATTGGTGTGAGGTACTCACAAAAATTAGGATGCTGTAACAAATGAGTTGAATTTCATTTGGTACTTGCTTAGCTATAGTTTTAAAATGTACATGTAGATGCTATTGAGCTGAACACCCAGGGATGTCCTGTAAATCCCTGTAAGCAGAGTGCAGTTTACCTTAGCATTTAATCTAACAGTGAGCTTCCACTGAAGAGCATCTCCTTTTCATTCCTCCAGTGATCTCTAATCCACCCCCCAAATTAATTAGTTTTCTGTCAGTTCTTAAGCTGAAGCAGCAGCCTTTTTGCTGCATAGATAGGGGAGACAGAGGGATATGATGCAGTAGAGGAAAGTGAACAGGATGAAACAAACCCCTCTCTTTCTGCTGAAGTGTAAGGTTAGATCATCTTAAAACTCAATATGAAGCGAACCTTAAGTGTTGATGATTTGGACAGTGGACTCATTTAAATTCTCCAAGAAATATTAAGGACCCACTGAGCTAAGAACTCTATATATGCAGAATTTAGACAGTGTCTTGATCTGAATCTTAAGAAAATGGAGAAACAGTAAACCAAAAACAGACTCTCAAACTGCTACATTACAGTTCTGTGGCCTGACAACCAGATGATCAAGAATTCGATGAACAGACCTCTGTTGTTCCCAGAACTAAAAATTCTCCAAGTTTATCGTGCTTTTCATTAACACTCACAAACATACAATATTACAGAAAACAGAGTCTCAGAATGCAGATAGAAAAAGACCAAAGTCCTCAGATGTTTTCCAGGACAGTCTCTCATTGACAGTGGCAGAATCCATCAGCATCCATTTAGCACTGAGTAAGTCTGATGAAAAGCTAATTTTTATGAGTTCAAGAAGTAACAAAGCTGTATTTCCCTTACAGAGCTATTTAACACCCAGTGTAATGTGAATTAGTCTCTATTTATTTTAAGCACCTGTTTCTTCTTTCTTGATCTCTCTGTAAATTGGCATCTAGATCTCTCATCCTAGTTACAATATTTTTACCAGTAAAAATTGCTATTTTGTGGACTAGCAGTTAGAAGGGGTTGTGTGGAATGACTGGGGTGACAGTCCACAGATAGTCTGCATTACATAAACTGTGCTTTCCACTAAGGTGGTTAATTAAACTTGGTCTTCAGATCCCAAGACAGAAACCACTAATGTGCGCATTTTATTTTAATAACATGTTTCTGCTCCTCTGCCCCAGGAGACTTGGCCCAGTCTTCCAGCTTGTCTGTTCTCAAGAGAGAGAAAAGGGAATGTAAGGACTAAAGGAGAGTGTGTGGCTCCATGTAGTCTCTTTTCAAGCAAATAGTCTTGTCTGACTGGGGGTTGTAGATGGAGTGAGGGAGCATCTTATGACATCACTACAAATTGCCTGAATGTGTTATGTTCTTTGGGAGAGATTCTGTGTCCTTCCCAGAACAGGGAAAAAGTGGACAGTAGCAATAAACTATTTAATAGTTTTGAGTTCCACCCTCTGGATTTGCATTACTCTTCTGTGATGATGCTCCTGTACATTAACCCACTGTGCCACTCTTGTCAGTGCCAGGGTATATATCCAGATAACTGTGTGTACAGTTTTTTGCCTGGATCTGGGCAGATCATGTCATTGTTTTCAGCAAAAATTATCTCAGTAGCTTAAAAACACGAGATTTTCCTCATTCAAAGCACAAGGTAAAGTTCCTGTTGCTTCCATGAAATAGTCTGAATGTGCTTCGGAGTACTTTGTACTAGAAGTTTTGTAATTGCTTTTCAGTCCTCTGTGGCACATCCTCTAGAGTTTTCACACAGTGCAAAATTAGGTGCTGAAATCTTCCCTTAACTTGAAGCCTGATTTTGCTGGCACTTATGCACATGAGTAAGTGCTCCTGTAACTAGTTTTAGCTGCTCATGTCAGAATAACAAAGGGCACGCAGGAGTTTTAAAAGGAAGGTCGTGCAGTTGTATTGCCTTTACTGTTTAAGGTGAGTAAAACTACTTGGCCTTCACAGTTTTCCTTGTAGTCATGGGCAGATGGAAGTATGACTTTGACATCACTGTAAAGTAGGTGTAAAATGCTGCCAAATCTGAATATTGTTTTCACATCAGTTTTACATTGATAATAACTGCAAGGTGTAGGTTAATTGAGAATAAACCTTTATGCATTTTCAGAGGCGGGAGTTATTCCTAACTGTCCTTGCTTTAGTGGTATTTTCTTTTGATCATTCACATGGTGTTGGAGAGACAGAAATTGAGTCATGTTAGGCAATAGATGGGCTTATTTCCTTCAACAGTGTAAAACCACACTTCTCCCTAAGTTATATGATGGGGAAAGAGGAAGTAGAAGAGAAATGTTTGACTTTGGAGTCAGTGTAGAGAAAAGAATTCTCTAGCAAGGCACCTATACTGAATGCACACTACAACAGTAGCATATATCTTACAAAGAGAGAACTCTCTAGAAGAGTACAGAGCTCCAACAGTTGTTCATATTCATTTGGCCTCTCCGGAAATGACGTGATACCAAGTTCTTTGCACACTGGGTTTAAAGAAAACAGTTTTATACTAGCATTTGTATGTTGTGGTAAACCACAGGCACTACAGAAGGTCAAAGAACAGCATTTGGGGCTACTGTCATTGCAAACAGCTTTATGTTAAAAACTGAGAGTGTGGTCAAGTTACCTTGTGTTAGCTGAACACAGCACCTGTGTGTACACATTCTTAGTCGGCTTTTGTGAAAGCACTAAGCACTTCTGGCTTGAATTTTAACTATCTTGTCTTCTATTCACATTGGACTGAGAGTATGCAGAGTTAATTACATTTCCACTTAACAGAAGTAATAACGTTTTATGCTGGGGCAACCTGTTCAGATATCAGAGCCCTTCGTGTCACAAAAAGGTAGCGTAAGGAGAGCTGTATAAGGAGGTGTAGCATCCTTTATTAGATCACTTGATGTAGTTTCGGGATACAATTTGACCTTCAGTAGTGAGCCAAGAGGCATCAATTCCTTTTATCCAGTGGCAGTCCCTTATGAACTCCAGTTACTTCTTGGTTCCACACCTCATGGCCATTCTGCTGGAGTGAGGTGAGTGTGCTGCAAAGCCTGTCTCTTGGGAGCTGTTGCACAGAACTGGTGATTATGTCATCAACAAGTTTGAAGAGCAGTGGGGGTGCTGATGGTATACTCAGAACTATCCACACCATCTTTTTATGGTACTTGTTAGTTGTTTTTAATGGCATTTGCTCTGTAAAAGAAGGGTGACTCCCTTTGGGTCTTTCCTGCAAGACATCTTTTCTGGTTTTGAGCTTTGACTGAAGAAGTCACATCAGAAAACAAACTTAATAAAAACATCTAGCTGAAAATAATTGGTTGTTATATTTTCCTGTGGAGGAGGGAGAGGTGTTTCTAAGTGGCTATAAAAGTATAAATACCATCTGTGTGCTTTATGCTTATTTTTTCTGGTTTTAAGAATAACTTCTGGATTACATTTTGACACACATTGTGTACACAGACAGTAATTCTTATTCTTGGACCTACATAGTTCCTCCATACTATGTTTGTATTACAAGTGAAAGAGACAGCATGTATCCAGGCCTTTACAACCAGTTGCATCCTTTTACTTAGTAATCCCTTGTCCTGGTTACCAGAGGATGGCTTAGTGCTAAGATGGGCTATATAGGATGAGGTGATTTTTTTCAAAGAGTTGTATCAGGTCTGTGGACTTCAGATGAGACTGTGAATGAACTTGCCTGACGTTTGCAGTGTGAGGTCTTTTAGAAGTAGATGACAAATCACATAAGCCTTGAAGGCAGAGCACTTCATAATCTGGACAAAAAAATGCATCTCCCTTAGCTGAATGAGTGAAGAAGGAAAAGGTCCTTGTAGTTTGCTAGAAGTCACTTTCTCTCTACATGCCTGCATGACCGTCTTTACCCATGTCTTTGCCATGTTTGAGTGGCGTGTTGGACACACGGTCTCTGAGGCTGTGATGGACTGTTTCCAAATTGTGTATTCAGTTAACCCCGCTGCTTAATGAGTATGACACATTCAACAGTCCTTCACAAATAAGTAGTAAGGGGTTTTTCTTGTACTCACAAACCTTTAAACCCTCTCTGAGATTTTAGTGAAATGGGGTGTTATGATTTCAGGTGAAGGCTTTTTCCATATGGTGCAGGTGGCTCCTAAGAGAGCTTAGCTTATGGATTGCTTCGTTTTCCTTAAACACTAAAAGATTTTATGGCACATACCCTTTGAATACCTGGAAGGTTTCAGGCAGATTCCAGTTCCTGTAAGCAGGGAATAAGCAAAAGCAATGGTATCAGTAACAATACAGGAATACATTTCATCTCCCTTCTGTATTTGACCTCCCCCCACATCTCAGTGGCTTGACATTTTCTTTATGGATGAACATCACATCATGGTCTTTTAGAATTTATTGTCATGACAAATTGTGTGTAAAAGCCCTGAATGGTTCTTAGCCCTGAATGGTTCTTAGACATCTGATAGTGTTAAAGCTTCAATTTTTCACTTATTCTTCAGGATTCTAGTGCATGAAGGACGTAAATGATAATCCCAGAGGACCATCTGTCCTGGAGCAGACATTGGAACCAAGCTACTATGTGACTGAAAGAACTGAGTGCAAGTCAGATGGTAAGTAAGACAAGGAAGATGAGATAATCATATTATACCTTCAGTACAGATGAAAAATACACCCATACACTGTTTCAGAACTTGTCCTAATTTTCTTGGAGAAAGAAAGGAACAAGGGAAAAAAAAAAAGGAAAGGAAAATTCATTGCAAGTTTTAAATGTTTTTCAATGCCCAATTAGTGTGAAACATCGCTTTTGCTAGATCTTTTTATAGTGGTGTATATATTTTAGTTTAGCTGTGGTTCTCATGTCATTCAAAGGGTCCATTTTACCTCCATTGCCTACTTGATGGGTAGGAAATTCTTTCTAGCTCAGATTTCTAAGGAAGCCTAGAGGATTGAGCCTTTGTCTCCTAAAAGGTCTTTAGAAAGTCCTTTTGAATCCAGTCCATAGCTGTCTCAAACACTTTTAAAAAATTTATTTATTTGTGGTAAGCAGTAAGTAAATTAGTTTTGTTTAGTCATCAAGGAAGTGGGTGTTTCCAATTCTGGACTTTTTTCTAAATATACTCTGTCTCTTACAGGAAAGTGTTTCCTGTCTGCACAGTGAGGGCTCTTGGAGCAACTGGGCTTTGTACTTTGAATCATGTATCCAGTGTATATAAACCTTTTTTTCTTTTTATTGGTTAGTGGATTTATTTACTGGTTACAGTTAATGCTGCCCTGGACCAGCCTTTCATACCATCTTGCAGACTGTTGCAGTTTGTGGTTGTTTTTATGGTAGAGAAGCCTGTTCAGCTGGATGTGAGTGGGCCTTTGGTGTCAACTCCGCACTGTGAGGGAGGCCTAGTTTATGAAAAGAGGATGCTGAAAACCTTTATTAGGGCGCGTTTGGAGGGCAGAAAATGTTTTGTATGCAAATAAACTGTAAGGTGAATAGGTTTATTCCACATGCTGTATGCTTTACTTCTTAGAAACCCTTTATGAGCTGTGATCTTTCATTATTTATGTAAGAATCCTGAAACCTATAGATATTTCTCCTGGAAATTTACATTCTCTTTACAAATTTAGATATAAGCGGTCAGCTTTGGCCAAACTAACAGTCAATGCTTGCTGTTCATTTGATGGCATTTCTTTTCTATAAGCTAAGAGAGTCATGTTAGTATTTTACACTTTTTGGTGTTTTTTACACCTTATCCAGACCCCTTGAGGCCACTGTTAAACCTAGGCCATAAAACATCAGTGTTATTTAAGTTTTTATTGAGGTGGTGTGTAAGTGTGCCAAATGATTGGAAGATTCATTGTGGTAGAACATGTACAAATATACAGTAAATGACAACCACACACTTTTTGCCTCACAGCACTTGTCCTTGATAGTTTGACAGAAGTAAAACCACAATGTTTTATGTTACCTGACCCTTGTAGTCATAGACTATATTGATTTCAAAGCAAGATGTAAACACAGTTCTGCTGGTTATACAAAATAATGCATTCAGAAATCACTTTGCAGAGTTTATCAAATTTATCCCTGTACTGAAATTTGTAGTAAAATTAAGTTAAAAGTATGGAGTTAAACCATGAGTGAATTTGTTCCATCCATTTACATAGAAACCACACACAGGTCCTGTTTTGGAACTGGATAGTTAGGAAAAAGTAATTTATGTGCTATAAATCCAGTATATGATCCTTATGGATAGTGAGGATATTCAGAGGTCTTTCATGTTTCACTTCCTGTGAACCATGTGTTCATGCACAGACCCTGAAGGTTGTTCATGGAAAGGATCTTTAATCCAGCAGTGATACTGGCTTACTCTTTATATGTGGGCAATACAAAGGGAAGTTTTTCAAACAGTTTTGTTTTTATTGCAGAAGAAGGCGTGGGTAGTTCTGCCTTGCAGAATAGCTTAGCCTGGAACAACCCTTATGTGGGAGGGCAGAAAGAAAAGATCGACAATCATTTATCATGTGACACTGAAGTGGAATAGTTCCAACAAAAAGACTTTTGCTAAAACTTTCCAGCTGAATGTGAACTGAAGGTCATGCACTTGCCTTCTTGTTAATATGATAGCACCAGCATGGAAGCACTGGTAACATGCTGTGTGTGTAGGCTGCCCCTGGCAAGTGCGCTTGCTGAAAACGTACCCTGTAAAGGCCTCGGTCTGAGGTGGCTGAACAGACTAGTTTTGGCAAAGATGCTTAGAAAGTATCACTGACACTAATTTGAGGGAACACTCAGGTGTATAAAATGCAAATCTATGTCTTTAGAGCTCTTGGAAGATGCTCTAATAAATGTTTGAAGTAAAAGTCGTTGTCCAGGCATTGTCACAGGACTGTAGACTGCTCCTTGTTTCAAATCTGACTAAGAAAATGGTATCATTCAGTTGAGCTGTCACAAACACACTAATAAACTTGGCTGTTGTATAAAATGTTATATATAATGTGGCCAAAGGTTTTTTTGTAGTTCCTAAGTTGAGTAATCAATAAAAATCATACAAAGAAAATCTTGTTGTTTTCATGGCAGGTCATGGGAGCTAATGAGAAGCTTCTAAGGCACGGCTTGATTAGGGTAGGTTGGAGGGCAACTTCAAATTCTGAAAGATACCTTGAAAAATTGTTAAGATGTGTTTGTACCAGCCAACAAATAGGGATGGTGAAACCATAAAATGATTTACTAGATTGGAAAACAGTCATTTTAAGTAACTGAAAGGCTATTTATTTCACAGAACCGCCTCATGTTCACATGCTCACATCCAACATAGTGTATGAAGCAAAAAGTATGCAGAGTGAAATTAAAACTAGATGCTGTTCCTGAGGATTGAAAAGTTTTGCTGTAGCTGCACAACATAGTAATGAGCTGCTCTTGTGCGGGTGGAAAACAGGATACAGATAAAAGAGGTCACATGAGTCTGTGGGGATGAGCAAAATTAACATGCTATTTTTGAAGGAGTGTGCACTCGGGTTGGCATTTTGAAGTGAAATTCTTTCAGTTAAAGCTTTATTAAAGCAAGTTTATTCTGCAGTGTGTACACAAAACACCAAAGAAAATAAAACTGGTGGAAATCTGTTTGTCTCTTAGCAGCATTTAAGAATCAGAGAGATGAAGAGGACATGGCAGTTTGCAGCACCAAGGTACACTGTATCTACAGTGTACAACTGTACATTCACAAGGACCCTGATTTCAAAAGAGTTAAATTAAAAATCAGTCTATTCTTTTTGACAAGTATCTATTTGCTGAATTATCATGTGCCACTTTTAGTTCTATGGTCCTTATTGATTTAGTACAGTTTTAGTACAGTTTTTTTCAGTATTATCATATCTTAATGAAGCGCTGGATAAGTTCTTAGGTAGTTTTTTGTTGGTTTTGGGGTTTTTTTGTTAATTCTTCTTGCACTTGATCCTTTCTCAGGCTGGACAGGTGGCAAATGACTTGACTTGATGCTGCATAAAATGGTTATCTTGCTTCACATTAAGTAGGAGGTATAACTTTGGTAAACATGCATTTGTAATTTAAGGATTTGAACCTGTTGATGCTGTCCCCTGCTGTATGTTTATTCCTCTGCCAGCTCCATTAGTCCAGCACAGCAGTCACAATATCAAGGATATCTTATCATTGAATAGCAAAGATAAGACTCTGTTATTCAGATTGGGATTTTATGAGGCATTTAAGAGAACTGATTATTTGCTTTCCGCTGAAGTTCCAGTGAAAGTTGAAATTTTTGGTCACCTCTCAGGCATCCTGCATGAAAAGACAACAGAATCCATTTGCTGATACGTCCTGGATCTCTGTGTCGCTAAGTACCTTTCTAGGTCACCATGGAGAGATTGCCATTCATCATGTCACTGTAACTAGAAAACAGTGAATCCAACTGGTCTCTGGCAATGCTGACAGCTTAGTATTGGTGAAGTATGCATTGTCAAATTATAAACTGTTGCAGAGATTTACCTGGAACTTCAGAAGTCTTGGTAGGTCACATCAACCAGGTTAGAGCATGCAGGTTTCTGAAGACAGCAGTTTGTAATGGTGTGCTATGAAGTGGTGTCTGCTGTCTACAATCTAACAGCCCAAGTAAAAGACATACACAAGCTGATCTACCACAGTGTTTTGGTGCAAAGCTCCAGCTTGTGATTTGGGTTTCCCCTGCACAGTTATTCTAACCACTGTGCTGCTGCTTCTCCAGCAGCTGCAAGTCTTTCCTTGCTTTCCAAGAGGATGTACATCTGTTTTCCTCCAGGTGCATTCCATCGTGCCTCTTTCTTTCCCAGATATGCACTGCATTTTGAGTTGCGGTGACAGAATGATTTGGGGTTTTTTTCCAAATTGATAAGATGGAGCTGCCTCTTATTTGCTTGATGAGTCAGTACCGTGCTTGCAATGATAAAATAACCAACTGAAGTGGAACGCCTCACATGCACATTCATTTGATCACACCAATTATTTGTTTGGCCTCACATGCACATTCATTTGATCACACCAATTATTTGTTTTGGTTTCAGTCTTTGAACCTTAATACAAGAATGTTACTTGAAAACTTTAAAGATTTATTGACAATCATGAGCACGTACTGACATGGGGCATACTTAATAAGGTATGATTCAGGAGTCCTAGCAGAAGTGGGCAGCTGTATTTCAAAAGTAGATCACGGAGTTTGTTTTTTTTACAGCTTCTGTCATTCCTAGGAGGATTGGGGTCCTAAATCCAAGGTAAAAGTACATTCTACTGTGTCTCTACTACTACACAGGCAGCAAAATAGTATTTCTGGTCTGTCAGTCTCCTCCAATGATTATTCAGGACTCTTTTGTCAGTCCTTCTTTCACCATTCATATTAGGACAGTTTGCTCTGCTCTTGCCTCTCTGTGTAGCTCCTGCCTTTTAAGCTTGATCTTCAGGAACAGGGACTGTGACAGAAGATAAATCTAATCACATGCTCTTTGTTAGAGTGAGGTCTGGAGGGCATCGTCTTTGTCTTTTTATTTCTTGGTTTCTGCTGAAGGAAGTATAGACATATGGGCTTCAGGAGCGCAACATCAAACTCAGGTACAACCCTGCTCCAGATGGTCATAGAGGTGAAGAACTGTGGTTTGTTCCTGCTGTGCAGTCAGATGTGGCAGCCTATGCACATGCACCATGTCAAAAAACAGGTGGGACATGGTGGCATATTCCCTGAAATGGCATTGCTTGGCTTGGCATGTCTACCTGTAAGGCCATGTTCTGCCCCTGTGAGAGCTGACAGAACTATTCTGTCGAGTTCTATTAGGCCCTGTGATACTTCCCCATGTGGGACTTTCTCGGCTTTTGTGCAGGTACAAATATCATAAACGTCACTGCAGTTTAAAGTTTGGAATGATGGGCTGTTCTCACACTGCCCAGTATGTAGTGTTTGGTGTTCTCACAACTGCACCTGTGTTTTCTTAATTGTGAGTGACAACAGACGCATTTATGTGCTGTATCCACAGACATGCAAAAGCACATGGTAGACAGCAGTTTGAAAACTGTGTCAGTCTCAGTTTCAAAAGCAACTCTGCAGTATTGTGTCCCTGTCTTTCAGTGTGAAAGGGATTCTGTATGTTAGGCTGCTTTTGAAAATGAAACTTAGGCCCATCTTTTGAAGAACAATTAAAGTTGTTTCAACAGAACCACAGTCTTATCTGGCTGGATTGGGACTTCTGAAAATTTGACCTCTTGATGCCCTAAATGAGCTAGGGAGAAGATATCCACCATCATGTTTCCCACTAGAAAAATGAATCAAAATCAATATCTGATTTCTGCAGTTTTGCCTTTGAAATGTTCCATTAAGAGCTCACAGTTGAAATTGGGAAGTTTAACTAGACATTTTTTCTGTTTCAAAGTTTAGAGCAAGATATTCCCAAGGAGAGGGAGGGTAGACTGTCTGCCCTAACTCTGAGGTTATTTAATCCCCAAGAGGGAGGAAGTTTTCAGTGTACTGTACTTCTTGCATATGCTACCTTGTTTCATTTGAGCTATTGCCAGATGCTGTTTTTAGTCTCCACTCAGTGCTTCTGTCAGGCTTTCACACTCCTCCTCCTCCTGTAGGCTTCTCTTCTATGACCTTGTATTTATTTTCCTTCTTTCATCTCTTATTAGATATTCTTATTTCCATTATTCTCAAGCATAGTCAGACCTTCTTTTGTCACCTGTATTTTGTCTTCTCCTTTCTCTGTTTGTTACCGCGAGTCCATTATGGATCTTAACTGGCAAGAGTGGTTTTATAGGACCTGGTTTAATGCATTAGAGCAGATATTTCATAAGTCAAAAATACCAGAGAGCCTGTTTCATGGATGTGAGATCCAGAACAGTGCAATATTTTGAATTGGGCATGTTGTCACATACTAAATTTTAGGAATACCTCATGGTCAGTGTTTGGATTGGTGGACTAACTGATTAATTAATGGACAAATTAATTGCATAACTACAAGCTGAAATAAGCTGAAAATCGGCCTGGTAAAACAACTAGTCATTTTTGAGAACAGAACCTTGATGATAAGTGTGTGTCTGTGGCAGTTTTATAAACTTATTTTAGTTGAAGCAAACCACCCTTTGGAAGTCTAATGTCATCACAGCATTACAAACGTCTGCTGTTTCATGCCTTCTTGACCTCTGCCTTACCAGTTTGTGAATTGTGGTTTCATGCTTTCCTTACATCTGCTGGTGACATCCCCATGGGGAAATGCAAGAAACCTCAATAAGCAAAGTAGCTCAATATGGATAACATAAGGAGCTGAATTGTTGGGGAATACCATCCTCAAGGATTAGAGGGTTTAATGATGGAATGTTTTCTTCATTGTATCACTGTTCTGTCTTGGAAAAGAAGTCTTGGGAACCTGAGACCTGCTTTATATTTGTGCATCTTCTTGTCTCTTTCCACCTATACATGATCTCTGATCTTTGGTAATCTGGGCCTGTTCTGTGTCTTCACAAGGTAGAGTTCTTAGAGGAGGGACTGCAAGGATTGGCAAGGTAACAAAGCTGATGGAGGGCAAGCATTGACTCATGCTCAACTGTCCAAAAGCAGTGAGGAACAGTCTCCCAACCTTTCTACTTGAAAAGAGTTGTCAGAGCTGATCATGGCATGGTCTCACCTGTTAGATTTGTTAGATTTTTCAAATGCGGTGTGTTACACCAGGAAATATCGTTGAATGCAACTTGGGAGTTCCCCATGGCTCTTTCACCACAAAATGCACCTTCCAGTTGAGATCTGGCCATGTTGCCAAAAAAGAGCCATATTCAAGTGTGTTATTGAAGGAAAGAACAGAAAGGGGAGTCTGCCTTGGTGAACCTTCCTTAGGAGCACTCAGAGTGTAACTGAGGATCTTAAACTCTCAGATTAAGCAGAGAAAGGAGAGATTTGGGCACTCCATGAGAAGAGCTTTTTGGGAGGACAGAAGAGGAGCTGAGTAAATACTGACATGTTTATTGTTTAATGGTGCATTTTCACAACATCTGTCAAACTTCCTTTAAAAATACTCAGCCAGCTATGGCTTAACTGTAGATATTTTTCATACTTACTTCCCAATGCAAGGAATTGGCATTTTAATTTCACAAATAAATCTACCAGCTCGTTAAACTTATCCACCTGCTCATGCAAATGGAAGCCCAACAAATTCAGTTTGTTCTCATGTGCTTTTTTCATCATAGCTTTCTGGTTGTCTTGTAAGTTCTTCATAGTCTATTCTGTTCAGATTCTACGTTGCACTGTATTCTATATAATTTCATCCCTTAAATTGCACCCACCACCATGATATGTGGTAGCACTGGGTTGTCAGACTGTTCTCCCCATGGGATCTGAATGCCTCTTCGCTGTAGGCTGCTGGCTTTCTGTGTGCTACACCCCATGCTGTGGTAGCAAGCAGCCTGGATAATACTATATTGTGGTTCTTTGCACCTACCAAAGAGCATGAATGCTTATCCGTGTCGTTAATGACATGGATCTGGTATTGCTTTATTTTAAACTCAGCTGTTTAGCTAAAAGAATGTGTTATTTAGAAGAAAAATGCAATTTCACCTGAAAGTAACTGGCCAAGTGAAATTTTATTTAGTCCCAACAATAGATGCCATTTGCTGTTGATGATTGCCATCATGGCACGCTTTAAGTGAGAACAAACATACTACCCCCCTCCAATACACACAAGCCTTTTTTCCTAACAGATTTATTCATTAAGCATATGTTCAAAGACTACAGCTATTACCACTTTTAAATAGAACCATTTTTTTCATTGCTTTTCATGGATAAAATGCCACAGTGTTATGAAAAACCTGTTAATGTTCCAGATTTAATGAACTAACATGTTCTATTAAAAGTCCTTTCTACTCAAGTTGTTGGACAATAGACTTTGCTGCCTTGCAAAGTCTTTAGCAGTTTGTATGCCTTTACCTTCCCTCTGTGTATGTTAATATGGTCTCTTACTTCTGAGCACAGAAATAGGATAGAAGGTGGTTAGACTGCAAGGCTTGGTCCCAACTTCCTTGCACAGGCAACATTTCTGCTGAAATAGGTAGAAGTTTCATCTGACCAATTTTGCAGCCTTTTGAGAAGAGGGATGGCACTCTTGAGAGACACTAAATGCCTTCCATTTTGTATGCCTTCAGTGGGAGACAAAGAAAAATACAGAAAGCTTTTTCAGAATAGGTCATTTTTCTTTCTGTCATGTCTGTTCAGGGGCTCTCAAAATGGCCCCTTTTAGTATCCTTTGTGCTCACTGGTACTGACAGGTTCTGAATGTCATTTGCCAGGACATTGAAGAGCCTGTGTTATTTTCTGTAGGGAAAAAGGCTTTTGCAACAGCTCTAAGGTGAAGCTTCCTTTGTTCTTGAGATTTTTCTGCATGCCACTAAAGTGCTGTTTCTATTGGATGCACATATAGGTTCGATGATGCTATGTCCATTCAACTGGTAAGATCATTTCAAGATCTGTAGAGGTGAAAGGATGAACTATGTTATAGGTATCCCTCAAAAATAGGACTTGGTACTGCCTTGCTTCATCTTTTGTCTTTTGTGCCTCTGTTCAGCATATCTGAAATAGATCACAGGGCTTCTACCTGGGCCATGCATAAAATGCTCTTGTCCCTTCTTCTTATGATCTTCCCAGCATAATTAAGGCTACTGTGGTGGTTTGACCCTACCTGGAGCCCAGGTCCCCACCAAAGCTACTCTGTCACGCCCCTCCACAACAGGATAGGGGAGAGAAAACATAACAAAAGGCTCATGAGTTGAGACAAGGACAAGGAAAGATCACTCACCAGTTACTGTCACAGGCAAAACAGACTTGACTTGTGGAAATTTATTACCAATCAAAATCATTAGGATAATGAGTAGTAAATCAAATATTAAAAACTCTTTCCCCTCACCCTGCCCTCCATCCTGATCTTAACTTCATTTCTGATTCTCTACCTCCTTCCCTACAGCAATTCAGGGAGATAGGGAATGGGGGTTACAGTCAGTTTATCACATGCTGTTTCTGCCACTGCTTCCTCCTGAGGGAGAGGAGTCCTTGCCCTGTTCCAGCATGGGGTTCCTCCCATGGGAGACAGTACTCCATGAACTTCTCCAATGCAGTTCTTCCACAGCCTACAGTTCTTCACTAACTGCTCCAGTGTGGGTCCCTTCCAGTGAATGTGGTCCTTCAGGAACAGGCTCAAGTGTGCAAGGTCACACGTCCTACCAGCAAACCTGCTCCAGCTTGGGCTCCTCTCTCCATGCATCTGCAGGTCTCTACCAGGAGCCTGCTCCAGCACAGGCTTCTCACAGAGTCACAACCTTCTTCTGGGCATCTACCTTCTCTGGTGTGAGGTCCTTCCAAGGCTATCTACACCCCTCTGGACCTCCATGGGCTGCAGGGGCACAGTTCCTTCACCATGGTCTGCACTGTGGGCTGGAGGGGAATCTCTGCTCCAGCACCTGGAGCACTTCCTCCCCCTCCTTCTGGACTGATCTTGGTGTCTACAAGGCTGTTCATTTCACATATTCTCACTCCTCTCTTCCCTGGCCACATTCACTTCTGTGCCATAACTTCTTTTCCTTCTTAAATATATTATCACAGAGGTGCTACTACCGTGTGATTGGCCCAGCAGTGGGTCTGTTTTGGAGCTGGCTGGCATTGGCTCTGTTGAACATGGGGATGCTTCTGGCAGCTTCTCAAAGAAGCCACCCCTGTCGCCTCCCCACACCCTGCTACCAAAACCTTGCCACACAATCCTTTCCGGAAAGGACCAAGCAAGTTTGTTGTACACAATCGTCAATGGGAGTTGAGGGGTGCAAGGAAAAAAATCTCTAGTAGAATTTTCAAGTAATGTGGAGGAAGACCTGAATTATAAATGTTATGAGATCAGGAGCTTCTGAAAAGAAAGAAATACTTCAATCAAGATCAGAGACAATAATATTTTTAAAATTTGTGTTGCATAGTCGAGGAGGTAAAGTAATTTGTTGTGTTTTCATCCTCAGAATAGGAGATACTGTAAACACCTTTTATACCTCTAGCAATGGGAGGTTTAAAGTGTGCTTCCTTGTCAGCTGTACCTCCCACAGATGCAGCATACCTGCCTTGTGCTTCCATGCAATATCAGATCATATTCAAATCTTCTCCAGAAAGGTCTAGGATTAAGGTATAAAAAGCATTTCTGCAATATTTGCTGGAGTACAGAATAAAAACCCCCTAGGCTAACTGTGATCCCAGTCTTACTGGGGCGCTAGAAGTAGAAAAGCTATGCTGATACAGGATCCAAAATGGTGCTTGCTTCCCACCTTGGAGACCTGTTGATTAATGTCAGCTCTTGCTAAGGTAACTCAGCATGAGGCTCTGTGGTATAAGAGTCACCTCAGGTCAAGCAGAGCCTTGGGATATGTGTGTCCATTAGAGGTTTGTTTCTTTGGATTGTTTTGTAGAGTGAAGCTCAGGACTGCAGGCAAGTCATGCAAAATCCTCCCAGAATAATTGCAAAGTTCATCACCAGCGTGTGCCTGTTTGTCTCACCTTCTCTGACAGAGATCCTTAACAACTTGTGCATGTCTGCTTCTCTATCTAGACAAAACATTGCTTAGTGCATGTTTCCTCACTGGGAAGAGGATGAGAAGACAAGCTGTTGCTTTCTTTTTTTTTTTTTTTTAGTTTACTATTTAAGGCTGTGTATCCATGTTGAGAAGCAGAGTATAGGAACCAAGATAGACTAGGCACAGGTAAACGAAGTGGACTGTTACCACCTCCTACATGCACTGTTCCCTTTTTGTGCTCCTATATGGATAGCTAGGGAGAAGGAGAGGTTGAAACTGTTATGCTTACCACATTTTATTAACCTAAGAATGCCCCTAATGTGAAGGGACTGCAGTTACAATGGTAGCAGAGTACTGAACTGGAAGCAATGATATTTAATTGTGCAGGGTTTGCATTAATGGAGTAGCCCTGGATGGAAATAGGGTTCTAATAAGGAGGTAAAATTGAGTGTGGACATCCTGTTTCTGGATGTCCATGCCCTAGCTGTACAAGTGCTTATTCTGAAGCCTAAGTTATAGTATCTGAGTGAGGCTGCTGCTTTCTGAGGAAGCAAAGCAATGCAAGCATAGCCTTTTTAAATGCATGAAAGAAAGTGAAATGCTTATACTTGGCATAGTACCCTTGGGGCATGTATCAGGTTTGCAACTGAAGATGATTGTTGAGACTGGTCTTGATATAATTTACTTTGCTCAGGAAAGAGAATGTCTTTGAAATAAACATTGAATGCGATAGTGGCTTTCCTAAATGCTTTTGGTGAAGGCTCCAGGGCGTAAGATTTGAGTCACTTAGTAAAGCAGGCTATCCCCAAATGAATGACATCAAAATGTTCACATTTGAACCTGGCAGGAAGCCAGCGTATCACCCATCTGCTTCAAGGTGCAAACCTTCTCATTCACCAGAGCAGAAAGCGGATCTAATACCTACAGAATGCCAGGCTAGTAAGTCACTGAGGTGAAATTAGAAACACACAGTGGTATTAGCATTACAACTGTAGAAGTTATTCATTTATCAGGAGAAATATGCTTTTTTTTTTTTTCAACGGTACCAATGTGCTAACACCAATTTAGATTATGGTAGTATGAGCAGTAAACACTTTCGAAAGTGTATGATGCCAGAATGTGCTCATTTCTTTTAATTTTCAGAGTCACTCTTGTATTGCAGAGGCCATTTGACTGTGTTTAAATTATTGCTATTTTTTGATTAGGCATTCACGCATGTTTAAGTATATCCTGCAGTTAAAGACTAAAGGCACAAAAATTATAATTAGGGTTTGGAAGAGGAGAGTTGGTTATCCTGTTTCAGAGAGTTCAAACCTGTACATTTCAATCTGCATTGTTGTGCTGCTGACAGTTGTCCCTGGCTGTGTTGCCTGTGCAAGGCTGATTCATGAGCAGTCAAAGCCTTACCTCTTCAACTGTGGAATTACAGAGCTGCTTTTTGGGTTTCTATTTGCAGTGTTAAAAGGAAGTTTTCAGCCTGGAATTAATTTGGGACAACCAACTCCACTGAAACTCAACTAGTATTCTGTTTACAGAGGCTCAAATCACCTCCGAGTTATCACCAGGCACTTGAAAATGTTCACTGAAGAAAACAATATAACAGAGAAATGTATTCTTTATTTAAAAATACCAATTGTTAAAAATTGAATCTAATTGTTAAGTGGTAACCAGACGTACCGTCTGTAAGGGGGTTAGTAGGAAGGGAGGAAAGAGCCTTACGCAAAAAAAAAAAAATAAATAAAAGGAAAACCAAACTAAAACCAAACCAAAGAAGCTTTGAACAGTGCCCTGATTGAAGGGTGGCAAATGCTAATATGTGTGGGTGTGATACAAGTTAATATTCACTGTCTCTGCCCGTTGAGGGTCTGTGCTCACTTAAGAGCCGTACTTTGACACCGTATTTAATATTTTGTTTCAAAGCAAACACTGCTCGAGGGGCCCTAGCTGCCATGAGAAATGGCATATCCTTTAACTTGACGTTTCACAGGAGAAAAGGAAAAAGGACACTGCTTAACAACACATCTTGTGTTTAAGACCTGTAAGCATTAGGAAAGGCATTAAGAATAAACCTCTTGTGTATTTGATTTAGTAGTGGGAGTATGATTTAGATGTGGATAAGGGCATAACTAGCCTTGCATCGGAAATTAAGAGCAACTCCCCCCTTATTAGTAGAAACATAGCAGTTTATAATGAGTGTTGGACACCAGCAGTCAGACCCTACAGATGGTACAGTAGCTCCCATATACTTCCCATATGGTTGCTTTATCTGACAGTCCCTTACTGCTTCTGATGGCTCCTAGCAGTTCATCTTTGCTGTTTTTCTAGAGCAGAGATCCTGAGGATTTTGTTTCTTCTCACTCCCAATCCAAGTGAGGCTTACCCCTGATTCGGAGTGGTGTCAGCTGGGTGTATCCCCAGCTGCTTCTCCCTTGCAGCTCTGTTTCATATGAGTTACTATGGACTAGAGATTTGGTGAGATGATTAGGTAAGTTACTTTACTAACCCACTAAAGTGGCTTAGGTATATTTTAAAGCAGTCTATAACACTGTGTGGGACTCCAGGTCTGGGAAGGGTGGTGTCTGGAACATCTTGTTTCTTCCAGACAGGAAGAGTTAGATGACAGCTCAAATGAAGTGTCCCATACGCAAACTTCAGTGAAACTAAGTCTCTGGTGTCAGGCTGCATCCTTCCCCCTTCAGGAATGACTTCATATACCAGAGTCCTGTCTTATAAAATTGTCTTTTGCAAATTCTTTTGATTATTTGGGGGAAAAAAAGAAGACTGTATGGAGGCAAGGAAATTTTAGAAGATTTTGAATTTTTCTTTTTTCTTTCCCATATTTCTTTTCCTCTGCAGTTATCATTTTTTCATGAATTATTTCTTGAGCAAGACCACTCACTCACTGGGGGGGGGAGTGGAAGTTGATATAGAAAGGCATGTTAATGCTATGCCATTAAACTCTCTGAGACTGGGTTTTATCTTTGCATTTCAGGTTTATATAGCACAAGCACATTTTCAAGCAAACAGATTTGCACCAGAATCACTAAGAAGCAAAACTGAACATTACCTAAGAACAGATTGTTTCTCACAGGGCTTACCTTTTGAATCACTAATTCTGCTTAATACAACAAATCCTTATTTAGCTCCTAACAAGCCCTCGGTTTTTCTAGTGAATGCTAAGACTAGCAGTAGGTAAAAAATCAGTCTGAAAGTTAATCACAGTTGTCCTGGTTTAGTATGAAAGTTAGTTTCAGAAGTGTTTTTTCAGACATTGATTTAATAAATTAGGAACATCCTGGACATTTTTTTCATGGCTTATAAACTGTACTGTCCAGAAATCTAATCACAGAAAAAAATACTACCTTGGTAATTTAGTTAAATGTATGTTTCTATATGTTCAGTCGAACCTAAGAGTAATCTGGACCCTCTGTAGCCATGATAAATATATTTCTTGCCATTGATAGCAGAGTCCCTTTTCTGTGCAGGAATTTAATAGGTATTAGGATATGATTCCTGTTATGCTTGAGTTTTATGGATCCTGCAAGAAAATGGCTAAAATTTTTTCTTCATCTTCTCAAATGATGAAGGTTGGAGCTGGTGGACATTTCCACTGCAGCAACTCAGCTGAAGATGCCCTTAGGAACTGGAACCTATCCAGGTGGTATTTTCACTTATCATTGTGGCAGCCAGACAATTACTACACAGTACCTGTTGGACTTTTGAAAAAATCATAACAATTTGAAAGCTCTTATAAATCACAGAAAAGAGGGAAAACCTCAAGGCCTCATCTGTACCCTAAATTCTCAGAACATATCAGCAAGCACATAACATCAGTGACTGACTGGGAATCAGATGAGGTTTGCAACTTGTTTGCTGGCTGGTCTTCTCTTGTTGAAGAATAGGGGGAGGCAGTTTGTCTTGCAATCTGATATTTCTCTTCTCCATTCCTCTCTCTAGCAGCTTGCAGGCTTGCTTTTATATGTGACCCTGCGGTATCATAATAATGGTCCTGGGTGAACATGAACATTTTTTTTGACTTCACCTCTTTCTCTCCTCCCACCCACCCCAGATGAAGTGGCAGGTGGACTGAGTGGGAGCAGTGTGAAACGAATGCAGAGAAAATGTGTGACTCAGCAGTTCATCAGGGAGCTGCTGAGTGGAAAGGCAACTATTCTCCTCGCAAACTGGCACCAGGTTCCTATTCCCTCAGAGATGAGAACAGGCCCCTTATAGATGGAGCTGTGTGTCCCACCAGCATGGTGAACTTTTTTCAGGAGAACTTATTTCAAGTAGAGAGGAAAGTTTCTTCTTTGAGTTTGTTGCCAGGGAAAGGGGAGAAGCATTAGGCTAGAAATACATAGACCTCCACTGCCTGTCTTGCTCACAGATTTTATACGTGATTTTACTCCTTACTTTCTTTTTCTCTTAATGTGTTTTTCCCTTTTGGTAATCAAAGTTTGGCTTAAGCAGCAGCCAGATTCTACCACTTGAACTTTAAAAGTGCAAGCCTCCAGTAGTTTTCCTGGCTAGTAGATGACACCCCTTTTCCTCTCTGCACTGTTGTTCAAAGAACTCCACAGAGAACGTTTGTCTTCTTCAGAAGGAGGCTGCTGGATTTAGGTATGCTAGCAGCCACTCATGGACAAAGCAAGTGAGAAGGAGAATTAATATTTGTGTGTTATCCTCAGTTGCACAAGGGTGAATTAACCTTCTCTCTTCAGTGTGAGGGAAAGACCATTTCTAAGCAGTTTTGTAATGGTACAAGAAGTTGTTTTATTAGCAGTTTCAGTGACTGTCCTTCAGAAAGGAGAACTGAAGTAGATTTTTCTCTGACTAATCAACAGCAGGTAGACATTTTATATCAGTGATTGTACTTACTAAAAATTGAGTTTTAAAGCTGTAATGTGCATCATTGTCACAGAGTTTTCCCAACACACACTTGCAAAAAAAGCAAGAATGAGGTGGTGTTCTCTCAAATCTTCAGAGAGCCTGAAACAATGTCACTTGAGAGCTGTTGAGCAGCTGAATTCCTCTTGATGGGCATATCAATCCAGGAATTGGAGTGAATGAAATACAAATATTCTTGGCTACTTCCAGTGTGTTCATTTTAGCGAAAATATTCAGCTTTCCCAAATGTTATGAATTTCAGTTGTTCTCCACGTAGCTATAAATACCTCTAGCTTGGCCCAGCTTGTTCTTACAGTCCAGGGTAGATACACTTAGTGCAAACTGAAAGCATTGTAAGCTGAAATTCATTTCAGATTAAGTAACATAGGAGACTGATAACTAGGTTGCTGGTCATGTAGGCTGAAGAGGCTTCCATTCTTCTGTAATGTGTCAGAGAGGGTAATTCCAGTTTCTTGGACCTCTTACTTAAATTGATGGTATGCCAGGCTTATTTCTTCTTTAAATTCTGTTACACAGGGGTGACTGAAATCTGCAGTTACAGTTTGCAGTCCTACAAAGGACCACTGGTTTGATCTAAGTGGCTTCCAGTTAATATCAAACTGATTTTAGAATTGCTTTGGTGCCTGGCAGTGTTTAGTGGTAAATGTAGTGAGATATGTGGATCTCTTGGGGTTGTTGCTAGTGTTTGAATTAAGCTGTCTGATACCTCCTGAAGTAGCTCTCTATGTGGTTTTGCATTACAAATGCAAGATCTACCAAACACAGGTTCTTGGCAGCTAAAACTTGGACTTTATCCAGAGTGAAATTGGAAGTATTGAGGCTATTACATTGTTGTAAATCCCTGCTATCTCCAGTCAGCCAGTAGTAGGTAGCTATAGGGTGCATCTGTGAATATTTTTCTTTGCAGCTCTTAATCTGGATACTTTTAAGGACTAGATGCTCTCCTCCTGAGCAGTATTCTATTCAGGCATTTGGAAAACATAATTGTATTGAACTCTTGTAAACAGAGCAGGTCAGGGATTAAGCACAGTAACAGTTGTCATGATCAGAAAGGTCAAAAAAATTAATAATGGAGGAGATGCATTCTTAGGATAACAGCAAAAACATTCCCTGATTTCAACACAGATCATGAAGTCTTCAGTGTAATTTTTGACATAACTTATCAGGTGAGTTATGAGTGAAGAGAGAATCAAGAAGAAACAAACTTAGCTTGGTGGTGAATTTTGTCTGTCTGTAAACAGTAATGATGCAGCTTCTGTCATGTTTACTACTTAATATATTAGATTGCAGATTATAAAGAAGTTCAGTAGAAGTTTCAGAATTATAAAATAGTGATCCATGAGTTGGTTTCCTGCAGAATGAGGAAAAAATACACAAGTTGTGTTTGCTATGCAAGTATGAAAGGTCCTCTTCCTCTTACCCGCTTCCTCCCATACCACTGCAGTGCAAAAGAAAGCTAATTATTTGGTTTCCATCCTTATCATTCTGCAGTGGCAAGCAAAAAAAAGAACGTTTTCTTAGATGTTACCTTTCTTCTAAAGCTTTATTCTTTGGATAGACGAGCTGTCTTTTTACCCTCCAGCACAAGCTGCCTTTTGTTCATGTGCACTCTGAGGCAACTCATTCGGCTTTGGTGTGTCTTGCCAGGACCTGGACTTGCCTGCAATCAGGATGTCTTATGATGTGTGTTTTTAACAAGGTCTTGACCAGATATGTGAACTGCAATGCCAAGGGCTGTGTCCTGCTTATGCAGTTTAGGTGCATGTCAAAAGAAGCACTTGCAGTCCCATATCAGTAGTGTACATTCATCTACTGTTCTGTCATCAATAGCAGGTCTCCCTAGCAGTTAGATGGAAATTGGAGACAGTGATTTCAGTGGGCAGTTGTCTTTTGATATCTGAAGATCTAAAAGCTATACATGTATTTATGATTCTGGTGTGAAGTGTTGGTAATCTTGACGGATGTGAAGTTTGGCTGGTGTGTTCATGCTTTGTGATGCTTTTATGCTGTGATCCATTCCTATAAATTCTTGTCACTCACAGCCATCATGAAGATAGGTTCAGAGAGATATGTATCTCTATACACCCTAAATGATCATGGGACAATGCAGCTGAGCATCGGTGGTGTGTTGGCTGCTACAGCTTTAGAGTTGGCAGAACACGTGAGGCCTGTTTTTCTCTTGTTTTGTGAGTCTGGCAGGTAATTCACAAAGCCTGGGGTTTCCACCCCCAGTGAAGAAGCAGCCACCACTGACAAAATTTATATTTCTCAGTGAAGAAGCAGTACCATCCAATCCTTCACAGGGACAGTGTGATGGATGTACATAAATGTCTAATAACTGTAGAGCACTATATTGTCATTGCTGGGGTATATTTTATTTCTGTTATAAAAACAATTTTGATGAGAAACAAGTCTGTTGCTCAAAAATACATTATTAAATTAAGTCTGCCAATGGAGCTGTGTCAATTCCGTGAGCATTAGCACCCATGCACAAAAGAGGACACAAGTTCCTTTAAAAGTGTTAATTTCATTAGGAAATAACAGCCACGATGTGCGGTTCTGGGGACTTGTTTTTTGTTTTGTTTTGTTTCTCACTGAAGGCTTTAAGTATGAATCAGTTGAGTTCCAGAGCTGCTAATGCCTCACCCACAGCAGGATTTGATGGGATCCTGGCATGTTTGTTACTGTGAGGTTTGTTGACATTGCTACAGTGCCTTTTAACATTTCAGTTAAGCCTGGTACTCTAAGCACTTGTTTTTCTGAGAGCGCATATAGGCGTTGTTTCATTCTTCTGCCTTTTATGTACCCACATATAAAGTCAGAAAATTAAAGATATGGAGACACAGGGGTTTTAAAATAGCCATTTTCAGAGTTACAGAAGCCAGCTTTTACCTCCTGAATGGAGAAAGATGTTTCCCTATGTATTATTCCATAGCAAAGTGTTGTGCCATGTATTTTTGGCAGCTTGTATTGGTGGCAACATTTAAGGAAGGAATACAGGATGAATGGATCCCTGGCATGATCCAGAAAGTTCCTTACCCTGAACAGCAAGGATGAGGTTAAGTTTATGGTGCTGTTTTGAAATGTCTGGTTGCTTTAACAAGCCATATGGCTGCTACAGATGTCAGAGACCTTTTTAGTTCTTCTGCCAAAGGGTTTTTTTTTTCTAGCAGCCATAGTCCTGCACCAAAGCAGAAGTATTTGTGGAACCTGAATCCCAATCTTCATGATGCAGGAATAGAAGAGGATATCACATGGATGTTACATTTAACTGTCAGTCAAATCACTAAGAGAGGAGAGGCACGATTCACTCCTGGATGTAGTCATCCTTGCCAGCTCTCTCCAGACCTTCACATTCACCTTGAGACAAGAAAGCTTTACTGATGTCTCACTCATTTATTACCTCATCTGGGCACTGAAAGAATCCAAGCCCCATTAGGGCAAATAATACAGGAATATAGGATTGCAAGATGAAGTGTGAGTGGTAATTGCACTATTGTTTAAATCTGACATAGTTAAATCAATACAGAACCCTAGGTGGGAATCATTATGTTTGTTAGAATCTAATCTTTTAGGATTTGGAAGAACAAATGTTTGAGTGAACTTTAATTAATATAGGCCTTTTTCTTCATATATCCAAGATATGTATCTTAATAAATTCCTTTATACATATGGATACAGGCAGTTCTCCAGTATTTTAGTTCTTGTCCCTCTTGTCTTTTCTTGTATTAGTGCAAATACCTGTTCATAACAGTTTCAATTCAGCAGAGCTGGAATCCTGGGCTCCCAGGTCCATAGACCAGGACCTTACGCAGTGAAAATAATTGAAAGTAGAAGTAATCTATTGTCTTTCATATAGGGCAGTCATAAGAAGGAGAATTTGACTCCTTCAATCGTACAGATGATACTGAATAACAATGGAATTCCAGGAATTGGACTTCTGGGCTGTGGAGAGGCATAGATCCCCATGGTTACAGACACAGAGCAGTCCCCTAACTTTGACATCTTTGTTCCAGAAGGCATGTGGTTAAGTGGCCTTCACATTGTCATGTTAGAGTCAGGATTTTGTTTCCAACCTAGACACAGATGACCTTGTAAAATCTCAGGCTGTTACAGATATGAAACAAAGAAATTCTGTTTACCTACTACATAAGGCAGGTGAACAAGCCTTTGGTCAGTTAAAAGAAATTTTCTGAAATATGAAATATTATGACTTATAAAAAACAATTGAAAGCTGAGCTTGAAATCTGCATTCCCTGACTTCTTGTTGGGTTGTCTTCCCAATGATATTTTAGTTCTGCACTGTGTGTATTTTATCTTGAGCTTTGGGGAGGAGTATCCAAGAAAGGAATTCATCAGAATTTGGAAAAACAGTAAATATGTTCATTAACCATTCTTAGGGACAGAGATGTATCATATCATGTAGATAAAGGAAAAGTAGAACTTAAAAATATGTTCAGTGAAAATAGAAGGCTAGAGACTTTAGGAGCAAACAATAATAAACTGTATGTAAACAGATATTTCTGAGGGTTTAGTTCTCAGCCACAGGTGCATGTCTCTCTGCAGGGATGACAAAAATAATTTCTGACATCAAGATTCTGTCCCTGCTAAATTGCAAATTCCTGTTCCAAAACATAGAGCAAAAACATCACACAAAAATATCAGGAAAAAAAATTGGCAATCATTAACAAGTGTTTTCACCTCAATTCTTATTCAAATCCAGTGAGACATGAAGCATTTTAGAAGCTTGAAAATTTGCAACTTTAACTCTTAAGATTGAGCACATTATAGAAATGAAAACAAAGGTCAGCATTTAAAGTATTTAGGCAGCCTTAACTGTGGCTGCTTAATGTGGCTACTGTGTTGTCCTCCAAGAGAACTTCTGAGTCCGGCTCTATGTGGTGTGGTATCAGAAGTCGGGTGTTAAACGTAAATATGTCCCTGGACACCAAGGATTGTGTCTGTCCTCTCCGAGTTTCTTGGAGATGTTTGTCAAGGACTGTAGATCACTGGCTGGAAGCCTGAAGGACTGAGAGGTAGAACTCCCATGATCTCTTGAGCGGTATTCCAGAAACTTTCTGCTTTTCCTTTGAAAAGCATTGTTTTCAAGTGATTGTCTTCCAGCATTAAAAGATACATTGGTGAAAGCGAAGGGTGGGATTGTTGACACTTGTGATTTTACCTCTTTAGTTCCGTATTTTTCCCTGTTTTATTGACCTATATTTAATATAAAATTTTGGTAGTGTTTAAAAAAATTGAGTCCTTCATAGAATGGTTTTGACTGAAAGGGACCTGAAAGGTTGTCTAGTCCCAGCTGCCCTGCCATGAGTAGGGACATTTTCCACTAGAGCAGGTTGCTCAGGGCCCCATTCAACCTGGCCTTGGCAAATGGGTGATTTCAGGATGTACCTGTGGTATGAGATACATGGGGTTATGTCTATTTAGATGCACATTCTCCATGTTTCCTGAGAAATATCTGTTTAAAGACAATGAAATAGTTGCATACAACTGGTTATACCCAGCATGCCTTGCTGAGGCCATTACTCATCATGAACTGACATGAACATTTTGAAAATGAGAAACCAGTAACCTTGAGCTCCTGGGGAAACACCTGACAGTACACTGCAGATGCACCTTCTTGTGTCTCTGGGTCTCCTGAGTCATTATGTGATGATGACCCTTTTGTTACTGGGCAGCTGTGGGAATGGAGAACCTTGTAGATGAATCCATCAGTGTTTTCTAAGCACCTTGTTCTCATGTGCAGGCATGGATGTCCTAAGGTTTGCTTCAGTGAGGGGAGGGAGAACAGTAGCAGAGTGGGAATAAACATCTCATGTTCCTGCCTACTCTCACATTTTTCTATTATAGAAATCAGAATGAGATATTTTCATGAATTCTTACTGTGGTGAGACCCTCAGCTGATACACAGGTCCTTATGTTTCATTTGTCTGATTAGAGCTGTGGGTACTTTATGGGTCCTTTTCTGACCTGGAGTTACTGTTGTGAGACATTTAGAGAACTGTATGTTGAAAAGAACTTTTTTAGAAACTTGACCTCAACAAATGGTTTAGGTTGGATATTAGGAAAAGGTTCTTTACCCAGAGGGTGGTTGGGCACTGGAACAGGCTCCCCAGGGAAGTGGTCACAGCACCAAGCCTGACAGAGTTCAAGAAGTGTATGGATGGTGCTCTCAGGCACATGGTGTGACTCTGGGAGGGTCCTGCACTGGGCCAGGAGTTGGACTCAATGATCCTTATGGGTCCCTTCCAACCCAGCATATTCTGTGATTCTCTGAAACCAGGGAAGGACCAATGATGTGGCATTTCCCTGGGACACAGGTGGCTGGCTTAGGCTTAAGGCTGCAGTGCTGTACACAGGGCAGCCTTGGGGCTATCCTCATGTAGAAAAATGTGAATCAGTAATACTTACATCAAGTGGGGCTGATCTTTCACTCCTTTTAGCTTACAAATTAATTTATATCTACACAGACTCTGTTCAAAATACTGTTACTGAGGGACTAGCCACTCCAGCAGTTATTTCCACCAAACAATAGCATTACAACATTATTAAATAGCTCTTGAGTATGAATTCATCCAAGAAGTAGGTTATTAGAATAAAGTCTATTTTATTAGTGCCTTAGGATGCTCAGCCAAAACCTAGAGCCCTTGAGCACTATTCGGACTCCTAACATGAAACAATCTCTACCTCAGAAATTTATAATCAAATTAGACAAAGTAGACAAATAAGGGCAAAGAGCGAAATTGAGGCAGGAAGGGACAAAATGGGTTCTGTGCTACCATTTAGCTGGGAAGTGTGTAGCTAGGCAATAGCACAGATAGTTTCTTTTAAAAAGTAAAAATGAAAAGGTGCAGCAATGTAGATGAGAATTTATTAACAACAAAGCCCAGAATCTGCACCTCCGGAAAGAAAGGGAAAATAATTTATCCGCCCACACTCACTTTTTTCTGACGAAGGCAGGTGAATAAAGCTGCACTAATCGAGTGTGACGCTCACAATCCTGAGCTGCACTTACTGATGCGGAACTGAGAGGTAACCATCGTCTCCAGGAAAACAATAGCCCTGGCAGCCCCCGCGGTGCCTGCAGGGTCACACACTATTCATCCCCTGCACATGTCATTTTCACGTGAAGGTTGTTCCAGTCCAGCTGTTATGGAGTCAATGGATGAAGCTGAAGGACAGCAAGAAGAGCTGAACAGAAAGGAGCAGTCCCTGAAAACCTCTCAGAAAACAGCAGTGCTTGGTTGGCCGCCCCGATGGAATGGATTAATGCCTGGAGACAGCATGTATCTATTTGTCCTCTCACAGATACTGGTAAGGCAGTTTGCCATAGCTTTGAAATGCTGGGACCCTCCTTCTAAGCTGTGTTGGCTTGGGAGGTCTCCTCCTCATTTGTTGTAGATGTAGCAGTGGACAAAGGTGTAGTCCTCTCATTTCTGCAGCCACCTCTTTGCCTTGCAAACAGCCCCTGCGTTTTGATGTCCCAGACTCCCATCCCATTTACTGCCTCACTGCAAATACCTCCTTTGCCCAATGACTGATCTGATCTCCCACAAAATCCATTTTCTGTAGCTGGTATGTATGGGGGTAAATACCCATCTTGTTTTCAAGTGGATCGGGAGGTGTATCCCAGTAAAGTTGTGGTGTGCCCTTCACAGTCAGAGATGAGATTATACCTCTCTTTGAGTACATTAAGTATATCATCATTGCTTTTGTAGTTTTATGTTACCTCTGGTGTGTGCAGCACCCAAAAGTGGTTCAAATGAAAAGTTCCCATGCGGGTATGTTTGTGTGTGTGTGTCTATTTATAGTGATGTCTATGGGAACGTTGCTTATTTGTGAGAGATTTCAGAGAGGCCTTAATAGTCTTTTAATAACATAGTAATTTCATTGAATTACCAGTTCTGATCTAGAAGAGTTCAGAAGTCAGAGGAATCTGTTGCTCTTTCAATGTACACCTGGGCAGTCCTTTTTCTAGTGTGGATCAGAGTAAGCCTGCATAACTCAATGATGCATATCTGCTTAATAGTGGCTGAGCATGTAGCCTTCAGTCTTCTTATTCTTGTTAAGCTACACCTAGAAAATACCTGACTTTTTAAAGCAAAAATGATAATCAAGATGAAATCAATGCTAACTAAATTAGTTAATTATGCAGTCTTGAAATGAAAACGTATAATGAGAGGTGCTCATTATGTCTTTTCTGATTGATTGCACAGCTTCTCTGCATGATGCTGTGGTACGGCACTTATGGGACCATCCCAGCAGCTCAGAATGCCTTTGACCTGCTCTCGTACTTGCTTACCCCATTTAAACATGTTTGGTCAGATCAAGGGGAGGTAAGTCCCTGTACTCCTCTCTGATTATGTAGTTGATGTCAGTAGCCTTGGATGGTGCTTCTAAAATCTCTTCTGATTAAAAGTGTAATACACATGTATTTCATATATTACAGTGATTGCTGCATTGTGTGTCTGTCCTGAGAAGGTTAAAAGAGTTTTCTGAAAACATATCAATATTTTATCTTTGAGATATAGTGCTGAATTTTTGGCTATGATGTTAGGTCAGCACAGCAGATTTTTTGTAATGTGCTAGTAATTGCAAATGAAAAAAACAATAAGAAGCCAGCCACTAAGGTTTAGTTCACAGTAAAGGGAGAGCAGGAACTTCATTTATTAGGATGAATAGAAGCTTAAATTCTGGAAGAATGGATCAACTCACATAAAAGGTGCAAATCACAACATACTCAGTCACAAAAATCTATTTTTGTTGAGTGTTTAGAACGTACCTATGTGCAGTAAATGTATTTCAAGTGTGCTAGGTACACAGGTTCAATTATATCTACAAAGCTATACCAGTAAAACTGCTTGGTTTCTCACCATGACATAATGACACATATACCAGAATGATTCATCTGATAAATTACTGGTAATTATACCCATTGCAGATTTTTCTAGTGTGGACAGAACATTAATTAAATAGTGAACAGCTACTTTCAAAAATCAGATGAAATATATTTGCTATCAGAATGCTTAGATTCATTGTACATAATCTTTGTAGCAGAGGCTATGCAGTACAAATAAAAAATCTGATTCTGTGCCTCTTGTGACTGAAGTAAAGTGACGACTGTTTTCTGTTTCGTCTTAGCAGTGTTTATGAGCTGCATGTCGCCTGCTCTTTTGTGGGTTTTTTTTTCAAAAGAAGCACTTTTTCTTTGCCCTTTTGCTGTTGGATTTATTATGCACAGAACTCTTCATGGACTACTGCCTGTGTCTTATTTGTAGTGGCTGAATCATTAAGAAATTGCTGTTCCTTACAGAAAATCACTGATTTGTGTGATTTTGACTAAAAATAATTGTTCAGCATGGAGGAAACTGATTCCTGGAACACACTACAAGAACATCCCAAGTATGACTGTGCAGATGTTCATGCATATTTTTGAGGACTGTTTATTATAGCACTGTTTATCATGCAAATTTAGACTTGAAAACAGTAAAGGCAAAGAAATCTTCTGTCATTAAAATAAGCAAATGGAAGCTCTTAACTCCACCTTTTTCTTTAGCTGTACTAGCGGGACAGAAACAGAGTAGAGTTCTTGACTACTGAAACCCATTAGAACTGAATTTTGCACCTACTACTGAGGATAGGCCAAACTATAAACTACTTAAATATGGCTAAGACACTGGAATTAATTTCGCTTCCAGTGGTGTGAATTAACCTGATGGTATTTCACAGAATGTGTATAAAACAGAGAAAAGTCTTCTGTGGCTGGATTTTATGTAAGGACCTCTAAACATGGGAACAGTACTAAACTTCATTCAAAGCCCTTTGTCAAAGTATAAAATTGCACTGACTACAGCAATGAAGTGTTGGGTCCAGGCTGCAAAACTGAATTGTGGATCCAGATCTCAGTTTTGGCAATGCATGAGAGTAGGAAGCAGAATTCTTTTTTGCCTTCACAGCAAAACCTGGGGTTTAGACTTTCTGAGTTGATAGGGCTTGGAGATGGTTTCAGTTTCAGTCTTCTCCAAAGCCTGGCATTTTCTCTGGTGGTGGTGGCTTTTCCACAGGTGAGTATGGTATGGCTAAATATTCATGGGAAATAATACAAAGTTTGCCAAGAACATGCATGCAAGACCCTATACTGTGTCCCTACGTATTTCATGAGTCATTGTATATTCTGTTGTTTCACAGAACCTGACTACAATTGGGAGCATTGTGGTATCATACATCCTGCTGTCTTTAGCTTCTCTAGGACTGCTATTTGTAGGATCTCTGGTAAGTTATGATACTATGCAAACTATATTCATGCCCTTTTTCAATGAGTTTTTATAAGATGTCTAATTTACCTGAAGTTGTTGGTGTTACACCCAAGCTGATTGTAAAGCAATATTTTTGGGGCTGTTTCTATATAACTGTCTGCTTGCTTTATGTAGAGGAACCACTTAACCTTACTCAGTTTCTTGATTAATTGAGGATCACACTGATGGTTTTTATTCTTTCCATCCACAGATGGGCAAAAAATTTGCACTTAAATAGAAGGGATGTGGTCCAGTAATAGGACCTTAATCTGCTTCAGTGGCAGAAAGAGCTGTTCCAGAACATCAGTGTAATACTGAATGTAAAGCACTTGTAGATGTAGGCCAAGACCCCAGCTGCAGAACAAGCTTAGTGGCATGACTACAAGTAATCTAGTTAGCTGTCAGCTATTTGGGAACCGGAGGAGAATATCATGTTTCTCCACTGACTGTGTAACTGGCACAAATCTGTGTGATAGATGGGGAAAACTATGAAAAATTCTCTCTTTTTAGGGAGCTCTAATTGAATGTGGCTTTCCATACCCCTGTATGCTATTCTCTTAGAGTGGGAATGCAGTTACTGAAGATACAGGTAGAGCATCACCTCCTGTCCTTACAGAGATACACCCTCGGGTAGCTCAGGAAGCTGAAGCTGTACTATTGATATGCTGTTTGAGTGATACACAGTACAATGAAGTACATTATAGAATCATGGGACTGTTGGTGGGAAGGGACCTCTTGATCTTGCTAGTCTAACATCCTGCTTGAAGCAGGGCTGTTGCCAACACTCAGTTAGGTGCATATTTCTACACAGGTTTTGAAAACTTTCATGGAAGGAGTTGTACAGCACTTTTGGGGAAGAATTTTTCCCTAGTGTCTGATGTGAATTTCACAAAGTTAAATGTCTGAGCTGAATTTCTGCAGTTTGTGGCCATTGTCCCTTGTGGTATCAGCTGCCACTATGAAAAAGAGCCTCCTCTTTGCCAGGCTGAACAAGCCCAGTTCCCTCCACCTTCTTCAAAAGTGCTGTACTTTGCACCCCTGACCTCTTTTGCAACCTTCTACTGGCCCCACTCCAGTTTTTCTATATCTGTCTCAAACTGGAGGACCAAAATTTGTAAACAGAATTCAAGGTGCAGCTGCATCAGTGCCAAGAAAAGGGGAACACCTCCTTTGATTTGCTGGCCACACTCCCTGCTAGAAAGTATGTCATATTATATACCATGGTTAAGTTCACTCAGAGGCAGCACACTGGCAAAATCTTTCGTTTAATGCGTCAGCTGAATATACTTTCTAAAAACCATTCACAAGACAAAGTAATTATAGTTAATTTCTCCATTATTGTGATCATTGATCACAGGCAAGGAAGTTAGGAGGGTTTATGCAATTTTCTGCTTTTTTGATGCTGCTATTCCTTATTCAGATTGATTTTGTCCTCAAAAATAAACTTTTGATGACTCTGTAATTGCAAATATTCAACTTAAAAAGATGGAGCTATCTAAGAATTCTCAAGAACTTTATGAGTTCCAGGTAATTTTGCAGCAAAACATTCTGATCTGAAAATCTGAATAGGAGGGGTGTGATTTTCTGCAGATTCAGCTATTTCTCAGTGGATGGAAACATTTATTGCTGACCCCTTCTTAACACAGAAGGTAACAAAGTGAAAGCTCTGTGTGCCCAAAAATTCTGATCTCAGTTTTAACTACTTTGCATTTGAATTCCTTGCAGATGAACGCGAATACTAGTGTAGATGAGAGAGGATTTTGGCCCATTTTTAAGTGTTGGCTAAAACTTTTGTAAAGCAAAAACTTTATAACAGTTTCCATGTAGTCAAGTTTGCACTGGTTTGTGTTCCTGTGGTCTGTGCTAACAGGCTTCTGGCTGGAGTAGAGGCACGAATGTCACACGCTATGTCACCTGGCTCTCTGAATAAGTCACAAGACAGCAGGGTATAAGAAACATCCTGTGAGTTCAGACCAATGGTCCATCTTGCCCAGTTTTTTCTCTCTAATGTGGACATTAGGAAGGAGAGTTTGTTTAGAGAGAGCACATGAACCTTGTCCATTCCTGCTTTACTCTCAGACATCTCAGGTCATGCTGCTTTGCAATTTGCAAGCATCTGCTTCTAACAAGAAGGGAATAAGCTATAAAATAGTCATTGGCAGAACATTGAAAATAGTGATTGAACCAGGAAGAGTTTCTAGAATCCCAGCCTGGTGAACAACAGATAGTTGCATAAAGATAGTTTTCTGTATCTTTCCCTTTGTTTTCTTTATTTTTCCTATGACTCTCGGCTGAGTCATATCTCTCTCCCTCTCTCTCATTCCTCCTTTAAAATGGATTTTAAGCAATATGCTGCCTAGAAGGCACCTTGGAGGGGTCTTTTACTTTGAGGAGTGCCTTTATAATCAAATCTTTCTTTCCCAAATGTACCCTTCTCTCTTTATAGATGGACCTGATACACCAGTCCCACTCTGATATACGTGGAATTATAGAATGGTTTGGGTTGTAAAGGACCTCAAGGACCATCTTGTTCCAACTCCCCAACCATGGGAAGGGACACCTTCCACAGGACCAGGTTGCTCAGAGCCTCATCCAACCTGATCTTGAACATTTCCAGGGATGGCGCATCCACACCTTCTCTGGGCAACCTGTTCCAATGCCTCGCCACCCTCATAGTAAAGAATTTCTTCCTAATATCTGATCTAAACCTGCCTTCTTTCAGTCTGAAGCCATTGCCCCTTGTCCTGTAATTACATACCCTTGTAAAATGTCCATCTCCAGCTTTCTTGTAAGCCCCCTTTAGCTACTGGAAGGCTGCTCTGAGGTCTCCCTGGAGCCTTGTCTTCTCAAGGCTGAATAGCCCCAACTTTCTCAGCCTGTTTTTGTAGGAGTGGTGTTCCAACCCTTTGATCAACTTCATGGCCTCCTCTGGAATTGTTCCAACAGATCCATGTCTTTCTTATGCTGGGACCCCAGAGCTGGACACAGTACTCCAGATGGGATCTCGTGAGAGTGGAGGACAGAGAACCACCTCCCCCAGCCTACTGGTCACGCTATTTTTGATGCAGCCCATGATAAGGTTGATTTTTTTTTCTGGGGTAAAGGGCACGTTGCTGGGTTATGTTGAACTTCTCATCAACCGCAGCCCCATGTCCTTCTTGGCAGAGCTACTATCAGTCCGTTCATCCTCTGGGCCGTGTTTTTGCTTGGGATTGTCCTGGCACACATGCAGAACCTTGCACTTGGCCTTGCTGAACTTGATGAGGTTCACATGGGCCCATCTCTAAAGTCTGTCCAGGTCCCTCTGGATGGCATCCCTTCCCTCCAGTGTGTCGACTGCACCACACAACTTGGTGTCGTCTTCAACCTTGCCGAGGGTGCACTCAATCCCACTGTCCGTGTCAACAACTAATATGTTAAATGATACTGGTCTCAGTACTGACCCCTGAGAAACGCCACTCATCACTGGTCTCCACCTGGATATCGAGTCATTGACAACTCTTTGAGTGCGACTATCCAACCACTTCCTTATCCACCAAGTGGTCCATTCATCAAATCCACGCGTCTCCAATTTAGAGGCAAGGATGTCATGCAGGACGGTGCATTGTACAAGTCCAGGTAGATGATGTCAGTCGCTCTTCCCTTACCCACCACCACCGTAATCCTACTCTGGAAGGCTGCCAGATTTGTCAGACACAAGTTGCACTCAGTGAAGCCCTGTTGGCTGTCACCAATTACCTCCTCATTTTCCATATGCTTTAACATAGTTTCCAGGATGCTCCTCAATGCTCCATCGGGCACTGAGGTGAAACTGATTGCCCTGTAACCCCCGGGATATGTGCTAAATGGCAAACCAGCGAAAAGCAGCTTATGCATTTTTGTTTTTATTCAGCAGCTATGGTAATCTACAGTACTTACTTTAGCCCTTCCCCAGGAAAGGGAGAAAATGTGCCTGTTTATATGGGTATTTTGTTGCTTTAATGCAGAGCAATAGCTGTTGGACCATTTAGCAAGGGTGAGAAATGTGGTTAAGCAGAGTCTCAGAAGTGATACCTGTCTGGTCTGCGCACGTGCTGAAGTCCAGTTCATTCCTGTATTGGGGAATTTGTAACTCTAATACATGTAGAGCAAATGTTTCAGGAGAGCAGACATCAGTTAATGTTTGAAGCACCCAGGTACCAGAATGTGTTGGGTAGTTTAGTAATCACGGTGAAAACAAAAGGCTGGATAGAGTGCTTGAGGCTTGTATTAGTGATGATGTCTGTCTTCTGTCTCATAAAATAGTGTTTTAACACTCAGTCACCTGCAGAGAACCAGCATTGAACTGTTTTTCTGAGTAGGTTTTCAGAGTGAACTAGTTTTCCATTATTTGTTGTAACCTCATCACTTTTAAGTATAACTTAATTTCTTCCAGTGTCTTGGACAGCTCCTTATTTGCCACACACTTCTTTCAATGTAAAGAAAAGATGTTTTGTTTCTAGGGGGAACTTTCTGTTCCTTTGGATTTATAGTGGGTTGAATCACCAGTAGAATCAGCCCTGTGTCACCGTACCAGTCCTAGAATCTGTAACAGAGAATTGGTACCTAGACTTTACTTTACTCTTAGCCCTCAACACGAGCATTGATTTTGGTACAGCAGCACTCTCCAGCAGTACAGAGTTATTGATCCCTGCTCAGCTATCATAGTCTTGCAGTATGGGTAAGAATCATGGATAGTGCCATGTGGGATTGCCAAACTCTAGTAGTCGAGGAATGAAAATAGATCCTCCAGCTTCCTGCTTGTCATGTAACAGGCCAAGAATGTAGGACAGGCCCAGTTCAGACTTGGCCTCGAGTTTGTGTAAAATGAAAGTCTAGTAATGGTGTTCCTATGTTTGCTTTTGTAGTTCCTGTGTACTCTGATTAATTGAAACAAAAAAAGCATTTTGTAACTTTCAAATACTGCTGCTTTGTGAGAGTCTAACATTGGCTAAAGCTAGATATGGACAGAAATTAAAACTTGCTTCACTTCCTTTTATTCTTTAGGCTCAGAGAAATGAAAGTACATGAAAATAAGACAGGCACAAGAAAACTGTTCTTTCAAATCCCATACAGGCTAATGTGCTTTACCAGCCTAGGAAGAGAAAGAAATTTGACCTTTAGTGGTACATTTTCCAAATTCAACTGTTCATTTAAAAGCCATGTAAGAAAAGGACAGAAGAGGCTTTACTTTGGAAAAATAAGACCTGTTCTTAGCCTCAAAAGGATTCATGACAGTACAGTTACAGTTTGTATGACATTTATTCTGAGTGATGCTACTCTTAGTTCAGTGCTAGATGGATGAAGCTGGCCTAAGGTTGCAGATCCTGGAGTCCACAGCTGGGCTTGAAATTTTTAAACTGAGGCCTATGTAAAGGATTTAAACAATCTACTGATCTGATTTCCAAATCATATAGCCTACCACAGCATCTATGCAAACCAATATGATGCAGAAATTTCTTAGCTTCATGCCATTGCAAACCTTTCATTTATTTGTAACATAACCTTTAATATTACATTTATTTTCAATATCTTCACAAGATTTATTATTTAATGTTTATACCATGTTCAAATCAGACAATTAGATTATAAAAACTGATAAGGGTATTCTGAACCTCGGAAGCAGGTACATCAAAACTGAGACCTTTTTAAAAAATGATGGATTTATATATAAATTTTGGGTATAGTGCCAAGTTATCAAAGTTGTTCAGTCCAATTATATTTACTTTTCTTAACTCAGTCACCTGTAAATTTTAGATGGAAACCCATTAAGTCAGGAGAGGTATGATTTGTAGAATATTACAATGAATTTTTATTTTGTAAACAAACCTAGGAAGGATAAGAAACTGAACAAAAGGACAGTGATATCACGTTGGCTTGCATATGATGGTCACAAGCACATTCCACTTCTACTGTATCCCCGAGTTAAGCCTGGCCAGCTCTGTGGAAACCTCTGTGGCTGAAAGCAGGTTTGAATGGGTAGATGTGAATCCTTATAGCATGCACCACAAAGCTACTCCTGCATGGAACATTCCTGTCCTCTTCAGTACTCTCCGATTCTAATACGTTGTAGTGAACTGGGATACTACCCTGAAGACCCATCCTCTGGGCTGTATGGAAGGGCTGGCAACAAGCAGAAGGCTTTTTTAAATGTTTGTTTCCTTTAGTTTTGGCATCTACTCAGAGCCCGACCAGACCCCCCCTTCCCGCTACAAGAGGACAGACGCCAATCTGTGAGCCGGCAGCCTTCGTTCACGTACTCAGAGTGGACAGAGGATAAAAATGAGGATGACTTCCTAGATTTGGACCCCGTACCGGAGACTCCGGTCTTTGACTGCGTAATGGACATTAAAGCGGAGACAGATCCAGCTACTCTAACGGTTAAATCCGTGGGCTTGCAAGAAAGGTAGGGTAGATGTGGCTAAGAGGGGAAAGTCTGGTCCCAGAATTTGTGGATTTAGGAGTTCTATGCAAAGCAGGAAGCTTTATTGCCTTTGTGAATGTCACTTTAAAATGGGGTTTAAAGTCAAGTGCCTGCTTTATTACATATATATATATATATATATATATATTTATATATATATATTTATAGTTGTTTCCTGTCTTGTTTTCAGTCCAGTCATAAATATAAGCATATTAGCTAAAAAAACATACAGTTTCTAGGCAGCTGTCAACAAGTGCTATTCTAAAGCATCATTTCTTTCCTTTGAATATATCTATTTGTGTGTGTTTCATCAGGCTTTTGCCATTCCTCATGATGGCAACTGTGTAGAACGAAATCCATCATAGGGCAGTGAAAGCTTCTACCTCTGAAAGAGGAGGATCTTGTAGATTTTTTTTTTCTGTCACTCATGCTGGAGGACAGTTCTCCAAAAGAACACCATAGGAGGAGTGGTCATCTGCAATAATTCTTGTATAAATGAGTTAGTCCAAAAGTAAATGAATTTGTTTCAAATTAACCCAGTAATGAAATGTCAAGGTGAACTGGTGTTCACTGCTTGAACCGTCAGGGCAATGGAGCTTCTCAGAGAGATTCACAGCTGGTAAAAGGCAGTTTCAAGATAAAAGGAAGATTTTTTTTTTTTCTGGTTTGTGTTCTTTCCATTTTATTAGTGAAATCAGAAAAAGGTCTTGATGAAAGAATTCCTGTGAAGAAATTCTGCAAAGGTGATGATGTTATAAATAAGAACGAGGCTACTGAAAGGCCCAGCATGGCAGAGTTCTTTATTTCTAGGTTTTCAGGCTTAATTGGATTGCTAACCATAGTTAATTCTCATACCTAAAACTTAAAACAAAGGGCAGAACTTGGATTTTAAGGAGTATGATGCTGAGTTTCCAAATCTCCACAGGACACAGTAAAAGGAATGTTACAGAAGAGGCTTTCAATTTGCACTCCATGAGCTTAGAATGTTTTTTCTCACTTTATATGTTGTTATAACATTTGTCCTAAAATTTCCTATCTTTTATTGCTATATTCTACCTTTAACATGAGATTGCAGTAGCCTCTGGGGCTTGTCCCTGAACCTGCTGCTATCAGTGAGTTTTGTTGTTTCTTTCATTATAGCAAGATTGGGCTTGAAAAGCATGAATCATTTGTGTTCTTCCCTATCCTTGATTCATTCCATTTCAGTCATTGTAAAGATGCTGACATTTCTTCTCAGGTGACTGCTAGCCTGCAGGGAAGATACTCACTGTATTGAGAGAGTTAGGGAATATCAACTGGGGAGTATCAGTTGGGGAGTAAACAACTGGTTAAAGTAAAGAAACCTGTCAAAGAACTAGAGGTGGGAAAAATAAAGCATTTGCTTGAAATTCTCACACTAGGTAGAATGTGTACTATGTGTACACTTAAGATGTAAAATAAACTTGTTTTCAACATACACGTATGCTTGAGAAGACAGACATCATTTCAGGTTTAAGCTGTGCCCTGGCAAATTTCATTTACATTAAACATTGGACACTTTACCTTTGTTTGGTGTTCTGTTAAATTAGCTACCTGTCCCTCTTTGGAATCCATTCTGCTTCTGTATCTTACTTCCTTCTCATTCTTTGACTACCTATTCCATCAGAGGCATAGTCAGTAGTTAAATTCAACCACCGCTGAATGTTGTTAAAGAAGAAATCTCATTTCCTCATGCTGAAGAGCTATTCATGTATGTAACCTCTTCTACCTTGGAAGAACTAAAAGCATTCAGTATCAAATGCATCTGTTTCTGGGGAGAAATGTGGTAGCTGTTTAATAGCACAGGCAGGTAAGGTCAAAATCCTTTGAAAGATATCACTAAAGATTTGATGTCTGCCATTAGTGGTCATGTTTCATTCCAAATCATTTCCCCATGACTGTGAATCATAGCAAGAGGCTGGCTGCACATTCTTTTGGGAAAACTCCTGAATCCAGGAAAGGGCTGTCACCCAAGTAACAACTTCCGTGATCTTCTCCGTGAGCTGGTAATGTGATTTTTCAACAACTCCTGCACACATCTCCTAACTAGATTTTGCCAGTTGAGATTCATCAAAAATAGGTTTACTGTGTGGATGTATAGAACACTTATCTAGTAGTCATCATATTGTGTGACTTTATTTTTATGTTAAAGATATTTAAATATAGATTCACTGATGCCTTTTGAATCTTACTTTTGTCTATGATATGTGAGATTGGCAGAAGCTCAGAAATATATTAGAACTGTACTCAATAAACAATGTAGGCATTTTGAGGTTTTTTTTTTGTTGTGTGGCTAACTTACAATAAAGTCACTAAAAATTCTAAACTCGACAGTATCTCTGTTTTCAATGTAACTGTTAAAATGTTGGGACCTTCATTTTAACCTTCTCATTATGTAAATTTGTGGAAAGAAAATTTTTCAGACATAAAAATTGTTTGCTGCAGTGGTTGGCTTTTCACATCTTTATTGATGTTGAACTGGTAGTTTATCCCAGGATCTTACCCCACCAATGAAAGTGTCGGCCTTCATGTTTCAGTGCACAAAATCATCTTCTGGTCTTGTCTACACAAGAAGCATCACCCACTTTTTACAGTTAGTGACCAAACCGTACCCATGAGAAGCAGCTGGGTGCTTTTCTGAAGTTGTTAATCTGTCATTGGGACTGCATCCATTGCTGACAGTGGTGGGTCACTCTGTTCTCTTGTAAGCAAACTTTGACCGCTCTGTTTTTGCAGGAGAGGTTCAAATGTTTCACTCACACTGGATATGTGTACCCCAGGCTGTTCTGAGCAAGGCTTTGGCTATGTCATGTCACCACGAGAACAGTCAGCCCGAGAATACCTCCAGACGGCATCAAACATTCTTACTGAAGAGGAACTGCACAAGAAAGCACTGGATTCTTTCATACTCCAGGCAGAGTTCTTTGTGAGTATCTGACTTCTCTCTTTTAGGAGCATCAATACAAATTAGATGATGTCTCTCTCCTATGAACCTTGCTATTATTTTATGCAAGTCTAAAAGTAGTGCATACAAACTCCGCTTCCACCAGTGAAGCATTTAATGCAATTCCGAAATTTGTCATCCCTTGGAATGACAGTATCTGAAAGCTTTCACTGATATTGTCACTTAAAAACTAGAGAATTAGTTCTGGCAATGACAACAGCAAATCTTATTTTTCACAAGTTTTTGGGTTTTTGCTGCTGGCATGCTACTTTTTTATTAAAAAAAAAAAATCAAAGTTTTCACTAGAGTACAGAAGAAAAGCCATGTTTTCTGTAGGCATAACTTTTTGAAATGTGTCTGGAATTGCTCTAGAGACGAAATTACAGAATCACAGAGTATGCTGAGTTAGAAGGGACCCACAAGGATCATTGATTCCAACGCTTAACCCTGCACAGAATCATCCCCAAGAATCACACCATGTGCCCGAGAGTATTGTCCAAATGCTTCTTGAACTCTGTCAGGCTTGGTGCTGTGACCACTTCTCTAGTGTGCCTGTTCCAGTGCTCAACCCCCCTAATCCACCCTCTTTGCTGCTTAATGCTTGATGTGGAGCTATTCAATGTTCTCTGGTTAACACGGGGCTATTATTTACTAGTTTTAAGCTTGTCTGTCAGTTGCTTTTAGGATTTTGAAACATGTTTTCTTGGCTCACTGTATCCATTGATGCTTTGGCAGAAAGATTCTTTGCCTCATTTTGGGAAAATATACTTACACAGATAAAGCAAGCAGTTGAAAATTGGATTTCTGAGTAGTTTAGGACAAAGGTCAGATAAATTTTGGTGTAGTGAGTACTCTAGCTTTTGAGATCTTTAAATGCTATTGAGTCTGTTCTCTACTTGCTTGGATGTCCATGTGGTAGGGATTGTCATGTTTGTCATGTTTATTATACCTGACAAAAATAGTAGTATGCAAAATGCTGCAGTAGCTGTATTAGGTCTACTAGGCAGAGTTGTAAATTCCTGCTCAAGATGGGAGGTAACCAGGGCACAGACTTTGAGTGCTGAGGTGTTGCAGGGCATGTGATCAAGAGCTACTGAAGTTAATACTGCAAAGTCAAATATTCTCTTAAGCATGGAATCTCAGCAGAGCAGGAGGAAGATTGTCTGGCAACATAACAGCCCTTTCAGCCTGTCCTCTTCATGACCTATAAGTGTCTGAAAGGGAAGGAGTAATGCTCTGAGTATCACCTGCTGTCCTCCCTCCTTGTGCGATTTCAGGGGTTTTTTTCTCTTTACAAGAAAGGGGTATGGTCAGGGCTTCTGTTTTAAAATAGAACACCAGATATCTGTGGTCTTTAATTCACTTAGTGCTGTCCAAGTTGAAGAAAAGCAGCTTTTTTGTAGGTATGCCCTGATTCTTTCAAGGTAAAACATCTATTCCTGTTTTAGGGAGGAAATGTTCACTTAGTGTGTGAACTGACTGCTGAACTAGTCCACATATGGTTTCATCAGTCTCTGAGGTACACTGTAGCTTTCAAGCAAAGAAAATAATGTTAGAAGGAGGAAAAAATATACTTCATTTCTCTAAGAGATTTGGAATTAGTTTTTTCATGTTCATAGAATCATTTAGCAGCCAAACTATCCAAAGTTATTTTCATTCTTTAATGAAAACTGAAAAAACACAGATAAAAATGCAGTGTAATCAAAATGCCATTTCTGTAATTAAATACTGTAAACTAGTTTGTTTTTTTTTTTTAATGAAACAGTTATCACCAGCCAGCTCTGCATTGTGTATTTTCAATCTGTCTAACCTGCTTGATTTTCAAAGTCCAGATCCATGATGAAGCAAGCAGCTCTGTTTCACTTTGGAAGAATTGTCAGAGGGGACATTTGCAGGGCTAAATCCTGAAATTCTTACAAGATTTAGAATTTTTACTCAGGTATAAGTCCTGTTGATTTCACCAAGAATTGGCTTGAGCAGTGAATGACTTAAGACTCAAAAACAAGATCATGGGGCTTGGCTCAGGAAGAGTTTGGAGTGACTAAATACCAAGTAAGAATTGAGAAAATATGAAGGTTTTGTTCCCATGCAGGTCTCCAAATTGATACAAAAGTGCTTCGACAAAATGTTTTTATCATTAATTGCCTCTAGTTAAACCCAACAGTATTCTCAGTACTGTGTGAGAGAGAGAGAACAGATAGTCTTCTAAGGTTCCAGAATTGGCCTCAAGCTGCGCCAGAGCAGGTTTAGATTGAATATTAGGAAAAATTTACTCACTGAAAGGTGCTCAGGCACTGTAACAGGCTGCCCAAGGAATCAGTGGAAGCACCATCCCTGAAAGTATTCAAAGACATGAGGATGTGAGGCTTAAGGACATGGCTTAGCAGGGACCATGCAGGTGCTAGGTGAACGGTTGGACTCAATAATCTTAGAGGTCATTTCCAATCTTAACGATTCTGTGTTTCTGTAGTCCACAGCTCTGCTCATCCCAATTTTTTTTTCCCAGAGTGAGGCTTGTCTTACTTAACCCTGATTCCTCTTACCACTGTGTCCAGCAGTGATGTCTCAAATGCAGTGTGCAGCAGGTGGGAGGACGAGCTCTTCTTCCAAGTTCCCATGAGCCATATCTCTGCTGAGTCTGGTTAACACATCTCTTCCCATCCCACGCCTACTGACTACAGTTGGTGGAAGGTTCTCATTTGTTTCTACCTGGCATTGACTGCTTATTGCAGTAGATGTGCAGTGGAGACTACAAAACCCCTCCACCTTTGTGTGTTCTTGGCACTAGCAGTGTAGAGAGCAGGTAATCCCTGAATACCCATTTGCTGTCCTTCTCCATGGAGCTTGCCAGCCTGATGAGCAAAACCAGTCCCGCTCCCCCAGCTCCATAGAGACAGGTCAGTATGCCAACATGCCATAACGTGTGTCATACTTTGTTGCTGGTGTGAGTCCCTAGCAAATTATTGACTTCCACTCTCTGAGAGGAAGCAATGTGAGTCAGAAAGGATGGTGTCTGAGGTCCATCACTCTTGGAGCAGTGTCTTGAGTAGCACTGTTTGCTTAGTTCTGTGCCTACACTTGCAATGCAATTCTAATAGTATTAGGAGTGAACATAACGCTGTCACACGTGAGTCAGTGAATTAGGCACTATAAGTGTTTTCATATTAAAGATTTCAGAAAAAAAAGCCAATGACAGTAAAAGGAAACATCAATCATATTTTGGTGATAAATTGCTAGAAATACTGTACCGTATGTCTCAGTTAACTTCATCATTTTGCCTCCCTCACAGTGAGGACATAACGGGCTTGGGATTTTTATTCCTCTTGTGAATCTAATAATACCACCTACTGTCTTTTATGTTTTTGTGATTTTTGTTGTTTGGTTTTTTGTTTGTTTTTTTAAACAGGAAATTCCAATGAACTTTGTTGACCCAAAGGAATATGATATTCCAGGCTTAGTGCGTAAGAATCGCTACAAAACAATTCTCCCGAGTAAGTTTCTGCTTTTAAGTCACTCAGGTAGGGTGGTTTATTCCACATGCTGGAGGGCTTTTCATGAAGTGTACTGTCACCACGATGTATCATCCAAAGGTCATGTTTATGAAGCAGGAACATGGCTTCAAAGTATAAATCAAATTTGCAAAGAGGTACAGAGCATGAAGAATCTAAGTGCTGCTGATTTTGCCTGTATCTTTGGCTCTTAAGTTATTAGAATTGCATCATTTGGCGCTGCTTAAAAATTCTATCTAAGATCTTGGTGTTCATTCAGATGTTACTTAGTGGTTTCTTTGAAACTCCTTTAGAAGGACTAAACTCTAGCAATGTTATTTTCCTTGCCAACGTTTTCTCAGAATCATGCCTCAGATGCAGACTGAGAATATAGGGAACTAGCCTGATGGCATTAAGATGACACAGAAAGTAATAATATTTTTCTTTTCTATTACACTAATATTATTTGTAGCTAGGAATAGGAATTTTGAGAAGCATTTTGGTACAAAGTTTTACAAGTGTCATCATTTCCCCCTCTCTCATACTTAAAGTTATTTTGAAAAGTGAAACGATTGGATGTCATGCCTCTTTTTTTGCTCTAAGTCATTGCTGGAAGATGCTACCAGTAGCCATGGTAACTGGATTTGCAAAGTCCAAAAGGTTCAATGCCAGGTTAACAAAGATAAGTGCAGAGAAGTCAAAAATACCTAACATTTCAGTCAATGAACCTGGACTGGAAATGGTTTCAAAAGATATTTTTTTAATCTGTCTTTAAACTCCAGTAGCTGCAGCTCAGTGTGTGCAATGCTTCTGATGACTTTATTCATACCTTAGACAAGAAGTATAAAAACATTCAACCACCTTTCACTGTTGCTGTGCTAATGACTGAGGTGAATTTTTCAAGTATTAATTCACTGTTTTTGCTGGAAAGGGAAGATTGCAAAAGTAGCTTATGATTTCAGATGTCCCAGGTGCCAGATTTCTAAGTAATCTGTGTATTCTGAATTTGGTATCTAATGTGTACTTTGAGAGCAGGATCCATTTTAAATGTGTAATATTGGATGTTTAAACTGAACCATCAGAATTGCTGCCATTTTGAAAACGCTGTTCCAGAATTGTAATCAAATGACTAAGTATGGCCCACTACCATATTTTATTAAAAGTGATCACTCAGTGGGCTAATTATTTGCTGCAATCTTCATCTCAGTGACATGGCTGTCTGCTAGCAGCCAGTGTTGTCACTTTGATCTCTCCATCTCAGCTAACTGGTTTCTACCCTACCATCTCTCTAAGGGTGAACAACCTTATCCCAGGGTTATTATGATCTGAGTATTTTTTCTGAATGAATTTGAAAACTTGTAACCTCTGTGCAACTTTGTCCCTGGCTGGGACCAAAGGATGGCTTGATATTGCTGAGGAAGGAAGAGAGCAGAGTGTTTGCTCTTATCCTGCTACCTCTATTTCGAAGGGCTTAGCACTGGCAGTAAAAGTGGGTAGCAAGGAGAGCTAAACATTCACTTTATGCTTCAAAGCCGAGGATTCCAATAAATATGAATCTGGTCCCTCTGAGGACAGTGTTTCATGCTGACTGTGTTTGTAGTACTGTAGAAATTACTGTGTGATCGGTCCTTAATGTGATATTGGGTAAAGCACAATTTTTGCATATTTTTTTGTCTGGTTTCTAAGCAGGCTGAATTTTCTTATGAAAAAGTCATCTTTGGTTTGGTTTTAATATTGTCCTGGTGATATACTCTGTTGCTCTTTGCTGAGGCCTCTGTCAGCAGTAGGCTGTTTCTTATCAATTGTAACACACTGTGTAACACTGGTGAAAGAGCATAAACGTGGGCCTGTGTCAGTTTGCATTGAAATCATTGCAACAGCCATTGACTTCAGCAGGAATTGGACTGAGCTTCTCAAGTGAAATAATGTTTTCTTTTGTCATCTTATTAGAACAAGAGTAATGCTTCATAAACAACCTCAATGAAGGAGACTCAAGTACTGGAAAGATTTAGAGTACAAGAGACTGTTAATATTCTTTAATTTCTCTTTAACCATTGTATTTGTTAATAGCACATCTTGGAGTTTGGTTCATTGCAAGATGAAACAGGAAAAGAGTTATTGTTGTCTGGCTTGCCTGGGCACAAGAAGTGCGTGCTTATGGTTTGGGAGAAAAGCTGTTTGCTGTCATTTCACAAACAATATTTCAAAAGTCTTTCAAGCCAGAATGAGTCTGTTGACCTAACATACTAAGAAGTAATTTCCTGGAGCAGAAGACTGCTTTTCCAGGGTCACACTGAGACACTGACTCTGCTACAGGACCAATTAAGCGGGCTTCAGAGAGCGGGTGAAACTATCAGAAGGCGGCAAATTACCCCAACCATCCTTTGCTTTTTTTTTTATGGTAACTTTTTAACATGGGAATTTTCCAAGGCCACTGACATCTGTTGTGATGGCCATGAGTGCGTGTAAATTTCTTACTGTACAAAATAATCTTGTGTGTCTCTTTCCTCTGAGGAACTGATAAATTCTTACTTATCTCTTTACACCTTTCAGATCCTCACAGCAGAGTGTGCCTTACCTCAGCTGATCAGGACGATCCCCTCAGCTCTTACATCAATGCTAACTACATCAGGGTAAGGGCTCAGTAGTCCGATGTGTCTGTCTAGCCTCTGTCAGCTGCTGTTAAGGTAAACAGAATTGCAACATTCACTGGCTTTTAAAGGCATCCTAGCTGATCTGATTGCTCTTCTCTCCTGCTTACATTAGCTGAAAACCAAATCTCAAAGTGCACCTGTACAGATTCAGACCAGACAGAAACATACTTCTGCAGTTCTTGATGCAAATTCCTTGTCAACTGGCCTAACCAAGGCACTGGATAATCAGCCTGAATAAGGCTTTGACCTAGCCAGAGTCACCTCAAGGCTGTTGGACACTCTTTGCTGGAATTACGTGAGTCCATACTGTGCCTTCACTCCATGTACACGTGTTCAGGAGAGAGATGGAGAGGAGAACTGATGCCGCAAAGTCACCATTTCAACCAGTATAGCTCTCTGTTTTAAAGACCAAACCTTCAAGGTTGTGGTGGACATCTCTGTTAAAATTGATCTCTTGTTTTGTTGGCAGGGCTATGGAGGAGAGGAAAAGGTATATATTGCTACTCAGGGACCGATAGTTAATACTGTCACTGACTTCTGGAGAATGGTGTGGCAGGAGCGTTCTCCCATCATTGTCATGATTACCAATATAGAAGAGATGAATGAGGTAATGGTGTTACATTTAGTCTCTTTTTTAACCGTACTCTAGTAGATATTTTTGACATAGACACTAAACCAGCAAATAGAAGTTAGTTCAATGGCCTGTGCAATCAGAGCCAGCATTAAATTCTTCGGGCTCAAAGAAGATATGGGCTTCTCTTTCAGTTCCATTTACTGTAAGTCCTGTTTTGCTGTCTGACTCAGCCTACTGCTGGTTTTGCCATTTTCATCTCTCAGCTGACCTGAAACCTCTCCTAACCCAGCTCTATTTGCAGGCAGTCTTTGAAGTTCTCTCTAAAGGAATCAAAAACAATAGTAGCCCATAACTACTAAGGTTGAATATCTTCAATCAGTAGAGGTGCTGCTGCTTTATCTTGCATTTATTATGATTTGGCATCTATATGCACATTTCATTGAAGCTGTACCTGATTTCTGAAAAAATGCTAGTTATGACAATCAACAATTAGAACTGACTTGGATGTGGAGGACCTTTTCCTGAGTGCACGTAGGAAATGTTTTTAAAATACTGAAATACTGAAATTGTCTATTTGCCACCTACTTCCAGAAATTAAATTGTTATTGTGTTTCTGCTAGTCCACCTAAAGCAATTTATTTTTTTTTTCAGTTTAAAATACTGCTGCCCTCCAGCTGTTCATTACTTACCTGCTGAAATATTGCCCCATGGCAGAGTTGCAAGAACTATGTACATGGGCTTCAGCTCACAGACGTGTAGCTGAGCTTACATCTGCCTTTATTGCCAGTGTAAGATGGGAGAAAGTGGTCTGGGCATGTGTAGTGCTCTGCATCCTCCCTCACCACTAGCAGGAATGTGTAGTGGAGATATCCAAATGTTGTTTCTTAAACTGCAGCAGCAGTATATGTCAAGCTTGTCCTTGAGAACCCATTACTATTTAGGTGAGAGAGTTTCCTTTGGAGAAGAGGCTTTAGATATTTAGAAGCCCAAGAATATGGGCATGCATCCAGCATACACACAGAGTTATAATGACTTGCCTGCTTGCTGGATGCTTAGTACCCATAACCAGGCACGTGCACAAACCCTTAGCTTTTCCCAGTTATAAAGTAAATAAATTTAACCTTGAACTGCACTGAAAAAAAAACGTGAACAAGACGGACACAAAATTATCATGCTTTGCAAGTGAAAAATGTTCAGTTATTACAGCTGGCTGATTAGACATGTACTGTCAAGGCATTGCTGATGCAAAATATAGTATGCTGTTGATCTAAAAGTTATGTTTTCACTAACATTTTTAAGCTTGCATATGCCTGTGTCTGAGCAGCAGCACTGAAGTAATAACTTGCTTGTTGATCTAAGTTGCCGGTTTCTGGCACGTAAGATGTTAAAATGTCATGACAAAGTGTACTAGAATCTTTTGAGGACTTTGAGGTTTGAAGAGGAAATACTGATTCTGAATGACATACCTGGTGATAAGTTCTTCCACTATAGTTTTCATGGCAAGATTGTATACCATGAATGCAAAATAATCTTTATGTCTGAACTGCCTCTTAACCATACTGGCCAAGTATTTTACCCCTCCTGTCAGTCTTGGGAAGCAGTGTGCTGCAGTACTGATGCACTACATAACTGGAGCTTGTTACAGCCTATATGTCACAACAGAGCTGCTGAGTCTTTTCTGATACCTTTTGTGTCAAAAATTAAATGGTGTCAGGAATCTCACCCATAAATACAGGGCCTTGTCATGTAAATGACTTCTATATTAATTTCCTTCTTCTGTAACATATATATTAAAATATGAATAACGGGACTCAGAAGTACCTAGATTCAAAACCAAAACCTTTGTTCAGCAATGATGCTCATAAGAGGGGCTTTGCATTCCTTCTCAGTGCAATGACTTCACTAATGTAAGTATTAAAAGCTCTGTACCTCAGCCCTCTGTCACTTCTAATCTGAACTGACAGACAGCCCACAGAAATGAGTGGGCCATCTTACTCCACTCCTTTAAGCAGAGCAATGTCTGTGCTATTGATAGCTACTGGAGCTCTTGACAATTTTTACAGTGGATTCTGCAGTTTATGAGAAAAAACACAATCTGCGTAAATAACTTTGCAGAGACACAGTGGGCCACACTCCCAGTGGGTTATTAACTGAGGCACCGTGCAGATGGAACAACACTGATTCTCCCACACAAAAATTTTTACTCAATAACTTTGCAAGGTACTTTTCTCTTGTTAGTCTTTCTCCTGAAGCACAATTATTTTTGGTGGAGGAGAGCAAAATGATTTAACTTGCTTCCTTCAAGATTGTGTGCAGCTATGTGAGAGAGGAATCTTACAGGCATCATCTTTACCAAAGTTTGTTGAATAGTAGATACCTACTCTCCTGTGATGACAAGATTGCCTCTTGCATTATCACAAGGGAGCCTTTTTCCCAGATTCTGCCTTGTTCACGTCATTCCTTGTCCATGAAGTAATTTGTGCACCATCTTGAAATGCCTGTCTCTGCCTTTGCATATGGATCAGTTCTAGGAAGCTGCATACAAAAAAACAGTCTTTTTTAGTCCTCCTTACAGGATGGGAGTGCTTACAAATTTTTAGCTTATCTTTAGTATATTGGTACCACAAAGTGGATTTGCAACTGGACTGTAGTTTCTGAATCTCTAATTGTCAGATTGTGCTGGCTGCATCTCTGACTGGTTTGGGGCAAAATCAGTCTAATATCTCTCACTGCTATTGCTTCCTTTTAGTTCCTTAGCTTTGAAAGATTCTCACTGACAATTTTAAGTGGATTTTGATACGCAATCTATTTCCCAAAACATTCCTAGTCATATTATTTTATACAAAAACTTATGCAAATGATCATTTTATATTCAGAGAGCACTGAGTCTTTATAAAAAAATAGGAAAGCTGTATTTTGTGTTTCCATATTGGTAACTAGTGTGTATTATACTAATCATTATTATCTTAAGAAAGGGATTAATCTAAAAACACAAGCACATTGCCACTGGTCTCCCTAATGAACCTTCAAAATGCACATCAGCTGCACAAAGATAAATAAGGATGTGTGTATTTAAAAGATTTGGTTAGTAATTACTTGATTTGTGCATTTTTAATCAAGCAATCAGGCTATTATGAGTGCAGCAAAAATCAGCTGAAATGTGGTCCCTGTTTAGAAAGTGAAAACTTGTACTTGTTATAGAAACAAAGTTTATTCATATTCATCTATGCATGTGCTATATCCAGTTTCAGAGGAGCAAAAATGAACCTCCCTTGATACCTGCTTAACTAGATTTATTTTATATTGCACACAGAAATGCACAGAATATTGGCCAGAGGAACAGGTCACCTATGAAGGCATAGAAATCACAGTTAACAGAGTCATACAAGCAGACGATTACCGTTTAAGGCTCATCACCCTCAAGGTAAATCACTCCAATGTACTTACAGTAGTTTAGAAGTCTAAACCTATACATTGAGGTGTTCATGGATAGTCATGTAGAAATCTTCTGTGAGGTGTACTGCTGTACAAATACCACTTTTCATTACTGAAGTCGTCGTAACTTTGCTCGGCTCGTTGATATGAAGACTACAGTAAAATAAGCAGTCAGAGATTTAGGCTGCATGTGTACAGTCTGAAAGCCACCAGGCCAGTTGTAGTAGGATGGCATTCACTTGGTAAGAAACCAGTGACTCATTCTGTGCCTGTGTCCTCTGAGTTCACTGATCATTTAGAATGACATGGTAGCTCACAGAGAGCTTCTTACTAGCCTTTGCAAGTCATACTACAGACAGCACTTGTGGAGTAACGCACTAAACTCTGTGGTGATGTTCTGTAGAATTCAAAGGCTTGTTTATTCATAGGGCCATGGACTTGGGCAAAGGGCTACTAATTACTAACAGGGAATTTTTAACCTGCATGGCATCTTACATAATTTGTAGTATGTATAGGTAGACCCCTAAGAAATATTCTTGTCTTTTTATGGTCATTATTAGGATGCTGTCAGACTGAGCTGTTTATACTTAAGATGACTTGTGCTACTAGCAAGAAGTGGAGGAGTTGAGAACGCAACAAAAGACGTTTTAATTTTGCTTACCTATTTTCAGTTTCTCTCAGCACTGGGACTACTGGTCTGCTTGGCACTTGTCAGTGGTATGGTAGCACCACTTCTGTTCCCTAAGTCTAAACCCCTTTCAATAGGTACTATACTAATTTATTCTTTGAGTAATTTGTCTGACTTGACTTCAAAGATACTTTAAGGGATCATTCTGCTCCAAGACACTAAAACTGTTGATGACTCTTAAAAGTATTTTCTCCACAACATTCTTCATGCTTACATTTCTAAATATTAGTGTCTTTCCAACTAACTGTATATGTATTTTTATATACCAGTAACCATTCTATCATCTTGTTGATAGAAAACTTAAACATGGGTTTGATTTTCTAAGTACTTAGATACTACTTGATCTAAACTACTGAGGTCCTATTTTACAACTGTTTTCATTGCTAGGTTCTAGAATATCAAACTACATGTTTCAATAAGAACAGTCTATTTACATAAACTTCATACATCTTTCATGTACCAGATCTATCCCTGACCTCAGTATAACACCACAGTTTCTTTCCAAGCTGGAAAAACTCTTCTTTTATCCAACCAGTTTCAAGTCTCTTCAGCCATATGCTAATAGGCAGAAAGCCAGCATATGATATCCCATGTCTGGGATGTTCAGAGTGTGGAAAGTCTGTCACTCAGGCTTTTGGCTAAGGCAGCAAGGAGAAAATCACACTCCCTGACAAGTGGGAAGTGACATGTTGCAGAGTTGCAGCTTCATCCGAGTTAAACAATGTTTTTTGTTTTCAGTACTAGTGTGGCAATGTCTCTTTCTCCCCACCCCAAGCATCAGGATGTGAACTGTTGAATTCTAAAGCTGAAATAAAGATTCCATTTGTTAAGTTACCATTGCCTAGAGCTGTACATTTATCATTTAATAGCAATAGTGGAGTAGGAGCTCCAAACCATGCGTACATTAAGTGACTTGGTAGTGAAAACTGGAGAAACCATGAATAGACTTCTGTTTTCCCTTAAACAGGAGTGGTCAGAAATATACAACACCACCAGCAGCAATATATGACTACTGCATGTTTTACAGAGTGGACTGTCATACTTCTCACAGTATAGAGGACAGGATTTGACAAGCTTCAGGAATTTATAGAAAGCTCAGGCAATAGGCAAGGGATTTTTCCCTTCTCAGAGAAACCTGCCAGTGCCTAGTCACTGATTCATGACCTCAACTACAGCATATGTGATAGTAGACTTCAAACCATCACTTAAATTTTGCTTCCTCCTAAGTGTTCCTATGTCTTCTCTGTCTCAAGGAACCACCAATAGAGAATATTTTGTTAAAGTCAAAGCAGAAGTGTACAGAACCACAAAAGTTAGAATTCTCTAAGCAGAAGCATAAAACTTTTATCACCGTAGACAAAACTAAAGACATCCAGAGTTCATCTTTAGAACTTTGGCTGTTTTCCATTGCTGTCAACTAAGCGACTTTATGTAGTGATTCATGTTTTTCTTCGGATGACTTTCATCTTTTACTTTTTTCTCTGTGTTATTGACAACATTTGTATTATCATTTTTAACAACTGAGCTAAGAATCAGGTGTTCATAACTTCTGTGGCTCACACATAGTCACATTCAAATGCAACTGTCTATGTTCCTGTTTCAGAGGAGTGTTTGATTGGATTTACTGAAGTGAGCTCAAGTACTATTCATGACAACTGATAATGCTCTCTTAAACAAAATATTTTCTCATTAGGGTAAATAACCTAAGGCCAGGCTCTGTGCTACAATAGTAAGATTCTCTTTTCCTAAAGTGAGTTATATGTAGCTTTAAGGTTCCTATGACTGTTCTTCAATGAGCATTTTAAACCCACTGTAAGATGGAACAGCATCTCAATGAAGCTGAGCCTCCTGTTGCCCAGCTCCCTTGTTCCTACCTTTGTGCCATCTCTCCCATGTTCCCTCACAAACATTTATATGACTGTGTGGTAAGCCAAAGGGGGAAGCCAATAAATCCATCTGAAAATTAATCAGTCTCAAGAAAGTAAAAAGATTTAACTTGATCACTTTCCCAATCTAATTCACTGTGAAGCTGTGCAAAAGCTCTGTCAACCAAAGAGAAGGATGGAAAATGGCACAGTCACAGAGCACTCTTAACATTCAGTCTCTGACAGTCATAGGGAGGGACTTGGGAATACAGATGACAGAAACTATTTTCAGGTTTTTGTGCCTTGTTCTTTATAAGAGCCAAATTTGTCTTTTTTTTCCCCCCTCCCCTCTTCAACTCAGACAGCGTCGTGTTGAAGGGAGGGTTGTGGAAGATAACATTTCTGTTCCTGGACCTTTTGAAAACATTTATTTAGCCCTGTGCCAGCTGGCTTATGTAATGGCTGTAGGCTAAGGCCAGTTGCCTGAGCACCATGTTACTATTTTGCACCTTTAGAAATCAGACAGAAGGATCACTTTGAACACACAAAATCAGAAGCGCACAGTGCTACTTGGCACTTGGAAAAGGAAATGGCATATTTGCTATTTCATAGCCATGCTGAGGCAGAGAATTAGAATTTGTGTCTCTCAAAAAGCCATGGACTGCAGCTAGAGACAATTCCAACCTTCCATAGAGTCTCTGAATTTCTCACAGTGTCTAAGAGACGAGTAGAATTGACAGGAAACTGATGTAAGTCTGTCTGTCAGAAGAGATAGAAAAATAAGCTCCCATCTCTCTCCCTCATCTATTTATCTAGCTATCAGAGACAGAGATATGGCTCCTGGCTCTCTGTCTGTCAAATACATTATGAAAGCAATTATGTCACAAGCACAGCTCTGGCTTTGCTGAATGAATCTGTCAAGAGGGAACAGACTGCCTGGAGTGTTTTGCACATGGCTCTTGGCACTAAAAGAGCAGAATACTTTAGGAGGGAGGATTTTTTTTTTTTTAAAGCAGTATACTGAAGTGCAGACATGATATTTGAAGTCCAGACTTCTATGTTGTGTGGCTTCCAATATGGATCTCTCCATTAACATTCACATAATGGTTGGGTTGGAAGGGACCACTAAAGATCATCTGGTTCAAGCCTCCTGCTAAAGCAGGTTCACCTAGAGCAGGTTGCATGGGATTTTGTCCAGGTGAGTTTTGAATATCTCTCGAGAAAGAGACTCCACAACCTCTCTGGGCAGCTTGTTTCAGTGCTCTGTCACCCAGAAAAGGTTTTCCTCATGTTCAGATGGAACTTACTGTGTTTCAGGTTGCCCCTTATCCTGTTGTTGGGCACTACTGAAAAGAGTCTGGCTCCACCCTTCTAACACCCTCCCTTCAGATATTTATAGACATCATTAAGGTCCCCTCTCAGTCATCTCTTCTCTAGGCTAAACAAGCCCAGCTCCCTCAGCCTTTCCTTAGCAGTGGGGTGCTCCAGTGCCCTAATCATCTTTGTGACCTTCCACTGGACCCTCTCCAGTAGTGCCTTGTCTCCCTTGAACTGAGGAGCCCAGAACTGGACACAGCACTCCAGGTGAGACTTCACTGAGGCTGAATAGAGGGGCAGGGTCAACCCCCACGACCCTCTGTCAATGCTCTTCCTAATCCACCTTAGGATACCCTTGGCCTTCTTGGTCCCAAGGGCACACTGCTGGCTCATCGACACACTGTCGTCCACCAGGACCCCCAGGTCCTTCCCCACAGAGCTGCTTCCCAGTAGGTCAGTCCCCAGCCTGTGCTGGTGCAAGGGATTATTCCTCCCCAGGTGAAGGACCCTGTACTTGCCTGTGTTGAACTTCATCAAGTTTCGCTCCACCCAACTCTCCAGCCTGTCCAGGTGTCACAGAATGGCAGCACAGCCTTCTGGTCTATCAGCCACTCCTCTCGGTTTTGTATCACCAGCAAACATACTGAGGGTACACTCTGTCCCTTCATCCAGGTCTTTGATGAGTAAAATTAACAGTACTGGACCCAGTGCTGACCTTTGGGGAACAATGCTAGCTGCAGGCCTCCAGCTGACTCTTCAACACTGTTCACAACCCTCTGAGCTCTGCTGTTCAGTCAGTTCTCAATCCACATCAGTGTTGACTCATCTAACCTGTGCTTCCTGAGCTTGCCTATGGGAATGTTATGGGAGACAGTGTCAAAAGTCACTGTCCCCTCATCTGTCCACTGCTGTCCCTTCATCTACCCAGACAGTCACACCATCACAGAAAGCTGTCAGATTGGTCAAGCATGATTACCCCTCAGTAAATCCATGTTGAATACTCCAGATAACCTTCTTTTCCTCCTCATGTTTAGAGGTGACATCCAGGGTGAACTATTCAATCACCTTTCTGGGGATGGAGCTGAGGCTGACTGGCCTGTAGCTCCCTGGGTCCTCTTTGCCCTTTTTTAAGATTGGGGTGACACCCCTTTTGCTTGATTTCTTACCCAGAAGGATGCACCAATCTTGAGCTTTGAGGAAGCGATCCTTGAATATTAGCCAGCTGTATTGGACCTCCCATCTTCTAGGGCTCTAACCCAGGGGATTCCTCCAGTTAATTTCTTGAAGAAAGCAAAGTTAGCTCTCCTAAAGTTCAGGCTTGTAGTCCTACTTACTACCCTTGCTTCTTCCGAGCAGGATCCTGAATTCTATCCTATCTTGGTCACTGCGGCCAAGGCTGCCCCCAACCTTCATGTGCCCAACCAGCCCCTCTTTGTTAATACAAGGTCCAGCAGCACACCTCTCCTCTTTGACTCTTCCACCACCTGTATCAAAAAGTACTCTGCAGCAATCTCCTGGACCGCATGCATCCAACTGTGTTGTCTTTCCAGCAGATTGATTCAGTCATCTCACTCTGAAAGGGAAGACCATGTTTCAGTATCAATTTACAACGAGAAGTTCTTTTAAAACTTTGTGGTGTTTGTCTTAACTGGATTGCAGAAAGGAGAAGAAGTCAGAAACCTGAAACATTACTGGTACACATCTTGGCCAGACCAGAAGACACCAGATCAAGCCCCTCCTCTGTTACAGCTAGTACTGGAAGTGGAAGAGGCCATGCAGAGTGCAGAGGAGAAGAATGCCCCAGTGATTGTTCACTGCAGGTAAATAAATGTTGTACATAAATTCTAAGGGCTTCTTTTCATGGCATAGTGCAGATACTATCATGTAGGCCATAAGTCAGACATTGGAGATCTTGTCCAACTGCTTCTGAAATATGCTTGGAAGTTCAAATATTTAATGACAATAGTTGTCTATTACCCAGTGTCGCATTCAGATACAGATTGAGATGAACACAGAAGCTGGTGGAGGCTCAGTTACCTGTAAGAATGCCTTCCTTTCATTTTCCTTACCAGTATTATATGCTTTTAATGATCTTTAAAGGGCCAAGTTTGCAAAGATTGACATAGTTTTGATGAAATTGAGTAGGAAGACACATGCAAGAAGAAAAATAAAAACATTAAACTTTAAACTTCAAACCCCCTTTTTTTAGATTCCTCCTTTGCTTAAAAAAAAAAATCTTTATTAGGCCAAAGACAATAATTTAAGTATAGCACATAAATGAAACAGTGACAAATCAGCAAAGCTGATTGCAGCAAGTACTAACCAACAGTCAGGAAATTTATGCAATTGATAGTAAAACTGAAGTATCAGTAAAAAGCCCTGGCAAAGATGAAAACTTCCTGTATGGAAGGAACAAAATCCTTACAGTGGTTTGAAGCCTGATGAGAAAATTGTAATTATCAATCAGAGCAGAATAAAAATAGATGAAGATAGATACTTCTGTCTTCAGAAAGAAGTAGGATATGTACTTAGCACTTGTAGATGTGATGAAGTATGTTCTTCTGCACTGCTAACTAGGGAGTGTGTTAAGCAACGACTACTGACCATCATTAAATCAGATATGCTGAATGATTTTCATCCAAGGGTATTTAAAAAAGTTGGTTCACAGACTCTAAACCATTAAAGTTTGTAGTTGAATGTAGTTGAATGTAGTTCTCGGAAAATTTGAGAAGTTCCAGAGGTCTAAAAGCAAGTCCTGTTTTGCCAGTGCTTAGAAAGGTTAAATGTGATTACTTGGAAACTAGAAGTCAGTTGTCAAAGCAGTTATTTCAGGTAAATAGCAGAAAGACTGATAAGAGGTGCAGTTATCTTGCCAGGGTAATCTTCCATAATTTCAATAAAATACATTTTGCCAAATAGATTTTTATAAGGAATTTTACTTCATTTTGCATAACATTTTCTAGGAAACAGCAGATGGTTGTTCTCCAAAATCCGTAGTAAATGGGTATTATACAATGTGAATGTTTTTAAAGAGCCTGTTGACATGAATGATTGGTTAGCCTGGTGTCATCAAAAATCCTTCTATAGGCTAATATGGAGTAAACACTAGTAAAAAGTTTGTATGATACCACATGTGCAGTTTTTCTGCCTATGTTTTTAAACAGATGTTAACAAATTGGGAAGAGTTCAGACAAAAATAAGAAATGTTTTTTAAGAAGGTCCTCTTTGCCCTTGGAAATCTGTGACTGTATAAGAGCTCCTTGAAGCATTATGGTATTTGCTGCAGGTGAAGCTGCTGGTCACCATGTCACTCTTTCTATGCATATTTTTTTGTCCTCTTGTAAGGTTCATCCTCAGGACAAAGTAATAATCTGGGGAGAAATGGGGTACTTTTATTTGAAAAAAACTACTAGGAGGTATAGTGAAAGAATTATAAAGTATTTTATGTGGATAATGTGCCACTCTTGTGCAGTCTTGGAGGGATTATGACCTTGTCTGGGCCACTGAGAGACCTGCAGCTTCCCCTGGGACAAGTGCTGTCCCAGTGCTGTTTGCTTTATCTAAAAATGGGTGTTTTTTCCTTTCTTTGCAAAATGCTCTGGAATCTATATGTCAGGACCTCTGGCTCTGTGCTATGGTCTGTTTGGTTATGGGCAACTAGAAGATGAAGGACTTTGTGAGCAGCAGTGAACCATGAATTCCACTGTTTCTTGTACATTTGTTGCCAGTGGTTTTGCATTATGACTTTCTCGCAATGTAAATGAAAGCAGGATTTCTTGTAGTTGTGTCAAGTAATTATTCCTGAGTGTGCTCACTTAATTATTTCACGGATAAGAAGGGCTTCCAGCATTTGCTGCTAGTTTATTAGGTGATAAGAAGAATTCACAGCTTCTGTAGCACTGTGCCTTTGAGAATAAATTCAATTCTGGTCATTAACCAAGGACTGAATCAGATATAAAGGAGTTCAGGAAAGACAAACACATTTCTTTATTAGCAAATTTGTTGTATCCTGCTCTAATTCAGATAATTACTAGATTGTAGATCTGATCAGCAAATGGCATCACACTTACTATATTGCTGCTAGCTCTAATAATTTCACCAAGGGTTACATTTTTTGATGCACTTGTGAATGAAAATAACTTTCAAAGAAGCTGTTAGAATTAAGAATGTCAAAGCAAAATTTGCCTTCAAAGTGAGGGTTGCTGTCAAACCAAATCTAACTAAGAAATACAGTTTAATTGCTTTTTTTCAATGGTTCAATGGCAGGTTCAACAACATATTGGGTCAAGTGGTATCTAATAGTCCATTTTTAGCACTGTATGTGCAATGTTCACCCTTTTGCTATGAGTGGCTCACACTTAATCGTGTTATCCCACTGAAGTTAGTATGTTTTCCTAGTTTGGGCTTTCTGTCTGGAAGCGCTCACCTGGCAAAGGTCAGAGGGGCAAAAAAGATAATGGGGTTTGTACTGGTTTAATGGTACTTGTTTAGCAAGGAAGTTCCAAAGTCATTCTGACATCTCCACCACCTCTCTTTGCTTTTCCCTTCCTCAGTGCAGGCATCGGGAGGACTGGCTGCTTTATTGCAACCAGTGTGTGCTGTAAACAGCTGAAGAATGAGGGCATAGTTGACATATTGCGAACAGCCTGCCAGTTACGGTTAGACAGGTAAGAAAGCCTGTTTCCTTTCCAGAAAAATAAGAAGAAAAATGGTAACATTTCCCTCTGTTTAAAGAGAAACAAATGGGAAGAGGAGAAAAACAAAGGCAAGTGGAGGTCAAGAGAGAACGTCCTTGAAGGAAGTTTTCGTGTTCTAAACTGTTCTGACTTGTAATCTTTGCCTATTTTATGAACAGTAAACCTAATGAACAGCCATAGAACTGAGCTAGACTCACAGCTGGCATCAAAATCTGCATAGCTGCCCATCTCCATGCAGCAAGGGATGGCCTTTTACTAGCTGAGAAGTTAGCCCCATATTCATACAGAAGCAAAGGCTCAAAGATCTGCTGTACAGGTCTCTGCTACTCTGTTCAGAGCCATGGATCACGACTTTCCTCCCAGGTGGAGTAAATAAAACTGGTCTCACATACTGGGAACTGTGAGCCATGTTGGGAGAGACATTGCTTGGAGAGGGAGACAATCTGGAGTGTTTGGAGACATATGAAAGGAGCTGTGAAAATTTCCACAAATTCAATGGTTTCCAGTTAAGCATTTCTTAACACACCACCTTGAGTTTGATTATGAAGTAAACAGACTTGAATTTTGCACCAGAGATGTTATTTTTCCTCTCCCACTGGTTTCAAGTGCCATCAAAACATGTCTCAGTGCTCTCTCTAATGATAATGATAAATGTAGTCGGGGGAAGAGATGTCACGAAAAACATACCAAAGATTTTTCTGAGGGGAAAAAAAGAACCTCAACCCCACGCTGAACTTTATTTCAGAGGAGAAATTATGCTCAGTGGGAGGGAGAAAATGAAATGCTTGCTGCCCTGCTGAGGCTCTGATAGACAAGGACCTGCAGGGGCTTAGAGATTTGGCTATTTCAATGGATTTCAGACCAGACAAGGAAAGGCTTCTTGAGAAAAAGAAAACCAGAATATGAATAGTGAATGCTGATCATCCACAGACCAATGAAATATCTGTCTGGATGTGAAATATCTTGTGTCTGTGACTAATGTTACAGAGGAAAATAGCCATACAAATGAAGGTTGAAGATGCCTGCTTACAAATGAGTGTGATACAGAAAGCCAATTAAAAATACAAGGAGGAGGCAGAGGGGAACTGGCAGTCATTTTTAGAGGCTGAAGAAGGGAAATCACACTTATAGGACACCACAGAGGGAAAGAAAGACTGCAGGAACCTCTGTAGCTGTCACATACCTCTCAGGAGTGGGATGGGATAGAAAAAAGCCATTTAAATGTTATGGGCTAAAATACTCAAGACAGAAAGCATATCACCATCCTTCCTACTGAATAGCGTGATTTCTTCAAGGACTGAAAAATGGGGCTCATAGTCTCTTGAAAGGCATGCTGCCATCCACTCTCATTTTCACTAAACCCCCGCAAAAACTCCATGTGACTTCAAAAGTAGCATGAGATGATGAGACAGTGTCTAAGCAGCTACAGGAAGGAAGACTGTCTGTGTCTCCTCCTCTTGCCTGGTCATTACTGGCTAGAGAAAACAGGGTGAATGGGAAGGAGTCACCAGGTATGCAGGGAAAGAGGATTGCATGCAGGCCTGAGTAGATGTGTAAAGGAATGCCCCTCACTGCTTCACACAGAAGTACAGAGGTTGACATTAGCCCTAAGAACCACCTTTGACGTTGCCATGGGTGGGAAGAGAACAAATGTTTCTTTCCCTTCATTCTCTCACAGATCCCTTGAAAAAATCCTGTGCACTGGGCTTTGTATCAGTGGCCAACAGCTGATCCTAAAATAACCTATTATGACTAAGGAGAGGAAGTAATCATTCCTGCATCCTTCCCACAGTGCTGAGAGACATTTGCTGTCATTGCCCACAAAGCAACGCAGATTTGAAAGGTTTCTGTGGCAAAAAGGGGTGAAAATATAATTTATCTATTCTGTGCCAAAGCCTGGACAGCAAGCACATGTCATGGCATGTATATGTGTGGGAAGGGAGGAAGCCATCACATAGCAGGGAATCAGATAAAAAGGAAAATAATTTCCTGTGGTCTGAAATTCAATGACCACCTTAGTGCCTGTGTTGCTACAACTTCAGGGTGCAACCCCACTGTTAATGGAATTGCTTGGGAATTAATTGTCAGATATGACTAACGTTCCTCGTGTGTCACAGGCTGACGTAGATGTATTTCAGTTCTCTGTGCAGCACAGAGGGACTCGGAAATAGATCAGCTGGGAGCTTGTATTAAGTAGAGCAGGTGGGGGGGGAGATGCTCAGCTAGGAAATATAGTTTTTGGAAACACAGTGGGTGTTTTTCACCTTTGCTAATTGATGAGAGTTGGAGTGTGGGTCCCTGCCCTTCCCTGCTCATTGTTATTTCAAGGAGTGGCTTAACAAAATAAGTGCAAGAGGCTGGAGGAGAATGTTGTCTTGCCCACTCAGCTCCCCCTTACTTCTATGGTTACTGTGTGACCCATAATTGTGAAGCTGGACCCCATAGAAAAGGCAGTTCCCGAGGAGAGTGTCTGCTATCCATTTGGCTCAGAGGAAGGAACTTTCATTAATTTCCTCTGGTGAAGGTTTCTAAGGGAATGCACCACTTAGGCACTTCCTCAGACTGACACGGTGTGGTTGGCTCTGCTCACCCACAGGTTCCCATGTTGCTCAACCCCACTGGTCATTTCAGCCTCCTTTTGGCACAGTGCCCCCAGGATCTGTGCTACAGCACCAGTGCTGGCACAATTCTGCATACACTTTTTGTGAGTTTGAACCATGGGTTTCAATTCTTTTCTAATGCATTACCAAGAGGTCATATCACCTTTGATGGGGTATTCTTGGCAGAATTTTAAATGTTTATTAAATCTGCTTAAAATTAACAACTTCATCCTGATTATTTTTGTTCATTTCTTTCTCCCCCTGTAGTGCCCATGTGTTGCTTAATACGCTACTTGCAGAAACACACAGTTTAATGATACATGGAAAATCAAACTGTTTTTGCTTCTGCTTGCACTTCCTTTCAGGTTTGCAGTTTTAAAGAGAACAGTAAAAGCTGAAAAACAAGCTGAACCAAAATAGATTACTGTACTGGGAGTCTTTTACTATCAAGGTGTGCACCAACAGTCAACTCAGCTACAAATCTGAGTAACTTTTCTAAAGTTACATTGTCTGTTCCAAAATCCTGCTAGCCATCCCTAGGGCTCCCTGGTGAACTTGCCAAAAACATGATGTGGGATGGCACAGAGGGAAGAATCCTTATTGCAGAATGAGAAATTTGTATCAGTTGTCTGGGCTGGGCTGACCTGGCCTAGCTCTCTATAGTCCCAAATTCAGTCCCTAGTACAACTGTGAAGTCTTGGATAAGCTACTTCCCCTCTTTATTTCCCCTGCTCCCATCTATCTCTCTAGAGCTTTCGGATGGGGATTGCTTTTCACAGTGTTTAAAGTGGTTATTGGAGTACAGGTGCTCAGGTAAATGACGATGATGTTGCCTTATGGGATGAAGGCCTCTGACAAGGAAAATGAACATAAAGCCCATTCCTGTTCTCACTGCCTTGTGTCCTAGCTTAACAGAGGCTTTTAAAATGGAGCTCCAGGTCAGACTGCAAGCTGGTTGCAATCAAGGGGCACTCCTCACTCATTTCAGGAAGCGTTGGAATAGACCTTTGGTTTGGTGCACAAGCTTTATGTTAGCTGTGCTATTTCCTCGTGTGCTTGCATGTAATAGGACTGCTATTTCCCTCCCCTTTTTTTCTTTCCTTTTCAGGGGAGGAATGATCCAGACTTGTGAACAGTATCAATTTGTCCATCATGTCATGAGCTTGTACGGAAAACAGCTTTCGAGAACAGCAGAAGAATAAGTATCCATTATATTCCTAAAGGCTAAAGCCAAGAGAACTTTTGACTGCATTCAGATATATTTCAGATCTGATACGAGACACACGGTAACCTGGCTGTCTTAGCTGGAAAGATATATTATTTTACTTTGATATTGCTTTTATGCTCTTGTTTGCATTGACATTTAAGAGCTGAGGTACACCTTGTCTTAAACTATGTGACAGGACATAATCTTCACCAAAAAAGGCTTATTTATACTGTAAATAAGAATAGTAGCTTCATTTGTTACAAAAGCAAGAAAAAAAATCAGAAAAAAATCCACTGTCTTCAGTTTGCTACTTTTTAAAAGATCATTGCTAATATATCCAAATACAGTGTGAAACTTTTCAAATTGTCATGCTGAAATGTGCCGTATGTTGACTAAGCTTGAAAGTAACTTTTTGCCTCTTTCTGATTGTTTTTACATATAAAATTACCGAATACTGTGTATATCGTAAACTTTCTGAGCCTCTGCATTGAAAGATTCAAGTAGATTCACATTGAAATGATGTTTCACACATCATGTTTGCTTGTTTATTTTTTCTAAAGCAGTCCACCACCAGTGTTATCAGTACTAAAGGGGAAAAAATATTTCAATTATGCGAGTCAAATTCTTACCTTGAATTCTTACCAGCACTGTACCCCAGTACCATGACAGTTGGCTGAATATGAGACAAATAGTAGAAATAAATCTGAACATAAATTCTTCACGCTTTACCTTTTCTTTGTCAATATTTTGGCATTTCAGTCATCTGGCAAACAGATTTGATTTTTACAAATAGTTTCTATTTTTACACTGTCAGACCACAATCTGAATACAATTTCCCCTGAAATCTGGGATTCAGAATCAGGTGAGGAATTTTGTGAGTTCGTATTTATTAAAAATGTAATAATAAAATCACTTGTAATCTATGAATTTAAACTTCTTTCAAAGCTTTGAAGGTGACCAGGTGCCCAGTGCTTATTAAAATTAATGCAAATTCTATAGGCACCTTTAAAAAAAAATCAGTCTGAACTTGTTGGCTGCTTTTTGATAAATTTGCCTTCAAACCAAATTTAGACAATCATTAGCCCTTTCTAACCACTAGTCCAGGCAGCAGTGTTTCCTTTTCAGTAATGCAGCCTGCTGCCCAGGTTTTTCATTTTAGAACTCAATCAGGCTGTGAAGACTGTATTTTGTGTTTAATGCTTACAGGTAAGCACATGTTTAAGTGCTTCATTAAGAGCAGAGAAAAATGGAGGTATGCAGGATCCTTGACATGAAAGATGAGTGTTTTATGAATAGAAGCTGTAATGACCTACTAAAAATATTTTTGCTTCTCTTTATTGTAACAATAACCAAAACCCACTGCTCATATTAGTGCAGGAGATTCTGCGAATTTACTGCACTTCCTAATCAGGAGAAGGTAAAGCAGCTTTCAGAACAATAAGGGCTGATCCTGCTCCCACTGATGTTTTGCCATTGACGTCAGCAGGTGCAGGGTAGGGCCCGAAATGTTATGCCTACAACTTCTTCACTGTGGGGAAAGTTTCCCATTGTTTCAGTACACATCTTTGTGTTTATTCTGTATCCATGAACCTGTAAAAATCCTGTCTGCAGGGTTTGCATGAACGTGTGGCAAAATGTGTTATCTTTAAACCTCTTGATTTTATTGCTGTATTTAAAATATTTCCTTCAGTGAGAAGCTAGCAGGAAGAACTGGCATTCTTTTTTAAAATACTGGTGGTAGTCATTAAATAGAGCAATAAACTTAAGCTTTTGAGCATAACATGACTGTTAGTTTTATGTAAATCTTGATAGCTATATTCTCCCCACTGCTACTGATTTCTTTAAAGGGGGTAACACTGTTCCATCTAAGCGCTCCTTAGAAATAACAAAATCACCGCTGATGTTCTAAATAACATTGTAAGTGGAACTCCTTATAAATGTTTTCAGCTGTTCAGTGCCCTTCAGTGTCAAAACTGGCTCAATGAATAAAATTACTTGCTCTGTCATCAGCTTCCTGTGCATCTGCTAAAGAATATTTGTGGATGATTTATAGGAGTGTGCATATAGGAGCTAAGTTCAATGTGTAAGTTGCCTCCTGCACAAGGAGACTTTCTAGAGGAGAATAGCTTTATGGCAAATGAGGTATAAAGGGCTCTAAGATACTGACCTTGAGATCCTTGTGCACATCCTCAGCAGGTGTTAGTTGGCAGTGCTTCACTGACTTGAGTAGAAGCGAACAATTTATACTGATGAAGGAAATCCAGCCTGATGTCCACTCCCATTCTACACATGTGGAATGCCCCGAGAGAGTGTTAATTGATAAAATTGGGCTGTTTTGCATCAAGTCACTGCTACAAAGCACATGTCAGCCTAGTTGCACGGTCTGGTTAGGAGGGTTGCACTGCTGCCATCTTGTACCAGGCAAGAGCATACCACTTGTCAGGATCAAAATATTCAAATGCCTCTTGAAACGTTATTTTTGTCTAACAGATTTGGAGCTAATCCTCCTATTTGCTCTTCGGCCTTTTTATAATTAACGTATTTCTGTCTCTTTTTTTTCTTTACTGTTTTTTAAATAGAATTTGATGTCTGAAGGACCTTTTATCAGCTGTTCTGATATCTTCTGACAGCAGAGGTAGTCTTAAGAAGCGCTTAAGATTAGCAGAAAGGAGCTCTGGCCGTGCACAAGCACTTGAGATGAGTGGGGCTGCTGCTTCTGTAATCAGTATGTTTGAAACCGAGCTGACAATAGGAACTAAGCTAAGCTATGTCTCTTGCTAGACTTGTCTTTTTACTGGACATTCTTTCTCTGTTAAATGAAAATTCCAAGCATACATCATCCACCCTCTCCAGCTTACTGTCCAGGCCTCTGTGAACTGAAGACTACAGCACTAATACCTACAACGCAGTTGTTTCCCAGAGAACTGAATTCCTCTCTGCAGGTGGGTAAGCATATAACAAACTTGAGATGGTTTTATTTAGAACCAACTGTGATGTCTTCTGTTTCATAAGCTTTTTCACACTTTGTGAACAGGGCAGACCCCAGCTCAATGCCCTGCTTTTTTGCTGTTCATTTGGTCATTGGTAATCACACTTAAGCAGTTTTATTATCTTGTTTATACTTCTGTCATGGTAACAGGCTAATGGCACATTCCATGCTTTTGTAGGTAGTCTGAGATCAGCAGATATCAGAGTTATGTAAAAACAAAAACTTAGATGCACTTGAGCATAAGACCTGTCCCCAGATAAAGTACATTTCACTCTCTGAAGGATCAAGATAAAGATGACTTGGTCAAATTATTCTGAAATGTGAACTACCCAGCAGTCATATAGAGTAGAGAACTGCATTCCTTGCAAGATTTTCAAAAGTATCTGTTTATTCTGGACTTTTCCTCTGTAATTAATCTACTTTGAAAAATCTTAGCCTGTGAATTTGCAGTTGCAAAATGAGCTTGAGAATGAAGACATCACTAAACAGGACCTTGCTTCCTGTCACTTCCCTGCTGTCTCTTCAGTGGAGAAATCGTGCAGCTTGTGCATCGGTGGCCTTAGAAAGTGTATGTCTGTTGGTTGTGAGTTGGCAGGTTTTAGAAGTGGACCTGAACTATTATGTTTTCATGTGTTCTTTCTCTGGAAGCCAGTTTAAACAAAGGGGTATGATAAATCTACAGTTTGTTAATCATAACCATGTCACTCTACTTTTGACATGAAGTGCGCTTTATAGATTTGCTATGGAGAAAAAGCAAAGCACTTTTTCTGAGATATGTGGGAAATAACCTTGTTTCTTCTGCCAAGTCTGTAGATGTACATTTGCTGTGTCTGCAAGAGTGATTATCAACTTAGGATAATGTAGGGCAGCTCAGGAGTCCTGCAAGGAAAAAAAATGCTCCATCCAAAAGCACAGAAGAAATATGTGAATGAAAGCAGCATTTGCAGCTTTGTGCATAAGATACAGGCAGTTGTATGCTCCAGGCAACACAAATGTTATTTTCAAATGTCTCAAAGTGAATTTCACATATTCAAAGAGGTTAATTCCTTTGGTTACATGCAAGGAAAGAGAAAAGTCCACTCTCCTTTGAGCACTGACACAGATCAGGCTCCAGCACCTGAACACAGCAGATGCTACATTCTCTTGGCCTGGTGTGAAAGTCACAGAAGGGGTTACAATCAGATCTGCCCAAGCTCGTGTGCCATATAGTCCCCAGCAGGGCAGCAGTGTCAGGTTTACTCAGTTGATAGCGAAGCTGAATGAAGAGAAAGACTGAATTATTTACTCAGAATTAAAAGCCGTGTTGGCACCAGGGCTGGCAATATGGCTCAGAGCATTTGAGAAGATAAAGCTTAAACAGTCTGGCAGAGGACTCAGGTATTGCAATTCCTGACCATTTCTCTCTGCTGGACCATGCTACTCAACTTCAGTGTTCCCTGTTGCTGCTTTATCTCTTATCTGCCTGTTGCTGCTTAAGCTTAAAATAGAATTAAATGTGCTACTGTATTGCACTAGTTTTAATCCAATATGTTGATAGCCTGTGTTTTCCAGATATCATCTCTTCCCTTGGAGAGAGCCTGTCTTGCTAGACTGTCTTCAGAGAGCTCAGCTTGTTCTGCCTACTTTGTCATCCCAGAATTCTGGGGACAGAAGTCTGCAGTTATTTGCACCTTACTAAAGGAGTTTCTTCTTTGAGAAACAGTAGCATCTGACTGAGTCAAAGTTCTCTTATTATGTCTGACCTTAACTGTCCTAGTCCCAATAGCAGCTGCAAGATGTCTGCTTTCCTTTGGAAAGGCAAAGGCAATACTTCTCTCCAGGGACCAGAGGGGAAAAATCCTGCATAGATCCTTTTGCTCTTTCTCCTTTGCATGTTTAGCTTGCTTGCCTCTGAAATGGACACAAGGAAGACTGTCAGGAATAAAGTCAAAACTAATAAAACAAAACAGAAACCTCCTCTTGTAAATTAGTTTTGACTCCTTCTATCTCAAAAGAAGGAAAAGCAGATACAATTAATTTCACTACATCCACTCTTGTCTTCTTGGTCTTTAGGCTGTTGTGAGGAATACAGAAAGCAAACACTCAAGCAATGCAAAGGTAATGAAGAGATCATTCAGAGTCACTCCTCCCCTTTTGGAGGCCTGTGTGTGGCAGTGTGGCCAAAACTGAAAGATCTTCTCATTCATGTGCATTGGTTTTTCCCCACAGTGGTGTGTGTGCATAAGCAGACACCTGCTCAACGTGCCACGGTAGCTGGTGTAAGAACAGATGCATGAAGGAGGATTCACGAGCACTGTGAAGTGAACATAGAAGGGCAGTGCCTGGTTTTTGAGTCAGTTTGAATAGGTGAGAGGAAGTGAACTGGGTTGGCAGTGTTTTGTTTTTGTTGGGGAAAATACGACTTTCAGCCCAGATACTAGGTTTCTCTGTATCTAAGTCAGGCTCTTTTGGCTGAATAGAATACTGAAGAGGTAAATGCAGGTTGACTTCTCGATACATTTATTAGACAAGCAATTAATAATACTTTATCCACTGTACAACATGACCAATCCCATTTCCACGCACTTCTGATTTGGTCTGTGTTAATAAGAACACAAGCTTCTAGGCAAGGGAGCAGCGTGTCTGTCTTGCTGGATTCCTTCTTTAGCCTGTGAACTACAGCATGTGTTTATTTTGGCTGTCTATATGTGGTATTTTTTGCTCACTGGAAAAGTTGACAATGTTTCAAACTCTGGATGTTTTTCCTTGTTTTTTGTGAAACTTTTCAGCTTCCTCTTTCTTTTGTAGACTAGTATAAATCCCCTTAAAATCATCTGAAAAAGGTGGTTTATTCCTGGAGGGGGTGGAAGGGTGGGGTGACCATTGCTTTTTCCAGAGTTCCCTGTAATCATTCCCATCAGCCTATGGAAGTTGGCTAGATTTTTATGTTCTTTGGTTTTATAAGTTACTGTGTTTTGCAAAGCATAACCCAAGTGCCTGCTGCACTAGACTCCCTTTTCAAATGAATTTAACATAAATATGGAATAGATAACAGCATTCTGTTCCAAAAAGAAATCAAATGTGGGCAGTTAAGCAGTTAATTGCCACTATATTTTTGAGCCTTTGTGGCAAACAAGATATGTGGTTTGTGTCTTTCAGAATGGATAGGCCTGTGTAAATGAAAAACAATCTCCTGTACCTGCACTATGTCAGCACTGCTGTGATTAACACTAGTAAAGTGAAAGAGATCTAAATACATGGGCTGAGATCTGTAATTCATTCCCTCCTGGAGAAAGTACCTTGCTCATTGGGAATGAAGTCCTTCTCCATAGGAAGAAGGGTGATAGAATCTCAGACTTATTAAGGAATGGAAGAGAACCAATTAAAAAATGACCTCTGTAATCTAAAACTATGAACTGATTTTCTAAAACACCTAATCTCTGTTTCAGTAACTGAATGAACTGGCTGGACTTGGAAATGATAAAAATTGCTGCATGTACAGCTATAAAATAAAAAAAGCTAAAGCCTGGAGGTGTGAAAGGAGCATTGGGGAATGACTTGAACACCACAGCAGGATTTCTTGGATGTTTAACTGTTTGAAACCTGGACCCACATGTTTTGATTTTAACATGAAAAACAAGACTGGTAAATTGTTCAGTAGTCTGCTTTTGAACAAAGTTTAGAAATTGTGTCAAAATTAATCACAAGAAAATCTAGGAGGTAATGTTCATTTTTAAATAAAAAGGTATCCTTTTGACCCACAGAAGGTTTATTCCTATTAGCCTCATGCTTGAAGTTTTATTGTCTTGTTATTCCAAAAGTGGCAAACTGCTGAGGCCATTGTGAAGGATGTAACAACATAGCCCACAAGAGGCCAGTATGTATTTAAATTTTGTACTACACAAAGCCATATTTGTCCAGTGTAAAGGGATCCAGGAATCTTCCTAGGAATGTGACAATCTACAGGACTTCATGTGAGCTGAGGGACACAAGAAGGGTCTTGAAAGCTCCTTTCCCTGAGGATGAATGATCAGAAACTTAGCAGCTGGGATAAACAGGTAAAACAGATATTCTCAAGAATGTATTATATACATAAACAGATATTTTCAAGAATGTTGTAATATTTTGTGTCCTCTGGCTGTGGGCAGGCAGGGTGGAAATGGGCTATGTGAGTTCAATGCCTTTAGACTCACATATGCTTTGCTTTTCCTTTCCTTATCTTTCCAAGAAAGGAACCTTGTAAAGTACCACTCTGAAGTATAGCTCCTTGAGACACTTAAAACCAGGAGTAAAACGACCGTGACAAGTATGGTGGATGGAAGACTCAGTTACCTACAAAAGAGTTAGTCAAGCTTGTTCAACTCTGTTTTCCATAACTAAAACTAAAATTATAACTTGCTTGTACCATTTCTTTGCTGTGTGTACTTCAGTGGTACTGACAGGTGTTTTCTTGACATCTGCTTCTCCTGGCACACGTCTGCTGATGTTGTTAATGTTGATGTTACAGCCGTGTGAATTGTGCGATGGCTACACTGTTACGTGATGAGTGAATTAATCTCTCTGCAGAATGCCCGTGGGTGGACTTGCGTTCCTGAGACCAGAGGCCTATCTACATTATCATTTTGTTTTCTTTCTTGCACACAGTCGAGGTATGTGCAAGTTGAGTCTTGGTGATAAGCAGTAACAGACAGTGTCATATCCTTCAAGTGCAACCTTTCAGGCTCTGGAAGTTGGTTCCAGTCTCGTCAAGAAATAGGAAATCTTGCAATCTGAGGAGGCTTACAAAAGTTCATTGCTTACTATTATAGGCAATTTTTCTTATACAGTGGTTCCTCCCCCAGCAGAGTGTATTCAGGGCCTACTCCTTGCTGGTCAGTCTAACTGGAAAAAAAATAGCTTTACCTGAACTCAAGAACTAGTTAATATAAACACAAACTAAATGGATTCATTCTGATAGAAAAATGAAGCTCTTTGAAACCTCCTGAAACAAAACAGTTTCAAGAAAGAGGATTTGTCTTAAACTATGGGCATTTGTCTAGACACAGGACATGAGCAGCACTGAAGTGCTTAGTGCAGCTTGTGCAGAACAGAGTAAGTTCTAATAGGACTTAGGATACATCCAGTTTTGATGCCTTTCTTGAATGACATCTAACATCAAAGCACCTTGCAGCATTCCTGCACAGCAAGGCAGCCCAATTTTCTCATTCTGTGGATGACAAGATAGATACAGAGAGAGCAAGTTACTTGCCCAAAATCCTGCAGAAAGTCAGGAAAAAAGAGCAGGGAATTGATCAGCAGCCTCCTACAGACACTCTTCCTACTGCACAAAGCTTTCTCTCTCAGAAGTTTTAGGTGATGAGCAGTTCCCTGTGTAACTTTATGTTTTGTGACTTCTTATTGTATCCACTCTTTCCCACTCCTGGTAAATAAATCCTGCAAACAGTACCTCACTGTTCTGCTTAAGTAACATAATTTTTCCCCAACTAAACAAGTTGTTTCTAGGAAGTCTTCTACCTTACTGGAGTCTTTCAGCATGCTGACGTGCTCCTTTGAGATGCTTGCTGGAGAAAGCATTCCTGAATTTGTGGGAAAACCTTGTCCATTGACAACACACAAGGGTGAGTAACAATTATTTCTGGGGAAAGACCTTTAGCTAGTACTTGCCAATAACTGACTGTATTTTCAGGTGCTCTTAGATGTATTCATTCATCTCATGCAAGGAAATACAATCTGTCATCCTCTGTAACAGAAGAGTGGTAAACAAAACCAGGTACAAACTGCAGTTACTTATCTCCATCCTCACTGTTTTTAGAGATTTTTTATGGATCAGTCAGATCAGTAGGAATGTTCATTTTAGCTGCTGAAAACTTGTCCTTATTGATCTAAATACAGCAATTCTTATTTATGCAAAACTCATGATCAAATTATTTGGCTGGGGCTGGAAGAATGTGACCTTTAATGCATAAGTAAATAGGCTTTTCCATCATGTATAATCTCTCCCATATGACAGATCTGTGACTGTCTAAAGTGACAGAAAGATCATATGAGTCTTTATTTTTTGTAGTATGTTATCAGAAAAAGTCACAAATCATTCCTGCCAGTGTGCAGAGAGCTGCTAATGAAAAAATTTCATTCCAGAGTGGTATCTGTGATGGATGTAAAGTTGCAAGAAGTACAATAAGTAAAACAAAGCAAGGTTAATCTAATCTCTTCTATAAAGCAGACAGGAAAGGAAAACATGATTTAAAATAAACTCAAACAGAGAAAGTAGGTAACAGGCCCCTGTTCCATTTCACTCATTCATTCATTAATTTAAATGTTTCTTCTTTAATTTTAGGAGACAAAGCAATATTCCGAGCTAAACCGTAATGTAACATGGAGTAGAGAGAGTGGGTACCAATAGAAGAAGGATCCAGAATGTTTTTGACAGTATTTTTAAGAAGCTTGTGCCATAGGCTTATTTTTTTATTCCCACACTAAAAACCATAAAAAAAGAAAAATTTAGGCACTATAGTATTCCTCAGCAAAAATAAAAAGGTCCCTGTTCACAGTCAGCCTACTGCAGAAGTGCCACTTTCAAATACTGCTGTGTGTGTATAGGGTGGTGTTTCTGAGCAGAAAAAGAGCATCAGAGCAGGAACCATTATTTTTGTTACATAGTTTTGTGCTTAGAGTAGTGAGGCCTGATGCATTTTGTGTGTTATAGAGTCATAGGATGGTTTGGGTTGGAAGGGACCTTGAAAATCATTTAATTCCAATCCCCCTGCTGTGGGCAGAAACACCTTTCACTAGATCACGTTGCTTAGAGCCCTATCCAACATGGCCTTAAACATTTCCAGGGATGGGGCAGCCACAGCTTCTCTGGGCAAGTTGTTCCAGTGTCTCACCACCCTCACAGTAAAGAATTCTTTTCTAATCTAAATCTACTCTCAGTTTGAAGCCATTCCCCCTTGTAGTGTCACTACATGCCCTTGTAAATAGTCTTTCTCCCTCTTTCATGTAAGTTCCTTTCAGATACTGGAATTGTAGAGATTGCTGCAATTAGGTCATCCTGAAGCCGTGTCTTTTCCAGGCTGAACAATCCCAATTCTCTCAGACTTTCTTCACAGGAGAGGTGCTCCGTCCCTCTGATGAACTTAGTGGCCCTCCTCTGGACTCGCTCCAACAGGTCAGTGTCTTCCCTTCAAGTGCCATTCAGGCAAAACCAATGCTAAATCTTAGTAATTCATTATATTTCTCAGGGCACATGTCCCAGTTCAGCCCTGTTTGATTTGTGTTGTCCTGTGGCTGAAAAAATTCTGTCCTTCTTCTGTTCTTTTTCTTCCCTTTCTCTGTCCCTTCCTCTCTTCTTTCCTTAATTCTTAGTTCACCCTAATTCACCTCTTCTCTCAGCCAGTCCTTTGTTTACAAATCTTCCAGCTAGGGCAGATCAAACTCTCTTTTTCTTTTCCTACAGTACTCTGGACTTTTAAGTCCAACAACTTCCATCAACTCTCCTCTGGTCTCTGTATTCCTTATGCGGTGCAGGAGGAATACTTGCTTCCAGTGCAGAGCATCAGAATAAAAGGATGTCTCTGAGAAGAAGGATGGCTTCCTTCTGCTGCCTTAGGCCAAGAAGGTATCTGATCCAAAATACTATCACTGTGAGTGGGAAGACTTCTGTCTGTTTCTGAGGCTTTGGGAAGGCTCTGAAAAATCTTTAGGGAAGAGGGGGAATTGGATTTGGTCCCAGAATTTCTGCTCTCAGACATTCTGGATTTTCAACAGGTCAGTTTTGTTAGTGATTAAAAAACCACTTATGTAAACACAAATAAAAAGAGGAATTCACTAACAGCTTTGCCGTATCCATTCCCTAGCACCCCAGCCTACCTGGAGGTTTTGCGTATTGCTTTCTCTGTTTGTGTTTTTCTTTCCTGTCAGAATGTTTCTCCAGAGATGATACAGATAACTACAGTTCTGTAGTGACCAATGCCATCTACACAGTATCCTTGATCATGGCTAAAGGTAAGCTCTACAGGACTGGCTTAGCTATTGCTAGACCAGTTATTAACAACCATGCTTGTAAGAATTTTGAAGTTAGACGAAGTGGAGAGTCTTTGCAGGGCACATTTGCTGCAAGTAGGGTGGGGTGAAGCAGGGTCTACACCCTGGAGAATCTACCCCCTTCTGACTTTGAACTCTGTGGTTCTTGCTGTCTGAGACCACTGCACAAAAAGAACGTATTTCCAAGAGTGCAAGAGTTGTGCTTATTATGGGGGAGATTCTTTGTGTTCTCTGTATTCCCTGAGAAAAAATAATATGAAGCATATAGATTTGAAATACACGCTCTCCATCTCCACTGTGAAGGGGGCAGATCAGGCACCTACAGTCCTCTGTGGTTGACAGGAAACTGTTGTGCAGAGAATGATAGACAATGTTTGTTCTCAGATCCTGTACACAGGTTCTGTGTACAATGTTAACATCTGCAGACAAAATTTGAGGGTCAAAATAGGTAGGCCAAATTGACTTACTTTCTCTTCTTACATGTCTTTGCAACATTTGTGATTCACTGGTCTTTTTAGGCTCAAATAGAAATCTAACTTGTACAAGTCATAAACCAACCCACAATTAACAGAGCACCCATATGACAACACCTTTCAAGAGATAGCAGATTTCAGTTTGAAACCTAGTTATTACACATAATAAGCCAAATTCTCCACTGACGTCAGTGTGGCAGGGCTGTGAGTCACTACTGAATTTGGACTAGTTTTAGCGGAAAAGATGGGAATGATAAAATGCACCTTAGCACTGTCCTTTTAGTGAAAGTGAACTTTGCTCAAGCAAACACTTTGGAGTTATAACACTTTGGAGTGACTGGACAGGCCTGGGCATAATAAGAATGATCTCTTTTCATCTGCATGTTCTTCCTATGACCAGCCAAAAGTGTTTCTGTTGTTTGAAGGAAAACCAACCACATTATATACAGCAGACTTGCTTTTAATCAATGTTGATTAGAAGTGATGCTGCCTACCTACCTTATCTTTCATTGCAGCAGGACCATCTCCTAAAGATGAGCTTTACCATAAGTACCATTTTTTAACTATAATACTTATCTTTTTGGTTAAGCCCTAGGCAGGGCTTGGGCACAGGCTGTTTGGTAGTGTGGTTGATTACCTCACTTAACCAAATAGTAATCCTATGCCAGGCACTGCAGCTTTTTTTGACAGATAAAGCAGTATATGGCAGTCATCCTTCAACCTGTCATATGGTTGCAGGTGTGCTTGCAAATGTCATCTGCATTTGTCTGACACCCTTTACTTTACAAAGACCTACAGTAAAGGAGAGAAAAAAGAGCAGAGCTAAGACAGAAGAACTGAACAGAAAGTGGTATGTCTGTTGGTAACCAGCTTTATAGGATTTTGTGCAACTTTTACTGAGCATTTTGAGCTATAGTTAGGTAAATTTGCACTGAAATTAGAGGAATGAATTGATATTTATGCTGCTACTCAAGAGATCCAAAGTGCTTCACTGACATCTTGCTGTTTAGTGTAGAAATCTGGATATCAAGAACTGAATAACAGAATAAATGTTTGTCTTTTTGTTATTTTAATAGGTAAGCACTGAACTCCTGACAGAACTGGAACTACTGAAAGTGACTGAAAGACAGACAGCAGTGCTTGAAATCCACCTGGCAAAAAAAGTGTAAAGCTTCACCTAGAAGTTCAATGGGAAATAGTTCTAGTATGAAATTATCACAACTGACAGTGGATGGCCCCACACTGTGAAAATTAAGGGTGTTCAGTCCAATGACTTTAAAGAACTCAGATGTTAATGCTGGAGATCTGGTGCAGAACGCTCTGCTCTTCATTGATCATAAGTGATGCAAAATAAGCATCTTTGAACAGTGGGTGGATCAAATGTGAGATAGCAGGGTCTGAGCTGCAAAATACATAAAGCAAAAACACAAAACCCCAGAGCTTGGGCTGACAAAATTGAAAGCCACAGTCTCATAAAGCCTGTCTGTGGACAGGCAAGCAAAAAGACCTCCTTTTGACACTTAAAGTCCCGGGCCTAGTGTCTCTCCTGCACAGGAGACCATATTATATCCTGCAAAGGCAAAACCACCTGTTTTGATGTATAAGGTGCTTGCTGGTATGTGCCATTTTTTCTTGCCAATCCCTTTCCCTTCCTGAAGGAGAAGAAGAATGGACAAGTGATTGAGAGGTCTGCTGAGTACACCATGAGGCAAGAAGGGAAGAGAGGAGTTTATTTTAATGCTGCTGAGCTGAGTGACTCAGGACATTGCATAGTGACCATAGGATATGCAAGACAATGACCCTAATGGGCAGTAGAGCAGTTCCAGTGTAACTGTGGAAGGTAAGCATGAATGACTCAAGAGAAGAAGAGAAGGAGGAATAGCTGTCTTTACACTGTTGTTCAGTGAACTCCGCAGTGGAGCAGTACTGCTTTGCTGTAACACATAGGAAACTAATGTAAAATTATGCTGCTCTGCAGTCTTTTTATTGTTTTACACAGAATAGGACACTAGTCTGTACCTCTTCTTGGTAGTATGAAGGTAATAATGAGGGACTTCCCTTTGCTGTATGAAGTGGTAGAAGCATAAAGCAGTAAATCTTCCATTTAAGTCCTTACACCTGTCACCTAAACCAGCTTAGTAAAGTGTATCATGTTTTTATTTTAATCAGGGTTTCTCCAAGGTATTCTCATCCTGGTTCTTCAAAGTGACCCATGGGACATTTGACTGCAGTCTGCTGAGGACAAGGAACAAAACACAAGACTGGTAAATATTTAATATCACATTTATTTTGTGAATTAATTTTGCAGTAGCATTATTGATGCTGTAAACTTAAGTCTGTGGTTTACAGAAATACACAAGGCTGTTAAAAAAAACCAGTAAGAAAAGTTGGAAAGCTTAGCTTCATGCTGTCAGCACAGCTTCCACTGGGATTTTTTCCAGAGACACAATACCAAACCTGTCAGAGTTTAAGGAGAGTCTGGTCCACGCTAAGTCATATGATTTAGTTTCGGGTAGTCTTGTGATGAGCAGAGAATTGAACTCGATGATCCTTATGGGTCCCTTCCAACTTGAGATATTCTACGACATTTTCAACCATGAAGCGTGTGACATTCATACTCTTAATTGGGATCCTGACAAGCTCTGTGTTGTCCTGAATGATGCAAAGGTGGAAGGAATATAGATCAAGAAGGCAAATAGGTAAAAATGCCCATGGGATCATCAGTGTAATGAAAGGCTGCAAAACCCTAGTGGGACTTGGCCTGGTACTGATAAAGAGCTTCTAAGTAGGGATGAAGAGATGAACAGATCAGACAAGAACAGATCTAACCTTTCCCAGTCTACTCCACTCTCAGTCTTACTAAGTTTTGGCTTTGGATCTTGGCGTTTTCAAAATTTTCCTCCACAGTCTCCTGCAGAGATGCTTTCACATTTGCTAACCCGTTTTCTCAGCCTATAGGCTCTCACTCTTTCCCACAAGGTTGGCTTTTCACCACCCACCCTTCTCCCTCTTCTAGTCTCTGATTTTCAGAGTAATTAGTAGATGTATCCTCTGCATACTGAAGCACACCCTTCGGTACATGCCATGAGGCTCATCTAGGCAGATGCACAGATCCGTGTAATGGTCAATTCATTTTGTCCATAGATCACAGAGCATTTTACCAGAGTAGGAATCAGAAATCCTGACCACTTACACATCTTAGAGCAGGGAACTCTGATCAGAGGGTTCAGGGACAGGATTGGAAAATTATGTTTGTTGCAATGTGGGTTGTTTCCTGCCTCGATCTTTTTGTCAGATTACAGGCTTGAAAAGGATTTGAATAGTGAAGCAGGGAGCCATCCATGAATTCATCACTGACAAACTGGGAAAGGAGCATAAAGGGAGGTAGGCATTCAAAGCCATGGGGGCAGTTGCCAATGGAGGTAGCCACCCCATCTCCTTACTGTTCTTAACCAGGTGTACACAAACACCTACAGAATCAATGTTTCCTCAGGTCTTCTTACCCGGGCCAGTAACATTTTACAGGCTTATCTGTGTGCATGAGCAAAACCTCTCTTTCTGCTTCTTTGTTCCCTGAGGAGAGAAAATTGAACAGTTGCACTGGTTGATTTTAAGTCACTAACATAGATTCTATGTTTATAAATCAGTAATCAAGAATTTTGAGCTGAGCCTTTACTTCAAACGCTGTTGTCATGAGCAACAAGAAAAACACCTTTTCTGAAATTATAAATAGAAACAGATAAATGTGCGTATTGCTCAGCTCTTGGCAGGCAGATGGCGCCAGATGGGCTTTCGGAGTGGCAATGAGCCTCTTCCTGCCTGCTGGATCAAGGCAGCGGGACAAACTGCAGTAAGGGTGCTGTGTCTGCAACACTGAATATTTATCATACTTACATTGCATAAAAATCTATCCACAGTAAAGCTTTGGTATAGGAAGGGTTGATTTTCCTGCATTCAAAACTATTTTTGGAAGCCTTCTTATGACTTTCAGCAGCGAATTGCAGTTTCTAAAAATACACATTGTGTGACAAAAGTAAAAGAAAAAATGACAAATATCTTTACAATCAGAGTGGCTTGGGTTGGAAGGAACCTTAAAAGATCATCCAGTTCCAACCTTTTACTAGATCAGATTGCTCAGAGCCTCATCCAATCTGAACTTGAACACTTCCAGGGATTGGGCATCCACAATTTCTCTGGGCAACCTGTTCCAGTGGCTCACCACCCTCACAGTAAAGAATTTCTTCCCAGTATCTAATCTAAACCCACCCTCTTTCAGTTGGAAGCCATTCCCCCTTGTCCTGTCACTACATGCCCTTGTAAATAGTCTCTCTCCATCTCTCTCGTAGGCTCCCTTCAGGTATTGGGAATCTGTTGGATTTGGGGTTTTTATTGTGTGCAGGACACCCTTATCATTTTTCCATATTACTTTGTAATGAAAGAGGGACCATTTTCTTTACAAGCAAGTGAAGAAGTACCTAACAAACCACTGTGGCTGCAGAGGGATGTCATGACAGGACAAGGAGGAATGACTTCAAACTGAATGAGGGTAGGTTTAGATTAGATGTTAGAAATTCCTTCCCGTGGTGGTGGTGAGGCACTGGAACAGGTTGCCCAGAGAAGTTGTGGATACCCCATCCCTGGAAGTTTTCAAGGCCAGGTTGGATGGCACCCTGAGCAACCCAGTCTAGTGAAAGGTTTCCCTGCCCATAGCAAAGCGGTTGGAACTGGGTGATCTTTAAGGTTCCTTCCATCCCAAACCATTCTGTGGAAAACTAACTGGGTTAGAAAATACTGCTGAACTATCTTTATCTGAACTACAGTTCAGATACCTGATCTAATTGAAACTGTCCCTGCTTATTGCAGGGGGGCTGAACTAGATGACCTTTAAAAGTCCCAACCCAAACTATTCTATGATACCTCTTGTTCCTATATTCGCTTTATGGACTGGAATCTTCAATGAAACGAGTTTTGTAGTCCACTTTCTCCTAGACCAGAGGGTATCACAGAAGATGTAAGTCTGGCCTATTGACACATTTCAGAAAGAAAATCACAAACTTGAAGGATATATGTCATCTTTCGCCTAAAGCTTTTCGGTTTTGTCCAAACTTCCTATGGATTAGGGAAGGCATTTCTGAGCTGCTCTGTAATGCATCACAGAAAGAGCTCATTTTTAGAATAAGTGTAAGAATTAAAATGTTTCGATATTTGAAATGATGAAGGGAAACAGGTGGTAAAGAAAGAGTCTTTAGAAAAAGACTTTTTATTCATGTTGTGACCATGAATAAACCTAAAAATACAAGTTACCCTCCTTGACTCCTTGCTATACGTACATACATATATTTATACACACAACTTGGAGGCAATGAATTCTGATTGTACTGTGCTAATCTGATTTTCTTCTGTGTAGATCCTCTGAGACTGGTGTCTCATAAAAGTTACTTAAGGGGCTTTTTACCCACAAGCAACAATGAGAGGCCAGAACACTCAGCACCTCTGAAAGTCACACCTATGTATTTGGGTGCCTAATTTCAAGAATCTATATTTTATATTTCTCCCTACCTAGATTTGACTGCTTTTTCCTGACTTAGACCAGAACTGAATTAAATAAGTGACTGATTTTGTTGTATCCATCAGATAGAAACCATATGATCCATGCTTAGCACAGCTTGTTTAACACATGGGAGTGTTCCTGTCAGGACCAGCATCTGACTAACAAGACTATTGCTTTTCTTTTTCTGTTAATGTTTTGGTTCCTTCTTGGATGCTTTCCTCTCTCACATTCAAAATGTTGGAATGTCATATTAATTAAGTTGTAATCAGTCACACTATTGTTGTGATTTCAGCTGGGATGGAGTTAATTTTCTTCTTAGTAGGTAGTACAATGCTGTGTTTTGGATTTTGCGAACGATGTTGACAGCACACTGATGATTTAGTTGTTGCTAAGTAGTGCTTTCTCTTACTAAAGGACTTTTGAGTTTCCCATGCTCTGCCAGTGAGCAGGTGCACAAGAAGTTGGGAGGGAGCATGGCCAGGCCAGCTGACCTGAACTGGGCAAAAGGATATTGTTTTAGCACAGACCATCACGCTCAGTGTACAGACTGGGGGGAGTTGCCTGGGCGGGGCTGCCCATCACTGCTCAGGGACAGGCTGGGCCTCAGTCCAGGTCAGGAACTTTAACCTTGCTTGAAGCTTAGATTGAGGAAGGCCTGGCCACTCTGTTGAGTTCATTACATCATGGAAAATCCCACTGTAGTCAGTGGAGCAAGACATGAAGATATTTTTCCCTGGCATGAATGACTAAACCATGGACCCTAATCTAGTGGAAAGCAAATTATGCGTTTTTCTTATTTTTATAGGTATCAAAATTCCATCTCCTCCTTTGGAAGAGAGAGATAAAAATGGAGCAGACCACTGGAGAAGTGAAGTAGACCTAGTGAAGTGGATTTCTGAACCCTTAAAATTTATATTTTTCTCCAGCAGTCTGTGAGCTGAAATTTCTTCTTGGTTTATCTCAGTCCAAAAGCAATAAAAAAAAAATCACATTAGTGACCACTTGGGAACACTTTTATAAGTGATTAGAGAGTTGTATAATTGCAACATGTGTGTCTCTAGGTACCACATTCCAAGGGGATGATTTTCTGGAGGATACAGAACGAGTTCTGTGTGATAGCTGTGAACCCTGCAGACCCTGGACTTCCTGGCATGCCCTAGACCTCTGGTTGCAAAGGTTCCCATCAGTATGTTTCTTTCACTGTTAAATGCCTAGTTTTCCTAAACATGTATGCAATGTCTAGATCTGTGCATTTAGGACTGAAGTGTGAGGGAATGTGAGCTCAATACAATGGACTGTGTTGTATTAATAGCTCAACTAAAGACCAAGGAAGGCCTTGGTACTGTTGGCTGTAAATGTAATTTTAATTGCCTGGAACTGTAGTATTATTTACTTAAAATATGTAACTATTAAAACAAGGACACAGTCAGAGATTCTCACTTGGGGGCAACTGAATATATACAAACAGCATAGATCAGCATGATGAAGGTGTTCTGAGGTGTAGATAGCTTTAATACTTAATGCTGACATATTGGTTGCCACAGGCCCTAATGTATGACAAAGAATATAATTTGTCATGCATATTACTATGCTCTTCTGTCCCCCATCAACCTTTTTAAAAGAAGAGAAAGCTCTTCAGGGATTCATGGAAGTTGCTTAGTTCTGAACTGATCAAAATCACAGACTCCAAAGGATTATAGTGGCCTCAGAACTGCTGGGCAGTTATTATGGGCAAATATCATTTTGTGCTAGTTACAAAGCATTCTTTCTCTATATGGCTATGTAACTAAAGCATTTTACAAACAAAAGACTGTCAGATGCCATCAATAAATAGCTTAAACTATTGATGGAATCCTGTAATAGATAATTAAGTGGGCCTCAGTAGCTGCACATAATTTAGAAAAAAAACCTGGCCAAGAGTGGAAGCCAGTATGGCTAAAAAATCAGAGAATTCTACAGAGCAGACAAGAGCCTTGAGGTTAAATAGTTACTCAGGTGGGAAAGCATTCAGGGTCCTTTACATCAGAAGACAACACAAAACCAATTTAAACCCTGAAGCTATGATTCTTCTCCTATTTGAAGACTTGCATTATCTCACATTAGGCTTAGGAGAATCCAGTCCTTCCATATGCAGCATATTCCTTATGTCCCTGTGTGCTCATGTGAGAGTTCTGTACAAAAACCATTAGCATCAAGTTTGTTATGTCATGCTGCATTGGTTGACTCTTTTGGTGCCAGGTGCATTTTAGCAGAGACTTTCAGAGCAGAATATGGATTTGGACACACAACTCCCTACTCCTTTGATTAAAAACATACAGATTTTTTAATAGTCTATCTTTTGCTCTTTGTGTGTATTATGGAGGCTGCTGCAAGGAGGACTAAAGAGCAAAAAGCAAGATTTATATTTTTTTTTAATTACTATTAATTAGGGGTACTGTAATCTTTGGCAAATAAACTTGAAGAACATTAATAGGATCTTGCAATCAGTAAGGACATCCAATAATCTAAGCAGTCCAGATAGCACCTGACCACTTTATACAGAACTGTAAGAGGGATTTATTAAACAAGAAGAGACACAAGGCACTCAAAGTCACAGAAAACAGGTTATAGGAAATGTACTGCAGAGTCACCAGCCAGCTAGAAAGAGACAGAACAAAATTTACGCTTTAATGCTAGACACTTCTTCCAAACACATGTGGAAAATGAGTGGTGGGCAGTGCTCATAGAAGGTTCCCTTTCCAGAAGGTCCCATGCCAAATGGTGTTTTTTTCTTAAATGAGCAACCTTGAAACAGGGTCTGAATGTGTGTGCTATGCTGGGAACTGCATTCTTTTGTTGGACAGAATTTGCTCTCTGTTTATTAAGGCTCCTTTTACCCCAAAACACTGCAGGTTCACCGTCTTGAAATGGAACCCGTTCTGTTCTCACATCTGCAAGCAAAGGCCTGTGGGTACAGTAGTGTGTCACAGCTCTCCTGCTGTCACAGAGCCTCCAGAACTGGAGATGAATTTTTCAACTCCAGCATTTGTTTAGCCTGGCAGGAACCAGACCAAGGGAGATCTGCTGTCAGGACACATACTAGAGACATGAGCTGAGGACACCAAAAAGTGGAGAAAATGAACGAAGATGCCTATCTCTAGTACCCCTTACAGGATGGGAAGCTTGCAGGAGAGACAAATACTACTTCTGAACCCAAGGCATGAAATGGAGCTGGTATGGAAGAAGCAGTGGAGTTACAGGAAGGAATTCTAGCAATGCCACCTTCAGGTAAGAACTGCAGCATTCATACAGCTGGAACTCCTATCTGTCAGCTGTTACTTTTTTTTGTTTTTAACATATACCACATTTTGGAAAGTTTTATGATATTTATCTTGCACAAAAGAACACTTAGCATCACAGCTCTGTTGGGTTTTGTTCAGTTTTCAAAAGGGCTGAGAGGAGATGGAGAGCAGCACAAGCTGTGCAGTCTTTGAGCCAAACTAAAATAATTCTGCCATCCTTGCTTAGCTGTCCCCAGAATGAGTGTGTCAGGTATAATGGCAGTTGTTTTTTCCACCATATAACTTCTCACATCATATTTCACGGGTTGTTACAGGGATCACTTTTGGAAGATTCTGTGATTCCTGAGGTGGATTCTGTAATCTGAGCATGGGTTAAGACAGTAGGTACTACAGCAAGTAAACCATCATGTCTGAAACAGCCATTTGCTGTAAATAGAGTGGTATGGAGACAGAATTATAATTCTTTCAAACCTCAGTTGGAATGAGATGAGCAGTTAGATGCCAGAATGCAAAAGTTGAAATAACATTATCAGAGGTCATGCTTTAAGTACGCTAATTATGTCTTGAGAATGAAGATATCATGACCTGCCATGAAATCCCTAGATAGCTTACTATTTGAGGCAGCAAAGTATTTAAATCTTTATTGTTTAGGACTTAAATCTGATGTTATACAAAACTGATTGTGGCAGAAGTTGGACAGTAACATCATCAAATGAGGCATTAAAGCTGCCTCTTCTTTTATTTTGTTCTCAGTCACACTTTACATGTAAATTACATTTCTTTATTCTACATTTTTTACATTATTTTAAAATATTCCTATTCCACCAGCCTCACCTGAAGTTGTCCTGAATAGGTGTTCATCAGCAAGCACTTGATTGCCGAGGCATTAATGTTTCTCTTCTGGTTGCACAGATATTAAGAGAAGAGCTGGCAACATTGCAACCCTTATACTAACTGCCTTCTGCTGAAACAGTCTGAAGGTTTCTTCTTCCAGTCTTCAGGCATGACTCAACAGACTGAAGAATGGCTTTAGTTTTCTGTGCAATCCCTCACTCTTAATTTTTTATTTTTTTCTCTCTTGGTCTGTTTTTCTTTTATTCCCACCTCCCTCATTGTGAGGCTGAAGAGCCACATGGTGGTCTGTGCTGGGACAGCACTACACATTCATACATCCTTCTGTAAGATTCTGGGTTGTGTCCTGCCAGAGGAGAAATCCTGCAATTAGTGTTTTCTTGGGCATCTGGTGAAATAGAGTATCTGCAGGGCTACAGAGGCTGGTAGTTGTCCTTTAGTCTTTATCACATGAGCTGTCACTTTAGTTTAAAAGTTGACTGTTGGAGAAAAATCATACAGTGCTTTAGGTTCATCAAGTCCTGCATAACTGCTCACTATGTTTATGGCAACTCTTTCTATAAACCTCCCTGTGGTGGTAAGATAGAGGGACTTCTGTGCACATACGTTTGTCAGCTGCACAACCCAGCCCTTTACAGTTGGAGCAGCACTGCTCAACAAACCATAACACATTGGGGAAGCTCTCCGATTCATCATGAGAAGCAGAACTTTTCAAGCATGCAACTACCCTTCATGTTAACTGAAGTGAAATTATTCTTGATTAAACCTTGAGTGACCTAAGGGAGTCATCGGGTTGTAAAGACAATGCTTGAAGTCCCAAAAATGTCCTGTCTGAGGAACAACTTCTATTACATGGATGTTGGGCTCATTTCTATAGAGGCTAATGGCAGTTTATATGCTTTCTTTTCTTTTAAGCCTGGACTACTACATGAGCTGAAGCTCCACAGGACCCTGGAGAATCAGCCCCACTGTAAGAAAGTATGTCTCAGTCCAAATTGTACAAGCTGTGTTCCCTCAGCTTTAATGATGATCAAACTAATGAACTGTAGCATGAGGTTTTGTGGCATTTCCCAAAGTGCACTTTCCTGGGGACAAAGCCTGCCGTTGCCTCTACAGCTTGAAAAAATCTCCCAGATTGGTGTCCCTGAAACATTTTTCTATTAGGCTGATTAAATACAAGTAGCTCTTGTAGACACAGATATCCCTTTTGTGCTCAAAGATGGTGCTTGTTTCTTTTGCTGCCCAAGCCAGTTGCTGTTGTCTTGGCCAGTGCTCATCACCAACACCACTGATGTGGCAAAAAGAAGGCATATCAACAAAAGGGAGGATAAGAACCATACCCACTCCTTGTCCACAGCACCAGTGATTTGTTTCTGACCTGTACCAGGTTATCCTCAAGAACATTGATGGAGACATCCTTTACAACATTCACATGCAAGTTGCAGGTACAGGATAGAGAAAACTTGGGCACCTCCATCACCTCTGGGTCATGACAAGGAGGTATTTTTCTGCTTATGGAAATTTCACACAATTTCTGCACCAACACTAGGGTTGGGAAGGTTGTTTTTTTCTTAAAAACAAACAAACAAAAAAACAAAAAAACAAAAAAAAACAAAACAAAAAAAAAAAAAAAACAAAACAAAAAAAAAAAACCAAAAAAAAAAAAACACCAAAAAACCCCTGAATGCTTCCAATGATACAGCTCTTTATCCAAAAAATGCCACAGGAACAATCCAAATTTTGCTTCCACTCAAGGGGAGAAAGACTCCCTGCCCAGTGAGGATTTTCCTACCTCTTGTCATTGTGTATCCCAAGTCCTTCCTTCACACTAGCTAAGAGCCTGTTAGCTGAGCCAAACCTGGAAGCAACATGGTTCAGAGCCCAGGAATAAGGATGGTACTGCTGGGGCTTTGCTCACTCTGTCCAAAGTGGAGGGGAAGAGTGAAGCAGTTACTGCTCCAGACATCCCCAAATGCTACCTTGTTTTTCATGCCATTATTTGAACAGGCAAATTCCCATAACAGCACTAACACAACAGTGTCTGTCACCTCAGCAGCCTGGTGACATCATTTCCATTGCAAGTGGGTCTGTGCCAGCAAAGTGGAATCAGGCTGGCTTGGCTTCTTAGAGTAGGGGGTTAGAGACCTTTGCAGTATATTTTGTGCTTGTCATCTCTTAAGAGTGCTTTCTAAAACTAACAGCCTTATTTCTTCATCAAAAGGTAACTACATGCACAGGGCAAATTGGTCCTCGGGTTGCTCAGGGTAGAAGTACTTTCCTAGACACACAGGAACTTTGGAAGGGAGAGGCTGAAGTGAAAAATTTTTGGGAGGGTGCCAAACAGAATAAACTAATACCTGAATGGGCTCATTAATTTACAGCTTTCCCCTGACCACCCACTAATCTGATGCTGGTTGAACATCATGACCCTAAATCACAGCTCAGATGTAGAAGACAACTGGAGGACTTATGGTGTCCTGCAATGTGATGTCAGTACTGCCATGAGGTTCACAGATACAGAGAAGGTCTACAGCAATAAGTGTGTCACAGGCCTGCTCCCAGGGATGAAATACTTCTTCTGAGTCATTGTCTGCAGAATTTGCAGCAGGGATACTTTCCCTCTGGATTCACGGGAGCAATGGTACATCTCCACAGACAGAGGTAAGCCTAAAAATTCATGACAGTACTGGAGGAACATGGGTGCTCTTGTACACAAGGCTCTGGGTTAAGCTCAGGCTCCCTCTGTGGCCTTGGGTATATCACTAACCTGCTTTGCACCTCAGGTGCCCACCTGGACATTAGACACAGGAATACTTCCTGTCCTATCCCATCCATTTGTTGGCAATCACTTCAGGATCAGGCTTCCTTTTGCTGCATGTGTATATAGCACATTACATAGCGGTTCATACAGATGCTGTTTAAATTAAAATTCAGCACAGTCAAGGCCATCCATGTGCAGGGAGGGTAATATTATCATGTCTTGACATAACAGAAGATTGGTGTTACAAGTCATTTGTCTTGTAGCACATTTCCAGTCTGACTAGGATTTGTTCCCTAAATAAAAAGCAAACAAATCAGTTACTTGTAGGAGACTCTGTGACAGTCTTTCAGGGCCAGAAACTATAAGAAGTCCCTAGAATAACATTAAATTAAACATTCAGAGCTCATCCTGTCAGGTAAATACCTTCTCCATTGTTCTGTTTCTCCCTGCTCATGCCTGATCAGTAATAAAGATGTCTCATGAGCGCTGCTCCCAGGCAAAATTGAACATGGCCCAGCTCAAGTCAAAATGGTAAGTCATCCTTCTACCCAGTCTGGGGCAATGCAGAATGCAGTGACTTTAAATGGTGAGATCCAAGGCAAATTTTTTTGCTCAACCTATTCCCAGTGTAAGAAACAATATAGTAATATCAACCAGATATATATTAATATATATTGCTAAATTAAGCATATATTTCTTCAGAAGCTTATCGACGTGCTGCTACAAGTCTTCTAATCCCACTAAGAGTAATGGGCAATACATTAAAATAACACAATGAATAGTACACTGAAAGGAGTAATGAGATGTCAAGTTGTGAATTTGTATTTAACAGTCAGCCTTTCCTGATTTGCATCACTAGACCATAGCTATGTTACTTGGGCTATGTGTGTAGCTGAGAAAGAGCAGCTCTAGTTATGTGGCCATATTTGTGTTCTTGTGTGGAAGTGCTCTAGACCTGGATTTTACAGAGTCTAGTATAACCTCAGTAATTTCTGTGCATGAAGGCAAGTGTAGGAGAACAGTGAATGGAGGAAAGTTAGGCTGGCTGTGCCTTGCAGTCCATTCCCTCAACGTTCCTTTGATAACAGCCTACCTATCTTCAGGCAGGACCAGCAGGACACAAGCAGATGTGAACTAATTTCCTATTCTTCATTAAAAATGGTGAGTCATAAGGTTTATTTGCATAAACATGAGATGGAAGAAAAACTCTGAAAGAAAAGGAGGAAATAAGCTGTTTTCTCTCTAAAAGAATTTTGCCCTACGGTGATACATTTAGAATCCAAGGGACCTACTTGATGGGATCCCATACCAATGCAAAAGGCAGTAATAAAGACTTCAAGAAGTGTGTTTAAATACAGTCTGAAAATGTGAAATTTGCAGTGGACACTGGAAATTAAATTGTACATGCAGTTCCCCGTGATTTTCCCCAAGCATTCTGTAGACTATTAATGACTCAGAGCAACACCAGCAGGGCAATACCCCTTCCTTTACAAGATCACCTGCTTTGGTTTATAATTGGGTGTAATTTAATCATGCATTTCTAAAGTGCCTTGGGAGCCAAATATCCAAAAAGCACTTTACAATTTAATGGCATTAATGAGAGAAGGCATTGATATATCCCTGTGGAGCAAAAATCTGACACCTTAGTTACAGATCAAGAAACAAAGAAATTAATTGCTTGCTTAGAGTTGCATAGCAGATTAATGGGAGAATGAGATTTCCGATTCCTTCCTCTCTTGCTTTGCAGTTTGTATTTGTTTACATGTTGAAATGGGTATGCTGGTCAGATGCCAAGATTAATGTTGTGTGTTGTTCATTCTTCCTCCTCCCTGGGTTTTCCTTGGTGGGAAAGAAGATCCTTGTCGTGAAATGTCATACCCAAGCTTTTTAAGGTTTGTGCTTGTGCAGGAGAAGACTCTGTCTTGATGGTGCTGGCTCTGTGTTTGCGTGTTTGTGTGTGGAACAGAAAGTGCAGTGCAGAGCAGCCCGTAGTGACTCCGTCCTTAGCAATTTTTTGACCTCAAGATGGGGTATCCTGGGAAGGACTGTGCTTCCTGTTTCATTCCCCCACTGAAGAACCACAACATGAGTCATAGCAACAACTGCGCCCTGAGCTGTGTTTTCATCAGCAACCCCCACCTAACAGTGACCCTCTACAAGGGCAACATTAGCATCACATCCAAGTCCAAGTTGTGGTTCACCTCAACATGTAGCATCTGTCTGTTTATGATCCCTACAACTTGCAGCTGCAAGGTGATCCTCTGTGGTAGGTCAGATTTGCAGCCACTGTGATTTATTTGGGTTGATTCCCTCCAGGCTGAATAGCCATAGATTTCGTGTCTGAGTATAGTTCACACCCTGCTATTTTACCAGGGCAAGTGTACTTACTGGGACTGGCACTGTGGATCACACTGCTCTGGGCCAGTGTGGCTTTCATCCTTGTCCACAGAGGAAGAGATTGCTCAGTCTGTAGGTCCTGGAGCTGAGGCTGCAAGGGGGCCACATTGTAAGAACTTACCTTCGTATCCAAAAAAAACAGCCTCACTCTCTGACTTTGTCTTCCTCTGAGGTCACCGAGATTTGTCTTCAGTTGCTTGAAGGCAGTATCACATCCCTTAAAATGGCATATTTTGGCTAGCAGGCCTCATGAATTCCCTAGACAGTTCAAAGGTAAATATGGCTATTTCTCAGTCCCTAACCAGGCTTGCCCTGCACCTGTGGCATACTTAGCATTTCTAAGCAGTCCACTGATGCACTCTGACAACAGCTTTATGCTTCTTTTGTGAGTACTACAGATACCACACTGGGTAAATCTATTCTCTTCCTTTGTAAAATCACAGGATTTTGCTAACATTGTATGACAGCTAGTTAAATTTCCAAGACCTAGAATGAAAGAAAAACAGATCCCCTCTCCTTTCCCTGTTTTGTTAAAGCTCCCACCCAGTGAAGCTTAAATCCAGTTGTAACACAGAGCTTGGTTCCAGCTGGCTCAAATTGATTGTGTGAGCCTGAACACTTCCAGGTGCATGGGGTGAGGTTTTACTAACACTAACCCATGACATGGCTTCCCCATGTCACCATGCCCAAACTTAGAGCTTGCAAAGTGGTCCTACAGTGTGTGCAGCAGTGCCTGGGAACAGTTGTGTCCTGTGAGTGTCATCAGCCCCTGGCAAGCTCACCCTGCTTAGAGCTGATTAACTATAGAGCCTCTGAGGTTAAACATTTGAGAGCAAGGATTCCTTTATCTGATGTTGCTGAAGTATGTTTCCCCTGTTCTCCCTTTTTAGAGAAAGTCCCTAGTCCCTCAGGCCTGTTAGTGTCCTCTGAAAGGGAACAAGAGAGAGGCTGCCAGGCACAGCTTGAAATGAAACTGATACAGCACCAATAATGAGGGACTATATTTGGAAAGATCTTTCAGAATTATTTTTGCCTGAGATCATTGCTTCTGGACAGCCTGTTGGCAACTGCTGAGCACACACACACCCCCCACCCAGGATTAGGTTCTCTCTGCTAATGTGGAAGTAGCTCGCAGGGGGTCAGCAGAGGGAAAGGATGCACATGCTGGGTTTCCTGCTCTGATTTTCAAGCAAACTGATCAGTCTTTGTGCATAGAACACATGCAACACTTCTTCGCTGAAGCCAGACAGTGCTCGCCTAAAAGACTGAAATCAATTCTTAACCATTTTTTTAAGAATTCCTGGTGTTACCATGTTTCCCACTTCCCATTCTCCCTGATACACTCCTCCCTGAAGCCACAGTTTCCTTGTTCCTCTAATCAGTGGGAGCCTTCTCAGGCTGCCAGCCAGGATAACGCAAGGAACCCTGGCAGCACCGCTCCCCCTCTTCAGGGAGGACAGGCAGGCCTGTGGGGGCCTGTGGGGCACAAGAGCAGCTTCCTATCCCCTCAGAGATCTGATTGTTGGGTAGCAAGAACCTGCTGCCTTCCCATACAGAGCTTGTCGAGGTGAGGACTGTTACAAAAGGAACACACCTCTTCGAAACTATTCAGATCAGCTTGTTTACAGCAGAACTGGCTAAGGAACGAGGCTTGCAAAAGTACTGTATGGGCGAGGTGCTGATTTATAGTCACATACCTTAAATGGGAGCCTATGTCTGAGAGCTCCGAGGGCTCCTCCTTACCTTGACCTGGGCAATCTCTGGGGAGGGTTTCTCTCCTGGCATCTTTTTGCAGCTGAGTGAAGTGGGAAAGCGGGAGTCAGAATAAGAGACTGTAAAACTGACTTTAGCAGATAAGGCATTTACATCAAATTGAGCTTAATTGCAGGTTTATTTTAGCTCTCAGGAACTATATTCTTGATGATTTTTAGTTCTGGAAGAGTGGTAGTTACTGCTTAGAGAGGTAGTTACTGCCTGGAGTCAGACACTGTAGGCTGGAGGGCATCATGCCTCATGTAAAAGCAAGCCCTCTTTATTAGACCAGAATCCCCTTCAGAGCAAGACTTGAAAGACTTTCTTTAGGAATTCTTTCAATGATCTTTACCTGATGACAGGTTATTCTAAGGGAAAGGAGTAAGGAGGGATCTTAAGGGCTAAGCAAATCTGCTGATTTGAATAGCACTGTAGGAGTTGCTGGCTTCTATGCTGATTCCATGGAGGTTAAACTTCTGTCTCAATTCCTCTTATTCTGTTGTGGTGGGTTGACCCTGGCTGGACACCATGTGTGCACCAAAGCCACCCTATCCCTACCCTCCACAGCCAAACAGGAGAGAGAAAATTTAACAAAAGGCTAGTGGGGCAAGATAAGGACAGGGAGATCATTCACTAATTACTGTCACAGGCAAAACACACTCGACTTAGGGAAATTTAATTTATTTAATTTATAATCAAATCAGAGTAGGTTAATGAGAAATAAAAACTAAATCTTAAAATACCTTCCCTTCTTCCTGGGTTTAACTTTATTCCAGAATTCTTTACCTCCTTCTCCCAGTGGCTCAGGTGGACGGGGAATGCGGGCTGTGGTCAGTTCATCACATGTTAGTTTTGCACCTCCTTCCTCTGCTCTAACACGTTCTCACATTTCTCTTCAGCTGCAATTGCTGTTGCACAGTTTCTTTTTCCCCTTCTTAGATGTGTCAGCACAGAGGTGCTGCCACCATTGTTGTTGGGCTCAGCCTTGGCCAGCAGTGGGTCCATCTTGGACCCATTGGCTCTGCTGGGCACAGGGGAAGCTTCTTGCAGCTTCTCTCAGAAGCCACCCCTGCAGCCCCCACATGCCCCAAACCCAATACATATGTATTCTTCTGTTTCTCTCCTTTAAGGAAGGACACTTGCATTCTTCCGCTTATTCATGTTTTTCAGTTTTAGCCCCTTTCTTAATATTTGCAAAAACAAATAGGGCATTGCACCACTTCTATGAAACACAGCAGCAGCTTTGCTGCTATTGGAGCTCAGAAGGGATTAATATAATTTTCCTGAGGCTGGGAGGTGGCAGGTTGCAGAGAACACAAAGCCTGTTAGACCCAAAGCAAATTATTCATAATAGTGCTGAACTGAACAAGGGGAAATAGGAGTGAAAATGAGAACTCCCTGAATCTGAACTGTCACTTCCTATGAAAACTGTGACCAGACAACTTTTTCCTTTACACAGTGGAAAGCTTTACAGAGCTTTTTAAGATTTAAAATTTTTATAAAGCTTTTAATCCATAACTTTGTGAAACTTGCTCTCAAAATATAGGGTTGGTTGCACTAATTATGGCAATTTTCTTTTCCTTAAGAAAAAGATGGACACAGCAACAGGAAGTTTGCAGAGGTCAAAACACAAGAGCTAATTAGTGGAACTAGCTGTGCCTAGTCCAGCATGCAGAACAGCATTGCTGTGGCTGTGTAGTTTGTCTTCATGTGGCTCAAAACACAGCTGCCCTTGGCTTCTGTAATGGTCAGTTAAACCAGGTGGTGGAGTGTGGTTTCTGCTCAGCAGGGACACTTCCCATATTTCTATCTTCCTTCCCTCTAAATGGTTTTAGACCACAGGGTGCATGTTAAATGTGATATTTCTAACACCATCTGCTAATGTATTTTAATGGTAATAGAAGGACCAAAGATTGCAGTTCTCTCTTCTATATATGTTTGCTTCCACGCTGGTCAGTGACAATCCTGCTTTATAGTTCAAGAGGAGACTTGGCTTCTGTCTCCATGTCCCCAGATAGCCCAGCAGGACCTCCATGATGTTTTCAGCTTCCTTATGTCAGACTGTATACAAACAAAGAGTAAACCATAAATCTGAAGTACCTGAATCCTTGCAATACCAAGAAAGTAAACACAGCCTTGCAAATGAGGGAGTCACTTTGTGGAAGAGCTGGCCACAGAAGGTCCAGGAACTCCACTGCCAGTGGCCAGGACTAGAATAAATGAACCACTGAACAACTGGCAGACTGACAGGTAGATTAATACAAATATATATATATATACGTTGGTGCTGGTTCTTTTAATTTAGACTGAAATCTTCCAGGAGCCAATTGTGGAATAAAAGCATAGCAGTGGCCAGCCACAGACATACACTCAGTCTGAGAGTATTTTGTCACTTTTGTTCCATCTGGAGCTAGGAACGAGGTATGAGGAAACAGGATGCTCCTCCCAGCAGGCTTCTAAGTTCTTGAAAGGAATTGTAAAAGATCAAATTAAAGAAAGAGGAAAGATTCACCTGCTTTTGCCTGCTGTTGACACCTTTAGGCTGCTTTGAAAATAATTTGGTAGTATTTCTGCCTGGTACTGATTAATTCTTATATCAGGAATCACTCCACTTCAGAAGGGGAGTATTAAGGAGTCTCCATTAAGCCTGCAAGTAGATCCATTTAACTTACTGGGAGCAGTTACACACACTGTGTTTCTGTGCTATAAATCCTTGAAACCTGTTCTACTGGTGACAGATGGCCTAGTTCAGGATTAATGATACAAAATATCTGTGCCACTGCATCAAACAGCTGAAGAATCTGGCATCAGATCCCCAAACAGAATAAAATGTGCAGACTACCCTACTTTCTTCCTCCCGGAAATTTTTCTGGGGCAGGGCAAGGAGAGAGATTTGGCCATTTGTCTGAGACATCTTGGCAGAAAAGAGCCTTCCCAGAGCAATCCTGTGCAGCAAGATGCTCTCTCCCTGGAATTGTGGACAAATGGCCATTGTATGTGGGACTGGCTGGAGCAGCAAGGGGCAGGATTGCCTCAGGGCTTTGCATCCCAGGGCACACAGGACTCTAACACAAGCCAGGTGCCATCATCATGGTGGTACCTGGTTGGTTTGTGTTGGATGTGCTCTGTGGGGTGCATGTGGCTGTGTTTCAGGGTTCCCCAGACAGCAATACTGCAGCTGACTGTGACAGGGTTTCAGTGGGATGCTGAGTAGATCCAGCATAACATATGCTGATGGGTATAACAGTGACACAAAACTGCCCACCACAGAGGTTCTTTTGGCCTCATACTCTGTGCTGAAACAGTTACAGGAACAGAAAATGAGCAAGGAGACATTGTATCTGCACAGTAAAAATACCCAGTAAATTAATAATTTTAATTGCTGTTACACACAGAAGAAATGAGAAAAAATACATTCCAAACAAAGAATTAAAACAGTAAAATTGGCATAAAAACGTGTTAAGAAAAGATCCCAGATCAAGTGGCTGTACTGTATGTGGTGACCTTTACAATCACAGTAAAGAAAGTAAGTACTAAAGACTTTTAGACATGGCAAATGCTTGACTCCCCAAAGGAGAGCAGCTGCTTCAGTCACATCTTTCAGTGCACTCTGCCTGGAGTGCGTGGGAGAGGGGCTGGAGCAAGAGGCTTGAATGGGTTCAAGACATGGAGATTAGTGTTCAGGACAGACCAGCCACTCTGCATTCTCAGCCAGGCAGAACTCCCACTTACCCAATGGCATTTGCTTTTTCCTTCCTTGTTTTTCATGGGTTTGTTTTTGGTTTTGTTTTTTTTTTTGTTCTTGTTATTGGTTTTGTTGTTTTTTGCTAGTTTTTGAGTTTTATTTAACAAAGGGTCAAGTTCTGCTGGCCTGACCGTGCCAGCACCGTAGACGTGGAGCAAGCCTCCCCAGGTGAATTAGGAGCAGGGCTTGGTCCAGCAGGAGCCAGCACCAGCAAGGTCTAGATAAGTATGTTGGTAGTGAATCAGAACCGTCGCCCAACAGGCTGGTTTTGGTTTCTTGTTTTTCTTCTGTCAGGAAATATTGTCTTTTATTTCCTGATACTCCATATTTTGACCGACCCACATTGCCCCAGTCGTGCTCCTGCTGCAGTCTTGGTGGCTCAGCTCCTCCACCCATCTGGCCCTGTGCTTCAGCCTCACTGTTGAGCCATCACACAATTCCAGTAGCTCATCCTACAGCAGCATAGTGTCACCACAGAAACAATACAAACCACAGAAGTTTTGGCATTCCTGCCAACTGGCCACCTTTTTTTCATTTGTAGTCTATCTAGAGTTGTATATTTTTATTCTTTACAATAAGAGCAAAAATAAAATAACATTAAGAAAATTTTCTCCAAACTAAGAAAACTAAAACCCACCACATATTTTAAAGAAACCATAAAAATTTGCATTGTGTTTGCTTCTGAGTTCATATTAAGATAAGATTTAACTGCAGCTGCTTCAAAATTATGGTCCATTTCACATGTACACATCTTATGTTCCTTGGTGTGTAATTCCTGGCCTTCATTTGTGTTTGTACAGCAGTTAGTGATACTAGAACTAAGTAGTTTCTAGTTGTGGTCCAGATTTCAAATCAGTGAACAGTGGCATTTTTTATCCTAGCTGAGAACATGGTGATGGTTCAGAGCCACATTTCTAGATCATTTTTTTTCCAGGCTGTAGGACTAGTGGTACAAGCACCTCCTTTGCTACAGAACCTGCTATTTCTTTGATTCAGGTGAAAAGAAAGTAATTTAAGAAAGATGTGCCGAGCTTATTGATTCCATCAAGGCCTTCTCTCTCTGATGATTTTAAAGCCAGTAAAACCTACAATCATAGAAATTAAACACCCCTTTGCAGTTTGTCCCATGAAACCTAGCTGACCTTCTGCAGAGTGACGGTTGAATAGGACGACTTCATTTTCTGTTCCAGTCTTTTCAACAGCCATAGCAGACTGTGAGCACACTGTGTTTTGGCTGGATTAGATTTATTCTAGTTAACAATCAGGAATAAGACCAGACTGTGAGATTTGGATACAGGGTTCACATCTAAGAATTTGGTTGAGGCTTTTAGAAGAAGTAAAAAGCATTTGCAAAATTGAAATTAGGGTTCAGATTTTTAAGCTAAACCTTCCTCAGGGTTCAAGTGCAGCTGAGCCCATCCTATTAACCAGTGTGAATAAATCTTTTGCATTTGCATCTGATGCAAGTTGAAAAGGTAGTCACAATTCCATGCTTTAAGAGAAGTCCTGAAGATCCCTAAAAGCATTTTTAATACTAAAGTTGGATAATACTTGGGACTTATATAGCACTTTACATCTTCAAAGTGCTGTATAAGTATTAATCCTCACAGCATCCTTGTGAGGTAGGTAAGTGCTAATAACCCTATTTTAGAAATGGGGTGAGGGCCTGGTCCCCTGCTGCAGTAACTTGGCATAGCACTGGCCCTCATATGCTTTTGCCTTTTTATACCAGATGAGGACTTGACCACAGAAAATGTGACTTACCCAAGGCCACAAAAGGAGCGAGCATGGATAAAAGGTAGGAGAATTACCCATGAAGACTTCTGTCAAGAGAAGTCAGCAACTTCCCATCTTCTTCCAAGAACACAGTTATGATACCTCTGCCTAAAAGAGCGCCTGTCTGTATCCAGAAACCAAAAAAAGGAAAGAGGCACCTGCCACTGAGCTTTACAGTTGCTGTTTGCTTTGATCTGCTTCTTCCAGAACAGCTCCCAGAATTACCATGATAGCAAGCTGAAAACATACAGGTGTTGGTGTTAAACTATGGGACTGGAAAACCTTGAAGAGCCACTAAAAATTCTGCAGTTAGTCCTGGGAATTTTATATACTCATGTAAAAATATATAAATTACCTACACTGATTACAACAGGAAACTTTCAGCAATCTACATAAAAGACATGTTAGAGTAATTCTTAAACCAATCAGTCTTACAGTTGCCTCAATATGGAGGAGTAATAACCCAGGTATTCAGTATGAATACCATTTCCTTGGTAGAGTAGGAGTAAAGCTATTAAAATCCTCTGGCTTTGTTCTTCTTGGCCTGCAATTTCTATGTGAGCATCACCCTGCTGACATCAGTGTGCCTGGCACAGCCCAGAAGCATCACTAGCATTTAAAAACCAGTTGCAATTACCACTGTGTCTTTGACTTCTACACCAGGAGTTCCATGCAAGGATCTGTCTACAGAAAGAGGCTGAAATAAACCTGTCAGGTCTTTTATATGGCCAAATAAGGAGCAAAAGGATCTCCAAGAGGGTGGTAACTACAGAAAGGAAAGTGACTGCAAGTAATAGGATCACATGTGTAGCCTGAAGTGACCATAGACAGGAATTGCAGGAGTATCTGGATACAGCAGTGTGAAAAGAAAGCCTCTGTATTTAGCAAGGAAAGGAGCTGCTACTGCTGGGGCCAGGCACACTACACCGCTTGGGATGCTTCACTGCCTGGACCAAAGACCGGGTGCTTCTCAAAGAATGTACCCCTTACAAGGACAAGAATGGATCAAACCTCACAGTTTTACATTTCGAAGAGACAACAGGAAGGTGCACAAAGGCAGTGCCACAGGCAGTCACATAATTCCCATTTTGTTTGCTCCATTTCAAAGTGGAAACAGACCTCACTGGGGTTGAGGAAACAGTTTTAATACTAAGAAAAGGTATTTAACAGACTGCCGAGCAACTGCTTAGTGTTTCTCAGGGTTTAGGAATCTCAAAATTGTGTCAAATCACCATCCACAGCAGCTGGTCCCTTCCCAGCAGAAAAAAGCCTCCAGGAAAATGGTCTCATTCAAGTAATATGGATTAGAAGGAGGAATGCAGAGCAGGAGAGAGATTTTGAAGACTGAGAGCCTTTGCTGACAAACCTCCCAGCCAGCCAGGACTCTCCTTCTTTGTATGCTGAGGGCTCTGCCTCGTGTTCTTGGGAAGGCTGAAGCTGTTGCAGCACTGGGACAGAGCCAGTGTGACTGGCCAGAATGTGTCCCAGCCAGGTCACTCCAGGTGAGGGGACAGCAAGGGAACAACAGCCCACTTGGGCTGCACACGTTTCTGCCATCCCACCTAGAGATTTCTGCCACCAGAAACTGCACCTCTGGCAGCCAGTGGAGAGCAGAGGCCTCCTAATAACACTTAAAGACTCTTTTCTGCAAGTATCCAGTGGCTGATGGTTGAGTAGAACAGCAAAGCAAGATGAAAAAGCACAGAGAAAAGCAACTCAGCTGTCTTCAGGAAGCTGAGGACTACTCATTTCTAGAGAGGAAGAAAAAGAGAATCAAAACTGAGACTTTTAAACAGAGCTTATTTTATCACACACACATTTCCCTCCAAGCAAAGGGAAGCTCAGGATGCAAGGGGCTCCTCTGAAGAACTGCCAGCTAAGGACTGAGTGTGCCAGCCCAATGTGCTGTTTGCTCATATGCTGGGGTTCACCCTAAATGCTTAGATTTCCTCTTAGCTGGGTCAGTCTGTTGCAGGAAAAGATTTGCAAACAGCCAAGTGGAGTAACAGCAGGTGACATCTGCAGAGAGCTACACTGCAGGGTTCAATCTGTGGCCAGGAGACAAGCAATGCTGATGAATGAAGGTGGTTATGGCTCTAAATTCCCTTAGCTGTTTACTCCAGGCAGGCCCCAGTGCATCAGTGAATGAATACTGACAGTATTACACAACAGCATTAAAGAGAAGGGATTACACGGGGCTGTGCTACCTACCATGCTTTCCCTCTCAATAATGCAGCTGACCTTTCTGATCTCTGTCTGAAAAGCAGCAGATGCCTCCATGGGGTCAGGATAGTTAACCTAGATTTTTGTAATACTGGCTGCATTTGCACTGATGCAGAAGTCAGAAGGAGGCAATGCCTATTCCCCACCCAGACACACCATGCGAGGCCGGCGAGGAGCAGGAGACCCACTCAGCACCTCTCAGCACCAAGGGGAAAGCCAGCAGGGCTGGTAGGGGTTCCTCAGCTGCCCCTGAACTCGCCAGACTCCTCACAAAGACGAATCCCTCTTCTGCAGATGGGGCTAGGGACTCAGTGCCAGGCTTTTGCCTGGAATGGTCCGAGCATGCTAGGTATGGAGACAGTGATGATTTTTCATCCCACAAGGCTGGTCTGGAGGGCTGCCCCTCTTGCTTCCTCTGCCCATGTGGGCATGTGCAAAGGGCTGTTGAGGATTCAATGGATTCAAGTTGTGCAGTCTGTTCTGGTTGTCCCTGTTTGGCTGCAGTTTGAAGAGAGGCAGGAACGCTCAGCAAGCTTCCTCTGCACACCTGAGTGCACTTGTGTCTTAAAACAAGCCACTGGGGAAGCACCTCAGCCCAAGAGAGTGGCCTGAGGATGGACAGAATGAAGAAGCACATTCAAGATAGTAATATAGTTTCATATAGAAACAGAGCTTGCTGATACGTATCCTAAATAAGAGGAAAAAATATACATATGATCACAAATGAACTTGGACTAAAAATCAAGGCAACCTCATCCTACATCTTTTTAAGAAAGTCTGAAGTCAGAAATAATCTTGCTTAAACAGATGGGCAGACAAACCATCCAAAGAATTTGGATCAGAATTAAATAGGCTTTCCCAGCCCCATCTGTGCATTCTCACTGTGTCCCTGTGAGTTCAAGAAGGAACCACGAGGCATTTTGAACACACAGGACAGTGCATTTCAGGAAGCTCTCCTGAAAAGGGGCTTTCTAAAAAAAAAGAAGTGGTGCAAAGATGATCGTTTACCACCAGCTGGCAAAGCCCAATAGCAATCTACATCCAAAATCAAGGCCTTGACCACAAGAAATGCTCAGATGAAGATTCAAATACTGCAGGCAGCAGTACTATAAAGCTTAATGGGTATATGGAATATTACTTGTTAGGACACTGGGGAAGAAAGGCATAAAGGTTGGATTCCTGTCTTCTGTACTAAGGACAACTAGGGTATACACTAGTAAGACACGAGATCAAAGTTCTGCTGTAAAAATCGAAGTTCCTCGTGTGCCCATTACATCCCAGCTGTCACTGCTGGTTACAGGCACTGTATAACTGCACACACAAGGTGAGGGGGAACATGTTGGCCTGGCTACCGAGATGTTCCTGAAATCCCACCAAACTCCTAGTTCTGCCACATATGGCAATGCTGGCTTACACCTACAGCTCTGCCCTGAGGCAGTGATCACCATGACCAAAGCACACAGCACTGCATGTCAGCACACCTCTTGCTCTGTGCTCTCAGCCTGGGGTTCTGCTGTCATGCTGGTTCTGCTGGGTGCTGCCCCACATGCTGCCCTTGACTCTAAAGCTCAGTTCCTATCTGGATATGCTGTTTTTACTCTCCCTCCAAGTTTTCTTTTCAGCAGAGGCAATAGCTCCAGTTTGCATACTGAGTTTGTAATGCACAGAAGACAAACATCAGTTAAATTAATTTTTACCTATGACTTCAGCAGAGATCTGTGCCTGTCTGCCTTCAGTTGAGAGCAAGCCTTTTAACATGGTGCATGGCTAAACCTCCTTTCCATCAGCTCTCCACTTCCCAGACATTTAGCATCAGTTTCAAGACTAACAAATAAAATGCAGTAGTACAGCACTTCCAAGAAGGAAAAGTTGAATGAGTAACTACTGCAGGGACAGTCTAAGCTTTCTGATGTGGACTCCACACTGAAGTAAGCTTTATTCAGAGAAAGCCATTGAAAAAAAATGATTCCCAAAGGTAATGCTTCAAAGAAGCAAAATCAACATCACCAGTGTGCCTAGAGAAATGGAGATCTCTCTCAGGGGTGAATGCAGCTACAGCACCTGAGATATAACCCACGTGTTCACAGACTATTGGCACTCCACCTAGCTCCTCTTTCTGAAGTCCTCTTCATCTCTGGTCTCTACAGCTGACAGTGCAATAAGCATTTGGGCTGCATAGTAAGTAGCCATGATGATGAAGCGCGAGTAGGGCACGGGGAAGCAGAACTTGTTAAGTGCAATGGTTAGATCGGACACCATGAACAGCATCGCGCCGATGCAGGCAGAGAGCTTGGTCCATGTCCAGAGGTCGTTGCACAGCTGCATGCCGGCCACCGCCCGCCAGCCCATGAAGGCAATCAAGGCGATGTAGACAGCGACCAGGTAGGTGAACGGGCCTGAGAGGTAGGAGTACAGGAAGGCATAACAGGAACCGGAAACCAGGCCCATCAACAAGCCGGCTTTGAGGTCCAAAGGCTTCATGCCAAAGGCTGAAGAGTACAGGATGTGTGTGATGGCAAACATCAGCAGACCTGGAAAGAGGCATTGACACAGATCATCAGTGACTGGCGGTCAAGAGCTGAAGGAAACATGTGGTTATATTGGATTTTAAATATACCACTACAAGCACAGGCTTAGATTTTCTTGCAGTGTTATAACCCTTAACACTATCAGTGAAAACCATACTGACCACTTAAGACTATTTAAATAAAAAAATAGGTGCATGGGAGATCAGCCTTAACACCAAGCCTCTGGCCTAAGAAAAAGCCCCAGCACATCTACGGCTGCAGCCAAGTACATCTCTGCTGTGACAAAAGCCTTTCTGCTGGGAGGCCAGGTGAACTAAGCTTCTGCAGAAGGAACTGAGCTTGTTTTTCAGGTGTTCCTCTTCCCCTGCTTTGAGCAGAAGGGTGGGAGCAAGGCAGACCAAAGATCACCCCCTCCAACTATCCAAAGTGTTTTGCTCATAGCTCACATGTGGAACAGGAAGGCTGGAATCAGAGCAGTGTAGGAACAAAACATGACAAAAGTTACCAATCCCTCTGAACCCAGATACAAAGCCTGACCGTATTTAGCCACAAACCCAAAGGCACTCAGGGACTAAATCTGGCTTCTACTCCATCTCTGCCCATAGCTGGGAGAAGCCTAAGCTGGAAAGAAGCAGCTGGCATATTTCAGAGACTGCATCGATGTGATCTGCCAACAATTTTATGGCTATTTTCAAGATTCAGATGAACCTTAGAGGGAATCAATCAGTGAAAATAAAATGCCGGCTTCCCTTTGAAGTGCAACAGTCCTGAGAAACGCCAGATGTGGGTGTTGGAAGGTACTGCCTACATGTTGTTATTCACTTGCCACTAATCCATTTGACAACAATATGTCCCAATGTGTTGGCACAGCTGCTGACTCCTAGCTGTCATGACAATTGTAGATAATGGGCTCCAAACTGAGTCCAGCTCCTTGGATCCTCTGGTTCCCAGGCCCACACATGATGCAGCTGCAGGCTGTCCCACTTTATCCTGGCAGGGTTATTAGTGGAGCTGGAAGTTTTTATGCAGCTCTAAAGCATGAAATAGAGAAAAGGATCTGGGAAGCTGAGTCCTCCAGCAGGACACTTATTCACATTTAATGTGTGATGCCATGGTGTAAAGGGCAGTCACTAAAACCTGCTGCTGGCAGACATTGCTTCATCCTAATACTCTTGTGTTGAGGCAGTGCAAAGAAGGGGAAGTGTCTCCTTGCCTTTGGAGAGGACCAGATTGGACATTCACTGAAAGCTCAGCCATGGTGGGATGAGAAGGGAACTCACAAGAGGGAGGGGTTGGTGGGGATCTGATCTGCAGGATGAGGCTAGAGAACATGGACAGTGTGAAGGGGAAGGAAGAGAAGCACAAAGGAGGGCAACCAGAAGCTGATGTTTCACAGAGCTATTGCACATCATGGGAACAGCACTGAGGAAACTGAGAAGGGATTTAGGACATGTTTATAGTGTTATAGCGCAGGAAAGGTTAGAGCCCAGGGAGATGGTAAGGAGAAGAAGGATACATCCTCCTAGGAGTGATGAGTGTTTTTTTCCTTCAGTGGCATTATATGGAGTATTCTGGGACAGGGAACTGAAGAATGTGGTGTCGTTCATGCAGGCATCTGGCAGCAAGGAGGAGAAGGAGGAGAGGAGAGGATACAGCAGCAAAACAGAGGCCTGGAAAGGCAGTAGGAGTTTTGTGATATGTGGTAAGGCTGGTCACAAACAAGGCAGTCAGGTCCTGGGTTTACTCATTCAACACCCACAAATCAAGCCAGGAACTGAGGAAACCTGTGACAGCTGCACAGGGAGGGGGTGCATTTCTCTCGTATTTCTCAGCCTTTAGCTTGGTCCTCCCACATCAGGCAGATCAGCCCTTCTCTCTGTCTGCTTTCTTGCCTCAGGTTTCCTCAGGCTGGCAGAAAGGCTTTTTTGCTAGTCTGTGTCTTCTTCACCAAACGCATAAATTGTTTCTAAGTACCTGCCATCTAAGGAGGTGGATATTAATGCTGTAAAGTATCTTCCACATGCACTAAGACACTAGTCAGAAAAGAGCGCATTATTAGGGGACTGAAGCAGCAAAAATGAAAAAAGTCAAGTGTGCCAGGAGTAGGTTCCCAGGCCCTCACTTCCCTATAAAGTAATGAACAAACGTCCTTTTATAAACTCGTTGTCTCAAAAGCTATTCAAATCAGCCCAGTTTCCAACCCTTTTCAGTTCAAAAGCTAGAGAAATTGAACAGAAAGTACATTTTTATCCAGTATTTCCTCTTACTCTCCTGAAACTTCAAATTCCCACAACTGATGATGTCAAAAGGTTAAATATTGTCAGTTGTTGGCAAGAACAACCTGGTGAGTTTCAAACAGGAGAAAATAAATTTTGCAAGCAAGGTGAAGGATGAAATGGATCAGTGTAAGCTTTATCTGCTTACAGCTGAAATGCAAATATTAACACTTCATTTCAGAAGATAGTAGCTCAGTGGGCTGAGATTTTCAAAATGCTCCAGTAGAGCTTTGTCTCCTCCTTAAGAAGAAAAACGTGTCTAAAGCCACAAAGCAAAACTTATCAGTTGTGAGACTAGGGTTGATAATCCAATTTATTTGCAGATTAAAACAATCAACCAGATACTGAATTGCTGTGACTGGTTAACCCTTCCTCTAGCACTGTATTGGAGAGAGAACTTGGAGATATACCGTCTATGCGGAATGGAGAAGCATGGAACAGTCCATATACAAAAATGGTCACGGGGAGAATTGGGCCTCAAATATTTTCCAAGCCACAGCTCGAGAAGCAACTCCAGGAGGCAAAACAGACACACAACCAGTCGGGCTGAGGCAACCTGCTCCGAGCCTGAGGCAACCTGCTCCTAACTCCTGTTAGGAGGAGGCCCATCAGTGGGAATGTCAACACTCAGCACAGAGGGGATGGCACCCCAAGAGAAAGCTGAAGCTCCTCAGCAATGTGCCCAAGGTTCAGCCAGAGAGATCCAATCCTCAGGGCCTAATCTAAACCCTACCAAAATCAGTAAAAATTTTTACATGAACTTTTAATGAGATTGAGATAAGCCCTTGGGAAGCAGGATTAAAACCAGATTCAGAGCATTTGGCCTTTCAGATCTGGCACTGCACACTCTTTCTTCCCATAAAGAAAGAGCTTCTGGGAATCCCAGAATAAAACTAAATACTAACCTCATGAGAGAGGCAAAAAATAAGCCTTTGACTTTCAGAGCTGACAACAGCACAAGTCAGAAAAGTTGCCTCATCTCATCACATTTTCCAGTGGGACAGTCACAGCAGCCAGTTAATGGTGGACGTTATGTGAGATCCCCGTGCTGGTTAAATAAACTTCAGAAAGCCCACCAGTCAGTTTAGCAAAGGACTCAACTGCTGCTTATATCTTTTGACAGTCCAAGGCCACGGAGAGTGTTGCTGCAGGCAGGTTCAATGTGGCTTTAAATGATTAATCTAAATCATTATGTTGCAGTCTGCGAACTAGCAAAATAAACCAAGCTCATTTTGCTCTGAGAGATGTGGATCTTTCTGTAGAGAAGACAGACCACTGTGGTAAGGTTTGTCCTTGATTGACCATCATTTACATGTCTTGCAAAACAGATATATCTTGTACAACAGGCTGCATGATTCACACTGATGAACCTGCAAGTAGGGCAAGATTTCTGATGCTTTCATTTCTAGCATCCACTTAAAAACCTCCCCCAGGCTATGGGCTTGTCTATCAAAACATAAAGCTCCCCTCCACCTGCTCGTCACTGAGGACTTTTGCACAATATGTCCTATCCCTGATCCTTGTAACAAAGGGCTAACAGATCTCCCTGCAGAGAGACAGGAGGTAGATACTTCCCATAGCTTCATGGGAGCTCAGGAGTACCATAAACATTTCTTTTTCTTCCCCAGGGATTCTGGCATGGCACCTTCTCAGCTCCAGCCAGCCGAGATGCTGTGACACATGCCAGGAAACCAAACCTGACCCAGTTACCTCTCTAATCTCAAGAGAAAGACTCATCCATGGTGTGACTCTTCTAACCATGATGGATTTTAGTCAAGGAATAAGGGCTTCCCAGTGCACGGGACTTAAGCTGTACGTGAATAAACAAAACATGTGCCCCAGCAACCCATTACTAAATAAAGAGGATAACAGCTGGACTGTGGCATCCCTTTAGGACTGACAACATACTCACCATGAATGAAGTAGCCCTGCTCCTGCCAGATGAGAAAGGCATCTCCCACTGCCGAGAATATGAGTCCCGCTAGGATGCGGCTGGCACTCCGGTGTGACACTAAGAAGTTAATTCCATGGGCCAGAAGGAAAACCCACAGGCAAAAGATGGGCAGACATTTAATGAGAGCACTGAACCAGGAGGGGCTGGAAGTTGGCAGCCAGAGGACAAAATAGACACAAGTGGCTTTAAAGAAGGGCACCAGTTTGGGACCTTCGCTCTTCACCTAAAGAAAACAAACATTAAAAAAGATAAATTAATAGGATCATCAGTGGAATAAACTTCATAACAGAACTGTCTCCTTCCTTTTGAAAGCTAATCTTTCATGTATACTGTCATCTAGCAGTGTTTCTACCCTGAGAACTGCTGATTGAACTTGACCACAATTCTCAGCCTAGACCTTTGTGATCGTCTCTGCTGAACACTTCTCGGCTGTCAGGATGGGGTTTGAGTGGTGGACTTGGAGGAAGTTTTAGATACCTTTTCTCATTATTTGGTTCTACTGAAAACATTCAGGCCATCAGTCAAACTCCTCTGGTGCTCCTTGACACCTACCTTGTGTTTAGACTAATCTCTTGTATACACCTTTCCGGAGCTGTGAAAATACTCCACCCCCAGATATATCCCAGCAGCAAACAAACCAGAAAAAGTGCAAATCCTCCCTTCCATTTTCAGAAATCCTCACGCTTAGCCAGTAGCAGATCACCCTGAGGATACAACCTCTCTTCTAAGGCATTCTTTCTCCTGCCCTGTAGCCTCATGCCTGGAGCTTGCTGTTGGCACCACCACATGACTTCAAAACCCGTCACATCAACCTCACAGGTGAGGATGTCATTTCCTCAGCTGACTAATACCAACATTAACCACGTGTTGCTTTGTTCTAGCATTACAGTAATAATACAGAACCCATACTGCAGGAAATGTTTTGACTCAGGGCTCTATTGTGTAAATACACAAAAATGTAGCATGAGCACTTAGCTACCCATAACAAAGCCACAGCAGGGGCAGGGCACAGAGCTACAGGCTCCACAAGCTGGGTCTGCTCTTGATATACATTTAGCTGAGAACACTCTGTACAATGATAACATATGTATTGTGATCACCTGCCCTCCTGTTATAATTCTGCATTTCAGTGCAGGTGGGGAAAACTTCACACAAGAAACAAAGCTATGATTTTATTTTCTCCTGAAGAGCAGCTGAGGGCCAAAATAAGGATCAAAGGAAAGGGACTGCCTCCTGTGCCTGACTGAGCTATGTCCTGGGGTCTAACAGGAGGCCTGTTTCTTCCTGCACCTAAGGCAGTGCAACATCCAGAGCTCCTCTGCAAGCAGATGTTTACTCTCAACCTTCCCATTTCTTTGGTCAAGCAAGACTTAGTTGCTTAGTATCAAAACAACTTCCCTCTACTCATGGCCAAAGCACACAGAGGCCTCATGCACTGGAGGAGGACATGGGAAAATTTAGAGGCATCAAAGTTGATTTCACTCTGCAGAGTCCAACTGGTCTTTTTTTTTCCAAATCACTTGGCCCTATTTCTGCTTCCTTGCATCATGGGACATTGCCATGACACAAAAGCAGCATCCATCTTCCTTTGATGCAGTGTGCCTTGATGCAGACACCTAGAACAGATGAAGACTGCACAGGAAATATCCTGTGCTTACAGTGCTCAGGTAATAAAGCCTAATCTCATAAAAATTCTGGAGCTTTTACAGACACAAGCAAATCGAATCAGGTGAAGCTGGAAGACAGAGGCAGAGGCAGTGGAGGGCATCTTCACATGCAGTATCTAAAAAGGGAATGCAATCTCGGAAGCAGTGAGGCTATAAATAAAGGGCATCCCAAGAAGACAGTGCCTTCAAAATTGTTCTCACATCTGATGGAAATTTCCCCAGCATATCAGCAGTTTCTTGGCAGTAAGGTATTTCATTATACATTATTCATAGGCTATTGCCAACACAATTTTTAAACACTCCATTAAACAACCAGGCTACACAATTCACTAACAAAAGGACATCAGCAAGCCGTTAACTTTCTTGTATTACATGGGGAGCCGTTGTGAGTCCTCTACTTAGGTTGTCTAAATTAATCACCATTTACCGCTCCTTGTCTATATTCCTTGGGAAAATTCTGGCAGCAAATAACAAATGAACTTAAAAGTTAGAAAAGCTCATGTAGTCTTCATAGTACTGGGGTTGCCTGGGAACTATCAAGTATCATAAGGGAAAGAGTGCAGCCAAGCTTCCCCCTCCTTCAGACCCAGCACCTTGCTTTCCTAAAGTGACACATCAGGCTCTGACTGTCCAAAGCCAGTGCTCAGCTCCAGCTCTGCTTCCTCCCCTTCTGACTCTCTTTTATTAAAATGTAGTTGATCACATTCATCCTCTCACAGTTGGAGGCAACAGAAGACAGTGTTTCTGGCAGGGTTTTCTCCTCTCCCCCGCAAGTCGTGGAGGATCCCCACCATGCCGTAATGAGCCTGAGATCTTCATCGTGGAAAACTAACAACCTCCAGAGCTACACAGTGCGAAAGAATTGGCAGCAGCAACAGTGCTCCAGGCTCCTGTAACAGTCTCAGCTAAGGTAAGTAGTTTTGTACCTCTGAAGAAAAAAGTTTATGCTGAAAGATTAAGTTGAAGTTCAGGCTGTTTGCAACACATCACAGTGGCACTGTTAGAAGCATACAGGAGAGTATTTGGGTTAATAAACATGGGAAGTTTTATTTAATACCTCATATTAACAGAAAAACACCTGCTAGGAGCAGTTACCATTACAATCACAGCTTGCCCTCCCCTGTGTGCTTGCATGATGAGACAGGTTTTAATTACACTTGTAATTTCCCCAGGAACCCTGCCTTACTGAATGTAAGACGTGCCCTTGTGCGGAATGATTATGTTTGATTAACTTAAAATTACCATTTCTTACTATCTGAATGTGAATTTTGCAAGCTCAGCCAGCATTATTTTAAAATAACGATTTGTATTATTTCCATGCTAATAGTAATTAAGGAATTTTTTATATATAAGGGGTCAGATTCCAGTCTCAGTTAAGCACCAGTTAAATGATTTACAGTGTTACAGAGTCCCCAAGTAAGAATCTCATATATCTAAAAGGGCTACAGGCTTCTCATCACTGAATTGACACTATTTCTTTACATCTTTTCTACAAGTATACTTCAGATGAGTTATTTCCAACCATACTCTTGCCCATCACTGAATGCTGCAGCTCAGTGGAGCCCCTGTTACAGCTCTGACCAAAATGAGGGACAGCACTTGCTGAGACAGGTACCTGTGCAGCTGAGGGGTGGGCAGCACATCCCGCTGGGATATACTTGGGAGAAGTCCTTCCAGAATAACTGAGGCAGCCAGAGGGTGAGGCTGGGGATTACCCTCCATTTGGTCATGTGGCTGAGCCTTGGAAAGGACAAGTCAAGGCTGGTATTGGGAAACCATGTACCAACATGACTGGAGGCTGTGGCTTGAGGAAAGCAGGGCATATAATCCATGACTGGACTTGCCTGTACCTCAGGGAAGGGAACATTATTTCTTGGTTGCATGGATAAATTGCATCAGAGATGGAATGTGAGATGGGGACAAGTTATGGTATTGGAAAAGAAAGCACATGACAGAGGTGACAAAATCCTTTATGGTAATGCATGTGATTGTCATGGCTTTCAGCTGGGTTTTGCCATTTTGTTATAAATTTATTGCATTTTCCCCCAATTCTTTTCTCCTTCCACCGCTTATTTACTCCGTACAGAAATGCAGTACAGAAAACATTTTGAATACAATAACAAGGCAGTATTTCCAAGTTTTGAATTTCTAAACTGACCATAATTTAGGGCATTTTCTCAACTGCTATGACAATTAAGTTACCTAGAGTCTTGAGAAATTAGTTTAAACTACTGTAAAGCCAAAAAATTTACAGCTGGCTCCTCTACTCTAGAATAAGTCCCATCCACAGAGGAACAGCTACATTCATATGACAGTGCCCTGATTTTCTTTAACATTTTGGAGCCAATTGTCTGTATCTGTATCACGAGTGGAATGAAGAAAATCCAGCTGCCACAGGGAGGGAGACATCTTCTTCCTGAGGTACAGAAGAACATCAGAAGTTTGTTGCATTGAAATGCTAAAGTCGGATGAAAAGTCCTTGCTAAAGTCCTAAGCCGTGCATTGGTCCCAGGAAACAACATGGAGTATCAATGCTCTTCTCTCCACAGTCTCCTAAATCAGCCTGCACAGAAAATATGTATACAGTCACCTGCTGTGCACCAACCTGCTGTGGGGATATGGCTCATACCCACTGGGCTGTAAAATGCTGCTTCCCAGGAAAAGTACTTTAAAAATAAGACACCAGCTATTCTAGAGAGCAACACTTAAGTACAACTGTGTGCACTGGCCAAAAAAAAGCTGAGTCGTTGTCCTTCACCCATCCGTCCCAGCAGCCTTGGCTGGCCAGGTACCATTTTGTGTATTGATGTCTGAGCTGCTTCTCCTGGCTTTTGGCATGGATCCTGCCTTGGTTCTGCCCTATTGTGACAATAGCTCTTACCCCCAGTTGTGTGCTAATAAATATTTATTTGGCTTTGTTGCCATGTTTGCTGCCACTTCAAGCCCGGGGCTCATGCTTCTCATTCCCCAGAATATGTGGCACTCTGCAAAGCACTGACCATCCTCTGTGCAGTCTGAGTCACAGAGGAGGAGAGTTGCTTCAACCTGGGGATGGACCACAATTAGGGTAAAGTACATGTATGTGCTACAGGTTCTCATCTACAGAGCAATGGGGAACCAACACAATTCACCATCGGACTGAGCCTACAGAAAACCCACCTTCGTGCACAGATCCTAGCCAGGGGCAGCTGTTTTCCTCGGGAATTCAACAACCTACCACTTTTTGTTAAACCAAGGAGGAATGCAGCAGTGCTGGGCAATTCCTGGCCATTAACCCACGTGAGTGGACTGCAAAGCTCCCATCCTCATCTCCTGGGTTTGCTTCCACATTCCCACCTTTGCTCAGATGGTGCAACATCAAGCCTTTGAATGTGTACACTCTGATAAAAAAAGAGGGAATTTTTAGGCAGGGAGCCAGATTGCATAATAGTGAGGAGTCAGCTGTTTGGTACCCAAATTCACCATTTACACCTTCCACACAAACCAAAGGCCCCAGTGGCCACTCTGGCTGCTCATGTCTGCACCCCTCCTGGGCAGCTTGCAGAGATGAGCGAGCAGGAGACAGATGAGAGGTAAAGTGATCAGCCAGTCAGTGCTTTTTATTCCAGAGGGTTGCTGAAATATTAGGGCTGGCTGGGACAGCCCTAACTGGTACTCACCTAACTGATGACTGTAAGTGAGCACAAAGCACTTCCAACCTTGCTCTCCTGCAGGAGCAAACATGCTCCTGGGGGATAACTGATTGCCTATCACCTTTTGTCACAGAAGGCATTGGCTCATACATGCCCCAAGTTGTTCCTGAAAAAAATTCTAAGAAAAAATGCTTGTTATGGAGCATAGTGGAGAGTTACTGAACCAGCCAGTCAACCTGTCTGAAATACTCTGCTGGTGCAATACACTTTTGCAATTAATAAGAGTGTTTATGTTTGTGTTGGAGATGCCATGGCCAGGCATCTGAGGCAGATGGCTCCTGAACAGGCTCCACAAGCTGCAGGAAATTGAGGGTGATAGATAGACCCTCTTCTCCTCAAATGGAGCCAAGATCGTAGAGGCTCCATCGAAAATGGATTTGTAAAATGGCCAATAAGTCACTCAGAACATGGTACGTGATTTGCCTTTAGGAGAATGTGTGTGCTGATGATCCTCTGTCTTCATCATGCTTATGTCATGCAATGAATTTCGCCAAGTCTTGTAGTGCCTTATTGCAGCTTCTGGCACTCCCCAGCACAACTCGGGGCCTCCATTTCTCTCACAAGGGTAATGCAGTGAAACTGAGCTTGTGCTCAGCTATTCAGTCAGACCTGTTTACAAGGAATCAAAAAATCATGATTTTGTCTGACAGGAGCCTCTGTTGTTCAGCACAAGCCAAAAGTAATGGGGCTCTGCCTGAATGCTTCCTGCCTGCAAAAGGACCATCCTCCCAGCTTAGACACATGTGTGTCCAAGGCAGCTCTTCCACCCACAGGGTTTCTTCAGCTGCAAAATAGGGCTGGTGTGTTGGCTTCTGTCATCTCTCCCTCTACCCCAACAGCCTGGGTACTCTCTTTCTCCCCTCAGTTAAGCAAAGTAAGGTCCAGCTGTACTTCCATGCTTTGGTTCACAACAGATTAACACAGGGTTGAGAGCTAGAAATATTCAGCTTCTTTTTCTTAAGACCACGATACGGCTTTTTGCCAGAAAAGTACGATTAAAAGGTTGGCACAGGCCCTCACAGTTCTTGGGTGGTGAACTCAGCTATATTGCTGCACAAATTCTTGGCATCAGAACAGTCACCCTTTAGTGGAGGCACACGGGAGCTGGCCGTGGATGGGGATCAATCAAACTGGCATCTCACAAGGGCTCCTGTGCATGGCTGGGCTGCTCCAAAACACAGCTGCATGCAGAAACAAGAACCACAACAAAAACTTTAACTTCCAAGCCAAAATGCTGCCCAACTCACAGTCACATCAACATTCAACCTAATCTCTGCATTAACCATAGGGGGGATGAAAACCTGTCAGCACCGCGGTTAAAATCTTCCAGACAAGCGACTTCTCCCCAGATGCAGAAAGCAGGGAGGAAATTTGTAGCAGGAGTTTCCCCACAGATGCCTGGCAGCAGGGCAATGTTTGCCTGCACCAGCCTCTCCCAGGTGAAAGGGCAGCTCGAGTCCCTGCAGCGCGGCAGCCTGGGCACAGCGGGGCCACAGCACGGCACGGCCACCCAGCTGAGCGGCAGCAGGCGAGCGCCAAGAATGGGATGTTTTGTACCAAGACAGCTGGGGAGCACATGAGCAAGGCTCATCATGCCGTGGGAGTGCCAGTGACACGAGACTGCAGACCTTGCTTTTGAAATGGTCTCTCTCTTCATGTTTGCTTTCCAAGTGCAATTTCTCCACAACAAACTGCTATCTGTCCCTGTAGACACTCCTCAAGCAAAGTCTGTGCTACCCAAAACTTTACCACAGCCATGCTGTGATCTACCACAAAACTCTGTCATCTCTCTCCTCTGGGAGGAAATTTCTGAAGGGGATTGTCTAGGATAGGTTTTAGGGGAAAACAGAACTGAACACACGAAGTATGAAGGATAATTAAATAAAAGACTTGGGAACATAAAAGAGAGAAACCTTAGACAGGTTTTGTGGCCTTCTCCAGAGGACAGTAAAATAACTGCAACCATGAATCCTTGTACAGGGGTCAGGGAGGGAGATGAACACTGACAGGCCAAGGGGGCAGGCAGCCTTCATTTTTGCCCCTTCCCAGGTTAAGGCAGGAGAAGCCAAACTGGCACTCACATAGAAACAACAATGCATGTGTTAGCAAAGCTTCAATACAAAAATAACAGCAGTCCTCTCTGGTCTTCAGGTGCTTAATGAAGAAATTAAAAGCTGCTGGGTGCTGAGCAGTCACACTGACTGTGCTCACGGGGCTGCTGACAAGGCCAGTTTGGCTCAGCAGCCAATTTTACCTGGGTGCTCTCGGACATTGCAGCTCTCTGCTGCTACACCTGCAAGTTAAAAAACATGCATCTGTAGCCACCTGGGATGTGTCAGAAAAAAGTCACAAAAGGGAAACTGGAGTCTCACCTTCAAAAGACCCCTTACAGGAGGCTTTAGAAATGTGAGGGAACAGTCCCTTAACAACTTAAATTAGATACAGGCAGTTCTGGAGCCAAGGAAATCACTCCACGCATCAGGGCACTGTCTGTGCCACGTATTGCAACAGGAGCTCACTCCTGCTTCTTGCCTTTTATACCATGACATTGCCCAAAGCTATCTTGACACACTGGACAGTTGTGTTCCCTCCAGCAGATAAGGAAGTTACAGTATCCATAAAGGGTATATCCTGTACCAGATAAAAGAAGAAATCTAGTTAGCTTGGCTAACAAGCTATGCAACAATGTCTCTGGGACCTTCCTGCATTACACAGGACCTACTGCTATTGGGCCAGGCAAAGTGAGATACCACTACACCCACCAGTATCTTATAAAGTCACTGTGGTGTCTGCCCTTCACTTTCTAGGATCACAGGGGAGCTTTCAAGGTGGTAAAGCCTTTCTTTAGCAGACGTTAACTCATAAAAATCAAATTACAGACAAATACATTTCACCCTGAACTGAATACTCAGTTTGGATGTATGTGTTTTCGCTAGGGCTTGTTTTTTGGGGGGGTGGTTTTGCTTTTTTCCATTACCAATCATCTATCCTGTCTACCAGATTGGCAAAGGGCCACAAGCAGGGCTATTTTAAAAACCTTTTCCTAACCTGCGGTTGTAATGATTGACTCCACATCTGCAGCAATCCTATAGCTGTCAGCAGTTTAGTAGATTGCCTTCTGAGTACGGTCAAGGACTAACAATATTAAACTAGTCAAGAACTCAAATGTCTCTGCAGGGTTGTAGGGGCTGTCACACACTAATGCTTTCAGGGTAGTTCATTGGCTCTCAGAAATGAAAGCAAAAATATAGTATTTGCCTGCCAGTATCTTAGAGCAAAGATTGTTTTTACCTCCTGGGATTCTGGATCTTCCTTTTTGTGTAGCAGAAAGCAAACCTCCCTGAATGCTTCCTTTGCTGTAACACTCACAAAAGAACCCCTTGCAGATGTTTAAAAACATGAACCACAATGGATCTGTGGATTTGCTCATCAGAGCTGCAGTGCTGCCACAGCAAGGGCTCGTACTCTTCCTCAGTGAGGTCAGGTGGGGCTGTATCCTTACTGCTACCCTGGACATCAGGAGGATGCTGTGAAGCCACAGTGAGCTTCACAAGCCAGCCAGCCAGCACCCTGAAATGCACAGCTGATACCTGTCCCAGGCAATTCCTCTAAGGATGGGAAGGGGCAGCTATTTGGTTTGTCACACTAAAATCCAGATAAAAAATTTCTACTGCTTATGGAAAAGTCACCTCAACTTATTTCTGGGGATGGCTTCCAGACTACAATCATTTGTTCTCAGGAGACTTTTCATTGTTTATATAACACTTTTCTGTGAAAGAGAGTGCAGACTTCCATTATCCAGGAAGAAGCAGTATTAGGTAAGCCAAACACATGAGCTATGGGGCACAGGACCACATCAAAAAGTGACACCCTCTTGCAAGGCCCTTTGCTACAGACAAGTGCCTCACACTGACACCTGTCCCACAAGCTGTGTGGCAAGACTGGGGCCTCTCTCCAGTCCCTGGTGCAGATCCAAAATGAAATACCCCAGGGAGAACTGTCAGTTCTTTCCTTATCAGCACCAGGGGCAGGCTGAGTCTCTAGTTAATAGCTGTGAGGAGTCTGCACACAGAGTGTTTTGTCCCCAGGGCTGAAATCCACCTTTTGCCTGCACTCTCCCATTTCCAGCCTTATTTGCACCCCACAACCCACTGCAACCACTGGGCTGAGCCAACTGTATTGGTTCCTCATTGTTCTTGTTGGAGGGCCCCAGCCACTCTGTCATTTTGCTGCAGCACTGGGAATGCATGGAAGAATGTGTACTCAGGGAAAATGGGCACTTGGCAAAGCTCTACCCTGCCCCATGCTACTTTGCCATCAGGAATTGGTATTTGAGAGGGAAGGGAGACCCTTCCATCCTGAAGCAACCTCTTCAGCAGAGAAGACCTCATTTTACCTACAAGCTATGGGGAATAACATGGGTCTAAATAAGAACATTGCAGGCATTGCTGCTGTCACAGCCCTTTAAAGGAACAGCTGAAGAGCCAGTAGTGCAGCAGAGAAGGCAGGTAGCACATGACAGGCTGTACCAGCCCCAGCAGCCATTGCCAAAGACCTGCCAAGGGTGAAACTGCCTCCAGCATTCAAAAGGCACTTTTTCAGCTCACTTTTCTGGCTCACACAACAGATTGCTGCATACCTGGCAGAGGTGAGGTTTTTGCAAAAGGAACAAGAAGGAAGAACTGAGGCAAGACGGGAAGGAAGAACTGCTAGCGGATGGGAAAGCTGGCAGCTCTGCACAAGAGACTTACACTGTACAAATCCTCACAAGGGATGGCAATAATACCAGCAAAAGCAAGTCGGGTGAAATGCAGGAGGGACATGCCTTGTGCCCTACGGGAAGCTGAACGAAAAGCTCTTCTCTACCTGTGTATCATGTCCTGCAGGCCGAAAGTTTGTGAATCACTGATGTTAAAGAAAATCAGAAGGGAAAACAGCAATATACCCCAATAAGGATGTGTATTTAGAGAGGTGCCTTACAAAAAAGCAGCAGCCCTCCTCATGTTATCACGGGATCAATACGCTTAAGAGACAGGAGGGTGTAAGGTCAAAGGATGACAGCAGAGTCGCAGATTTGATTTCCAATATCTATTCTTGTGTCAAGATGTCAAGACCTGGACAAGTCGGTATCAGACACAACTTACATGAAGGTCAATTGGACCTTCCCAGCCAATCTCAGCAGATGTGGGGTGGGCAGGTGCAAACACTAACCTATGCACTCCCAGGATTCAAACTAATATATCAAGGTTTTCACTTGCAAAACCCCTTCTGTAATCAGGCTGCATACAAAAATGCAGACCACACTCACAAATAAATGTGCAGCTGCTTACCAGTGTTATGCCCTTTATATTGAGGGTGCAAGTCCACAGATGCAACCAAGACGAGTGGAAATTTCATAAACATCAATTCAGTGATAACATTGTCATCACATTCCTTTTGTATCAGGGTTGCAGAGAAAAGCCATAAAACTTGTTTAGTTCCTCTTGCAATGGAACACATCAGCACTGTATTCATGCTGTGACAAAACCAAAAGACACAAGCAAATACAGGTACAGTAGCCAAGCCAGGGTGTCAGCCCAGTTCTGCTGAAGCCGTGGGAGACATAAGTCTGAGGATCTGCCTATGTGCTGAAAAATGAGTAGCTGGTTTAATGTCAAACTTCCTTGAATCTCAAGCAACGATTCAATCAGAGGCTACTTGCAACTAGCAGAAATGCACTCATTTTGATACATAGTTGGAAATTTGATGCCTGATGCCAACTGTTGCCATATCTGTCTCCAAAGCTGGTCTCCGGTGAGGAGCAAAAAATGAAACTTCACCATTCATTCAAACTTGATCGAAGTCCCAAAACCAGTTCAGTAACACGACTTGTCTCATCTTCCCTCAGTTTAGGAAAGAGCATGTCTTACGGTAATCTACAGGAATTAGTTTTTGGGAGAAGACTAGCCTGCTGGTAGAAACAGGGCATTTCCACAGGATCACAGCAAGGTGAATCAAAACAGCCACCATCCTCATTAACAGGCAGATTTGCAACGCAAGAGTCAGCCTGCAACATTAACCTAACGCAAGAAGAGGCACAAGTTGCACTTACCCAGAGTGAAACTGCACCTGTGCAACTCTTGAGTCAGAGCTGTGGTGTGAGCCCCCAGGCTCTGTGAGTATCTGAAATCCTTCCCACCCCAGCATGTTGGAAATCTTCAGGAAAACTCTTGCTCAGCTCATCTACTGCCTTTCAGCCCTGGTGATGTGTAAACTCCTAGATACAGTTTTCTGCACCATGTCACCTGGATACATTTAGCACTACATGGAGGGATGCTCTAGATTGACACACTTGTCATACAGAAACCTGTGTTAGCTTAAATTCTATTTAGATTATGGCAGTATAAAAACATAGACATAGGAAGGGCACAAGCAAGAAGCAATTACCATCACCATTTTGGGCATGTTGCAGTAAGCAAAACCTACATCTCTATTGTAATGACAAATCTATTGGTGATTGTGTGACATGAAGGGCAAGTAGAAAAATTAAGTGTTAATATAATAGCCACTTGGGCCTCCAAGAGGAAAGGGAGTTATATAACTAATAATCTTGTTGCTGTTCAAGAGTTTCCACACACTAGCAGAAGATGAGTTCCAGATGCCATCTTTTTATGAGTCTAATTTCATTGGGGTTATTATTTCCTCAGTGCTATGAAGTTATCCACAGAGAAGATAACTTTGGCTCTTCTGTTGCACACAGCATATTTTGGATATAGATATCTGAACGGGAAAAGAGAACGGAAGAAATGCATCTCTGTCCTTTCAGAGGAATTCTGAGTAAGTACAGACTTCTGAACTGGACTCATAATCTTAATGCACAAAGCACACTTTGAACAACAGACGCGTGTGACTCGAGTGATACACTGGAGTTAATGAAGCCTTTAATCTACAGCACTGCCTGCAGAGTGATCGGCACTAACTGCTTAGTGTGACCTCCCTGGGACTGGGAAGAGCGTGAGAGAAGCCGCACTTTCCAGCCTCCGATAGTCCACCCTCTCACAGCAACAGCTATAGCAAAGAATGTCAATGTCATAGCAAGAATGCACAAGTTCAGTCTGAAAAAATAAATCGTGGCATGTAACACTGGGCTCTAGCTGGCATAAATCAGCTTTTTGCCCAGTAGGCCCAAAGCTTTAGGCTTCTCCAAAAGGTGGGACTGACATAAATGTTACTAAGATCTCGCTAAGCTTTCCTAAGGCGATGATTCCCTCCCTTTCTTCAGTGAGCTCAGGTGTTTAGAAATCTTTTCTATAATTCATTTACATTCACTTGGATTTTATACAAGTGCCATATTTCCATAATTGTCTATGCAGTATATAAATGTGCATGTTTACAAGACTCCTGCATAATAAAATCCCGATGTATGATGTATTTAAGTAATGGGGGAAATTACAATGAAAACATTGTATATAAACAAAGAGAAAAGTAAAATTAACTCTCTACTATAAGAATTACTTCTAACTTAGATGGTTGCTAACACTTCATTCATTAATGCAGAAATAATACATTCTCTCCTTAAGAACAAAGGCTGAAATAGCTCCAAGTGTGAACTGGCTTTCTTGTTTTCAGCAGCAGTTTGAGAATTATAGAGCACACTTTCTAATAATAAACCTTTAAAACTATGCCTAGACCTACTACTTAAACCTACTACTGCTACAATTGGCCATAGTGCAGAGTCTCTAAGCAATGTGATTTACATCAGATTTCCACACTCATCTGGATCAGTGTGGTTTGGCCCCTGTTCAGAAACTGAAATCATTCCCACCCAGTTCTCCAGCCCTATTACATATTTCTTAATGGTGAGTACCTTTCCAGACCATATCTTTCAGGTTTTTTGCCCAGTTTTTGCAAATGACCTTCATCACAGTGACATCCTGTGTCTACTCAGAGGGCTGACAAGGGCTGTTCTCAGGCTGGTGCTGCTGCTTCCCACCTAGGGGGGACAGGGCCGAAGGTTCATCTTCCTTTGTGCAGCCAAAACAACATATTTTTCCCCAACTCAGCTATCCGTGTTTAAAAATGCAAATACATCAAAGGACAAAAAAGGAAGGGATGGGGTTCATTAAGATACGGGTTCTGAGCAAAAATCTGTCCCAAACAGCGTTTCACCTCCCTCCCACACACAGGACTGTGCTAGGTCCAGTAAAAGTCAGATGCAGAGGGGATGGTGTAGGACAAGTGCCCACAGTTCATCTTACTCTAAAAGACACACCAATATCACGTATAATTGCCCCCCAAAGAAACCTACCCTCAGCCAATTAATATGTAAATTTGCCATGCCCTGTTTTCCTCAAGGTGACGTGAAGCCCTATACTAAGTTTAGCCTTAACTTTAGGGAGAAAATAGGGTCCCTTTGAGCAAGAAACATTATGTAAATGTCAGAACGATTGCATGTCTCCAGGGTCATCTCCTGCACACTTGCAGCTCCTGCAATCATGATGCCTGTGGGGCAGAAAGGTCCTTAAGGGAAGCGCTATCTTCTACAAGCTCATGCTAAAAACTGCTTAGCCAACAGCAGAGGGGGGGAACTGGACAAAAATCACTAACTAGTGCTCTTTTATTAAGATGGGACCACTGTTGACTGAACAAGAATGGAATTAAACCTCTCATATCTGTGAAGCAAATGTACCATTTATCAATACTGAGCTCCAACTGCAGGCTCGCAGCCCACATGGCTTTATGCAGAAAAACAGCTCTTAATCAGAGCAGTATCAAGAACAATAATTTTTAAAGAGGATGCTCCTGCTTTCCTAGCTGTGTGAGCAGTCAAAGCTTCCCTCCAAGGTGACTTCCAACCAGAGTGAGCATCGCTCACCAGCTGGAACAGGACTGGCAGACAAATGCATCTTCCCTGCCACAGCCCAGCACCATGCAAGTCTAGACTCTGGCCTCAGCAAGATTCCAGAGCTTTATTCTAACTGAGGACCTGGCACAATATGTTAAAAGGTATTTTGGCACCAGACTTGTGTATTTGTGTGCACGCTCTACCCTTAGCACATCTGAATTGTGCAACATCAGAGACGACAGCTTGGCTAGCTCTGCACGATGCCATGGTCTCCCCCTGTGCACAGGGCAGACATGCCAAACCCTCCAGGCAATGATGAACACCTGGCAGCCAGCACAAACAAGCAGTCCTAGCTGTGATCTCTCCCTAGGTGCCTCTCCATGGACTGTGCCTCCTTGCAGGTTTCTTCCAGCTATCAGTTGTACGGCAGATTTGGAGCTCAGGGGTGTTGCCTCTTTTTACAAGAGTGTCCTAAAGAAGGAAAAAGGAGATACAAGAGAGCAGGTTGCATGTAAGCAGTCAGGGCCATCTGCTGCAGAACTGTACTAAGGCCATCGCTTTGAGAATGGGAATAAAAATCCAGTCACTCACAGATGTGCTCTTCCAGTGTCCTTCTCATACAGGCTGATGCTGCAGTGTGCTGGGAGAGGACATATGCTGTAGACAAATCAATTCCTATGGCTAATTTGATTATGCCTCAGGTGCTGCCCCTCCAGAGTCTCCCCATCATGTCATGGAAGTGATAGTCATGATGGCTCCAAACACCTGGTCCATCTATGCAGCAAAGGCAGTGCAGTACAGAGAGAAGGACTGGGCCCAAGGCTAGCCCCTAGCCGTGGCCAGACCAATTGCCACTGCTCTTCCCTCCAGCAAGAGACTTGTCACAGGGAGCCCACTTGCTGTACAGCCACCCTGCTTCTCACCCCCTCAGCTGGCAGCTGTGCAAGGGCTGCACCACACTCCAGGGCAGCACAGGCCGCTGCTTGACACCAACTCAGCCCCTGCCCTTCCCGGGACAGCCAACACGGAGAGCACAGTGCGCTCCTTCAGGGGAACAGCGATGTGACAGCCCACTGAAGGGGATGTGCAAAGAACTGCTCCTTAGCAGACTGAAGGCTTGCAGATCCCTTGTTTAGTGAGCTTTGTGGAGGATCAGACACCCTTCCCTCTCACCTCTACAGCCATGGTAAATAGCCGCAGCTCTGGTCACAGCTCCCGGTCTCACCATCCCTCCAGCTCCCCACAGCTTCACACCTGTGTTAGTTGCCTTTGGTGAAGCAAATTGTTCATGTCAGGGATGAAGCCAGAGCAAAAATGTGCTTAGTTACACATCAAAAGGGCAAGTGAAGATAGCGGGGCTTTTTTAAATTTTCCTTCCCAAGTTACCTTGCTAAACTGCAGGCAAAGCCTTCAGATCTGAACTATGTACACACTTCCCGACGCATACTTATGCCTTAGTCATTTGCCTCCTCTCAAAGCTCTGTTGGAATACACTCTGCAAGACCACCCTGATGCACCAGCCAAGTACGGCCTCCTGCAAACAGTGAAACAAATTCTGCCAGTTTTCGAGCCATTCCAGTATTGTACCAGCATAAGATTTTACTTCCAAGGTACACATACACAATTCATTGTAACCAAAAGCATTACTGAAGTACAAATTTAGCTTATGGCATAGAAGCACAGATACCAAATCTCTTGAGCTGTTTTCAAAAATCACAAAAAAAAAAAAATTGGCACTACAATGGTATAATTTCCAAGCTACTTCCCTCTGTCTCTAGAGATAAAAGTCATCCCCAGGCTGCTGATGAACTTAGCAGGTACATGTTAATAACTGGGGGAATATTTATCTGAAGTATCAGACAATACAGGCTGCTCTGCAGAACTGGCAAAGCAATTTAAAAGTTTTGAACCCCAGCTCCATGAGTTAAGAACAGGGAAAGGACAAAATTTCTACCTGCAAGAGAGCATGCAATGGCCTGGCCATTAACCAAAATATTTCAAAACAGGATAATAATGGATAGACAGGGAACCAGGATAGCAGCAGTAGATGTTCAGTGCTGCAGCAAAGCACCAGGCAACTTTCCCACCAACAGTTAGCTATTCTTACAGCATGTGTTAGTCTGCTGGGCTATTCCAACAAATGCCTTGCTTTCTAGAAAGAGGAACATGCAAAGCAGCATGTCTAACAGTGCAGCTTCTCTGCTGTTCTGGCTGTTCTTTTAGCATTGAAACAGCCCCTGTTCCCCTGCAGGGCCAGGACCTGGTATTGCTGGCACAAGCCACGGCTACTTCAGTTACCGGCTTTGCTCCATCAATCCAGCTGTGCTGCTGCACACATCACCAACTGACAGGACAGAAGTGAGGTGCTACCTTATTGCTGGTTACGTTAATTAAGCATTGTGACTCCCCTATGAAACAGGCAGGTGACACCATCCCTCTCTCATGTCGTTAGGTGGTGGAAGTGCCAGACTGGCTTGCAAAGCCAGAGGTCTCAGCGGGAAGTCATCCAGCCTGTGGTAAGGTCTGCCCGGCACGGTGGTCAACAGGAGCCTCAGCCCAAGCCATCACCTGGACAGCAAAGCCATCTCTGGATGGTGAGGTGGAGATTCCTGCTAGAGCAAGGGAGGCCGCGGGAGCAGGAGGATGCTCCCCGGCGCTGCCGCGGCGCAAGCCCGGGGCAGCTGGAGCAGCGCCGCTCTGAACAGATGCAGTCCACATAGAGTAGATACATCACAGATGTTTATAAAAACGTAAGTGACAAGAGGAGGAAGCGAGGGAGAGCTGCCCGTGCAGGCGCATCGCTGGAGCAACAGCTGCCGGGGGGGGCCGGGGCAAGGGGGGACGGGGGGGTCGCGGGCGATGGTCGCACTCCCGGCGGCGGGAGCGGAGCGGATCTGAGCACCTGCCGCCCTCGGGGGCAGCGCCTCGGGGAGCGGGTGGGAGGGCAGCACCGGCGAGGAGGGAGGACATCGATTCTCGGGAGGGTGGCCGTGGGAAGGGGCGCGGGTCCCGCTCCCCCCGCCCGCCGCGCGGTCCGCACTCACCACGGTGACAGGGGACACCATGTCGGCGGTGGGGCGCGAGCGGCTGCTGCTATTGTCGCTATTGTCACTATTGTCGCTATTGTCGCTATTGTCGCTGCTGCTGCTGCTGCTGCTGCTGCTGCTGCTGCTGCTGCTGTCGCTGTCGCTGTCGCTGTCACTGTGGCCGCTGCCCGCCCCGCCGGCTGCCCTGCCTGCCTGCCGGGGCGCTTTTTTAGGCAGCACTGACGTCACTGGAGCGGGGCCCCCGCGGCGAATGCGCTGCGGGGAGCGGGAGGAGGCGGCCCCGGGCCCGCCCCGGGCGGGCGGAGAGGGGCGGGCGGGCAGCGGGGACCGGGGAGCGCTCGGCCTCGCTCGGCCCCGGCAGCGGCGGCGCCAGTGTCGCCTCCGCCTCCTGGCGATGTGCCCGCCGGGCAGGCGGCAGCGCTCGGGCCGTGCGCCGCGTCCCCTCCCCGGGGTAGCGCCGAGCCTCGGGAGCCCCGGTGGCGGCGCGTTGCGGTCCCCGGGAGCGGTACGGGGGGTCCCTCCCTAGAGCGGCCGCCCCGCAACCTCTGCCGGGACAGGGCGCGATGCCCGAGGGCAGCGGAGGCCCCTTCCCCAGCACGGGTTCCCCGGCGGCCGAGGAGCGCCAGGGTCGGGCCAGCGCCCGTCCCCCGGGACCGCCCCGCCGGGCACACGGGGCGGGACAGTGTTCTTTGCTCCGTGTCCTTTACTCCTTCGCCGAGCGCCGCCGGTGCCAGTGCCGGTGCCGGCAGTACCAGGCGCTGGACCAGAGGCAGCGCATCTCACATCACTCTCTCTCTCCCAAGTGCCTCTCGTCTCGGCTCCCCGCTTCGCACACCTGGTCTCTTGCCCCCCTGTGCCGCACACTCGAGCCCCGGTCTCTCTCCTCACTTCCCTTCCTGCGGCTTCCCGCCTGCCGCTCCTGCTCCTGCCCTTCCTTTCACATCCCTGTTTCTTACATGGACCCCTGTGGCCTTCCACCCTTTCTGCTCCACCTTGACTCGTTGCCACATTTACTACCCCTCGTTGCCACATTTTTTTCCTTTCCAGGGGCTTCTTTCGGTTCACAATTGCCCCCTTAACACTTTCCATCATTTGACCATCTTAAGACCCACGGGTCCTTGACAAACCCTCTCCCTGCAGAGCTGGCCATGTTTTCCAGCCTTGTCCCTGCTCCCATTGACTGGTAATGGACCCTGTGTCGCCCCAGGAATGGGTCCCTCCCAGTTCACATCCCCATCCTCCCGCCAAGGTCACCCAGAGATTCTGAAAATGTTGGTGTTGGCACAAAGACAAGGCGAGGAACATTTAATGTGGGATACAAGACAGTGGGACGCAGCAGCTCAGACTTTAATTAAAGTGACCCTGGGACTACCTTCAGTCTGTTTTTACTTGGGGATTAATATTTAAGGATTCAGGAAGCCACTTCACGTGCAATATGATCTTGCTCAAAAGCTTCACTTTATGACAAAACCAACAGGTACTTAAATAGTAGATGAATAAGTAGTTTGCTATTTGCAGCCAGAGCAAAAGTCGTGTTCAGTATTTATCACGTTGAGGGAACATTTTCTTCTATAAAATAATAAAAAAAAAACCCTGTGCAATTCTTCTGCAGTCTGTGTGCAATAGATTGGTATCATGTTTCTGAGAACGAAATGTATACAAACATCAGTCCCAAAATCCCACACAGGCAGCATGATTCCTATCAGTAGAGATGTGTAAAGAGAGAAGGCAGCATTTGGCCCACCACCACCCGATGGGACTGGGATGGATGCTGCAATCTTTGAGTCATTTACCAATCCAAGAAGGATTTCTACCCAGAGAAAGACACTGCGAATCTGCACTATCAGATCAGAGAGGCATTGAAATATTTGGCAAATAAACCTCAACCAGATGAAAGCAAACTGTTCTCTGTATGGCAAAGACCTGCACAACCATGGACTGGGGATTGAGTGCTGATCTTATAATTTCAGTTAAAATAGTTTATGAGGCAGTAACACATTCATTGAACAAGAGAAGGATAAAATTTCACTTTTGGAAGGGAACTAGGTGAACTAAAGAATGGAAAGAACTTGCTTACCTTTTCATAAAAAAGACTTTGCCCTGCTGAAATCAAGGGTGACCATCCCCAGCAGAAGCAGCACAAGAACACAGAGGTATTTTGATGTCCAATGAGACAGTTAATTTGCTACTATACAGGATTTTCAGAAGGACCAATGGACTAACAGAACTAGGGCTCCTAATTGCTTTTGAAAATCCTTCTGGGACCTTGATTATGTCTTGGCTTTTCAATATCTAAAAAAAAAAACCTGCTTCTTAGTCCTTAGCCAAACTCTTCATCTGCTTATCCTGGCCAGTAAGTGATGAGCCAAGCTCATCATTGAGTCAATAGTGTCATGTTTGCATTCGGTATTTTCTCTGCTGCTCAAAACGTGGGAGATGATATTAGGATGGTTGCATCTGTTCTTTTTTTTGTAATGCAATATCTGTCTTCACTGGCTGCCAGCTGAAGCTTCACCTGGTCTCACATATGAGCTGTTTCTCCGTGTCATTGGTTTTTGTGCTATGTTATTTGCTCAAAGAAGCCTATCAGAAGTGAAGGGGAAATTGTGTGCATGTCCTGACTTTCCCATCTCAAACAGGCACTGAGATACTCAGTCTCATTTAGTTTTGCTTGGGGAGAAGTTGACCTTATGTTTCCAGACAGTTCCTTCCACAAAGCTTTTAAAAATAGAGTCTCAGAGGCCCTAATGGCAAATATGGTACTTGTGTGTAATAAAGAGATGAGTCGTGTGACAAAGATTTTACATCCTGAATATAAGCTGAGAATTCACTGTTGTTGTTTATTTGGTACTAGATTAATTTCATGTGACTCACAAGATTATTCATGGGATGATGTCCATATTTCTACTATCAAAATAAGTGCTACATCAATGATAAGTAATTCCTTGTAAGTGAGGGACACCTTGGAAAACACATTAAGAATTTGGATTTTGCAGACAAATTTTACATTTTACCTGAATGCAAGTTCTGATAGAACAGGTCCTGGCACAAATCTATTCCCACTGTAGAAATACCAAGCATCAGATGAAGAAAGGAAAGAGAATACAGGATTGATGGCTTCATAACACAGTCAAATTTGTCTTGATTTGTACATGCCATACTTTTGGTGAGATTTTTTTTTGGTGTTGTTGCAGTCTTCTGTCTTGACTAATGCAGGCAAGAGAGATCTCATGTGGCTCAGCACAACATTTTCTTCAATATCAACCGCAGGGATTTAACAAAAAATAGAAACCAGTTCTAATTGGGGGGGGAGGGGTGGTATTTTTAACTCCCTATCAGTAGACAGAGAACAGTAATTACATGAGCATAAATTTATGGGGGTTGGGTATAGCAACACAGAGCATAAGTACTTCTGTGCATGTTTGTTCTTGAAAATACTTCTGCTGGGCCATGTTTGTGGTGTGCAGAGGGGGAAAAAACAGCAGGAGAAGTTCCGTCTTCAGCAAGGTTACTACACAACCAATTATTTATGAAGGAATCCGTGTTGTTCAAATGTGCAGTAGCTTTGTGGTTCGTGAGGGTGTATTATTTCTTTTTAAAATTTACTGCCTTATATTTCAATTATAGCTTGCCTCTTTTTTTCCTCCTCTCTCTGTATTTTTCCCCACTGGTTTATTCTCCTCTAGGAGAAATGTCAGTGCATGAACTCCATCAGTCCCTCCTAGCTGAGTCCCCTCAAAGCCCAATGCATCTGAGGAAGACTTAGAGCTCTGTATTGTTAAACACAGTTCAAATAAGTCCAAAAAAAAGAGACTTTCCCAAAAGTGATTGCCTTTGGAGTAAAAGGGTCTGTGGATATTTGCATGAAATATAGGTGTTTATAGGATAATGTTGGAACAGCCCTAAAGCTTGATGTTTTCTGGCTGTTTATTACTCAGAAGGTTGTCCTACCAACAGCAATGGCTGGAAGAATAGCAAAACATTTCTCACGCTCAAGTGTCTCTGGAATTAGGGGTTGCATCTGCTCTCACTTTGCTGGAGTGGGCTCTGGCTGTGAGCCATGGAGCCACATGCTTCATTTTGCACTTTCAGATTTACTATTAATACAAAAGGGCCTTGGAATTAAACTACTCAGGAACCAGAAACAAGTGTGTCAGTAAGGGCTGGAAAAGTTTTATTTGAGATTCATCCATGCTGAGATGCTCCTAAGCCATCTCCTCACTGGCTGCTGCAAGCACAGTGTCCCAGATCCTGGGACAGCAGTGTGCATGTCAGCTACTGCAGGATATATCTGATGCAGCTTTCTACTTTGTCATATCCAACTCTATCCAGGCCTCTTCGTGGCTTGTGTACTGGTCATTGCACTAGTTCCTGATACTTTTCATGTCAAGTAACCTCGTGTTTCCTTCTGCACATGAGGAGCTGTTTCCTTTCCGTACAGATTTATTTCCTGATGCTTATAGAAATGCAGAAAGTGCCTTTGCTTCCCTCATGGTGGCAATTCCCATAATGACAATGAAGTATTAAATTTAGACTGCAGAATTAAAGTCTCAGTGAAATAAAGGGGGGGACACTGCAAATTAATGTCTCCTGAGAGCACTTTTTCAAGCTATTTGCTGAGCCAGAAAGGCAACATATAAACTATTTATAGGCTTTGTATTTGAAAGTTTTCTTCCCAGGCATAAAACCACTTTACTGTTTGGCCTTAGTAAATGCTGTGTGTATGTGTGTGTCAATCTTTATGGAAAAGTTAGTATTTCTAGAGATGAGCATCTGTATACCTAAGGAGGATCCAGAGTGCAGGTCCATTATGGGATTTTGCTTGTTTGTGACTGGTTTATATCCTAATCACCATCAAAGCAAGCACATTATAATCTTGTAAAGAACATTAATAGGGAAGGGAAAATATTATCCATTTTTTAAAATTTTCTATTCTACAGCATGGAAGTAAATCACATAATCTAAAATGTTTACAGTTTATCATAGAATCATAGAATGGTTTGGGTTGAAAGGGACCTTTAAAGATCATGTAGTCCAAAGACTCTGCCATGGGCGGGAGCACCTTTCACTGTGTGAGGTTGCTCAGAGCTGCTTCTGACTTTCAACACACAGACATGGGGCATCCACAACTTCTCTGGACAACCTCTTCATAACCACACTAATCATAAAAAAAAAGTCTTCTGTATATTCAACCTAAGTTTACCCTTTTCCAGTTTAAAACCAGTGCCCCCTGTCTTATCACTATAGGCCTCAGTAAAAAGTCTTTCTCCATCTTTCATATAAATCAAAGGGCAGCAATAAGGTCTACCTGAAGCCTTCTCTTCTCCACACTGAACAAGTCAACACTCTCAGCCTTTCTTCACAAGAGAGGTGTTCAAGACTGTGAATTCCACCCAGGTGGGATCACTGTAGCTCAGGCTGCCACCACTCTTGTCATGTCTAATTAGTTCATCCATGTTGGTAAGCAACAGGACTAGTAACGCTTCTCTGATCCAGCTGTTTGTCACCTGGATTAAGAAATTATCCTCAACACATTCCAAGAGTTCTTCTGGATTGTTAACAGCTTACTGTGCCACTTTTCCAGCAGATATCAAGGAGTGCCCCAGCAGGATCAGAGCATGCAAGTGTGGTGTTTCCCACAGTCAAAGTAAGAACACTTCACAAACAGGCTCCCCTTGTTCCAGTGGCCTGCAACGAGCACCAACCATGAGGTTTCCTTGCTTTGCTTGGCCCTCAATTTTTATGTATAAGCTCTCATCCTGTTCACTGCTAGTTTTCAAAGACAGTTTAGTACATTCAATCTATTTTTTTATATGTATGGCAAATGCCCTGGCCTCTCTCCTTGCCTATTCCTTCTAAAAATCTATAGCCATAGACTGCAGAGGGTTCTGATGTGGTCACAGTTTCTGTTCCTCACTAAGATGCCCCATTCCCCAGGTTAGAAACCCAGCAAAAAAACCTCTGATTTTTCTAATGATCAATCCACTTGTGATTTAGTGATATGCTTATTTACAACCATGAGGTGGTAATAGCTGAAGTACTAAAACCCGCAGGAAAAGAGGTGAAGGCTTGTCCTGGGAATCATCATCAGATAATTTGCACAGAAAAAACATGATGCAATTTAAATGGTTAGGTTACAAAACAGAATGTAGGTAGGGCAAATGCTTTCATGTCTATTTTCATTGAAGCAATCTAGCTGAGCAACTGACAGAAGAAATTGTGCTTGTGATAAAGGAGAATCTTTAAGGAAGAAGAGAGAGATGATCCCAACCCAAAGCTAAGTGCTGGTGACAGGTGGATGAGACCAACTTTTCGCGGCCTTTTAGATTTTGGTGGACTTATTTCCATCATGAATGCATGGTGTCACATGGGATGAAGGCCAGCTAGAAGCTGGGAGGGGAACAAGGAATTGGCCTGGAAAAGGTGCACAATGGTCATTAGAGGCATAGCAACCTGGTGTTGTTTATCTCGGGTTTTCAAAAGTGACCAGTGGCTTTCAGAGGATGGTCTAGGTACCTGAAGTACCTGTCTTTCAGAGAGCATTTTCAGAAGTTCTGCTCTGTTCTATGTTATTTTCAAGTGGCCCATAAATGGCAGTATCCAAAGTCCCTGATCACCTCCAAGTCTTGTCTGTGTGCAACAGGCATTTTCTGGATTGCTCTAAAATCCAACCGAGTCACTAATGAGTTCAGATAAAGTTTTTTACCACCGTGTTTATTTAAAACCAATTGCTGTTACATTTCCCAGAGGAAAGCACTGCCGGCTCCGTCAGCAAGCAATACATTGATTTTAAATCAACAAGGTTGCCATTGATCTTAGTAGCTATTTATTGCACATGTTCCCAGCAGCCACTTCCTAATGGAATTTTAACAATTTAGTAGGGTCACTTGAAGGTCTCGAGGAAGCAAGGGAAAAATTCATCTCTTGCGGGAAGTACCTCCCTAAAACAGTGCCTTCACTCACAATCACAAGACAGTCAGAGTCGTGCACTTCTCCAGTTTTGGTGAATAATAATGATTAATTTTCAAGACATACATGGTTCTTATTTCATTCAGTTTGTCCTGGCAATATAGACACAGTTTCACCTCTGTCTGATTAAATCCCTGAGCAGCTGCTTGCTGGAGGCTGGGAAATACAGAACAAGTATGTCTAGCCTCTTGGCCTCTTCTGAGGCTCTACCATCAGCCTTAGGATAAGCGAACCCTTAGCTTGGTGAAGTATAACTACCCTTACATTGGAAATACTGGTATAAGAACTGGTCTAAATATGCCTCTCTTTCCTTTTTTCTTTCCTGCAGAACTTGGCCTTTTTCATTTGAGTTAAAATCTTGCACCAGAAGAACAATTTTTTGTTTGGATATGCCATTTCCTATGGTTTAACAGGAAAAAACATGTACAGCATTCTTCTCTGACAAAAACTATCCTGGTTGCCGTTTTCACTCTGTTTCCTTGCATGTGATCTCAGTTCCAAAAGTGTTGCATGGATATACAGGCGAAAACAGGAGGATTAGGAAGGGAATAATGATTGTAAAATATTTAAGAAAAATGATAGTTTATCATAAAACTGAAAGGGATAATAGTGCTTGGTTGGGGACTGGAGGAGGTGGCTGGTGCCCTGCCTTCAGTGTCAGGAGAGCCTTGTCTGGCTCCAGGCCGTGGTTCTTTTCTGTTCTGAAATCACTGTGTACACAGCGGTACCTGTTGGGGCTGTTACATCCCTGTGTCCCTCGGAAAGGCATCCTTCTCCCACCAGTTGAGATGGACCTGCACACCAAATGGCAACACAGGCCACAGAAACCCTCCCTGATGTCTGTGTGCCCGGCTATTCCTGAGGAAAGACTTAAGTGAAAACCTAGTGAAAGGCTTCCTGAGATTTGTACAAATAGCACAACCACACTTTCCTCATCTCTTACACATGCATGAGGCACATTATGCAGAAGCCACAGGTAACATAAGCATTTGACAGGCACCTGCAATTTTACCTGAGATTTAACTTGTAAGAGTGCTGAGGTTGTATTTCTTTGTATACTACAGACTGCAACATAATCCAGCAGATAACGAGGGATGAGGGCAAACGAGCACTGTGAGTGAGTGGTGGCATCCGTCACCTCCACCACCTGACACTGAGTCGAACAAGGCTGATCTCTCTGGCACACTTCTTATGTGTCATGGGAAGGACTGGGAGAATAGTATGACTGTGTGTGATTTCCTAGGTCCTCTGGGAAGGTCTGGATTATATGTATGGGTGGAAGTAACCAGTACAACAGATAACAAGAGGGAAGGTAGGAGACAGCACGTTCTACTAAATAAGCGTTAAATAGGACCTGGGCTTTCAGCGGTCTCCTCTGCTGACTCGATGGATGATTACAAGCACATTTCATGTTTTTGCACCAGTCTGCAATAGAAAACAATGGTTGAAAGCTGTCTTCAAATCTGGTTTTTCCCTTTATAGCAAAGTAAGCTTGAATACAGCTAAACCCAACCAAAGCATATTCCTATTTTGGACATACATCATTTTACCTATGATTAGGCGAAGCTGTAGTGCTCAGGGGTAATGCAGCCCAAGGGCAGCTAAAAGTGTGGCTGGCAGGCAGGGGAGGTGTTTGAAGCAGAGCCCTGCTGTGAGCACAGCAGGGGCTGGGGCCGTTTCTCCAGAGCTGGCTGCACTGCTGAATTTCTGGCTAATACCCGGCCAGGGCTATTTGGGCCTTCACAATGGTGCCACAGTTTCCTGTCACTATAGAAACTGGTTTTTGAAAAGGCACTAGCTTAAAAAAGTGAATTGAAACCAAATCTTGTGCTTTGTCTTCATCCCTGGCCCTGGGGTTCCCCTGGGAACAGGGAAAGACTCCTGAAGGCTGGCCTACCTCCTCAAAACCCAAACTCAGGTTTCCCCTAGCGAAAAAGCCACAGCTCAATCAGCAGCTGGTTTTTCCACAGATATGGGCAGGAATCATGAGGGCTGTTATGTCAGCAGGAAAGACCCCCAGAATACTTGGAGAGGAACCAAAACCAGTGGGCATTTAACAGTCTAATTCAAACCCAGCAGAGATGAAGGCAACCAAAAGGGGGTTTCTTTCCCTGTGTGGGCTACAAAAACTTACTGAAAATGGCTTTGTCTTGGAGCCTACAGTTCAGACTTAGCTGTGTTCATAATGCTCTAGATAGGTCATGCTTGGCTCAATGAGTCAGCCAGGAGAAAAAAACCTGGCACTTAAGCCTCTCACTGCAAAACTCATGCAAGGCGCCTGTACGTGGGTGCTAGTCCCAGAATAGACCTTGTGGCACAGCCCTCATTTTGGTGGTCAGTATGATCGCTGCCCAGAGCTAGAGAATCACACCCAAATTTTAACACTAACACTGTTACCTGGGAATTGCAAAGTACTTGCAACCTGTGTTTTCAGGCTTCAGGCATCACTGGAACTTAAAAGCCCTTTGCAGAGGCTCAGTGAGGACAGGCATTTCCCTCTCTTCTGTTCCTGCTCCTTTCCTTGATTTCACCATCGTGCCCATGTAACTCTCTGTGGAGTTCTGCTGTATTAAAAGTAAACCTTGGGGGCTGGAGAAGTCCAGAAGAGGGACTGAGGTGTAGAAGGGAGGGATGGGAGGTTTTTGAGTGAACTTTGGCACTAAAGGAAATCCTCACTTAACTACATTTCTGGGATGAATTCTGGAAGCCTTATGGAGGACATACCCACTTGCAGCCCTTATGGACACTTAATTGTCAGGTGCCAGGGTCCAGGATATGAATCAGAGTAATTAATTTCTGTATACAATTGGCAGAAGGAAATTAAGACTCCCTCAGGGAAGACCCAGAAACCCAAGTAATTACAAAGAGCTGGAAAGACGAGGCATGGTGTTTCCTTCTTTCTGAAATTTCAGCACCCAAACCCCACTCCCTCATCACATCCTGAAACAATAATTTCATGTTTAGGACAAAGAAACAGAGAAAGAATGTTACAACATCCAGTACTGACCCAGAAAAATCAGTAGAATTAGGCAGCTGGGCTTGCTTTTTCCAACAAACTTATTGCTGTTCCATTTTCATGTAGCCATCCTGAGTTGGTTGGACCTCTCAAGGCTTTTCACCATCTCTTCCCACTTGATGTGTCAGCATCTTGCCACGGAGCCCACTATGCCCACACACAGGTTCTGCTAAAAACCTGCAAGAAGCCCAGGGAGAACTGTGGGTGAGTTCACATGGGAGGGTGTCACTGCAACGAGGTGCCCACTCATGGGCAGAATTATGGTGCAGACTCTGCTACGGAGCACATGGACATTTCCCAGCCCAAATGTCAGAGGCTGCCCCTTGTCCAAAATCCACACACCATCTCCATGGCAGATAGGAACCTGTATGACACAGTCAGGGACTGCTGAAGATGACAGAGTCAGTGGTGCCCCCAGAAACCCTTGGATAAAGGCATGAGCCAACAGCTGCTAGTCCACATAAGGGAGCCTTTGCAGGCCCCTTCTGGTCACATTTATTTTTTATGTGTTTTACTTTCTCTCCCTTAGGGTGTTCTCTTTTCCTGGGCATGCTGTGAGGCCCTGCACACTTTGCCAGCAGTGCAGTTCAGTGTTGCTGGTCACATCATGCCCCAACCTGGGAAATTCTCCTCCCAGAATGGTTGCTCCTGTCTCCTCCAGACAGAACTGCAAGGTGGCAGTTTTCAACAGGTGAACGCAGGCAGACATGCACCCATGCAGCCATCCAGGGTGACCCTCATCGCTCATTCTAATCAGAATTATGTTTGGAAAAGAGAAGTGAGTCAGGATCTACTTTGGCTCCTCTCAGAGACTACTAGTATGCCAACACACCAAGAAAAGGAGAGACTGGAGAGTAGCTTAGGATAGCTACTAGCATTGCCTCCTTACCTGGAATAGCATTTTTTGTTGTCTGTGAATGTCCTGAGTGCTGCAGTACACAAGCTTGGGAGGAGCTTCTTTGTCAGCCACACTGCCTCTGTGCTTCCCCTATTTTAAGCTGTTAGTCTGAAAGGCATAGCTTCGAGTTTGAGCCAGCATTTTCTCACCATAAATATCTGTGATAGCAGCCTCAAAGACAATGATTTTCTCCTGACAGTCTTAATTGTTTTTTTTAACACTAGACTTCGAAGCACTTTAGAGTTTGTGGTACCCACGTCTGCACAGGAAGGACAAGTGCTGCAAATAGAGGGCATGAGTCTCCTGATGGGAAGGGGAGACCCTGGCACTGGCACCAGTAGTTTCCATCTGGTGCGCCAAGGATTTGCTGCAGGTCCCAAGAGCAGAGAGTGAAGGCAAGGAAAGGTTTTAGGTTAAGCAGCAGTGCAGTAGCACCAGGATGGCACAAGGCTGCTAGGCTGTATCCTGACCCACCTCACGCTTCTGGGGCAGCAAGTAGAGGAAGGACAGCAAGGTCATGTTTGCTCCCATAAAGGCTCTGTTCTAGGAACGTGGCAATGTCGGGTAGTACAGCCATTATTTCTTGTTCTTGCAATTATGGAAATATTTGAAGCTCATTTGGGATTTTTCCCAGCTCCTCCAGAAGTATACCTTAAAAATGTCGAAGCTTCAGAGGAAGGTCTGTGGACCAAATTCAGAGGAATATTAGAAATAAGATCAGAAGTAGGCAAAGCTGACATTAACTGATGTCTTTGGAAAACAATTTCAGGCCCTGAGAAACATAAAAATCTGGTTACTGGTGGATGCCTTCTTGAGGTGACCCTCTCTGCTTTACCAGAGGATTGCTTTTTAGGAAGTACTTTTCATTTTAGGAAAGAATACAACTGTTGTATCCTGCTCACTGAACCACAGGCAATCTGTGTATTCTCCATCATCTTTTTGCTTGTCTTGTGCCTCACCTTCTGCAAGACTGAGATGGTTAAACTTGAAATTTTGTTTAGACTATTGAAGATTTTTAGGGAAAGAAGGAAAATTATTTTACCAAGGAAGATGTGGATGGTGTCTACAAATTTCTGTCCCAATTAGAAACCAGTTGCAGGAGGCAAGTAATGTAAAAACCCTTATTTTGGCAGTTGAGAGTCAGGCAGCATTTAGGAACTGAAGTCTAAGACAATTATTCAGAAAGCAAGCTGGACTGCACTCCAAAGTCACTCTTATTGATCAAGTAAATAATGTGTCCTTGCAGTTGCCATCTTCTATATTCCAGCTCAACAACAAGCTAAGCCAGCTGTCTCCTAATCTTTCTTCCACAGAGCAAAAAGAAATGTAAACAGAAGATAATGAAGATCAGTGTACCTTTCAGAAGTCCAAAGTGCTTCTCTGCACTATTATCAATATTGTCATACCAGGAAAATAGTTTAAAATTTTTCCTGTTTGGCACAGAGGAAGCTCTGTTCGTCATCAGAGTTCATGTAGTCTCTGAGACAGAGTCAGCAAGTGACCAGAGCACAAAGGACAATAAATCCAGCATAAATAACTGAATCTGCATTTAGATCGATAGATGAATTACAAATGTTTGAGATGCTTAAAGAAGAGACTTGAAACTTGATTTCTAAAAATAGGTTTTAATTATTTTTTTTAATCTTTTTTAGTTTTTCAAACTTTTGAATGGTTAATGTTCATTTGTTTCCTGAGGTGAAAATAGTCAGAAGACTATGTGGTTTTGCTGAGATCAGCTCGAATGTCTGTCCCAAACTGCTGACTTCAGAGTCTGCTCCTAAGTGCTTGTTTTTCACCTCATGATAACTCGTGTGTTCATTCTACTGTTGTGAAAAAATATAACTCTTTTAGCAGCTAAAGCTAACTTTGTAGTTAACTTTCTTACTGTGAGAGAATGGTATATTTTCCAGCAGGGACGATGCACTATTGCCAGTGTTTGTTCTGAGTAATTAATGGGAACAAGGATTTGCTTCAGCTTGAGCTGGAATTTTTATGTTTTTACTACTCTTGGTCATGGATGGCTGCTTTTGAGCAGGACTGTATAGGGTGGGCAGCAAAAGTCCCTTCAGCTCAAGCATTCATCCAAGGCTGGATATTGCAGTGCATCTGATAATGCTGAAAAGTTGAATGGCAAAAGGATTAGGAAACTTTGAGCCCTGCGAGACATGTACACATGATCTCTTGCAGTGTCTTCTTATCAGGGAGACACTGGAAAGACTTATTCATGCTGTCAGTGGCAGAGTCCATAATTGCTGCTGTGCAAGCAAACAGCACAGGGGTGGATAGAAACACCGAAGTGTCCGCCCTTTCTTTTGGATTAATATCATTATCAGAAAGGATTAGAGAACATTGCACTTGCACTTGCTGCTGTGCCTCAGCAGAACGAGAGGCATAACTGGGAGCAGGGAAGAGAACAGGCACTAAGCTTGAACTCAATGTTACCTGGATTTGAGTCTCAGTTCTGCCACAAACGGCCTGTTTGTCTCTCTCAATTTGCCACTTGCTGGGTGCTTGAGTGAGGCACAGTGCAACCTGTGCTGAGGTTGGCATTTCTAAGTACTGTTGTAATAAATGTAGTATAGACTTTTACTTTTCAGAGTTGTACCTAGGAGAGTTTGCATTTCTGCATGGAGCTAGCTGAAAGAGTGATAGAAACACAGAGTAAAATGAGTGTTCTGAATCTCAAGTCCATGACCTGTGGCTATTAAAGCATTTACAGGAGGTCTGATCTGCAGCCTATTCAAGTTAATGAAAGCCTGTGCAGTCACCTCCATGGGCTTCAGATCAAGCCCCATGAAGTTAATTATAGAAACAACTGACAGGAAAGAAACCATAAAATAAAAAACATAGTACTAGAGGATGCAAAAGAGAGTAGCGGCAACAATGCTTAATCACTCAGAACTGCTTAAAGGTTCTTTTAGGTAAATGATTAAGAGTGCTGATGCAATTATTGTGAATGTGCAGGATGACAGGAAAATTACATTTTGTATGTAAAAATTATTAGATTATATTAGACCACTACACACTGACTTCTGAGTAACTGCATATAATGGACTTTATAGCAATAAACAGACCAAGAAAATGACCAGCCTGTTGATAAGAATAAAGCTGTAAACAAAGACCTAAAGATAGACCAGCCTTGCTAAGGTACAGGCTACCTGTACCAATGCAATTGCTCTGGTCTAAGACAGTGACTTCAGAAGATAAAATATTTGGCAGCAATATCAGTCAATTTTCCTCCCCAGCTCTTCGGGGTTGTTCCGTTTCCCCCCTTGCTCCTGCCTGCACCTTGTGCCAGCACAGACCTTGATACAGCCTTTTCATGAATCACATGGGGAAACTGAGCCTTTCAACGCACACACATGGAGACAAGCAAGCATACTTTGCTGGGTTATTTTTTAACCCAAATCACCCCCTCAGTCTGGCTCGGAACATTGGCTTCCGAGCGCTGGTGTTGACCCCAGCACTAAGGTGAGGAGAGACAGGATGGCTGGGGCAAACAGGGGGCAGGGGCTGGTGGGTAGCCCTGAGGTACCAGCCAGCCAGCAGCATTTCAAGAAAGCCTCTCCTTTGCTAGGGATCCACAAAGGTTTCACATGATCTAAAGATCACCAGAAATAGCCATTCTTGGGTTTCCCTTTGTTTGTTTTAATACAGTCAAATGGTGTTTTTACCGTAACCACTTGCTTAAAACACTGTTTAACCTTGTAGGAAGTGATGGAATGTTGATTACTCATTCACTGAAATTCAGGAACCTGAATATTAAATTCTCCTCACACTCCCATTCCTACCATGTCATTATTTCCAATTAGGAGAGTATTTCAGATATTTAAATAATCTCCCCTTCAGCTACATGTGTGAAAAAATGCATTCACTCAGTACAATAAGGTAATTGTGCCTTTCCTCTCAGATGGCAAAAGAGAGTGGTTGGAATCATTTTGAGAAACAGTAACTGAAAAGCAAAGGCAGTTAGACTGGGCATGAGAAAACATAAAATCAAAGAGCAAACATGAAAAATCCCCTCTGCATGCACAGTCAGCAGAGAACAAAGGCAACAAAGCAACCTGTAAGATGAGAAACTGTATTGCTTCACCAACTAGAGAAGTTATGTTGCTTTGGGCTGAGTCTCTTTCATACTGGCCAAGAAAATAGAGTGCAAGTGGACTGATGCTCTTCTTACTTTCACTGACACAAATCGGAAGCACCTACACGCAAGCAACTAATTTCATCACAGGTACACCACCACAACAAGGATTTAAGTGAAAAGAAGATTCAAGCACAGAAGACTAGATGGGAACTGGCAGTCCTTGCACTTTGTAACAACCATAAAATGTTTGTTGTGCTGACCTAAAAACCCATGAAGTCCCAACAACAACTAATCACAGCACAGATGCTGGGATGTTTACTGTACAGCCAAAGCATCAGCAGCAGAGGGGTCTGTATTTAACCGGAGAGAACACAAAGACATTTTTACAGTTGTTTATGTTTATTTGGTCTATAAATATTGAGACAGGATTCCTTTTGGGCTACTCTGTGGATCCAATTAATTTGTTTTTAAGTTTCATTTTTGCAACTATAATTTCAGAGGTGACTTAGGGTTGCAATACACAGCAATCACAGCTGCTAAAAATAAACCACAGTAACATAACACATAAAACAGCGTTTAACCACCACATTCCCCTGTACCTCAGCTCTTTGAAGTCCCTGTACTTCAGCAGATTCTTGTATTAGGAGGCATGGAAGCCTGCTGTGGCTGTGAATTACCATGTCCAGCATAACATGGGGAAGGAGACAAGATGAAAACAGCATCTCTAAGAGGCATCTGGAGCTGCTGAACTCTGTCCTGTCCCATAGGGATGGGTGGGGGAATGTTTTCCCTCAGGAAAACTAGGATTTCAGCCTTTTCAGTGTTGCATGGCATTGATTTCAACTGCAAACAGTTGTTAAAATAGCAGCCTCTAAAGTTAAGAGAGAAAAGAACAAAAAGGGTGTGACGGGAATCAGAATGATGTGATTTTGATTGATTTTCTTCTTGCAAAGTCACAAGCCTAGAAATAAACCTTACAAAGCAAAGTAAAAATTCTCTCCTTTCCAAGAGTGGGCTACAGCCATTTTTATCCCTAAAATTTTCTGACCACCAGATATAAAACAGCATTGAAGAAAATCTATTAACTCGATGACGGTGGAATTAACCTCACATAAACTCTTGAACCGAGGGCTCTGTTGTACAGGGTTTGTCCCACCTTCTTGGGTAAGGGGAGCTCCAGGTGGGGTCTGCAATGGACATCCTAACCAGAGGGCAGTGCATCAGTGCCCTGGGAGCAGCTCAGCAAGCAGCCAGGGATCTTTCCAGTTCAGCTGACAGTGGCAGAGTCAGTGTTTTCCTGATTCCCTGCTTGCTCTCTTCTGGGTAACTGAGCTGAAGAGGTGGCCTGAACAGTCAGGAGAGCAGCTACTAAACCAGGAGTTTGGGCCAAGAGGCCCAGGACAGCTTCAAGAAGTGGAGATAAGGCTGAAGGAAGTAAAGGGGGGGCTAAAAGAGTGGAGATGAAGGTGTTTATCTTGCACATGTGTTAAAGTAAACACAGGAGATGCCAGAGAGAGGTCTATGGATTGGACGTGCTGCTTCAGAAGCTACTTTCCAATACTGCAATGAGAAGCAGCTTCATGACTGGCAGCATCAGGTCTGGTAAATATTATCCCACCTAATGACGCAATTTATACCGTTCTGCTCAGCATGTTCTCTTTCTCAGAGCAGGAAAAGAAGACGCTTTCATAGGAAAAGCATAAAGGGTTTGGATTTGGCAAGGAAAGGCAGCATTTACACGCTGGAAAGATGCCAGCCAGTGGGGTGGGGATGCAGCGAAGACCTTCTCTCAGTTTTTTCAAGAGGTGTTGACCTAAAGTTACTTATTACAAGTCACTTCATCAGTAAAATCAACAGCAGTGCAGAAGGTAGGCTGTGTTTCCCCACTCTCTGATAGTTCCTATCTTCCTCATCGCTGGAGGAGAGGCAGAAGTTTTTTGGATAATGTAGAGGAGGACAATGGGGCGATGCTGTCTGATGGCCCAACAGTATGGCAGTGAAGGGCCAGGCTCTGCAACTCCAGATGTGAACAGTGAAGTATCTGTCATGATCCACCACATCAGGGTTTTTCAGTTTTTTATCTGCCTGTATTTAGGGTCTTAATTTTGTGTTTAGGACCTTTAATTTTGTGCTTGTGGCACAAATTTGGCATTCATGCAATATTCCAGCTGATCAGCTGAAGTCCTCCCTTCAGCCCCTCTTTCTTGGCACTTTTCTCATCTCTCTCTTTATCCCAGCTCTGGGTTCTGCCAGTGCTCCAGTGATACCACAGGATCTCAAAGCAGCTGCTGACAGGTGGATGGAGATCTTTTACACATGGGAAAATGCAGCGCTACCTAGAACTGATATATGTTGCATAATATCCCAGTCATCCTAAGACAGTCCTTCGTTCCATCTGTGTCTCCAGCGACTGTCACCTGAGCTGTTCCTGCTGTATCACTTCCTGCATGTAGGGGGTATTTGCAGGAGGTGTGTTTATAAGACCACATTGTGTGGTGTGTTTGTGCTCTGGATTAGTTTAATGGAAATGCAGTATAACCTGCAAGACAGTTTCCAGGCTGATATATCATGTTTAAACAGTGAAAAACAAATACATTTTCTTATTGCTCCAGTCTCTTTACATCTGGTTGCTTAGCATTGTTCCTACTCGTGTCTGCTTTGCAGTGCTTCAGCACGATTACCAAACAAACTGGCCAAAAATCAATCTGACAGAGATCAGAGGAAAAAAAAACACAAAACCCAAACCCAAATGAGATATAACAGCCACTGATGGGATACACAGACATGTCAATTTGGCAGCTAGTCAAACGCCTCAGAGCCATCGGTTGTGCTCATTAAATGTCAGAGTTGTGAATTTGCCCCAGGCATTGTCAGCAAACGCTTGAACGTGTCCCAGCTGGGTTGTAAGTGATTTTCTCATTCAAATTTCAGGTAACTAGAAAAAGGAGAAGAGATGTCAATAGCAATTCCATACCCTAGTTTTAGCTCCAGAAACAGATTTCTCTGTCACAAAGCCAAGTTGTAAACTTTTCCTTTTATTCCAACTAAAAATAAATATTTTCCCTAAGTATTTACAAATACTTTTCAAGCTGAGTCTCCCACACCATACAGATTTGAATTTCAATGACAGTAGAACTGGTACTAAGTTTCTCTTTGACAATGTTCATTTATGCAGCAATATAAGGCCTCAAATATATTACCCTACAAGCAAAAGTGACAGGGCTTCTAAGTGGGTTTTGATGGGGCTTTTTGACATGGAAGATTCAAGAAGCAGCAAACTTTCCGTAACGCTCGAACTGGGAAAGAAAAACGCTGCTGTTACTGGGGTTTGTTTTCTTTAATATCACAGCAACTCATGTATTATATGACAAGTGCCAGGAGGTGACAGAAAATTGAAGACAACTAGAATGAGGTAGAGAAAACTGAATTCTTCTAGAGGTCAGCAAAGAAAGAGCAACAGCTCCCTTCCCCTGAGCAGTGCAGGAGAGGGCTTGGCCTCCCCCAGAGGACTCCCTTGCCCTGTGAGGCTGGTCTGCTCTGCAATCGAGAGCTTCGCATTGCTTCAGATTCAAAAAGCATAAATTAGAAGAATCAGTGGCTTGCTTTTTTGTGTGGGCTTTGGGAAAATTTTGGGACAAGAGTTTATACCAAGCAGACATCAAGAAGGTCATCTTTTTACAAGTGTTGGGGGCCTCTACAATGATAGGATATAAGTCAGTGTAACTCTAGAGAAATCAGTGAGTTCTCCCACTGACAAACTCGTTACCCAGTGTGGCCTAGGTTGTAAAACACATGCTTGGCTAAGAACTTTGCCTTGCTAAGGATCTTGGGATTTGACCTTTAATTTTGAATGTGTTGTGTCTAAACAAGCCATCATAATTTGTCTGCACTGCCCTCATCACATTCACACAGGAAGGAACCTGGAGGTGAGGAGCAGGCAGAGGCCATTCTGGCAACACCCAGGCGTGGTGGTTTCTCCGAGGACAGGAGACCTCCTTACCTTACCACACAGGTGGATGGAGAGCTGCCCAGCTTCACAGCCAGGGCCCCAAGCACTCAGCTGGTCCCTCCATAGTTCAGCCTTTGCTTGGACTCTTCATGTATCCGGGTGTTTGGAAAAATGTTCAAGAGTCATGGATTCTCTTGTTTAAGAAAGACATACTGTTGCTTCTGGTGTACAGTATTACTGTTGCATTAGATAAGAATTGCCATCAGTGTTCGGGCTAATGCCACTACTTACATTGTATTTCAAAACATTCAGACAGCTCTGTGCCTTTGCTCCCAGTCCCAACACAGTGTGGATCCGAACGGAGGCAGGAATCCAGCTGTGAGAGGGGATCTGCAGACCAGATAAACCGAGCACTACCGAACAAGTACATTGGGAGCTTCTTCAGAGTGAAAAGTCTATGTCAGACACTGCATTTCTGTAGCACTAGGCCGAACAGGGATCAGCTCCTTCATTCCACTGCTCAAACACAGCAGCACCTTCAGGACCACTTCAGGAGGAAGTAAGTGCTGAGTAGTATTTGCGATGTATACGAGAGACTGTTTTCTCAGCTATTACTTACCAGGAAGGAAGGTATCAATTCCCCACCTCTAGCACACTAATTCTCAGGAAAAGTTAAGAGTCAAATTTGTAACTGCAACTTCAAAATCTGCAGCTATTTGCACCTCGTTGTTAGGTCAGCAGTTTGCCTGATAAAGGAGCCCTGACCTCCTCACCTGTAGAGGAAAGTCCAAAGGTATCTTCAAATGGTCTCAGGATTGTTTAACAAAAAGCAGAGGTCCAGAAACCCATATAGGGATGCAGCCTGGGAATACAGGCCAAAATAGATGATGTGACCTGGTGGAGACTTCCAGTTTCCAAGAAGAGAGTACAAATCTTGACTCATAACTTTGCAATGCCCCTCGACTGTTTGAAACCCCCACAAAGGATGTCTCCTTTGAGTGACATGAACTGGAGCTTGCTGAATCTACGATTCAGTGCCATAGCTGCATTGCTTCCTGTAATCCCTCTGATGCTAAAGAAAACAACTTGTCTATTATCTTTACTGTTAAAGCTTGGATTTCCTGTGCAAGGGAAGTCCTCATGCAAAAAAAAAAAAAAAAAGCAGAGAAAATGCTCTTAAGAAGGAGGTGAATGTGCTCAGATTGTGAAGCAGCTGATCCAAAGGCAGTGAGACCCTTAGGGAACCCTGGGCCACAATAGTTGACATTTGAGGCAGGAAATGATGGTTTATTTAACTAACTGAACTGAAAACTGCCAGGGAATTTATACAAGGGAAACAGAATTAGTAAGAGTATTTAGCTAAGACAGACACGAAGGCTAAAACTCCTATGGTCGTGGGAAATAGTAAGAGAGAATTGACATCTGGAAGTGAAAGTGGCCTCTGCTTTGTGATTCATCTAAAAGACAGATCAGGTTGGCAAGGGATGCCATGACGGTGTTCCACTTTCCTTATCAACCTGGCTTCTTGCAGTGGCTGCTGCTTCTCCACACAGTTACCCTTCCAGCCACAGACCTGCCTTGAAGTTTCTGAGATATAACAGCACAATCCTAAACGAGGCTATTCTGCTCCTAAATATGTATGTTCTTTCAAATGCTTCAGTAAAAATACTTTTGAACTCTTTTGTTAGTTAAAAAGGACCTTTCTGATCAATAATGCTGTTTCTTTTCAGAGTTTGGTTTTTTTTCACCCTTAGCAATATGCAGTAAACACTGTGATTTTTCACTTCCTGTGGTAGTGAATTATATCCAGGAGTCTGACTTTCCTAGAGGATCTGGCTACAGACACCAAGGTGAGAGGAGAAAACCTCTCTAAGTCAGCCAACTTTAGTAACAGCAACAGAAATTGAGAGAATGGCAGAACATAAAAGCATTCATTATTCATCAGTTGATACCCAGGGTAAAAAAGCTCTGTGAGCAGTTTTTGGATTTCACAACCCAAATCTGGCTTTGCCAAGGCCTGGCAAAGATCCCAAAGGTGAAGTGCTTGATCTATGACCTCCTACATCTTTACTCAACAGAGCAAATTCCCCATGGCCCAGGTTTCTCTCCTGCATGTCCCTCCCCTTCTTCCCTCACACCCTACTGAGGTCCATGGAGTCAGTGTTTCAGGACTGGAATCCATTGTTCCAGATGCACTTGAACTTGTCTAAAAGGGACAATGGCAGGTAGCCATTCTGCAGAGCAGTGACCTTAACCTCCTTCTCCAGCCCTCTGGGAGAGCAGAGTTCAATGAACAACAGTCTGTCTGCACTGCTGAAAGCTGTGGCTTTAGGGGAACTAACTTGTTGTTGTTAGGTTTGCTTCCAGCTGAATGGTTCCCGGTCAGCTTCATTGTGCAATTCTACAAATCCTTATGCCAGCACAAATAAGCCAGTGATACAGGCTGAGCAGAGGTTTCTTCTCTCAGCAGCTGTGCTGGCTTAGGCCATCCACAAATGCTTGTGGGATGCCTGCTCCAAGAAAAGCTTGATGAAACCATGTCGAATGTAAAACCCTCCAAGATGATTATTCAGACTCTCCTTCAACTCTGCACAAATCCTAGGATGGGCTTGCTCCTCCCTGTACTGCCTTCTGCTCAACTTCCCTGTGCTGCATGCTCTTTAAATATTCACAAAGCACTGTCTGGAGTAGAGTGCTTCAAACAGGAGCGAGTCCGTAATACCAAAATCATATCCTGCTGAGCATCACCAAATCATCACAGGCTTGGACAATCCATCCACTGGGTTTGTGTTATATATGTTGCCCTAAAGGTACATTTCAAAATCTGAAATGCATGGATTGGAAAAGCAGACAACAATTCATTCTGCTTTGAGCTGTTTAGTAACACTGCACAGACCTTGTTTGAAAAGGTAGCTTTCAACAGAGGGAATTTAACCAAATTCCAGACTATCTTCCTCCTCAGTTACAGTGAACAAAAAGCCTTCAGAATATTTAGAATCTGACTTAAGCTAACAAGTCAGAGAAATAGGTGTTAAAACTCAAACTCCTACTTGATGCTCTATTTGTAGTTCATCCACTTGTAATGAGCCAGACTCTTGACTAGTATATATGGGCATAAATCCACTTAAGCCATGCAAGAATGTTGATTTATACTCACTACAAATGTGACCTTTCATTCAGTATTTCCTGGTAAGCTCCAATCCTCTTTGACTGCTCATTTACTGGAGTGGAATTAAATTTACCAAGGTATGCTCTGACAAAAGGGTTTTCCCTTAAATATTTGTGCCAGGGATAAAATGGTGGTCTAGTTCAACGTAGAATTGTCAATAAGATAGTTTTGTTGAAGGAAAGCCAGAAATTATATTATCATTCATTACAATGCCATACGTTCTTTATTTTGCAGTTACACCAAATAAGTACAATATGCTCCACAAATTACAACCTCCTTCTAGGAAATCTGATATAAACCTGCAGAATGGAGGTTAATTAAGTTTATCTAACTAGCAGTTGCATAAAAGCTTAAATATATGAAGCCAAAAGATTTACTGAGAGCGTATTGGAATGAAAATACCCTTGCGTTTTCTTAACTGAAACTATATTGCTCCAAATGACCTTATGTTCTTTATTTCTAAGTCCACAATCCCTGCACTGAGGTTTAGCACTCTACTAAAAGGAGATGATAATCAGGAAATTATTATATTTGTTTAAATCTAACATTCTCAATTTTTGACCATGCTAACTACATGGTAAATACAGCTTATCACTGCAGAGAACCTTGATGAGAAAATTGTGTGTGAGATTACACTACTGTGAAGTGCTCGATATGGGGGCTACAGTCAAAAGACAGAGCTTGTGTAGGAGGCAGCAGCCTGTTTTCTGAAATCTGCTTCACATAGGCAGCATCTGACATTGCTGTTTTCATTCTGCACTAGCTTTTGATTGCCTTCCTGATGATACTTGAAGTAGTTTACACTGAATTGTTTGCAACCCAGCCACCAGGTAAAGACTTCTCTGAAATGACAGTATAGCCATAGGGATCTGACACAGAAACATTAAGCTTGATGTGAGTGGGGGTGTGAATGGCAATGTGCAAGTGTGAAATCATCAAGAAACAACAAGAAGGGGCATGTGCATCTTCTGAAGGCACCCGGATCTGAAAAAGCAAGGGCTGTCTCCTGGGTGGATCTCAGGCCTATGTTGGAGGCAGTTTTTCTCCAGCTCTGACTCCTAGATCTATATTAGAGCTAGCATGACTCCAGCCATGCCTCCCAGGTGGACCTTGGAGCTATGCCACCGCTTTGTCTTCAGCCGCATCTCCTGGGGGGACTGTGGATCTATGTTGCAGCCTTGTTTCAAGCCTTGTCTCTGGTCCCTTTATTCTTCTGCTAGTCCTGGATGGCCCCTGAGCCTGATTCATTAATGTTGCCTTGTTTGGGACTGTTGATGGCCCCCGTTATCGGTATCCAGGTCTGTGTGCCACGTTCAGGGTCTGCACCCAGTCGATGAAGGCATTGCCTGTGCTGGGACACCCTCAGCTCCTGACTTGCACCACAGAGGCTACATGGCCACAACCATCTCCACCCTCACACACGTGAAAGAAGGAGTGAAAACAGTCTGTGAGAGAAAGTATGTGTGAAATAGGTTTGAAATAAAATAAACTGTCCCTTGTATTTGGTTTTGCATTGAACTTTGCTACATAAGCGTAGGAAACACTCAGGGTAACACTGATCTGCTAGAGATGTGCAGGGCTTTTGGTGCCCTTGATTCTGGAGCTTGTTCCCTTATAATATGCAAAAGAGGTTGGATTTGTTAATCTTGGAGTGTGGGGGCTATTTATTGATCTGGGCATGAGTTTCTTCAAGGTAGAGAGGGGATGAGATGAAAAGATGCAATAGGTAGAGAAGCAGAACTTCAAGAAACAGCTCATTTTAGGTTGCTTTCATTTGGCAGGGTTTTTTATTGTTTTTATTTTCATGTGTAATATAGTAGAGATCTGTAAAAACAACTGGGAGCCTAACTTTCAGAAATGCCATAGCCCTTCCCCAAAAATGAAGTAGATCTTCAAACCAGGCTCTCAACACTGGGAAATAAATCCAAGTATTTCTCAGTGTGTCTGAAAAGAAGATGCTTTGGCTTCTGAGCAATATGAGAAAATGAACAATCCATTTGATCTGCTTCAGATGCCACAACCATCTGCAACTGCATGTGGCAAACACACATTTCTCGGCTTTGCAGGCATGTATGATTATGAAGAGCTTTGCATACTTTCAGTAAAATAGATAAACCTTTGGAATGCTCTTTTTGTTGTTTACTTATCTCTCAGCAGCGTTCTGTGGAACGATCTCCTCCGGGAAGGCTGGGAGGGAGTGCTCTGCTGAGCCTTTCCGCGCAGTTCAGAAGTGGATGAGAAGGGGCCAGCATGAACAGCCACGGCTGGCAGCAGGAGAGGGTCACAGATGCTGCTACGAACATGGCATTGTGCAACACCTCCACGCCATGTGGGCTCCAGCTGCTGCTGTACTAAAGACACGACCGCCATCTGCTGTCATAACCCACCCCAGCCAGGGAACGCCAATAAGGGGTGGAATTCCCGTGGGAGGGCGGCCCTATCCGCCCCTGCCCACCAGCGACTCCCGTGGGCTGGGGCATTCATTTCCCGGTTGCAACTTCGCCGCTTTCAGCCTTGCTCTCAGTTCTTATCTCTTATTTATTTCTTTGCTCCGCAGCCGAAACAACAAACTGCTGTTACCGGTCATATGAGCTGGCGTGTGGATGAGCAGCCGGCAGTGACACTGCATGACATCCTTCTGAGAATGCTGCCTGCCACGTGAAATGGGGGCGGAGAGGGGCACTTTGCCAAGGCAGCTATACAGCCAGCTCATGTGCATATATCTCTGTATGTACATGTGGCACTGACAGCTGCTTGGTTGTGCTGACTGTTGTTTTCTATGCACCAGAGTTTACGTTCCATGCAAAGAGTTGGTCTCTTATTTGGGAGCTTGGGTGAAATGCAGGCAGGGGGGTTGGTTCAGGGTAGTTTCCAGGGCAGAGAGCTTACCAGTACTGAATGATCTATCTGCTGGAAACGGCTCCTGAATTGGGGCAGCTGTCTCTCAGTCCGTGTGTTTTCTCCTCTGGGATGCTCTCCTCGAACTCTCATGTTTCTCCAGAGATCTAAAATCAGCCTAATCCTGCTACAGAGGAAAGCCCTTACTGCTTTGCATCTGTATTATTTGTGTTGTTTGCTTTCCTTCCAACTCCATAATATCTGGGCTGCTTTTTAATGTTTAAATAATGTTTTTCCCACATCTGCTGTGATGGTGATTTTTTCCATTGCTTTCTTTTTAGCATCTTTGCAAAGGAGATTATTCTTATAAAACAATATGACCATATATTATAGAGGGGTTATTTTTGTCTACTTTCCATACACTTATCTTTTCGGTTTTTTGACATGTTTAGCAACAGGCATTTTAAAGATACTTTTGCTAACTATTGAATAACTGAATAAGCTAAACAGCTAAATTAAGTATTTTCTTCTCCCCCCTCCCCTTCTTAATCTTCTTTGTTCTCTGGTTAGGATAATACTTTGCAAATACAGCTATTCTACCAGCTGAGGTTATTCAGTATCACTACCCTCACTTTCTGCCTGATCTACTTTTTGTTCATGTGGTTTTTTTCATGAAGATGTTAGTATTTTCATCAATAGTGTCCTGATTTGATGGGTAGCCCATAGGGCCCATTTCTTCACCCTCGTAATACAGTTTATCCATTGACCTCCGAGTACACCGACTGCACTCAGATAGTCACAGGGTGCAGCATAGCTTGGTGGGGTGCAACTGTATTTCTTTGCACTTGTCCCTGGATCAGAAAGTTTCACAGCTCTTGTTTAATAACAAAGCTGCAAACTGTCCTAAAAAATCCAAGGCAGTTACTTGAAATCCCTTTTAAAGACTCAAGAAGTTTCTTGGTATCTTCAGTTTGTTTCTATCCCCAGTGAACAGCAATGTAAAAGTGATATTTTGTTGCAGAGGTCAGTAAAGCTAAGACAATCCCAGGGAAGGCAAGAAACTGGAATTCTTTATTGGACTCACAAATTCATATTTAAAGGGTTTAGGGTTTACATATTCAACAGGGGGTTTGCATATTCATTCTGTTAAAATTGAGGGGTTTCACAAGGATGACATAAGGGAAAAACCCAGATTAACAAATCTTAGGGTTTTACAATTACATCACAGAAAAAACCCTACTTTACCTTGGAGTATTTTACAGGGGGTAACAGATAACACAAAGGGAGAGATAAAACACAAAAGGTTTTCTGCACAGGTTTGATGAGATCAGGGCATGGTTTCCCCAGGCTTGGGTAGGACATTCCAGGACATTCCATGACATCAATGGATCCCTGTCTGGACTCTAGATGGAGGTTTTCCCAAGTCTCTGTCAGCCCAAGGCTTTGTTTAAACTTAGCAGTTTTTCTTTTTCTCATATCCAGTTTTTGGAATCCAACATTTTGTAATTGCATTTTAGATGACTGATAATTTTAGATCACGTACAGAGGAATTCACCCTCATCAAATTCAGTTTGTTTTGCTTGCTTTCCTGTGTTAGGAAACTGTACCTGTTTCATGACCTGCTGAGCCATTAAACAATGAGGTGCTGGAGCTAAACTTCTCCTTCCACTGACACATATAAGTACCTAGAAATTAGTATCACAGAGATTACTTTGCCTAGAATAAATTATGTCAAGCAAGCTCATTTCCAGCTCTTGGTTTTAGAAAGACTTCTAACACTGTCTCACACAGCCATCCATCTCACAAGCAAGTCCAGAAAAACGTAAATGGATAAATACAGAACTGAGTGTAAACTGGACTGGAATATTTAACAAGAGTCTGTTGTTAACTTGGTTGGACACATCAAGCAGAAATCTGCAGGGGCATCTCTGTAGCACCAATCTGATATTTTCATTAAATAATTTGGATGGCAGAACAGACAACTTGCTTACCAACCCCACTGCCTGGGAGGGGCAGGAAGTGTTGGAGGACAGGGATAGGGTCTCAACACACTTGGCAAATTACAGTAGGGGGAAAGAAAGTAATTCAAAGGACATGCTTTCACTCTCTCCACAGAATTACCAACATCGCAAATGCAGGTTGTGGAATTACTGGTCTGATAGCATCACTGTATAAACAGTCTTGGTGGTTAGTAGGGATCACAAACCAAACAGGAATCAGCCATGGTACTACAAAAAGGGAAAATAGCACTGGGAGTTATGTAAAAAGGAATATTGTTTGCCAGACTATTCTTCTGTCATACTTGGGGCTAGTAAACCTTCAGTTGGGGTACTGTATTCTGCTTTGGTTAGAATAGAGAATTAGAGGTCTTTTGAGGAAACATTGGAGGAATTGGAGTGGTTTGTCCTAGAGAAAGGGTAGACCCAGTAGGAGAGCCCTAAATATGTGTACAGTATTTCTAAGGAGAGGGCAATACAGCCATCTCATCGGCTGAAAAGGCTCAGTGGGTAACAGAGATTTGGGTTACATGTTAGAAACTGCTTTCTCACGGTGCAGATGAAAAAACAGCAAGAGAGAATAATATAGGGAATGACAGCCTTCATTTTTGAGTTTTCAAATGCAGATTGAACAAGTGTCTGTCAGAAAATACCTAATAACCACAAATTACCTGCTTTTTGGGTGGGAGGAAGGAAGCAATTTCCATCCCTGTTTTTTCTGATATTCCTGTTTGGAGCCAAAGGTCATAATTTAGACATCTAAATTAGATATCTAAATTATACATTTTCACCACCAGCTAATTATCATGCTGAGACTCTTGCTTTCCACTTCTCTTCAACATATCATAAGCAAAAAAATCTTAGTGATTAATAATTCAAATCAGAAGCAGCTATAGAGTAGACTGGCACCACGCTATGCAAACAAGATTTGTTCAAATTTGTTTTTTCCAAGTCCTAAACTTCTTTTGAGCATACATGGCAAGCTCTGAAAATGCCTAAACAGCTGATGATCCAGAGACCTGCCTGTTGAACATCGGGATGATTCAGTTCATTTAATAAAGGCCATATTGGAACACCCATTTACGTTACTGCAGAAAGGATGCTGGATGAAAAGGGGAAAGGGAAACTCACACGAATATTACTCATTCACTCATTCAGAAAAATGCTAAAACTCAGGCTCTGAACAGCCTTTGATATTTGACCTCTGCAGATGGCCTGTAATTAAGACTCTAATCCTTTAAACACTTTAATACACTTCACTTCAAGTTAATAGGATTAGTCACATACCTGAAGTGTGCATAGCTGGGGCAAAAAGCTATTGTTGAGTACAGCTGATTAAAAACTTGCAACGAAAACACTTTCTGATGGAATAGTGTCTGATATTTTCTAGGTCTTTTCTAAGCAGTTCTAGTCCCAAGTAATATCCTGAACTGAAAATATTTAATAAAAATAAAACCTAGGCAGGTTCTTGCTTAAAAATGTACACACAAAAAGAATAAATCTGTCTGAACTTTTTCAGCAGCATAAACTACAAGTTCTTGGGAGATTTAAGAGGAGTTATTTTTGTTTTCTGGAAGATGTAGGTTTAACTTCTCAGACTTTTACAATTCTTTCAAAGTTAGTTTGATGTTAAACACGCACATAATCAGACAGATCAGAGAGTTACAAAAAGGGGAAGAAACATTTTTGTATCCTGGTTTTTATTTAACAGAAATGTCAGTTTGGCTTAAAAGCACAGAGTTGTTCCTTCTCTTGTTGCTGACAGACTAGCTGGACTTGGGAGTCCTGGCAAGCCTAGTCTGGGTCAGTTCACCACATTTTAAACATATGCAAAGATTGTGAAGAGTGAACACGATTTGGGAAGTGATTTAGGACACAGGGAGGACAGCTGTAGGCACACATAGCATGGAGTTTCCCATTTGTTGTTGCACATCTGCCAGAAAAGGAGGCTGGACTATGTCAAGGTGCTGTGCTGATGTGTAACACGAGCTCAATCTGGGTTTAAGTGCCATAGCTGCGATCTGGGAATCCTGACACAGCTCAGGGTCACTTGCTACTGCCCTATAAAATGCCTGCAGCGTGTGTTTACACAGGGTTATTATTTCTCCCATCGGCCCTCACACAGATGTAAATCCCCTCTGCTGAGGGACATGTGATGTCACAGTATTGCCATTTACAGGAAAGGGTAACAACTGTAGTTAGAGGTTTCCACACATAAAAAGCAACATGCAACAGGTGACTGAAATGCCATTCCTGCCATCCCCTGGCCTGGCCGTAACTCCTCTTTTAGATGCAGGGAGAGATTTTCTCCACTCATCTTCAGGATTGCAGTCAGCAAAATGAAGACTTCGTTTAGCCAAGTGTTCCTGCCAACTCTCCAAAGCAAGCAAACATAAAAGTCAGAGAGCAACAGTCATCACTGTGTCAATACTGTTGTTGTCATACAGGAATCTGAGTCATACTAAGAGGCCTCTCAAGGAAGGGCACAGTGGAGATACAAGAAATTCGAGACTGTGCAGGGAAATTCTGATGAAAGCACCACAGCAGTGATGGGGTGGCAGATAAGACTGCCAGAAAATGGCATCATAATCTTATTGACAGTACCACAGAGGGAAACAGAATTACAAAAATGAGAGAAAAATTGATGAACCAATAACTGCCCATGAAGAGAAACTGACTAGAAAGTCTTAAAACTAAAAAATAATTAAGCTGAAAAATTAAAGAAAGTAATAATATAAAGAGGGCAGGAACCGAGAGTAGATCACATCTGAGTCAGAAATAAAGTCAGTGAAATGTCTTATGGAGATTAGAATTAAAAGGAGAAGAAAGAGAAGGATCAAGTTGTTACAGGATAAGGTGTTACATCAGGACTGCGTTCCAAGAAAAAGCAGTGGGAGATCGGGAGGAGTGTCTACCCTGCACAGGGTGGTGCCACGCAGAGATATCGGAGTAAGCATTACAGAAACAACTTCAGTTGAATCTGTAGTTCAAGAACTACAAAAGCCCTGTGATTTAACTGGTGCAGTGCCTGGCTCAAATAAATCATCCAGTTCCTCCCCTCACTTAGGGCCTCACTGGGCATCTTTACACCAGGCTGCAATGTGGCTTATAGCCCTACTCAGGAAGGAATTTCAGATGCGGGGGGGGGGGGGGGGGAAGTGAGGTCACTGAAGAGGCAAAGGGAAATTGGAAAAGCCAGGAAGGAACTGGAGGCACTGAAAGTGAAGAGTGGTCAAGTAACAGCAGTGTTAAAGAGTTTATGTTAAAGAATGACAAAATGAAGGAAAAACACTTCCTTTCAGTGCCCAGGTTTCTATGACAAGCAGTGTAGAGTAATTTTACTCAGATGGATCTCAGATAATAGATCTAGGAAAAGAGCTGATATCCAATGCAAGCGAGGAGGAGTCTTCAGTCAGCTGGTGTTCTTGCACAATGTTCCAGATTGTTAGAGACCTGGAAAAATATTTGAACGTACATACACACACAGAGTGTTTTGTTTGGCCACTCTGAGAGTCAGCATTGCTCCTGGGAGCCCTGTTTATCAGGCAGTATTCCTGCAGCTGGGAGCACACTGCTGATGTAACTGTGACACTCCTAGAAGCCAAGCACTGATTTTCAAGACTCGATAAACCAAGAGAGATCACTGAGGAAACTTAATCCATATTCCTCCTTTGTTACAGGATTTCTGCCTGGCGTGTGTCCCCTCAGGGCCAAGCTGGTGGCTGGAGCTGACTGCTGGGAATGGGGGCAAGTGCCAGGGTGCAGTTGGAGCCACTGGTCATTGCCCCAAAAGGCTTTTTTGCTTCAAAACAACCCAATCCTGACCACCACTGAAAAACCAAGAGTAGCTATTGAAAAAAAATAATAGAAAAAAGTGGGATACATCCCCATGCCAAGGTCAGGGATAATATTCATAGAATCACAGAATGGTTGGGGCTGAAAGGGACCTTAAAGATCATCTAGTTCCAACCCCCCTGACATGGGCAGGGACACTTTTCACTAGACCAGGTTGCTCAGAGCCCTATCCAAGCTAGCCTTGAACACCTCCAAGGATGGAGCATGCACAGCTTCTCCGGGCAATCAGTTCCAGTGCCTCACCACCCTCACAGTAAAGTATTTTTTTCCTAATATCTGATCTAAACCTGCTCACTTTCAGTTTGAAGCCATTCCCCTTTGTTCTGTCACTACGTGCCCTTGCAAACAGCCTCTCTGCGAGGCGTTTCAGCGGGCGAAGCCGGAGAGTGCGAAGGGACAGACCGCGGCATCATCAGCCCCGCATGGGCGGCAGCTGCGTGCGGGGGGCGGCGGGCAGGGCGGGCAGGGCGGGCAGGGCACGGCGGGGCCGGCCCCGGTGGGCTCATAAGGCCGCCCCGCCGCATCCCCGGGCCCCGGCATCCCGCGGGGCTCCCGTGAGGCAGCGCCCCCGTTCCCCTCCTCCTTTCCCAGCCCCGTTTCCCGTGGCGAGGCGCCGCCACAGGGGAAGTGACGCCGTCGCCAGGCGAGGTTATATAAAGGGTAGGGCATCAGCGGGCGGAAGCGAGCGGGGCCGAGCGGGCGGCGGGCGGGGGGCGGTGAGCGCTGGGAGCGGGGCGGCTGCCGCAGCCCCCCGGTTATCCGGCCCGGCCATGGATTTCCGCAATATTCTCGTGATGGCCTCGGAGCAGCAGGGGCTGAACGCGGTGCCGGTGAGCTGCGGGGCGGCCGCGGCTGGCGGGGGCAGCGCGGGGCCGGGGCGCGGTGGCGGTCGCAGCCCGTGGGGGGGGTGGGTGGCGCCGGTCCCGCACCGCCCGGTCCCGCCGGGATGCGGGTCCCCTGCCCGCCTCGGCCCCCGCCTGGGCAGAGCTGGTGTCGGGCCCGGCCGGGCCTGTCGCCTTGCCGGCCGGGGGCTCTCGCTCGTGGGGGCTGGAGAAGTCTGTGTGCGGGGAGGGGGCGAGCGGGGCCCCTTCGGTCAACAGGTCCCGGCACGGCCGGGCTCGGAGGGGGCAGCCGGGGCTGGCGCCTGCTGGCCGCTGGAAGTGCCGAGATGCCGAGAGCGAAGCGCTGCTGCGGGGGAAGCCTGTGGCTAAAAGTCGGATAAGTCCTTTTGTTTGCTCTGGAAGCAGAAGTCTGCCACGTCTCAAGTGCGGGTCGGAGACAAAGTGACAAGTTTCGGGTGGATGTGCTGCGTTGTGTGACGTCTTTCTTTAGGAAGAAATTTTTTACCGAGAGAGTAATCAGGCATTGGAATGGGCTGCTCAGGGAGGTAGTGGATTCACCGTCCCTGGAAGGTTTTTAAGATGAGACTGGATGTGGCACTTAGTGCCATGGTCTAGTTACCACGGCGGTGTTGGATCAAGGGTTGGACTTGATCTCTGAGGTCTTTTCCAACCCAGTTGATTCTATCCATTGCAAAGGAATAATCTGTAACAACGCTGTGGGGGATGATTGGCAGAGGGCATTTGGTATATATTCTGAGATCTGTACTTCAGCAGTTTGCATTCTAGTTCAAGATATCAGTAAAATGTGGATTTTGTGTGAAATAACTTGCATGGCTGGATGAAATTTGGCAGTAGGAAGGGCCTGTGGCCTTTTCATATATTAATATCCTGGGTTTTATTCCTCTGTCAGGACCCAAATTATAAGTCATGCGTGCTTATTTGGATAAAAAATATTTGCTCTTTGGTAGCCACCAACTAGGGAAACATTTTTTCTGTTTATTCTTTAACAGAGTACCAGAGTCTTAGGTTTCTATGATTAGCTCATTTAAACCAGTGTAGATGAGAGGGGTAGTTGTTTTTAGCATAAACAGTGGGAAAAGCAGAAAAAAATCATACTCATTAGTTCTGACACCACTAAAATGGAAACACTGTAGAATTCAGAGTATCTCAGTCTATCTGTATCACTAATAGAACTTTGGTAATGCTTGCTAATATTGTGGCCAGTTGATAATATGTACCAGCCATATGGTAGATATGTGTAGTTAATTAGATTCCATCGTGTCTTTAAAATCTTATAAAATATACTTTTTTAAATTTAAGCACATTTAGTTTGTCTCTGACTCTACTTAGACATCTGGTTTGTAACATAAATGTTAAAATATCAAATATAGAAATACTCTAAGATATTTCAATGCCTATTTTATTAGTCTTAAAACAAGCTGTTCCACTAAATTGTCACTGGGTTACTGTAATTCTTACTTCAGATGTTTAAAGCTTTTCATTACATTCTTAGTTTTCTCATGCAGCTTTAATGTACTGTGCCACGATTTTTTTTTGCCACAATACTTATAACTCATGATGATGAATTGATAAAATATCTGCCATGTTCTCCATTGTGGATGTGGTGGTGGAGGGACGCAATCCTACTTGTTGTGCAATGGATGAGGGTTTAGTTACTCTTTTTAGAAAGGCAGCATTAGGATTTGCTAATTCCTAATTAACTCATGTAGTGAGAGTGCTGTTGAATCCATAGCTGAAGCAGTTTGTTTAGCACATTAGTGGTGCAGGTTTTAACTCTAAAGTTGGCCCTTGCCTCCGAGCAAAAGGAGATCTGTACTTGGTACAGCTTGAGGTTATCTGCAGCTGCTTGGCTTTAAAAGAGAGCCTATGGAGTTTTTATGATCTTTGGACAGCCAAGTAACTCCACTACATTAAAGCTAGTATATTAAATGTATTTGTATAAGAAGAATATAATTAATTGAGAATATTTTTGTTAAAAACACCATATAAACAAATTACAAAATTTACTGGTATGTAAAGCTACTAGGTTTCCAGAAATGTTAGTTCCTACATTAATGAGCATATCCCCTGAATTTCCCTCTGAGAAGTTTATTTTAAACTTTACAGTGCACTGAATTAAATACTCCGTGCCCATTGTAATGAAAAGTAGTGACATGCACAAGTAATAAATATTAAACTCTATACATGCATTATACAAGTACTTCAAAGTGGAAACTATATAAAAACTCTAAGAAACAATATGGCCTTGTATTGTAAAAGGGGGACCTGGATAAAGCAGATATTACGTCATGTCCCTGTAAAAACAAATCTGCTTGTTCATCTTCCTATGGAAATCCAGATTGAAAAGGAACATTGCTGAAATCAGCCTTTTAGTGCCCTATTAGTTGCATCAGGTTTTGTTTCTAAATAAAACAGTACATATATGAACTAGTGTCTAAGCTATTAATGATGTACTGCTAATAATCTTCCTAGCAGTTGCTGAGTAGAGCCCCAGTTTTTATCACCTAATATTCCATAGGGACTTTGCTGTTGTATCTTGTTACATATGTTCATGTTAGCAGTTCATTAGATTTTCAACATGATCTTGCTTTGACTAGACATGATAAAAGCTATGAGATTTCATGTTGATTTTAGTAAGAGTTAAATACATTGTCATTCTTTTTGGTGAAATTGATTTACTGTTATGCCACAAATTTTAAATGACGCTATGGATGTGGTGAAGCACTTCCAGATATTTTTATCATACGTATTCTTTAACATACAAAATTTTATTGCAGTTTAAAAAAAAAAAAAAAAACTGAGCACAGTAGAAACCTTTTATTTCACCTAATGTTTGTTGTTATTAATAATTTATTAGGAATTATCTCAAATTGCTCCCAATTCCTTTTAACTGAGGACAAATCTTTGGTGTTCAGAATTGACACATCAAATCTGATACAGAATATCATTTAACCACAAAGAGGTGACCCAAAACGGGAACATCTTGTCATCCACGTCAGCACTTGCTGAGGTCTCAGTTTCAGTCAGACTGATACCTAGTGTCACAAAACAGCCCCCAGTGAAGCTGATAGATACAGGTGACTATGAGAAACAAAGTATTTATGAAGTGAAACACTAGCAGAATCCCAGAGTTTGTTCAGAGGAGGACCTTGGGCTAGAGAGCCTGACCATGGGATTCTACTCTACAAACTATTGAACGCTTGCCCATAGGCAAGAGAAGCCCTGCAAGAGAAATAGTGGGGAATGGCTGTGAAATACAGGCTGTTGTAGGATCAGACTCCTATTGATCAGTGTGTGTGCATTTATTATGTGCTACAACTTGCCTCAAAACAGGGCCTGAAATGCTTTGCATTATGTCAGCTTCCATGTGTGAGCTGCAAGACACACAGTGTGAAATGTTGGCAGGGGTGAGGAGGGCTTTTACTCTCAACTTTCAACTTTTTCTATTTCTGGTCTCTTTTTTTGCAAAAGCAGATGAAAGTGGGGACTAACACATGACTACAGAAAGGAAGGCATAAAGTATCTGTTTAATTTTTTTTCTGTGTGAAGCAACATTTAATAGAAGAAATTTCTGCCTTTTTTCCAGCTAATGGTTCAGCTTGGATATTGTGGCAACACTTGCAAAAATCTTAAGAAATTATTTTTGCTTTTTTAGGAATAAAATGTACGACCCGGTTAAATTGGGTTTGGGAGAGGAGAGCAGTGTGAGCTGATAGTTAAAATACTCATATCAGAAAAACCTTTCTCTTGGTACGGATTGTTGGAAGATGAAGGGAAACAAATTTAAGCATGCTCATTATCTACCATTTAGTTTGTTATTACTAGATATTGAAAGCAGTAGTTGAGAAATCATTGTGTGCACATGTTCTAAGAATGCAGAGGGAGCTGCTGGGAACCCAGTGGTGAGACTGTAGCAGAGGCCTTGGAAATACCAGTCCAGAGGCCCCTGGGCAGTTACACCAATGGCCACTTGCAGTTTGGAAAGTGGCCTTTTGAGGAACTGGTATTAGGGTATTGTGAAAAGAGTGACACAAACAAGGATGTATATGGTGAATGAACCATTGCTGATGTTACCAGAAAGTTATACTCTGCAGAATATTTAGGGGGAAACAGACTTCCCATTGGAGAAGGCTACATGCCTTGGTGAATGGTAAGGAAGAAGAGGAAAAGTGTTGTAATATAACACAGGGGTCACAACGTGCTAGTGAAAAGGGAGCACACCAAAAAATCTCCAGCCTGTGAGAGCCTCTGCAAGCTGCCCATACTGAATAGCACAAGTAGAATTGTCTTTACATTGTGTGTGCAAGCCCACAGCAATAATTATTTGCACAGGTGAGAACCAGGTTTGGCAGAATTGATCAGTCCTATCTTACTACCTGTGTAAATGCTGATCACTGTTAAAGGCAATACTACTGCTGTTGCTTCTGTCTGGGGCTGGTATTTGGTTTAGGCCTTTGGGGGCTTCATTTGGATGCCACAAAGTTCACAATTATTTTATAAATTCTGTTTTACAGTCCAAGATCTGGCACTTGAGTGCTGACATGGAAGTAACTGCAACTGTATCAGGATCATGTGCCATGTTTTGAAGGAAGTCAGTGACTTCAGAGCAAATAATCCATGTTTACAACTCGAATAGTGCAGTGTTCTGGGAACAGCTTGACCTGCTTTCTCCTGAAGGCATTTCTATTACTCTGTTGATTTAACCAACCTAGCAATAGTTATAAAAAGCCAGAGTAGTGCTGCTGCTTCTTAGATGATGAAGTGACATGCCCTGGCCTATTTTGTCTGGTTTATCTGGAATCTGGTGCATGTTCATGCAAACACTTTATCAGTGTTTGTGGAACATGTGCATGGTTCAGTGCTTTTAAAAAGACTACTTAAGCAGGTCATTTTATTTCTAAATGAAAGTGAATGAAACTTGTGTCAACAATAGTAGTGATTCCCTGTACAGAAAATGGGTATTAATTTATGAATTGTTTAGCTGTGTGGCCAGTTGCTAGTCAATACCAAGAAATGCTAGTGATAGGAAGACTTAAATCTGAATTTTGCATGATGTGCCATGTTAGTGGCAGTCAGAAAACAGCTTGTCTGTCAAGCTGCTTTACAAACCTGCTCCTGGATACGACTGTTGGTCATAGTACAGCAAAACAAAGCCTGAAAACTGCTTCCCCATCACTTTAATTCTTTATAAGGTTTTCTAACAGAATAGATCAATCTACATTTGTCCCTGCTGTTTAGCAGTTTTCAAAGGTGCTCCTTAGGCATAAAACTCTTTCAGAATCACACAATCATTTAGGTTGGAAAAGACCCTTAAGATAGAGTCCAGCTGTATCCTCAGTCTTGAAAATTCTCAGGTTTTAAAAACTCTGTAGAAATTGAATAATTAAACCAAGCTTTGCCAAATTAGGTTACCAATGGCAAAACATGGCATATTTGACTTCGTAAGAAAATTAGTAAATGGTAATACTAATTATTATTATACTAAGATGAGTATAATATATATCATTATACTACAGTGAGTATACTACAAAACACCGAATATGGTTTCTAAGGTTCTAATTTGCTTCAACCTTTTTCTGAAAGGATTTTGACTAATAATGAGTGGATTTCTCTCTCTTTTCCAATTCAGGTGGAGTAAGCCAGATTAGTTGGGGACACTGAGTCATGGGCCACATCTGAGCAAAAACTGAGAGGCAATACTGCATCACTGTTCAGGTTTCCTGAACAGTCAGATCTTGGAATGCTTTTGGTGCAAACAACAAAGTCAGTTCTCAGATTGTAAACTTCCTTACACAGAGGTGAAGCTCAGTAAATGAGCGTGACTATAGTAGGTTTTCAGTGTGATGAGGCAACATTGCAGGTTTTACTACTGCAGTGTGTGTGGATGGTGCAGCTTTGTAATTCTGTTCTAGTCATTTCAGAAATTTCTCAAGGCTACAAGTAGCTGGTATTGTAGCTGCCTTTCTTGGAGTCAATTTTGGCTGCAGTTCGGGGATGAGCCTCTGAACCTTGCTTCTTAGTGCGTGTATATTCAAGATAATGTATGGATTTGCATGTTAGTAATTAAAGTAATCAAAGGATCTATTAATATGCTGCAGATCAATTAATCAGAAATTTGAATGAAGGCTTCAGTTGGGTGATATTGGAATTTTTAGAGAGTTATGCCACTAGCCTGCCTGATTATTGCTTCTAAAAGATTTGGATGTAGGTTTCTTTACCAGATATTATAATTTAATTATTTTATTTAAGTTCTGTAAGGCTACATGAGGATAGGATGATCATGTGCATAAATATATGGAAATGCTGACTTGTGTGGCTCTTCAGTGATACTGTTTTTTCACAGCTTTCTTTTGGTGAGGATCCTAATGTCTCATGTGGGAGATCTTGGTTTAGATTTTAATCTATTGTCTTACTACTAAAATAAAAAAACCCAGCTTTCCAGCTGCTTCTGGGTTTAACTGGTTTCTATTGTATTTATATTTGCAACTATCTCGTTCTTATTGCTTTGGGGTTTTTTTCTGTAGCCTGTGGGAAGAAGTTCAAAAAAAGTCTTTGGGGTTTTTTTCCATTTTAAGCAGAGTCTGGTACATTTGTGAAAGGCAGTGTTTGAACAGGCATAGCACATTGGGGTAAGTGTTTGTTATAATAGATCCCAGTAAGAAAGGCACTTGATCTCTTAAGATATTGATTAAAATTTATCGGATTTAACAGGGGAAGCAAAAAAGGGGGTAGCATAGATAACTTTGCATCTGTTCAGTTGTGGGAATCCCAAGTTGAACAGCACTGGACAGACATCTAGGCATGGCAAACTGTGCAAATCCTGTCCATGGTGTGAATGACCAACATTGTAGTCTTTAGAGCTTTTGCAGGATGTCCTTGGCAGTAAATGGCACAATTTATCATTTCCTCTGCCAAGGAAAAGGATGTTATATGAAAACATGCTGCTTCACTTCAAGATATGATATAAAATCATGGAATAGGATCTGCTAAAGGTAATCTAGTCCAACAGTCCTGTAATGAGCAGGGACATCTTTAAATAGATCAGGTTGCTCAGACCTCTGTCCAATATGAACTTCAGTGTTTCCAGGGAAACATCTGCATCTGATGCATCTGCAGCCTCTCTGGACAACCTGTGCCAGTGTTTCACCACTCTCATCATATACAATTTCTTACCTATATCTAGTTTGAATCTACCCTCTTTTAGTTTTAAACCATTACCCCCTGTCCTGTTGCTGATGGCTCTGCTTAAAAGTCTGTCCTCATATTTCTTATACACCTTTCAGTACTGAAAGGCTGCAATAAGATCTCTCTGGAGCCTTGTCTTTGCCTGGCAAATTACACCACATGCAAGTGCCATAATTGCCAGGTGCCAGGTGTGGGCTGTGTGTGCTGTCACAATTAGTGCTGAGGTCACACACTAATCTCGGGCGATAAGTGGAGTGCAGGCCTGGACCCATTCAGGTCACCTACTGTGTGGATCAGTAACTCCTTGATATACAGTAGTCACTGTCAGCAGGAACTAAAATCAGTATTGCTGGTTTTACATCGATCTACTGATAAAGTCCATTCCAACTTTTGGAATAATTAAATTTTTTGAGTTGATTTCTTTATTTTTGCTGAATTAGGTAAACTGAAATGAGTGTCCACAAGCAATCTGAAAATGGAGCTGTAAGCCTGCAGTCTGGAATTGAACTGACTGGCAGCTTGAGCTGTAGTTTGCTTTTGGTTCCTGCTTGGTCAAAGACTAAGGCTGAACTGAAATATTTTTATTCCATTACTAATGCAGCCATTACATTCCTTATTAGTCCAGTGCATTTCACTCATTTCTGTTTCCCTTCCTGTTTTCTGGTTTCCTGTTCATTCCTTCCAAAAGCTGAGTGAATCCCTGACACAGATGAGTAGAAAGTACCTCACTAAGAAGACCTGCAGCAATGTATTTTGAGATAAAATAATAATTTGACAGTTCAGTAAGTTCAGTGGGACTTGACAAAGTTTTAACAGTGGTTTGACAAGGTTCTATGAGTTCGATGCAAGGTTCATCTTAATAAATACTCATTGGAAGAAACACACAAAGGAAAATAGAGTTCAAATTGAGCTGGAATGATTCTGAGACTGGTGACGCAAAGAGTGAGGAGCACCTTCCTGTTGAATCACAGGGTTCAGAGCTGACTGCTTTCTAAACTCCCTTTGGAGCCTAGGTGTGGCTGGATCCAATTGTAGTCTCAGACTTGGTTAATGGTTTTTGTCTAGTGAAATTATCCATACAGTGTTTATAATAATATGGAATTAATGTTTCCTCATACTACTTCAGCATGCTCTCAGTCACCTACTGAGGAGCTGTCACTGGTAAGGGATCCCTCTGCCTTGGGTAAGGAAGGGTCTCTTAGTTTCAGGTAAGGAATCTCTAACCTTGAAAGGCGTCCCTGCTCAGGAGGTGTCACCTGCCGAGCAGTTCAACTGCAGTTCAGGCAGAGCTCAAATTTGGGCCCATCCTGATGGTAATATTTAGAGGGTGAGGTAGTTGGCTGCTAGTCAACAGTACAGACAAGATAGATGTCTTCATTTTTAGTGCTTGTATCTTGTTCAATACTTCGGTTATCTTGCTCTTCTGGGTTTTGAAACCACCTTTCAAAATAAATTTCAAGATACCTCTAGTCCCTTGTATGGGAGCCAGGGAATTTCTAGCTTGCGGGTTTTCCCCAATGACTTGAGGCCTGTTGTTCCTTAGTCAGCCTGAAACAAAGTACATCTAGGAGTGAAGTGTATCCAACAACTCTCGGCTTCAGTGGGAATTTGTTGTTTGCATATTCTGGACCACTTCTATGCTTAAAGTCAAATACATGACTATTATGCAACTCCTCAGTTTCAAAAACTGATTTTTACATTTCTTAACTCTTCTGACCTATTTCTTTGTTCTTTGCAGAAAAGGTACAGTTTGGCCGTTGGTCCTCCCAAAAAAGTTCCAAAAGTCAAGGGTGTAGAGTCTGCAGCAGTGCAAGCATTTCTCAGACGGCAAGAAGAAGAAAAAAGAAAAAAAGGTAAAAGTCCAAAATATTTCCTATAGTAGACTTTTGTTGATTCATTTGAGATTTGCCTCCTTATTCAAAGCTTTTGTAAATATGGCTACGTGTCTGTTTCTGGAATTTATGCACAGAAATTCCTGGGGCTTAGGGAAAGCCAGGACTAAGTAAGTAGTCTTACTTAGAACTACTGAGAAGTAGTTAAGGTAAGAGCACAAGAAGCCATCTGGACTTTGGTAACTTAAGTTTGAAAAGCTTCATCTGTGTGAAAAATGGAAAGAGTTTCTGTTGTTGTATGTTAACTTAGTGTATCAATACAGTCTGAATTTTAAATATATATGTCAGAGGCTTTGTTTGAGCCACACTTTTTCCACTGTATTATATTTCCTTTAAATAGTCTGTAGAATGAACTAATATTACATTGCTTCTGATGTTTTATTAAATCTGATGGACCGGATGGCCCAGGGTGTTCTTCCTCTCCTGGGCCAGTTGTGAGTCTGCTCCTTATTCCTGCTGTCAGGTGCACCCAGAAGCAAGATTGAGCATGAATTCCATATAGGAATGCTTGCATCCTCATGTTACACAGTCACAGCCCTTGACAGTGAAATAATATAGACAGGGAATGGTACCTTTACAAGCACCCAAACAATGAGTAGCCCAGTCCATTTTCTAGGAATTTATGCTTTTCCTGAATCTTTCTGATATTTAGCCCCCACACCCTTGGTCTCTCCGGTATTTGGTGTTCAGATCTCTTACCTCTTCTCCAGCTAGTTCAGCCTGAATTTTGTCAGTGGACCACACGCAGATGTAAGACAGCATACTCATGCAGAAAAGAGCTAAAAACTGTTCAGTGAGAGTGTAAGACAGACTGTGGAGATAGTCTCTTATCAGACATGTGTAGTGACCAGATGCTTGCTTATCTGTGGTTGACTGCTTCTGTATCAACCCTGCATGCTTCTACACACACACACTTGTATTTCCCTATTCTTATCCCCCCAATACTCTTTTATTCCCTCATTTTCCTCATCTTCCCTTAGACACCTGATAGTAAAGTCTCAAAATTCTCTTGCTCAGTCTCAGAACTCCCTCTACTACCCAGAGATCCCATAACTCGTTCTGTACCTTCTTGCACAGTGCTTCTCTGTAGTTTTTGTGGCATTCTGGAGAGCTGCTTCCCTTGAATGACCTTAGTGGGTTTTGCCATAACAGCATTTGTTTTAATTGCTTGCCTTTGTTGGAGTAGCTTATACAGGTGGGTTAGCCTGCCCTGTTGGCAGACCTCTGGTCATTTTCTGTTCTATTTTGGATACCTGTGAGCCAGATATCCTTAAATTACTGTCCTAACTGGTTTATCAGTTTGGAAGAAATTGAAGTAAAAAGTAATGCTTTTGCCTAACTTTCTCCTGGTTTTCGTACAGCACTGGAAGAAAGAAGAAAGAAAGAGCAACTCTTGGCAAGGCGTATTGAACTGAAACATGACAGAAAGGCAAGAGCTATGGCCTCACGAACAAAGGATAATTTTTATGGCTATAATGGCATTCCTGTTGAAGAGAAGCCTAAAAAGAGGAGGACGAGTGAGAATGTTGCTCAGGCCCCAGAGGCTGAGTATGCAACAGAAGATGAAACTGAGCAACTTGAGTACAGTCAGACTGAATCTGAACATGAGCAAGAAGAATATGAAGAGAAACCATCCAAAGCTGCAGTGAAACCAAAGGCACCTCCCAAAAGTGCACCACCACCTCTGAACTTTACAGAGCTCTTGAGGCTTGCTGAAAAGAAACAATATGAACCAGTGGAAATAAAACCAGTGAAAAAGGTAGAAGAGAGACCCAGAACAGCAGAAGAATTGAGAGAGAGGGAATATTTGGGACGCAAAAACAAAAGAGTAGAAATGCATAGGAAAGATGAGAAGGAGATTAAGACTACAGGGATATCCAGCTCTTCAAAAAAAATGTCTTCTCAAAAAACATCTGTAAATGCAAAACTTAATAAAAGCTCGGTAGATAAACATTCCACGTCAAAACCCAATGTGTCGCTTTCTATGGGTGGTATTGATAAGAAATCCAAAGCACCAGCATTGACTGAAAAACACTCACGGTCATCATCTTCCTCCAGATTTGATCATATGGAAAAAAAACCACAAAATGGCTCCTTAAAAAGCTCTACTGGTAGCAGTCATAGTAAATTACCTGTCAATGGTATTAGGAAGTCTGGCTCAAGTTCTCACGTGCCACCCTCAAAACCCATGGCCAATGGGGCTCAAAGGCTGCCATCTGCTAAAGAATCCAGCCTGAAAAAGCCTGCCCATGCAAAACCAGGAAATACTGCTGCCCTTCAGCATGGAATCAACTCCAATGCAAAACGATCAGGCAGCAGCTTAGGAAAAGGAGGACCTGGACATCCTGGAGGTGGTTCAGGTGCAGGACCTGGGCGATCAAGCAGCAACTCTGGCATGGGACCTGGAAGGCCGGGAAGTGGTTTAAGCTCAGGACCTGGGCGACTGGGCAGCGGCTCAGCCACAGGACCTGGAAGGCCAGGCAGCAGCTCAAGCACAGGACCTGGGCGACTGGAAGGTGGCTCAGGCGTGGGGCCTGGGAGGCCGACTGGCAGCTCAAGCACAGGACTTGGGCGACCAGGCAGCAGCTCAGGCATGGGACTTAAACGACCAGGCAGCAGCTTGGGCACTGGACCAGGAAGGCCAGGCAGCAGCACAAATGTGGGACCTGGGCGACCAGGCGGCAGCTTGGGAACAGGACCAGGAAGGCCAGGAATCAGTCCAAGCACAGGAGCCAAGCGACCAGGCAGCAGCCTGGGAGCAGGACCAGGAAGGCCAGGCATTAGCACAAGCGCAGGACCTGGGCGACCAGGCAGTGGCTCAGGTGCAACTGTAAAACCGAAGTGTACTGTCGTGTCAGAGACCATTTCTTCTAAAAACCTAGTCACAAGACCTAGCAATGGACAGATGAATGGAATGAGACCTTTTCAAGGGCATAGACCTGTGCTTCATCCACAAGGTATACATTTGTAGAGCAGATTTTTTTCACTGTTGTGGTTTAACCCCAGGTAGCACCTAAGTACCATGCAGCTGCTCACTTGCCCTGTCCCCCAGTGGGGGCAAAACTGGAAAAAAGGGTAAAACTTGGATGAGAACAGTTTAATAACTGAAGTAAATGTAATAATATTGACAACAGTAATAATTTTAAGGAAAGGGGAGTAAAATGTAGGAGAAACACATGATGCATGGTACAAACAATGTTCTGTGGTGTGGAATATCCCTTTGGCTGGTTCAGGTCAGCTGTCCTGGCCGTGCTCCCTCCTGACTTTTTGTGCACCTGCTGACTGGCAGAGCATGGGAAACTGAAGAGTCCTTGACTGAGAAAAAGCACTATTAAGCAGCTACTAAATCATCAGTGTGCTATTAACCTTTCTCATATTCAAAACAAAGCACTGTACTGCTACCAAGGAAGAAAATTAACTCTATCCTAGCCAAAATAAGGACATTCATTTAGTTATTGTTTTGTATGTTTTATGCATGTCTGAGTTGAGGTCACTAAGAGACTTTTGACTATTTATAGATGCAGTTAGGGAGACTTGGAGAAAATACCACATTTGCCTTTTAAAGATTGCTTTTAACAGTAGAATGTTTTTTCTGCTTTGCAACTTTTTATTTTTGCCTGTGCTCATAACTCTTGAAATACAGGTGGTGGGAATTATTACATGAAAGGAAACCAAGCAGCCTGTGATGGATGTTGGTATATGAATGCTGTTAGAAGGAAAAGAATTCACTTCTAGCATCACTTAATAATACTTAGTCTATAATATTTCATAGTGTCATAAATAACAGATGCTTGAAGGGGTACATACTGACTGAAAAATCAGTCAGGCTCTCTGTGGTTTTACATTTCAGTGTTTTGGCAAGTTCATCTTATCAGTAACAAGCAGTTCTAAAAATTTATTTCTGGTCAGGAACAAGCAGAGTGGAGTATAGTGAATACATGCCTAGAAAACCCTGAACAAAGAAGACATCTGCTGGGTGGTTTCCTCAGGATGCTGTTGGTGATACTGATATGTAATCTTCTCTAGCACAACTTAGAGGAAGTCTTTCCTTTTACTGAGTTTCTGAGAATTGCTAGTTAACTTGAGGCAGAAGTTTTCTACCTTGAAGCCCAATGTAAAATGGCTGTGCCCAAGGTATAGCAAGGAGAAGTCCTGTTAAATTAATGTAATGTTCATGTTATTCATGATTTTTTTTTTTTCTGCTCTCCTGCCATTTAGGTCTTGGGAGACCACCAATTAGTTACAAGAGGCAAATAGAAGATGATGATGATGACGAGTATGACTCTGAAATGGATGACTTCATTGAAGATGAAGGGGAACCCCAGGAAGAAATATCAAAACATATTCGGGAAATATTTGGCTATGACCGGAAAAGGTAAGAAAAATGACCATTCTAAAATACTGCAGAACAAGCAGTAGAACAATGGAAATTAATGTAGTTCTACAAATAAAAATGTTTTAGAAATAGGGGAAGTGCAGGTATCCAGAAATTGTATCGCATTGAAGAAATTTAACAAGCATTACTGCTGCTTATTGCGGAAGATACCTTGAATTTTCACACTGCCTACAATGCTCTTTTAGGGAGCAATAAAATTTGCCTAGGACATCACTGGAAAACAGCACAGCTTCGTTGTCTCACCTGGATAATTCATAGCAACTCTTTATTACTGGATGTTAAAATGCCTTCTGTAGCAGTCTGCAGTACTTCAGAATTCTTTAGATGTAAGTGCCCAAGTATGAACTGCTAAATGCAATAGTGTCACCTGCTCTGAGAGGACCTAATTTGGTATGCCTAGGAACTGATGGAAAGTGAAGGCTCTTAGCTGGCTTATTTAAATACTTCCTTCTTGTCTGACAATAAGTGTAAGAAAACAGGCATTTTCAAGGCTTGTAACTTACGTTCTTTTAAAACCTTAAAATCTGCAGGCAAGTGATTGTTCTTTCTGAGAAGGGGTGTGAATTCATTAACTGTGCACTCTGATGGTTTTTAGTGTTCTGAAAACTCATATTTAACTTCCAGGTACAAAGATGAAAGTGACTATGCCTTACGTTATATGGAGAGCAGCTGGAGAGAGCAACAGAAAGAAGAAGCTAGGAGGTATGCATGGGTTTAAACTGGGATAGAAATTGGGAAGCTTATTGCTTAATATTTTCATATTGGTTTTGACCATTGGTTTTGGCCTCTGGGCCTGCACAACTCTTATGTTATAAACTGATTTGGTTTTTAATGGCTTGTAGGATAAGATTTGTGAAAGTTATAAGAGTTTTTTATAGATATTGGAATTCACGGAGACACCAAATTCTTTTGTTCTACTGAAATTTTTATATTGTTATTCAGAAGGTGCCTTGAGCATTAGAAACTTGCATCTTTGTTAAGTTAGTCAGTGTTCTTATTCTTCCTTGCTTCTGAGGAAGAGCTGCAGCTCATGCAAATCTGTAGTCTGTTAAATGGAGTTAGGGGAACTAACTGGAATTTTAAGTGATATTGCCGTTAACCAAATCCTCTGTTGAAAACCCAGAGTGAGTTTTTGCAGAGTTGAATTCCTGATTCACTTTTAACTACACATGCAGCATAAAGGCAGTGGAGTTGAGAAACTTCAGTTAAGCTCAGTTTTACCCTTTTCCATGCTCAACTGTTTTTCACTGAGTGCTTGGTTAAAAGCACATTTGAAATGAAGAACTTCTAACCAAGCAAGTCCACTTAAATTATAGTTGTTCTAAGCCAGATTGAAAAAAAATCATTCAGCAAGCCAGTTTTATCACATAGATCCTTGTTGTGTTTGTTTCTGTCCTTAATTTGGATGACTGCAGCTTCCTGAATTCAGGGAGGTGGGTAGAACATGCTGTATTATCAGTATCTCTTCCATGGACCTGTTCATCAGAGTCAGGTGGACTGAGGGTGGAACTTGTAGCTATGTGTATATGGTGCCTCAAGCCAGGAAGTGCAACAAAATCTTTTACTTCTCTACTGTTTGACAAATCCATTCACTCCCTTGCCAGTGTAAAAAGTTTAGGTGGCTCTTAGAAACTGATGAGCATCAGTCCTGCCACGACTTGTATGATGATATATTGGCAAGAATTGATGGATGTTTTTCAGTAGCTATTTTTTGGGAGGAAAAGAAGACCTTATGTATTTTTTTATTACACAATCTTTATTTTTTAACAGAAGTTTTAAATATTTTTTCCCCTCAAAATATTTGATTCTAATCTAATGATAAAATCTTTCTTTTTTTAAAGCTGTATTCTTCTAAAATTATTGTTCAAGTCAGTACTTTTAGGATTGCTTTTCTTGAAGGAGGGGTGAAAGTAAAACTTCATGTGTCTTGAGTAGCAGTGTAAAGGATTTAATCTTATTTGGCAGCTTGAGACTCGGTGTTCAGGAGGACCTCGAGGAACTGAGACGGGAAGAAGAAGAATTGAAACGCAAGAGACAGTCCAAGAAGCTGAGGACACGTTAACTGGCTTACGGTGTTGACTTTGTTCATGTTTCTGCTACCCTCTGCCTCCGTACATCTCTTACTCTATTTCAGTTTCCATTTGCTTGTTAGAGGGCAAAAGAGTATTTAAAGGGATTAAAGTACTGAAAAGCAAGGCTTTAGTTTGACCTAAATAAGATATTTATTTTTAATACTTGCCAGGGTTGTTTTTTTATAAAGACATTAATGCACTAATGCATATTAAATGGAATAAAATTAATAGATGTTTCCATTGATTAAACCAGTTCAAAATGCCAGCAGAAATATTGACTAGCTATGCACTGACATGGAACTGTGTGGGCCACGTACCAGTAAACCAATTTTGCATTCACTTGAAAGAAAGGAATAGCATTCTTGTTCCCTGATATTTCTTGAGAATTAGAGAAATTGCTTTATATCCTACTTGGTCTCCCAACATGAGCCTCAAAGTCTTGAAATGTCATCTTCTGTACAGCAGCGGCTTGGGTGTAAATTCAGCCAAAGTTTTGTTTAAGGCAATAATGTGCTGCATATCTTCTGATTTGAGGACCCATAAAAATAATTTGAATCTCTTTATTTCTAAGTAGAAAAGGGCATGTCATTTGCAAACTGTACAGTTATGTGTATGGCCAAAAGATTGTTGGCTTTTGCTGTGTCTGGAATTCCAATGCCAGTCTAATTCAGTATGAGAAACACACACCCTGAAAACAAGAATTCTTAGTGTTTGTATGTAACTTGTGCTTTTGGGCTCGAGGCATGTGCTTGGAAATTCTTTTCCTGCCCTGTAGATATTCACATTTGTTTAACAGCTTCTGCTGCTTTTACAAATGATGTTTTTTCTTACATTAAACATACAATGTGTTATTTAAAATGTGAAGCAGTCACTATCTAATTATCTTAAATGTTTAGAAAGCACATCAGAATTAAATTTGGTTAGAATGCATTTGCAGCTCTTCGATATTAACAACTTCATGTTAATACTTGTGATTGATTTCATCGAGCCAAAAACCTTTATTATGTATAGCAGGAGAGTTAGTTCAGTTACTTACCTTAATGCCCATATTTGCACATTATTTCTAACTATGCACTTAAAGACTGTTTGTTTCAGTAACTGAATTTGTTTACAATCAGCGCAGGGTTTGTGTAAGTCTGCAGGACTGAGAGTCTGAAGCTCAAATCTGGTGTTGCATCTACTTTGATTTCTCCAGGTTGCCCTTCAAAGTTCACCAGTGTCACTACTCAGCTTTGCCTCAAGCCCCAGAACTCCATTGATAGTATCTATCTTCAGCTGCTTCAGGCCATTATGCTTTAATGCTGGAAATACTTGGAAAAGTACAAAAAGGGCTTTGGGTGTTGGTTGGGGGGTTGAAAAAGGAAAACTTATATTGTGGAAAAATGACAAAGGAACCTTTCCTATTAGGCCTGTTCTTAACAGTGCTGCTTCTAGGAAGCAGTTCAGATAGCAACCTGTAAAGAACAGTCTTGGAAGCTGCTCAAGTTTAAACATCTGACTCTTAATGTAAGAAAAAACAGATTTGCCTTGTTAAGATGTGTTCTGTCAATGGCATGAGATTTCACTGCCTAAGCAAAATATTGATGTGAGTAAGCTAATGGTATAGATTCTATAAACTAATTCAGTATTAACTGACACAGAGCCCCCATTGTTGCTCCTCTGTAGTTTTAACTTTATTAACTAACAAAAACTGTTTCTCAGTGTGTGCACTTAAGACCATGCAAGATAGTGTAACCTCACTGTCTAGAAGTGTGTTGTATTCTCTGCTGCATTGGGACCATCTAAAATTTCCTATTGGAAATATCCTGGTTTCTAGAATTACCCATTTAAGACAATGAACATTGGGACCATGATGAAGTTCTAGGTTTTTACTTCTTAATTCTTTTCAGCTGGAAAAGACTCTAGCTCTGTCAACCCAGACAGCTATATCTCTGAGCAACTTCCTACCTGGTTGGGGAAAAAAAGTCTCTTATGAAGCAAAAGAAATACATTAATTTGAAATTGGTTCAGTTGGGAATGAAATCTGCATTTCAGACAAATATGGGCTAAATAAAACCTGAATATTTCACCACTTTCTGATTATTTAAGCACGCAAGATCAGTTAAACTTCTTAATCTGTAAAGCACTTTGTCATTTAGATGGTGACTGGAATGTACTCTGCTAGCCTCCCTAAGACACTGTATAACTGTCTCTTCACACAGTGAACATTGCTTAAATTTTGTCTACTTCATATGAAAAATTATTCAAGGACGCATTTGTAATTTTATGATCAAGAAGTACTTTCTCATAATTGGCATGGGATGCTAATAGGTTTCATGTTTTGTACAAATGTTTGGCTTTTAATGTGCTTGCATTTGTTGCATATTTGTAAATCAGCTAGGAAGGAACTAAACTTGTTTTTTGTAATTCCTGACCTTGTATCCAAAAACATGTTTACTGTTTGCCAGATTAATAGTATTCATCTAGTAACAGTATTTCAGTACTTGTCCGAAGTGCATCTGAATTTGAGGTTAAGAAAAACTGGAAGAATGCTTTTATTGGTTTATTGGGATCAGATGTTCAGCTAATGATTTAATTGTATTTAAGGAAATTCTGGTTTGGTTTTTAGATTTTTAATTCACTGTTTGACAATGTGCCTTTTTTACTAAATTGTGTCAAAAAAGTATTGAATGTAGGAATATAAAAAGGTTGGTTGGTTTCTGCTATCTCAGATTCTATATCCTTAAACTTGAGAGTGTGAAATGACATACGTTTCATAAAACCCTTCCAGGTCTGGCTTTGATTGCACAATTAAGGTAGCTACTTCTTTACTGCTAATGCTAAATCAAATGAAGGGCACTTTCTACTGATGACTACTTTTTGAAAATGTCTTGTATTTACACTTGAGCTGTATTTCACTTTACAGCAACATCTTTTGGAGGCCAGGGTTTTGCATATCACAGGAAGCCTTAGTGTGCAACTCTGTGCTGTGCTTTAAAATAAAAATCTTTCAAGAAGTATATGAGATCTCTATTGAAATCTGGATTTATTTTTGTGTAAAGCCCAAAATATTGTCCAGGAAAACTAATTTTCTATTTTTTTTTTTTTGCATTTTGTAACATGATCTAGTAGCTGATGCATATTTCTAGATATAGCATATTTCTGGAGACCAAAACATGTCAAAGTAAATAAATATATGGAGAGACTGGTGTTTAAATTGTGATGAATGTACTTCTATTTATTTTGGTGAGTGGGTGTGATGCAATATTAAAGTGTTAGTGTGTAAATAAGGGTGCTTCTAGTGTTAGCCAATGATTTATTCCTTTGGGGATATCATGTGTGCACAATGTCTTTTTACACAATGTGACAAATCAGGTTAAAAACTGGTACATAGCTTAACTGCTTTCTGGTGCTGTCAAAGAGGTGTATACTTTTGCACACACCAAATGCATATAAGTTTTGCAGAGTATGTATACAATAAATTACAGGCATTAAACATTTTGCTGCTATTTCTCATTGGTTTACTTTATGGGAGATTTATCAGAATTACTTTCTGTTCACCTAGAATTGTTCTAGGTGAATGCCAGCAAGAATGTATGAAAAATTAATGGAAGCACTTAAGCCTTCAGAAAAGATCTGAAAGCTACTGGTGTCTCTTGCAGTTTAGGCTATGACATAATTTGTATTTGGAAGTACATGTATTTTAGAATGATCATATACACAAGTGTACCCGTTGCCTTTAATCTTTTCCATCCTGCAGTTTCATAAGCAGCATCCTTCTTGGTTTCTCTTACTCCCGTGGAAGGAATGTGAACTGCCTTGGAGGCTGTCTCCTCTGGAAAGGTTTTCTGCTTTGACAGGGGGAAGTAAATGCAGTGACTGTTCTGATCAGCTGGTGCTGTGACCCACTTCCAAATGGATGAAAGGATACACATCAGTGAGCCCACCCGCCTTTTCTTTGAACAGCAGCATTTGCACAGTCCTGTGCATAAAAAAAAATATTTTGTTGTATTGCAAATCAGTATTTAATGCGTCCTTGTTTTGAAAACATGAAATCTGACCTTCTTTGGAATTACCCTGTATGGAATTCCCTCGAGATTTTTCATGCATCTTAGTAGCTGTAATCAGTCATTATCAGCCATTATTTCAAAGCAAATATGTTCTGTTCAGAGGGAGGGTGATTCTACGTTGAGTTACTATCTTAATCCAGCCAGTAAAGCTACTTCTCTGGAAGCAAAAAAATATTTTACATAGGTTTAGAAAAAGTAGTTACAGGTTTTCCTTGTTCGAGGGCAGCTTTTAGTTGCAATTTACTTGAAATAACATTTTAGTTCCACAAGACAGAACTACAGTGGAATCATCCCATAGATAGACTTTTCTTACCCCTAGAAATGCATATGGAAACACTTATTCATTCATGAGCCTGGTAATCCAAAAAGCCTTTGATATATCATGCTTAATGTACCCTGTGGAATTGAATTAAATTAAGGACAGAAGACATTCCTGAAGTAATGAAGCATGTTGCCAGCTTAGTCCTAACTTCTCTGTCCACAACGGATAGTTTTGTTTTTCCACACCACCTGGTGTGGAAAAGCTTAATTTGCTTTGGGGTTTTTTTGTTTGATTTTTTTTGTTTTGTTTGGGTTTTTTGGTTCAGTTCTTCATGGGAGTCCTGGGTTTTGCTTATATACTTTTCCCTGCATGAGCAAATTCATAGAATTTTTGTATGCTGGATGCAACTTCTGCCCAGTTTCTCAACATTCCTCTGTTGATGCCATCGCTCATACTGTGTATGTGAAAGTTGATGGCTATCAACAATTTTAAGAGAATCAACAATTTAAAGAGAATCAAGAGCTTCAGTAGGTTTTTTTTATCTTGTTGAAGGAATGGACCTGATTATGACTTGAAAAAACACTTGAGTATAGTGGTCCTGGTTTTGTAGTATATTGGAATAACTATGAGAGCATAGCTGTGCACACACTGAGTGCAAAAGCATGTTTGGGTACCTTACATGTACTTCTCAATGTATTTAGCTTCTCTTGTGGACTTTTTCAGGGGAGGTAACTAGCTTTCTTGGATGATAGAGCTAAGGATATATGATGTTTGTTGTTTGTCTGTCCTCAACTCCCTATCACGATGATTCAATAATTCTCTGTGCCAGCTTCTTCCAGCTCCTGTGTTGTGTGAATGCTTTGTGGTCCCTCAACACATTCGGTATGGCATGAGGTTTGTCCGAAGAAGTGGTGCATGTGGAAGAGCACTACACTTGTCGATTAACCTGCTGCTCTTCAGCTGATGAAGAACACTGTTTATGGTTATTTTTGGACAGGAGAGGCACTAGTCTGAGTCAATCCACTTTATCTGGTTCATGATGTATACAAGATGTACAGGAAGTCTGTTTCTGAGACCTCTGCAGTGGTGTCAGCTGTCACTGGAAATGAGGCACAGACAGGCGCATCACGTAAGGTGACTCTTCAGAGTTCTTGCAGAGTGACGTGCTGCTGTTACCACCCTCTTCCCCCACCTGGAGTGAGCCAGCAAACCCTCTATTAGCCTGGCTTGTGTTTGCCAGCTGTGTGTACAAAGGGAACGTGGTGATGGCAGTATATGGGATGTGATGTGGCCTAGGGCTGTGAGGAGCCCTGTTTACAAGCTGCGTGAGAGATGCTGAAACTTGCAGGAAAATTTTAATTATGTGTGGAAGCCTCTTTGCTGCCCTATGCAGTTGGCAGTGAGGTCTGAGGTACCTCATAGCTGCTGGTTTAAATCCAGCCTTGGTTGGTTTGTGCTTTCAAAGTGATAGTTATGGCATATAAAATGGTCACAGTGTAGTTCACACACACACACAGCTGACTTACTGCTTGTTCAGAACAAAAGTGAACACTGAGGAAAAATAGTGCTCTAGGTCATGATATTTCTGGGGCTAAAGGCAGTTTTGGTTTTGTGTGAGGAACTTTACAGCCATACTAAAAATCCACATTTGCTATAAGTCTTAAAAATTCTACGGCATCAGAGGACTGGTACAGGGAGGTATGTGGGGTAGCAAGGCTGTGTTCTGTGTGGGCAGATCATTAGCCTAGAGATTAGCTGGCATTAGGATCTGTTAATAAAATGCAGAGTTATTCATTGCAAATGACATGAGAGAAAATTTTGAGTCAGAGGGCACAGACCCACCCAGCTCTGAATTTAAAGGGGAGTTTGAACAGTGAGTACTAAGAAATTTACATCTGTAGTTTGGATATAAGCTTAGTCAAGGGTGACCTCTAAGCCTTGAACAGAAATGGTATCACCACTGTGTTCTTGAGAAAGTAGTGGTAAATCACGGCCAAGGGGATGTGGTCACTGTTCTGGTTTCTATGATTATTTTGTTTATGTGTGCACACAGATTTTAAAAATGTTTCCAAACATCAAACCTGCTAGTAAGTGTAAATGTCTATCAGGTTTTCCTAACTTTTTTACCATGAAATAGGGAGAAATTTGAAGTTTAAATGCTTGAGATTAAAAATTTAAAAGGAAAACTGTATTCTCAAAGATTAGTCTGCTAGGACCTTTGTGAAACAAAATGATCTCTTAAAAGGGTTTAGATAAATGTTCGAGCTGATCATTCTGTAACAGTGTAACATAGGTTTTGCTAGCTCCAAAAAAGCATGTAGCCACAGGGTCTGTAGGAGGCTGAGGTGAAGGCAGCTGCCTTTGCCTGTGTCCCAGACCAGCACTCTCGAGGTCCCAGTAAAGATTTATTTTACTGTTCCTTCTACCACAAAACCCAGATTGCCCAGAATACTTCCCCTTGTTTACTGAGGGTCTCTGTCACAGCGCCCACCACCCTGGAGAGCGCAGTGTGCAAGGTTACACTGGTGGTAGTCCCTGAGACAAACTTCCATCCTCCCTTCCTCAGGGCAGGAGCCTCTCTGGGCAGGTGGAGTGAGGGACACAGCACCTGGGACGCTGCTGGCCTCGCACATACAGTGCAGAGTAGGGCTGGGGGCTTGGAGGTGTCATGCCAGGTCATTGCTGCCCTTTCGTGCATCCTGCCTTGCAAACCCTCTCCTGGAGGTACCAGCAGTTCTGCACAAATATGGGCCTCAAGGAAAGGACCAAGGAAAAGTGAGACCACCAGGAAGGAGGAAAATTGGCCCTCACTGTTCACAGAGAGCCAGTCCGTGGTGAGTTTGGCATCCTACCCTATGTCTTGCCCATTCCAGAGGTCCTCCTTCCCCCTCACCGTGGGGTTCATAAAGCCCCACCTGTCACTTGCTAGGGGCTGAGCACCAGTCTGGCTATTTGCACCACTCCCACTGCTGCTGCAGCCATGGGGCATTGTCCTCCTTAATGCCAAGCTATGGTTTCTGCTTCCAGATGGGCTTTCACAACCCCAGATACAAGATGCTGCTGTAAATCCAGGTAGCTGGGATTCTGCAGTGCAGGAAAGATCAATATGTAACGGTCCCAGCATCCTGCTGCAGGAAAAGGTAAGATCAGCCTATCTTCTCTGAACTGTCTGTCTGTATCTCCCTTCTGAAACTCAGTTATATTGAATGTGGACAGCTGGCAGCTAAAGTATCTGCTCTAAATTATATATCTACTTCTGAGCTGGAGAACATCGTGTCTTAAAAGTAATATTTTAAAATAATCAGATGCTGATTGACTGGGAAAGCTCAGAGGGGTGGAAAGCAGATTCTCAGTGTGTGTAAGTTGCTATAACCTCTGCTGAACTACAGCAACTTATTCTGGCAGAAAGCCTGTGCTTGAAAAAAGCATATCTCAAGTTCTACCTTGTTAGTGGAGTATGCAGCAACAGCTTAAAATCTAAAAATAATTCTTTTAGGAGTTCTGCTGATGGTATTGTGACCTTCTTTTGCATGAAACAGCTAACACTTACAGAGAGGCAGATTTATTTGGAACTTGCCTCACAGTACTTCTCCTTCAGTGTTACTCACAAAACAACATCCCAAAGGTAATGACTATCAGTTGTTTGCAGAACTTCATGACCGAAGATGTACTGTGCTTGCTGGGCAAACAATGTGCAGCACTTGCTGGAATCTGCAGTGCCAGTTCCTGAAGGACTGATCTTGAGCAGCCCAGTTTTGTGGCTTTCCTTTTTTTCTTTTCTTTTTGTGGCTCTGCTACTTTCCAAACTGAACACTGAAACTGCAACATTGTTCATTACATCACATACAACGATTTCAGCACAGAAACAGAATCAGTATCAGTAAACAATACATATGATGGAAAAGCTTGATAAAGGTTGTTCTACAACTAATTATTTACTGCTATGGCTGTACCAACAATCTCTGCTCTTGGTTAATATCTGCCTCAGGCCTCACATCAGTGAGGAAGAAAAAATTATATGAGCTTTCTTGAGATCTTACTCCCTGTAGAAATGTGCTACTGTCATTCTTGGTCTGTTCTGCTACAATCTGTCAGTTTTCTGTAGTTATAGGGACAGAACTGGCATTTCTCACCATTTACCTAGCTGAACCTACTGTGATTCCCTCTGAATTGGACATCAATCTTATGTGGCCCACTTTGCAAAAGGCAGTTTTCTGGTATTTCTGCTGTGTGGTAGGGAGGCTTAAAAAATAAGAGGTAGATTTATGTAGGGAAAGAAGTTCATGCTAGGTTTGTATTTACATACTTGTAACTCCATAAAGATACAAATAAGTTTTGATACTATCAACACAGAGGGAAGAAATTCCCACATCCCTATAATATCTATGTATGGTCTTATTTACAGAGATTACTTCTCTGTTATTGTGCTCAGCCAGATTTCAAATTTGTGTTAACTTAGTGAGAGAAGAAATACAGAGGGGAGGAAGGCAGTAGCTGAGAACTGCCTGGAGCCATCACATGCTAGAAGAGACCTGCTGGAGGAACATCTGTATTTCCCATAGGGGCTCTGTCATGTTTTCCTGCAGATTTCATTTTCCTAATGCAGGAAGTGGCAGGCATTCTCATGGATGCGCACCTGACAAGGAGTTGCCTCAGGAGTAGCATGCGGGGAACCTGCAAAACTTCTGTTCTGTATTGGCATACCCTTGCCTGTTGTTGTAAAGAATGTGTCTAAGTGGGCTCCTGGAGAGATTATTTTTTTTCCACTGGAATTTCCACACCATTATTTATACACAGAAATTCAGAACTAGTAGTTTTCCAAGTATGCCCCCCCCCATTACGATTGGTTAGTAATTTCCATAAAAGTTATGTAACCCCAGCTAACTTCTACACATGCTCAGGGGAAAGGTCTTCACCTTGGCAGGGGTCTTTCTGACCTCTAGGTGTGATTTTTAGTATTATAGTGAAAATAGTTCAGCTATAGGGTACATGGACCTTGAGTATTTTGCCAAGTTAGCAAAGCATACATACACCATCATCTTGATTTACTACATCCTTAAAGCTTGTTAGTTCCAGAATGTCCTTGATTAAGGAGTTCTAACTGCTATCTGTTCTCACTTTGAGTACTGTGTGCAGTTTTGAGCACCACAATATAAAAAAGACATTAAGCTATTAGAGAGTGTCTAAAGAAGGGCCATGAGGATGGTGTAGGGTCTGGAGGGGAAGCCTTATGAGGAGGAGATGAGGTCACTTGGTCTGTTCAGCCTGGAGGAGACTGAGGGTCTTTGTGGTCTTCAATATCCTCATGAGGGGGAGTGGAGGGGCAGGTACTGATCTCTTCACTCTCATGACCAGTGACAGGACTGGAAGAAATGGCATAAAGCTGAGTGAGGTTTAGGTTGGATATCAGGAAAAGGTTCTTTAGGTTGGTCGCTGGAACAGGTTTCCAGGGGAGTGGTCACAGCACCAAGCCTGTCTGAGTTTGAGAAGCATTTGGACAGTGCTTCCAGGCACACGGTGTGATTCTTAGGGTGTCCTGTGCAGGGCCAGGAGTTGGACTTGATGATCCTGATGGGTCCCTTCCATCTCAGGATGTCCTATGATTCTATAAACAACATGCTGATTTACTGCATCCTTAAAGCTTGGTAGTTCCTGGATGTCCTTGTCTAGGGGACGCTGGGTGCTGCCTGCTCCTACACTGACTAGGTCTCCTTTCTTGCTGATTAGGCTTGAAAGTATGCAAACATCTTACAAATATCCTGATTTCAGATAATCTCCACCTATTCCACATTTTGCAACACCATGGCGGCTGGAAATGGCACTCAGCCCAGAGCTCTTTGCCACGGTCGCGTACTGAAGCGTTCACGTGCGTCGGAAGGAGAATTAAAATGACGGGTTTGTTTTCCTTTTTCCACGTTTCCCCGCACGAACGGAACCGCCGCCGCGCCCGGGCCCATCCCGCCTCCCTGAGGGCGGTGGATGCCGCAGGGGCCGCCGGGACGCGGCGCGCACCGCCATGGCGGTGGCGGAGGAGGCGCTGAGGCGGCAGCTGGGGAAGGTGCGCGCGCGGCAGGCGAGGGGAGGGGGCGCGCGGGGGACCCCGCGCTGAGGGGGGGGGAGGAAGGAATGAGGGCGGCGGGAATGGAAAGGTCCTGCAGGTCCAGAACGGCCGCTGGGAGGGAAGGGAGGAAGTTTCGTGGTGGTGGCTGGTGAAGGACTCCCGTCCCGTCGCGCCCCGTCCCGTCCCTGCCCTGTCCGCAGCCGAGCTTTAAGTTGCGCGTGAATTTATTCCCGTGACTCGGGACGTGCCTCCCGGCTGCAACCTTACTGTTCACTCGGAGTTATCAATCCACCGGGGAATTGGTAACTTTTTTTTTCCTTCCTTTTTTTTCTTTTTTTTTGGTGGCGTTCCCTGCGTTAGCACCTCCGCTCCCTGGGAACACAGGCGTGTTGTTGTAGCATCCTTCTGAGCGTTTTAATTTCCATGTGAGAAACTGAGGTGGGCGTATTTAAATTTTGGGCATGCCAGATAATTTCAGGTGCGGAATGAGCGAGGTCTGCGTCTGACTCACCTCATAAATCCTCTGATCTTTAGAACAGGACAAACTATTTGATAGGAATAATGCCTCGTTTTGCATTACGAATAGAAGGGGTCCAGCTGGGGAAAGATGGCTTTGGTTTCACAACCAGATGAATCAATGCTTCCAAAAATGTGTTAAATCTAAGTTGTGCAGACATTCCTAATTTGGGCAGATTTGATTTTTTAATTTTTTTTTTCTTGCCTGACTTTGCAGTATCCTGTAAGACTGAATGGGGAGAAGCTGAGACTAAAAGGTGTTTCTTTTCATCAGCTCTGTGTTTTCTTGTACAAAATGGAAAATATCCCCATAGCTGTAGCATTGCTGGTGGGGTACCAGACTGAAGACAAATTTGGTTTAAGCTACTACTGTGTGACAAGTATTCCAGGGCAGTGATAAGCTCTTTAAGCCACTGTCAGGCTGTAGTTGTGTTTGCTTAGGCAAGGGTTGCAAAACAACTCCAGGTTTCCTAAATGAGAAGCAGAGGCCTTAATCTAGGAAATGGAAAATATTCTTCATAACTTTGGGATGTGGGAGGATGCAAATCTCTTGCGTCCTCAGGTATTGGTCTGGCTGGGGACAGTCTCAAGCAGCAGTGATTCATCTTCTTAGCTCTCAAAGACAGCATAAAAATGGGAAAAAAATCCCAGAGGCTAATCACTTACACATTTAGTATGTTTGTGGCAATCAACATCTTATGAAACTCTTCTAAAATATGTGGAGGTGGATCTGAGTTTTACCGTGTCAGCAATAAAATAATCTCCTTTTTCTAAGAGGTTTATGTTTTTATATTGTTTTTAGTTATTGTGTGCAGAGGAGACTAAACTTTACTAAACCTCTGCTCACACAGCTATGAATGGAAAGAAACGGTATGTAAGGAGTAATGTTCAGAATTTGAGTTCTTATGCAGCAACAGCAGACCTGTGATACCTTTAAAGCCTTTTTGTAATCAATTCTTTTTGATAATATATTTCACATCAAAACTACTTATAACACCACAAGTAATTATTACATTCCCCTTCTTGTGTTTCTGCTTTGTCTCATATCCTTTTTGCTATCTCTGGTAAAGAAAGAAGCCTTTGAAGTGAAACTTTTTTTCCTGATTTTTTTTTTCTCCCCCTTCCCAGTATAAGTTCAGAGACCTGACCATAGAAGAGCTGAAGAATGTTAGCAAGACATACCCAAACTTCACGTTCTCCATGAACACATACAGTAAGAAGTGATACAATTACTTTGAACTAATTGTGGCTGTGTACTTTGAACTAATTCAGGCTGTGTATAACAGAACCTAAATAGTGTGAATATCCTTCAGTTGTGTTCCTGTCTTTACTTTGACTCTTCTAAGAGTGCATAAATATAAAAACTATAAAAACCTTGATGACTTATTCACTTCATTTTATTTCAGCTTGTCAGTAATTATAGAAGATTGATGTTTTAAAATCTTTATATGTAACACCATTTTCCCCATTTTTCACGATTGTATTGAAAGCATTTTGCTATTTGTATCTTATAGAGTGTACTTCCAGCGTCCCTCAGCCTGACTGAAAATTCCTGCAACATCAGAATTACCCAGGACAAGGGATTTTCAGACTAAAGATGCAATTTTCATTAAGATTCCATTAAGGAAATACTGAAAAGGGGAGGTGGGACCTTTGTAGCATTCTAGTCTTGGCTCTTTCAGGGGCAGTGTGGTTGATTTCTAAAGAAAAATCGGTGTGGTATATTGGTAGTTGTGGATGGGACTACCATCACAGACTTGAAAGCATTTATTATTTTTTAAAATCACATTTTTAATTTCAGCCTTCAAGGATGGATCCCAGAAGGACCTCCTGAATTTTAGTGGTACTGTTCCAGTGAAATATGGTAAGATAAATCAAATTTTCTTACCAGTTATGAATCTAATTGTGAAATGTGTTGGGTGCTGTCTCTTAGCAGTAGTGCAGCTTCTTTAAAGAGGGCTAGAAAGCATTTTGCATGAATTGGCAGAAGCCACTTCTGCAAAAGCAGATGCAAAAACAGATGCTGAAATTAAAAATTATTAATTATATAGGTAAATTAACTATTAAAAAGTCATGTAGTTGGAGACTGTGTAGGCAAACTCTTTGGTTCTAATGGAGGTTGTGTGAACTCTATATATACAAGCCCTATGCTTGTATAGGCAGTGTCCAAAAATAACCAGTAGGTAATTTTTTATTTTTAACTTGAAGCCTTTGGTAAAGCTCTTAATAGCTGCCTCTTTGCACTAGTTGTTAAGTCCTAAAATAAATATGAAATGGTACCTTTAAGTGATTTCTTTGCTGGGAAAAGAGGACATGTTGGCTGATAAGAGGACCTTGGGAAGCAAAACAACCACAGAGCTTTATATTAAGAAAGACACGATCAGTAGCACTTCAAGTCGATCCAGACAAGCCTGTGTTTGTTAACTAGCCTAAGTAACATAAATACTCTGTGTGAATCTGGAAAGCGATCTCTCAGGCTTTTTTTCTTTGCTATTATGAAGTGTAAATCACATCACACACATGACTGGCTTTTAGTGCCTCTTCCCAATGCAGAAGTTACTAATGGCTTTTATTTTGCGTTGAACAGGTAATTCCTATAACATACCTATTCAGCTGTGGATTCTGGATTCTCATCCCTTTGCTCCCCCCATTTGCTTCTTGAAGCCAACTGCAAACATGGGCATTTCAGTGGGAAAGCATGTTGATGCTCATGGCAGGATTTATCTGCCTTACCTGCAGAACTGGAGCCATGTAAGAGGTGGAGTGGCTGAAGGGGGGAAGTACTTGGGAATAATGCATGGTATCATATTGAGATCCGTGGAGTGGAGTGAGTAGGGTTCAGGGCTTTTTGTTTCCTGCATTTTTTTTTTGTTAATTTTAGATATGCAATAGTTACGCAAAGAGAAGCAGAATGTTATGTCTCTTGAAATTACAGCTTTCAGGCAGTTCAAAGCCATTGTAAAGGAAGTTGTAAGTGATTTGAAGGAAAATTATTTTAAGCTGAAGAAAAGGGACCGAGTTTGTTCCAAAGCAGTGTAAGCCTCATGATACTTCGTTGCTGTTAATAGTGAGTTATAGTACTAGACCAATTGAGTATCCCTAGGAAAGTTCAATGGAAGGTTCTACCTTTTGGGCATGTCTCTGTTGGCAGAACTCTGAAACAGCACAGAGATTCTAGAGCCAATGCTGTTGCAAAATGATTCTGTACACTGTGTTAAATTACTCACTTAAATAGGACTGCCAGGCCAGTAAAAATGATTTAATGAATTCCAGCTTTCTGAAATGGATGGACTATATTTTACTTTATTGATATAGACATTCCTATGAGAACTTTTACTGACTTCACTGTGTATTTTGCCTGAAGAAGGGCTGAATTGCAAGAACTCTGGACAGTAATACTCATCTGAGAAGACTGAACTATCTTTCCTTTAGCTAGGATTTGTCCCTTTTATGATACTGGATGTGGCTATATCAAAGGTTTCCATATGTTCATGGATGCATTCAAAAATTAATTGCACTGCCAATTTCAATTTTAGAATTCCTTTTTGTTAAATTCCTTTTACTCCATACTCCTGTTTGGAAAGTATCTTTTAAAAAAGTGATGCTTTTCTTTCCCTTAAATGTTCGTGTAAATACTAAGGGTGTCAATATTTATGATTTGATTAAACTGTGTATAACTATGGGAGTTCACAGCTGCTATCACTATATGATATAGCTAGTCAGCTGTTTTGTCTTCTGTATTGCTATATTTCAGCCTAAATCGACTGTCATTGGATTAATCAAGGAAATGATTGCAAAGTTTGAGGAAGAGCTCCCTTTGTATTCACTGTCATCCTCTGATGCAGCCAGGCAATCAGAACTTCTGTCCTACATTGCAAAGATTACAGAAGGTGTGGATGTTTTCATGAACTTGTTTCTAATGTTCTCTGATATATTAATTTCTTGTTTTTAGTTGATATCACAAAGAACACTACACAGTTTTAATATCTGAATTTTTGGAGTTTGCCTGTCCACAGTGTTTTGTGTTTTCTCTGTGTAGTCAAAAGTATCTCTTTGAACAGAGAGCTCAGATTCTCTTTATTTAGTAAGCAGCTCGTTTTGGATGTTTGCGTTTAAGCCTACTGAAAACTACTGTAGACTTGATACTACTAATTTTTTGGAAATCACTGCAGGAAAACCCAGTCTGAGATTTTATGGAAGGGAGATGCGATTTTATTCTGAACAAGTTGATTTTACCCAATCCTAGTCATGCATTGTCTCAGATCTCACTCACTCACACTCTCACACTCAGTCACAAGCCCTGAGACCCAGCTGACCCCAGTCACTGCTGTGCAGCGCTGAGAACAAGGAACGCTGGCTGTGGAGTTCATTTCGTGTGTCTTGAGTTCTCCTTGTTCAGTGCTGACAAGCTGATTTTGGGACTTGTCTTTTATACCCTTCAGGAGTGGATGCAATTTGGCATTTTGCCTCATTGCTTTATCTCACCCATTTTAAGTCTTGGGCAAAATTCCTGAATTTCACAGTTCCCAGGTTTTCCATACTTGAGTGTTTTATGGCTCCAGTCCTGTTACTCTTCACCCTGATACATTTTCTTCAGGTCAGTCTTTTCTTCTTCCTTTATTTAGTGCAATCACAGATGGTGATCTGTGGCAGCTTGTGCAAACCTTTCCCTTTAACCCTTTTCTACTGTTTCTTCTGGTAATTGTGTACCCAAACTGCTTGTGAGCTCAAACGTGGTGTGCACATGATACACATTTCTAGACAATCAATCTTAAATGTTTCGGTTACGAATCTCTCTGCATTATACTCAGAATGAGAATCACTGTGTTGCCAGTAGCATTGGCTAAGCAACCTCAGGTTCTTGTATTTTAATCAAATTCCATTTTGCATGTCTTTTCAAAATATGATATCTTTTACAAATTTTTTGACCATGATATGTATTCACATCTGTAACAGTAGCAAAGGGAGCATTGTTTGTGTGATATTAGTGTCTAGCTTCTTGCTATTGTTGCTCATATGTTTCTACTTAGTGAAAAAACATTCCTATCTAAAGAGGAGTATTTGTGTTTTACAACCTTGCAGGTTGTGATGAATTTTCTGCAGTCAGGCTTGACCACTGTTTTGAAAAGGTTTGTGTAATTTGATTTAACTCTGGCACAACCATGATCCTTTATGAAGCAGCAATACTTGTATTAATACAGTGTGGATTAGCACCTAAATTTGTGATTTCCTTTTACTTGTAGGAGAGACTGACATGAAATCAAGGAGTAAAATTGGAGGCAAAAATGAAGGATGTTTTAATAAAATTACTGTTGTTGGAGCTGGAGATCTTGGCATTGCATGTGTGCTAGCAGTCGCAGCAAAGGTACATAATTATAAAATAGTATAAAAATAGCAAACCTGATTAATAGAGAGGCTTCCAGTCTAGTTCTTAGTGTCTGACACTAAAAATACCTCAGCAGTTTTAACAGCTCTGTCACTGTTTAAGTCATTTGCCTCTTTAGTTAACTTACAGACATGCAGAAGTGTTAACTTCTGCCCTGCTTTCTCAGTCAGCTTTTTTTAAGTCAAAGGATTGAATATTGAATTCACTTACTTTGAAAATCCTTACTTAGAGGGTTCTTGCCTGAGTGGTGGCCTCTTACAATTGGGATCTCCTAGTCCCCTGAAAAAGGAGTGTCTTTCTAAACTAAATTCTTTTTCTTGTGATTTGGCTGTAATCTTGGTCAGTAATTTTGTTTGGTTTGTACACAGTGCAACAAACACTGGAATTGGAGGAATTTTGGGTTTTATTCCTTACTCCAACAAGTTTCAGTTTGTTTTCTTGTTGATCTGTGTTATTTTTATTCATACAGGGTGTTGCAGACAAGGTGATTCTTTTGGATCTTTCTGAAGGTGCAGCAAAAGGAGGGACTATGGACTTGGAGATCTTTGCTCTGCCAAATGTGGAGATCAGCAGAGGTATTGGATGTTGTTTCTGGAATGGGAGCAAGTGCTGTACTGTGTGTGCTTGTGCTTGTTCTAATGAGAGCAGGACACTTGGGGAGACAGAGAGGCATACAGGCTGTCATTTGTGAAAGATGTATTCTTTTCATAGCTTCTTGCTTTCCTCTGTCTCTTCGGAGTAAAATTGGAAAGGAAGGTTCAGCAAAGCTTGAAAGCTTTTATTTCAGGCTTTTTCCATTGTTTATAGAGGTAGAGGTATGTTAGTCTGTACTTCCAGGATAAGAGGCTAATGCTGAGATTGGACTCATGCAGAAATACATAGAAGCCAAGCTGATACTTCAGTGTCAGAAGCAGAGAGAGGGAAAGAAGAGGGAAAAATATATGTATGTTAGGGAATTGGAGAGAGCTGTGAGACCAGTGTTAAAAAGGCTGATAAATAAAGGAATTTTTCAAAGTTCTGCTTTTCTAAATTGATGTTCATTAAACATGCCAATAGTTAGTTTTTAATCAGTATCACTGCATATTCAAACAATGAGTTCTTAAAAATCTTGTCCTCAGTTAACTGTGAGTGTGCAATTCAACAGAGTCGATGCCATGTCTCTGTAATTAGTGAGGATGGCCACAGTCTTTGGTCTGGGTTGCAGAGCTTGGGGCAGTGCAACTCGGAAGCTCTTCCACAGAGGAAACTGAAACTGAAATGAGCAACTTCCCCATTCTTCCTTGCTTGTGTGTCATGTTTGCATGTTCCTTGCACCCTCTGCAAGAGGAAATGAGGGGCTTTCTTGTGCTTCTGTTGTAATTGATCTTACTTTCAGGACAGGGACTTGTTCTGCTTCCACCAGGCGTCTTTGTTGCTTGTTCTGCAGCTGGCATTGCTTGCTGTACATTCTTTGATCTTATCTTGCAGGTTTTACTGCTAGCACACTTTTTTTCCTGAACCCTGGTTGTGCAACTGTATCACAAATCTGTCTGTGCCTTTGTGGTCGCCTATTATATGTTTACATTTAGCTGTGGTACAAAAAGCTTGTATGTTGTTGCTGGCTGTGCTCTTAGTAGTGTTACAGTATTACAAAATGTTTGTACACTGTCACCTGTTATTTTAGTATGCTTATATCTAGGTTTAGGGCAAGCTGGTATTAATTATATCCTACTTAGTATGCTTCCAGTTTGTCAGTGCATTAGGCCTCTGCTTTGGCTTCAGCTGGTTCCAGAAGTGGTACAACAGTCAAATCACCTTGTTGCCATGCCCAAGCTGATCACCTGTGTGGTACTCAGATATTTAAAGTTACCTGCTCAAGGCAGCTTTGACTTACATATTCCTGCAGCAAACGTGGTTGCGTGTTTCCTTGGGCTAATAAATACATGGGTTTTTACTGGAGTTAATAAACAGACTTGAAGTGCTTTTTGTGATTGTCTACATGTCCTTGAGTGAGGTATAAGATCAAAAATTAGGAGTAAAATTTTTCCCCTTCTTTAACAATTGGAATAAAAATGAAGGAGCATTTTCAGAGATGTATTTTTTTTCCTCTCTTGCCAAGAAAACTTTGAAAAGTTTATCTGTCAACACTATCTACATTTTTTTCTGGTCCCTACTGTGTAACCTTGGACAAATTGCAATCTGCCTTCTGTGTTTGGCAACTGTAAAACAGGAAAGTAGTTCTATGGGAGAGCAGTGTCTTACAGGTGCTGTGGAAGTGCCCCAAATTCCACACTGGGGAAATTGGGAGGGACAGGAGGTTAAGAATCCCTAATTAAGCTGGATGCTGCAGTTTAGCCTTTAGAATGGCTCTTTGTGTTGCATCCAAGACTCAATAGAATGACATAAATTTTAAAAACCTCTTTTCTTTGTATTTTCAGATTTTTCTGCTTCTGCTGATTCAAAAGTTGTGGTAGTTACCGTTAATTCTCTGGGTAATGCTCAGACTTACCTCGATGTCATACAAAGCAATGTGGATTTGTTCAAAGGAATTATTCCAGCAATATCACACTACAGTCAGAATGCTGTTCTCCTTGTTGCTTCTCATCCAGGTATGTTGGTACTTTGCAAAATGTTCTGTCCCTTACATGGCTTTTTCTTTGGCCTGTTTTAAAAATATGTTACTGCTGAATACACCCACATAGTCAGAACTTCTTACCACTCTGAAAGATGTTTTCCTTTTCAGCTTTGAGCAGGACACTCTTTGAGGGTTTTTTCTTTACTGTTACCAAGATAAAAGAAAATAGTATACTTTGTTTTGTATAAAAGGTATGTATTTCAGTATGTTTCTGTATGTAGTTTTGACCTGACTGTGTCTACAAGATTCACATCCATTGGCTGTTGTCTTGTCAGTTGTGATTTTTATGTACACGTTTCCCCTGTGCAGAAAGGACAGATGCATGTGTGTTATGTGCCATATGATCACACTCACAGGCTACTAATATACAAAGTATAGTGTTCATAGTAAATATTGCAGCTATATTTTGGTGAAAGGTTTAAATCTGTTGGGTCAGGGATACTGTGAACTAAGACAAAGCAAGATCACTACTTTAAAGGGAAAGAAGTAAGTGTGAGCCTCTGTCCTGTAAATGCATTGAAGACAGCCCTTGTGTATATTTCTCAAATGACTCTTACCTTCCTACCATTTTTGAGCTGTGGAGATGGAGCAGAGAGTGCTTGCCAAATGAAAATAAATTAAACACTGGCTGAATTAAATGTACAAGCCTGTGAGATTTTTGGTATAGGGAAGTGTGGTGGCTTATTCTGAAGTTTCACTTGATTTCTCTTAAAACTTTACTTGGGCTGTGAATTTTTTTCACCTCCTCCCCACCTGACTTGGTATTTTAGGTTGAAATAACCTACCAGTATGTTCTTACGTGCTTATGTATTTTCTAAAGTAAACAACTTGGTCCAGAGTTTTTCGTAATTGTGATTCAGAGTTTGCAGTTGTGTTGAATTGTGTGAGTGGTCCTTCATTGGCAACATCCTTTCCTTTCACATTTAGTTGAAGTAATGACATATGTGGCGTGGAAGCTGAGCTCGTTTCCCAAAAGCAGAGTGATTGGAGTAGGTGCCAATCTTGACTCGGAGAGATTTCAGTACATACTGACAAACCTTTTGAAAGCAGAGGTGCTGGCAAAAGATGCCTGGGTTATTGGTGAACAAGGGGAAGACAAAGGTAAAGTGATACTTTCTTATAACTATGAGCAGATGATGTCCTGGCGATGCTTAAGTAATTGAATATTGAAAGAATAATTGAGAAAAATAATGAAGGTAATAAGAAAAGTAATGAGTGGTAGATTTTCATAATGATTCTAAGTAAGACAGTTTTTGTGTGTACCAAAGTCAGTAGACCTGGAGTGATAGCAGAAGTATTTGACATTTGTCACAGTAAAAAAACCCAAAATTACAAACCCACAAAAAACCCCCAACCAACCGCATGCTGGTTTTCTTTTTGGCTTTAACAATATAATAAGAATACAGGTTAGAGGTACTGAAAGAGGAAGGAAATGTGGTATAACATATGGCAGGTTACTGCTGCTGTAACAATTATTACACATTACTTCAATCATCTTTAAGGAAGTGTCTCTGGCAAGGTGCTACTACAGAGTTTATTTCATTAAAAAGTTGTCATCTACATGTGGGTTGTTGTGGAGGAAGGAAAGTTTGGAAAGCCTGAATTTTTCTTTTTGTTTTTCTTCTCCTCACCTTATCTGGTACCTATGTTAGTCACTGTTTAGATATGCATTTAAGCATTGATTTTTTTCTATTTAGTATCATCGTGGACCAGTTATAATTTAGCTGCAAATCAAACAGAAGGAATGGCTGCTCGTAACTCAAGGCAAAAGGTGGCCAACAGGTAACACCATTGTAACCCTTTCCTTTTCTTCATGCTCAGGTACTTGATGTTTGCAGAGTTTCTCCTTTTTCTCTTTATGAATTGGGTGAACTTTGCTCTAAAATGTTCATACATTGAGTTTATAGCAGACTGTAGGTCGTGTTGTCATTCTCCTTTGGTCAGTGTGTATGGTCACTGTTTTTCTGAAGTTCTTAATAAAGTTGTGCCTGTGGCAATCTAAGGAGAAGACACCAGAATATCAGAGGCTGCCAGTTCGGCTGTGTGTTAAAGAAAAAATAATAGACAAGCTTTCTGACACACTTTTCTCAGAGCTTGTGTTGGAAGCTTCAAAGCAAAGCACAGCTTTGGGTGAATTTACCTGATTTCATTAGCTACTTATTAGTTACACCTCTTGACAGAAAAGAGAATTGTTACTACTGCAGGTAAAAAGTATTGTAAAGAAATTTTTTAAAGCAATTCTTTATTCCATTCTGTTGTTTTCCAAAACAGAGAATCATACTTTTATAGTATACTATACCTGATATGGTGCACTTAATCTGTCTTCTGGGTTTTACAAATAAACCAAAATAGGAATAATTAAAATCTAAACATCATGTTTTTCTTCTTTTCCTGGTTTATATATAGAGCTATGGAAGTTCTGAAGGGAAAAGGTCAGAGATCTTGGTCTGTTGGGCTCTCAGTTGCTGATTTGACTGACAGCATTCTGAAAGACAGAAGAAAGGTTCATTCTATATCCACTCTGGCAAAGGTAAATGTGTTATTAATATCTTTTGGTTGGCAGTGTAATTATATTATTTATGCTGGATATGACCATTAATTTTAGCAGACAGGCATGTCTGAAGCAATGCTACTGCTGTTGCTTTCTTCCAACCACAGCTTTCAAATATAGTCCAAAAATGAGTAAAAGTCAGTTAATGCTTTAATCTGAAACCAATATTAAAAGTGGATTATTCTCCCAAAAATACATGTCCAAAAGGGAAATACATTCAAGGTTGCTGACCAGCACCCCTGCAATAGCTGGATTTGGCAAATGAAATGTGTGAATTGCAGTTCCTGAGTGTTTAGTATTGAATGTAGATTTTTTTAGAGGCTGTTCAGTATCTTTTATGAAAGTACAAAATGCATTTCTGCCATTATTTTATTTGACCAGGTTTGAAACAGCTGCCTTTTTACTCCTTGATACTTGAATTAGAGGCAAAAGTTATGAAGCTTTAGTTAACTTAAAATTATAGACTGAACTTTGTTTAAAGCTTATCCTAAGAGGCTTCATTGAAGCATTAAGTCACTTCGTATGATGAGAAAACCCGTGTAGAAACATGTACTTGTCCCTTCAATTTACAGCCTTCAAAAGGGTGATTTGCATGTCCCAGTGCAGGGAAGCTGCTGCTTATTCTTTCGAGTACAAACACATACCTAATTTCATCATTATGTTTCAAATAAAGTTTTTAATAGTTTATGAACTAAATTCAGATACAGAGGGGTGACAAGTCTTTTACATTCTGTAGTTACTCTCCAGTTTAAGATTTCCCATACAGATCCTAAAAATAAATGCAGTCTACAGTGTAAACTTGAATTATAGGGATATAAGTTGGATGAATTCTCTCACAAAGTAAATATGGGATCAGTATTTGAAAAACGTTCCCCAGATACCTCTCTTTGGCTATATTTTTTACTTTATTTTGGTCAGTCTTAAAAGAACTAATGATACCGTACTATCAAGTGTCCCTGCTTGTTCTACCTAAGGAATGGGTGTTAATAGTATAAACTTTGCCTGTGTTATAGAGATATGATATATCTATATTGGAAAACTCCTCCAAGTGTGGCATGGTTCACAAATTTTTATCTGCACCGTAATCTTTTCCAGTTTCTATACAGTAACCCACTGCAGAGTATGTAAAATAACTGGAATTTGACCCATCCAAACGCCATATGATGGAATATCCTTGGTTAATTAAAATAATCAATTCTTTTGTGTACGTACACGCTCCAGGTGGCATGTACAAGTAACCGTGTGACAGTGTTCTTTGTGTGTTGTTTCAGGGATGCTGCAATATAAACAGTGAAGTGTTCTTAAGTCTCCCATGTATTCTTGGAACCAAGGGAGTGCTGGAAATGGTCAAACTGGAAGAAGACCCACTGGTGCAAGAGAAACTGCAAAGCAGCGCAGGGTCAATTCATGACCTTCAGCAGCAGCTGAAGCTGTAAGGAAGCACAAGGGAGGTCTCTGTGTCTGCTCACACAAGTTGGAGATTTGCAAGGCAGAAGAGGTTGCTTCGTATATATGGATTTCTATATAAAACAGGAAGTTTTGTTACTTTATTTTCCCAAAGTGCTTTCTCAGTTTTGGTTTAAATTATGTAATACTGCTCTGTACAGTAATGTCTTCTTCGAAAAGTGCACTTTTGGTAGCCAAAATGGGGAGGGTAATATGCAAGAATGTTTTACCTGAATTCAGGTGACATTCTCCTCTGGTTTTTGGTTGCTGATTATAGCCTGATTCTTGGGTTAATCTTAGCTCTTTGCACCTCATTCCATAGCTCCATCTTTCATGGCTATCGCTGATGCTCTTATGTCAATGAATTGCTAATTACCTCCTACTAATCCTGCTAAGGGGAGCACAGTGTTAGCAATACCCTTCAGAGCTGAAGTATTGGATATGGATTTGTGTGGCATGCTTAATGCTGTTGGGAATATTCTGGTCATGACTTGTTTTGCTTTTATTTCGTAAAGACATTCAGAGCACTAAGGCATCTACAGTTCTCAGTACACACATGCAGCACTGCAACAGGTGCTCTTCCTGAATGGGATTCAAATAAAGGATAAAGCCCAGCAGTTAAGGAATGCAGAAGTATCTGTGCATTCAGACCTCGCTCCAAAGCCAGCTGAGGGCAGTGAGCTTTACATCAGGCTGAGGAACATACAGCTGCTTGAGAAGGCAACAGAACCTGTAACCCACCTCCTTACAGGCCAAGGGTGGGATGAAAAAGCTGGATGTGCGTTTTTAGATAAGTCAAAAAGCAGATGTTTTTTGAGATTTTTGGGGGTTTCTAACTTCTTGATTTGCTGTACTGTAAAAGACTGTATTCATCCTGGTTGTGCCTCAGCATCACATTGCAGGCAGAGGAGATGTGGGCTCCACTCCTGCTGTATGCAGCTTAGGAATGTCATTCCATGTTTATGCTTTGAGGGGAGTCTGGTTTTAACGAATGTATATGAAGTATTGATGAAGCTTTCTAAGCAAAAGTAAGGTCTGTGGCAGAGCCAAAGATCTGTTCCTTTGTGCCTTCTGCTTATATCTCACAAAGAACCAGAGTTGCAAGGAGTTCTGGGTGTATATTGATCTCAGAACTGAGATAAAAATAGAAAAAAACCTTCAGTGATTCAGACTTTTTTTTTGTGGAAAACTCAAATTTCCTTTATCGTGGTGGTCAGTGGTGGGACAAAATTAGTGATGGCTGCAAGTAACCAAATTTGCTGCTGTATTTTTAAAAACCACGTAACGCAATGGCTGCACTTTTCTGGGTTGTTTCCCACTTACTTTGGAAAAAACACTATGAAATTAAGGTTTTACGTTGTTCTTCAAGGTGTCGCTTCTCATCTGTTAAGCATTTTTTTTTCATGCGAACAGTCAAGGTGTTGTTTTATATATCTTAAGCTGCCAACTCTCACGGGTATGTTTCGTACATTAATGCTCCTGATCTTGTGTTTGTGTCGCGTTCCCGTGAACAAGAACCAAAGGACCGCAGCTCCTTTGGGCGGCGCAGTGGGCAGGGCACTTGGCTTTATCGGGGGAGAATGAACTCACGGAAAGGCTTTTCAACAACAAGCTGCCCCGCCAGAGCCGCCCGGGCGCCCCGTGCGGTGCCCGTGGCGGAGGAGGCGGGGCCGCCCCGCGCCCGCCCCGTGACGCGCGGAAGCGGCGCCGCTGCCGGAAGCGGGCGCGCGGCCGCTTCCTGTGTTTATGTAGGGTCGGGCCGGCGGCACCGGGAGCGGCACCGGCAGAGGGGCGGCCGCCATGGCGGTGTCCGAGAGCCAGCTCAAGAAGATGCTCACCAAGGTGCTGCCGCGGCCGGGCGGGCTCGGCGAGGTGTTGGGGGGGGGGAGCGGGGCCCAGGCACCGGGAGACTGTGGATGGAGTTAAGGGAGGAATGGCGCGCCGATGGCAGAATAGCCCTGCGAGACTGCAGTGCTGGGCTGGGACACTGCCAGGCGCCGTCGGGGGTCGGAGCACGGTGTGGGTCGTGGGGCTGTGCAGTGTCACTGGTGCTCACTCATGGAGGGGGAAGGCAGGGTCAGCATCGTTCCCTGGGATGGGTGGGTTTTATTATCGCCGGTGTTCAAGGAAACGAGAACAGCTCTTGGAAGGCAAATCATTAATCACATCATGAATCATACAGAGCCACGTATGCCGCTCTTCAGGTGAAAACTGGGCTTTGTCCAGCAGCCTGAAATGAAAACTCCAAAGGCTGAACACACGGGGAGTTATGGGTTGAAATGAAATCCCCTAAGGCTGAATATTTAGGGGGAGGTTATGGGTTTGTTTGGGGGAATTTTTTAGCAACATTTAGTTATTTTATTTGCACAGTTTTAGAATGAAATACAGTAGTTGAGAATCTGATCAAAACAGAAGAAACGTTATTAAAGGGTCTTTCACCTGCATGGACTCATAAGCAGATTCTTTTATTCAGCTTGAAAATGAGTGTTGAATGCTTAGTCAGTGTCAGCAAGTGACATCGTGTATGTATTTGTATATACTTGTCTTTTCTAAATTAGTCCACTGTCCTCATTTCCTCACACTTGCCCATTTTATACTCCCATCTAACTTTCTGCAAGTCAGTTCAAAGTGAAATGTGCTTGATAGCTGATGAACAATGAAGATGGTGTTTCACTCGCTACCTTATGTTTATTTTTCTAAAATAATTACACTTCCTGTTCTACAGAGAAAAGTTCAGTGATATTTCCCATATTAAATAGTTCAGTGTGTGAGATAACAAAAGACCCCTAGTTCTGGTAAATGTAAGCACTTAATTTACCTTCAGGTATTTAGCTGCTGTGTGATCTTAAAAAGCTTCATCCTTCTGTGATCTGTTACCTGATATGTAAAACGAGGGGGATGCATTTACCATCTGAGAGTGGAGGAGGAAAAATATTCTAGAAATTAGGAATTCAAATTAATCAGTTTTAGTCACCTTTGTAGTAATGATTATTTTCCAAAAAGATCTTGACATGTCTTGGAAATGGATCTAAGTATGGGAATTAACAGCTCAGGTACCACTTAATTTTTGCTTGTGGCAGTAGCTGAAATCTTAGAAGTGTCTCTCTACTCATGATTCATCACCCTCTGTGTAAAAACTATTTGCAACAATATTACTTTTCCAAAGGAGGCTGAGATGCTTTGTTGCAACCCTCCCATCAAATCAGCACCCAGGGGTTGACTGATCTCCATGCTGGTGCCTCCCTGCACACACAGGCATCCCTACTGGAAGGGTTGCTTTCTCTCCCACAGACCAGCATCTTGCAGAGAGACCGTGTGGCTGTTTTGTCCCTGGTCATTTCAGGCAGATAAGTCACAGCATCACCCAAGGTTCACCACAGCATCACTCTGCAGGCTGAGGTGGCATTATGGGAAGCGGCGTGGTGCCTTCAGCTCTGCTCAGTAAATACAAGTGGTCATGCCCAGGAGGAGCATCCCTGTCAGTCTCTGTAGGTAACAGGAAGAAGAGTTAATTTCTGATTTTCACAACTCATAAATGTTTGTCAGATGCAAGGTGACCTTTAGCTGTGGCACCACAGTTTGCTCTTGGATCATGTCTGAATTAATTTGTTCAGATGTTGTTAACATTTGAGAGCTTTGGATATCAGGCATTTCGTTGTTCTGGGCCCTTTGTCTTCCTGAAGGCATGTCTGTGTTCCTTAAGACATCTGAAGATTGCAGGTTTTTTTAATTGTGTTACAGTGAAAACATTGTCCAGGGACCACATTGCTGGCTTTTCTTTTTAATAGTATTTATTGGGAGGAATGGCCACAAGGCTAAAAAGCTGCACTATGTGGTGAACCAACCTTTTGCTACCCAGGAGCTTCTCCTTTGCTGTCTCGGGGTTATAGTTCTGAGACTGCTACATTCTGTTGCAGTGTGTCTGTGGTTTACAGGTCATCTGTGCTCTGAGCTACTCTCTGCTCCTGATAAAAGGAAGGGGATGAAATCAGTATTATTACTGGTAATATTTTGCCTTGATATGTCTGCTTTCTAGCCAATAAAATACATGAAAATACTAATCAATGATGCTTAAATACTGTGTTGCTTTGAAAAGTGCTGTGAAAGATACCTGTGGGAGTCAGATCCTAGATAAGTTTTTATCAGGAATGTTCAAAACATCACTATATTTTTCTGGAGATGCCTTATTTTTCTTCTTTCTCAAAATACACACGTATCTCTCAAATCCTGCTGCTTAGAGTAGAACACGAAAGAAAATGGAGTAGCTTTTCCCAAATAACTTATGTGTGGACCATTATTTAAGACTGAAAACATCTTAACACTTTGTTAAAGTTTGGTAAGTTGTATAGGCAGTGTCAAGCTAATAATGACAGATACAATAATGACAGTGACAAGTTAATAATGGCAATGCCAGTAATAGTGTTCAGTTAATGGACAATTAAATTCTTATTCCAAACTAAGAATGGAGAAGAATATCCATATATCGGTGTAAACTCTCACAGATGCAGTCTATTGGGTAAAATAGAATTAAATTACTCTGGAAGTGTAGTCTCTGAAGTAATTTCTATCTCTTTTGTTTTTCAGTATAAGTATAGAGACCTAACTATACAGGAGACAACCAGTGTTATTACTCAATACAAGGACCTCAAACCTGTCATGGATTCATATGGTTAGTCACTGCATGAGAAAATTTTTGTTATTGAATTGTTGATGCTTTAGATGCATTTGGTAGTTTTTATGGGGGGAAAAAAGAGATTAAAATCAGAAAACATAATTTAAGTTTCTCTTTTTGGTCTTTGACATCAGTACTTCTTTAGAGGCAAAGTTATTTTCTAAAGTAACCTTTCTGTATTTCTTGGTCTGTCTGATATGCCAAGAAGTGATGCATTTTTCACAGTTTAGCTTTTAATCACTCGGTGATGTCATATCTGTTGGTGTCCTGAGATTGCTGGTGTCTTACAAATTCAGCTGTGCTGCCATATAAAGATATTTTTAGAATTCTGTTTAGAAAGAACTGTAAATTAATGAGCAAATGCTTCATTAAAAATAATTGTGGCAGTCCATAAGAGTATGCAGAACACATAGTCAATATAGAAAATTGTCATGAGGGTTTTGTAATGTAAATTACTGATGGCAGTCACTGTTTGTTAGCTATTTTAAAGGCTCTAAGTAAATTTTAATTTAAATGTGTTAAGTGAAGATGGTGTCTAGAGTTAGCTCCATGAGGGCATGGTTTCACAGCATACAGTGAGCCAGCATAGCTGCTGAGGTCAACCTCCTTATGATCACCTTTTTTAACTGTCAGCTGTGGGATTCCTCTGTGAGTTAATTTATGTTACCAATACATCACCACAGATTTTAAAGCCTTCTGTTTTTAATATTGTAAATTTGAATTCAGAAATATTAAGAAGGGGCATGGACAAGTAAAAGATAAATTAGTTCTAACTTGAATAGCTGCAAGCCAGCAGCTGTCACAGAAATAAAAATTCACACAGTGACTGGAGAAACAAAACAAGAGGGAAAGGACTGTGGCTGGAACAGCTTCACAAGTTTGAGGATGTGATCAGAATTCCAGATAGCTTTGAGCTGTAGCCATTTGTGTTACCTAATGCTTTCTAAGCTGCCTGGGAGAGGCTAAGCACAGAATCACTTACAGATAATCCATATTATTTGTGGCAGTGACATAAGTGACAAGAAAATGATTACATTGCTTTTGAGATAATTTTCAACTTGATATTAATAATGAAATATATGCCCCCATCTAAGTCCCAACATGTCCTACCAGCCTTTGCAGAACTTTAGCACCACAACAATTGTACACAGTAAGCTATGTTTGAAGTATGACTAGAAACTTTCAGGTGAAATTAGGAAGACAAGAGCTTTCTCAGCAGAAGCTGATTTATTCAGCCAAGAATACTGTATTGGATTAAAAGTAAGAGAAAACTAAATACAGCAACTCAGTAAATGTAGGTCAGAGTTCTTGTGTGGTTTGTGAACTAAAACAGATTTGGCAGTCAGTCAAGTGCTACTCATTTTTTCCTCTTCAGTGTGTTATTGTTTGGTTAAATTACCTTTACTGACTCTGTAATAAATGCCTGTGGCCCAGTAATTTTCAGTACTCTTGCTGATCTGTTTGTTTGGTGAAAGCATAAGAAATTCTTTGCAATCCTCAGATGACAGCTGTTTTCTAAAATTAAGTTTGAGTTCAGATTATCTTTGCAGCAATTTGCATGATTTGCAGTTTGTGAGGTTCCAACATGTTTTACTTGCTCTCTGAATGAGGAAACAGTTTTATTTGCAGTGAAGGTAGTTTGACAATAATTAGTCATTCATTTCTCAGAAATGTGTTATTCATAAGAAGTTACCTGACTGTAGACAGTCATTTGCTAGTCCATAAATGTGTAAGAGCAGAACCTTTCAAGCTGAGTTTATATGGATGTAACTTTGAAAACTTATGCCAATAAATATAAGAGGTATAACCTGAGTAAAGATTAACATAGCAAATGTGTGTGTTTGTTCCATTTCAGTTTTTAACGATGGTTCATCTAGGGAGTTGATGAGCCTCAGTGGAACCATTCCTGTGCCTTACAGAGGTATGCATTTATTATAATTGTCATCACCCCTTTATTTTCCCAAATTACATGAAAAATTATTTAGATTTGTCTTGGTTCAACTTCACTGCTTTGGTGATCACTATTTTTCTGAAATTCTTTACTTGCCCAGAGCAAAATATTTTAAAGAAATTGTTCCCTATTTTTGCTGCAGAATAAAATTTGAATGTTGAGCATTACTTCTTCAGTCTTGTACAGCTCTGTAACATCTTTTTTCTTTCGGTACTGCACATTTTTCAAGCTTGTCAATTGAATGAGCAATAATGCAAACTATGTACTGCTGCAGCTAATGATAATTCAGAGTAGGATCTAGTAATGTTGCATTGTAGAACAAATGAGATAATGTATTAGTTGCAAATGACAGTTGTAGATCACAGTTAAATTGTTCTGAAAATGTTGAGTTGGTGGCCATAACATCAGCTATTCATTGAATGTTATTAGTAGATTTTGGCTTCAGCTTCTAACTGTGCAGTTGAGTTTGATGGGTTTAGGCATTTTTTTATAAATCTGGATACAAGAGGACAGTTGAAGAGTTGGAATAACTTTTAAAATCTTTCAAAACATCTTTTCTAGGTAACACATACAATATCCCAATTTGCCTGTGGCTGCTGGACACCTACCCTTTCAACCCCCCAATTTGTTTTGTTAAACCCACTAGCTCTATGACAATAAAAACTGGGAAGCATGTTGATGCAAATGGAAAGATATACCTTCCTTATCTGCATGAGTGGAAATATGTAAGTACAGGGAACCTGAAATTCTCAAATTGCTCAGTTCTGCATTCCTTGAGATAGTTGAATCATTTTAAACAAAAGACATTATCCCTTCAATTTGAGATCCTAGACCATTTTTAAAATGAAGACAACTGCTTATTATTTGTAATATCTTAAAGTTCAGGATGTTTCATTCTGGGTCCCTGTAATTTAATGTAGTTGCATCTTTAGTTGCAGTTTGTCTGATTAAACAGTGCAGCATAAAGGCATCCTTCTGTGGCAGAACACTGTTGTGAAGACTTGTAAGATAAGAATATTTACAGAAGGGAAATTATAAATTCTCTTAAAACATCTCTGTGCTGAATTTAACCTCTGTGACTAAAATGCACTTGTGTGAGCACTTGGACTTTATATAGTCATTCCTTATGCCTCGAGTATGTGGATATATTTGCTTTTCCAATGAATAGAGGTGTTGAGCAGTGCAGGCCTCGTAGAAGTTGTGACCAAAACGTGGACTTGTAAAGAAGATAACCTGTGCTGACGAGGTTAGAAGAATGGTACAAAGCGCACAGTTCATCAAAAGGGAACAGCAAAAAATTTATTAAGGATGGGTGGTAGGTCAGCACTTGCATGATAATAATGGAAAAAAGCTGCCCAGATCAGGATACAGGTCTCCCACTAGCAAGAGGATCATCCAAGGTACAGGGGATACGTAATTCTTTCAGTTTGAGAGGCTGGTAAAAATAAGTAAGTGGATTATGGAGCTGAGAAAATTTGGAAATGGGATATTTCATCTGGTACTACATTCATGATGCTTGTTCTTATTTTGGCAAAATGGAATCATGTCTATATTAAGTGTAGTTATAAACAGAAAAGCCTAGTTTAGCTATATTTAGAGGAGGTTTTTGCCACTCCTTAGTGGGTTAGAATATTTTTTCCATTGAGACATTCTGCACCAGAGAATAAGCTATGATATGTGAAATTGAAAGGTCTGAAAACTTAGTGACCTGCACTTTTTTCAAGTTGGAAAGTGAATTTAAATTTGTAAAATATTATTATAATCCACCATTGGACAGTCATCTTCAGTCATTTATTTTCCTGGAGTTGATAGGGAACTGTGTATTACCCAGTTTATTCTGGGTGTAGATGTGGCTGAAGCTGTATTTTGGCATAGTATTTTAAATACCACCTAGCTGGGTTTGGCATCTGTAAAAAAATCCAGAAAGGGAGTTAAATATGCACATATATACACATATATATATTTTAAATATTTAAACCCACAATAAAAGGAATGTTTTTGAGGGCTGTAGGTATCCTGTTGTTGCTGTATTCAGTTAAACTCTCTGTTAGAAAACTGAACAACTTCTGATTTGCTTTCCCTCCCAGCCCCAGTCAGACTTGCTAGAGCTGATTCAGGTCATGATTGTTGTGTTTGGAGAGGAACCTCCAGTCTTTTCTCGGCCCACTGCTTCGTCGAGCTACCCACCATACCAGGCAACAGGCCCTCCAACTAGTAAGTGCTCATTATTTCTGCAAATAATCATATTAATATTCCACAGTGGTTGTTACCCTGCATAGTTTTTCAACAGATTACACATTTTACAGTAGAATGACTTTGTGTATTGCTGACTAATGAATTAATCTGTGCTGTACTTGGCCTGGTTGGACTTGATGATCTTAAAGGTCGTTTACAACCTAAAAGATTCTATGAGTCAAAGGATGTGTGTGTTTTTTAGGGTTTTGGAAGGGAAAAACCAAGTTTGTATTAAAAAAAACCCAAACAAAACCAGAACATACAAACAGAACATTCCCCCAAGCTCCACAAAACAAGCAGTATCCCCTCAGTATTCTGAGATAGCCTTTAAAAGAGATTAGTCAGGTAACTGTTATTTTAATCTTATTTATTCTGATAATACACATCCCTCTGTTAAGTTTCCTGCAACCGTTGATTTCATAAACAAAGGCATGCTTATTGCATGTGTTTCCTATGCCCATGCTCCTGCTTTGTGAGGTTTATTTTTATTCTTAAAACATGCTGGCTGAATAAGAAAAAAAAAACCTGCCTTGTGATTTTTTTTTTTATTCTTCTCTGTTGACTTGGTGCTCTGACTTGGTACCCATTGTTATTTCCTTGCAAAAATTCTCAAGACCTTTTACATCTTGTATTTATTTAAACTTGTGGAGGCATCTTATTTTAAAGACTGGGGATAGATGGGTGGGGCAAAAAGGGAAAGGAGGAAACAGAAAATCCAAGAAATTCCCCCAAGAGGAGACTGCATTGGGTGGAGTGGACCTACTCAAGCCAAGGACTGGGGCAGGAGGGGAGGGGGTTCAAGTTAGCTGGAGATTCTTTAATGATGTTATAAGAGTTCTACTTTAACTTAATGGTAGAGTAGCTGTATTTGGGGTTATTTATTTTTGCTGTATTTTTAAGGCTGTATACTTTTGTATCAAAATATGGCTTTTACCTGATCCTAGTGTTACATATGAAATGCTGAAGTGCTATTCATTGCCATTTCCAGCAAAAACCATTTTTAACAAGGTCTTAGGCTCTTAACCTGTGAGAAAAGGGGTAGCAAATATAAATGGAACCATTAGGAACAGTCAGATAAAGGCAGGTGTTTCAAGCTTTTTTTGCTTGTCCAGCACTAGCCTGCCTGTAAGAGCACTAGGTGGTTGTGTTGTCCTGAACAGTGGGTGTCAGTGTAAGTGTAGTTTTAGTAGAGACTGTGACTTGTGCTTTAAGGACAGACCATCAGTTGAAACACACTTGATTACTCTTGTAGTCATTCAAAGCTGAAGTACTTTGAATTACTGTTTTGAATTGAATTGAACTGAAGTACTATGAATTACTTCATAGTTGAAGTAATTTTAGTGGAAATGTTTCAGGTCTTTTAAATTGTTAATAGCTACTTAATTTTCCTAGTGTAGTCAGACTTTCCTTATTTTACAGACATTTAAGATTTGGGTTTTTTCAAGTTCTACAGACATTGTGTAAGAAGAAATTAAGCCCTTTTACAAAAACTGTAATCATTTGAAAGCATTCAAGGGTGAAAATAGCTCGACTCTTAAAAAAAAGCTATTTAATGTAATATTCCTAAAATTGCTGGAAATGTGGAATAAGTATGTCTAAAACATGATTTTTGTCAGCTTTTCAAGAAGAAACTTAAAATTGTGGAGACTGTTAAAACCTTGGACATTTATATGTGCTGATAACTGATTTTTAAAGTATAACTTCTAAATAGCAGAAATTGCTGGGTAGGAACATGGTTGGATTGTTAAGCAGTTAATCAGCTGTTTTGAAATTCAGCAACTCTGAAGTACTCAAATTATGTACTCATTATTTAGTGAGTAAAAAACACTGGCTACATTAGAAAGGTCGTCTTATTTTTTCAGCTATTATATAAGAAAGCTCCTCAGGTGTCATCTTTAATACCATGACTTTTTTTTTTTTTAAGTTCCTTGGCTGGAGATCTTTTTTTTTTTGTATTCACATTTTACTTGGTACATCAACTTCTTGTGCATTTTTTAAATCGGTATCTATTTTTATCCGCACAGTACTTAGTTAAAAGTAACGATTAAGAAAAAAATCAATATATTAATAAGGTTATATTTATGTATAAGGAAGAACTTGTTTACATTGGAGGTGGCAGAGCATTGGAACAGGCTGTTCAGGGAGGTCATGGAGTCTTCCCCTCTGGAGACATTCAAAACCCAGCTGTACATGTTCTTGTGTCACCTGCTGTAGGTGACCTTGGCAGAGGGGTTGGACTGGATGATCTCCAGAGGTCCCTTCCAACCCTAACAATTCTGTGATTCTGGGAAATAACACAGTGAGAGGTGTCCTAGCTAGCTGTTCTAAGGAATGTCTAATTGAATTCAATTACAGTTCTCACAGTCTCCCTCCAAACTCTTGAAATACTCTTGAAAATACTTTAACCACAGTTGATAGGTAGAGGTAGGATCTTCAGAAATGCAAAATTTGCCTCTGTTTTGTTAAAATGTGCTTAGTTACACAAATGAAATTCTAACTGGTCAGTGCATGGTGGGAAGGTCTGCTGCAGTTTAGTCCTTTCTGTGTTTAGAGAGGGAGCAGCTGCCTTGGTCAGTGGACATACCAAATATCTGCACGTTTGCCTCTTGCTGAGCTCCAGGAGAGCAGCCAGGGAAACATCTGGGATTGTTGTGGAAAGGAGTAGTGTTAGGGGGATGCAGGGTGTGTGGTTTTGAGGGAGTTTGGCCACTGAATGACTTCTCTTTACTCATTTTTCATTGTGTTATATTGAATTCATTGTTCAATAAATTTTGAAAAGCATCTTACTGCAGCTTGACATATCATGGTATGTCTTAAACTTCTGAAATGTAAAAATATGCAAAATCCTTGTTTTATTTAGCTTCCTATGTGCCAGGAATTCCAGGTGGAATATCTCCCTATCCAGCACCAAACACTCCAAACCCAAGGTAATAATCCCTTTAAACCAACATCAACTATTTACAAGGTAGAGAGTTTCAGTGAATAGTATCTAGTCTTAGTTATATTTTCTTATGACATATTGGTTGTATAATTTTTCATGTTAGCAGGGTTTTTTAAAAGTGAAGGCTGAATTTTTGTCAACAGCCAAAATAAAGTTGGAGGAAAGTTTAGCTTTCTTGATGTTGCTTCAAATACAATATACTCAGGTGATAAATACATTTTGGAAATTATTACCTAACTCCCAGCTGTTATCTTGCTTTGTTTTTATATCAGATTAGTTTTTATAATGTTGATATGTTTACATGACATAGAAAGAAATGAGCTTCTACAAGTTGGGGGTTTTCTTAGCATTGTTAATCTTGTTTTGGGTAATTAGCAACTCAAAAATTGACCAAAACATTGCTGGGTTAATACAAACCTTGACTCCAGCATAAATGTGGGCTGAATTCAGGGCTCTCTTAAGTGAATTTGAAGGACACAAAATTACTTTAAAAGCTTTTTATTAATGTAAACCAAGATTTTTGTCCTCTAAGTGTGTTATATAATAGTTTGGAATAAAGCTTTTCCAGAAAACTTCCAGTTCTGTCTTAGTAAATAGCAAGATGTTGATTACTGCCTCCTAGTGTATGCCTACATTTTTTTACATCATAATTAATTGTTTTGTTATTAATATCCTTGTGTCTTGAATTTGTGTTAGGAGCATATGAAGAGTTGAAGAGTTGTTGTTGTAGTATATTAGGGGGTTTTTTTCTTCTTTTTTTTTTTTTAATAAAAACTTTTAAACCCCTGCAAGGATTGGGAAGGGGAAGTGTTATGTTTTAAGAGGCAAAAAGTAGGGATTTTTATAAGTTCTTATGGCATGTTTTTTTCTTCCTACATACATTTATTTAAAGTGCTCTTAATGTTTGTACAAAAGTGATTAATAGAAGAACTAATTTTAAAATAATTTATGAATGAACAGAAAGGTTTTAAGACCTATTAAGTTTTCAGTTACCTAGAGAGAGACAGAATATGCTTATTCTATATTTTACATGTTTTCTTGGACCATTTTGTTTACTTGTATGTACATTTGATACTCTGCTGCATGCAGGTGTTTGTCAGTCTAGCACTGACTACTTTGAGTCCTTGTTTCAGTTGATAGTAAATGTATTTTAGAAAGGTGTTCTAACTGTCATGTTTTATGCCATCTCACAATTGCTTCTGTCAGCAAATTAATACTTTTGCTTTTCTATATCCTTCAGAGCAGGGCTGAGAATTTCTGGAGGAGTTTTATTTCACCTCAGCCATACTTGGAACCACATTTTTATGTTTATTTTTAGGTTTAGCAGCTCAGCAGTCATCGTGTTAACTATTCTTATTAAAAATTATTAAATTGGGATTACTGATCATGGGTTTGTAGCTAGAATAATTTCATGTGAATACTTTTGGGGTTTCGTATAGCAAGATTAAGAAATTGAACAGAATTTGTAATTTGTAATAATGTAAAGGCAATAACTACATAAAGTTTCAGATTAAATGGTATCTGAAATTATATCAGAAGTATAAATTGTGAAAGATGTCTTAGCTTCTGAAAAAGTGAACTGAAAAAGAGAAAAAGTATAACTTGATCTGCAATTTAAACATTTTATTATATAAACAAATGTTTAATGTGGTGACATAAAGATAATATACATGGATGATGTTTTCCAAATAGTTACATAACATTAGCATATCTTTCTTTGTCAAAGTGGCTTCTCAAGCTATCCTTATCCAGGTGGTGTTCCATTTCCAGCAACCACTAGTGTTCAATACTACCCTTCTCCTCCTCCTGTGACCACTGTTGGTGAGTACCTTGGAAAGGATTTCTCTGAACTGAGGCTTCCCTCTGTAACTGATATGTAAAGAAATAAAATGGAAAGGGAATGTGTTGTTCTTATTCTGAGCTTCTGAAGTAATAATCTTTAATTAGGAAAGTTATTCAAAGGAAGAATAAAATATATCACACGTCTTGTTTCTTGTATTCTATTCACTTAGGAATTTGATAAATTCTTGGGTGATGCAATGTGTGCTCTATGAATATTTTGAAGAACACAGGATGTAACTACCTATTTTTTCTCACCCTTTAACTGGTGGTGACTTTTGATTGCCTGCATTGCTCTGTCTGTGGTTTAGAAAAAGACTTTTGTCATCATTTAAACGTCTCCTGGACTTGCTTTATTTACTCTTCATTTATACTTTTTTTACTCCAAAAGTAGTAGCTATCTAAAGCAGAGGTTTCCAGTGTGTTTGGAATGAGCTTCCTTTTTACTGAGTTTCTTCTCCGGCCTCTTCTCTGTTGCTTCTTATTGGTCCCTACTTGTCATTTCCTCCTTTCTTCCCTTCAGCAGCAGGATCTGGGGTATTGACTTGTGTTCTTTTCCCTGTCTACTGCTCTGTAGCCCTTTGCTGACACAATACAAGCTTTGTTTCCATTCTGAACCTCACTTTTAGTGTGTGTGTAGGAGACTGGGAATCAGTGCTTAATGTCATCTAGTTAAGTAGGAAGTTGGTGCAGTAACTTTGCAGTTGGTTGGTAATCCTTTGGGCACAGTTAAATGGTGATGATGTAGACTCTTGTAATGTTGTTCACATTATCGGTCCATTGTAGTCTATTTTGCACCATAATTTCAAAGTGCATCCATAGGTTCTTCATTTGATACGTGACACCTCCCAGTTATTTATAGAATGGCCTGGGTTAGAATCATATAATGTCTCTTCTCTCCAGAACTCTCTGTATTTCCAGATTTTCCGTCGCTTACATGGATACAAAGCAAGTTCATGGCTTGGCAAGAGAAGAAAGATGCTTCTACTTTACTCTTAATAAAATATTTGAGGAGTTCTTTTATTACAGAGTTTGGAAACAACAGTAGCTTGTGTGTTGTATTCTCTTTGTGCCTGATCCCATCCTTTGTGTCCAAGTTCTTTCAGCCTTCTGAATTAAAAAAGTCTTTCTTGAAGCTCCTTGGCTGCCTCAGTTGGTCCCCTGAGGTCACTCTGAGGTGATATGTGTCTGCCACACACACTGCAGGCACTCAAGTGCCTGAAATAGTGCTCAGTGTTGTGGGGCTGCAGTTGGATTCTGGAAGAATGAATGATCTCCACTGCTCTCATGTAGGGAGCTGGTAACCTTTCCAGGGAATGTTGGCTGTCTGCACTGTCTTTCTCAAACAAATCCAGTTTTGCTTTTATATAGTAGAGAGTTAATTTAAAATGTAGGTATGTTCTGTTTCATTTCTTTCCCTCGTTTTCATCCCCACTGAAGAGGAACAGAGGTGGAATATCTGCCAGAGATAGAAGGCTCTTCAAGTCCTGAGTTAGATCATGTGAGACCATGTTGTAATGCCAGGTTTTGTAGTGGCAATTTTACATTAGACTGATTCATTTGATGCAGCTTGGTAAAAGTCCTACATCTGTTATACCTGGTTTATCTCTTGTGCCAAATGAAATGTAAACATGTCTCTTTAATCATCCATTATATTTACAGTACTGTGGGTGTTTTTTGTTGGTGTGTGTATTTTGTTGGGGTTTTTTGACAATACAGTATTTTTTTTCCTTTCAACTGAAAATGTTTATTTCCTGTAGAGTTTGTTTATTTGTCTGTGGTTTATTGTGATAGTTTATTTAGGAGCATATCAGGTGCTACAGCTTCAGAGTTTTGTGGGCAGGTGGTGGTGGTGTTTCTTATAGTGAGCTTAGTTTGAGTTGAATGAAAATGCTCCTTCAGAGTAACTTAAGTTTTTAATAATTGATGGTTTTTCAAATAGTCCTTCAGGCTTTTTCTTTCTGTTCAATCATCTGCCATTAATTACCTTTCTGATGCAGTTCCTACTTCGATGGTTCTGTAAGGTTACTTCTGAAACCAGACTCTGCCTGGTAAAGGGTAAAGGTCTCAAGTGCTCTATGAATTTATTGACCATGTGCCATAAAATCTTCCCCAGGCTGGGCTAATTATGGAAGTGGCAGAAAATGCTACGGGTTCATGCTCTTTAAGAAGATACATAAAATCTACTTGAGCTGTATAAAATAATGCTTTACATGTTCAAAGACCTCTTTCCTATCTGTTGGCATTTCTGTGTGAACTTTCATTGTGTTGGGTGTATTGTGATTTTATTTTTTCTGTCCTACTTTACTGTTAAAGTGAGCCTTGTATAAAATCTCCCTGAGTGAGGGATATCAGGGAAAAAGAAAGTAAACATCAGTTCTATTGATGTTGGTTCTGGCAGATTCTGACTTTGTGTTAGAGAATAATTCACTATGTAAAGTAAACAGTAACTGAAATCATGCTAATGTTGTTTTTGAAGGGAAATCAGGCCTTTTTGACTTGAAACAATTGTCTGCCTAAAACAGAAAGTCCTGAAATCCTTGTCCTAGATAGTTTCACTGACTTGGTCTAGGTTTTACTTTTCAATGTAGAAAGTGCTGTTCTTTCTCCTTGTCATAAGCAGCAGCATTGGTGGATTCGTGGTTTGTGTATATGATGCTTTTTGACAACTTCTATTGCTGGTTCTAATAGTTAACCAAATATTGCAAATTACCTTGTTTACTGGTAAATCAGATCAAGTGTTGGGACATTCATATTTTCCTGAGGCTATCTTTGCACCATTTGATTAATAATTCAATCTCTTTATTTTTCAGTAGTAATTAGCTTGTTTTTTTAAAAAATTGCACATATTCTGGTGCAACTTGTATGTAAGTAAAGTGCTCATGTTTGTAGTGATCAAAATCTATATGTGTTCTTAATTTTAGAGGGCTCTGATGGATTAGTAAGCATGATGTGCATCTTCCCATAGTTCCTGTGATTTATTTGCATAACTTTATTTTTCTGCATATCTGGCTTGGTGTAGGTTTTGTGGACTGGAGCAGAGTAAAAAGAGTAAGGGAAGAGATACAAATTTATGCAGTCTTGTTTTGTTAGCAGAAGTCCAGAAAATCCTCAGGATGTTTTAAGGATACAAAGATGTGTAGTCCTGTCAACAGCAGTTTGCATTTGTTAGTATAACAATGCCAAGACACTCCAAATAACAATTTTTTTTATGCTATGTTGATACCTTAACAGTAAATTTTTAATCTTTCCATTCAGATACAGTTTTCTAAAGGCAGAGTTAAGATTTTTAAACTGTTCCAGATTTTTAAACTGTTCTGGATTGTTGCTGATTCTCAGGAAGATATCCAGCCTACCCCAAGAACACTGTCACTAAAGATCCCACCTTTTTCTTGAATAACTAGTGAAATTATTGTAATCTTATTTCTAGCTAATAGTAGTTCAGTTAGAGTACTGTCAATAACATATTCAAAAATATATTTATCACTGGTTACCTTAGTGTGATTTACTCTAAAAATGCCAGTCTTTGAACTATTTTGTCTAAATGGCAAAACTAATGTATGCTTTGTGTTGCTTATCTTCTTTTGCCTTTTTCTGAAGGCCTGTGATTATTAAGAAAGATGAAGAGGTTTATTGGATTTCAGCTGACTTGAGACACTTTTCTGAACTTCTGGGAAGAAAACCAAAAGATATGCTGAAGACTCTTGTCTTCAATTATACCAGATTCATGGGAACCGTGATGAATATTTTTTCACTTTGTAATTTTTTGAAACCTAGGGTCTGGGGAAACATGATGTACATAACACTGTAACAGTTTCAGGGGTTTGATAGCCTTGTCTCTGTATAAGAAGATACTCTGGTAAAAATTCTTTTTGCAGATTTTTTTTTGAGCTTCAAACCTCTCTGCATTTCACTCATAAGGGTTGTAAAGTTTAGGCACAAAAGCTGCTACTCCAGTTTTCCCCACAGAGGAACAGTTGATGTGGTTTGTGATAAATAGCACCAGTAGCCACTTTACATTCTCTAGAGCACTCTGAGTTTCCTGGTCTGCAGATACATGGCACTTTCTGTGACAGACACAAAGCACTTACCTTTCTGTTTCAAAAGGTGTTAGTGACAGACTCTTGAAATTATCCTTGAAAGGCTGATTTGCAAAAGCAATATTCAGTTCTCCTGCCCCATTTGCTCACTTTCTTACCCATGGGGGTGCACTGTTCTTGAACCTGGAGGAAGTGATCCTTGAATATTCCCCAACTCTCTTGGACCCCTCTTTCCTCTAGCATACATTCCAATGGAATTCTTCCAGGAGGCTGCCTGAAGAGGCCAGTTAGCGCTCCTGAAGTACAGGGTTGTGATCTTATTCATTGCCTTGCTGTCTCCTTGCAGGAGAACTCTGTGGTCATGGTCGATGCAGCTGAGGCTGCCCCAACCTTCACATCTCTAACCAGACCTTCCTTGTTAGTTAAATAAGGTCCTGGCACACCTTTCCTTTGTAACAGAAAGTTATCACCACCTCTTTCCAGGAGCCTCTTGGATTGTTGTGCCCAGCTGGGTTGTCCCTCCAGCAGGTGTCAGGGTGGTTGTAGTTCTCCATGAGAACCAAGGCCTGAGACTGTGAGGCTGCTTCCAGTTGTCTATAAAAGGCCTCATCTATTTCCTCCTCAATAATGTCACCGTTGCCTAGTCTGCCCTTTAATCCTAACCCATAAACCCTCAACTCACCATCCTCCCAGAGACAGAGCTGCATACATTCCATGTATTCTTCTGCATAAAGGGTAACTCCACCACTTTGCCTTCCTGGCCTGTCTTTCCTAAAAAGTATGTAGCCATTCCTGTTAACATTCCAATCATGCAAGGTATCCCACCATGTCTCTGTAATTGCAGTGGGACCAAAGCCTTGCGACTGCACACAGATCTCCAAATCCTCCTCTTTGTTTCCCACACTGCCTATATTGGTGTACAGGCCCTCCAGTGAGGTATTCAAGGATGTCTGTTTCCCAGGAGGGGTGCAAGAGGATACTTCATAATCACTTTCTGAGCTGCATTCCCTTCCCCAGTCAGGCTGCATGGATGGTCTCTATAACTCTCTCTCTGTCTTTCCTAGTTAAAAGCTCTCCTTACCAGGCCAGGTAATCCTGAAAAAAAAACCAAACAAAAAACCAAAATAGTAAACTGAATGAATGGATGTATACTCTTAAATTTACTTGTGTTTCTTTGAATGTATTTTATCTCACTGCAGTTTCTTCACTGCTTCTGAAAATTGTTAGGGAAAGCAGTTTATTTTACTGTCTCACGTTGCTGAAGTACAACAGCAAGTTGGCCACTTTTTATTCCAACTGGCTTTATACTGAAGCCACTGCAGCACAGCTAGTCTTATGCCTGTGAAATTTTCTTGTGCAGGACCCAGCAGAGATGGAACCATCAGTGAGGACACCATTCGAGCCTCCCTTATTTCGGCGGTCAGTGACAAACTGAGATGGCGGATGAAAGAAGAAATGGATCGTGCACAAGCTGAACTCAATGCCTTGAAAAGGACAGAGGAGGACCTGAAGAAAGGGCACCAGAAACTGGAAGAGATGGTAACACGCCTGGATCAAGAAGTGGTAAGCTGAGATGGACCACTGCTCCTACCTGAGCGTTCCTAGTAGTGAACAGAGGCATGTAATTAATTAATTATTAAGCGTGATAGAAATAGCAAAGTTTCCAGTGTTTTTTCTTTCACAGTTGGGGCGCATGTGCTCAGATGAAAGCAAATCAGAAATAGCAGTGTCCATAAGATGCAGTGTCCTGCCTGTATATTACAAATGTCACTGCTTAGTAGTAGAGGAACAGTATAATTTTCCCCCAGCTTTCCTGAAAACTGTTAGTGCTGTGAGATTATGTCATACTTGGGTATAACTTTCTTGATAATAATGTGCAACAGCAGCACTGGAGAACATGTCTGTGTCTTAGTGCAGAGAATACTGATTTTGGTCACAGCCTCCTTGTATAACCTGCAGACTTTTTCTTTCCCAGAGGACTCTCTTCTACTCACAGTATGCTCAGAAATTCCTGCGGTTTTTCATTAAGGCATCTTCTGCTTAGTCCATCTGCTCCTTGCACTGGTGCTTGGGAGTAAGATTTTGGGATTGATGAACAGTTTCTGAAATGAGTTTAGTGTTCAGATATGGTTAAAAAATAATTAGAAATTATTAATCAGGACTAGAGAACAGAGGATACTGTTATGTCACCATGTGAATCTGTGATGTGCCTACTTTAAATGTAGTGTGTAGTTCTAGTCTTTCCTATCTTGGAAGGAAGGACATAATAGAACTGCAGATGTTTGATGCAAAGGCAAGAAGGATGATCCAGCAGTATCAGACAGCTTCCATATAGAACATGACTAAGTGTGGTAAGACTAAAGTCTGGGAAAAAAGTGGGGGACAGAAAGAGTGGAATATGGTCGTAGTCTGCATGGTTTTGAGTGATATGAGGAGAAGCACAGTGGTGTACAGTCTGTTCCAGCGGGACATGAAAAATATCAGGAGGTAAATTCAAGAGTAGCAAAAGGAGGTACATCTCACACAGATGGAGGTTAATTATAGTTCCCTTTAGTGGGTAAAGCCAGCACGTTTTATGTCCTGTCAGTAGAGATAAGTGTTTGATCCGTGCTCAACAAGCTTGTATAAGAGCTTACTTCAGGAGACACATTCCAAAGAAAATACTTTGGCTTTGTTTTTATTATCTTTAGCTAGTTTAAATGGTTATCTTTCCTTATGTGGCAACTTGAAAATACTTAAAGACTGCTAGCATGTCTTCTCTACAGTTATAAATTGATAATGGATTGACATTATCTAAACCAGACGTTACTTTTTTAAAAGGAAAGTCTGAAATATATACACTGATAGCTCTTTCTTTTGTAAAAATCATAGTAGAGATAAGCAAAGAAGTAAAGAATCAAGTGGTATGTCTAAAAATCTTTCATCTAGACAATTATATCACAAGAAGACATTCGGCTCTCGAGACCTAAGAAGTAAATATACATCTTAATTGTTTTTAGGCTGAAGTTGACAAGAACATTGAACTTCTCAAAAAGAAGGATGAGGAGCTCAGTTCGGCCTTAGAGAAAATGGAAAGTCAGTCAGAAAATAATGACATAGATGAAGTTATTATTCCTACAGCACCACTTTACAAGCAGATCCTGAACTTATATGCAGAGGAAAATGCAATTGAAGACACCATCTTCTACCTAGGGGAAGCACTGAGACGTGGAGTGATAGATTTGGATGTCTTTTTAAAGGTAGGTTTCTTGGGATGTTTTTAAGATGTGCATTTTAAATGCATTTACTTTGAACTCTTTTGTTCAGCTTATTAATGTTTGTGATTTCTTCACTGAAGAGGATTGTGTAGGAACACGAATACTTACATGTTGAAGCATAAGTTTTAGAAAGTAATTTCAGAATTATGATAAGTTGTATAAGTATTATAGATATGAAGTCATTTATCATTAGGCAATGCAAGTGTCAACGTGATCTTTCCACTGGGCTTGCATCCTAATGCTGGAGCAACTAACTTTAAGGGTGACTGGAGTATTCAGACAGCTTTTGACTTGCAGTCTATGGATGCCTTTGCTGAGGCAGCTGGTAAAATGTTAGAACCCTAGGAAAAAAAGCAAAAAAACCCAAGCTAGTTTTGCATCTCTAGCAGAGACCTTTTTAGACAGTTTGCTCCCTTTCTTTCCTCTCTTTAATGCTGAAAGTTCATGATGTCTGATCTGAAAACCTTCCTTTATTTTGAACTTATGTGCATGGTGATAGCACAGGAAATAGATCTGTTGTTATTTTGAAAAGATTAAAGCCACTTTTTAACGTGGAATAAAACAACACAAAATGTGTACGTCAGTAACTTATGTTGCCATTGGATCTGGAAAGATTAGTCTGTACTGGGGCCACTGGCTAGCAAGAGTTACCAGTCCTTCCTTTTTCTAACAATTGAGGTTCCCCCCAAAGGTACCACTTAGGCTTTGCTTCCAACACCCTGTGTGCACTGCACTATACAGAGATGTATTATTTCATTCTTGTATGGCTTGTTAGTTCTGTTCAGCTACTGTTAGAAGAACTGTTGTCTGCCCCACGGGAAGTGCATTAGTCTGATTTCACCCTGGAGTACATATTACTACTTTGATAGAATACATGTAAAGTTACTAATTAAAATCACAAAAAATATACTGTAGTGATTGTATTTGTTAGCCACCTGCCAGTCATTTTAAGCCAAGAAAATGCCATGTGGTAGAATAATGCATTTAGTGTTTCCAAAAGCATCGTGTTTGGGTCATGGAATGTTTTGGACTTTGAAAATTTGTATTGCAATATAATTAAGTTTATATCAAAACTTTCCCAATAGTCAGCTGCTCTTACTCTTTCTTTCTGCAGCATGTACGTCTTCTGTCTCGCAAGCAGTTCCAGCTGAGAGCACTAATGCAGAAAGCAAGGAAGACTGCTGGACTCAGTGATCTCTACTGAATTCTCAGACTTTACCTGGGAAGTTAGATTTCCTTATGAAGCAGCCATTTTCTTGATATTTCTCTTAATCAGTAGGTGCCCAGAATAAGTTATTACATCATTCAAGTGTAAGATATTTTGAATCAATAATATATTTTCTTTTTGGTAAAGACTAGCTTTTATTAATGCACTTTCTATCTCCTGTATTCTTTGTGCTGGTGGACTTAACGCTGAATAAAACTTGTTGCATATTTTCTTCCTCTACAGAACTGTGTATGATGAGCTTTCTTTACAAGCAGGGCCTGGCTTATGCAGTGGCAGCTTAACCATACTTTCACTTTACTTCTGAGATTGGGAAGACGTTTCAGTTGTCCCAAATTGGACAAATCCACGTTTATTATAACCACTGAAAACTGAACAATCAGAATTTCAAGGCCCTGTTGTTTGACACAGCTGTTGACATCCAAGGATACTTTTCTTAAATGAGCTTAGTAACAGATAAATATTGACTCACCTATTCTACCATCGGGTTCTGGCCCTACTGGAGCACACGTCATGTATATTGCATTTTTCCACTTGAAAATACTAGGCAGAAGGAAGGCTGCTGCTGCATTTGGTGTTGTGCTCCCTGCCAAGCCAGGAACACACCAGAGTGCCACAGGAACTTGGGTTCTGGCTGCTTGAGCTGGGACAGCTCAGTGACAAAGCTGGTGGTTTAACAGAGCTCAGTGACAAGCCTGGTGCTCTAACACTGCACTGCCTGCATAAGAGGGTGCATTGTACGAAGCACCTCCCAGGCTGGAGTGCTGTAGAGATCCATGGTGCTGCTCTTGCCTCCTCCCAGCAGCATGCTGCAGTCCTCCACTGCCTTTTGTAGCTGCCCCAGCAAAACTGGGTTGAACACTGAAGTTTCTTGGTCTCAGCACAGTAACCAGCCTTTGTCTTAAGGCTTTTCATGTTACTGTTGGGTCTGAAGAGTTTGGAGTTTTAAAAAGCTGAATGAGGCTTACAGTTTTTACATTAAGTCCTGTGGATCTTCTGAAAGCTTTGAAAGTGGCTTCATACCATCTTCCTGTCATCTACATAGCAATAGTGACTGTAAGTAGTCATGTTTAAGTGCTCTCTCTGGGTGCTATTTTGGTCACTTGGATGTTAGGGAAAGTGGTACAGTGCCTACAGCTTGATTAAGTTGCTTCATGAACACTTTCAGCTTATTGTAAAATATTTTGCTTCAAGAAGTAGCACCAGCTGTAGTACATAGTAAAAATCTACTCTGGGCTGAATGAGGTGATCCATTCTTATCCTATGCCATGTCCTGCTGTTAGAAAAAGCTCAGAGTAAGGCCTTTCCCTCCTCTCTGTCATGCGGTGTTTTGAAATGTTACTGACCAGTAAGGTGATTCATTCTTCCTGCTCTAACTATGGAGTTGTAGGAGTAACTTGGTCATTGTTTCTATCCATGGCTGCTTTTCCAGAGGAGATGCTTTGTTATGCTTAGCAGCAAGCTGACTTTTTATGGATCCCAAGTATTTGATGCAGAGAGGGTTTTTTTCTTTATAATGCGACAAAGTAATGCATGTTTCTCCACTCCCCTCACATCATGGCAATTGAGCCTGTTTCTGTGCATCAAACTTGATTTCCATCTGAAGTTCTGAGTATTTAAATACTTCTATTACTGTTTTTTCATTCCTATCTTGAGACTGTAAGAAAGTTCACTACATAAATATCTGGAGCCTACAACAGATTAGCTGCCCATATTATTATACAGGTGCTATTTTTGTTAGTGTGACTTGAGAAATAATATTGTTTGACTTAGATGAGTGCAAGCAGAGTTGTTTTGGAGACCGAGCCCTAGAAAGAAAAACAAGGAGACAGAAATAACAGTTTGTGGTTTATTTTGTGTTGGAGCTGGTACTACAGTTGGACAGTCACTGTCTTGTTGCACAGAGAAACCATAACATTTTTTTTTAAACATGCTCAGGAGACAGAACTTACAACTAGACTGATATAGTACACAAAAATAAGGTTCTCTAAAAAAAAGTATCCACAAAAATTCCAAAGCAGTGTTAGGAAAATACACTTGGACCTATCAACAGTGAAATATTTAAGCTATTCAGCTGGCAGAGAAGGTTGGTCAATTGGCTTGACAATCCCTTAACTGCAAGAAAATAGTCTTTGGTTTCACACTGTGTAGCAATTAGTTAGTTATTCTTCTGAGCCAACATGAAACAAGATGAGGAAAAGGCAAAGGGTTTTTTAGGCAGTGCTGCTTTGAATGCTGGATTTCTGTTGTACCACTTCACTGAACAAGACTGACTAGGTTATCTAGCTCTGGCTAAGAACATGGGTGTCTGTGAGCAGGGAAAACCGTAGAATAGTTTCCTAATAGTATCTTCAGGAAACTCATTTGTTCAGATCTGAGCTTTTTGTGTGTTCTAGTCGAGATACATACATTGAAAGATTTGACTTACTTGAAAAGTGCAACGTAAGACAAACCACTAAACCCGTTAAACTGCAAAGAGCCAAAGAACTGCTTGGGCAGAATTAAAACTGTAGTTCCTTCTGGATTGCCCAGAGTGTATCTGCACTCTTCCTTAATTTGTCTTCTTCCTCAGGTTTTAGGATCATCTTTACTACATCAGTGATGCCATTATTGCCCAGTACGCAAGGAACACTTAGGAAGACATCCTCTTTTATTCCATGTAAGCCCTGAAAAGTAGGTAAGGATTATTAGGCTAGAATTTGTGCGTGTCTGCATATTTCACAGAATATCTTATGAGGAAAACACAACTAAATTTAGCTGAAATTAAACTAGAAAGTGATCAGTGTTCTTTAGAGTTCCCAAGTTTTTTAGTTCTCAGTAAGACAGAAGTTAGCAAAAAGGGGCTCCTCACCTTAACAATTGTAGAGACCGGGTGCACTCTTCTCAAATTCTTCATAATAGTTTCAGCTAGATCTCCCACAGAAAGGCCAATAGCCCATGACGTGTACCCCTTCAGTTTGATCACCTCGTAGGCACTGCAGAGACAGAGACACTCATTAAAAAACAAATACTGTCAACTGAAGTGCTTAAAGCTTGTAAGAAGGGCTTTTGGAGGGGCTTAAGCAACTTGGAGGCATCAGAAGCTGCTTCACTGATTTGTTGGCAGGACTGAAATAAACTCAGCAGTGAGTAGTTCTGTTTGCATTTTACACTACTCCCCCCAGTTATACTGGAAGCCAAAGGACTTCCCTAATTTAAAGTTTACTAATCATGAAAACTTAACTCTGCTAGATCTACGTTAATGCTTAAAATACTTTCAAGTTCTATTATGTTTTTATCCTGACATTTGTTTTGGCCTACTCTGGTATGTATGAAACCACATCTGGGTACAGCAGTTCAGAGATGTTTTAGCTCTTTATGATTTGTTCTCATGTTGCAGTAAAAAAAGTCAAAGCAGTATTTACCTGTCCACGACCTGCTTATGGACCTCCTTCCAGTGTTCCTTGTCTGCATCAGTTCCCAAGTCTGGATGAAGAGTCTTCAGGGAGACACCAGCAACATTCACTCCACTCCAAACAGGTACTGAGAGTTGCACATAGATTAATTATCTCACAAGAATATTTAGCTTTGTCCTCAAACTAACAGTTAACATAAGATCTAGCTGGATTCATCTGCAACATATCACTTCTGATTTAGATATGACTTTAAATATAGTGTGACCTACAAGGCCAATCTAAATTGCAGGCTGAGAACCTAGGAGCATATAAACATATGATGCCACAGCATTAAAGCACCTGGGCAACATGAACTAAAAATGACAGTAACTGTATTTTGCAAAGCCTTCTCAAAGTAAGAATTGATTCCAAATGCTTCCTCCCAAGTGCCAGGAAGCAGACAGTACTGCTTTGGTGCTGCTTGGAAAACTACAGGTTAAGCAAGGAGAAAGTTGCTCTTTCTCCTGTCCTCCAGACTTGCCTCTGCATTTCAGTTCCTATATATAGTGACTAACAGATGCCAGTAAAGGCAACTGAGTGACTACCAGTAGGAGAGTCCCTTGCAGAGAACTTTATCCTCTTGCTGCTTCAGTTTGGGTTTTTTGAGGAGTTACGGGAACAACTTAGCCTAGAAATGTTTAGCCACCTCAGATTACAGTAATGACCTTTCCAAGCAGTCACACAGGTCAAATATAGATCATCTAGGGTTACTACTCTGTGCAGCTAAAGACTTAAACCAAGAGTTGCATTTTTAAGGTGCTGCAGTGCAAAGGTTTTTGAGCAGTTTTGCTGTAGCTTTTCGAGGTGTTTCTTGCAAACAAAGTATCAGAAAGTTTCGTGTAACAACCAGTCAGATTTCACTCTTACCACTGGAATCTCCATGCTCTCCAACAATCCATCCATGGCAGCTGAGAGGATGGATGCCCAGCCTTTCTCCCATGAGGTGGCGGAAACGGGCGGAGTCCAGATTGCAGCCACTACCAATAACACGATGTTTAGGAAAACCACTGATCTTCCAGGCCACATAGGTCAAAATATCCACTGTAAACAGAGCAAGTGCCACTCATGAGCAGTTTGATAACTAGGATGGTACCTTCCACTCATCTGTGTTTTATCTGCATGTTAGTTGCATGAAGCAGAGCGTAAAGCCATGCCAGTGGCCAGGCTCTGCAGTGGGCCAATATAACCATTTTTATTAAACAGCCTCTCAGCTCTGCATGCAATTACCAATGTCCCTTACTGTGTCATGTGCTAAGGATCACTTGGACTGAAAACCCAGGTTAGAGGAAATGTCTTTTTATAAGAACAGACTGCTGAGCATGGAAGGAAGATGACACTTTTTGCTATGTGGATATGACAGAACAGTTTGTGTTGGAAGGGACCTTTAAGACCATCTCATTCCAACCCACTGCCATGGGTAGGGACACCTTCCACTAGACCACGTTGCTCAAAGCCCCATCCAGCCTGGCCTTGAACACTTCCAGGGATGGGGCATCCACAACTTGTCTGGGCCACCTGTTCCCATGTCTCACCACCTTCACAATAAAGAATTTCTTCCTTATATCTAATCTAAATCTACCTCTTTCAGTTTAAGCCATTACCCCTTGCCCTATCACTACCTCCAAGGTCTCCCTTGAGCCTTTTCTTCCCCAGTATAAGTACTTTCTAAAAGCCTGTGCTGGTCATGTTAGTACACTAATTCCACGGTACTGAAGAAACACTATTCTCTAAGCCAAATCCTCTTAAGGCAACACAAGACAAACCTGGGTTTGAGACAATAAGCAGCTTGCAGTCAGGACTGTATTTAACGACGTTGGGAATGATGAATTTGAAGATGTTGACGTTGCGCTGGACCAAGTTAAGGCGGCTCTCTCCTTCCTGCTGACGGGCACCAGCAGTGACAATGACCAGCTTGGAGTGTGCAGTCACGCTGTAATCTGCACACAAAAGTGGTGTCAAACACAACCTCTTTCTACACATGGTTCAGAACATGAATTCTCAGTTCCTTTTCATATTGAGATCTAAAATTCTGAAGTTTGAAGGTGCAGTAATTCTCCCAATAATTGTTACCCTAGACTTTGCTGCAAGCAGCAACCTCGAGGTACGTCAACAACTTAGCGTGCAGATGTGGGCAGTGATAGTCCATGCTTCTCAGGCACAGATGGGAACAGGGATAGCATTCAGTGCAAGTGCTGCATAGAAGAGGAAGAATGTTCTGCCCTCGTAACCTGCCACCTGTGGGCACTGTAGCCGCCCAGTAACTAATATGTTACACAGTAACTAAAGCTCGTTAAGCCTTTGCCCTACTCAAGGCTGCCGCTAAACCTAAATCCATCAGATATTTTTAGCCATGAAGTAAGGAGTAATGTATTCAGGGAGTTAACTGGCTATGAAATAAAGTTCTCAGAGGTGCAGATGTACTTTCACCTTGCTGTACCAAGTAATGAACTCTGGCAGGTAATTCCTAGCTGGACTGGCTGTAACAAGGTACATGAAACAATGTCAGCTGAGTACTATTTCCGTGAGCTTTCCTCCTAACACTTAGGGTAACAGGCTTGGATGACCAGTGAGAGACCTGAAGTGACTCTCTCCATTTGGAGATAATGAGCACATTAGAGCAAACTACTTGCCTTTGCCAGAGACAATCTTCGGTGTTTTAAGGAAGAGGCTGCCATGCTGGAGATCCAGCATCTCTCCTCTGAGTTTGTCCTCCACAACGTCAACAAGGGCAAGTTCATCAGCCAAGTCCTGCAAGAGACCAAATTTTAATGGTAAGTTTACTGCCTCTTTGAGCAAAACCCCCAGTTTGTAAACTGTGAAGTTACAATTATTTTGAAAGCCATGATCTGCTTAAGCAGTTTTGCTTATCTGTAACACTTTACTCTTTCCCAGAGTCCTTAAATTAGTCTCCTGGGATATCCATTTTTTTGAGTTCGTTTCATACTTTTCATAACCACATTCTGTGTGGAAATAGTTGTACAATTTAGCAGGACAATAATGAAGAATAATTTAATAGCAGTTCATAAGCAACCCATTTGACAGTTAAGAAAAGCAAGCCTGGTATTAACCACAGCATTTTCAATATGATAATGGACTACAGAGTACAAATCATTCCGAGTGTCAAGGACCAATTTTTCCAGACCACACTACAGAGAATTATTCCACTGTCCACTCTGCTTAAGACAAAATGACTCCTCGGTTCTTAATCTTTTTGTATTTTGGAGTGTTAGAGAACTCCTACTTGGAAGGGAGTCTGGAAGTCCCTCAAAGGTATATGCAGCTCTTAAAATTATACATAAACTACATTCTATCTGGTACTGTGGCAAACTGCAGCTATTTGTTCTGTGTCAATAGCCTGAAAACTGCTGCTTCACTTTGTTTGGGCCCAAAGGAACGTATAACCAGAAATTCATCTTGTGTGCTTAGTCTAATAAGGGAGATTATTTTTTGGCCCCCCTTTTAGGTCTCAGGTTCTTCTGCTGCTTCATCCAAGCTTGACACTTACCTTCATCAGGATGCTGATAGCACAGGCCATTCCAACTGCACCCACACCAACCACACTAATCTTATTTTGGGCATGACTGTGCTCCTCTTTGTGGAGACTGTGGATGAGCTGATCCTTGAGAGACATGGTGCACTGCTGAAAGGAAAGCAACAGATTATTTCTCCAAGCTTTGGAGCTTTTACTGACACCAGAATATTTTTATCAAGACAGACTTTATTCCAGGATGGTAAGAAAATAGATATAAAACACATGCCTAAAACATCCAGCAATACTGCCTGTTCACCACAAAATTATTGCAAAAATTAATTATTGATGGCAATCCTCTGTTTAAGCTCACTATAGCTTTCCCTCAAATACAGCCTGAGACCCGCTGATTGTATAGCTGGTGGCACTCCAGCAGCAGCAGTAGGATGTTCTAAATGGCCATCCATATTACACTGAAGTAGAGGAAGCCATTTTAGTACTTCTAAGCACAGCATGGTCTGGCACTCTGTTCTACTGCCCTGAAAAACTGGTATTCTGTGCCCTGAAGCCTTTCCAGAACTGAAGTTGTGCAACACTTAGGCAAGCCTTTCTTCAGCACAGCATGATTCTTGAATTCAACTTTATGAATTTGCTTTAAAGTGAAACTGCACGGTTTTGAATTAAGATGGCTGGAGTCTGGTGTTACCATCTCTCCCCCACGCAATCACAGCAGCCTGGTTACACGGGTTCTGAGAGTCACGGGTGTGCCGAAATGGCACAGTGACGACGGCCGGCTCCCTGCAGAGCGGCACCACGCTTTCATAGGAAATGGTGCTGCACTGGGAGCAGCCTGAAGAGCCCAGGGCAGGAGCAGACTCACAGACGGGTGCGAGTACGGACACAACGCGACTCTCAAGTTAGTACTGAACAGGCGGCAACTCGTTCAGAGCGGGAAAAGCCAAGCAGAGCAGGGAAGGACTGTGCGTTTTGAGGCTGGGGGAAGGGACAGGAAGCCAGCAGTGCCCATATTTAGTTAAAATCAACCGAGCTACGTCAGTATTCATTTGCAGAAGCCTCCTGAAGCGTGGCCACTGTAGTGCACACTCTCCATGTGCCAAGTCCTCCCGTCGCACTATAAGCACTTTAATGTGCAGGGCTGATGAAAGGCATCCACTCAAGCATTTCTGTTACACTTAATGCTCAAAAATGTTTGCTTTTAAAGTGCCGTTCCCCTGAAAGAAGCAGGTCAGGGGAGTAATAGGTGGTATATTAACGCTGTATTTCGAACGCAGCCCTGAGCCCATCCTGACGTCCCTTTTCCATCTCGCTCCCTGGGGCCACGCGCACCGATTAAGGGAAGCAAGTTAATCCACGGATGTTCAAGGGGATGGAGGGAGGGGAGCGCATGGGGGGGGTTGTGAGTGGAAATCACGCCGGATTGGCTCAAATCCAAGGCTGTGCCCGATACCTCCTCGGCCGGGACGAGGGGACAACACCGCCTGCACCCCCTCTTCCTGCATTCCGCCTTCCCACACCCGTCCCAACCCGCCACGGCGATCGCACCTACCGAGCGTCCTCACACAAGCGCGGCGGTGGCGACAAGGCGGGGGGGGAGGCGGCCGCCGCCTTAAATAGGGGCCGGGCGGCTGACGTGGGCCGGGCGGGCTGCGATGGTGGGGACGTGCCCGCAGACACGTCGGGGTGGAGAGAGGGGAGGGGGAAGGAGGAGAGGGAAGGAGCGGGGAAGTTGCCGAAAGGGTGAAGCGAGGCGAGCGGCCGGCGCCGAGAGGAGCTGGGGCGGGCACTGAGCGGCTCAGCCGCGCAGCCCCTCAAGGCTCGTCTCAAGGCTGTCGTCGGGGAAGATTCCCCTCTTCCGATTATTAGCCGGGATGAATGAGAGCAAACTCTCCGGCTCTGGAGAGCTGAGGGGAATTTTAAGCGTTCCTGCCCTCGTTTTCCACCCCTGTGCGCCCCTTCCGGGTGGAGCGTCTTGTCCAGTGGCTGGAAACCTGCTTCTAGTTTCCACCTAAATCAATAAATGTTTGGGGGTTTTGCTTACTTCCCCTTTCCATATATTTATATGTCCAATTCCCACGCATTTTTCGTGTCAGGTTACATAAGCCAAGCCTTTTCAGCCCTGCACCGTGCAAGCTTTGCCCTGGTCATTGGGATGTCCTTCCTGCGGTACTCTCTGTTTGAATGCTTTTTCTCCTGAGAGAGGCTACTGCATGGACTGTTTTAGACAGCGATGCCTGAAGCACAACACTAATGTTTTCCTGAAGTGACCGGAAATTCCATGACTGGACTCACACTTGTCTTTTTCACAGTCACACCACGCTGTCAGCTCCCTATCACCCCGTGGTTGGTTAGTAAAGTTAAAAGTCCTTGTTCTTTTCATTTATTTCTTGCCAGGAGTCTAACAAAAAGACAAAAAAAATATTTCCTGAATGACTGAAGTTTCAGTTTTATACTATACCATTTTGTAGGTCATCCCATAAAACTGGCTTTTAGTAAACCCATGCTACTTTTTATCCCTTTATTCATTGAATTTCACATTTGTAGTTAAATTCTCCTTTGTAAGTTTTCCCTGAAGAATTGCACAGACATCAAAAGCACAGGCCCAAACTGCTTCCACCATGGCTCACTTCTGAATACTTGCTCTTTTCTGGTCCTGTGGTAATGCCTTCAAATAGGTAAATTTAGTTAAAATCTTTGCATCTGGATCTTTGGTTTACTGTGCATCAGAATTCAGGGACTAAGAATGCCTTGATCCTTCAGGTGGAACACAGCAGACTCAGTGAGTTTTGCTTGTTGTCTGGATATGCTCATCTATCATCTGGTACCCATTTCTGCCTTCTGCCTCTTCTCTTAGGCCTCCTGTCTTTACCTCATGGATTAACATGTTCATCCTTACTGAAAATCAGGAAAGCATTCACTGAATCTTGTGTGAGTAGCTGGGTTACCTTCGTTTTCCCATCCTTGTTTTACAGTGATCCTTTTTCTTCCCCCCCTTTTTTTTAAAAAAAAATTTCTTGTAGTTACGGTGCCTCTGCGATGTTTGATTTTTGTTGGTATGGAGGTTAAATATAATGGCCTATTGGTTGCTGAACTAGATGTGCTTTGTTCCTTGCTGCTGCTGGAGGAAGGAGCAATGCCTGTGAGATGTGCCGTGTCAGAGGAGACTGGTCACTAAGGAAGGAAAGCGTGGGTAGATGCTGAGCTGGCCTAAAGCCACATGAATGCAGGATAAAAGGAAACATAGTTATGTCATTCTGCATTATTCTGGGTTCACTGGGCATCTTGTTCTATCAGAAGCCTCAAGGATGGATTAGGAAATTTAGTTCTGCATCCCAGGAATCTGTATTTACAGTGGCTTTATATGAATGAGACTGAACATCTCATCCAGCGTTTAGGTTACAGACAGCTGGTGAGACAGAAAATAAACACTTGACATGAATGAAGATTAAAAAAATATTTTTTCCCTATAAAAATTGTTACTCCTGAAGAATTTAAATGTAAGATAAGCAGCTTCTAAGATAAGACTGGCTGGATTGATAATGAACATTTAAAAAACGTGTAACTAATATAGAGCAAGGGGTATTTTATGACTCACGGTGAGATTAGGGCTCCTAAGAGAATGTTGGTATTGTAAGATTCTTCTTATCCTGTGGCTCAGACAAAATAAAATCGGACATGGTTTTCAGGGTATAAGTTCCAAAGATATCTCCACTTGCTTGTGTTTGTGCTTCTCATTACTGAGAACAGAACCAAGACCAAATCTCTGTTCTCTGTAACATAAGACATCAGGTTGCCTTTGTCAGTCTGGTGCCTGTTCAGATACCAGAGACAGAGTGGGGCAAAGCAAGCCAACTAGGATGTTTCAAAACCATCCTGGTCCCAGCACGTCCTCTATGATGATAACCAGATCAGAAGCCTTTTTTTTTTTTTTTGATTAAAAACAATGTCAGCTTTTAATATGCCAGTGTTAATTCACTTAGGTTACAGAAATGATAAGGCAGCTGCGACAGCCAAATTTTCTCCACGTGGCCTTTGTGATCTTAATATCAGTAGTAGATGCTCAAGAGGAAAGCAGTCATCTGGCATGATTGACATTGATTTTGTGCCTCAGAGAGCTTCAATCAGAGGAGGCTCAGAACAACACAAACAGAAGAGGGTGAGCAAATTAAGGGCATTTTTCTTGCACTGGGAAGGTGGAGGCCAGGTCTGTTTTGATTTCCTTTAAGTGATTAACTTTGATTGTAGGGATGGGACTGACTTTTCTCACTTGTGTACATAAGGAGTTTTGTTCTCCCTGTTCATTTTCCACTGCTGCCTTTTATCACGGCAGGGGGAGGTGCCATTGATGGAGTGATGGGAATGCCAGAAATGTGACAGTGTCTCTATGGGGAAGCTTGGCCCTTCCTCAGCCTGCTTGCCCTCTTTTCAATGTAGGCTTTCACAGATTAAGTATGAAAACTAAAGCAACAGAAGGTGCTGAATGTGGCAAAATTTATATTTTAGTCTAGGAATTACAAGCAAAGCCTTTCCACTGGCCACGAGTGGCATTTGATCAGGCTTTGAGCAATAACAGATGGAAGCGATGCCATGTTCTTCTTAAACAATGTGCTTGACTTTAAACCAGGAGAAACAGATTAGACCTTTATCACAAAAATAAAGCCCAGAGACAGTTATACAGGGCGAGGTCAATGTGTACATCTTGCCATTTTCAATAAAACACTTAGAAAGTGTTAGTAAATTTTTATCTGTTTTGCCAATACACAAGAGGTTGTACATTTAATTACTCCCCTCTCCATTTGCTCAGGTCCTGCCTTGTGACAGACCAAGTCAAATTTGATGGTGCTGCTGGGTTGAATAATGACAGCAAACCAGAACCTGCACATGTGTGCTGTGTGAGCTACAGATCAGCTGGGAGGTCAGCAGTAATTCAAAGTTATTGTGGACACTGAGGGGACTCAAAAAGGTCTGTGGAATCTCTCTGCTCCACCTGAGACTTGAGGTTTAATTTGCCCTTAAAAATCCTAATTGTTATTTTAGGCATGATTAGTCCTGCTTTTGCTCTGACATCATCAACAGCTTTGCTTTCATATGATGTCACTGTGTGAAGGAAAGACCTGGCACTACATATAGCTATGTCACATTCCAGTCCTGCTTCCCATTTGATTTATTCTGAGGCCTAAACAATTTCCTTCAGCTTTAATGGCTTCATTTTTTCTTCATAAAATGTGAAGGATATTTTTATCTACCAACCCGATGGTGGTACTGCAGGGATTTGCTAATTATGAAACCTTTCGTCTTCATAAAGAAACATGTAAATTATGAAGGGTCTTCTCCAAAACCAGAGAGGCCCAGACTCCAAAATGGAGCTTGGCACCAAAGTTTTGTGTTCTCTGATAAATTGTCAACATCAGAAAATTCCCAGAGCCAGAACTCTCCAATTTTGAAATACCTAGCAGGGTAAGATACAGGAAGTTGGTTCATGCTCCATAAAAATCCATATTTTGTGTTCTTCCAATTTGGTCAGTATAGCCACATGAAATCATTTGAACTGATCTCCTAAGAAAACTAAAAGCCAAAGGATGAGTTTCACCTCGGCTTGCACTAAGAAGTATCTCTGCACATAACTGATTAACCATGGTCCATACATCTCTGAATCCCTCTCCTCGGCTTCTTCCACGGATGTGTTATGGTAAGGATGCTGAGGTTACAAAGATCTGGAGCTTTTCCTGCTTCAAACCCTCACTTTCTTTGCACTGTCATTGTGGGGAGTGGGAGGAGCTAGCTGATGCAATTCTCATTTCCTAGTGTTTACGGCTGTTTCTACAACCTATTTTTAAATGTGCTTAGGACTTCCACAAAGCTCTTTTGTCACTTGTATGTTTTTCATTGCAAACTGGTTTCTAGCTGACATGTTTTAACACCCAGAATTTCCAGGTTTTTCTTTTCCCCTTAAAAGGTTAGCAATGTTTGCAAGCACAGCAGCAGTGAATTATGCATTCAGTATAAAGCTAGATAAAACTATTTTTTACAATAGCTTTCTAAATCAACACTCTACATAGCTGGACTAAGTAGAATGTGTAATTTTGTCTTGCTTCTCTAAGGAAATGAATTTAGTGGTGAGAGCATGAGTCACTGTGCAGGATTCCAAGCCAAACCCATTCCCTCGATGCAGCTCTGAAATCTTACTCATTTACATAGGAACTGCAGGAAATGGGATGATCTGAGAAATCACATGCTCAGAGAGAGATGGAAAGGCACTCCCATGGACTGGGCCGCTACCTCAGCCAGCTCAGCAGCTGCCTCCTGTTGACAGTCTGGAGGAGTGTAAGTCATTAATGCACCCTGGCTGCTGCCTTCTAAACTGGTGGCAGCACAACTATTACTGTTACTGTCATTGTCATCCAACTTGTTCCTGAGTGCCTGGCAGGGTACAGGAAGTGGAGATTTTCTATAAATTACAGTAAGGAGCTAGAGGGATGTGAGAGGAGGGCTGTGGGCTGCTGCCACTGCTACTTGCCAGTTCGAAAGGCAGGCAGGTTCAGCAGCAAAAGGTCCCCTGCACTCCATCTGGAGCAGAAACCTCCTTGCCCTTGTTTTAATAATCATATTCATTCTGCAGCTGTCAGTTCTGATTCCCCCAGGATCCATTCTTAGCACATCATATGCCAACAAGCTGGTTAGCTCTGGATAAAGAGCTACAGAGTCCTGCAAAGGTAAATTGTTATTGATTCAAGCCTTTTGGGACACAGTACACTTAATGACACAATGCTGCCTCCCTTTTGGAGGGAGATACTTTTCTAGCATTTCAGACCTTATATATCTGGTTGACTCTCCATGTGATAGCAGATTATGCATTCTCTCCTATACAAAAATCACTGGGTCCAAACTTTCATTTCTGTGAACCAAAATTCCAGGTTACATTGCTGGAAAGTCAGCAGCCTATGGTTAAGAAGTTGCTGGGCCATACAAACCACTGCAGAAAGCTGAGAGTACATATCAACATTGCAGACACACAGATTTGATGAAGGAACTTCATACCCTACCTGCTCAACAGAAATAGTGCTCAAGAAAGATGTGAATTCATCCCTTTGTCTCTTTTATCCATTTAGGAGATGGCAGTGTCCCAGCCAGGACCCTGCAAGAGGAAGCTATCACTTTAACAGCACAAAGTTGCAGGGACAGGGAAGTCCTAGACATTGAAAATAGCTGGGTCTGTGTTTTCACGAAGACCACACTTCGACATGCAGGACACTGCTTTTTAAAGCTATCCCTGAAGATACAAGTGCTATAAAGTGATACTTTTACTGCTGGTGACATTTTCTGGAGCTTGTAACATACAGGTTGGCTTCTGTAGCTCTTTGTGTGTCCTGGTGAACAAAACCAGTTCTGTCCCTGGAGTGCATGGAAGACCAGACACTGAGAAAATCACATTTTGGTTTTGCAGTCTCCTTTTAGAGCCTGGAAGCCACAACAGCCTCATAGTCTGTCCCACATGTCAGTGTTTGATAATGCCCAGTGAATATAGAAAATGTGTGTGCCTACAGACGACAAAATGATTACCCCTTCCTTGGAGAAGGAAGATGAAGTTTAACTTGCAGTTCAACAAATGCAGCAATAGAATGGAAGCAGGCAACCAGCTGCTTTCATTTTAGTTCCCACACTTGGGCCATCCCTGAGGCTTTAAAAGACCTGCAGCTGGGCTGCTTTAGCCCTAAGGTGGAGTCCTGAGTGGTGATTTCGGCTTGTGTTACAAACCTCAACTCTTCTGCTCTTCTCAGATGGGAAAAACAACTTGACTGTTTCTGCACAAGGTATTCATTTAGATCTTTGTTTTTGTGGTGGTGGTTGTTTGCAGCTCTGTGGGTGAACACAGAGCCCTTGGTGGAGGACAGGACTGTGAAAGGCAGGTACCAGAGGGGTTACCAGGCTGAGTTTTAAATACACTTTATATCCTGTGTACTGCCAGCAGAGCATACTACTGGAGTGGACATGGAGCTTCTCCCAGCAGAAAGCTGTTGCCTTATCTCTGCTCCCTGAGGTTTTTAATTTTGTTCTGTTTGACTTTATAAGCAGAACGTAGCTAATGCAAAGAAAGACACACACCATTTTCTCAATGACAAGCTCTCCTAGCTTGCACTGTAGGGGACTTACACCATGTGCTGTAGCTCTGTGTTAGTTGGCCACTGTGGGCTTTCAGTGGCCCGTCCTGCACATTTCCCAGGCTTGTGGGTTGGTGCTGGCCACCTCATCCTACTCCCAGCAAAGCTAGATGTGAGCCCTGCCATCACATGTAGGTTCAAAGCGTGGCTTGGCAGGAAGAGGAGACTGATTTCTAATCCTTTTCAGGAAAGAATTTTTTGTGGCCTTAATTTTCTTCCACTCCTTTTTAATTTTCAGTGCCTCTGTTCCTTAATTGAAATGTGATATGCTGCACCATGACTCAGTACTAAAGGTCTGAACTATGGCAGAGATTCCAGAGGAAAATAAAGGTGGAGAGACAGAGGTGCAGCCTCCATTGCTACCATGTCTTTTGACTCAGCTTCATTATGCAGCCATAGTGAGATCATTAATATACTTCAAGCAGGTACCAAGCTAAATATCTCTGTCAGGAGCAGAGCTTCACAGTGCGAGCATCATACAGGCACAGAGCAGCTCTCCTCAGCTAAAGAGGCGGAACAAACCAGGGAAGTGAAAGTGGAAGCAGAGTAAAGCAGAATGATTGCCAAATAGGGTGCTTGGTTTGCTGTGTTTTCAAGAACACAAATACTGAACCTTATCTCTGTCAATTAATTCAGGTTTTTTATTTATAATGAAGTTTTAAACAGAAAATGAAAGGTTGCTGCTTGCCTATGAACTGCCAATGAATTGTTTTCACAGTGTTGGAATGTTGGAATTTCAGACTCTGCCCCTCTGTTCTGTGTTTGGATGAAATTGCACAAATGTTTAGCAAATATTTGCAGGGCACGGCCTTATTGTTTTGCAAACTGTGGTGAGTCTTGTATAAGGACATGGACGTTACCAAAGCATCTGACTTTTAGCTCCTATGAGGGAAATGCTGATACTTGCAGAATCTGGTGGTTCTCTAACTTGGGCCTTATAAGAGGAGCAGCATGCCTGTGTCCTGGGTGGTAAATGCAAGGTACATAATTTCTCGCTGGCCAACTCCAACCTTGTGTTGTTTTTCTCGTGGCTTTGTCCAGATTCAGTTGTATTCCCAGACCTTATGCAGTTCTGTTCTTAGGAGGCAATATCTCAGTGCAAGAACCCTTTAAAAGATGCCAATGTGATAAAAATGTGAGATGCTGGGAGATAGTGTCATGTATCGTGTGTGTGTGTGCATGTCATGAGAGCTGGATTTCTGCAGGCTGGGTCTTCTGAACAGTTCAGCCCCCACATATTCTCTATATGCTTTTTGCTAGTTGTACAGCACTTCTGCTTTATACATTCCATAGTGTGTGTAGGATTCATTGTGTGTTTGTTGAGGATCTTTGATATTTGATGCTGTGAAGTCAGAAGGAAAAAGATACCAGTTCGCTTTATCTTTTGCTCACTGTGTGAGGGCGAACAATGTTTGGAGTGCCAGCAGGGAAGTGCTGTCTCCTTGCCACACAAGGAGCCTTTGGGCTGCCTGCTGGGGCAGTGGCACTCACCCATGGCTTCACTCTCAGCCTCTGGACTGAAATGTTTGCAGACTGGGCAGTGCCAGTTTGGTGGAAGAATGTCAGTGTTAGAATTGGTGAGACATGGGACAGACCGGAGCCGGGGCCTCTGACTGCTGGGATGTGATATAGTGTATTCACATGTTCTGACAGAAGGAGCTGGGTTTGTTGTTGCTGTCTTTATGGAGTATCATTCTGTGCATGTGTTTGGCTGCTAACCCGGTGTCCCTTCATTTTTAATCTCATCAACTGTTTGTGCCTCCATAGGGGCATAGTAAGGAATAGAAATCTGTTTCACTCTGAAACTTCTGGAGCTGAGTAGGTATTTCTGTCTCCAGGTTTGGTCTTGAAAAGTGAAGGCCATTGAAGGCTGAAGGTGCTCAATAAATTTTGGAAAATTCTGGATTAAGGATATGTCATTATTCTATTTGTATGTTTAGCTGTAGTGTTGAACATACCTTCCTTGGGTAATAATCTCAGGCTTGCATCCTGTTTTGAAATACACTCCTTTGCAACAATATCTGGAGATTTGGAGTCAGTAATGTGTTAGGTTATAGAAAGAATTAAAATAAATTAAAAATAATCTCTGCAACATTTCATATCTCATAGGCAAAAGTTACTGAGGGTCAGTTTGTTCAGTGCATGACCCATGTAAGAGTTCTCAGGCATATAAGAGCAGCCAAAAATAGCTCCTTGAAGGTCAGGGAAGGTATCTTTTCTGCAAGTGAAAAGCTTTGCATTTCTGTCCTGGAACGTTTATATGCCTTATGCAGGCATTTATATGCAAGAAAGAATGGATAGAAAGAATATATAACATCAAAATGGGCTTGGAGGGCAGCCAGAGCCTGTGTAACATGTTCCTATTTCATAGGAGCCTGTACAAGCTGCTGCCAGCCTTGGAGATTTTTCCATACATGAAATGGAGAAAGCCTGCATTAACTGCTAAACCATGCTTCAAAGGCAGAGTAGCTGAATAAAGGCTGGATTCAGTTTGTTCAATAGGTGAACAACAGCAAGAGGGACCCTTATGTTTTAAAATGAAGCCATAGGCTTACATCCAAGTGATTTTAATTTTAAGCTTCTGACTGACTCTGGAGTCTAAAAGAAATTTCAGCTTGTCAGACCGAATGTTCTTTTCGGTCTGATATCTGCATGCTGAGACAGAGTTTACGAGAAGCTTTTATAGCAAATCCCAAAGTCAGTCACCGCAGAATGCTTTAATTATTGAATAGGCAAGAGCTAACGTGAGAGGGAAAGGCACTGTGTTTCTCTGCGTATTAATCTCCCTCCCCCACCCCTTCCTGCCCCAATCCTCTGGTTAATCAGGTTATGTTTGCCCTATTTCTCTCAGGGAGCATACAGAATGCAGTGTTGCTACAAATGGAGGAAGGGAAGGAGGAGAAAGGCATGCAGAAAGCAAGAGTGGGTAGAGGATGCTTCAGAAATGAAAGCCTCACTTTGGCAGCATTCCCGAGATCCCAGCAGGGTGCCTTAGAGCTGTGGCATGTCTCTGTGACCTGTCACATTCGCTGACATGCATGGTCTCTTATCCCAGGCCATGTGCCGAAGGACAGTGAAGGGGAGCCTGTCTCTGCGTTCAACCTGGAGGCATTGGTGTGGTATCTGTGGGCAACAGCTCCCGCCCCCAGCACCCACCCAGCAGTCCCTTTCAGCTATGATCCCCTGGGAGGGAGTGGCTGATGTCCCTGGAGGAGCACACTCTGCCTGACACGAGCCTGGAGTGCTGTAGTTAATTTGGCAGCAGGGGAGATAATGTGCCTGTGCACACACACACATACAGAGCAAGGTGTTCTGCATGATTCTGGGCACTCACACAGCCTTTAATTCTTGCTGCACTCATCCCCCTGGGCACATGGCTGAAAGCCACAGGAAAATAGCACAGACGGACCCGCCAAAGTCAATGCAGCTATGAAAAGCAGGGAGCCAGCACAGACAGGCACAGCACTACTGGCCTCTGTGCTGGTGCATCCAAGTTTCCTTTAAGTCCTGTGGTCCTGGAGTTAAGCTCTGAACGTGCTTAGATTAGGTGCTTAGGTTCTTCATATGGATGAATTCCTTGGAAAAGCTCTTATCTCCAACCATAATGAGCAATACTCGACTGGGAGGCTGAGGTCGAAAGCTCTTCTGTAGCCAGTGTCTAAACCCAAAGCTTACAGCTGAAACTGTTCATAAAACATGCAAAATTGCTTGTTCTGAGGTCTGGATCTGGTCAGCCTTAGCAGAATAGGATAAGTCTTGATGCGAGAATTAAGTGCAGTGAGTTGAGTGATTTTGGGAGCATGGCAAATTCAGAAGGATGTAGGTCTGTGTCTGCATTCTGTATTTTGAGGTGAACTTACCCAAATGCTCAAAACCAAACCTTTCTAAACCAAGTGACAAAGCTGCAGGGAGTTTATATGTAACCCAGCTTCTCTAACCCTCTCATCCTGTCTCAGGATCAATTGAATGTCAGATGATGCTTCCATTTCACTTGTGCCAGGAAGTGCCAAGCCACAGTGCCTAATTCAGTCTTGTGTGCCAGCTTCTTTTCTCAGATAATGGTGCTCTGTTCCTTTGAGAGACTTACATTAGAAGAGATTTTTAGCACCCCTCTTTGTTAACAACACAGGTCACAAACATTTCCCAAAAAGAGGCGAATGCTCTAAGAAGTGTTCCAAAAGAATGAGCATCGGCAAATGCAGACCTAAACCATTAAATCCTGGAGGCATGACATGATTTCACATGTTCCCCAGCGCAGAGCAGAGCTAACTGGGTGGCCACAGACTCCACAAGAATGAAGACAGGCAGGAAATGAACCTCCAGAAACCATTCCTTGGCAGATGAGAGCTGTGGAAAAAGCAAGGCATAGCAAGCCTTGAGCTGTGTCAGAGACAGGCCTGGCAGGTGCCTTTGAGCCACGTGGGGATCCCGGTTTGTTCCCACTGTGCGGTGCCCTCTGGCAAGGGTGTTCTGTGGTGATTGTCCAGAGCTTGGCAATGCCCCAACACAGTGTGCTGCCATGGGCGGGTTGCTCGTCTCTGTGAGACCAGCTCTGGACATTGCGGCGGCTTTGCTGTGCATGGGCATCCTCTGTGCAGTCCTTCTTCACGGCAGTGAGGAGGAGGGTGGCCAAGTTGCTCCCCAGATCTGCTGTTTGGTTTCAGTGCAGGAGGCGGGACGGGATGATCACAGCATTTCTCATCCCACAGGAGAGACAGCTGATTGTGAGTGAGCGAGAGGAGAGCGCTGAGCCGCGCAGTGAGCGGCTTTGGATCAGCTCTGCACTAGGAAGAGTCTGCCTTGCCAGCCTGTGCGTGGGAGGGCTGCTGGAGCAGATGGTTGGCAGCGCCAGAGCTGCAGGGCTGGGCCAGCTTGTGGGGAGCTGACGGAGGAGGAGGAGGATGGTGCACAATGAAGCAGGCTCACCCTAACACAGAGGAGTCTGTGTCTGCAACGGCATGATCCAAAGAGCACCCATCATAATTTGTTTGCAGGTTAAGAGGAGGCTTTTTCTACATACTTCTCTGATACAGTATGTATATATATACACAGTGTATATATAGAGATAGATATAATGTATCTCTCTCTATATATACACAAATATATACCTAAATCACCTCTTCTCCCCAACCCCCTCCTTTAGGCTCTCAGTGACATGACTTCCTTAAAAATTCTGAATTTACCATCTGGTGTACTTGTAATTGTCCTTATGTCCTCCGAAACCTGAATTCCCATTTCCAAGCTTCTGTTTTATAAGTGAAGAACTGTTTGTTTTTTTAACAAAGTCCCAGGACTCCAGAAAGTGGAGCTGTAAGGAAAGTTGCAGCATTTGCTCAGATGTAGTATCAGTGAAAGGAAGCAGAGAGGCAAAAACCTGCACTGAGAAGGTGAGCCAGGAGGCAAGGCTGAAACAGTGTCTCCATTGTTTGGCTTCTGCTGGAGCAGGTTGACATGGCTGCATATCCCAGGGAATTGCGTGTTACAAATACTTGGCTCATGGTGAGCACAGCAATCAAATCACGAGGTAATTACTGGACCACTGGGAGAGGCATGCAAGCAATATAGGTTGTTAAATAGGTTAAAAAAAAAAGTAAAAATCAACATTCTAAAGTTCAGAACTCTGCTCCTATGATCTGGTTTTAGATGGAAAAGAAACAGGAAGTTTAGAGAGAAAGAAATCATTACCTTGCTGATAATGATTTTGATAGGGCCAGTGGCTACACTGACTTCTGATTCCAAACTGAAATTTTTAACCACTTAAGACATTAGATATCTAATGCATTGAAGGTCTAATTCTGCAGAAAGTACTGGTGCAAAACACCCATTAAAGTCAGGGCACTAAAAAAAAATAAATAAACCTCTAGAGACATTGATATGACAACATGAGATGAATTTGGCCCACAGAGTTCTCCACAAGATCCATAAGGCTGGAGCTGCTTGATTAATAAAAATAGGATGATTCTAATTTAAAATCTCTCATCCTTTCCCATGCTTTTCTGCTGAACATATGAAATGGAATTTGGAGAGTGAGGAATGAAATGTTAGGATTTTAAAATGTAGCATATATTAATATCTCAGTTCTTGTGTGCAGTTTCATGTATTCTGCAGAGATCAGGTTCTTGTTAGTTGGATACTTCATGTCTGGACAGCCAGTACTTCCTCTAAATACAGCCTTTTTAAGCTGTTGCACAGTTTCTCTGAAGTTCATTGTCCCAAGATTGACTTAATCTGTCTGGAAACCTTCAACAGTGTGATAAACTCTTTATTTCATAAGAAATCTTGAATGTGCATGTGTGATAAAGTTGGTAAATGCTTAATATTGGCCAATATATTAAATACTTTGTTACATTTCTAGTACTTAGGGTGCAAGTAGCTTGCTTGTGATAAAGCGGCTTTGAGAAAATGTTTATTTGTAAAGTGAAGACAAGTCACTTTTCACAGGATTTGTGTCCTTTTGAGGGAGGATATAGAACCCTCTAGTTCCTCTGAAATGAGCCTGATCAGTGCTATCTGCTTTTGACAAATAAATATGAAAAACAAAACTTGTTTTCCAGAAAGTATTGATGACCTGCCCAAGTTACCTGAAAATGCCTGTAATCTCAACCTTGTAAATGGACTAAAGATGTCATTAAAAGCCTGCTGTAAAAATGGTTGTGCAAGGCCTCTAATAGGTTTGAACTTTGGGCTGATCCCATTTCCTGACTTTATGTAACTTGCTGTTATTACATGCAAATAAAGGGGAGGGAAAAACCAACATATCTGAAATTCGTAAGGTCAACCAGTGGACTTTGGACTGCTGCAAACATGTAAAAAGTACTTCAGGGTTAAAGATTTGCCTCTGCAATTCTTCTATGAACTGTATAGACCTAAAGAGCCTGAGGGCTGGATTGGGAGATGCTCAGAAAGGTTACTGTCCATGTAGTGGCACTTCCACTAGTGCTCCTTCCATAATCGACCAAGAGAAGTCCATTTCATGGATTGATCCTCTGGAGGAGCTGAAACTGGTCTCTCTTCTCCTTAGATGGGTTTTCAACCACTGTGGTTGGGAGACCATTGGAGATATGTGTGGATCCTTGCAAATGGAAGCTTGCTTTGCCTGAGTCTTCTTTCACATCTCTTGCAATCAACCTGCGGATCTCCAGCAGTCACAGGCACAACTGTGCTGCAGCCACAGTTTTGTGTTCTCTGAGAGTGAGAAAGAGCCCGGCTTTGACAAGCTGAAGTTAGCCTTTGTCAGTATCCTTCCTGCTTCTCATCTCATCCACTCCATCTGATATCGGGTATCATTAT